>NC_089270.1:36859897-38164014 GCF_963930625.1 Muntiacus reevesi | reverse complement strand
AGTGCATACCTTCCTATAGGTTAAATTTTAGAGAGAGTAAAAAGGGAATTAAATGTGTAATATCAAAGCAAGCATACCAGTGAACAATAGTTAACACTGCTGATTCTAAAGCCAAAGAGCCTTGGTTCATTTTCTGGGGTAAATCGTTTTCTTTGTGAACTTCGGGTATGTTTCTCAACCTCTGTGTGCCTCAAATCTCCTCATCTATAAAGTGGGGATAATCATTACTATGACATCTAATATGCTCATTAATTGAGTTAATAATATATATAAGCCACTTAACAGTAGAGTGCCTGACACTAGAGTTGGATTTACCATGAAGCTGTAAATCTTAGCATCAGGTTTTTATTTTTCCTTTCCATTTCTCATTTTAAGTCTTGGGAGGCACCCTTGCAATGTTTTCATAGGCTCACATCCTTTTATAAATATGCAAATATAAAACATTTATCCATAATCACTTAAGACAACTGTCTCTCTCCATTTTGATTCCCACTGCATCAGCTTCCTTTCATGTCAAACGAGTTGAAGTGGCCCTGGGCATTCTGAACCGGCTGCGGGTAGGCTGAACTGGGGAGTAATTGAGTTTAGGTTCAATAGAGTAATTTGCATTTATAGTTAAGATACTATTGACTGTCTTGGTGAAGGAATGCATTCCAGGACTACTTCTAGCATACTGTGCTGATGTGCCCAGTGTCATAATATGAAAGTATAGGACCAGAAAGGATAAGCTCATCCTTTAGCAAGTTGAACTTAACCTGTGGCACTGGCAGTGGAAGCAACTGCGTAGTTGAGAAGAAACAAGGTTTGGAATGTATACAGCCACAAATTAACTTCTAGAAAATTCATCCAAGTCTTGCAACGTATATATGAAATAAAGTTGATAAAGATTTCCCCAAATTTGAAAACAGTCCAAAAAATTTACATGGTATTATACATAATGAATTGTGATGCTGAAAGAAGTTTTTCTAGTGGCGATATTAGATTTAAAAAATGGTAACCAATCAGTTATGCAGAAAGAAGACTAAGTTATCTTTCTATTCTCTCTATAGAAAATGATATGTTATGATTCTTGCCACAAAAAGGCAAGGAAAGGTATGAAAACAAAAGAAAAAGAAAAGATAGTATAGAGATATGCTATACATTTAATTACTAAAGATGCTTTATTTCTTTTTTTATTTTATGATCCTGGTGATATTTGCTATGATTTCCCTTCTAAATAAATGATCACTTACATACTTATAATAATTTTATATACATAATTTTCTATTCATTTTCTTAATGAGCCAGCAAAATTTTATAAGCTTTAGAATCTATAAAATCAGAACAGGGTTTATATTAAGTATTAAAAACAATCAAAGAGTCATTAAAATATGTGAGAGAGATATATATGAATGTATATGAATACATATATGAATGTATAATTATAGATAATATATATGAATGTCTTAAATGCCCAATTTTAAAATATAACCAGGAGAATCCAAAGAAATTCACAGCTCACAGAGGTCAAACTATCATCATCATGTATAAGTCTAAGATGTATTGTTTCATTGAAACCATTCAGCAGGGATGTATTGAGCTTCCACTAAGTGTTGACTAAGATTGAACACTTAACTGTCTCCCTCTTCAAGGCACAGAGTATCTAGCGGGACAGAGAGTTGCTATAAGACAAATAAATGAGAATGATAGGAAGGAAGGAAGGAAGGAAAGAAAGAAAAGGCAGGAGAAGAAGGGAAAAGAGAGGAGGGAAAACAGAAGTAGAAAGAATCTATGGCGACATTTCTACTTCATTTTGTTTACTTGAGACCTTGGATTTTGTGATATCTCTTGTTGTTTTCTGAGTATTCAGTTCAGTCGCTCAGTCGTGTCCGACTGTTTGCTATCCCATGAATCGCAGCACGCCAGGCCTCCCTGACCATCACCAACTCCCGGAGTTTACTCAAACTCACGTTCATCGATTCGGAGATGCCATCCAGTCATCTCATCCTCTGTCATCCCCTTCTCCTCCTGCCCCCAATCCCTCCCTGCATCAGGGCCTTTTCCAATGAGTCAGCTCTTCGCAGGAGGTGGCCAAAGTATTGGAGTTTCAGCTTCAGCATGAGTCCTTCCAATGAACACCCAGGACTGATCTTTAGGATGGACTGGTTGGATCTCCTTGCAGTCCAAGGGACCCTCAAGAGTCTTCTCCAACACCACACTTCAAATGCATCAATTCTTCGGCACTCAGCTTTCTTCACAGTCCAACTCTCACATCCATATATGACCACTGGAAAAACCATAGCCTTGACTAGATGGACCTTTGTTGGCAAAGTAGTGTCTCTGCTTTTTAATATATTGTCTGGGTTGGTCATAACTTTGATTCCGAAGAACAAGCGTCTTTTAATTTCACGGCTTCAATAACCATCTGCAGTGATTTTGGAGCCCCCCAAAATAAAGTCTGACACTGTTTCCATTGTTTTCCCATCTATTTCCCATGAAGTGATGGGATCGGGTGCCATGATCTTATTTTTCTGAGTGTTGAGCTTTAAACCAACTTTTTCACTCTCCTCTTTCACTTTCATCAACAGGCTCTTTAGTTCTTCTTCACTTTCTGCCATAAGAGTGGTGTTATCTGCATATCTGAGGCTATTGATATTTCTCCCAGCAATCTTGATTCCAGCTTGTGCTTCTTTCTGAGTGTTAGTCATCCTTTTGTCATCCCCAAGAGAAATTAATCCAGAATACTAAGCAAGAGACATTATGTAGTCCCAAGTAATTAGTGAAATTTTTCTAGATTTTACCAAGTCAAAAGAGTACTTCAGTAATGATATATAACAAGCAAAAAAATGGGTGAGAAGAAAACAGTGAAACGAGAAAAATGGACATAGATATTTTCCCTTTTATTTAACTGATGTCTTCCTTGAAACTCAAAATTTGGTTTTCATAAAATCAATGAGAGCAATTTCTCAACACAATATAGAAAATCCCTTTGCAAAAAGAATATTCTTTTCAATTATTTTTAAAATAAGTTAAAAAAAATAGCGAAGTGACAAAATTAGGAAATCAGCCTGAAAATACAGAAGCAAACATAACAAATTAACAAATCAATGGAAAAGCTCTGGTGAATTAACACAAGGAAGTAAAAAGAACAGTACAGGAATCAAATGTAATATATTACTGGGTCTCTCATAGAGATAAATAAAAGCTTTAACATATGTTACTTTCATATTTTCATGAGAGCCTTAATTTTATACTCTTAAAAACTGTCCATCAAGATACCCAATGGTTTCCCATGACAGAGATTGGTAAGATGTGCTACCAGATGATTGCATCTAATAGACGGTTTAAGCTCAGACATATATTTTTTGAACTTCCAGAGATGAATCACAATCATCAAGAATTTTACTTTTCTATTTCTCTAGCTCTTGTTCTCTGTTAATTATGTGTTTTGTTTAGTTTTTGATATGCATAGGGCAGAAAAATTTTTGCCTATTGATGGCAGCAATGATTGATAATTTCATTTTGGTTTTATCATTTAGTGATTGTTGAAAATAGATTAACAAATTATAGAGATTCATTTCCTCTTGAGTAAGAGCTGAAAGAGAATATGGTATGTTTTCTCTTGTTTGTTTACTTTGAAGTCAAATAATTTAAGAATGTCATGTCTATCATCAATGATAACAATTTTTTTGTATATGGATTGCTTAGGCATTGTGTTTTTGTTTACCTGTAATTAAACTGTAGATTTTATAAGATTATTGTACGTCTGCATGTCTATGTGTCTGCATTTTGTGAAAACCCTGGTTTTTTGTTGTTATATTAGTGTGAAATATTTTTTAATTTCCAGGAAGTATTAATAGTTGAAATATAAGTTACTTGAACCCTGTTTTAATTGGTTTATGGAGATAAATAAGTAAATATGTAAACTAAATATTCATAAAATTGTTAGAGAATAAGAAAATTTAACTTCTGATATTTTAATATGCTAGACATTTTAAAAGTATTCTTAAAGAGACTAACTCAGAAATATTTTAAGGATCCAGGTTCATATACTTAAGCCATACTTAAATAATACAAATTTTATAAATTTAAGGTCAGTCTCTGGTAAACAAGAACATTTTATAATTTTGATATAGTAAAAAAAAAAAAAAAGCATGCCTTCTCTATGCATCAGTTTAGTTCAGACGCTCAGTCACATATGACTCTTTGTGACCCCAAGGACTGCAGCACTCCAGGTGTCCCTGTCCATCACAACTCCCGGAGTTTACTCAAACTCATGTCCATGGAGTCGGTGATGCCATCCAACCGTCTCATCTGCTGAACACTTCTCTTCCCGCCTTCAATCTTTCCCAGCATCAGGGTCTTTTCAAATGAGTCAGCTCTTCATACCAGGTGGCCAAAGTATTAGAGTTTCAGCAAAAACGTCAGTCCTTCCAATGAATACCCAGGACTTATCTCCTTTAGGAAGGGCTGGTTGGTTCTCCTTGCTGTCCAATGGACTCTCAAAGTATTCTTCAACACCACAGTTCAAAAGCATTAATTTTTCAGCACTCAGCTTTCTTTATAGTCCAACTCTCACATCCATACATGATTACTGGAAAAATCATAGCCTTCACTAGATGGACCTTTGTTGACAAAGTAATGTCTCTGCTTTTTAATATGCTATCTGGGTCGGTCATAACTTTTCTTCCAAGAAACAAGCATCTTTTAATCTGATGGCTGTAATCACCATCCGCAGTGATTTTGAAGCCCAGAAAAATAAAGTCTGCCACTGTTTCCACTGTTGCTCCATCTATCTGCCATGAAGTGATGGGACCAGATGCCATGATCTTAGTTTTCTGAATGCTGAGCTTTAAGCCAACTTTTTCACTCTTCTCTTTCACTTTCATCAAGAGGCTCTTTAGTTCTTCTTCACTTTCTGCCATAAGGGTGGTGTCATCTGCATATCTGAGGTTCTTGATATTTCTCCCGGCAATCTTGATTCCAGCTTGTGCTTCTTCCAGTCCAGCGTTTCTCATGATGTACCCTGCATATAAGTTAAATAAGCAGGGTGACAATATACAGCCTTTACATACTCCTTTTCCTATTTGGAACCAGTCTGTTGTTCCATGTCCAGTTCTAACTGTTGCTTCCTGACCTGCATACAGGTTTCTGAAGAGACAGGTCAGGAGGCCTGCTATTCCCATCTCTTTCAGAATTTTCCATGGTTTATTGTAATCCACACAGTCAAAGGCTTTGGCATAGTCAATAAAGCAGAAACAGATGTTTTTCTGGAACTCTCTTGCTTTTTCAATGATTGAACGAACATTGACAATTTGATCTCTGGCTCCTCTGCCTTTTCTAAAACCAGCTAGAACATCTGGAATTTCATGGTTCACGTATTGCTGAAGCCTGGCTTGGAGAATTTTGAGCATTACTTTACTAGTGTGTGAGATGAGTGCAATTGTGTGGTAGTTTGAGCATTCTTTGGCATTGCTATGAAAACTGACCTTTTCCAGTCCTGTGGCCACTGCTGAGTTTTCCAGATTTGCTGGCATACTGAGTGCAGCACCAACACAGCATCATCTTTCAGAATTTGAAATAGCTCAACTGGAATTCCACCACCTCCACTAGCTTTGTTCATAGTGGTTCTTCCTAAGGCCCACTTGACTTCGCATTCCAGGATGTCTGGCTCTAGGTGAATCATCACACCATCGTGATCATCTGGTTCGTGAAGATCTTTTTGTACAGTTCTTCTTTGTATTCTTGCCACATCTTCTTAATATTTTCTGCTTCTGTTACGTCCCTACCATTTCTGTCCTTTATTGAGCCCATCTTTGCATGAAATATTCCCTTGGTATTTCTAATTTTTTTGAAGAGATCGCTAGTCTTTCCCTTTCTATTGTTTTCCTCCATTTCTTTGCACTTACAGATGAGGAACTTCCCTGGTGGCTCAGATGGTAAAGCATCTGCCTACAATGAAAGAGATCCAGGTTCGACCCCTGGGTTGGGAAGATCCTCTGGAGAAGGAAATGGCACCCCACTCCAGTACTCATGCCTGGAAAATCCCATGGATGGAGGAGCATGGTAAGCTACAGTCCATGGGGTCGTGAAGAATCGGACAAGACTGAGTGACTTCACTTTCACTTCACCATTGAGGAAGGCTTTCTTATCTCTCCTTGTTATTCTTGGCAACTCTGTATTCAAATGGGTATATCCTTCCTTTTCTCCTTTGTTTTTTGCTTCTCTTCTTTACACATCTAATTGTAAGGTCTCCTCAGACAACCATTTTGCCTTTTTGTGTTTCTTTTCCTTGGGAATGGTCTTGATCCCTGTCTCCTCTACTATGTCAGGAACCTCCATCCACAGTTCTTCAGGCACTCTGTCTATCAGATCTAGTCCCTTAAATCTATTTCCCACTTCCACTGTATAATTGTAAGGGATTTGATTTAGGTCATACCTGAACGGTATAGTTTTCAATTTTTTTTTCTGTTTTACATATAATACAAGCATATGTTTTGTTCTACCTGAGTTTTCCTCAAATTTTAAAATTTTACTGATTAAATAAACTGATTATACACCTATATAATGTTTTCAATTATGAAAATATACCTTTTTATTCAACTAAATTGAATAGTTGTTCTAAAACTTTTGATTTCAAAAGTAGTTATACTTTGTAGTGTCAACTTGAAGATAATTTCCAAATTACCTTAAGGTAGCTTAAACCAAGGATTCAATTAATTAATGGATAATCATTGGATCCCTAATTAATTTGTTAGACAGAATACTGAAACATCCAAACCATTGATTAATACTTGTAACTTAAAGTTTATGTATATTTACCTATTTTCCTATGTTACAGAGAAGCTATATCTTTGGGTGATGTTATTGAGTGTTCATTTTTGACACTTTAAGGAAGTGTAAAAGGGATGTGTACTTATCAAAAGCTTCATTTTGCATTTATTTTCACAAACTGTGCTAATCTGTTAAATGCTTGCATAACAGGACAGCTCTCCCTATTATTCACTCTTCAGTCCACTGTTTTCTATGCAAAACAGAAATTATTTACTTTTGTTAAAAATGTATAATTAATGTATACTGTACATTTTTTGTTAAAATGTATAATGTGAAATAGAAGTTATTTACTTTTGTTAAAAATGTATAATAAATGTATACTTAACAAAATAGTGAGAATTCAGCTTTTCTTTTTTTTTTTTTTTTTGCTTTTTAAGGAAAAATAGTCATTTGTTTCAAAGCAGGAGTTCTCAAACTTCTTGGTCTTTGGATACCTTCCCATTCTTAGCAATTATTGAGGACTTGCAAGAGCTTGCATTTATGTGAGTTATACTTATCAATATTCACTATATTAGAAATTGAGATGATTTTTTATTTCTTTGAAGAGAGTAGTGATGAGTTCACATGTATGAATACATACATACATATGAATCTTTCATTGTATGATGAATTCATGAATACATCACAATGTATTCATCATTACTCTCTTCAAAGAAATAAACATTGTGTGTTGGCAACAATATCTTAGTATAACTATGAAATTAGTTTTTACATGGTAGAGCTATCCTAAAATAATTGTATCAGTTTTACAATATGAAAAAGCATAATAAAAAAATGAAACTTGGAAGGCAAATTGCATTTTCTTGCATTATAGTACCTGAATCTAAAAAGAAACTAAGCAATATATTAATGTTTTACCAGTTAATTTAATCCTGGGTGGCTTGCTTCCTTGGTTTACTGATTAATACCTTCATCTACAGAATGAAAGGTAACTACCTTCTGTGTAAGCTGCCTTGTTTTTGTTCAGTCACTAAATCATGTCTGACTCTCTGTAACCCCGTGAACTATAACTCACCAGGCTTCCCTGTCCTTCACTATCTCTCAGAGTTTCCTTAAACCATGTCCTTTGAGTCGGTGATGCCATCCAACCATCTCATCCCCTTTCACCCTCTTCTTCTCCTGCTCTCAGTCTTTCACATCAGAATCTTCTCCAGTGAGTCAGCTCTTCGCTTCAGGTGGCCAAAGTATTGGAGCTTCAGCTTCAGTATTCGTCCTTCCAGTGAATATTCAGGGTTGATTTCCTTTAGGATTGACTGGTTTGATCTCCTTACTGTCCAAGGGACTCTCAAGAGTCTTCTCCAGCACCACAATTTGAAAGCATTAATTCTTAGGCGCTCAACCTTCTCTATGGTCCAACTCTCTCTTCTGTACATGATTACTGGAAAAACCATAGCCTACATTGTAAAATTCTGTGTTTTCACCAAAATTATTTTCTGTGCTTTATGTTAATATTTATTAGGCCTTGAATACTTTAGAGGAAAGAAGAACAAAAACAAAAGTTATCACTTACCAAAGAACTAAGGTTCTTTAAATCTTGTTATCATATATTGCTTTAAAATGTTTTATTGTCACTTTAAATAAATAGTTAACCAAATAATGTTTCTCAGATATCCACGATCCTTTTAAACCAGTGTCTAAATCTCTCCTAGAAACGTTTTAAAATTTTCCTTTCAAAAATCAGATCTTAGAAGCAGAAAAATAAGATAAAATTTTCAGAATATTTTAATATCTGAAACTATCAGACTATATCAGAGGGTACCTGGAAAATCACAAAGATTTGTTCTTTCACTTCAAAAAGAGATTTTAAAAAATATCTAATTAGATTTTTTTGATGAGTTTTATAGCCAGACTCATCAAATCAGAAGAGACACTCAGCCTTCCTTAGGTTAAAGTGATATTGGTAAAATGTTATTAATATAAATATTCCAGAAATTTCAGAGTTTATGGGAAGTCTTTATGTATTTGTTACTGCCCTTTCTTTCAATAACATGTTTCAACCTCAGGGAAAACATTGATCTAAACTCTTATCAAATTTTTTTTTCAAGTTTTCCTGCATTTTTCAATCTTCTGGTAGTGCTTTATCTAATATTAGTCAATATCTATATAATGTTATCAATCATAGTTTCAATTATTACTTAAAATATTTATTGACCACCTCCTTACTTCTGTAATTTCAAACTACCACCTACAAGGCCAGTGATTCTCAAACAGTGAGACATATTAGACTAACGTATGTGTAAGCTTTACTCCAGAGTTTATTGGACATTTTTGGTAAACTTTTGATTTGTATGTTTCAGGATTATTAAATGATATATCCCAAGATTTTTTTCATCTTATAAGAAAAACTCCATCCATTATTTAATAGTCAGAACAGTCACTGACTTCTTTAACAAAAACATATCAGTCTCCTTCAACAAAATACAGTCTCAAAGGTTTATGGAAAAGGGCTGTTCTAGGTACCTTACACTATCGACATTTCAGTGAATAGAATTTTGGATATATGTTTCTGACCTGACATTGTTTAGATCACTTTTAGATTCTGCCAGTGGACTACACTGGGATTTCCAGAGCTCTTTTTAGTCAAGAAGCAGACGGCCTCATCAAAATGCTAACCCAATATCAAATAGAACAAGAATTAATTACATAGGGCTGAATAAGCTGGTGAGGGGAATTTTAACATAGTTTTTTAAGGGAAGGGTATATTATTAATATAGCTTTAATGTTTTATCTCCTGAATATATAAGAAAGTGTTTTCTCTTTGTTCAGTTCAGTTCAGTCACTCAGTCATGTCCGACTCTTTGCGACACCATGAATCGCAGCACGCCAGGACTCCCTGACCATCACCAACTCCCAGAGTCTACCCAAACTCATGTCCATCAAGTCAGTGATGCCATCCAGCCATCTCATCCTCTGTCTTCCCCTTCTCCTCCTGCCCCCAAACCCTCCCAGCATCAGGATCTTTTCCAATGAGTCAGCTCTTCACATGAGGTGGACAGTTTCTCTTTGTTAAGCTATCTGAATCCCAGAAAAATTGCACAAACTCTGCTTTTGTAAATTGAGATGAACTATTTTAGATGATATCTAATTCTCACTAATCATCAAATGCAGAAACGTATTACTTCTATTTACTTTAATGCCAATATAATTATTTGCAGAGGGTTGACAAAAATGTCTTCCTTTTTACCAGAATATAATAAAACAAAATGATTGTGAAACCATGGCCTTATCTCAAGAGTGTCATATTTGAGAACAATGCTCATTTAATCAGATATGACAAGCTACTTCTTAAAAATAAAAGCTAGCTTTCTTACGGAGACAATGACTACAAAACTCTTTCAGGAAAACTGCCTGATAACTGGTTTGCAGAGCTCAGCCTCACAGGTAGTAAAGAAGGTTACCACCTGTTTGGTAAAGAACCTTACAAAATTTGGGGCAATGTGAGAAGAGAGAAAAGTGACACAGGTTTAGAGTTACTGCAAATAAATATGGTGGAAGGAGCATCTTTGGATTTTATTTCCTTACCTTGGATTACTAGATAATAAGAGCTTTTATAAGTCAAATCTGATATTACTTAATGTAATTTTCTGAGTAGATGTTAGCCTTGTGGTGTTTGCAATTGTTAAATATTATATGGCTCTTGATTTTCAAAAGTCTAAGGTGTCCATGGTAAATTAATACTCTTACTGTACCTGTGTAAATAATCAGACCAACCTAGTGAGACCAGACTTATTTTGTAATCAAGAAAATCTTTTTTTGAGATTATGATGATGACAAGGGAAGAGGAACCTATCAAGGAGAATTGTGAAAGACTTTGAAAGGTATCAAAAAGATTACTAGGTATCCTCAGTGGAACATTATGTATTGTTTAGAGCATACCATTTCAGGCTTTCTGACGCTAAGGGGTTTGCATTTTTCATTGTCTTTGGCTTAGTTTATAACTTTAGAAGTTGTAGAAAATCAATGTGAATGATTCTTGCCCATGAATGTGTAAATTAATAGTGTTTGGTGGAATTAAATTGATTATTGGTCTGTGGATATTGACTAATTTTGCTGGTTTTGCATTTATTAAGCAAATTTATTTGAATATTCATCACGGGTCTACATAAGATGGCTGCCCTTTGGATATTCCTGCAAAGTGGTTGCAACATTTTACAGGTTCCCTCACTACTTAATGGATTATGTTGAAATTTTGGCATGTGTTCTTTTAAAATATAAGAAGTTATGACAAGTAGAATACTTGAATAAGTAGCAAGAAGAAAAGTAGGCCACTACAGGTTCAAGATTAACCATATTTAATATATTTAAAAGGTAAAGTGTATAATTAAGGCTTAATTTTGATTTCACAAATGCCACGAAGAGAGAAAAAGCTTAGATATTAGTTTTATGTCGGCACACTTAATATCTTTATTTTATCTTTATTTTCTATAACACTGGTTGGCTCATCTCTCAGAAACGGTTTATATGAGCACTGTTCAGTCACATCATTTCATTGATTTAAATTGGTTAAAAGGCACAATGGCTGCATTTCTGAAACAATGCAGAAGTTCTCTATCACCTAAAAAATGGCATCTCTGAAATGAGAGAAACCAAGCTCTCTACATTGAGTGGTGCACTCCTGAAGAGAGATTTGTAAACACTGACAATTTTTATCAGCCCACGAAACTTCATATCCCTGCTCTTGCTTATCAGCGTTATGACAATAAAGTACCCAATGTAGAGATCACCAATTGTCTTAAGGAAACTGATGCTAACCCATCATTTATCAAAGTAATATAAGAAATATTTATTTTTATAGAAATTTGATTAATATTTTACACAAAAGGAATTCGGTATCCATTAAAGTTGGAAGATTCTCAATGAAAATTAGAATATTAGAAGTTCTGTGTACTTTTACCATTGAAAATTGTAACTGTGAAGCTTTAATTCAAGTTTTCCAAACCTATGTGAGCATTTCATCCCATATATACCCATTAAGAGCATGTGGAATAAAATTCCTCATAAAAACAGTTTAGGGTATGTGGTACTGTCATGAACCATATATTAGATTGTTAATAAACTCTTGATAAATCCTATAAAAATAAGGTACTTTTAATGAGAGCAATTAAAAGTGTTTATAATAGAAAGAAGTATAAATATAAATAAGAATAAATAGAAATAAATTATATATAATCTTATATATAAGATTTTTTTAAGTGTGTCATTTTAAAACTTTGTGTCATTTCTGTATGGATTAGTAAGTTCACTTTTATAAAAAAAAGAATCATACTATTTTCTTTTCTATAACCTCCAATTTTTATTACACATAAACATATTTCTAGGCTGTTAAATGCTTTAAAACACAATTTTAATGTCTTCAAAGTATTCTATTTATGAATATACCAAAATATTTTAGACAAGCCTTACCAATGGGCATTATAAATTGGTTTGCTTTTCACTATCATAAATTCCATACAGAATTCTTATGACTCTTTAGGATAAATTTCTGATCCAAACATAGTAGATTAAAAAATATGCAAAATTCTAATGTTCTTCATCTGTGTAAGTATTTGACTTTCCACCTCCATCGGATTCTCCAACTGGCAGACCTATGTTATGTTTGTATTTTACTATCAGTTCTCTTGTTACTTTTTGAAGATGTTTAAAATCATGACTAATCTCTTCAAATTTCACCCATATTCATTTTCAGCCAGTTGAATTCACATCCTTCTTTTGAAAGAAAATAGAACACATGCTTCCTCACCTAAAATAATTTTATATACTTACTTGCGTCACTGTCTATCCTTTTCAATTTTACACAGATAAAAATGTAAATCTTTGTCCTGCCTCTTGGATTCCACTCTTGTGTTGCTCAGAAGACCTTCATATTCTCTATTCTGCATATCTCCCCACATCTATTGATTCTTTCACAACATAGACTCCAAGCAAACAGTCCACTCCAGCTACTACTTTAAACTTTTTCTCCCTCCACAGTCAAAATTTTTCAGAATGTTGTTTCTACTCACAGTTTTAATTTCCTTACATTTAAGGCTCATTGCACAAGTCTGACCCATCTCCTACACTGCTTTTGCCAAAGGTATATTTTTACTAATAATTTTAGTGAAACTTATCATTTGGTCCTTATTTGCCTTCCCTGCAATATTTAGCATTCTTGATTACTCCATCTTTGAAATATTTACTTTTCCATGTTTTATAAAAGCATACTCTTCTATTTTTCCTCCTACCTTTCTGACTCCCTGATTACTCTGATTTGACTGCTTCTTTTATTGTATATATGCTTTAAAGTAAGTTATTTCTCAAGTACGGCACCAGGCTCTTTCTTCTTTATTATTTTTTGCTTCGCTTCTTCTCTGCATAAAACATACTCTCTCCTATAGTATGAAGTATCTGGTAATTTCTGTGTATCAGCTGTATCCTCATCCAAGTTATTGATAATTAAATTATCTCAATGTTGGTTTTCTCATTTGTAGAATGGGAATGAGAATTGTTTATCTGCTTTGGGTCACATTGGGTAACATCAGTGAGATAATTTAAATATTTTACTACAGTATCTGGCAAATAACAAGTGCTTAATAAAGACCCTTTATTCCTAATCTATAGTGTATTCAAAACAATTTTGGACAAAAATGTTATAATACTCAAGTAATTACTGGGAAGAAAATCCTTGGTGAATAACACAAGGTAAAAATAACAAAGCTCAAATGAGGTCAAAATAACACATTGGTATGTACATGAAAGTATATTAGTTAAGATGACAGTAGCTGCAATAACAGATGAACCTAAATTTTTCAATGGCTTAACACAATAGAATTTTATTTTTCATTCACTTAAAATAAATAGGTGGGGCAGAAGCTTTGCCCCAGACTGATGCAGATTTGGTATGCATAGAGTCTGCCATCTAGCATACTGCGGATAATGTTTTTGCCAAATATTTTGGCACTGGCTATCTTAAGTCTTTCCAGCCTGTGACACAAATTTTCTTGCCATCCATTGCCTTCTTACTAAGCCATGATATATCTTTTAGGGTTTTGTCTTTGAGAAGTCCTACTCACTTCTACTGACAATTTGTGTATTAGTTGTAGTAATACAAACTGCCTAAGATATAATTGCCAAAATCTCAGTGGTTTACTACAGTGATCATATAACACTGATAAAATTAATATCATTTGCATAGTAACTTCCATCTCTTGATGACCTGTAAATCAAGAAACATGTATTAATTCCAACATTGTAAGCAATTGGTAATCAGTAGTATGAGTTGGGCTTCCCTGGTGGCTCAGACAATAAAGAATCTGCCTACAATGAGGGAAACCTGGGTTCAATCCAAAGGTGGATAAGATCCTCTGGAGAAGGGAATGGATACCCACTCTAGTATTCTTGCTTAGAGAACCCATGGACAGAGGAGACTGGCAGGCTACAGTCCATGGGGTCGCAAAGAGTTGGACATGACTAAGCAGCTAAGGTTGCATGTACACAGTATGATGTAGGTGAGGCTACTTACCTTTGTCACTTCTCAGACTTGTATATCTGCAAATTAAGGGGCAATGATGAAATAAATGCTAAGATACATTCAACTATAACTTGGTCAATTTAACATCATATCAGGATAGCCTTAGCAGATAAAGTGTTCATGGTTGTGGGGTGGTTTTTTTTTTTTTTTTTTTTTTTCTTTTTCTATCATCATTTTGACTGCAGCATCTACTATCATCTGGCATGCAAAGCTTCTCCTGAAAAATCAGCTGGTTGTTTTATGATCCTTCCCTTGTACATCAGTTCAGTTCAGTTCAGTCACCCAGTCGTGTCTGACTGTTTGCGACCCCATGAGCCACAGCACGCCAGGCCTCCCTGTCCATCACTAACTCCTGGAGTTCATCCAAACTCATGTCCATCGAGTCGGCGATGCCATCCAGCCATCTCATCCTCTGTTGTCTCCTTCTCCTCCTGCCCTCCATCCTTCCCAGCATCAGGGTTTTTTCAAATGAGTCAGCCCTTCATATCAGGTGGCCAAAGGATTGCAGTTTCAGCTTCAGCATCAGTCCTACCAAGGAACACTCAGGACTGATCTCCTTTAGGATGGACTGGTTGGATCTCCTTGCTCTCCAGGGGTCTCTCAAGAGTCTTCTCCAACACCACAGTTCAAAAGCATCAATTCTTCAGCTCTCAGCTTTCTTCACAGTCCAACTCTCACATCCATACATGACCACTGGAAAAACCATAGCCTTGATAGATTGGATCTCTGTTAACAAGGTAATGTCTCTGCTTTTTAATATGCAGTCTAGGTTGGTCATAACTTTCTTTCCAAGGAGTAAGTGTCTTTTAATTTCATGGCTGCAGTCACCATTTGCAGTGATTTTGGAGCCCAGAAAAATAAAGTTAGCCACTGTTTCCTCTGTTTCCCCATCTATTTCCCACGAAGTGATGGGACCAGATGCCCTGATCTTAGTTTTCTGAATGTTAAGCCTTAAGCCAAAATTTTCACTCTTCTCTTTCACTTTCATCAAGAGGCTCTTTAGTTCCTCTTCACTTTCTGCCATAAGGGTGGTATCATCTACATATCTGAGGTGATTGATATTTCTCCCGGCAATCTTGATTCCAGATTGTGCTTCCTCCAGCCCAGCATTTCTCATGATGTACTCTGCATATAAGTTAAATAAGCAGGGTGACAATATACAGCCTTGACCTACTCCTTTTCCTATTGGAACTAATCTGTTGTTCCATGTCCAGTTCTGTTGCTTCCTGACCTGCATACAGGTTTCTCAAGAGGCAGGTCAGGTGGTCTGGCATTCCCATCTCTTTCAGATTTTTCCACAGTTTATTGTGATTCACACAGTCAAAGGTTTTGGCATAGTCAATAAAGCAGAAATATATGGTTTTCTGGAACTCTCTTGCTTTTTCAATGATCCATCAGATGTTGGCAATTTGATCTCTGGTTCCTCTGCCTTTTCTAAAGCCAGCTTGAACTTCTGGAAGGTCACAGTTCACGTATTGCTGATGCCTGGCTTGAGCATTACTTTACTAGAGTGTGAAATGAGTACAATTGTGCGGTAGTTTGAGCATTCTTTGGCATTGCCTTTCTTTAGGATTGGAATGAAAACTGACATCTTCCAGTCCTGTGGCCACTGCTGAGTTTTCCAAATGTGCTGACATAACTAGCATATTTTCTCTTGCTGCTTTTAATATTCTCTTTTTGTATTTAATTTTGCTATTTTAATTATAATATGCCTTGGTATGAACCTCTTTGGGTTCATCTTGTTTCAAACTCTCTATGCTTCCTGAATCTGGGTATCTGTTTCCTTTCCCTGATTCTGCAATTTTTCAGCTTCTGTTTCTTCAAATAAGTTCTCTGCCCCTTTCTTTATCTCTCTTCACCTTCTAGGATCTCTATAATGCAACATTAGTGTGTTGATGTTGTCTCAGAGGCCTCTTAAACTCTGCTCATTCAAAAAATTTCTTTTGTTCAGCTTGAGTGATTTCCACTACTCTATCTTCCTGTTCACTGATCTGCTCCTATGTATCATCTAATCTACTCGATTTTATCTAGCATATTTTTATTTCAGTTATTGAATTATTCAGCTCTGTTTAGCTCTTCTTCATGTTTTGTCTTTGTTAAACTTATCAGTGTGTTCACCCATTTTTCTGCCAAGTTTGTTGAACATACTTCATTTGGAACATATTCCTCTATCTCCTCATTTTGCCTAATTGTTTGCATTTCTATGTATCAGATAGGTTGGTTATGTTCCATCTCTTGGAGAAATGGCCTTAAGTAGGATACGTTCTATGGGACCCAGCAGCACACTCCTCTCTGGTCACTAGAGCTAGATGTTCTAGGAACTTCCCTTATTTGGGCTGGGTGGGCTCTTCTTTGGCAGGTTGACCACTATGGGTATGATGTAAGCAGAAATGGCCCCCAATCCAGTTGGTTGCCAGGTCCACCTTGTGCAGTGGCTGGCAGCCCACTTGTGGGCAAGTAAGCACTAATAGGCTAGAGGGAAAACTCCAAAATGGTCTCTTGCTGGAACAAACTCCCCAAAACAGTTGCTGCCAACACCTGTGTTCCCAAGGGGAGTCCCTGTGGCTTTCTCCCTTTCCAAGGGACTCTCCAAGATCACCAAGTGATCTGACCTAGGTTCCTTTGAAATTACTGCCTCTGTGCTGAGACTTGGAGCATGTGAGATTTTGTGGCTGCCCTTTAAGAGCAGTGTCTCTTGTTTCCTACAGATCGCTGGCTTTCCTACATGTTAATCTCTCTAGCCTTCAAAGCTAGATGTTCTGTGACTCCTCTTGTTGGTGCACGGACTGCAGACTCTTGCTCTTTGGAGAGAACCTCTGAAATTGTAATCATCCTTACTTTTTGGGTCACCTACTTGGAAGTGTAGGTGTTATCTATACTTCATTGTTCACCCCTCCCATCTAACTTGTGTGGTTCCTTCTTCACATCTTTAGTTGTAAAACATCTTTTCTTCTAGTCTTCAAGTCATTCTCAAAGTTGGTCTGTGAATAGCTATAACTTTGGTGTGCTTATAAGAGGAAGTGAGTTCAGACTCTTCCTATTTCATCATCTCAGTCACATCTAGTAAAATTCATTTCATCATATAAAACTTACAAAAATACAGATAGGTAAGAAAGGAAAAGAAAATTACTTGTAATCACATCACCTAGAGATCTATCATTAATATTTTGATTTATATGCTTCAAACAGCTATTTTATAATTACTTAGGTACTTTGTATTTAAACAATTTATGGATAATAGCATACACACACACACACACACACACACACACACACACATAAATATATATGTTATTTGCTTAGTCAATCAATTGTGTCCGACTCTGCAACCCCATGAACTGCTGTAGCCTGCCAGGCTCTTCTGCCCATGGCAATTCTCCAGGTTAGAATACTGGTGGGTTGCCATGCCATCTTCCAGGTGATCTTACCAATCTGGGGGTTGAGCTCAGGTTTCCTGCATTGTAAGCAAATTCTTTACTGCCTGAGCCACCAGGGAAGCCCAAGAATACTGAAGTGGGTAGCCCATCCCTTCTCCAGGGGATTTTCCTGACCCAGGAATTGAACCAGGGTCTCTTGCATTTGCAGGCAGATTCTTTAACTGAGCTACAAGGGGGGGCCCTATATATACATATATATGTACGTGTGTGTGTGTGTGTGTGTGTGTGTGTGTGTGTGTGTGTGTGTGTGTGTGCATGCATGCATATTAAGTTCCTTCAGTCATGTCTGACTTTTTTGACCCTATGGACCATAGCCTGCCAGGCTCCACTGTCCATGGGATTTTCCAGGCAAGAATACTGGAGTGGGTTGCCATGCCCTCCTCCAGGGGATCTTCTGAACTCATGTCTCCTGAGGCTCCTGCTTTGCAGGCAGATTCTTTAGCACTGAACCACAGGGGAAGACCCGTGTGTATGTGTGTATGTGTGTGTATACCTACATATATATTCTGTATATGTATAGAAAGCTTTCTATTGTTTCTATGTGTTAAGCAATTTTCTAAGCACTTCATTTCATATTTATTAACTTCTTTAATACCCACAAGGACTTGCTATTAATACCCCTGTGTACAGATAAGTGAGCAGAGGCCCAGTATATCTACATTCACATTGTTTTCTCACTGAGCAAACTGATTTTAAAAACTAGTATATAATAACAAGGATTGGTGAAAGGGAATATAGAGGGAACAGTCACTCTGGGAACCCTCAATATGGAGGGTCCTCAAAAATTAAATATAGTTTTATGCTAAGTGAAATAAGTCAGAGAAAGACGAATAGTGCATGATCTCACGTATAATGTGGACTCTAAAAATAGAAATGAACAAAACAGAAACAGATTCATAAACACAGAGAACAAACTGGCTGTTGCTACACGGCAGGAAGATGAGGGATTAGAAAATAGAAGTGAATGGGACTAAGAGGTGAAGATTTCCAGTTATTAAATAAACATATCATAGAGAAGTAACACACAGCATAAGGAACATGGTCAAAAATATTGTAATACTGTAATAATGGAATGATGACAGATGGTCACTAGAATTATTGTGGTACATATTTCATAATGTGTTTATATAAATGTCCAATCAGTACATTGTACACCTGAAAAATAACATAGCAGGGTGCATCAACTATACTTCAATTTAAAAAGTTTGGGAAAATTTTTTTTGAGTTACTGGTTTGAAAATTTTAAACACATCATTAAAAATATCTTGTTTACATTTTAACAAAAGCCTTCTAGGGACACACTTTGTCACTTTCATAGGTGTCAGTAAATGATGAAAGAAGAGTAGAAAGCCTGAAAAATCCTTAATCACTACTTTTAAAACACACACACATTTCCTTCATTTCTGTATAATGCAAGTCAAGAGGTCAGCATTTCTCAAAAGATACCCTGGAATCCAGCTGCTGGAGGAGAGGACAGACCTATGTTAGCATCTCATGTGGTGGAATCAGGATTAAAGGAGCTATTCTGATGTATCTACCACTCCTTCCTCCACCACCGTAGGTTACATCTCCTTACACTTGATGAGATCTGGAAGACACGTGGGCAAAATGTCCTTATTACAATCAGAGATAACAGAGGAGCCAGATGGTGATTTAAAAGCCCAAACTTAGCATGTTAGGAACTGTGGCATTCTTCTCAACTGTGAGACTCAAGAATCAGTGTATGTCAAATCAAGCAGCATTTTATAAAACTGTGACATCTCTGCATTGAGTGAAAGTTGCCAAATACGCTTACTATATTGAATTCTCTATCTTGAGAGAAAACATTAAAAATATATACGTAACATTTGGTGATTATATCTTTGCCAGTTTGATGTAAGAAAATGTTCAGTTTTTTTTAACCTATATTTTAAATAAAGAAAATGCATAGAATATATTGAATTAATCTCTCCAATATACTATAGTAATGACATAAAATATTACTATAATATACCATGAATTGTACATATAACTATGCTGCTGTTGCTTAGTCATTCAGTTTGTGTCCAACTGTCTGTGGCCCCATGGACTGTAGCCTGCCAGGCTCCTTTGTCCACAGAATTTTCCAAGTGAGAATACTAGAGCCAGCTTCCATCTCTGATCCCAGGAGATCTTCCCGATCCAGGGAATTAACCCGCATCTCTTCCATCTCCTGCATTGGCAGGAGTATTCTTTACCGCTCATGCCACCTGGGAAGCCTGTATGTAACTATACATAGCCACAGCATGACCACTATGATTGTCTTTTCAAATTTAATCTTCATAAAATAGAAACTTCATAAAATAGAAACACACACTGTATCCCCTAAGAACGGCTTTGTGTCAGGCATATATATGTATTCATTCATTTAATAAATACACGTGACTACATACTATTAACAAGGAAACAAGTTACAGAGACTAATGTATTCAGGTTCACATAGCTAGCCTACACTGATTAGAATTCAAGATTACACCTAAAGTAATCCATCATCACCACCAAGTAGGAAGAAAAAGGTTACAGTGACAGCTAGAACTCTAGAACTCACACAAACCCCTAGGTCTACCCGAGAAGTGAATGTGAATGTACTAGTTGCTCAGTTGTATCCAACTCTTTGCAACCCCCCGCCAAGCTCCTCTGTCCGTGAGATTCTCCAGGCAAGAATACTGGAGTGGGTTCCCATTCCCTTCTCCAGGGGATCTTCCCCACCCAGGGATAAAACGCAGGTCTCCGGCATTGCAAACAGATACTTTACTGTCTGAGCCACCTGGGAAGCCCTAGAAGAGAGCCACTAGAAAATATTTTCAGTCACTGAATTTGAACATTGTCAAGATCCATATCTCTACCTGCTTATATTATGGGTATTTTTGTTTCCAAAATATGTGACTCCATAAAGAATAAACTTTATGCCTTATTCATATACATTACTATGGAGCTAGCCAACACAAGAGACCCAATAAAGTTCTAATGAATTGAATTAGAGATGAACAATATGTCAGTGGCACAACTGATTATAGAAATGAATATCCTTTTCATAGGACAATGAGAATACATTAGACACATGTATGTACAGGCATGCAGATTGATCTACTATCAATACAGGCTCAAACTCCAAACCAAAGGGTTATAAAGTGATGTTTCTTTCTGAATTTTATAGAAATATAATAATTATAGAAATAAAATCATTTTTAAAACAAAACTGGATTTTCAATCAATGAAAGGAATACTTCCCATGAGTTGAGGCTAGCAGTGATGGTCCTGACTCTCAAACTAGATGTAGATGCTGAGTTGTAAAAGGCATTTGAAAGGCAAATAGTACAGGAAAAGTCAACCAAATAAAATATGGGGCAGGTAACAGGAACCATGGTTAGCACTAATGCAAATACACACCAGCACCTCCTATTGGACTTTCTTATACCATTCATACACATGTATGTGTATACACACATATGTGCACATACAGGTATGCTTGTATACATACACATAGCAACAGATAGATGGACAGAGAGGCTCACATTCAGAACTGAGTCTATCAGGCCAAAGGTAACGAGACCACCTATGTAGATTTGGCCTTTAGAAGGGATTCAATCTCAGAAGAAGAGTGATTATAGAAAAAGTTTATCAAAATGAAGAAATGCTCCATTCACAGAGGAAACGAAATATGAAGACATGTAGTCAAGCATAAAAGAGTAAAGCCACTGTCCCAGCTACTCCAAGTTGGATTCAGAGCAAAAGCTTGTTTAGTGAATCAAGGCAGAAGTCATTAACTTAAATGGAAGAAAACTAGGCAGAACCAAACCTGAAACATTGAAAAAAATGTTAAAATTCCTCACGTCTCTTTCTCTTTATGCCTCTTTCTCATCTTTTCCTTTCTTATCTTCAATAGAAAAAGTAGGTATGGTACAAATTAAGGTCACAAATGACAAAACTGTAACATCATTTAAATAATTACAAGAGACAAGTAATGATGGGAACAATAATCATCTCAGACAACGAAGTCTAGGGAAATACTTACTATTGTGCACAAAACCAAATGCTTATCTTTCAGGCTTTGAAAGCAGAAGGGGAACATAATAGGATACACAACTTTCAATAGCTAATAAGTAGAAAACCAAATTATCAGGAAAGAGATATGTCCCTCACTCTGAAATCTGAGAAGAAATATTTCATGGATCTACACTGAAACTCTTCAAAACCACACAGATAGTATTGCAATAAGGTCTTTAAGGAGGAGGAAAAAAAAAAAGATATCAAGAAACTTTGGATGAAATGAGATGAAATCATAGAAATAAGAGAGAAAAAAATAAGCAATGCAAGTGACGATGAGACATATATGACTAAAGAAGAGAGGCAGAAATAAATAATTACAAAAGATAAAGAAGCACCAAGAAGATAAAAGTGGTAGAATCATTTTCACAATTGAACTGGACATGAAAAAAAAAATACAGATTTTTAAATGATACAAAATCCAATGGCCAATATCTGTCATTGTAAATGTCTCCATTGTCCCTAGGAATGCATTCTTCATTTGCATGTAGGTCTCTCTGGCCAAAAAAAAAAAAAATCATTGTTTCAGAATTATTATTTTAATGCAGTGGCTACTAAGTTAAAATTTCAACTATTTCATAAAAATTCATTTATGTTATCTTTCAACATCTTGCTTTAAAAGATTGTTTCACTCTGAAATGCTATGTTATTTTGTAGAGCTGATCTTTCGCTAATCTGAACATGTAAGTGAAGGAATATAGGTTTTAGAATTAGATAGGTTTAGGTTTGAATTAAGCCCTTCAACTTATTGGCTGTTTGACTTTCAGCAAGTTAGCCAGCCCTTGGCCCTCTAAATTTACAATATGAAGTAAATAACTCCCATATCTCTGCATTGTTTTATTGTTAAATGAGATCATGTATAAAATGTTCCTGGTAAGTTTCAAGGTAAGTATTGGATAAATAATACTGCTACTCTGATAGGCTTCAGACTCTATATCTTAAATAGATAAATGAAATACACTTGTGGCAGGTAGTAAAAAAGAAACTTTCAAAGGAAAGAATTTTCTAAAATTTATATAATAAAACAGCCTTAAGAAAATAACCTTAGTTTATAGTTTTTAAATTGTTTCACAGTCAATGGTTCAATCACTGAATAGCTAGTCAATATGAAAGGGATCTTGTTGGGTAATATATGTACTAAAACAAATTTTAACTGCTTTCCCAAGAGTCTAACGGAGGACAGACATTTTTAACTAAATATTGAATGTTAGCCAAGTTTTGAAGACACATGAGGCTATGGAAAGTAGAACACATGGGAAATTTTAGAGTAGTTCCAGAAAGAGTCAGGAAATAATCATGAATGTTCTTGATCAGCTGTACATTTAAATATTATGCATATTAATAAATGTATGCAGCACTGTAATGATTTTTGCTTCCCCTGAAATAACATTCCTCTCAAAAGGATTTCAGTGGCTGTATCCTAAGAAATTCATAAGTACTAGGATCCTTCAGTACAAAATCAGCAATATTTATACCCCTGCAAGTTTAACTTTAGTTTTCCCAAATCAAATTGGAGTTCTGATCTCTCCTTTTCTAATAAATACAAATCACATTTAGTCATTTTTTTATGCTTGCTCTACCACCTGAGACCCACCAGTTTCATAGAGCTTTTTTTTTTATTTTCATTAAAATAAATCTCTGTAATACTCAACCACACCATAGTTTAGTTCTATAAAATTATCTAAAGTTTTTTTTCATGATTTATCTTGTTATTTAGAAGATATTTCAAGATTATGGTTTATCTCTAGGTACCAGCAAATTTTTTCTTGTAATTATTCAAGGAAAATTTTCTCATTTCAAAAAATATCTGTTGTGATATTTGTAATAACTTATTGACAGAGTATATAACTTGCCAGTGTACCAAGGTGGGTTATAGAAAAGTAATTCCTTCAGCTCACTTACGATAGCTTCCCAAGGTTCCCATGAGTTGTATAAGGCTAGAGTCCTGCGGTTAGTTCAAAGGCTGGTTAGCCTTTTCCAGAATTATTCTTGAAGTTTTAAGTGCTGAAGTGGAAGTAACAGTACATTCTAGGTTAAGCCACACAAACCAATTTCACTAAGGGAAAGGAAAACTGATTCTAATGGAAAACCAAGGTGATATTTTTAGTCATTCATATGTTAAGCAAATATTTATTGAACATTGCTATATGCAGTTCCTGCTTTACTTGTGGAGAAATATCAATGAGTAAAACAGAAAAAGTTCTCATCCTCCAAGAGCTTACATTCTGATGGGGCAATGGTTATAAACCAGGGCCAACTTATCCATTCGCATAGAGACTAAGGCCCATGGTAAGAAGAGGTGGCAAGAATACACAGAAGAACTGTACAAAAAGATCTTCACAGCCCAGATAATCACGATGGTGTGATCACTCATCTAGAGCCAGACATCCTGGAACGTGAAGTCAAGTGGGCCTCAGAAAGCATCACTACGAACAAAGCTAGTGGAAGTGATGGGATTCCAGTTGAGCTATTTCAAATCCTGAAAGATGAGGCTGTGAAAGTGCTGCACTCAATATGTCAGCAAATTTGGAAAACTCAGCAGTGGTCACAGGACTGGAAAAGGTCAGTTTTCATTCTAATCCCAAAGAAAGGAAATGCCAAAGAATGCTCAAACTATCACACAACTGTACTCATCTCACATGCTAGTAAAGTAATGCTCAAAATTCTCCAAGCCAGGCTTCAGCAATATGTGAACCATAAGCTTCCAGATGGTCAAGCTGGTTTTAGAAAAGGCAGAGGAACCAGAGATCAAATTGCCAACATCCGATGGATCATTGAAAAAGCAAGAGAGTTCCAGAAAAATATCTATTTCTGCTTTATTGAATATGCTAAAGTCTTTGACTGTGTGGATGGATCACAATGAACTGTGGAAAATTCTGAAAGAGATGGGACTATCAGATCACCCGACTTGCCTCTTGAGAAACCTATATGCAGGTCAGGAAGCAACAGTTAGAACTGGACATGGAACAACAAACTAGGGCCAAATAGGAAAAGGAGTATGTCAAGGCTGTATATTGTCACCCTGCTTATTTAACTTGTATGCAGAGTACATCATGATAAACGCTGGGCTGGAAGAAGCACAAGCTGGAATCAAGGTTGCTGGGAGAAATATCAATAACCTCAGATATGCAGATGACACCACCCTTACGGCAGAAAGTGAAGAGGAACTAAAAGGCCTCTTGATGAACATGAAAGAGGAGAGTGAAAAAGTTGGCTTAAAGCTCAGCATTCGGAAAACCAAGCTCATGGCATCTGGTCCCACCACTTCATGGCAAATAGATGGGGAAACAGTGGAAACAGTGGCTGACTTTAATTTTGGGTGCTCCAAAATCAGTGCAGGTCGGGATTGCAGCCATGAAATTAAAAGACGCTTACTCCTTGGGAGGAAAGTTATGACCAACTAGACTGCATATTAAAAAGCAGAGACATTACTTTGCCAACAAAGGTCCATCTAGTCAAGGCTATGGTTTTTCCAGTGGTCATGTACGGATGTGAGAGTTGGACTATAAAGAAAGTTGAACACTGAAGAATTAATGCTTTTGAACTGTGGTGTTGGAGAAGACTCTTGAGAGTCTGCAAGGAGATCTAACCAGTCCATCCTAAAGGAGATCAGTCCTGGGTGTTCATTGGAAGGACTGATGCTTAAGCTGAAACTCCAATACTTTGGCCACCTCATGGGAAGAGTTGACTTATTGGAAAAGACCCTGATACTGGGAGGGATTGGGGGCAGGAGAAGGGATGCCAGAGGATGAGATGGCTGGATGGCATCACCAACTCCATGGACATGAGTTTGAGTAAACTCCAGGAGTTGGTAATGGACGGGGAGGCCTGGCATGCTGCGATTCATGGGGTCTCAAAGAGCCGGACCTGACTGAGTGCCTGAACTGAACTGAACTGACTGAACTTATCCATTCATATAGAGCCTAAGGCCCATGGTACTTTAGGGCCCATATATATGTTTTAATTTTATTTTAAAACTAGAAGAAAAATGTGAATGTTATAATAATGCACCCATCCTGCATTACATTTTTCTTTATACCAGTGCAGCTGTAAAATATAATTTAAAATATATTTTTTTTTGAAGAAGGGGGCCATTGAAGCAAAAGTGCCTTGAGACCACAAAAGTCATATAGTAGACCAGTAATAAACACATATGAACAACTAAATTATGTGGTGTATTAGAAAGTGAGAAGTTCTGTGGAAGAAAAAAAAAAGGAAGTGTGGTAAGAGTCTGGGATAAAACTGTTTGCAGTTTTAAATAGAGGTTAGAGAAAGCATCCCTGAGAAGCAACATTTGTGCACAGACTGGAAGGAAGCAGTGCAGACCTCTGCAGGTAAAGAGTGCTCTAGGTGCAAGGATGAGCAGATATAAAGCCGTGAGACAGGAGTGTGCTTGGAAAGTGGTTAAGCAGCAAGGAGGCGGCTGCTGCTGCAGCAAAGTGACCTTGGGGAAACGAGCTAAAGGTCAGGCTTTAGAGGTGTTGGGAGTCAGACTGTACAGTGCTTAGCAGGCCACTTCAGACCTCTCTCCGTGATAAAGGAACAGCTGGAGGATTTAAGGCAAGGCCACTGGTAGGTGTTAAACTGAGCACCCTAAAAAGTTAGTTATGTCCTAACCCCAGGTACCTGTGAATTAGATATTTGGAAACAGGGTCTTTGTAGATATAATCAACTTAAGACGAGGTCACTAGATTGAGTTCCTAATCCAACATGACCATTGACCTTATAAGAAAAGGAAAATACTGTGGAAAGACAGAGACACACAGGGAGAATGCCGTGTGATGACAGAGGCTAAATTTGGAGTGATGCAGCTGCCAACTGGGGAAGGCCAACAATTGATGGCCACCATCAGAAGCTAGGAAGAGGAAAGGCAGAATCCTACCCAGAGCCTCAGCGGGAGCGTAGCTCGGCTGGCATCCTGACTTCTAGCTTCTAGTAGAACTGCTAGACAGTGAACTTCTGTTGTTTTAGGTTACCCAGCTTGCGGTACTTTGTTACAGTAGCTCTAGGAAACTAATACAGTCGCCGCTCTCACAGCATGTATCTGACTAAGTGTCAAGAAAAAACCATAGCAAGGGCAAGGTAGGAACTAGGAGGCTATCTTAGGTCAAGTGTCCTGGGAAGCAGATTCTAAATCAGAGACTTGCAGATGGAAGGTTTATCCAGAAGTACACTCAGAAACAATACCGGGTGGGAATAGAGGTGGGGTGGGGGGGATGAGGGACTCAGAACTAGGCAGGGGGAAGAGTGGAGCTTGCAAAACACCCAGGCAATTCAGTGGGTCCCGCTGAAGGCGAGATGGTCCTTCCGAGTCAACTTGAAGGTGAGCCTCCCATAAGTACCCCTGTGAAGGACAGGTATTGAATCTGTTTCCTGGGGAGCAAACACAATCTTGAGTTAGAGGTTTCCCTTTCGTGGAGGGAAGGAAATACTTGAGGAATGCCTCTGTGAGCAGCCCACATGCTTCAGGCTGTGGAAACGAATACTTTGGTCCTGGGGAGATGGAATATGCAAGGTGCTTTATATCATCTCCAGAAGATGATACTGCATTTATAGAAGAGAGATTCAAACAGCATGGGAAAACGGGAACTGGAGTATAGTCCATGGAATTCTGTGTGTGTAAATGGTGTAGTTGTCTATGGTGTGTGTGTGTGTGTGTGTGTGTGTGTGTGTGTGTGTGTCCTAGCAAGGATCTTCCGTTTGCATAGTACTCTAAATTTATAATATATGTAATTTGATGGCCACATTAGCCTTTTAGTGCAGGTGGGACAGATTTTTAAAATACTAATTTCTCCAATAAGGAAAACAGAGCCTAGAAATATCAACTACTTGCCCAATACTTGGTGACTTATTGGTAAAGGCAAGACTGAATATATGGTCTTCTGAATCCATGTCCTGAGTTGTTTGTTCCAAGTCATATGGCTTAAATGTCACTTCAGATATGTGATAGTGATTGTACTACACCATTTTGCATATTCTTTTACACTTTGTTATGTTGCAGTACTCCAAGAAGTATGTGGAAAGAACTGCATAATTGTTTATCAAATTCACATCAGTTTCTTCCTGGATCCAGAGCTAGACCACATTTGCCAACTTCCTTTACAGTTAGTGTAGCCATATGACTGAGTGCTCTTGAATGGAATCTGAGCAGTGATAAGGATCATTGTTGTTGTTGTGATCTCATGGGCTATAGCCCGCCAGGCTCCTCTGTCTGTGAGATTTTCCAGGCAAGAACAGTGGAGCGGGTTGCTATTTCCTTCTCCAGGGGATCTTCCCAGCATATGGATCAAACCTTTGTCTCCTGCATTAGCAGGCAGATTCTTTACGACTGAGCAACCAAGGCAGCCCGCCATAACATTCATTTGTGTGTGTGTGTGTGCATGCTCAGTCGTGTACAGACTGTAGCCTGCCAGGCTCCTCTGCCCATGGGATTGTCCCGGTAAGAATACTGGAGTGGGTTGCCATTTCCTCCTCCAGGGGATCTTCCCCTGTCCTCCGGGGGATCTTGCCAACCTAGGGATCAAAATCCCATCTCCTATGTCTCCTGCATTGCAGGAGAATTTTTACTGCTGAACCACCAGGGAAGACTGCACTAAGAATCCTGCAGGCCCATAAATAAAATGCTAAGGAATCATCCCTCTCTGTTCCCCAGGGTCTTCCCAGTGCAAAGTCAAGCATTAAGGATGGACGAGTATCCACTAGCCTGGATCTCTGAATGTTTGAAAGGAACAAAGATATCCATACACTGGCTCTTGTTTAAATTTAGATTCCTAATCCAGTGTGTTTTTTTTTAAGGGTTAGAGAATTGGAAACACAATATGTTTACCTTAGTGTAAGATACGTCGTATCGTTTGGGGGATTTTACTTCATGACATTCACATAAGCCTAACTAATGTATCTTATTAAAATATAATGCTAAATAACTTAAGAATATACCAGGCTGTTTATATATGTATATTTAATTTTTTCACCATTTTGTGAGAAAATCATTACTTTATTTTTCTAGTTGGTTAAATCCCTGAGAAATGAACTAATTAACTAATAACTAAGCAAACAAAAAACACTTGAGATTTAAATCATTCCAGCTTGAAAACATACCAGAGAAGGTGGGAAATTTACTCAGTGTTCATATTTTAAAAACTGCATGGAAGAACTCTAAATAGCCCGGTTTAAGTCATGTGGCCATCTATAACAAAACACTGGTAGAGCTGGTTACAATATGTTATTTGGCCTGGATCACAGCCTTCCCTATGAGGGCTGGGTACCTCAACGCACAGATCATTACCAATACATAAGTGCAGAGGAAAAGGACACCCAAGGAATAGGCATGCAATTTTCAAAAGCAGGAAGTGGGAAATGACCAGACAAAATCCATTGATGACTATGACCAAGTTATGCTGGCTTCATCAAAAGGAGAATTTTCTGTAACATCTCAAGGGCTGTTTTCCAGAAACTAAGTATAGCAACGTAGCTGGATCTTACAAAAGAAATAGAACTGAGGTCCAGACAGCCATTTAAAAACTCTCTCTGCATTTCATGTAGGCTCTTCTCTGAGCATATGTTTTATGATTCTTTCTGCAGATTATCATTTTCTTCACTTTTGCTGGGTCCCTAAAGGCAAGTTTAAATGATGATAGAATAGTCCAGGTCTCCCATCAAACACAAACCATCTCTGATTCTTGAATTAAAATGGCAGGGAAATGAGGGCCACACCAGAGTTTGGTAGCTTACCTGGCCTATTCAGAGAAACAATGACTCTCTCAAGGCCAATTCCAATTTCCCTGGAAACAAGACTTGTTTATCCTGCTAATCAAGTGACTTACCTCCTCCCCTTCCTGATTCAATGAACTGTAACCAAGGAGCAGTGTTCTCATTGGAAAAACTCACTTTCAGGATCTCTACGAATGTTGCCAAAGGTTTAATAAGATAAACATGTCTAAATGCTATACTCTAGTAATACTAAATGTTCATCCTTGAGAAAGATATTATACTCTCTGAATGTTAGTATCATTATTAGTAAAGTAGAAATGATACCTATGTCGCTGGTTTCTTGGGAGGATTAGGCCTCGCCCATAGAAGGTGAGGATGAGATGGTTGGATAGCATGACCAAATCGATGGACATGAGTTTGTGTAAGCTCCAGGAGTTGGTGATGGACAGGAAAGTCTGGTATGCTGCAGTTCATGGGGTGGCAAAGAGTCAGACATGACTGAGTGACTGAACTGAACTGATAGAAGGTAAGGGTCATTACTTTAAAATAGTTTCAGTGCAAAAATAATACACATAAAAATTAGTCATGCTTTATTTTGAACAACAAAACATATTTTTTTCCTGACTTGATAGGTAATTAGATGATTTCCAAGCTCTTTTCCAGTTCTTTAATGCAAATGATTCTTTCCAGTGGATTCCAACTATTAGCCAAAAAAATAGTGTTTTCAAAGCAAGAGATTCGCTAATATCTCAAGGATATTCCAAAGCATGTCATAGCATAAAATTATTTCAGAAGGATTCAATTTGTTTTAAGCAATAGCAGCTTCCCCTTGTCAAGGTGACTAACTTGAATTTGAGAGCTTTAATTTAGATGTATAACTTTTATTAATATATAATCTTAATAGAATGATAATATTAATCAGAGATAGCATGTATTTTATAACATATATCATATAACACTTGCCTTGAATTTTTTCATCACCAAACATTTATTAAATATCTAATATGGTCCTGAGCACTGTATTTTTAAGTGGGCAATAACTATTATTTTTCCTACCACTCTTCATTTTGCTTTTATAAGAAAAGAGGTGAGGTGTATGATTGAAGCAAATATCAGAAATGAGAAAATTATCTAACTAGGAGTTAGATAACTACAAAAATAATAAGACCAACATTCCAAGAGGAACAATGCAATACGTGTTCTATGAGCTAAGCTTATAGGAAAATCCAGCAGATAGTATTACAGGGAATCTAATTTCCTAGATATCACCATAACACAGATTGTATGTTAGATTATAACAATATGTCCATACACAATTTTCCCTTTATGTACATCTTTATTAGTTTAGATACAGATGCCAAACAAAAAATAATTTCTTATTAAGGCTAGTAGTACTTTTTAAAATCTGATTGCTTTCTTCAAGAATATATTGCACTAAATCAGTCTTAGATATACAGCAGAAAATGAACCATGTACCCCTGATCCTCCACTATTAGGGGTGTTGAGACCTTTTGCATAATATAGTCTGAAAACTCCTAATGAAGGATTCTGATTAGCGAAATTTGGGTCATCTGCCCTTGCCTGGATCACACATAGCCAAGGGACAGGGCCAAACAGTATGGCCAAAGCCTACTCATACTTATGTTTAGGAACCACTCTGAGAGACGGGGGAGTAATTATGAGTCAGTCATCTCCTGTTGGTGTGTAAAAACAGTAAGGTTGAGGAGCAGAGCCCAACAGGGTGCAATATTTTACAAAGAAACAAAAAGTCTTTCCCTTGTGTTCCAGGCCGTGACAGTCATTGTTAAATACCTGGTTGACCAGGATATTTTAATTTGTAATGCATAAGCACATTTGCCTTTACAAGAGGGAGATCTTAAGAAAACAGTTTTGGGTTTTGGAATATTTTCATATTTCTAGAGTCTAGAAGCTAGACACTGTGCTGTGATATTTTAATAGCAACCGTTTGTAAGAGTGCTGAATACTTCTCCAAGGGCCAGTGTTCTATTCGTAACATTTATAGTAAGTAGTTTAAAGCATTTGGTGTTGAACCTAATTTAAAGTTATGAAAGGCAATTTAATCGTGGGATCTAAGACAAAGTAGCTGGGAAAGTTACAAAAAAAGAAAAAGCTTGTTGTTTCTTTTTTTTTTTAATTTTTATTTTTTTTATTAGTTGGAGGCTAATTACTTCACAGCATTTCAGTGGGGTTTTGTCATACATTGACATGAATCAGCCATGGGCAGAACTGGCATGCATGTATGCAAGCATCAGGGAAATTATGAAAAGGAGTTCTAGAGAGACTCTCCACTGAGAAGAAAAAAGTCAGGACATAAAAAGAATGTTAAACAATTAGGAGAAGCTGTTTATAAAAATATCTATATCTAGATTTATTTTATCTAGGTCTATTGATAAATTTCCAGGTTATTTAGAATGTAGAATACACAGATCTTCTTTTGGACCGAAAAAGAGTAAGGTTGAATTGCTTTGAATCATGGCAAGAATAGATGATACCAAATCAGTAGGGATATATAACCAATCTTTTAAAATGGGTCCCTTGATGTATATACCAAGAAATAAAGAACATCACTGGATACTTCGTAGAATTAAACTATCCCTTAGTCACTCAAATATGTTCTGATAGTATATATAATTTTCACTTGAGTCATTATTCTGGTCTTCCCTTGTAGCTCTGTCGGTAAAGAATCTGCCTGCAGTTCAGGAGACCTGGCTTCGATCCCTGGGTTGGGAAGATCCCCTGGAGAAGGAAATGGCAACCCACTCCAGTATCCTTGCCTGGAAAATCTCATGGACAGAGGAGCCTGGTGGGCTGCAGTCCATGGGGTCACTATAGTCTTCACTTGAGTCATTATTCTAGTGAACCCAAAATCCCTTAGACTTCTAATCACACCATGGCATACTAGGAATCTGAGTACTAAGCTCTGGTGCATACTTTGCTTGCAGGTATGATTAACCCTGCAGTGATCTAGGCCCAGTAGCATTTAAGATGACAACTGTCTGCTGATAATTGATTAGGTATTAGAAAATATTTTTCCTAATAACAAAAGCTTAGTAATTTATAATCTTGTGAAAGTTTACTTCTGATTGAAATTCAAGGTCATTTCATATGAGGGTGGCATTGTCTAGCATCTGCAGTAGGGACCATTTAGTTACTAAAAGCCTCAAATATTTGAAGCTCAGCCCAGGGTAGTGCACAACGCCAAGTCATAGAGTAAGGAAGAGTTGAATCATTAATGAATCCTGATTTTCACTTGCATGCATGCCTGCCTCGAATAGTCAACGCTTCTCATTTTACTTGTAGCTAGGTGTTACCAGCTCACCATTTCCGAAAATGAAATGAAAGGGCAAATGGTGTGTGCAGCTTTAGGAAAATGTGTCTGGGTGTGAGTATGCCTTTCTTTTCTTCCTTTTCTTCTCTGCTCCTACAGTGCAGGCATGATTGTGAGAACTGGAATTGGGAATAACTACCGTGTGTGGGTGAGCAAGAAGATAAGGAAGGTGTCTGTTACAGGCTGCAACGCCACAACAGCCCAGGATCACTACATACTACACTTTAACCTGAAAAAATAAATAAACTTGTATCTTGTTTATTTTTGATGTGTGTTTCTGTTGCTTGCAGTCAAAGTGAATCCTAACTAACAGAATATTAAAAAAAAAAAAAAAAAAAAAAAAAAAACAACTTTGTTAACTTTAAGTAACTTTCCTCCGACTAATTGAATAACTATCAATTCCAATCAGGTAAGAAGGCATTTACTGAGTATGCAAAAACAAGAGATCTTACATACTCACTTCCTTTATATAATTACAACTGAGAGGTGTGCCACTGTGCAAAAGCCTCTGTTTATTTCTGTAGAAGTGACATCCGTGAATAGAAACCATGGATTAGTGACGTATATGTTCTATAAGGCAGTTGACATAATATCAGCTTTCTTTCCAGAAAAACTGTGTCAGTATATATCACTAGCATAGAGGCAGGCCTGTCTCAGTTCACTTTTGTTAGAGTTTAGTAGTAGGAAACTGCTATTTTTCAGCTAATTTCATGAGTGAAACAAGATGGATCTGGTAATTGTATACATTTTTATTTATTGGATTTATATTGACAGAACATATTTCCTTTTTTTTTAATTGGCCACTTGTATTTATTTTGTGAACATGTTATGCATGTTATTTTCCCAAATTTCACGTGCTGGAGATTTTAGTGTACTTCTTATTTGAAAAGTCTTTTGGTCAGGAAATTTTTTAAATGATTAAAATATTTTAATTGTGATTACCTTATTTGATTGGCTATTCGGCTTTTAAAAATTTTGGGGGGAGGGGTTCTTTTCAATTTTATACATATTGATTTATTTTTCAATTTTAATGTAGTTAAAATCAACAGTGGGATCTTTTTTGAAAACCACTCTTGCACACAGAGCTATCGTGTATAACAGCTTCTTTGCTCAAACATCATCTGCCCTGAGAAGAAGGTGTTAAATAGAGTTGTGTAGCAAAGAGGGCACAGCATTTTATTTGATGGTATTTTTGTGGAAGGTTCACCTTAGAAAAATATTGGCAAGAGTCATGGATTTCCTGGCAATGGAGTATTGACACTTTGTATCTTAAATCAAATAGAGAAGACTATGCCCATCAGATTAGAAATGATTTGGAAGCAAGAGGTTTGAACCTAAAGTACAGGTAGCTGCTGTAAGAATTGTTACCTTGACATTTGATTAAGTTGTATAAACCTTTAACCTATTCTTTTCTTTCCAGTGCTTTTCATTAACCATCAGCTATTTTTATTCACACATTTTCCCCCCCTTTTTGGTTCTTTCTTCCGCATTATTCTGTTTGTAATTTTGTTTGTTTGAGTCAACTCCTCTGTGGTGAATACTTTTAATTATTTATTTAACTTACAATGTTTAGTTTTCACTTATTATATCTCACTTGTTGATAAATATATTAGTTATATTTTAAAATTTATTTTTCTCACATATCCTACCAGACCTGCCATTCGTGATGTCTGATTCTAACAATTGGTCCATAGGTGCTGTTTATTTATTTCTGCTGCTACCACTAATACCATTTAATATCTATATAGCACCTTTCATTCTATATTCTGTTTTTATTACTTTTCTACATATCTACATTTGGGGGATGAATTGAGTACTTTCCATTTTTCCTCCTTTACAAATAAGAGCCTCTTGTCACAATTGGTTAGAGTCCACTCTTTCCAAAATCATTTAAGTAACAAGTGACTCCAAATGTCAGTTTACGCTTTCTTTAAGTACTCTGGGGAATTCATGGATGCCCCATATTAAGCAAATTCAAGCAGCCTAACTTGAGCCTGTGAATATTTAGTTGGTCAGAATTCAGCAATATCATTCAACCTTTTTCCCATTTTTTCCCAAAATAAAAAGAATTATAATGTGCAAAATAATGTGGGTACAGATTAATCTTACACAGATGATTGAAATTTGTAATTTAAATTCCAGGAAGACACTCTAATGTGAAGAGGCATACAGACAAGCAACTAATACCTTTAAAAGAACAAGAAAAAACCAGAATGAGATGAGTGTAGAGATACCATCAAAGTGCTATGGGAATATAATAGAAGGGGTGATTATTTTGAATGGGTAGCAGTTGGTACTGGAATTGAGTTTTGAAGACTGAATGAGATTTTGATAGTCACTTGTATTGGGTTTGGTCTGTTAATTCGAATGCGGCTTTATGTTCTTCAGATGTTGACTCTACCTCCCTAATAACTGAGAGGGCATTAGATCATTCTGAATATATTATATACACTCAAATGTAATTTGGATATAATGTACTTGTTGGACGCATATAATAAATCCTAGTTTCTCTTATAATTGCAACTCGAATGTACTGATATAGACAATAACACTTTAGCCATTTCAAATTATGAAATTTTAGAGCAGGAAAAGACCTTAGAAATTACCTACTTAACCCTCTCATTTACAAAGAAGGCAGAAAGGGGCTCAGTAATTGAACAAGGTCACTCAGTTAACTTGAACAGACTTTTCCTCCATCAAAAGGCACTGCTTTGGAAGCGGCACCTTTCCATATCCATTATGGTAATTTTGATTGATGTGAAATAAAATCATTGAATCCCCACATCGGATTATCAGAAGATACTTGAACGGCTAAAATGAACTTGCACGCTGTGCTAAGTTTGAAGGAACATAAAATGGACCAAAGGCAGAAAACGCACCGGGACTGGATACCTGCATAATGAAAATAAGGAATAATTTGCACCTGTAAAAAGAGACGCTGGCAGTAGTTTCAATCTGATGTCACTTATTCACCTGGGGTGGAATGAAGGAGGCAGAGGAGAGAGAGAAGGAGGGGGGAAAGAAAGAAAGAGGGGAGGGAGAGGGAAGCTCGAAGGGGGAATGGGGGGGCGAGAGAGAGAGAGGGAGAGAGGGAGAGGGTGGGAGAGAGGGAGAGGGAGGGAGAGGGAGAGAGAAAGCTTGTCTCCAAGCCGCGAGGAGAGGTACCCTTTGTTTGACAAACCCTGAAAGGAAAGCCTCCGTAGCAGCTCTCTCGTTCCCACCTCCAAGCGTTCGTCGAGCTGCTAGGTGGAGTCCGCGCGCACTCCAGATCCGGGTTTTGCCTCGCGCCACCCCTTCTCCCGGCGCGAGCCCCCGCTTCGGCTCTCGGCGCTCGCCCGCCCGCGGCTCATTCTGGGCTCGGCTCGGGCCCCGGCTGCGTCCGCCGCACGCAGGCTGCACGGCCCCGGCGCGCCCGCGCTCCGAGCCGCTCTCGGCGCGTCGCCCGGTTGTCTGCCCGCCCCAGTTCCCAGGAGCGGGGATGCAGATGCCGCCGCTGGTCGGGGTGGCCGCCGCCGCAGCCGCTGCCGCCTCTTCCCGGACTGCTCGTGGCCTCAGCTCCCGCAGCTGCCGCTTGTGACTCGCCCCCTCCCCTTTCTTTCTTCTCTTTTTGCCTCCGTCCTCTTTCTCTGGGTGTGCGCGCGCGCGGGTTGCACGGCTGGCTTTGGCAGGAGCTCGCTCGTGTGTGCGCGTGTGTGAGTGTGCGTGTCTGGAGAGCGCCAGAGCCTTGCTCGCTCGCGGGGAGTCGAAGAAGAGAACGAACCGAAGAGGCGGCGGCGGCGGTGCAGAGCCCGGGGCCGCGCGATGAAGCTCCCACATGCCCGCAGCTGCCCGGCCCGGCCGACGAGCTAATCAGCCACCCCCCGGGCTCGGGGCTCCGCGGCCCCCGGGACGCAGCCCTAGGCGGCCGGGCTCCAGCTCCGCCGGCGAGCCCCCGCTGTGCACCTGGGAAGGAGTTTGTGGGGCCCTCGCTCCGGCTCTCGGCGCAGGTTTCGGGCGCGTGGGGAGCCAGCCCCTCGGCGGCGAGAGAACCTCGAGAGGAGAAGGAGGAGGGTTTGGCGGAGAAGGAGCCACCCCTGGCCCTCGCGGCTCCCCCTACCTTTTCCATCGCTCCCGCTCTCCGGCGGAAAGGGGAGGACGAGGAAGAAGAAGAAAAAGAAAGGGGGTGGGGTGGGAGAACTGGATATAAAGATCGACTGGGGGGATGGTGGCAGATTTTTGGTCTCCCCAGCAGCGTGTTTTCTTAAGCGGCAGCAGCAGCAGGAGGAAAAGCAGCCCCAGCTATGACTGCCGCATGTTAATAGCTGCCGCTGGGGTCCCTCGGCTGCTCCTTGAGCCAGAGCCTGACTCCGAAGTTGTGCAACTGTGGACTGGGAGAGACATTTGAACCCTCCACTCTCTCTGCTCCGTTTTTACTCCCTTGGTGCGTGTGAAGCGAGGGAACGTGAAGGAAGACAAGCATTTGGCTTCCCCCGCCCCCCGTCCCTTTTCTTCATGGCTGTGTAGCAGAAGAAAAGGGGGAAGGAGACTTTTCGTTGTTTCCTCGGCCGGGGTCTCCACCCTCCCGCTGCCTTCTCTGCGCTCTGGTTGTAATTCCTGGACGCGAGTGCTGGGGCTGTCGACGCTGGGGCCGCTCGGTCTTTTGCCCCGGGCTCCATGGTTGGATTGTGGAAACTGCACCAGGCTGCAGGTTGTTGAGCAACTGATGGGACGAGATCAGGGACCGGCGGTTACGAAAGGTAATTTATTCTTCTCACTCTTCCTAATAGTGGTGGCCCCGGCCCGGCGCAGGCGTCTGCGTCCGCGGGGCAGGCGGCCGAGGGGGCGCAGGATTCACGCACTCTCAGCCTCCCACTTGCACACTCGCCCGCACACACACTCATCCAGTCGTGGTGTGGGGCGGGCAGGGAACCGCACGGCTGGTGGGCGCTGGGGCTTGGCGCGGGTTCGAGGTTTTTGCAGCCACTGGGCGGTTCGGCGGCTGAGAGAAACGAAGGGGAGGGTGGCCGGGGAGCATTCGCAGCCCAGCACTCTGGGGGGATAGGAACGGTTTCCACCCCGGGAATTTCCTCTCCTGTCTCACCCCAGTGTCATTCCCCTGGTGGGAGCCCAAGGCAGACCAGGGGGCGCCTTCTCTCTGCCGGCCGGGAACCTGTGCCGCTTGAGGCGGGAGAGGGCTGGAGGACCGACAGGGACCTGGTGAGGAGCTCGGCCCAGGGGTGATGGGGACTGAGGGGACCCTCTCAAGACACCTGCCTGAAGCATCCAAGGGGGTCGCGCTTGCCCAGTTCGTGCCCCGGAGTCGCGGAGCCTCACCACCTCCCCATACCCCGCCCGCTGTGTCCCCTTCACGGGCAGTTTGGTTTGGACCTGCTTGCTCGGGCTTTGTTAGGCGGTTTGGCTGGAGAAAGCGGCTACTTTGGTGGGTGGCCGGGGGCGGCGTGGTGTTGGGAGTGGGCACTGGGCGGGGGTGGGGGGCGGTGTTGCCATCATCAGGCCGGCCGGGGCGCCGGGGCAGCGTGGTCAGAGCCTTGGTGGCCGCGGTCGGCTAGGTTACAGGTAGGAACGCGGGCGCCCCGTATTTTCTCACCAGTGAAGGGGAAGCTCCGGGCTGCGGCGGAGCTTCAGTGTCCCCGCACCCCGGCCCATGGTCCCGCGTCGGAGCTCAGAGGCTCAACGTGCCAGGCCCCCTGGCAGTGTAGGTGGGTGGGTGTGTATGTGTGTGTGTGAGGGGGAGCCTCCGCTACCGGGCTGAACCGGCAGCGGGATCGGCGTGCTCGGGTCTACGTGTGCGCGCGTTAGTGCGCTCCGGGGATGGCCCGGAGATATTTGCCGGGATGACAGAGCTGATGCTACTTGAGCTGAGCTTGCTTATCGAAATCGCCTGGGATCCGCTTAACTGGAAAATCTGGTTTGAGGAGGCCGTGGGGGAGCTAGGGGTTCTGAGGAAGCCCTACTGTGTCCCCTGTCCCCTAGTGAGCACCTCTAAGAGATGCGTGCTGCGCGTGAGAATCTCTGGTGCAGCGCGCGATGCACCCCAAATTGGCCCTGGTGAGGACCAGGTTGAAATAACCAAGTCAAGCCAGCATAACCCTTGGTCCTCGGAATTCTCTGGCCACTCTCCGATAGAAATGTGCGCTGCATAATTTATGGCCAGAGATATCACAGCAATTGGGCGAACTCGAGGCGTGTGAGCCACCTCTGGGTGTCTCCTCCGTGTGCCTGTGTGTGATCTGCCTGCGGTAGTTAGAACACATTGTAAACAACGGTGTAAGCAGCCCTGCCAGTCTCCCTCGGAGCCCGACCTGGTGATGTCTGTTGTGTTTACTTTCTTGGGTGGATTACTCATTAGGAAGTATAAGCCTTCTTGCACCTCTGATTTTACATCCTTTCAGCCAGCTGCTGGGGAAATGAGGAGATGCACAGACTCTGGCAGGAAGGAAAAATTGCCTTCTGTGGTTTGCTCTGAAGTAAATAGGCAGCCTGCTAATTTAGTGTCATATGGGCTATCAACACTAGTTAAAGGATGTCACTGTAGAATCTACAGAGAAATAGTTCTTTGTGATTTTTCATTTGGAGAATGTACTTTATTTCCCTGAGATTAAACAGAATTTAGCTAGATTTCCCTGGTATATTATTCAATCTGTAATGGTACTAAATGACCTAGAGTTCCAGTGTCCAATTTGTCTATATATGGATTATGGATAGAATTGTCAGTTCTTTTATAGTATCTCCAAAAGAGGTTCCCAAATATATGTCTAGGAGTTAGAATATTTGCAGTGAAATATCTCACCTTTGTTTCACTCCGCCTTGTTGTTGTTTTTGTTGACCAAGGGTTAAAAATGTACAAAGACAGTTTTAAAAAGTTGGAGAGCTAATCTCTTTTCAGTTTCAATAATCAGAGACATGAAATTCCTTAGTTGTAGATTAGCCCTGACTGCTTTTGTGTTTGTTGCCCATGGTTTTGTTGAAAGTATAGCACTGTAAATGTAAAAGGGTACTTTGATTCTGGATACCATCATTTCCACATTTCTTTCAATTTTAAGATACTGGCCTCTTGAAACAGCTTAGGTTACCCCTCACTCCCCTCACCAACAAAAGGAATACTGAATCATTGAGGATGCCTGATTTTGATTAAGTTATATTTGTATGGGATAGGGCTAGTGGAAAACTTAGGAAATTGTGATTTCATCCATGAGATTCTAGCTTCTTACATTTTTTTTCTTTCTAGAGGGTGTGTGTTAAAGCCTTTGCCCTTGCAAGTATTTCTGAAGATTAAAGACTACTTGTCCTCTTATTTTAGAAGATCTAATCACAGTGATTCCCAGTCCTGTGTTAGAAGATTTGATCAGATCTGTTCTTTGTTTCCTAGCAGCATGTGTTTCCTAGCAGTCATACATTCCACAGGTCCTGATGTCATTAGAACTATGTCTGTCAGGGTATTGTGCTGTCTTTAGCTGAAGGTGAATGTGTCACAAGTGCCTGAATGCCATTCCCTAGCACTTCTTCATAACTAAATATTCAGTAACCTGCTCTGTTGGTGCGCATGGTTGATGAGACTATTTCTGTAAACTCAGGGCAGGAGAAATGATTACTATGAAGGTTTATGTGAACTATTTAAAAATTTTAGATAGATACATTAGGTTGCTCCAGGCATCCTGGCCTAAAGAGCGATAAGCCAGCATGTGATTTGCTTGATGGGTAAATGCTTTTGATGTCTCATTTTAAGTTGCTTGGTGTGATTATTCTTCAGATTGGGAGCCCTCCATGAAAATATGAATGGAAGGTCTTTTAGAAATGAGTTTCTTAATGATGGTCTTCTTGCATTTTGGAGATTTTAAACATTCCTTTAAAACATTCCTTTGCACAGGGAATAATAGTGAGTATGAGACTTACTGGCTCCAGCTACTGTGCCTGGCATTGTTTCTAGTAATTAGGAAAGACAAATTTTTTATGGACTTGTTTTCCTTTTGATTTCTTGCTGAGCTCTAGCGAAGTTAATCCTAAATAGCAGATTAAAAAAAAAAGTTATCAAATCAAAAGAACTGAAGTCAGTCAAATAATCTAATGCTAAACTGAAATGTTTTTTCAGATTTCATTTGGACAGATTTAACTGCTGGATGAAACTCTCTTTGAAAAGAGCTACCAAGTAGGAGTGATAGTTACTGTTAGAAGTGGGGGATTTTTTTTTTGCCCAGAAATCAGCCAGGAAAACTGCTTGTGTATTTAAAAACAAAATAATTTTGAGAAATGCTATGCAGCTTTAATTTAGCATGATGTGAATGGCTAGAGCATTTGGAATTAGAGGGAGACTATCTTTCCTTAAGTTTTGCAAATGACTATTTTCCCTTTGATTTCTTAGATTTGCATTGCATTCAAAATATGCTCTTGTTCACAGAGGGAGGTACCCTAAAGACAGAGGCTGTATTGTAATTTAGCATTTGTTTGCCTTCAAGGACATGTTTGTGCTTTGATCACTATTTGTCTTTTTCTTTTATGCAAATGAATTTCCTACTAGAATATCCTATTTTATAATAAAATATAAACGAAAACTTTAAAATATGAGTAAGGGCTTCCTGACATATTTCCTTTCTTATCTTTGAGTGTGTGTTATTAGGGTTTGCTGATCAGTGCGAGAAAAACCCAGATTTTTCGTTGATTATGATTTTGATATTGATGTTTATTGGCCAGTGTGAAAGAGCAGTACAATCGTGCCTGTGAACAGCATTTATGAGCCCAAAGGTGTGCACACTGTTCCCCAAATTCTTTCATGTCAGTACCCTGGTCTGAGTGTCTACATGGGCCACTGAAATTAACTTTTCTACTGCATAAGTAACCAGGTGTAATTTTTTTCGCAGAATTGTTAAGTGTGCCCATGCACTCACAAATACAAATATATATAAAAGACTTAGCTGAATTCATTGAAATTCTCCATCTGTTTTTAGAGAGTTGGTGAAAGGAAGAATCCTTTCTGTATTTGATCATAACAGATTCTACGTGTGTTAGTCACTCAGTCCTGTCTGACTCTCTGCAAACCCACAGACTGTACCCCATCAGGCTCTCTGTCCATGGGATTCTTCAGGCAAGAATACTGGAGTGGCTTGTCATTCCCTTCTCCAGAAGATCTTCCCGACCCAGGGATCATCTCCTGCATTTCAGGCAGATTTACTGTTTGAGCTACTGGGAAATCCTAACATTCTGTAGATCTTAATAATTAATGTCTTACTAATGTCTTGTTGACATTAGTTGACTTAAAGCAAGACTTTAGTTAAATATTAACGAATTTCTTCAGGAGTGATTACATATACATATTAGAAGTTGTTAGCATTTGGTCCATATTCAAGAACTTAAATGGAATACTGTTGGTGGTAATCATAGTTATTGTGAACATTATCTCTGGAATGAGATTTGAGTCATCCAAATGAATATTTCTATCTGGTAAACTTCTGTGTCAGTTATTTTGTAGAGCAGACAGCCTTCTCTTTTCAAACTTTATTCTGGAGAAATCTGTGGGTTTTTGAGACCCTTTCAGGGGTACTGTAAGAAGAAAACATTTTCATAATAATGCTAAGATTTTTTTTTTAAACCTTTCAATCTCATACTTTAACAAGTTTATGGTAGAGTTTTCCATAAGGTATACAATATATGATGCCATCATTACTTTGATGGCATATGGCCTGCTAGTGTATTCTTGTGTTTTAAAATTTTGTGAGCTTAACTATTAGTATTTAAATTTTGATGGTTGTAACCAATATAATCAACAGTTGCTTTAGGTCACCAATTTTAAGTGTGTAAAAGGGTCCTGGAACCAGAGAATTTGAGAATCACTGAAGTTGACTTTTCAAGATCTGCCTCCTTTGTATTCAGAAGTTCACCTCACTGGACCATATAAAGAGTCATCTAGGATGAGAAAACAAATTGTTCAAGTTTTAAAAACACACAAGCCAGACGGGTATTTCATTAATTATCTGGCATGTTCACTTCTCCCATCTCGATGTAGAGAGCTTCTTTCTAGTTTCTTTGGTCCCCAGTTAGTGGAATGGAAACTTTAAGGTTGGGGGTCTCCAGCATGACGTGCTGATGGTAGTAAAGGAACTACTGGGAAAATTTAAAATCTAGCCCCAATTCTTGATATTCTGATGTCTGGATAGGCAGACTGCTTGGTGGTGATGAGAAGGAGCCCTGTGGTGTGTTTGCTGAGGCTTGATAAATTATTTGATTTTTGCCAAGATAGTCGATCTCTCTCTCTATGCCTTAATTTCTTGGTATGTTTTCATGGGTATAACAATTGTACCTAATTCATAGGTTTTTATCACTCATAAAATTTAATGGGAAAATACATGCAAAGTGTTTGAAGCAGTTACAGGCACAATTGTAACTATTTGCTACTGTCATTATTATTATTTTCTAGGTCTCATGAGGGGCCCAGGAAACTTTAATCAATTCCCCATGTGACTATGTGACTGAAATTTGCAATATGTGTTATCTCATTGCTTTATAGCATACCTTAAAATGTGATTAAATTTGAAAATTTCATATAAAAGATAATCTTGGCTTTATTTTACCCCTGCACTTGAAAACTTATGAAGAGTTACTGGATGTTTTTTTTTTTTCTGTATAGTAAGAATGAAATCAAACACCTTTTTAGTCTGGGCCAAGTTTGAAGTTTGGTAGAGGATGAATGCCCAATTAAATTGAGATTTCAAAGACCCTAATTGAATATTTATTTATCTTGGGAATTATTAGGGAGGAAATCACTTTTCTGAAGTGATATCAAGACGATTCACTACACTCTTGGTCTGTTAATCACTATCTAAACATCACAACAGGCAATTTTCAGTGAAAAACATCCTTGGGGTAATTATAAACTGCCGTTCTGTTTGTGAGTGGTCATGTGCTTGACGAGTAACAGAAACCCCACATAGAGATTACTTTTAATAGATGCTGAAGTTTAAAGCTGACCTGTAATACTTCCAAATGCACGTTGACATCTATTGGAAAACCTTCTCTCTCTCTCTCTCTCTCTCTCTCTCTCTCTCATCGCTAAGTTGTGTCCAACTCTTGAGACTAATGGACTGTAGTCTGCCAGGCTCCTCTGTCCATGGGATTCTCCAGGCAGAATGCTGGATTGGGTTTCCATTTCCTTCTCCAGGGGATCTTCTTGACCCAGGAATAGAACCCAGGTCTCCTGCATTGCAGGCAGATTCTTTACCAACTGAGCTATGAGGGAAGCCCTAACCTTATAGAGATATTTATAAATTCCATACGTATATTTGAGCATATTTCATGGCTAGTTTTGGAGAAGGAAATGGCATCCCACTCCAGTACTTTTGCCTGGAAAATCCCATGGACAGAGAAGCCTGGTAGGCTACAGTCTATGGGATCGCTAAGAGTTGGACACGACTGAGCGACTTCACTTTCAATTTTCACTTTCATGCATTGGAGAAGGAAATGGCAACCCACTCCAGTGTTCTTGCCTGGAGAATCCCAGGGACGGGGGAGCCTGGTAGGCTGCCGTCTGCGGGGTTGCACAGAGTCAGACACGACTGAAGCGACTTGGCAGCAGCAGCATGGCTAGTTTAATTTCTGACTTAGGGTCACCACTACGAAATGAGGACTGTAGCACTGATCTTCTCCAGCTCATTGGTGAAACCTGACTTTTTGCTGGAGAAACTATACCATGCTCCTTAGATGGGCATATCTGGACAGTGTTCCTGACTATGAACTGCTTAGAGATAGCCTTTGGAAAGAGAGACAATTGAATACAGTCTCAGATCTACAACTTTATAGCTACATCATCTCTCTCTGTGAAATAAAGGTAGTAAAGTCTGCATTGCTGGTTTGGGGTGAGAAATAGGAAATGAGCAGAAAAGGACCTGATAGAGTGAGCATTTAATAAATGGTACCTATCATTATTAGAGTAATATTAGAAATGTCCTTTGCTACTGGTATTAAGAAAACTTAGCTAAATCAAATATCATTTTTTTTTATTGAAGAGTTCTTGATGAGCTATGAAAATCAATAGCATTTTCTTAAGAAGTTGAGAAAGGTTTCACATGCATTTTTGTCTTTTCCATGATCTTTCCCTCTCTCTTGTTTTAACCTTTTAGTAAGTACCTATTTCTTTGGTCTTCCTTGTAATCTTAAAATGTTGTATGTACTTTGCTACTAATTCTTCCCCCCTCCATCATAATCCTGACAGGAAAATATTTTTGACAGCCACAAAGTGCTGTGTCTGAAGATTGACTTTAAATCAGGTATAAAATGAAAGTAGCAATTTAACTTAAGACATTTTAAATTAAACTCCTGATCGTCTTTTCACATGGCGTCAGCAGCTCTTTAAGCTTTAACTGCATCAGAATATTCTACATGTTGTAACTAAATCATCATAAACTTCTAAGATTTAAGGATTTCCCATATTTTTTAAGGATTTATAATCTTAAAGTTTAGTCCTCATAAGATTGCTATAAATGCAGATGAACCCTTAAGATTCAGATCCCCAAATTGTCTTAAAGACTAGAAGTGTGGGAGGGGTCATAAATAAGTCCATGTTTTAGAATGAACATGTGTATTTCAGTGACAGTTGCCATTAAGAGAAGCTATTAAAATGTGTGACTCATATCTAATCATTCAGAATTTATGTTAAAACGGAAAGAGTACAACATGGTTGGTGGTAAAAATGAATGAAATAATAAACTGCACATTGGACGGCTGACTTGCTAAATTGTACCAGACTTAAGTGTTTTAAAGTATGACTCAAGAAAATGAAAGCCAAGTAGAAACGACATCTCCTTCTGTTTGATCAGCTTGTGTTGGTGTTTATGCATCCCGCAGAGGCAAAGTGTGTTACTATTCAAGACAGCCCCAGTAGCTCCACAGTAGCCTAAGCCTGTGAGAATAGGGGAGAGACTTGAGCCCAGTTTTTGATGTTCTGCATGGGTGGGTAACCTGAATACTAAAGTGCATTCCATTGACAGCTGACCCTCTAAGAGGGCTTCCAACACTCTCTTGTTTTGTTTTGGTCCCCCCTCCCCATTTTCCTTTCCTCAGAGTTCTTCCAAATACTTTTGGATAGAGGAAATGGTCCTGACGGATGGTTCTTTTTTTGTATGATATTTTATTTCTGGCCAGAACGGAAGGGCTCAACTAGTTTACATTTCTGTCTCTCTCTTTTTTCTTTTTTTCATATTTTCGGTGTTCTTGATATGTCAGTGGCTGATGGTTGTTTGAACCTTGACTCAGAATACTGATCATGACTTCAAGGAGTAGACAAAGAGTCTATTGAGAAATAGGTTTCTATTAGCATGAGGCATGTGTATATCTATAGACTTCTTTCTGCTGGCTTTAACTGTTCAGTTGAATTTTTCTGTTGAGTTTTAATCATAATGTTAGCCATAGTTGACTTTGGAAGAAGAGCTTAGGAAATCCATTTTCTTTTAAAATAACATACCATCATGATTTGAATTTTAGGTATATTCAATTAAATTTCACTTTACTTTTCAATAAATTTTATGTGTGACAGTTAAATATTATTGTGCAGTCATTCTAAAATGCAGCATAGTTTATAACATCTCACTTGATGCTATATAATATATCATACCATAATACCTTAGTTTTCATGGTTACATATGATAACCATCATATGATATATCATATGATAACATCACTGTATGATAACATCTTGGTTGTCAAATGGACTTAAATTCAGCTTAAATGATTTAGTAGAATGGGTGTGCATGTTGTTTTTCTTTTAATTGCAGACACCTTCCATTAGCTTTAGGCCATAAATGATTAGGGGGAAGTTTTTGTGTTTCTCACCTAAAAAATCTTGGGGAAGGATGGAGGTTTACCTAGGCATCATAAAAAATTAGCACCTTGACTACCACTCGGATTCCGTTCCAGTCTCATGACTCAGTGCAGACTGCCTCTTTTCTTTCTCTCTGGCTTCACTCTGGATTCTTAACCTTTCACCACAATCTTAATTAGGTATTCAGCTTTAGATCAATCTATTATCACCAGCTTATGGAGTCAGTAAGAACACTGCAGTTCCTCTGTGGATGGACTAATATCTGGAAGGAAGAAAGATTCAATTAAGAGAGGGATATTGTTGACAGAAAAAGGTAGAGGGACTGATGAAACCTGAATGTCCACTGTAGTGACCCTTTGTTAACTCATATCAGGCATTAGGAGAACTGATTAGAAAAGCCATTTAAAAGGGATGCATTCTTTTCTTTTCAGTAGCCAAAGTGATCATGGAAAACGATTTCCTTTTACTTGACTCAGAAAACGCAACAAAACATGCAGATCAAGGGAATTCAAATTTTCAGATTCAAGAACATCTGTGAAACTGTCTAATTTGTCCAGGCTGTCCATGTCTGAAAAGCCATCAGATATCTGCAGATATCATTTACATAAACAGTGTGTGCCATTCCATCATTTGATGACAGAGTTGCCATCCCACGGTGCCGAACAGGGGACACTGCAGACAGATTCCTTGGTACACAGAGTGCTAACTTTTTGCTCCTCTTCCTTCACAGTGCTGATCTTACTGGTTAGATCGTTTAGGCATCGAGTCCTAAAATCCAGGTGAAAAATCCCCTAAGATGTGCCACTGGGCATGGAACTCATGGTTGGGTGAACTTATGTATGAGCTCCACTAGCCATATTTAGATGGTCCTTACTGAAAAGGTACAAATTGTTCCTAAACCAGAAATGGAAGTTTCACAGAAGAAAAAGTTATCCCAGAAGAAATCAAAGAAACAAAAACTTATGTCATGGGATTAGGTACAACATAAAATAAATGCAGGTAGAAATAAAGGGAGAAAAAAATGGATTTAAAGATATAAATCCACCCATCTGTTTGAAACGTCTAATTATTTTACACTTGCTAGTGTACTCATATGTCATGCTACTGATGGGAATATATTTTTATTCAAATTAACCTTATGTTTAGAGGCAGAATATTCAGAAGTACATCATGTAGGATATTTCAAATAATTGAGTATGGATAGCTTTATTAGCTAAAGCATCCAAAGAAAATATATCTTCAGCGTATCCACTAATAATGTTATTGAAATGATAGACATCTAATTTGGATCCATTATCACAAAAATTAGAGCCCAGGTAGTGTTTAATCCTGACACTTGACCAGCTGAAGTTAAATGGGGCTTGAGAGCTAGTATTTGTGTAAGATGGGAAATCTTTAAATTTACTGTGTTTTATGTTTTCTTTATTCAAACAGAAAGTTATTGTTGACTTTTCTTTTAAAATGACCAACTCGATATAAATTGCAACATAGGAAAATTTGGGAGAATTTTTAAAGGTTGATAGAAGTCTTAGTTAGAAGAATTCCTATATACTTTCCTTATTGTTGTGTATCTTTGAAGAAGAAAGAGTCCTAAAAATTAGTAGGCTGTCAGCATCTTATTTTTATGATCTGACACTATTAAGCAAACTTTGGGAGTATTTCTTTTTGTGGTGCATTTGATTAAAGGTGTGATCTTATCTTGGTGAAATAGCCTGCTGGGCTGCAGACACTAGTATTCAGAAATGAAATTTGCTTAGAGCCTCTGAGCAGACATTTATTCATTGAGACCCTTACTGAATAATGGATGATAGTGAAATTGCAGGAGTGTATACGTGTGTTTTCTTGCCTGAATATAAGGGTTGAGATAGAGCAACAACAAAAATGCAATGGTGTATGAAAGATAGCATTAGGTTTATAAGTGAGAAATTAACCTACATCATTACAAATGAATGAACTATCTGTGTGGAGGACTCAAAAGTATCACTATGGTGTGCTAGTCCATTTGCCTTGTTTCAGTAATCTTGCTTTTCTGCTATTCTCTCTTAGCTTGGTAGATGTTATTCTGGGATTTGTGCCACAATCCCAGTGTATAACCTTTATGTATGCTCTTTTGATTCTACTTGGGTGCCAGTGATAGCAGAATTTTCATTCCTATTCATTCTTCCTAGTGCAACTTATTCTACATTCTCAGTGATCACACTTAAAAAAAATTTTTTTTTCCTATGGCACGTTCTCATGTTGAATAATTGTGAAATATAGTGATACATAAAGTCAAAACAGAAATCAACCAGTATATCATAATATAACGGCACATTGCAGTGTTCACAGAGGTTATGTCACACATTTTTAGGCTGATTATCCATGTATTTATCTATGTATTATCTGCATTGTATGTATGTTTGTGTCTTTGTTTTAGTAGAATTGAGATTAAACTATATTTGTTTGTATAATTCTCTTCAGGTTCCCAATGGCATTAATTTTTGAGAGCATCATTTTTAGTGTTGTAAGATATTCATTTTGTAATGTGGATACACTATGATTTATTTAAACATTTCCTGACAAATTCCCTGGCAGTCCAGTGGTTAGGACACTGTGCTTTCACTGCAGGGGATGTGGGTTCAATCCCTAGTCAGGGAACTGAGATCCCACATGCCACACAGTGTGGCTGAAAATAAATACATAAATTAAAAAAAAATTAAAAACAATTAGACATTTCCTTATTCATGTGAGTTGTATTTTCGATGATAAATAACATGAAACTTGGCCCATTCTCTGATGATTTTTGCAGCGGAGATTCCTTGAAGTACAGTTATTAGGACAAAGAGTAAATAATGACTTTGACTTTTACTACTTGGTTATAGTAATCCATATGCATCACTGTCTAACTGATTTTCTTGGGAAATTTTGAAGAATTATCAACTGTCAATTGTGTAGAATTAGTAGTTATTAACTTTTCATTATTTATAAAGTTAGTAGCAGTTGTAATAATTACCAAAGTTGGTTGCTAATTCTAAAGAATTACTAACTCATATCAATGTATAAAAGCTGAGGTCAGTAAACTGCTCGGTAATAAAACAATGAAATTTACTGGCTATTAACATTTAAATAGGACTATCCTTAATGTCTTTGAATTTAACTTAATATTAAGATAAAACCATGCAGTGAAACTAATTTATGAAGAATTAAGAAATCCACCATCCCATTTACGTCCCCATAAAATTTCTTAGTTTTGTTCTCTGCTCTGAATGGACTGAATCTCTCAAGTTCATCTATAAACATCAATTTTTAACAAAGCTCTTCTTTTCCAAACCTCTCATGGAACAAGAAAATTGGTGGACTAGATTTGGGCTATTCTAAAATTTAAGGATGAAAAGCAGGAGTAAACTGTCAGTAAACACATTTACAGTGATTGAAGGTTGCCTATAAACGGAGAATGAGATCAGTAAAGAAAGTAACTGACAGAACAGTATGGCTCATAATTAGTAAATGTGAGCTCAGTTTTTGCTAGGCTTAAGTTAAGTTAGAGATCTGTCCATTGGATAAAGAATGAATATAAAATGTTAACATGTTCAGTAGCACTGAAGTGAAATAGTAGAGGAAAACAGTAGGTATGTAATGCAAATTTTTATCATTTTAACAATAATGCCAATACCTACTGAGTTTAATTTCATTATTTCATTCTTTGGTCAGAGGGACCAGCTATTCTATTTTTAACAGTATCTTTGTGATTTCTGCATCCAGTCATAAAGACATTTATTTAGAGTGCACTTCCTAGCAGTCAAGTTGGAGACCAGTTCTTACTTTACTTTCTATATTTTCTTTAAAAATGTGTACCAGAACATATTTATGGGACCGAGCTTAATACTAAGTTAATAATGGATGTATATCTGCATGAATGTGCTTTATGGACCTAGAAGAAATAATTGAACATGAAAGCAGTTTTTGAAGTTACTGTTGCAAGGTAAATTCAAGTGCCATTGAAAATTGCTTTGCACGTGCAAGTATAAAGACATAGAAGGAATCCTAAAAGGCACAGTCTTGCACACTTTGGTTCCTCGAAAAACATTAAAATGTTGGTTAGCAACTCCCCGTTTACTAATCAATGGCTATGAAGTTTCAGTTATGCAAGATGAGTAAGTTCTAGAGCTCTGCTGAATAATGTTGTGCCTGTAGTTAATAATATTATATTGTCTGCTTACAAATATGTTAAGAGGGTAGATTTCAAAGGTTCTTACCATAGTAAATCTTTTTTAAAAAGTGACAAGTCTGATGACTATGAGCACATAGCCCCAGGCCTCCTAGAGCCTAAAGACTGATAACGTTAACTCCTGTGACACCACCCTGTTACCTATGTCAGAGAATTGTATCCATTCTGATCACATACCCTGTGACCCCCATTCCCCACCTTTGCCTGGCTTTTAAAGGTGCTTTGTTAAAACCCTTCAGGAGCTTGAGGCTTTTTAGGGCATGAGCCACCTCATTTCCTTGCATGGCCCTGCAATAAACCTTTCTCTGCTCAAAAAAAGAAAAAAAAAAAGTTGCTTGTCAGGAATTGAACTGACTTGCCCGAAGTAAGATGACTGGTTTATTGCATATGCTGCCTTTTGTCGAGTGCATGCACTGATATACTTAGTGTATACTGAGATGTATACTTCGTGTTTCCTTTTCACTCCTTTTTTTTCTCACATGGCTGAATTTACTTACATAAAATTATTAGAAATTATTGTAAAGTTTAAGCATTAACTTGCATTTAGTTCTATATTAATGATCTTTCAGTTCAGTTCAGTCGCTCAGTCGTGTCCGACTCTTTGCAACCCCATGATCTTTACCCCAAGTAATAAATACACATGTAGAGAAATAACAAAATACAAGAACATAATGTATATTAATGAGAAGCAAAGCGATAGAATAGCAGAAGCTTGAGAGTCAGAAGTGCATGATTTCCAACCTGCTCTCTGTTGTGACTCTGAAAATGTGACTCAGCCTCTCCATGGCTTCATGTAAAATGGGGGTAAAAATAACGCTTACCTTTCTAAGTTATTTTGAGGATTAAATGAGATGATAAACATAAAACATATAGCACACTGATAGCTTGTATAACTTGTGTTAATTTTTCATAGATTTTTAAAGCGGATATCTTCTTTTAAGTGGGGCTCTAAATCATTCTGCTTTTTCTGCAGTTCTCAAAAGACCAGCTTTATGAAGTCATTATTTTTGTCATTCACTATGTATTTGTTAGCACCAGATGTCTGCATGATGCTGGGGATGTGGAGCATAATATGGGAAAAAGAGCCTCTGACTTTCTTGCACAGACATAGAAATAAAGAGGTATTAAGCAATGTATCTATCATGAATTGTTAAAATTCTGGTAAGTGCTACAAAGGTCAAGTTCAGGATACTATGCGATAGCAGCAGGATCAGACCTTGTCTCAGTTGACGGGGTGAGTGAGTCTGCAAAGACTTCCCAGAGCAAGTGACATTTGAACTGAGATATGAAGGTTGAGTAGGCAGCCCTAGAGAATGTGCTGGTTCACTGCTTCCTTCACATTCTGTCATCAGGAGAGCTCATCACAGACCCAAGCATGTTCAAGTGGAGGAGGTTAATAGAGGTGAGTAGAGGGAAGAAAATCGAGCATAGTTACCCTGATTTGACAGTGGAGACAACACATTACAACACACCTGAATTTTTCATTTTACCTGAGTTAACACAGAGAATGGTTTAACATCAGTTGTCTGGCTGTGATGCTAAATTTCAGAGTGTCATAAACTGTCTAATGACCATAAAGTATGATCAGGCACTGTAGATTTGAAATGAGGAGGGCACTTAAAATCTGTATGGACACTGTAATCAAGATTTCCTAGTTTAGCTTTAGACACGTGTATCTCTGTGTGTGTGACCGGGAGAGAGTTTTACTCCAGAGGTTCTATCCTAGCTTCTCCCCCTGCTCATTATCTTAGAAAGTATGTGGTGTCTTTGGTTCTGAAACTTTAGAAATGGAGGAACTAATTTTAGGAATACCAGTTCTATAGTTTGGCAGTGGTTATAACTCTTTTCTTGTCAAAGAACAGTAGTAAGATATCAATATGGAAAATGATTGTTAAGAGAGATATGGTATAATCATTTAGTAAAGACAGTAGATTTTCTCTAGCATCTCTCCACTGTGAGGATTAAGCTTGTTATTTATTTTTTGAAAGCTTTCCACAGTATATGATGATAAAACTGGTTTTATTGTTATTTAGAACAAATCATTGAATGTTAATAAAGTAACAATGAAGTATGTTCTAGAAAACAGATGATATTAGTTTAAGAGTCTGTGAATGAAAAGATAAATAAGTGTGGTTTAAGAAAATTATCTTAGTAGAATAAAAGAATTAATATAGGAAAAATGCTATAAGAAGATAGTGAGTTTGGAATCATTAATCTTTTGCATCGGTTTATCACCATTTTACTTTGTACTTCCTGTATGATAAAATTAAATAGACTATTGTTAGAGATTAGAAAAGGAAAAGGAAACTAGTGAGAATAATTGCCCCAAGAATCTCAGGCACTCCAGGTAAAAGTTTTTCTCACCCGACCACTCCCTGGAGGATTTGTAAGAACTGGCAAAGCAGACAACCTTCTTGCAGAGGGGATCCTCCAGTCTTAAGGCCTAGAGTGAGGTTGGCGCTCAGCTCCTGTGAAAAACTCAGGGAAGGTTCTAGTAGCTGGAGCATCAGGATTGAGAGAGGCATGAAATATAGCCAGGGGAGTAAGTAGAAGTCCAGAATTTATAGGTTCCTTTTTTTTTTTTTTTTTTTAAGTTTTTTTGGATTTTATCTTAGGAGAAGCAGGGTAATAACAAGATCAGATTCTCATTTTACAAAGATCATGTTGGCTCTTCTGTGTCGATGTCATTGGGGGAGGCTTAGAGAGGGGACGTGAAGAGACCAGCTAGATGAGAGTCTAAGCTTCTGCCTCCCCCCTCCTCAGATGGGAAGTGTGGTCCAGAGCTTCGCGTGTAAGGAGGGACTCTGTGCTAAGTGATGTCCCTTTGATCTCTAATGCGCTCTGCTGTGCTTACTCACTCAGTCGTGCCCGCCGCTTTGGACCTCAGGCTCCTCTGTCCAGGGGATTCTCCAGGCAAGAATACTGGGGTGGGTTGCCTTTTCCTTCTTCAGGGGACCTTCCCAGCCCAGGGATTGAACCTGGGTTTCCTGCATTGCAGGAAGATTCTTTACCTTTGAGCCACCAGGGAAGCCCAAAGTCATTCAAAGGAATTTCAGTTTTAATGACACCTGAAAAGACAATAGTATAGGTTTATTGCAACACTGCAGTGGTGTGATAGTCTGAGTGACAAATGCAAAAATGTAGACTATATATTATTTAAGAATTTCTAAGACATTTTACCCATTATATACTTCATTAACAATTTAAATACTATATTTCCCCCTTGTATTCTGTTTTCTAATTTCCCATAGCACTTTTAAAATATATCTTTTATAGCATTTATAACACTCTGCCATGGCTTTTGATTATTTGTCTTCTTGTCTTACACTTGTATGGAAATATAGTTTCATTTATAGTTGGGACTGCTTTTAGTCTTTTGATAACCTGATTATGTAAATGGAGTTTATATTTTATGTTGATAGGTTATTTTTTTTAAGGATGGCGATATAGTATGCTAGGTAAGCATCATGTGTGAAATATATCTTGGATGATTTAAAAACATTAATAGTATAACCTTTAATAACTTGACTGTGTCCATGAGACTTAGTGTTTTAGAACATAGACTTCTAGAGTCAGATGAACTTAAGTCTGAACTTTAGGGCTGCATACCAAGAAAGAGCTGATCAGTGGTTTAATGATATCTATTTCATAGTAATGTTATGATAATTAATTTAGTTTCTGTTATATAAGGTTTGTATATAAGGTTTGTATATATATATATATATATGAGTCAGATGGGAAAAATAGATACTATCATGCTTGCATGTAGCAAGGAGTGAATCAAGGTGGTTCAAGCCATCTCTTTTTATCCTTTAATCCCAAAATTTTTGCAACATTGACATCACTTTACATGTTGTCTTCAATCTTCGTGGCCTTCCATTTGGGATTATTTTGCTGTGTCCCTTCATATATACCATACTATGTTTTTTTTTTCATCTCTGACTTATTCTGAAAGAAATGATTATTTAGCAGTTTATGAGATACAAATGGAAGCCTAAAAATTTTTTTTAAATTTGAATAAAGTTGCTTATTTTAAAAAGGGAGAGTTTAAGAAAATAGCATTACTCTCATAAAGAAGTAACTCTTAGGGAGGATAAGGGATGAACTCAGTGTTGAATGGAATATAGTTTTATAAAAACCTGAAGCAATGGGAAATTATAATTAGGTAATAGTTACCAAAATTAGTGGTGGTTTTGAGAAAAAAGTGTACAGTTAGTATGCATAATAAGAGCAGTATAGTTTTCAAAAATATTTTGTAGCCAAGTATTCTGAGAACAATTGCAGATGTGTAAGAACTAGGGCTGGGTACCCTTTGTACTTAGCTTGTGAGAACTTGCTCTTCAGAGGTAGCCTTGTAGTGTATCAGTACTTGTATCCTCATGAAGAACTGCTATTTCAATTTAAGATATTCTCTATTCTCTAATTGTACCGGGTAGAAGAGTTGCAATTCTAAAACTCTCTTGACAACTTAAAGGACTTTTTGAATGAAAGTAAAAACCCGAAGTTCTTCTTCTGGGTAATTGAGTATCTAATATTATTTATAATCCTGACTGCTCTAAAAATGAATTAGTAATTTTTCCGTAAGTTTTTGAGTCTTTCATTGGAATTAATATTTTCTTCTGTAATTGTTTTATTGTTTTTTCTGAATGTTGTATTAAAAAGAACTGTTAAACACAGAATGACATAGTTAAGCATATCAAAAAAGAACTTATTTTGAATAATTTTGGGTAATTGTAGCAAACCAGATGTTGCTAAGTTCTTATTTAATCAGAGATAAAAAATATTCGCAATATAGTTTTGTCTAGCTGTCAGCTTAGATAAATGAATCCATTTCAATCAGCATGTTCCTAGTGAAAAAAGGAGAGGATATAATAACATTTTTCTAGCTACATTTGTTGAAAATAAATATTAATCTTCTATGTGGTTAAAACCATGCTGTGCCAATTTTATCATAACCATAATTGAGCAGAAGCCATTTAGATTTTTTATTTTTATGAAGTTTGCTTCTTTTTCTCCTCTGGAGGCATTGAGTTAAATTCTACTTTTCATTTAGATTATATGTCCATGTAGGTTTGTGTTAATCTTATATTGTCTTGAGGCTACTTGTTAAGACACTATTGGGTGATTTATTCTCCAAATATAATGCTGTGACATGGCCAAGTTTTTTTTGTCCTTCCCAAACCTAAACTTCTATCTTTTTAAAAAAAGTCTGTTGTAATTCTTGTGAGAAATTTAAATATTAATACTTTAAAGATTCCCTGTTCTCTTTTGTTCAGTAGCTTTAGTTAAGACAAACTGCATCTTAAGCTGTGCTGACTTCTCAGAAAATGATGTATAAAATAAAACACTAAAGGAAAACAAAAATCAAGCTAATACAACAAAATAAAATAAGATATTAGGCCAGGAAAAATAATGTTAATTTCAAGCTCCATTAGAAGTGCCAGTGAGAAGAATGGCAGAAAAGGATGATAGGTATCAGGACCAAGTTGGTATGGTTTATATGTTTTTGTCTTTTTATTGTGCAGTCAGGGAAGGTGGAAAGAAAATCTCAGACCATAAAGTGAAAAACATCTTCTTAAGAAAGTATCAGCAATGTCATACTTTCCTGTACTAATAAAAGTTTTGAATTTATGTGCTGTCTTAAGGGCTTCCCAGATCGCAGTGATAAAGAATCCAGCTGTCAGTGCAGGAGATGCAAGAGACTTCAGTCTGATCCCGGGTTGGGAAGATCCCCTGGAGGAGGGCATGGCAGTCCACTCTACTCTTCTTGCCTGGAGAATCCCATGGACAGAGAAGCCTGGTGGGCTACAGTCCATGGGGTCTCAAAGAGTCTGACATGACTGAGCACATACACACACAAATACACCGGGCCTCCACTATTGTTGCATACAGGAGTTGTAGTGAGGGGTTTGATATTATGGTTGTAATTGTTGATTTTTGTCAAATATATGGAATGCTTGTAGGGAAAATTGTTGGAGCCTTCTAGATGTGGCTCAGAGGGTAAGGAATCTGCCTCCAGTGCAGCAGACCCAAAACATCTATGAGCTGTAATAATTGCCAGAACTAATTGATTGTTCCAGTTTATGCAGATGCTTGTCTAGGCAATTCATAGAGGAAATGTAGAAAATAAAGATTGAGTTGGAATTTTATTTCTGCCTCTAAGAATAATCCTTAAGGATGTGTCTTAGATTATTATTATTATTTTTTTTGAGTCAAACTCTTATTTCAGTTTTATTTGTGTCCTTTTCAGAAAGCAAGTTTTAAAGTGTTCTTCTTAATTGGTAGTTAGAAAATTGGTTGGAAACATATCACAAAATTCTCTTTGGAGAGAGATTGGGATGCCAAGGAAGAAGGGGGACATCATAGGTATAATTTTGTCTCCTTTTGCTTTTATTATGGCAGTTTGAGAGAAGAGCAGAAAGCACATTTAATGGTCTCTCTGTAGTTATGACTACTGCGTACAATATGAGCAGTGAGCAGAGAGTGATGCAGAATTGTCCTTTTATGGATTTCTCATTGGTCTTCCTGCTTCAGTGACTCTGAGAGAGAAATAAAGCAACTCTCTTTGCTTCTCCTGGAACACAGTGGTTTTGAATGTAGGTGTAGAACCAGATTGGTGAGTGGTGGTGTCAGTCAAATGCCTCTACTTGTGGTTAAGATTCATATGTCAACAATTGTGGGTGTTTTGCCCACACACTATGGGGTAACAACCTGTATTTGATTTTTATTTTCTTCCTACTGTGCTGAGGGTGTGTGTCTGAGTGTTTGTGACTTACTGATTGTTTGGGCAGAAGAGTAGGTTTCTTTGAGGTACCTTGTCATTCTTATACTGTCTAGTTTCTGCCTGCCTCCCAATGCCTTTTGAAGCACAATAGAAGTGACAATCTAGAACCAAACAATCAGCTTCCAAGGGCAAATGCAAACAGATCCCAGACTTTAAATGTTTCTGAAGAAATCTCCAAATATTGCAATCAAAAATGTGATTTCACAAAGTACTAGGTAAGTGTCTTTACATTTGCTACCCTCTGTTTTAAAATTCTCGCTGCGTTGTTTTAAGTAGTCAGTACATTTTTCACTCATAACTTTTTTTGTTGTTGATAAATTATAACTTATTTTTAAATACTGTTTAAAAATCATGCTTTAATTTTTTATTTCCAAAAAGAATCTTTGCATGAATATCTGAGTGGAGTCTCAAAGATGGATCTGATGAAAATTTCATATCTAATAAGCTGTCTTTATCATTACTCTTTTTTTTCCAGCTTTGGGAAAACTTTAAATATGTATATTTTCTATAGTTATAATTTTTGGGGTAGACATACATATCTAAAGTTTGTTTAAGAGCCTTTATTTAGGTCTTTGTTGACAATGTATCTTACATGAATGTGGAATCCACTCTTTTGTTCTTTTAAAACTGATTACAATTTGATACAGTAGTGGCCAGAAACTTGAAATGTATGGACGTTCTTCCTGTATCATGATATATGAGTCATTTCCTGACTGATACTATGGGCTAGAAAACTTCCAATCAAAGCCACCTTCCGGGAGTTGATAGCCCTGTGGCTGAAAGGGCTATGTAAGACTGAAACTTTTCGGAACATGTCTTGTTTTATGTAGTTACTGGGTCAATGTCTGGTTTTCCCATTTCTCCCTTTTCTATCTCTTTGCTCTTAGGGACATTATCCTTTCTGCCTCATCTTTCTTAACCTCAGTGCCGTCCCCAGGCAATATAATATCATTTGACTGTCCTGTGCTAGGGAAAAATAGTCCTAATACCATAGTCAGTGTTTCTCTGTGCAGGTAATTACAAATATCACCTGTTGTTCACCCTAGCTGTATGTAGTTTCATATATTTGAATAGGCATCTCGTTTTTTAGACATCTCTCTTTTTACTTCCTCTGCTCTTTTAGTGACATCCAGTTTAATTCCAGAGCTGAGCTTAGTTCATTCTTAGAGGAGCAAGTCCGTTTCTTCTGAGACCTAGTCAACAATCAGAATTGGTCTTCCAGCAAGAACTCTGGCTCATCCAGTTATTTGGATTCAGTCCTATGTGTCTGTTTCCTTTCCTGGCCCATGGTCAGAGTGAAAATCCATTGACTGTTCCCCTGGTTTCATTTGTTAATAACATCTTTTGCATCACTGTTTTCTACCGTCTTGTTACCTGATTTTATTTTTGCTAGTAGCTTTCAAGTTCTCATTTTTCTCTGACAGTCTCTCAGAGTGCTCCCCACCCTTATTCTTTGTCTCCCCCAAAATAACTATCTAGAATTTATAATGACTCCTCATTCGTTATAGATGAGTCACTTTGTCTAGCTTAGAGTTAATTCTCTATTGTTCCTTTTCAATTCAAATATTAGCATAAACATTAACGTTTCTAAACCCAATTATAGTTATCATGCTTTCCATCCAATCTTAGCACAACTCTTCCTCTTAGCTTGGTGAGGGGTGTCTCAGTATCTAGTTATCCTAGTGGATAAGCTTAAGGACCACTTCTTTAAAAGAAAACACTGAGAATTTATATTAGCAGTAACTGGACACACTTTAGAATTTGTAGCAGTAAATAAATCATTTCACTTTGAAGTGTGGGAGATAGGAAAAAGTCTTTTTTTTTTTTTTTTAAAATATCACATTGGTTTCCACATGGTCAGAAATCTCTTGTTTTCTGTGCATGTGTGATTATTTTAGCTTCAGGGTCATTGATAGAGTTGAGATTTTGATGTGGAGTGGATAGTAGAAATTCATTCATTTTATGGGACTCATTTTAAATTTATGATTTTAGGTGAAATGCAAATACCACTACTTAGGTGAATAATCTCTGAATTATAAAGTAGGATATATTTGATCTTTGTTTATTTGCTTCACTTTATGAGAAGATGGAGGAGGTGCAAACCCTGAGAGATTTTGTACTTTGATTGCAAATTGCCTAGCAAACAACTAGAGGGACAGCTCAGATGGGAATGTGGCATGAAGTTGTCATTTCAGCTCACTCTGGAGATATGTGGGTGTCAATTAAAAAAAATTAATGGAAGGTGGATAGTCTATAAAATCCAACTCTTGTCTTCAATCCTCAGAATAATTTAAAGGTATATGAAATAGAGCCTCATTATCTTTGTAAACTGAGATTATTTAAGCTCAGTGAAGAAGCAGCAGAAAATATACCCTTCTGAGAAACCAAATTTGACTTTTAGGTATTCAAAACTAGATTATTTTACTAATTTGTGCTTTGGGAGCAAGTTATATATCAAAATGATAATAAAATATTTTTATTTAAGATTTTGTTTTCTGGAGTCCAACATGAATGGCAATGCTAGCACATAATACATGCTTCATAAACGCACATTGATGAATGAAGAGGTAAAACTTTATTTTGCCTTAGCAAAGATATCTGGCAAAGATGGCGTGGGGAATTTTAAACTTTTCTTATGGCAATGTATTTCCTGTAAGTGTTTCTTTTCTTTCAGAATTATATTACAATCCTAATGGAAAAGTATAATCTGTTCTTTAATTCTGCCCTTCGCTGAACTGAGACTTGGAATTGTATAACTAACGAGATAGAGTGTTTTGCTTCTCAGGTTCAGATGTAGCACTTAGGTTTTCATTTTTCATTCATGGCTCTGTCTTTATAAAGCCATTCCTTTGTCAAAAATCAAAGGTTAATAAGCCCTAATTGTTGAACACAGCCAGTAGAAGCTATGCTATGCTGGTGTTCTAAAGCTCAGAATATTTGAAATGGTCTTCATTTGATGTTCTGTGACATCGGGACTGCTCAGCAAACTACTCTAAAATTTTCTGTTAAAAGAACTGGCAATTTTCTTAAATGTTTTATTTTGGATCAATTCAACTTAGAAGTTGTAAAAATAGCAGGAAGAGTTCCCATATACTCTTTAATTGGTGTCCCCTAATGTTACTGCTACGGTTTAAAGGTGTCCTAAATTTCATGTGTTGAAATCCCAATACCTAATGTTATGGTATGAGGAGGTGAGGCCCTTAAGAGGTCTTAGGTCATGAAGGTGGAGCCTCATAATTCCATAAATCAATGGAATTAGCCGTCTTATGAAAGAGACCCCTCAGAACTCCCTAGCCACAGTGAAACTACCATCTATGAACCAGGAAGTCCTACCAAACACTGAATCACTGCACCATGAACTTAGTTCTATCTCCAGGACTGTGAGAAATAAATTTCTACTTTTATAAGCCACTGACATCTCTGGTATTTTGCTGTAGTAGGCTGAACAGCCTAAAACAGTAACTATAGTTCAGTTATCAACTCTGGAAATTAACATTGGTGAACTACTATTAACTAAATTCTGAGCAGATGTAAAATAGCCTGTGCAAAGTGAGTCATGTAGCTAATACATCTTTCAGGAAAATCTTTCAAATAGGTAGTAATTAGGCAATGAAAAGAGTTATTCAGGTAGTCTTATCTAGACATTATTTGCTTCATAATACTGTTTTGAGAAAACTGGAATCTGTGGATAAGATTTTGTACATTTGAAATGTAATGCAGATGTCTCAGATTCACACTGGACATACTACTTTTTTAACTTAATTTTTTCTTTCAACCATACATGTATTAATTTTAATTTGTAAATATGTGAAAAAGAAGCCAGGCTGACATCAAATGAGTAGAAATCAAAAATTTAGAATGTAGTTTAAAAAACTTATTTCAGCATCAGATATTTATGTGAGGGCTGAATAATGTGTGGAAGTCAGAATGTCCAAAGTATAGGTTATGACTCTGGCAATAGCTAGTTATGTGATATTTGCACCTTCCTGTGTCTCTTGCAAGTTGGGAATACTAAATACTACATTAATAGTGTTAAGATTCATGAAACTATATATCTAAAATTCACAGCACCGTTTGGTCCACAATAAAAGCAATAAATACTAATTTTTATAATTCTTTAAAGCAGGCATCATTTTAGGATTTTAAATCACTGTATACCATATGACATATTTTGAGGGAGGGTCAAGGACCAATTAGCAGAGGTGTCATTGTTAGGTAATTAGAAGTTACATTGTTAAATTTTAGTATATTTTTGTTATTTTCATTTTAGCAAAAGAAGAGATTTGTTAACTTGCTATTGAATGAATTTAGAAAGTATCATAACATGTAACTGTTTTATCCAAGAATGGGTAGATAATCAGGAAAATTTAGGAATAAAGAGAAGTAGAGAGGTGGGGATAAATTAGAAGTGGTATGACAACAAGGAAAGAAGAAAACTATTAAACAACAGTGACTAATAAATTTTCCCCTTAGTATTGTAGTAGTTTAAATACTGCCATGTGTTTAGTTGTGTCCAACGCTTTGTGACCCCGTGGACTGTAACCCACCAGTCTCCTTTGTCCATGGACTTTCCAGGCAAGATTACTGGAGTTAGTCCCCAGTTCCTACCCCAGGGAATCTTCCTGACACAGGGATCGAACCCACATCTCTTGTGTCTCCTGCATTGGCAGGAGGATTCTTTACCAGCCTGCCACCTGGAACCCCCGAATACTGCCGCAGAGGCATTTTAACTTTACCAGGCTCCTAGAATAAGAATATTGCTAATTCAGCAAAGCAAAAATCCAGATGAGACAATGCATGCAAATGCCTGAAGAGATTTAACTAAATATAGTTTGATTTTTTTCATGCAGAAAGACTCACAAATACAAAGAACAAACTAGAGGTTACCAGTAGGGAGAGAGGGAAGGGGCAAAGGGTAGGATGGTGGTAGGAGTTTGTTAAGAGGTAGAAACCACTGTGTATAAAAGAAATAAGCTACAAGAATATAATGTACAGCTCAAGACATATAACCAATATTTCTCAATAGCTTTAAATGGAGTATAATCTTTAAAAATATTGAATCACTATGTTGTATACCTGAAATTAATATAATATTGTAAATCAACCGTACTTCAATAAAAATAGCATGTCACTTTAAAAAAAAATAATAATTCCAGAAGTGAGTTGTCCAATGCTAGTGTAACAGGTTTTTGATGACAGTAAGACCTGAAGCTCCTATTGCTTAAGCCTAGTCATGTTGCTCTTACATCCTATGTATTCTCATAGTTGGCCTTCACATCAGCCACGGGGAGAAGGAGAAAAAGTTGTGTTGAGGTATTGGATCTAGTAAAGGTAGAGAAAAACTTTTCTAGAAAATACTCAGTTTCTATGTCTTTCAACAGTGATGCATCATAGGACCACTCCTAGCTAGAGGGGTGTCTGGGGAATCAAGTAATTTTTAAATAAGCGTATTCTTACCCCGAACAATGTGAAGATTCTGCTACTTAGGAAAAGGGGGGTGAATGATAAGCAGCTAATACTGTCTGCAGAACCCCTTGGCACAGTTCCCAGCACCTAGTGAGTGAGTCCTCATCGTCTGGTAGGCATTCTGCTTTGTTATTGTTGTTGAATTCTTTTAGATCATCAGCATTAGACCCAGTTTGGTTAAATGAAACAGTACTTAGTAGAACTATCAAGTGTTGTGAAAATATTCCAAATGTTGCAGTCTTTCCTTATCTTTTCTGAATTTCTAATGTGGGGTTCACTGCATAAGTTGTTAAGAAACTGTAGTGAGGTCTTTTCCCCAATTTTCTAAAACCCTTTCACTCCCCTTGTCATTTTTTTATTTGTATGTTATGATTTGTAAAAAATGTATTATTGTTGATCCCAACCACCTGTCACATGAGTTTCATAGCAGTAGAACTTTATTTAACCATTCAACAAAATGTTTATTGTGCATGAAGTTTATATCATGATACGCCTAATAATATCTTGAGGCTTATCAAACCTGCAGATAGGTTGCAAAGATTTTAGTCTTAGCTGAAAGCCAGTAGTTTCCGGGAGAGAAGTGCTGGTAAGAACTAGGCTAGTTGGCTTGGGCACAGCCAGGTGGGCATCTGTCCCAGGCAGTCCCCCAGCCCAAGGAGGTGCTGTTTGTGCTAAACAAGGAGACTGAGGCAGCAGTCCAGCTGGATAAAATGGTCCAGCGTGAGGATTGTTCTGTCTCTAGGAGACGATGGTCTCAATGTGTGCAGGATTGGACTCAGGCATGCCAGATAAGCAGTTTGTTGCAATAAAGGTAGATTCACGTGACTCCAGTGGGTGGACTGAGGTTGTGTTATGCTTGTCTTCTCTGGAGGCTGGGTGGGGCAGAAATTGAAGTTGGAAGACATCCTATGATTCCAGGTGAGAGGTTTTGTAGAATGAAGAGGCCAACAGCTAGCTAGTAATTCATGCAGGGAAATCTTTTATGGAGGGTGTTGGGAGGGGACAAAAAGCAAAAACAAATCCTCTCCCAGGGTTTGGCCTTGAAAGTGAAAGTGTTAGTCACTCAGCTGTGTCTGATTCTTTGCGACCCCATGGACTGTTACCTGCCAGGCTCTTTTGTCCATGGACTTCTCCAGGCAAGGATACTGGTGGAGTGGGTAGCCATTCCCTTCTTAAGGGGATCTTCTTGACCCAGGGATTGAACTGTGGTCTCCTGCATTGCAGGCAGGTTGTTAATCGTCTGAGCCACTAGGGAAGCCTGAGTTTGGCCTTGGTCTTTTCTTTTCTTCGGGAATACTTTACTTGTACTTCCATCTCTCCACCCTTCCCTCTTCACCAGGCGATTTCAGGCTTATTATCATTTCAGACTCAGTTTAGATGTCACTCAGCTCCCAAATCTGGATAAGGTTATCCTTTTCTGCATTTCTTAGCAGCTACACTCTTTGCTGTAGCATTTCTTAAGGCTTTTTGTAGCTATCTACTTATTCTATTTCCCACAAATAGTATCTATATTCTTCATTTTATCCCCTAGAGCAATCTCACTGCCTAGGACATGGTAAATGATAAACATAAGGTAATTAAAGATACCCATAGTGTCAGATATCTGCATTGCAACATACAATACCTGGATAGGAGTGTATTTGAGTGTATAACACTGAGGAGGTAATGATGACTGTGCCATGCTATTACAATGCAAGAATGAGACCATTAGATTAGAAGGAGGACAGAAGCATTGTTCGACAGATAGAGGTGGGAAATTTAGAGATATGAACTCGTGCAAGTACTTAACCTCCCAGAGCCCCAATGTTCTGAAAATGGTGGAGAGAATGGTGATTTCTCCCTCCTGGGATTGTGTGGAGATTAAATGTGATGATGTGTATGGAGAAATCAGAGAAAGGCTTGCTACAGAGTAAGTGGTCAATTATTGTTACACATATTGTATTGCACCTCTTATATATTCTTATCTAGATTTAAAGAGGTAGAATGTCTATTCTAATGTTTGCTTAGGTTTGAATTCCAGTTCTTCCAGTTACTAGCAGTGTCACTTTGGAAAAGTAAGTTTATTCATCCTGAAAATGGGCTAATGATAGCAGCCGCTTCCCATTGCTCTTCTAAGGACTGACTGGCTTAAGGTATGTAACATGTTTAGAGCAGGGCCTGGAGTTTCAAAAATGTGCTTTAAGATAGTTATTATTATGGCTAAAGTCTCTGAAAATACTGTGTTAAGAGATGGACCTTCTGCTTTCATTAGATCACTCAGCAGAATAGAGCCAAAGGAGGCCACGCTGTGTTTATGGAACTGCCGCCGGCACGACTCGCCCACAGGTATCATCAGGCAAGATAATTTTGTTGCCTCTGTGTCAGCCTGAGTGTAGATAGTGACAAAGACTCAACAGTTCTGTAATGTTGCTCTATTACAAAATTATTTGTTTGAGTATTTATTATTATAGACTTTTTAAACAAATTTATTTATAAATAGTACTAAAATTCATTATGAAAAAAGCCATCTGGTTTGTTTGAGTACTCTAATGAAAAATCCCTTAATAATGGTAACATGTGGCACAGTGGTAAAGAATTTGCCTGCCAGTGCAGGAGACACAAGAGATGTGGGTTCGATCCCTGGGTCGGGAAGATCTCCTAGAGGAGGAAATGGTAACACATTGCATATTCTTGCCTGGAAAATTCCATGGACAGAGGAGCCTGGAGGGCTAAAGTCCATGGAGTCACAAGAGTCAGACATGACTGAGTGCATATGCACACACACACACAATAATATAATAATAATAATAATATTAATATATTTAGCATATTAAACTTAATTTTAGTTAAGCACTTCTGTACACATATTTTCACTTAGGACCAGCTCATCTCTGTAAGCAGTCATGAGTGATTGAAGTATGGGTTAAATTCCTACAGTTCTGCTTTTATAAACTATTCTCCTTTATTTTAGTTTCCTGTGCTTTTGTCTTCTTTCTTTTTAAAAAGGCCATTGTGCTCCCCTGCTTTATGCCATATACTACTTCTATATTTTTTCTTCCTTTATCCCTTTGCTTGCAAGAGCGTTAGCTGTTCTTCCCAAGCTATGCTGTGAGAATAACACAGTGCTTGTATTTACCATCTAGATCCTTCATTTTATAGACTAAAAAGTTGGAGTTGTGGGCAGGAGAAAATACTGGAACAGAATGCTCAGAGGAACAAACAGTGATAATGAGGTTAGCCTGAAAGCCTGCGTGTCTGCTGACCAGTCAGCAGCCCTCATGGCAGCGCTCTCTCTGCTGTGGGGCTTGGATCCCTGGAGAGGGGTGTTGGGGGATGTTCAAAAAATCCCAGTGCATGCGGTTGCAAAGAGTTGGACACGACCGAGCAGCTGAGCACATAGCGCTGGGTGGTGGGCCGTGTGATATGTGAGATGTGATAAGGTTAACTTCTGTGGTGCTGAACTTGGAAATGCTCCCATCTTACAAGTATCACTTTCATCATAAATTATTGTACTGCTCATTAACCGGTTTAGACAAACAGGTGAAATGAAATTATGTGTTTAATATTCAGCCAATATATATTTGAGTACCTATTCAAAACCAGATACCGATCTGATTACTTGGGATGAAAAATGAGCAACAGCCAAAGATTCCTGTCTTCCCAGGGTGTTTTTCTATGGAGGAGAATAGACGTAGTAGTAAACTTAAAAAGTGAATGAATTACACTGCCTTTTGGAAGGTAATAAGTGCTCTAGAGAAAGGCAGAGCAGGATAAGGGGATTAGAGTAATAGGTTGAGGGGAAAGGAAGGCAGGTTGTCATATTAAACAGGTCGGCTTCATTGAGAAGGTCACATTTGAATAAAGACTTGAGGATGTCAGAATGTATAAGGAAGTTTAATCCAAATTTCTACACAATTTTAGTTGTGTAGAAGTTAGAAAATGAATGAGGAAATGAAAGCGTGTTACTTACAATCTCTCCTGCTTGGGGCATTGAGACATATCATCCATAACTATAGATATAAACCATGCTCTACAGATAAATAGTCGATTTCAAGGACATTTGTTAGGGAAAATTTTAATTTATTAATAAGGAGAGAGGCATCTTTTGCTGACATAATGAGAATGATATATAAAATGACCTGCTTAGGTTAAGAATTTTGGTATTCTCTTTAATCCCACAATGAAAAGGACCTCTTCATGAAGGAAAGATTTTTTCTTTGGAAAAATTACATTTTCTTCACTTTATAGTAAGTTCATTATATCTTAAAATGTGTTCTGTATAGTGATTGCTGTATACATCTTTAGTGATATTTGCATCACTGTTTGTATCCAGTTGGGTATGGAAGGCAGTGTTATGTTATCTGAGGGAATGCATGAGCTTGCTCTCAAGGCTCAGCATCAAATTTAAGTTGTTTCTTGACACTGGAAGTTATAGAATATCAGAAGTGCTTGCTAGTAACTCTGGGCAATATACTCACATATTCAGTATTCACAGTAACATTAGCATTATATTGTTAGTGTAGGGGTTTATTATTATCGTGAACTAAAACTGCTAAGTAATTCAGAAGTTCTCATATAGTAAGGTATGAGCCCTGCTATTACTGGTGGATGTAGATACAAAGCTTCTTAATTTGTGACAGTGAAGAACATGATAATACACTGTGTTCATAATTCTTGTTATGGTGGAAGTTGTGGTTTGGCAGTTGTGGTTTGGCATATCTAAACTGGCGACATGAGAATTATTTCTGTTGACACTTAACTGAGAAGAGGACTCTGCAATTTTTATAATCATGCCTTGGTTTTAAAACATATTGTGGATCAGGTCCATCACCAAAGAAGTTGAAATTGGCTTTCTGAGAGTCTATTAGGTGTTGGATCAATGTGGCACTGACCTGAATATTGTGCTGAAAGGAGTAGCAGAAGGAGGATGAACTTTAGGATAAATTTGGTGTGTGTGCACAAGCGTGGGTGTTGTACTGATGTGGTTTACAAGACGGGTCAGGAATTCTGATGAATAAAGCTGGAGAGGTCTGGGAACTTCCCTGGTGGCCCAGGGGCCAGGACTCCAAACTCGTGGTGCAGGGAACCTGGGATCCATCCCTGGTCAGAGCACTAGATCCCACTTGCTGTAACTAAGAGTTTGTATGCTCCAACTAAAGTTCCCAGATGCTGCAATGGAGATCCTGTGTGCCAAAGCTAAGATCTGGTGCAGACAAATAAATCAAATATTTTTTAAAAATAAGCTAGAGAGGTGAGTTTGAGCCAGGTTCTGGGGCTTGGACTTTCTTGTGGTTAACAGGTGTATGACACGGAGGATAAGAAGTTCTGCAAGAGGGGCCAGTCCTAGGTGCCTCTTGGAAAGATGTTAGGGACCTCGCCAGGCAGTAGCCTTGGGAATGGTGAGAAGTGTACTGATATAGAAGGTTGTAAGAAGGTAAAATGTTTAGGAGCTGATGACTAATTTGGGGATGGACAGTAAAAGAGAAGAAATCCAACTTGATGTATATGTTACCTGTGTGATAGAGAGGATGGTGGTGTCATTTTATGGTGTTAGAGGAACATTAAAAAAATGATGGGAAAGGTATTGCATTCAGTATAGACCTTTTCTTTCCCTTCCTAATGGGTATGGGCTGGAGATGGATTTCTGAAGCTATGGGGAAGATTTGGGCTAGAGATACAGATTTTGGCATCTTTGGGTAGAGGTTGAGGCCAAGGTTATGGATTAAATTACTAGGAGGAGTCATAAAGTATAGGCACAGAATATAGCCAAGGATAAATTCATGAGGAACTCTAAGGGATCCAAACTAGAAAAGGGGGGAAAAAAAAAAGGTATGGTCACAGTGTGGAGGAAAAACACTTTGATTTTAAAATAGAAGCAAAGAAAGAGTATTTCAGAAGTTCTTGTTCAAATGTAATTAGTGACCTTTTCCCAGAGTTTTTAGGGAAAGTTGGCGCTGGCCAAAAAAGTTGATTGCAGAGGGTTGGTGATTGAAGGAGAGGTGGGTAAGAACAGACAGCAAGTATAAATTATTTCCCCATTTGTTGGGAAGAGCAAGAGAAATTTTTGGCAGTGGCCAGAGGAGAATTATAGATGGCTGTGAGGGTTGGTTTTTTGTTTGCTGCATTGCTCACTTGCACTTTGAAGATAAGAGAGGGTGGAACATAATTGTGAGCTGTAGAAGTCAGTCTGAAGAGAAAATGTGAGGAACTTAGCTAACAAAAGCAAGGTCTCAGGAACACTTGGAAGGAGAGGTTTAGCTTATTCTTCTGCTCATGGAGATAATGCCCACCCTATGTCTATAAGGAATTAATGAGAGAGTAGTTTCTCATTTATCTATTATGTGCCTAGAGGTAAGAGGCATTCAGTAAATGTTTGGTCTATTCAGCTCCCAAATCCTCGCTTCTGAAATGTGTTTGCTGACCTAGAGTTTATACTAGCAGATATGTATTAAGTGGTTAACCCTGCTCTGTTAAACTTATGATGATTTTAAGAGAGTGGAATTAGTTGATCTGTAATTCTTCATTTGCCATTCAAATCTGTTTTTTTGGCTAATCTTTTTTATTACCACAACTTTTCTGGCTCTGCCACTGATTGTATCAAGCTTTACAAATATAAATAATCCTTACACTGCAGAATGATAGTGCAGTGTGAGAGCTTATAGAGCAGAGTGTTGCTTAAATAAGTAAGAAAGAATGGAAATAAAAATTCCTCTAAAGGTGAGGTGAGCACAGAATGGATAAAGCATAGGTGTGTAAAACCATCTCAAGTGACTGAATCACTCTTTGGCCTAAAGCTCTTTGCTAGATTAAAGTATGCCTAGATCTGATGAATACTGTGTCACTCAGGCGAAGAGCTGGTTAACTGTGGTTGTGTAGAAAGGAAATTCTTCATCCATCAGTGAGCCCATCTGCCCTTAGAGAAAGAATGGGTTGATGGCTGAGACTCTAGTATCTGGGTCCCTGTGAAGGTTATTTCTCCTTGTAAATTAGTATATCAATAGATATACTTATCTATATCAATCTCTGTGGGCTTGGATATAGTGAGTCTGCTTTTGAGAGGCCTTTTCTTCCCTTCTGGATGTGCAGCTTTCATTGTTTCTAAGCATATGAGAGTATATCCTTTCTGTAAATGGTCAAGGAGACATGCTTTTTTCTTTGGTGAATCCATCAGCCATTTTTCTACTCAACACCACAGAGATAAAAAATTAATACCACGGAAACTCTTCTTTATCTTTTGGTATTTTATGAAAACAATCTTTACTAGATAGAACATGACTGTTATTCTAATAAAGCTTTTTAGGGCTTATACATATAAAATGAGCTTTTATGAGCATATATCAGTATTATGATAGCCAGCTAATTATTTTAGTGATTTTTAGCCTCTGTAAGTGGAGGTCTGTTTAAGAAAAGCATGGTAGATCCTAGTAATAATTCCTCTGAATTGCAGTTGTCACATGAGGTTGTTTTGGAAAAAGTATTATTTATTTCATAATTCAATAAAGTGAATTAGAGCTAAATTTCCTCAGTGTGGTATATATCAAAACTTTTTTGTCCACCCAATGAAATCATAATTGTAAATCTGTCTAGGCTTGCTTTCTTACTATCTTTTTAGATAAACAAGGCTATGAATTTGACTTTTTCTTTCAGATTTTACTACATTAATATCTTTTGCTCTGCATGCGAATTTACCTATAATTCTTTACTCATTCCTTTTCCAGAATGCAAAGATATTTATTCATCTGTAGTTGTGTTTCATCAGAGTTACAGTTTCATATTTTAGTTTATTGTTGTTGCTGACTACTAAGAGATTGCTTAAGCTTATTTTCCCTGAAGTTTTTTCTTCTTCTTCTTCTTTTTATTTTTTTTAATACATGAGCAGTACATTCTGAAGATGTTAGGAATCTTTTCATTTTCCAAGTATATATTCATTTGGACTGCCAGGAGTTTGACATAGATTAAACTTTTAAAATTTAAGGAATCCAGAAAAATGGTACCGATGAAACTATTTGCAAGGTTCTATAGGCAAGAATAGAAATGCAGATGTAGAGAACGGGTGTGTGGACGTGGTGGCCGGTAAAGAGAGGATGAACTGAGGTTGGAATTGATGTTGTATGCTGCCGTGTATGGAATAGATAGCCAGTGGGAAACTGCTGTTAGCGACAACCTAACAGGGTGGGATATAGGGTTTGTGTGGAAGTGGGGAGGTCCAAGAGGGAGGGAATATATGTATGCATACAGCTGATTCACTTTGTTGTACAATAGAAATTAAAACAGCGTTATAAAGCATCTATCAGTTCAGTTCAGTCACTCAGTCGTGTCCGACTCTTTGCGACCCCATGGCCTGCAGCACACCAGGCTTCCCTGTCTATCACCCAATTCTGGAGTTTGCTCAGACTCATGTCTATCAAGTCAGTGATGCCATCCAACCATCTCATCCTCTGTCGTCCCCTTTTCCTCCTGCCTTTAGCCTTTCCCAGCATCAGGGTCTTTTCCAATGAGTAAAGCATCTGTACCCCAATTAAATAAAAAAAGAAAAGCATTACATAGTATGTTTTATACATCTTGCCATCCCTCATGCCACAATTTTTAGTTTTTTGGGGGTGGATTCCTGTTGAACATTTAGATAAACTTTTGGCCAACAGAGCTAGGTTAGGTGCATTTTCCCCCACTTGAGCGGGGAGAGGAGAAGGGAGGCAGTAGGTTCCTATCAGTCTTTGTTCTTTGATGCAGGGAGGCAGACAAAATGTGATGGAAGAGCTCACCATTGACCAAATCCTGGATCTTTTGTCTGTACCAACTCCTTGAGTGAAGCTGAGAAATACTATTTTTTTCTTTGACCTGAAGTATAACCCTGTCTGCATTTTAAATGTTTTGAATATTGATAAAGATTATAAAAGATAGACCTATTGGTTAGCTTTAAAAAAGCGAAAAAACAGCTGTATGATAATTAATGCAGCTGAGCTTTTCTGCAGTTATTAGTATTCTGGAAATACCTCACTAAGTTGCGTTAGCTTTTTGAAAACTCTGCAACATCTATTTTTAAAATCTGGTCTGTAGTCATATCTCTAGTATATTAAATGTAAAACAAGATCTCCTTAAAAGTCAGATGATACTATAATATTGTATATAGAAATAATATATACGTGAATGGTCAGAGTGAAATATAGAAACAGAATAAAAAGCATTTCTTTTGTAACAATGTGAACCTGTGTATCTGAGGTATATAATAATAAACTGACACTAGCTCTTTTGCACTCTCGAGATTTCCCTGGTATCAGTTCATTGGAGGCTGACAACTTTCTTCTTTCAGTTGATTGATTTTGAATTTTTCAAACTGATTAATGTTTTCATTTGAATGGTAATGCTGACTTTGCAGAAGACGTGATCTTTTAATTAGCAGATGCTGAGATTAGCATTAGGGCTGAACAGTAATTAGCATTTGTTCTTATAGTACAGGAGTACAAACTAAGTGCTGAAGCAAATAGAGCTACTGTGTCTACTTTCTATTGTTCTTTATATCTTATTTATGAGAGAGGTTAATAATTATTGAAATACTTAATCACCGTGGCTCTAAAAACGTTTTAATACATTGAGGATTCACTTAAGAGAAAAATATTTTCAATTCCTTAAAAATTTCTGTGTGTGTATATATATTGTGTTGTCCAGTTGCTCAGTCGTGTCTGACTCTTTGCAACCTCACGGACTGCAGCACACCAAATTTCCCTGTCCTTCATCATCTCCCGGAGTTCGCTCAACTCATGTCCAATGAGTTGGTGATGCCATCCAACTATTCTCCTCTTCTGCTCTCCCCTTCTCCTCCTGCTTTCAATCTTTCCCTGCATCACGGTCTTTTCTAATCAGTTGGCTCTTCACATCAAGTGGCCGAATTATTGGAGCTTCAGTATCAGCCCTTCCAATGAATATTCAGGATTGATTTCCTTTAGGATGGACTGGTTTGATCTCTTTGCAGTCCAAGGGACTTTCAAGAGTCTTCTCCAACACCACAGTTCAAAAGCATCAGTTGTTTGTCTCTCAGCTTTCTTTATGATCCAACTCTCACATCCATACACAACTACTGGAAAAATGATAGATTTGACTATACGGACCTTTGTTGGCAAAGTAATGTCTCTGCTTTTTAATATGTTGTCTAGGTTTGTCATAGCTTCTTCCAAGAAGTGCACATCTTTTAATTTCATGGCTGCAGCCATCATCTGTGTTGATTTTGGAGCCCAAGAAAATAAAGTCTGTCTCTGTTTCGGTCGTTTCGCCATCTGTTTACCATGAAGCAATGGGACCTGTTGCCATGATCTTTGTTTTCTGAATGTTGACTTTTGATCCAACTTTTTCACTCTCCTCTTTCACCTTCATCAAGAGGTTCTTTAGTTTTTCTTCACTTTCTGCCATAACCGTGGTGTCATCTGCACATCTGAGGTTATTGATATTTCTCCTGGCAGTCCTGATTCCAGCTTGAGCTTCATCCAGGCCTGATATTTCATATGATGTACCCTGCAAATAAGTTAAATAAGCAGGTGATAATATACAACTTTGACGTACTCCTTTCCCAATTTGGTTCCAGTCCATTGTTCCATGTCCTGTTCTAATGTTGCTTCTTGATCTGTACACAGGTTTCTCAGGAGGCAGGTAAGGTAGTCTGGTATTCCCATCACTTAAGAATTTTCTAGCATAGTCAACAAAGTAGAAGTAGCTATTTTTCTATAATTCCCTTTCTTTTTCTATGATTCAGTGGATGCTGACATTTGATCTCTGGTTCCTCTGCCTTTTGTAAATCCAGGTTGAACATCTGTTACGTTCTCTGTTCACATACTTTTGAAGCCTAGCTTGGAGAATTTTTAGCATTACTTTATTAGCATGTGAAATGAGTGCAATTGTGCAATAGTTTGAACATTTCTTGGCCTTGCCTTTCTTTAGGTTTGGAATGAAAACTATATATATATATATATATATATATATATGATCCTGTTTTCAAGGTTTACCTAAAATTTTTATAATGGAACTTAAACATTATTTTGTGAAAGTGTGAATTCTTATTTATATGTATGTGTATGTATACACAGATGTATGTAGTTATCAAATTATCCAAAGTCTTTGTTTCCAGATTGTACTGATTTCATTAACACTCACTCTATATCCAAAGCTACTTTGGGAATTAGCTTAAAATTGATGAACCCGAACTAGAGACAGTAGAGTGAAGATGTTAAAAATTGGGGTTTGGTACAATGAGCTATCACCTCACACTGGACAGAATGGCCATCATCAAAAAGTCTACAAACAATAAATGCTGGAGAGGGTGTGGAGAAAAGGAACACTCTTGCACTGTTGGTCAGAATATAAATGGATGCAGCCACTATGGAAGACAATATGGAGAACCCTTAAAAAACTAGGAATAAAAGCACCATCAGTTCAGTTCAGTTCAGTCGCTCAGTTGTATCCGACTCTTTGCAACCCCATGAATCGCAGCACACCAGGCCTCCCTGTCCATCACAAACTCCCGGAGTTCACTCAAACTCATGCCCATTGAGTCGGTGATGCCATCCAGCCATCTCATCCTCTGTCGTCCCCTTCTCCTCCTGCCCCTAATCCTCCCCAGCATCAGGGTCTTTTCCAATGAGTCAGCTCTTCGCATGAGGTGGCCCCGAGCAATCCCACTCATAGGCGTATACCCTGAGGAAACCAAAGTTGAAAACAACACATGTATTCCATTATTCATTGCAGCCCTATATAGAATAGCTAGAACATGGAAGCAGCCTAGATGTCCATTGACAGATGAGTAGATAAAGAAGTTGTGTTACATATGCACAATGGAATATTTTCAGCCATGAAAAGGAACACATTTGAGTCAGTTCTAATGAGTTCTAATGGATGAACCTAGATCCTATTCTACAGAGTGAAGTAAGTACAGAGAAAGATAAACATTGCATGCTAATATATATAGAATCTAGACAAATGGTACTGAAGAATTTATTTCTAGGGTAGCAATGGAGAAACAGACATAGAGAATAGACTTATGGACATGGGAAGAGGGAAGGAGAGGGTGAGATGTACGTAGAGAGTAACATGGGAACTTATATTACCATATGTAAAATAGATAGCCAATGGGAATTTTCTGTGGGTCTCAGGAAACTCAAACACCCTAGAGAGGTGGGATGGGGAGGGAGGTGGGAGGGAAATTCAAACGGGAGGAGATATATGTATACATATATCTGTTTCATGTTGAGATATGACAGAACAACATTCTATAAAGCAGTTATCCTTCAACTAAAAAATTTCTAACACCATACACAAAAATAAACTCAAAATGGATTAAAGATCTAAATGTAAGACCAGAAATTATAAAATTCCTAGAGGAGAACATAGGCAAAACACTCTCTGACATAAATCACAGCAGAATCCTCTATGACCCACCTCCCAGAATATTGGAAATAAAAGCAAAAATAAACAAATGGGACCTAATGAAATTTAAAAGCTTTTGCACAACAAAGGAAACTCTAAGCAAGGTGAAAAGACAGCCCTCAGTTGGGAGAAAATAATAGCAAACAAAGCAACAGACAAAGGATTAATCTCAAAAATATACAAGCAACTCCTGCAGCTCAATTCCAGAAAAATAAATGACCCAATCAAAAAATGGGCCAAAGGACTAAACAGATATTTCTCCAAAGAAGACAGACAGATGGCTAACAAACACATGAAAAGATGCTCAACTTCACTCATCATCAGAGAAATGCAAATCAAAACCACAACGAGGTACCATTACACGCCAGTCAGGATGGCTGCTATCCAAAAGTCTACAAGCAATAAATGCTGGAGAGGGTGTGGAGAAAAGGGAACCCTCTTACACTGTTGGTGGGAATGCAAACTAGTACAGCCGCTATGGAGAACAGTGTGGAGATTTCTTAGAAAACTGGAAATAGAACTTCCATATGACCCAGCAATCCCACTTCTGGGCATACACACCGAGGAAACTAGATCTGAAAGACACGTGCACCCCAGTGTTCATCGCAGCACTGTTTATAATAGCCAGGACATGGAAACAACCTAGATGCCCATCAGCAGACGAATGGATAAGGAAGCTGTGGCACATATACACCATGGAATATTACTCAGCCGTTAAAAAGAATTCATTTGAATCAGTTCTAATGAGATGGGTGAAACTGGAGCCCATTATACAGAGTGAAGTAAGCCAGAAAGATAAAGAACATTACAGCATACTAACACATATATATGGAATTTAGAAAGATGGTAACGATAACCCTATATGCAAAACAGAAAAAGAGACACAGAAGTACAGAACAGACTTTTGAACTCTGTGGGAGAAGGCGAGGGTGGGATGTTTCAAGAGAACAGCATCGAAACATGTATGTTATCTATGGTGAAACAAATCACCAGCCCAGGTTGGATGCATGAGACAAGTGCTTGGGCAAGGTGCACTGGGAAAACTCAGAGGGATCGGGTAGAGAGCGAGGTGGGAGGGGGGATCGGGATGGGGAATACATGTAAATCCATGGCTGATTCATGTCAATGTATGACAAGACCCACTGTGGTATTGTAAAGTGATTAGCCTCCAACTAATTAAAATAAATGAAAAAAATAATAATTAAAAAAAAGCAGATGCACCAGTGGGAGGGGCGGGGGGGAATGGGGTTTGGAATCAGAGTCAAATCCCTACTATGATACTTTCTAGGGTGTATTACTTGACAGTTTTATTCACAGTGTCTTTTACTGTTGTGCAACCTGAAGAGTGTAATAGAATTACTATGAAGATTAAAACTATTTTACATAAAGCATGTGCATGCTGCATGCTAAGTCATGTCCGGCTCTGTGTGACCCTGTGGACTGTGGTTCGCCAGGCTCCTCTGTTCATGGGATTCTACAGGCAAGAATACTGGAGTGGAGTACCATCCTCTCCTCCAGGAACCTTCCCTACCCAGGGATCCAACCCGTGTCTGTCATGGCAGCACAGTTCTTTACCACTACCACCACCCAGGAAGTCCACATAAAGCTTGTAGTGTACATTAAATAAATCGCTGTTCTAGGGCTTCCCTTGTAGCTCAGTTGGTAAGGAATCTGCCTGCAATGCAGGAGACCTGTGTTCAATTCCTGGGTCGGGAAGATACCCTGGAGAAAGAATCCCAGGGACAGATGAGCCTGGCAGGCTACAGGTCATAGCGTCACAAGAGTTGGACATGACTTAGCGACTAAACCACCACCACTACTGTTCTAAAAAAGCCTACTGTATATGTTAAGTGATACAAAATAGGAGAATGAGATGGTTAGATGGCAACACTGACTCAGTGGACATGAGTTTGAGCGAACTCGGAGACAGCGAAGGACAGTGAAGCCTGGCGTGCTGCAGTTCAAGGGGTCACAAAGAGTCAGACACAGCTTATCGACTGAACACCAGCAACATGATGACCTACATTTAAGAAACACAGAAAAACCATTCATTTTAGCTTAGTTAAGCCTAACAAAAAAAATAAGTGCTAAACACCTGTAGGCTTGCTAAACCCCCTTTTTGCACTCTCATGACCATCACGTATGCCTCTGCGTCTTCTCCAGAAAGCCTTTCCTGCTGGTCGCTGTGTCCATCCTAGCTCTTCTTCATATAGGATTTCTTAGATAAGCTGAGATGTCCTTTCCAGAACTGTTGCCTAGCAGTGGCAATTTCTGTTTTGTTTTTTATTTAAATCGCTTCCACAACAAATGACAGGAGAAAACCATCAAACCATGAATGGTGAAATACTTATATAAATTGAAGGCTGTTTTTCCAAAATGGACTGCATTTTTAGGCTGAAGGTAGAGATGAGAGTGATAATGTATAGGGATGCTAAACGTGTGGCTGACTCAATGTATATCAAACGTCAACATCATGGGAGTTTAGCCAATGAAATTTAAAGAGAAAATTGCTGCTAATTTCCAGTCCTGGGAGACATGTTCCTATATAGATTTTTTTTTAAAACTAGTGGTACCATTTAAAATAGCCCTAAAGTAAGTGTTTTTACATCTGTTACTATGGATGTTACTTTCTCCCAGGAGACATCAAACAGATCACTTAAACTCTGAGTGAGCAGAATAATTGACAATCTAGATCTCTATTCTCACATTTTGCTGCCTGCCTACTTAAATACAAACACAGGGAAAGAGTAAAAAATGAGTCAAAGAAGATTTCTAGAAAAGAAAAATAAAGAAGCTTCAAGATATAATGCTTTATTTCTTTGGAGGGTTTAAATGGTACTTGAATGTAATGAAATTTTAACATGGAGAGAATAAGATTTTCTTTCAGGTTATCACATCCGTTGAAAATAGGTAAAACTAAATATGACATCGAAGAGTTTTTACTTTAGAATTAGAAAATAGTTGAGAACCACATTCTTGAGAAAGAACTGGCTTAAGTTCGTAAACTGAAATATCTGTTTACTTGAGTGTGTATTTAGTTGAATATCAAAAGATAATAAGGAAATTGACTGGAAAGCATTTCAGTTTTCAGACCTAACCTAACTAAATGTTTCCAATTAGATCTAAGATTCTGCTCATCTCTATAAGACCTTTTATTCCCTAAGGTCAATATAAAGAAAAGTCCATCTTTAGCAACATGTAAATCAGTGAAGTTAGGACACTCCCTCACACCATGCACAGAAAATAAACTCAAAATGACTTAAAGACTTAAATGTTAGATATGACACCATAAAACTACTAGAAAAGAACATAGGCGAAACATTCTCTGACATGTCATACCAATAATTTCTTAGGTCAGTCTCTTAGGGCAATAAAAAATAAACGAATAGGACCAAATCAAGCTTATGAGCTTTTGCACAGCAAAGGAAACCATAAATAAAACAAAAAGAACCTACAGAATGGGAGAAGATAACTGCAAACGATTTGATCAACAGCTTAATTTCTAAAATATACAGATAGTTCAAACAGCTCAATAACAACAACCCCCCCCAGCAATCCAATAAAAAATGAGCAAAAGGCCTAAATAGATATTTCTTTAAAAAAGACATGTAGATGGCCGATAGGCACAGGAAAAGATGCTCACCGTCTCTAATTCTTAGATCAATGCAAATCAAAACTACAAAAAGATATTACTTCACACCATTTAGAATGATCATGATGAAAAGATCTACAAATAAATGCTAGAGAGAGTGTGGAGATAGGGGAACCATTGAATACTGTTGGTGGGAATGTACACTGGCATAGCCACACTTGTAAATAATATGGAGGTTCCTAAAAAAACTAAAAATAAGAGTTGCCACATGATGCAGCAATCCTCCTCTTGTGTATATATCCACAGAAAACTAATTTGTAAAGATACATACACCCCGACATTCATAGCAGCACTGTTTTCAGTAGCCCCATATATGGAAGCAACGTTAATGTCCATTGACAGATGAATATATACAGCGGATGAGGTGTATATATGGAGTGGAATACTATGCCACAAAAAATGAAATGGTGCCACTTGCAGCCACATGGGTGGACCTAGAGATTGTCATGCTAAGCATATGTAATCTTGAATTAGGCATCAATATATTGATATTACTTTTGTCAATATCCATTTTAGCCAGGTTAATCTCTATGTGGCTTGGAAATGCTTTTGCAAGGCAATTACTTTTCCGTAATTGTTTCTATTTTTAGGATGGGTAATATAAAGGAAAAAAATTAAATTGTGCTTTCTATCAATCTATTTGGCTTTTATAAAATTTGTAAATTACTTATAAGCAAAATGCATAGTTTGAATTGGGAGTGACCTCTCTTCTATTGTCCATTTTTCCAGTAGTTTAGTAAGCATCACCATATTTATCACTTGGTTATAGCATAATGTAACTTTTTTTTACTTGTGAGCACAAAAATACACTCGATACACCATGTACTTTAGGTATAGTTTTAATTTTATATTCCCATATTTTGCTTAGCAATATGTTACTTGAGAGAAATAGGTTTTATATTTCTAAATATATGTAAATGTTAAAAATGACTAAATTTGTAATGGTATATGGCACAATTTAGATTTTTAGAATATTCCTGATTGTGCAACTCTTTGCTCACCATGCTCACCTAATTCCTTTTTTTCTGGGCAACCCTCAATCATAATTTTATTTGCTTGATTATCTGTTTAATATCTAGTGCTTTATACCAATTGTAACCTCAGTGAGGCTGGGATTTATGTCTATTATGTTGGTCTGATGTACTTCCAGTTCCTGTAGGGGACTGGGCATGTAGTTGGTGTTCAGTAAATATTTGTTAAATGAGGTGAATGAGTGCCTTTCAGACCAATGAAATTGTGCTTCAGTGTTTTTTAAACATTGTTAATTGCCACAAGGAAGCCTATGTATAATTATTAGAATGCTTCTGCAATTTTCTTTTTTCCATTATCTCATACACTGATTTATATTTGAATCAAAGGATATTTGCATTATTTTGAACATTAAATCTCTTATCTATCTGCAGGCATAAAATTAGGATTGATGTCTGAAATCTCAAGAAAAACCAAGGCCTGGGTTTATCAGTGAGCAGCTTTCCAATGAAAGAGTTGTATAAATTTTTCATGAACATTAGAACTAGCAGTGCAGAAAATACATAGAAAATCCCAGCGCACAAGTTATCATTGCCTGAAGGCTGCTGGCTAGCAGTTTCCCCTGAACTATTTAGGAATGTGCTCTTATTTGTTGGCTAAATAGAATATATATGATGATTTCATTTTTACAGACTGCCATTCTCTTCATACTTCATAATACATTCTTACTTTCAATATCCTCACATTGAGAAATATATACATTTTAGAATTTTACAAGCAATTATTGAACAGTTCTATGCAAGGCACTGTTTGAAAAGCACACCAGTAATTATTGTTGCTGGCTTTATTTGTAAGCTAGTGAAGAAATAGGACAAGCGCTATAAGCAAATTATAAAATGCCCTGGGAACATTGAGGAGAAAGTTAATTTCAACAAGAGAATCAATGAAATGTTTACTGAAATAGGTGATACTGGACATGAACATTTAAAGATGAGTAGAATTTCAGGAGGTGAATTGCTAAGAACACAGTGACCCCACTGTGTATTTGGTGTAGGGAGTTCAATTTCAAACCAGATGGGAAATAAACACAAGTCAGGTAGAGGTCAAACCATCTACTTTATTATTGGTAGATATCAATTAGATACCATAGTCTGGCTGGGTAGCAATGGAGAGGCAGACAGGGAACAGACTTACAGACTTGAAGGCAGGGTGCAGGACGAATGGAGAGAGTAGCATGGAATGATATACACTAACATGTAAAATAGCTGGTGGGAATTTGTTTTACGACGCAGGGAACTCAAACCAGGGCTCTGTGACCACCTATAGGGGTGGGGTGGGAGGTGGGAGGGAGGCTCAACAGGAAGGGGACGTATGTATACCTGTGGGTGACCCATGTTGATGTATGGCAGAAACCAGCATAATATTGTAATTATCCTTCAATTAAAAATTAAAGAAAAAAAGAAATCACAGTCTGGACCTGCAGCCAAGTGGCTTCTCAAATACTTCTTCCCTGGAGTTACACTTATCCAGGCCAAGTGCGAAAAGACACCCAAGTCTTGGGCCAACTTTTTACACCTTTTTCTCGCTAAATTGAAGTACATGAAATTACCTACCAAGTAATCTCTGCTTTTCACAAGGGCAGCAGTGACTACAGAATGAAGAGATGGTTAAATATGTTTTCCTCTTGGGAGTAGAAGTGTCTGCATGAGAGAGGGGGTCATGGTTCCCCCTAACAGTAGGTATCTTGATAGAAACTGGCTTAAGCTTTAAATACTTACTAGTAATATTTAAAGAAAGCTTTGTTAATTCTAATATTGGCTTTTCTTTAGAGCTGTCATTTTGTTTTGATGGAAAGCTATTTAATATCCAATCTAGTTCCTTTTCCTTCAGAGACCTTTCAAGGGAAGTCATATTTGTATTAGTGGAAGTCTTCAGCAAATAAAATTAAAAGTCTCTTATGTCTGATTTGTGAATGAAACCCAAGGTTGATTTTAATGCCATCATCGTAAAATAAGTTAAAGGACATTATATCACTGTGCAATCCAATGAAGCTAACCACACTATTAAGATTAATTTAAATTAAATTTTATCTCACTACTAAAATATTTTGATGAAATTCTATCCTTGGACTTATGATTTTTTTCTGCATTGAAAGTAAATTTGTACTGGCAATTTCAAATACAACTCATTGATAGAATACAAAAATTAGGATCATTTATTGCTGTCCAGATCTACCTAACTTTCCCAACCTGTCATATTTTATAGAGCAAATATTTGTGGGTTATGGAGTTCAGCATGAGACCTTTGGTTGTGAAAGTTTATTAGCTGACTCCAGTTACATTGATTTATGTAGTAGTAAATATGATGAAAGGGGAGGGATTGTGTTTTACTGATCAGAAAACACATTGAGAGTTAAACTTGTATTTCAGGTCTTCTGTGGGGAATATTTTCCTTATAAAAATGTTTTAATGACAGAAATACCCATTTGATGGAATAGAAATAAAAGTCACTTAATTAGTATTATAGAAGAGTTGCTGGCCTTGGTTTACTTTTTCCATGAGGCCTAAATAACTGAACGAGTAATAAACATAAAACTGGTGTTTCTTTTTCTCTCTTTAAATAGACATCTATTTAAATGTGTATGTAAATTATTATTATTTACATTAGTCTTTTTATTACATTATATAAACATTTTTATTACATTATTTACATTAGTTTTAATATTACATATTATTTATATTAGTTTTTAAATAATAAATAATTATTATTTACATTACATTAGTAATACATACTATTACATGTGTATATAAATATATGTATGGCATATTCTCTTATATCATGTGACTCTGATCTGCTTTTCTTCTCTATTATCTGCCACTCATCTCTGCTTATTATCCCTTATACTGTTTTTTTTTTTTAATGAGATAATACTTGTTAGAGAGCTGTGAAGGGTTTATTTCCACATAATCCTCTCCTTGCCCTACTCTTCTGCAGATCCTGGTGTGAAGAGCTAAGATGTAAACAAGAGAGAGAATTCAGTTCAGTTCAGTCGCTCAGTCGTGTCTGACTCTTTGCAACCCCATGACTCGCAGCACGCCAGGCCTCCCTGTCCATCACCAACTCCCGGAATTTACCCAAACTCATGCCCATCTAGTCGGTGATGCCATCCAGCCATCTCACCCTCTGTCGTCCCCTTCTCCTCCTGCCCCCAATCCCTCCCAGCATCAGGGTCTTTTCCAATGAGTCAGCTCTTCGCACGAGGTGGCCACAGCCCTGGAGTTTCAGCTTCAGCATCAGTCCTTCCAGTGAACACCCAGTTGGGTAGTAAATGGAGAGGCAGCCTCTGGACATTGTCTTTCTTTCTCATCATTCCTCCTCTGAAGCACATTCGCTTTTTTAAACACATTTATTATTATTTATTTCTGGCTGTGCAGGCTCTTCTCTGGTTGTCGTGAGCAGGCGCTGCTCTTTGCTGGGGTGCGAGGGCTTCTCTGCGGTGGCCCCTCTTGTTGGGGAGCAGAGGCCCTAGGGCATGCGGGTCTCAGCGATGGCACGTGGGCTCCGAAGTGTGGTTCCCAGGCTACCGAGCACAGGCCCCATCGCTGTGCCCCCGGGCTTCGTTTCTCCTCTGCATGTGGGATCTTCCCAGACCAGGGATCAAACCGTTGTCCCCTGCACTGGCAGATGGATTCCGTACAATGAGCCAACGAAGGCCCCCAGCACATTCAGTTTTGCTGTCCTTACTTCTGCTTGCTTTGGCAGACTGTCAAGAACAGCTAAAGAAAACCAAATAGACTTGAGGATCAGTGCTATCACACATGTAAGGTTTTTAGCTTCAGCTGAACCTCAGCAGATCCTTTCACTCGTCTCCCAGTCAGCTTCCTTTTCCCATCTATCATGGTCTTTATATTTGCATGTGCTATTCTTTTCCTGAAATATCTTTTTAAAAAGTTCCTCTTCAGATAAACCCCAGTCATCCTTCAAGACTGGCTGGAAATGTTACTTGAATTTATGAAGCTTTGCAGCTTGCCCCCTTCTTCTTCCCATCTTCCCCAGGTCCTTCCCCCAGCCCAGCTCCTGTCTTTGTTTTGCACGCGTTTAATGTGTCACAGGTAGCATTGCTAGTGTTGAAACCTTTTTCTCCCACGTGCAGTTCTGGAGGCCTTGTCCATGCTTCATTAATTGTTTTTTAGTCCATTGGAGGGCGGGGTTTGGGGAGGCTTGGTTGACATCAGTCTAGGTTTGCTCAGTAAACCAATGCCTTTGAATAGGGTGTTGGTCTCAAAATGTGGTCTGCTGGGGAAGCCAGAGTCGTTGTCTTCTTGACATTTGTCACAAATATCTTCCTGTTTATAATTGCCATAGTTGATTTAAAATACATCACTACCAGGTAATAGCATTAAGTGGTAAACAGATGGAAGGGTGAGGAAATAGTTCAAGTAATAATCTAGCTTTGCTCCTTTTAGATAAAGCAATAAAATACCTTCAGGCAGATATCTGTTTTTTTTTTTTAAACAAGTTCTCTCAGGTTATAGCTCCCATAATTTCTATAAGTAGTTCCTGCCAGAGTGTGTTTGCATCAGTAGGCTATTTCTCTGTGTTTCTCTTCTTCCTGTTTCTTTTCCACCCTCCTCTTTTCCTCTGTGCTACTCTCTGTTGCCTCCTGACTATGGCTCTTCTCTAAAAATCTACATAAAATCTACAACTCCTTTCAGATCTCATTTCCATCGGCCATCTGCCAGCTGTCGAGGCAACAGCTGATTTTCCTTATATAGTGAAAGGGTGGGGCACTGATTCACAGGTGCCAGGCTTCTGGTTCTTTTCCCTCACCACCTTGAAAACCCAAGTTCCTTATTACATAAAATAGCCCAGCTGCCATCTGTCTTGTTACTGGTGATCAGGGAAGAGTTTCCTGTAGAATGGGTCAAAGTGGGACTCATTCTGAGGGTAGTAACTAGCAAAACTTACAAATGTCAGGCATTGGCATTGGGGGTGAGTTTAGTCATTGCTATCTTGCTGCAGTTTGGGACCCTTAAAGGGTTATTATATTCTGAAAATGTTCACAAACCTTAATAATTGTCCATAATTATTTAGTTTCTTGATAAGCTTAAACTTAAATATGTATTTAGGTTGGAATTTGTCATTATTGAGTTTGACTATGTCTCAATCTGAAGCAAGTTTCAATTGATTTTATTTGTCTTTTGTCATGTTATTACTTTAATTTTATTTTGCCCAGAACAAATGAAGATTCACTTATATCCTAAATAATAGATTTATGCTAATAACCCTTTTCCTGTATAATATTTTAACCGAGATGAGTTTTCAAATTTTTTGGGGAGGGATAATGGATCAGAATTGGGGTGAGTGCTTTTTACTATGATTACCTATTGTGGAGCATCACATTTTATCATGGGCTTATAGAGAAGAAACTAGGTTTACAGTCTATAAGGCCACACAGTTGAGTGCTTCTACTGATTATCTTTTAAGCAAACACTAATAATGTAACAATCTGAGATTGAGATGTTTTTAAAGAATAAGAAAAGAAGCAAATAGTTAATTTACACTAATAATGTAGCAATATGAGATTGAGATGTTTTTAAAGAATAAGAAAAGAAGCAAATAGTTAATTTTTTTCTGTATGCTTTAGTTTCAGATATTTTTGTCAGGAGCATATTAGCTTTTTAAAGCATGATCAAAAGCAGGCACTTTTAGTTTTAGCTGAATTCATTTAGCTATTAATTTAAAATATAATGTTCCTGACACTGAGCTACATCCAGGGGATAGAGAAATGAGTACAACACGCAAAGAGCCTTCATCATGTTCTTTTCCTATTCAGGGGGTGCTTTTATAAATAGAAATCTCCCTTGTATACTACCTCCTATAGGCAGACCAAAATGTATAAGGCAATTTGTGCATTGTAAGTTCTATAAAGTTCAGCTCTTTTGTAAAAGTTCATAGGGCATTCACTTTTTGATGTGAGGATTGTAAATGAGGTTTTTAAATACCTCATCTGCATAATTTGTGATGGGAGTTAAAATATTTTGAAGGGCATATTTTGTACCATACTTCCCACCTAATGCCATAATTGACAGTTGTTCATTTTCCTGCCCCACAATGGTATTTAAGTAATGACACTTTCTGGTAAATTTCAGTCAGTTGTGGGGTTTGAATAACAGAATAATTCTACCATTATTTACATTATATAGCATTTTATGTTTTAATGAATTTTCACATAAAAAAATCTGATTGCATTTTCCCAACCTCCATGAAATTTAGCTTTACCAGAAATTATTATTCCTTTCCTTAAATAATAAAATGATACTCAAAGATGTTAATAATAATAATAATAACAATAACAGCTTTTCCTTTTAGATCAAGAACAGAGGTTTGTCCGGAACAGTACCAGGAACAATACATCACAGTGGCTGTGGAAGTTATGCATTATTAACTTTTTCTTTACAGTTGAAAAACATGGAAGATCAGGCATGATAGATCCTGCCTGGTATATCAGGATTTGAACCTAGATCTATCTCTTAAACTTGCTTGGAGTGTCTTTATTATATATTCTAATATAACATATTATAATATGAATATTCTAATATATAATTCTTTATTATATATTCTAATTATACCCTTCTGTCCTCCTTGTATGCATTAATCAAGTCATTCAGCCAGTTGTCAGAGCTGGAATATCCAGATCTTATGGCACATAATCTGGTGCATTGTCATTCACTGACTCATTATTTATTCAAAGGTTATTTATTGCATGCAGATTCTATTCCTGTGATTGTGTCCTAGCTCACAGAGTTAAGAGCAAAGACATCGATTTGAATTTACAGTTTATTAGTAATGCTTTAAGGAAACATGAAACCATCCAAAACAGAATTAACGTGATTTATGTTTTAGAGCTTTTCTATTTACTCCAGAAATCCCCCACAAGGAGAGCAGTAAACTAATTTGAATACCATTTAAAAGTTTCAGGGAGGGAGGGTCAAAAGGGAGGGGATATATGTATACCTATATTATGTTGAGGTTTGACAGAAAACAAAATTCTGTAAAGCAGTTATCTTTCAATAAAAAATAAATAAATTTTTAAAAGTTTCACAGGGGCAAACTGCTACATGTGTGAAATGCGAGTTGACTTACTGAATTGAAACATTCTCATTTAGTTGTCTTTGCTTCTTTAGCAGTTAGATCAAGCGGTACTGTTTATTTTTTTGTCACTCTCATAGATTTTCAGATTATCTTCTAAAACAGACCCATGATGAGTTGTTGAAATGCTTCATTTTAGAAAGTTACATATGACTAGGCATGCTGTAAATTGAAAAGTTAAATTAAATTACTATTATATAACATTTCTTTCCAAGTATATTAAGTTTGATTTCCATTATTTTCTAAGCTATTTGCACTGCCTTAGTCTATTTGTTTGTTTAAAGTCTTTTAAAAAACAAATTTCACTGCTGATTTTATAGTCAGTTGACTAAACAGCAAATACTGATATATTGATTATGTTACCTTTTGATGTAATTTGATCTGCAGTAAAACCTAATCTGACATGATTTGTCTGTGGGTTGATGACACATGGGGAGAAATGGGTAATAGCTAAAGCATCTAAAATTAGCTGTCTTTTATTTGTCTAAAATACTCTTCTTTGAGACATCAACCAATTTTTCTTTTAACAGTACATCTAATCAATTTCAAAGTGAAGAAAAATAAAGCCTGAGCCAGTTTTGAAAATTATTCCTCCTTGAAATGTTCTGAGTGCTGGAATTTATTTTACAGTTTCAGCTAAGTAGGCTTCTAGGCTGAAAAGAAGGGGATGAATAGTGTCTAAATCTGCTTTAGCAGAGAGCTTGTTTATCGAGCTACACCTCATTTTCCTTTATCTGTCACTGGGTAAATAATGGGTAGAATTTCTTGGTTGGTTGTATTGTACGTGCACAGCATAAAGCTTAGAGTCAACTAACTGTAGCATTTCTGATTCTTCCTTAAGCTGCCTTTAACTTGCTTAGCTCCCTTCTCCATCTCACCTTCCTGCCTGCAATATGATCCAAGCAGAATTATGCAGTTTAGACAATTATAGTCTTCAGTGTCTACCTTTAAATTTGTACATTCAATCTTGAAGTATAGATCCTCTGCAGGATGAAACAGAAATTACAGTGAAGTAGACTCTTAGGTATAAATTGAGTTTTAATTTTTTTTAGGAGCTTTCAACATTTTGTTTGGCAATATTTTTCTGTAAAGGTAATACATTGGTAAGGATTAGCTGTGTCTCGTAGCATTTATCTGAAAACCCAGCATGTGAGGAGCTTAAACAGTACAGAAGTTTCTCTGTCTTAGAAAAGAAGTCTCAGTGGGCAGTACATGGTTGTAGGTTGTTTCTATGCTCTTCAGAGACCAAGGCTCCTGCCTCCTCCTTCCACATTTTGACTCTGGCTTTCATTCTCAGGATCACCTTATGTTATGCCCTGGCTTCTGGAGCTGAAGCGACCTCATCTACATTCCCTATTGCAGGAAGGAAGGGAGAATGCAAAGCAGGAAGCACAAAGGGTATGCATTTTTCAGCTGAATCAAGGCCTTCTAGGAAATCCCGCACAGCACATATATATATATATAACGAGCCTGAATGTAATAACAGGGCCGCACCTAACTACAAGGGTGGTTGGGAAGAAACCTAGTCTTTAAATTGGGGACATTGCCCCCTTAAATAAAATAAAGAAAAAAAAAAGGAGAATGGATTTTATATGCAACTGTCATTGTTCATATCCATGATGGTTGCTTCTCCAGTTTTCAGTTTTGTCAACTGTAATTTGGGCAAAAGAATATCCTCCCCATGGTGTTTGTGTGAGGGTTGAGGGAGACACTGCATGAGTGATACTTAGTCCTGGGACAGAGTAAACATCACCACGGTTGCTTTTCTAATTCTCGTTTCCCTTGTCATTACTGCAACATTGGAGCAGCAGGAAGTCTCAGGGCTTTATGGACACTTAGGATATGATGATCCACATTAACTTGTGAATTACTTCACTTTCGGGACTAATATGTGCTTTGTTTGCAATTGGTGTCTCCTTGTATTGTCTGTCTTCTATAATGCCTTACATAGCAAAGGGACATTCTATCTTCATGCCCTAAATATAACTGAGAACTGGGGATTAGTCACTCTTTGAAGTGGAAAAGGATTAGCCACAGCCAGGATTAATCTATTCTGAAATTTTGGGGACTCCGGAGTTCACTGAAATAATCAGTCTCCTTAAAGAAGCAGGCTGCTCTTTAGTCAAGGATGCTAAAGAAGGGCAGGCCTGGGCAAGCCACATGGCTAGTCTCCTTGTCAAAGCAGGGATTGGATTGGCTGGTCTCTGAGGTCCTTCTTTCTAAATGATGTAATTGTAGAAATCCATTCTCTTTAGGTCTTTTAAGACCATGTAGGTCTTTGTGGTGTTTGCTGCTTTTTATATGAAGAAGGATAGTGAGGGTGGGCTGATTTGGTGGACTCTATGCAGCCCTCACAATTTTATACCATTAAGTTTTGCTTCCTGAGTTATCAAATTCTTTATTTTCGTCTCTGGAGCTCTAAGAATTGCAGATTTAATCAGATTTGAGCTATTTCAAGTAAATACTCTTGAAAATAAAAGTTCAGTGGCACATACATTAATTTTTTTTTGTTGTTGTTGTAAAATGGCTATTGGATTGTACATTATTTTCCTTTCAGTTCACTTCAGTTCAGTTGCTCAGTCATGTCCAACTCTTTGCGACCCCATGAACTGCAGCATGCCAGGCCTCCCTGTCCATCACCAACTCCCGGAGTACACCCAAACTCATGTCCATTGAGTTGATGTTGCCATCCAACCATCTCATCCTCTGTTTTCCCCTTCTCCTCCTGCCCTCAATCTTTCCCAGCATCAGGGTCTTTTCAAATGAGTCAGCTCCTCGCATCAGGTGGCCAAAGTATTGGAGTTTCAGCTTCAACATCAATCCTTCCAATGAACACCCAGGACTGACCTCCTTTAGGATGGACTGGTTGGATCTCCTCTCACTCCAAGGGACTCTAAAGAACTTTCTCCAACACCACAATTCAAAAGCATCAATTCTTCAGTGCTCAGCTTTCTTTAGAGTCTAACTCTCACATCCATACATGACTACTGGAAAAACCATAGCTTTGACTAGATGGACCTTTGTTGGCAAAGTAATGTCTCTGCTTTTTAATATGCTGTCTAGGTTGGTCATAACTTTTCTTCCAAGGAGCAAGCTTCTTTTAATTTCATGGCTGCAATCACAATCTGCAGTGATTTTGGAGTCCAGAAAAATAAAGTCACCCACTGTTTCCACTGTTTCCCCATCTATTTGCCATGAAGTGATGGGACCAGATGCCATGATCTTACTTTTCTGAATGTTAAGCTTTAAGCCAACTTTTTCACTCTCCTCTTTCACTTTCATCAAGAGGCTCTTTAGTTCTTCTTCACTTTCTGCCATAAGGGTGGTGTCATCTGCCTATCTGAGGTTCTTGATATTTCTCCCGGCAATCTTGATTCCAGCTAGCTCTGGTTCCAGCCCAGCATTTCTCATGATGTACTCTGCATATAAGTTAAACAAGTAGGGTGACTATATACAGCCTTGACGTACTGCTTTTCCTATTTGGAACCAGTCTATTGTTCCATGTCCAGTTCTAACTGTTGCTTCCTGACCTACATAAAGGTTTCTCATGAGGCAGGTCAGGTGGTCTGGTATTCCCACCTCTTTCAGAAGTTTCCACAGTTTATTGTGATCCACACAGTCAAAGGCTTTGGCATAGTCAATAACACAGAAGTAGATGTTGTTCTAGAACTCTCTTGCATTTTCGATGATCCAGCGGATGTTGGCAAGTTGATCTCTGCTTCCTCTGCCTTTTCTAAAACCAGCTTGAACATCTGGACATTCATGGTTCACATATTGCTAAAGCCTGGCTTGGAGAATTTTGAGCATTACTTTACTAGTGTGTGAAATGAGTGCAACTGTGTGGTAGTTTGAGCATGGTTTTTTTTTTGCATTGCCTTTCTTTGGGATTGAAATGAAAACTGACCTTTCTCCAGTCCTGTGGCCACTGCTGAGTTTTCCAAATTTCCCGACATATTGAGTTCAACAGTTTCACAGCATCAATTTTTTAGGATTTGAAATAGCTCAACTGGAATTCCATCACCTCCACTAGCTTTGTTTGTAGTGATGCTCCCTAGGCCCACTTGACTTCACATTCCAGGATGTCTGGCTTTAGGTGAGTGATCACACCATTGTGATTATCTGGGTCGTGACGATCTTTTTTGTACAGTTCTTCTGTGTATTCTTGCCACTTCTTTGTAATATCTTCTGCTTCTTTTAGGTCCATACCATTTCTATACTTTATTAATACATTTCAGTTTTTAAAATTATTAATTTTTAATTGAAAGATAATTGCTTTAAAATATTGTGTTGATTTCTGCCATACATCCACATGAATCAGCCTTAGGTATACATATGTCCCCTTCCTCTCAAACCTTCCTCTCACCTCCCACTGTGTCCCACCCATCTAGGTTGTCACAGGTCTCCATTTTGAGTTCCCTGAGTCATGCAGCAAATTCCCACTGACTATCTATCTATATATAGTAGTGTATATATATTTGACATGCACTTTTTATGAAAGGAACTGGACTTTTTTTCCTCCCAAATGAGCAGTGGATTACTAACAACTAATTTCTTCCAAATAACTCCCAAGTAAATTCTTGTTCTGGTATGTGTTCTGTCATTTTCAGAGGCTACTTACTATCTCATCTGCACAAATAGGAATATTTATTATACTTGTTTTTTAGGTCAAGGAGGGAGAGTTAAAGAAAATCATGAATGTGAAGTTTGTTAACCATTTATCTGGAGCTAGAGCTTATGACTATTATTTTATTACTGGTACTAAATAGTATTCTTCCTATTATGGAAATGAACTTGATACTAGCTAATTTAATTAGGGAGATGATCATTCATCTATTGCTAAATAACAACTGTCAGTAACCATTTTATTATGCTCACACACTATATGGGCGGAATTCCAACATCATGTGGAGGGCTTGCCTCTGTCTCACACTTGTCTGGGCACTCGGTGGGGAAGAGTCCACAGGCTGAGGGTGCCTCAGGCCTGGGACCTGGCTCATCTGGAGGCTCCTTCGCTCACAGGTCTGGTTTCTGGGGTGTGGTGCCCTGAAGGCTGTGTCCAGCTGGACGACTGACTAGAGAACCTATACATGGCCTCTCTGTGTGGTTTGGATTTCTCCCAGTATGACAGCTGTGTTTGGAAGGGGACATTCAGAGATCAAGTGTTCCAAGCGACCCAGGGGAAGCGGCATGGCACTTTTTGACATTGCTTCAGAGGGCACATACATCAGTCCTGGCACATTCTATTAGTTGATGAATTCAGAAGCCCTCCCAGGTTCAGGGGGCATAGAGCTTCTGTGTCCTTGGAAGGTGTGTCAAAGGACTGAAGGCCATTCCCACTGCCCTCCTGTCCTTGGAGAAGCTTGCAAGTGATGAGGGATAAGCATGATTTTGTTTGAAGATAGTTTGTCTCTAAGTTATTCTCAGAAGTAATGAAACTCTAATCTGTCAACATTTTAATATGGCCAAGCAGGTAGAGTTTTTCATCAAACGTGTAAAATTGCTGAAAATGTAATCCTAGTTTTTAATCCTGCTAATCTTCGACCTTTACACTCTCAACTCCATGATAAATCTTTTTCTAAAAAAAAAATTTAAAGTCATTGTGGTGGTCCAGGCACATTTTATTTTTCTCATATAGGAGTTATATCTTCCTAAGGTTTTTGAAAAAATTATTTATTTATATTCAGTTTTGGCTGTACTGGGTCTTTGCTGTGCAGACTTTTCTCAAGCTGCAGTGACTTGGGGCTACTTTCTAGCTGCGGTGTGTGGGCTTCTCACTGTGCTGGCTTCTCTTGTTGCGGAGCCTAGATTCTGGGGCCTGTGGACTCAGTAGTTGTGGCTCCCAAGTTGCCGAGTACAGGGTCAATAGTTGTAGAGTACTGGCTCAGTTGCTCCATGACATGTGGGATCTTCCCGGACCAAGGATTGAACCCGTGTCTCCTGCATTGGCAGGCAGATTCTTTACTGAGCTACCAGGGAAGCCCCTAGGTTTTAATGAAGATTAAATTGCCTATTTTTAAAATGCTTAGAACTGTACCAAGGATGTATATTATAAACCCAAAATAAGTGCTTACTATACTTTAAATAGGTTTTCCAGGTGGCTCAGTGGTAAAGAACCTGCCTGCCAATGTAAGAGACCTGGGTTTGATCCCTGGGTGGGGAAGATCCCCTGAAGGAGGAAATGGCAACTCGCTCCAGTATTCTTCTCTGTCTCCCATGGACAGAGGAACCTGGTGGGCTACAGTCCATGGAGTCGCAAGGAGTCGAACACGACAGAGCAATTAAGCATGCACACATGCATGCATGCACACTTCAAAAATGCTTGTAAATCCCTTTTAAAATGGCATAAGGGATAATAAAAAGTAAATTATTCTTAAGTCAACATAATATTTACCAATATTTGTACCATCAGGATTGTTACTATATATTTCAGCATATGTGATAAATGAAAATGATTTCGTTAATTTGTTTTAAAGGTCAAAATTTATTGTCAACTAATTAGTGATTTTGATTTTTAAAGTACAATGAATATTCTTTCTCAGATCTGTAGTTACAGTTATATTTCAGATGTGAATGTCTCATTAATTTTCCAAATTGATTTCATCTATTTTTTGGAAGCAACAGCATATCATCAAACTTGTTCAGATTTATTTTGGATCATTTCTGACTTGTATTTTAGTTGTCTCAAATTTAAAGCACATTTTTTGAGGGGCCCCAGTCAAATGTTTTAAAACCTGAGATTATAGCACCTGGTGGCTGATGATGCTCTTCTAAACTTACTCAGACCAGAAAGCAAACTTATTTACATCTAAATGACCATACTTTCTTTTGCTCAGTATCAAGCCTGCTATTTCATTTTTATTTATAGTGACCTCATGCTTGGAGTACGTTGCATAAGTAGGAGTTTAAAAATTATTTGAATAGCCAGAATGAATATGTCTTTTCTTGATGTTTTGATTTCTAAGCGAAGTGAGGACACGGAGGTTAAAATGTGTCGTGCATATTTTTTTAGTTATTCACTCAGTCTAAGCCAGGCATATGGACAGTTCTGACAGTTAATTCTGTAAATCATTCAGGAATCTGACTGCTTTCTCAAAACATACCTGGGTCTTTCAGGCAGAAGTCTACAGGTGATTGCCCCTAGATGTTTGCCTAGAGATGATTTAGAAAATTGGTGGGGAGCTTTGCTCTTCCTCAGCTATCAAAAATTAACCTGCCAGAAATTTGCAGACACAGCAATGATATGTTAATGATTCTGCACAAGATTTTTTTTTTTTAAGTTAGCTATTCCAAATTTCAGAGATTCAGCATTTATTATTTGGTAATTTACTTTGTTATTTGTGCTATGAATAGGACATTAATTATCAGGCTCCTTGACTGTCTCAAACCTCTAGAGTACTGATTGTATTTATTGAACTCAGGTAACCAGCGTTCTGTTATTCCAATGGTGAACATAGTTCTCATTTGCTGGGAGAAAAGAGAGGAAAATCTTTGTACCAACAACTTAACTCCAAGAGGGACTGTTGTCTGATTTCCAAACAGGCTGGGGAGTAGGTACACTGGGTTGCCGGATCCCCTTCGGTATTCATTATAGCATCCTGACTGGGTCACAGGGTGAGAGCCCAGAGAGTGAGAGGGGCCGAGGTTGTGACGTTTTGTTTATATGTTCAGTTCCACTCATGCATGTATGTATTTATGACTTAGTATACTGTCACAGCCTTTTATAAATTTATAAATTAAAAAAAATCATTGCAAAAAATTTTATGTACTTTATAATTAAAGTTAGCTTCAAATGTTTTGAGCTTTTATGTGTAAGCTAGTTAATTTATCTCTGTGAGGATCGAACCAGGTGATCTCTAAAGGCAGTTCTAAATCCCTGTGATTCTGTAATACTGGTTATTTTTCTAAACTTGAGCCTCCAGTTTGATTTTTTACCTTTGTTCAATTTTTGGCGTAACAATTATTCTGATCAAAGTGCTATACAAGCCATCAAGTTGCATTATCAACATTTTTGGTAGGAACAGGAAAGCTTTTTACCTTTAGCTTTTGCTGTTTTAACTACTTCTCAACCTCCTTGTGCATTTTTGTTTGCTTGTTTGTTTCGTTTACAGGAGTTGATTTACATTCAGCATCTTCAGGTTTAGTCAAAGGGCATGGTTACTCTTCCATCCCACTTATACACCCCATCTTAGAGAAGTATGTGTGTGGCTCAGTCCTTTGAAAGTTTGAAAATGGGATCCATAAACTCAGAAGCTTCAAGATCTAAGCAGAGAGTCTTAATAAACTAGGCAAATATTGTGTAAGTGCTGCCAGCTCCTAAGATTTTTTTTATTAGAAACTGGAAACCCAGATTTTTACTGTTAGATAGTCTACCTTCTTGGTGCCATTTGAAATGCTTTTAAAACTCTGAAGGAAAAAAGATAAAAGAAATTAAAAGTGATATGACTTTGGAAGACCAGGTCTGCTAGTCCTTTAACTTCTAAACTTCAAACCTTAAAAGGCACACTTTTCAGCTTTGTACTGATTGCTACTCTGGGGGGAATCATTCCCCCCAGTAGACCCCCTCCCCTGGGGACCCTCCATTCCAGACTGCTATGTTTTGCAAGTGTGAACTTGCCCAGAAACTATAATTATCCCTGGACTTCAACATGAGTTCCTCAGTAGTAGTTGCTATGCCTATTAATTTCCTGAAAAATGTCTGTCTCCTGAACTAGCATCAGTTTCACAGGCATCCAGGGTTGTTGCTGATCCTTAGGTCATCCTCACACTCAAAGCTCTTCCTTTTTACTAGTCACCTGTCTTTCTGTCTTCTGGATCAACCTACGATATTTTGCATGTTTTCTGATTTAGTCTTCATCTTTCAGAGTCACTGCGACTCCTGACTCTCTGCTCATCTCAGCACCAGTGATTGCTTTCATTCTTGTTATCCTTTCACTTCTGTCATTGTGTGATCCTTCTTACTACTTTTTACACTCTTGCACTTTCTACATGAATGGAAAAAATGGAAAGGATGATGTCAATAAAGTAACTTAAGTTATAGCATAAATATAGCAACCACATGTTAGATTAAAGAATGATGCTGTGGGTTGGTATTAGAATGACATTACCTGACCACTGAATGCATTCGTTGTTGGCAATCAGGTTTGACATCCTATTGTTCTTCAACACAGACTTGCTCACTTTTGTGAAATTTTGAGAGTGGTAAGTTCTCAACAAAAGAGCTTCTGTTCTGCAGTAGCTTTTACACACAGAAGTTACAGTATACACAGTATATTGTATATATTCAGTGTACATAGACTGGTGTTTTAGAGGTCCTGAAATGATTCAGCTGGCCCTCTTATGAAATGCTTTTTGGGTTTCTCTTACTAAACTTGCAGCATTTTAACACTCAGCTAATTCACTTCAGTCATGTCCACTCCTTGTGATGGTGTGATTGTAGCCCTCCAGGCTCCTCTGTCCATAGGATTCTCCAGGCAGGAATACTGGAATGGGTTGTCATTTCCTCCTCCAGGGGATCTTACTGACCCAGGAATCAAATCCAGCTCTCTTATGTCTCCTGCATTGGCAGGTGGGTTCTTTACCACTAGCACCGCCTGAGAAGCCTTGGCTTGATTTTATTTCTGTGCATCCCATTGTGAGGACAAGACTGTCATGAGTGATCTCGCTAATTGCCTTGTGTTGTTGTTTAGTCCCTAAGTCATGCCCGACTCTTGTTGTTTAGTTGCTAAGTTATGTCCGTCTGTTTTGACACCCCTTGGAATTGTATTCTGCTAGACTCCTCTGTCCGTGGAATTTCCCAGGGAGGAGTACTGGAGTGGGTTGCCATTTCCTTCTCCAAGGAATCTTCCTGACCCAGGGATCGAACCCATGTCTCTTGCGTTAGCATCTTTACTGCTGTGTCACCAGGGGTAGGACTGGTTAAACTCAATCTTCTGTGCTTCCCCTCTTTACACATCTGATATGTTTAGAAAGGATGATGTTGTAGTTAGAGATGCCATTTTCAATTATTTATGCTGAATAAGATGTGCATTATTGTTTTATGTCATCACTATTAAATACATTTATTTTTCATAACTCTGTTATGAAGAGGTCCTGTTATTACTGTTGTACAAATAGGAAATCAGATTGTAGGGAGTGGAAATTACTTGCCCGATGACACAGGTTGCACATAATTCCTGGGAGCTCGCACTGTTCACCATTGTTCTGTGCTGTGTCTCAGCCCTGCATTTCTGATAGCTCATGGCTAGTGTAGCCAGGTGGCCCCAGTAAACAAGAAATCCTTTTCTAGCACCATACAAATCAATTCCTAGTATGTTGTTATGTCAACTTTTAAAAGAATAATGTAAAATTTTTACGTTGATATCTTGAAGAATTTAGTGTTCTCGTCTTTTGCAAGCTGAAAATGCATTTGTCTGAGTCTGCTGGTGTCTTCTGGCCCCTCTCCAATCTTTTAAGTTCCTTCAAAGATAGCTGCGTTTGTTGGATCTATTTTGCAAGTCCTTTCAAATAACCTACTCTTTAGTCAAATGGTCTAGGAGATTGGAATACTTTCCTAGTAATACAATATTTCTCAACACATTTTCACATTTTCTTACCTTTAGCTCTACTTTTCCTCCTGACCAGTTTTTCTTCTGCTCTTTACAGTCAAGTGATCATTCTCTAATACAGAATTCTGAGGCAACATGAACATTAGTTGTTTGGGTATCTTTTAATCATCCTCTTAATTATCCTTTATCATTTATATCATTAAATTAAAAATGTATGTCTCCCTTGTCCTCGTTTATGGGTATTTGCTTATTGCTTTAAATTGTTGCAGCACATAGTTAGTATTTAGTTGTTAGAGAATTTAAAAGTAAATCAGAAGTTATTTTCCTGCAAAACTGAATAGAATTTACTAGAATTATAAGAGTTTTCTCTGAGGTAGTATCAATAATTACAGACATTTTTTTCCCTCTGCATGAGTCAGTAAAAGTACTCGACATTTTTAGGAACATCATATCTTTCAAGATAAATCTCCAAAGTTTAGCTTATTTTGTTTGTTTATTTGTTTTGTATGAAGGAGTACTGTGAGTTAATAAACACTAAATCAACCTGAGAAAGCACATTTTTACTGTGCTTTGCTAGTGATTTACTTTGTGTTAATTTTTACCTTTCATTAATTGTAATCTAGAACAAACCAAGTTTATAAACTCTAAAGATGATGAAGGCCATCCAAGGTAGAATCACATTTTAAAAATGCAAATCCAACTAAATTTGTCACGCATTTGACTATATGTATCCTCACATCCTGTCGTTTGTATTTATGGGAAAAATATTTATATTTGAAAACTAATAGGTGGTGCACTGTTAAAGAATCTACTTGCTAATATAAGAGACACAAGAAATGTAGGTTTTATCCCTGGGTCATTAATGCCCTCTGGAGTAGGAAGTGGCAACCCACACCAGTACTCTTGCCTGGGAAATCCTATGGACAGAGGAGCCTGGCAGGCTATAGTCCATGGGGTCGCAAAGGGTCGGGCATGACTGAACACAGCATACACATTAAAAATTCTAACATTTTTGTGGTTACTTTTCTCATTTCCTCTGTTTCTAGTATAAAAGATTAGAATACACACAATCAAATTTTAATATGAACTGAAATATGAAAATTATAATATTCCCAGCTGTACACAAAAGTACAGTGAAAAAGTCTTAACATGCTTAGAGTCAGTTTCATTGTAAAACATATTCAGTGCTTTTATTTCACCTTTCACTAGTTTGAATTCTTTGGCATTGAAATGCACTATTTCCATTAGGTCCATGTTTTCAAGTCTATTCCTAACATACTTTCCCTCCTATGAATAATATCATAGTAGTTAATGATAGATCACAGTGTCAAAAAAGATCACAGGATCACACTGATCTTGGTCTAATTTTTCGCTCTGTTGAAAGAAATAAGAAATTCAGTTTGCTTCCAAATTTTGGATAGAGGATAATGTTATTCAAACCAGTGAAGCTGCTCAATCGTGTCTGACTCTGCGAGCCTATGGACTGTAGCCCACCAGGCTTCTCCATCCCTGGGATTTTCCAGGCAAGAGTACTGGAGTGGGTTGCCATTGCCTTCTCCAGGTGTTATTCAAAACAATAGTTTAAATATTTATTCATGATATCTAATTAGTGCTATTTATAATTGTTATTTTAAAACCATAGTAATCCTTTGGTATCAGGTTTATATTGTGTGGACCAGTGACTATATTTGTTTAAGGTCATAGATTAGGTATATATTTAGACAGATCTGTGTTCTTTGAACTTGGTTTCAGACACACTGACTAGCTAGGATAGCTTAGGAATACTTCAAATCTATTCTATGAGCACCAAATTTAAATAGTGGAGATAAGTATTAAAATTCAGTTAGAAAGCCTCACTACTGATGATAACAGTCTTGAAATAAAAATCAAATAAAACATTGTAATGCTCTTGTGTTGTCCTTGCTGTTCTATACTTATGTCATATGAACTCATTAAAGATTATTTCACTTCATAATATTTTTGGATCCATTTTTCTTACTGCAGGTATGGATGTATGTGTGTGTGTGTACGTGTGTGTACATATGCACACACACTGTTGGGCAGAAGGCACAGTGGTTTGTGGGGAAAATGTGTATGTGGTTTTAACTGCCTGTTTTTCCCCAAAGTAAGAAGAGATGTATAAACAGGTACAGGTTAGAGTCCTTTAAGGTCTTCATTTTAGTTACCAACTGCTTCCGGACCCCCAGGACTAATATTTTTGTAAACCTGAGTGTTACAATTTCTAGCCCACCAATTCTAAAATATTGGTAATACCAAGAGATCTGGCTTATTAGCACTGAATAAACTAATGGGTCTGGTCCCTTGATAAAATTTAGTTTTGGTTCCAGTTTAAAAAAAAAACAAAATCGTTATAACAACAGAGGATCCCCAAATGAGGATACACTTTGTTCTATAAGCCACCATGTTTTCGGTATTGATGATGATTTTTCCAACTGTAGTAGAAGCTGCATATTGCTCTTGCAATATTTAGGACCCACCAGAACCCTGGGGTGTGTTAGCTTGTGTGTTACATCATCCTAATGTGGTTCATGTGGCCTTTGGATCAAGTTTTTGGTCTATTCTTCTGGGATGTGTGACATCGGGGATATTATTTTACCTCCCTGATTTCTACCTTGTAGAAGGGGAATACAAATAGCAACTGCTTCTTGATTATGTTAAATAACAGAATGCATATAACGTGATTAGTTCTGTATCAGGCACATAGTAAGTACTCAGTATTATTGAAATCAACTAATTGACACTCCTGAGATTGTTGTCAGACTGCTTGAAAAGTAAACGTACAGTACTATTCATAGCTACTCATTGTAGCCCCTAAACCTATAACATTAGTGAGTCCATAAACAGTAGGTAGGGTGTTTACCCCAGGATTAATCACATATTCTTATATGAATATATAATAAAAATTAAGTAATTCAGTTTTGAAATATAGATAGATATGTTGGGTATCACAAGTATACCCTCATATACTAATACTTTGCATTCTTAAATCCTATGTCCAAGATAAGAAGATACAAATTTGGCCTTTCTTTTCTGTCATGCCAAGATTTTTAAATTCCCGTATTTGCCTGATTGGCTCCCAGTATCACTTCAGGCATGCTTCTTCATCAATTGAATTTATTTCAAAAGTAATTAATGATATATTCCAATAAAATCTTTCACCAGCACCCTCCCTTTCTCACCATATTTAATTATTTTAAAATCAAGACAACAATTTGATATAAGATCATCACTATTCAGAACTGGTCAGGCTTATTCCTCAATGTAAGCTACTCAGCAAAGCAGTTTTCCTCACAGCCTGGAGTCTTGCAGTTTTATCCTCACAGTGTTTCTGTCGCATAAAGTCTGACTGAAATGAAACTTAGTCCTTGTGTCTCAGTGACATGAGGACAGAAAGGAGAAAAATGGCATGATTAGCTTTTTGTATCTTTCTCTTGTACATTTTTTTCTTTGAACATATTTATGTTCTAAAACACTCACTTTCCAATGGAAATATATGAGATTCTGTTATAAAGTGATACAAATCAATGCATACTCAAATAGGTTACCAAGATATATGCCATTGACATATTAGATTTCCTCTTTTCTACAGTTTCAAAAATCATTACTTTTTGATTCAATTTAGAAAACATTTGAGTAAGTACTTAGTATCTAGCATTGTGCTAGAGGCTTCAGGGATTTGCAAAGAAGTATAAAAATGCTTCTTGCAATCAAGGAACTTCCATAAGATGTGTATGATTAAATGTCGGAGTATATGATGAGCATGAAAGTGAAGTCATTCACTTGTGTCTGACTGTTTGCGACTCTATGGACTGTAGCCTACCAGGCTCCTCCGTCCATGGAATTTTCCAGGCAAGCGTATCGGAGTGGGTTGCCATTTCCTTCTCCAGGGGATCTTCCCAACCCAGGGATCAAACTCGGGTCTCCCACATTGCAGGCAGACGCTTTACCTTCTGAGCCACCAGGAAAGGCCATGGGGAGCATAGTACATATTAATACCACACAAGGTCAGAGTTGAAAGAGATCAGAATGATTTAGATATTTGAAGACGGTTTCATTGCATATTAAACCTGTAAATTTGTGAAGCTTATGAAGAATACTAGAAACCTGATTATGGTTTGGTTGTTTTATACTTTTTGGACGAGAGACAGACTAAATAGAGCCTCAAATTTTATATCTCCTACTAAAGCATTTAGCTAACAGCTGTTTACAGAAGGAAACAAAATGTGCTTTTCTATTGTTTTCCCTGGGCATTTCTTGATCTACTTGTTAATAAATAATGAAGCCTAGAGACAGTCTAGCATAGTAGAGTTGATGGCAGAAATGGTGTTAATGGTAAGATCAAAGGCTTTGATATAAACAATGTGATTTTGACTCTTAATTTTGATACTTACTACCTTTCCAATTTTGGAAAACTTATTTAATATCATCATGTCTCTTATTTCATACATGAATAGTATTTCATGGTAGTTGTGAGAATTAAATAAGGTAAGTGAAAAGTACTTAGCAGAGTGTGTGACACACAACACACGTCAACACATACAAATTTAGCTCTATTTTAAACTAAGAGCCTGGTTTAAGATCTTTGTAATCGTATGAATCCAAATCTGGTTTTTTCATCTCTATGAAGAGAACAATAGCGATTTACCAAGGTGTTTCAAAGGGTTGAAAAGATTGGTATTTTGAGATTGGCCATGGTGTGTGTGTGTATGTGCAGTGCTGGCGGGAACCAGATGTGTTGCCATGGAAATTGATAAACGTTGCAAATTAGAGATCCTTATTTTTTTCAAGAGTTGACTTACAAGCACACTGCTGGATAAAAGAGACATATGATTAAAGAATCACTGTAAAGACTATGATACAACTCTAATGCAGTGTTTCCATTTAGTATTTGCAAGGACATTGAAACCAGCCAGGAATGTCAAGGAAGAGTATCTCCTCTGAAAAGAAGTAGCATCTATAATTGAGAATTTGCCATGTGATAAGTGAGGGCAACAGTTTCTGAAACAGAAGGAAATAACCTGTGTGAGGTTCTAAAACTAAGACAGAATTGTTCTTTCAAACAGCTGAGTTAAGTGGGGCTTGATCTTAGACTTCTACAGAGATAGAGATGTTAGGAAAGGAGTGGTTGAAGAAGTAAAATAGAGATCAGGGAAGGACTTAGCCATGGTTAGAAGATTTGACTTTTAACTTTATTCCATGTTAACGTCTAATAATCCAGCCTTATTCATGAGTCATCTTTATAATAATTATGAAATTTATTATTTGCAATTTTAAGCAGTTCCACAACCTGTGGTCATTCATAGCATCTATGTGTGTTGTCATTCAGCCAACTCTACATATTATGATATATTTTTCATTCTTTTGTATTATGTTTTTTTTTTAATGGAGGACTTTATGAAATTAAATATGTGCATACCTGATAATATTAACTCTCAAAATTAGAAAATGAAGTTAGTTTGGTATGACTTGCCTAAGAACCTCTATAAGTGCTAATTCTATTTTGTACCTGTTTCAGTTTTGCCAGGAGGAAATATTAACCTCAGAATTGTGTTATTTCTGGGCTTCACTCTTTTGAGAAAACTCAGCTAATGCTTTCTTTCACGTTCACTAAACAGCATATTAGTGATCACCACTGTTAGATCTTTAATCTGGGCTGCTGCTTGCCTGGCCAACCACCCTGAATTAAAAAAAAAAAGGAAAAAGTCTGCCTTGGTTTCTTTTGATTATATTTTCAATTTGGAACCCTAGTTTCTTCCTGATCATATTTATTTTATAATAGTTTTACAAGCATTTATCTTGTTATAGAAAGGAGAAAAAAAATAAAAGTGAAGGACTTCTGTCTCCTCTAATTTTGCCGCACTATATACAATGCCACCTATACATCAAGAACTAGACTTCTTGTCTGTTTTATTTTGAATAATAAGAAATCAGTTCATTATTTTTGTCCTGTGATGCACTACAACTCTTAAAAACTTCTATGACTCAACCATAAAGGAGTGTATCTTTTAAAATACTTCTGGAAAAACTATCAGCCTATCAGCTTTCAAATGGTAATGCTAGGGAAGATTTATAAAATAGTACACAGATGTATTAGGAACTGTACATATTTAGATGAGTTTAAAATGCAAAGGAGAGGATTCCACATTTAAAATTTCTGAAAACTGTTCAATACAATCTTGATATAAAAAGTCATTGGGTAGATAATGAATTCCTGGATGGCTCAGTGGTAAAGAATCCCTGTGCCAATGCAGGAGAGTCTATTCCTGGGTCTGGACAGTTTCCTGGAGAAGGGAATGGGTACCCACTCCAGTATTCTTGTCTGGGAAATCCCATTGACAAACGAGCCTGGCAGGCTACAGTCCATGGGATTGCAAAAGAGTTGACTTAAGACATGACTTAGCCACTGAGCCACAACAACAAACTGAAAAGTTTGGTAAATGTAAAATCATTGCAGAAAGAATTCACAGTCTGCTTTCTGCTGTGTTATTTTCCAAGTAAAGTATGTACCATTTTGTTAGCATTATTAAATGAAAATAATTGGAATGAAATCAACAGTATGCAATATATTATTTAATAGGAATTGAGCTTTGTAGTAAAGATATCCCTAATTTTCCCAGAGAGAGGGGATTTAAAATAGTTCATTAATTCACTTTGATATTTTGAAAAGTTAGGAAATTAAGAGGAGGAACCTTGTGGTTGGGGTTTAATCTTTTTAATCTTAGCTGTAATTAAATATTAATTATAAAACACTTGTCTTTATATATAGTACCTTAAGGAACCGAGAAAAGTCTGGTTTCTTTGAATTTTTATGTATAGTTCTAGCTCTTCATTTCACAGGAAGAAAAATACTTCTAAAATTTTTGTATTTGGATGGAATGTCTGTCTACTCTGAAGTGCCAGGAAAAGCCTTAAATGACGTGTGATGTGCTACTAGTCATCTAATGAGGCATTCAGTGCAATGTGAGTATGACTACATTACATGGATACTGTGGGTACTGGTTTCTCAAATGAATCAAAAGCGTTTCCAGGGCCAGCAGGTGCTGAAATGGTGCTGCTGCTGCTGCTGCTAAGTCGCTTCAGTCGTGTCCGACTCTGTGCGACCCCATAGACGGCAGCCCAGCAGGCTCCCCCATCCCTGGGATTCTCCAGGCAAGAACACTGGAGTGGGCTGCCATTTCCTTCTCCAATGCATGAAAGAGAAAAGTGAAAGTGAAGTCACTCAGTCGTGTCCGACTCTCAGCGACCCCATGGACTGCAGCCCACCAGGCTCCTCCATCCATGGGATTTTCCAGGCAAGAGGACTGGAGTGGGGTGCCATGCCCTCCTGGAGGGGATCTTCCCGACCCAGGGGTCGACCCGGGTCACTGGCCAACAGCAAATGTAACAGAGAGAGCATTGTGACTGTGGATAAAATAGACTGTGTTTATTTGTTCATTTAGGGTGGACCTTTTCTCATTTGCTCCAAGGTAATTTTGACTTTCTTTGAAATAAATGGGAGTTATAGACATGTTGGTATCTTTTATTATCTGTGTGGTGTCTGCATGAAAGAAGAAGCAAGTAGATTTCAGGAAGTTTCCATAGCAGTAACAGATGCAATCAAACTGGCCAATATTGGGAATTATTGCTCCATAAGTAATTGTGGTTGGTTTCTAACTTTCATTTTATTCAGTCTAATAACAAGTATTGCTCTAAAGATAATTGTTGATGGTTGCAGACACTGATTTCATTCAATTAAGCTGGTAACCTTTTTAAGAAACTGCCTGGGAGAAAGCCAAGAATTCCAGTCAACTGATTTCTAGGGGAACTGAATTGCAGTTGTCTTAGCCTAGAAAATGTTCCAGGTAGACCACAGCTGTGTTAATTAACCTTTTCTTTAAACTACCTTCTCTACACAGAACTCCAGATAAGCAACATAACTGAGGGCCATGTTATCTGGATTCAGATTTTGCTCAGAGTGATTATAAAGTTGGGAAGACATAATAAAATATTTTTGAGACATATACTAAGAGTATGAAGGATGGTCTCTCTTTGTAAATCACATTAAAATTCAGATTCTCCCTCCTTTCTTCCTTTCTAAAAATCAGTGATGTGTGTATTCAACAAAAGCAGAACCAGTGTGTATTATACAAAGGTTTGCTTTATTTATGTCAAATTATAAATCCATAATGATAGATAATGTGCTTGGAAGACATTGAAAACCTGGTCTAGCATACTTTTTCTTAATGAAATGTAGAATTATTGGAGTAGTATAATTGGCCTATGACTAATATGGAGAATACTGAAATTTTGCTGTTTATATATTTTTTTGTTTCGCAGAATGGGAGAGGAAAAAAAATACTTTGTGTTGAAAGTATACACTATATCTGGGGAAAAATGTTTCTTTAAATAAATGAAGCCTTTTGTGTAGGTACCAATGCAAACTAGGAAGGCAAAAGTCATAGGGCCCAGTGACCATGTATGTCAATAAAGGGCATTTATGTGTCATAGCAACACCTAATCGTCTATGAATTTGTATTGTTCATCATACTAGTTAGAGGCAGGGAAGTATTAATGGAATTCCACAACCATCCATCCCTGCCTAGGTAAGGTAGGAAGAAAAATGGATAAACTCTTCAAAATATACTCTTTTGAGTGATTTTTATATACAGAATATTTGAGCTAATTTTTATTAAGTGTATCAACCTGATTAATGTTTTTATATTTTTGAAAAAATAGAAACTACCAAAGAACAACTTGCTAAAAAAACCATTCCTGACATTGCTGTTGATACTGGGTTTTGGTAGGTGAAGATTCGTCATCTGCTGATGATATATTCATGTTTACAATTAAAAAGATTATGTCCAAGGTGATTTTGATTGATTGACTTTTCCCTGGCTCATTGCCAGGGCTGTCACAGATGTGAATTTCTAGGCTGTATCTTTTAGGTTTTGGTGTAACTCATGACAGCAGCAATTATTTCCTATCTTTCTGGGCTGAAAAAATGGAGGAGACTAGTTAATAAGGTGACTTTGGACAGTGACAGAGGAATGTCGTGGGTATACCATATGCTGTAAACAAGTTCTAATCTCTCTAAGAGCTGTAAGTAACATAAGATAAAAAATATAAAATTAGGAGTTTTTGCTTGGGAAGGGAAAAGTGAGATAATTGGCTAAAATGGAAAAGTTTTGAAATTTACTAGGCTTAAACATGATGAGAAGTTTAATTCAAACTGGCTTTTGAATCAAAGCAATATAGCATACTCTGGGGGTCAGTCAGTTCCAGTAAGTGGGAAGTACTGGCACGCCTAGTAAGATAATGTGAAAAATCAACTACAACCCAAGACTTTTGACCTTCAGTGCAATTTCAAAGTTGAAAGAGATTAACTTAAAATAATGATCTTTAAAATTTATATTTTGGAACTGATCTTTTCCTTAGTTCTTGCAAAAGCACATTGATGCACATAGATATTTGAGATATTATTTACAGTGGTATAAAATTAACAAGGAATTTTATCATATTACCTTTTAAATTTTACATCTTTTAGTCTTTATGTGTTTCTAGAATTCTTCTTTGGGCAGTTACAATTTGATAACAAATCCAAAAGTAATTTGTACCATTTAAGGTTAGGTTTTTATTTTTGTAATGATTCCATTTTCAGAAAGTTTGTCTGGTCTTCCTTCATGCCTCTGCTAGCTGTCTGGCACAACCATATCCTAAGGGGCTTGGACTTGATTCTCCACTTCACATTTTTTCTGACTCAGGACTACTTTAGAAAGAGCTCTGTTTTCTAGGCTTTTTCTGTGCTTCTCTACAATATTACCTTTAAAAAGTGCATTTAGGGATACTTTAGAAAGATTAAATTGTACTCATACATATTCATAAGGCAGAATAAAGAGCTGACTCTTATTTGGGGAGACTTTTAGAGTAGGGATTCTAGACTGTTAAGAAGATGCCATTCAATTTTAACATACTTCTGTAGGAAAAGAGATTTGTTATATATTGCTTTGATTTACTAAATCTTTACTGGAAGTTTTTGGACATATTTGGACAAACATTCATGCCTGGAAAATCCCATGGGTGGAGGAACTTAACGGGTCACAGCCCATAGGGTCACAAAGAGTCACACACTGAGTGTCCACACATAGAGACTTGTGTGTACTAGGGCAAGCATTTGTGGGCAGGGAATGTTCTACAGTGGATCTTATACTGAGATTTTTCTTACATGCAATTTACAGACTGTTCTAAAAAATATAGGGATAAAGATTCTCAGGAAATAGCTTTTCTACTATAGTCACTCATAAAATGAAATAGTTTTATATATAAGAATAATCTAATCATTCCAAAAATATTTTATGCTTGACAAAAATTCTTTTGATCCAAATTGGGGCTTCCCTGATTGGCTCAGATGATAAAGAATCTGCCTGTAATGTGGGAGACCTAGGTTCAATCCCTGGGTTGGGAAGATCCCCTTGAGAAGGGAATGGCTACCCACCCTACCATTCTTGCCCGGAGATTTCCTTAGACAGAAGAGTCTGGTGTGCTGCAGTCCATGGGGTCACAGTCAGATATGATTGGCACTTTCACTTTCACATTGTCGGCCACTAATTAGAGTAAGCCATAGGCTAGTGTCAGAGCATTCGTTTTTAACAGTAAAGTCATAGAAACATTACCGCTGTAGAGTAATGGAGAGTTAGTGTTCAGAATTGTATGTTCAATGATGAAAATGTCTTGGGCTCTTTCTAATGAATTCCGTTTAGTTTTGAATAGTATTTTTGTAAATATTCTTCATTTTGATGTGGTGTATTTTGTCTAAGTGTTATAATTCTGAGCTCAATAGCAATTTTGATGTGTTGAATGCCATGTTTTTAAATACATTTAAAAGAGTGAAACAAACTCAAAGAAGTTACATAAATGAAAGTAATTGCAGGTCTTGTTGCAAAATTAAGCTTTCAACTCTGTTGGAATATATTTTTAATAACCTTTTCTAAAAGCAAACACCCTATATAATAAATTACTGGCATGTGATATTTAAGAGACATCAATCAGGATTTCTTTTTTTTTTTCAGAGAGGGTCCCAGCTGCAACTTAGCATGAATAAAAATCTCTATTCCCTCAGAAAGATTTATATGGTTAAAATATGAGTTATATAGTGAGTTCTTATATCACCACTGATCATCATTGATCTGAAACTGGCCAACCTGTAGACCTCTTCCTCATTTCTGCTGTACAGTAGGCCTGAGAAGTGGAGGCAGCCCAGATTTTTAGTCATTTGCACTTGGAAAGTCAGTTCTCTTATCCTTCTTTACCCTTCAGCATTCCAGCACAGATGAGAAAGAGTATTTAAAGTGAGCTGATGTCAGCTTGGTTAAAAAAAAAAAAAAAATAGTGTCCATCTACTAATATCATGGTTCAATTTAAAAAAAATAAAAGGGAGGAAAAGATGTTTTCTTTTCTCTGTCCCTCTCTTATGTACTGGCTTACAGAAACTGAGAGCTACTCAATTAAAAGGCCGGCTGTGCATGGACTGAGTCTCTGGATCTGTTTCAGTAAAGCATTGCCCCCCTCAAATTTGGATGCGGTGTAGAATATTTTAGTTGTGTTCACTTTTTATTTTGCTACTTTGATTCAAGTATTGTAATTACATGATAAATCGTGTACTGGTATTTTCGGGGAGGTATTGATTGAAATGCTTTTGAAAATACAGAATATTAAGCAAGTTTTGTGGAAGTATATGAGCATGCTCTTGGTCCAAAATCTTGGCGAGAAAATATTGATAACTCATTTTTAAAATTATGAATATGTATAATTATTAGTGGCCAACATGCCATTTTTTATGAGCCCATGTAAATGTTTGATTGATTTCCTAAAACACAGGCTTGACTTTTTAGTCTATAAAATTTAGTTTGCTTTTGTTATGAATCCAATGTATTAACTGAACCAAATGGAAAAAATATAAGTAGTTTATAGAGAAGTTAATATTGCTTCAGTTATTTTGAAAGTTATTCATATTTTGAGTGGACAGTGTCAACTTCTTAGTGTAAAAGTCACAGGCCTAATATTCCAATTTGAAATCATTGCAGGTTTTCTCTCCTGAATTCAATTTTTCCCTCTTTGTAGATGCATGGTAAAGACTTCATCCCAAGAATAGCTATCTGTTTTTACTTGCTGATTAACCAAATTTATATCTTCCTACTATTCAGGTATGTTTTAGTCTAGGATCTAGTAAAGTATGTAAGAATTTATTGGACTGAGCTATTTTGAGGGAGGTAAATTCTACGGTTTAAGGAAGAGATTTGTATATCATAATTTCCTGTGGAAATGCCCTGTGAAATATTTAACATCAAGTTGCTAGCATACCTTTTTAGTACTAACAGCCTCCTCTAAAGAAAAACAAATGGCCTTCCTTTTCTTTTTATTTTAGTTGTGTATGATGTATTAAAATATTGCACATATTTGGGAAAAAACATTATGTAAAATTAAATGTTAGACCTATAATACATCATTTATTAATTGGCAAGATAATTTCTTGAGAAACTCTGCTACAGTACTATATGACCGAGTTTCTCAGATAGCAAAAACTATCTTAATTATTTAAAACTAAGGACATTTATTTGGAGAGCACTCTTGGGAAAATGAATGATTTTGTCAACCCATTCATTTTTTGCCCTTTATACTTAGGGCTTTAAGAAGTGGAAGGCAGGTGATAGTATATCCACTGTTTCTTGGTCATTCAGATGGTAACTTGTTCAATTAAAAATTCTTGTTAGGTCAGACATAATGGATGCTTGTTGTTACTTTAGTATTTATTCAATGAAAGGGATCAATATTTTGGGCCCGAGGGAGCTGCACGGATAAGGGACTCTGCAGTAAGTCTCTCTGTTCATTATAAACTTCTGGCTGGCAGGTGCAGAGTCTGCTGTAGGACTTATTTTAGTTAGAAGATCAAGGTGGAATAAAAATTCACATATTCTTTTTCTCCCTTTTTAATAGCACATAAGCTTTGTTAGTGCATTTTACATTCTCCTCCCTGTTCTCGTCTGTGTGTGCTCTTTTTAGAAAGGATTTCTAAAAGAGAATTTGAGAACAATAGATCTGATTTTGAGAAATTTAACTATCATGCACTTGAACTCTGTACAGAGCCCATTTGTTTCGAGTTTGAATAGATTAAATCTTATCGTGGTAATGTACACTCTGGTGGTACCTGATAGGTAGAGAAGTAATCATTCTTCATTAGCATAGTCACCTTTGCCAAGTTTTAAATGTATCTTTGTTTAAATTTAATGAAACTGATTTGTGATTTTTCTGAAGCATGGCATTAAATAAAGCTATAATAAATTCTATTTTGCTTTGCTAGTTGAAGTACTTTCCAAATATGGCCTAATGCTCTATTCAAGTAATAATGTCATTTGCAGAACAAGCTGTCAAATTCGACTTGCTCTAAATTTGGCAAGAGCCAGTATTTAAAAAATTAAACCAAAATGCAAGTCCTTGCATTCTGCAGCAAAACCTTACTCAGACCATTACATTCAATCTAATAGATGATTTATTAACTTGCCATTTAATTCATCTGAGTAAAAGATTTAAATGAGATCATCGATCTGAGAGCTGGCATGAACCTTTCCAAATCCTTTATTTCTGCTCCCTTGTTTTACAAATGGAGAAACTGAGGCAAGGAGAAATTAAGTGGCATGCCTAAAATTACATAGCAAATTGTTGCCAAGAAAACCCAGTCCCCTCAACTGAGTCTTCATTTCAAAACAACATGTCAAAGAGATTGGTTGCTGTTTATAAGAAACAATAATGGTTTAAAATTTATTTATGTGAGGACTTCCTTGGTGGTCCAGGGGTTAAGACTGTGTCTTCCAGTGCAGGGGGTGTGGGTTTGATCCCTGGTGGAGGAGGTAAGGTCCCAAATGCCCTGTGGCCACGTATAACCAAAACATAAAGCAGAAGCAATTCAATAACAAATTCAATAAAGATTAAAAATGACCCACATCAAAAAAAAATATGTAAGCCAGTTTGTCTTCAGATCCCAATTTACTTAGAATTATCATAGTACAAATAATTTTGCAGCTTGCAAAAACCACCATATTTAAGGGTCAGATTATGTAAAGGTTAAATATTAGAGGCCCAGAAATGTTAGGTATACCCTATAAGACTAAATTTAAAATCATAGGCTCCTGAGTGCAGGGCCTCTGTTTACTTCCATGTCTTTATAAAAGAAAACCTTTAGGGTTAAAATTCTAATAGGATGTTGTTGCATGACTGATTAAATTCCATAAAGGGTGAGTATTTGAGAAAATTTTACTTGTGACTAGCACCAGTATTTCCCACATGGGAATCACATTATTTGTATCACTTTTCAGTTAATATTCTTAATAAGAAAAAAATCATTTATCTGAGATTAGACATTCCTGGAAGCATATGTTTCTGTCTAATTGTGAAGGTCCTAAGCATCATAGAAGAGTGGCAGTCATAGTAGTTTAGATTTGCTTGTGAGATAACACTGCATCAGAGGGAAGAAGTTTGAAATGCAAAGGCAGTTGGAGAGGTTGTCAGGAAATTAATGTTATCCGAAGCGTGTTTTTATTATTGCTGCCAGTAGGCAGATGAAATGTAAGAATGACCAAGAAAATCAGAATGTCCTAAACACCTGCCATTTATAGCAGCTGATATGGTAAGAAAGCACGCATTTCCTTAAATATGGAATTGAGCTCTTGCTATGTCATGAATATATGATATTATTTGAATGACTTTTCTGATCACTTCCTTCATTGACTACAGTTATGTTGAAACTTAATTTTGGAAGACTTGAGACTGGTAGGTTCCAAATTCTTTTCATATCATGTGTATGGGAGATAATAATATCTGTATGGCATATATATTCCTAGAAAACTCCATCTCGTAATAGACTGTCGAGACCTGGTATTTAAAGGAGCAACAGAAAAGCAGTAGTGGTTATTGAACATCTCTTATATGAGAGGAATTTGAACCCTTTTCTTGGAAAGTGATAAAGATGGGTATCAGTGTTCTTTTTCTGCAAAATTAATGCTCAGGAAATATAGCTAAGAAGTAATAGAACAAGAATTCAAATCCAGGTGTTTAGAATCCAAGTCAGGACTATAAACTCAAATGACTTTAAGAGACAAAAATGTAAAATGAAACTGAAATTTATATATGTTGTAAATCTTTGCTCTTCACTATTGTATTATATTGATTGTCCAAGTCCTTGATCTTCAAAGATTTGACAGAATTGAATGTTACCCAGTTTTACAGAGATCTCAAATGAGGTCATACTATGGCAGAAGAAATATAATTATCCTAGAGCTGTTGGTTTCTCAGAGTAAGTATTGTTTAGGTTTTTAGTATTTCAGATATTTAAATAAATGGAAAAAATTTGTGAAATACGATCTATCTTATGTCCATAGTACTTCCATGTACACATCAGTGTGAAGTAGGTCTTTCTAAGATTGATTTTGTGGCATTTAAGAAAAGAAAGTAAATTACTAAAATCAGAAATGGATAAGGAAACAGAGAAGCCTACTCTTCTCTGAACTCTTTGCTGAAGGCAGCTGCACGGCATCCCAGAGCTAACTAATTTATGGGAGAGTATTCACTGCTTGAGCTTCAGATTATTCAGAAGCAGCAATCAAGGCCAGCCCAGAATTAATGTGCAAGTGACCTTTCTCAGAACTGGGACTGAGGAAAACGTCACTTATCATTGGAAGAGGTAGATTTTCAGATGTCATGAACTTCTCTTGCTTCTGTTTGGGCTAAATGGTAGAAGGGTTTCCTTTTCATAGGTGTTCATTCTCAGTAGAGAATGAATGGGTGATATAGTTCCATCTAATTCTGGATTCTTGCTGTTCATTTGTGTGACGTTTAATGCAAAGCCATAGGGAAGAAAGTGATGTGTTCGTTTAACAAAGGACTTTTCAGTGTATATTAAACTTACCACTAGAAGTGAAAATACATTGTTTTTTAAGTGTTTGATATATGTGAGATCTTCAAATACAAGAATGAATTCAGTCAATTCCAGGTAATTTGAATATGTGGGAATTATTTGGAACATCTGATTTCTCTAAGTAATTGTGTCTCATAGGACACTAAAACATTTGACTTTCTCATATAAATTAGTGCTTATGCTAAAATAGAGCTTCTAGAGTTTCAAAATTTTACGGTTTTATGATACTGAATTTAAAATTTTTGTGTTCATTTTTTTGATTTCTGTGACAAACTTAAAATGTTAATGAAAAAACTATGCCTAGAAGCAGAAGTATGTTCAGAAGTCATGATTTAAAAATAAGCAAAGAGAGTGAATCTAAAAAAAGGGGGAGGTAGGGTAATATCTTACATTTTTCAAATGAAATTAAAGTAATTCATTGGTAAGATTAATGTTGCATTCATGTGTATAAATCAAATATCTGTGTAAGCCTTGCATTCAGTGTAATGAGGGCTTTGGATACATTTTACTTTTTGAATAGCCTTTTAAAATTAGAAAACAATGCAGTCATGATTTTCATGAAATAAAAAAAAAAAAATCAACAACCTGTTCTAACATTTCCCCAGACAGCTTGGGACACACTGCTCGTGAGAATACTACATACTTTTAAGTCTGGCCTCTACAGACTTTTAAGATGAGATGGTAACTAAAACCAACATGGATATGGCTATAATCCTAATTAATATTTAGAATGAAAAGTAGGTTTTGAATAACTTTAACTATCAATCCTATTGAATTTATTTTGATATTTTTAAGAGAGGACTCTTCATTTAAAGTAAATCAGGGAAATTTTGTGTAATCAAATGCCCATCGAAGGGCATTCAGATTGCTGTATAAAGTATATTCTTTATAGACAGTAAGTTGAAAATAAATAAACTTTGCTCTAAACTATTATTTGGTATTCTGGAGTGGTCATTTGGGTTGACAAAAAAGCTCTATAACATCTTGTGGAAAAACCTGACCAAATTTTCTGGTCAATCCAATAATATACTTTGAATTCTAGTGTCTACTGCCTAGATTTGCTTCCTTCCCATACATGCTAGCTGTTTGATTTTGAGTAAGTTACTGTGTCAGCTCTCAATATCCTCAGCAATATACTGGGGATAATGAGGGAAACTGCCATTGGGGGGCGTGGGACTGGGATGGAGAGGAGAATGGCAAACTACTTCAGTATTCTTGCCTTGAGAACCCATGAAGCAGTATGAAAAGGGAAAAAGATAGGACACTGAAAGATGAACTCCCCAGGTCGGTAGGTGCCCGATATACTACTGGAGATCAGTGGAGAAATAACTCCAGAAAGAATGAAGGGATGGAGCCAAAGCAAAAACGACACCCAGTTGTGGATGTGACTGCTGGTGGAATTAAAGTCCAGTGCTGTAAAGAGCAGTGTTGCATAGGAACCTGGAATGTTAGGTCCATGAATGAAGGCAAAGTGGAGGTGGTCAAACAGGAAGTGGCAAGAGTAAACAGCAATGTTTTAGGAATCAGTGAACTAAAATAGACTGGAATGGGTGAATTTAATTCAAATGACCATTATATCTGCTACTGTGGACAAGAATCTCTTAGAAGAAATGGAGTAGCCATCATAGTCAACAAGAGAGACTGAAATGCAGTACTTGGACACAGTCTCAAAGATGACAGAATGATCTCTGTTCGTTTCCAAGGCAAACCATTCAGTATCACAGTAATCAAAGTCTATGCCCCAACCAGTAATGCTGAAGAAACTGAAGTTGAATGGTTCTATGAAGACCTACAAGACCTTCTAGAATTAATACCCAAAAAAGATGTCCTTTACGTTATAGGGGACTAGAATGCAAAAGTAGGAAGTCAAGAAATACCTGGAGTTACAGGAAAATCTGGCCTTGGAGTACAGAATGAAGCAAGGCAAAGGATGATAGAGTTTTGCCAAGAGAACATACTGGTCATAGCAAACCCCCTCTTCCAACAACACAAGAGAAGACTCTACACATGGACATCACCAGATGCTCAATACTGAAATCTGACTGATTATATTCTTTGCAGCCAAAGATGGAGAAGCTTTATACAGTTAGCAAAAACAAGACTGGGAGCTGACTGTGGCTCAGATCATGAACTCTTTACTGCCAAATTCAGATTTAAATTGAAGAAAGTAGGGAAAATCACTAGACCATTCAGGTATGACCTAAATCGAATCCCTTATGATTATACAGTGGAAGTGAGAAATAGATTTAAGGGACTAGATCTGATAGACAGAATGCCTGATGAACTATGGACTGAGGTCCATGACATTGTACAGGAGACAAGGATCAAGACCACCCCCAAGAAAAATAAATGCAAAAAAGCAAAATGGCTGTCTGAGGAGGCCTTACAAATAGCTGAGAAAAGAAGAGAAGTGAAGACAAACGATAAAAGGAAAGATATACCCCTTTGAATGCAGAGTTCCAAAAAATAGCAAGGAGAAATAAGAAAGCCTTCCTCACTGATCGATGCAAAGAAATAAAGGGAAACAACTGAATGGGTAAGACTAGAGACGTCTTCAAGAAAATTAGAGATACCAAGGGAACATTTCATGCAAAGATGGGCTCAATAAAAGACGGAAATGCTATGGACCTAACAGAAGCAAAAGACATTAAGAAGAGGCGGCAAGAATACACAGAAGAACTGTACAAAAAAATATCTTCACGACCCAGATGATCACAGTGGATTATTGATCACTCACCTAGAGCCAGATATCCTGGAATGTGAAGTTAAGTGGACCTTAGGAAGTATCACTATGAACAAAGCTAGTGGAGGTGAGGAAATTCTAGTTGAGCTATTTCAAATCCTGAAAGATGCTGTGAAAGTGCTGCACTCAATATGTCAGCAAATTTGGAAAACTCAGCAGTGGCCACAGGACTGGAAAAGGTCAGTTTTCATTTCAATGACAAAGAAAGGTACTGCCAAAGAATGCTCAAACTACCACACAATTGGACTCATCTCACTAGCTGGTAAAGTGATGCTCAAAATTCTTCACGGCAGGCTTTAGCAATAAGTGAACTGTGAACTTCCAGATGTTCAAGCTGGTTTTAGAAAAGGCAGAGAAGCCAGATCAAATTGCCAACACATGTTGGATTATTGAAAAAGCAAGAGAGTTCCAGAAATATATATGCTTCCTCTTTATTGACTACCCCAAAGTCTTTGCCTGTGTGGACCACAATAAACTCTGGAAAATTCTTCAAAAGCTGAGAACATCAGGCCACCTTACTTGCCTCTTGAGAAATCTGTATGTAGTTCAGGAAGCAACAGTTAGAACTAGACATGGAACAGCAGACTGGTTCCAAATAGGAAAAGGAGTACGTCAAGGCTGTATATTGTCACCCTGCTTATTTAACTTATATGCAGAGTACATCATGAGAAACGCTGGGCTGGATGAAGCACAAGCTGGAATCAAGATTGTGGGAGAAATATCAATCACCTCAGATATGCTGATGACACCATCCTTATGGCAGAAAGTGAAGAAGTAGTAAAGACCCTCTTGATGAAAGTGAAAGGGGAGAGTGAAAAAATTGGTTTAGAACTCCATATTCAGAATATTAAGATCTTGGCATCTGGTCCCTTCACTTCATGGAAAATTGATGGGGAAACAGTGAGAGACTTTATTTTTGGGGGCTCCAGAATCACTGCAGATGGTGACTGCAGACATGAAATTAAAAGACGCTTGCTCCTTGGAAGAAAAATTATGACCAACCTAGGCAGCATATTTAAAAGCAGAGACATTACTTTACCATCAAAGGCTCGTCTAGTCAAAGCTATGGTTTTCCAGTAGTCATGTATGGATGTGAGAGTTGGGCTGTAAAGAACGCTGAGCACTGAAGAACTGATCCTTTTGAACTGTGGTGTTGGAGAAGACTCTTGAGAGTCCCTTGGACAGCAAAGAGATCAAACCAGTCCATTCTAAAGGAAATCCATCCTGAATATTCATTGGAAGGACTAATGCTGAAGCTGAAATTCCAATACTTTGGCCACCTGTTATGACGAATTGACTCATTTGAAAATACCCTGATGCTGGGAAAGATTGAGGGCAGGAGGGGAAAGGAACGACAGAGGCTGAGATGGTTAGATAGCATCACCAACTCAATGGATATGAGTTTGAGTAAACTCCGGGAGTTTGTGATGGACAGGGATGCCTGTAATGCTCCAGTCCATTGGGCCGCAGAAAGTTGGACATGACTGAGTGACTGAACTGAACTGAATGATGTAAAGTACTTTTAGGGGTGTGGTTGCCCTGGAATGAGGTAGATGGTGCATGTAAATGTTTAGTACAAATTCTGTCATAAATGTTAACTCACTTATTGTTTTGTTTGCTGAAGTTGTTTTTAACAGAGGAAGGACACATGTTGATGCACTCAGGGCCAGAGTTTAGTTTCCTTTGTTGAATTTATTTAGTTTGGAAAGGAAAATAAATATCTAAGTATGACCACTGTCATTAGTCCAAAGCTCTCTTTCCTAAGTACCGTATTTGGAGGGAATTGTGCAGTCTATTGTCTTTCTGCAATTGGCAGCGGCAAGGCAGCACCAAGGCCTGTGTGTGGAGAAAGCTGGACCAATGCCTTTGCCTCCATATGAGTGGCAGAGTTGCCACTTTTGCCTCCCATATGCCTGTCCACGAGGCTGTTTTTGCAGAATTATACAAAGGTCCTGTATTTGCTGAAAAATATGCTTGTATGGAAAAGGCTTTGTGGCATTCTTTGTGTCTTTGAATTACTTCCATCTGTTTCTTGGTTAATGTTAAAAGACAACGAAAGAAAAAAAGAGAAGTGGTGTTAGAAAATGGAAGTGTAGTTTTATAAAAACTGTGATAAAATTTTTGTTTATGACCCATTCCCCGCCCTCCACCATGAGGCATTTGAGAGGAGAGTGGCTGCCACACGCACTATTTCAATTTTACCAATTCACAGCTGCATATAATAAAAGCATTTAGAGGTTTTAAAGAATACCTTAGCTGTTAACTAACGTCTGTTCCTCCAAATGGAATTTGTGGTGCAAGTCTTAACGGTTCTTTGTTATTTACCCAATATATATTTTAAATGTATTTCCTCCTACAAACATATCTGTTCCTAGGCATAAAGAATGCCATTTTAAGATAAACTGATGTAATATATTTTGGTGGTTTTAAAAACTGTGAAAACTGTGACTTTTCCATATAATCTATTGTCTTCAGCAATCTTGACTACAATAAAAAATCCTGAAATATCCTTCATCTTTTTAGTAAAAAGAGAATCTACATGCAACATAATAAAGAGAAATTAAGAAACTTTAAAGTGCATATGTAGCAATATTAGAGGAAACTTTCTATAATTTGGAAAGGTTTGGCAAGAAAAAGTTAAAGTGTGGAAGTCAGAAATATTTGATAACAGAGTTCTGGCAGGAGTGGTTTTCCCCTACCTTTCAACATGAAGAGTCTCTAGCAGTTTAATGAGCAAATATAAAAATGATAAATGTTGGCATTATTATATAAACCACAGGAGAGACTGCTATCTCCACTATGAAACTGAAGAGTTTTAAATCGTATCCCATTAGTGGAAGACAAGAAGGGAAGAATATGTTACAAGCTTTCAACTACATTGGCCCCAAGTTGTAGACATCTAATTCCCCAGGGTACTGCCTTTCCATGAGGGCAGGGATGTTTATGTTGTGTTTAGCAGCTTACACCCAGGGTCTAACCTAGAACTCCTCAGCAAATGTGTTGAATGAATGACTGTATTTATCAGAATGAATGATTTAAAAACTAATGTGTTTAGGGTTCATCATCTGTCTTCTCTGTATGTTTCTTTTCTTATCATAGGTAGAGTGCTGGTTAGGGAAGAATATAAGATGGACACTTAGAAATTGGTTCCTGACTTTGCCCCTCACTGGTTTTGTGACTTTGAATAAGTCAGTTTCTTTTTCTGGGCTCTTTCCTGGAAGACATTGGTTTAGAATTAAAATTAGGACAATTTTAACCTTCAGACTTTTTTTTTTCCCTCCAGCTTTATTAAGATGTAATTTGCATAAAACATATTGTAATTTTAAGGTGTACACCATGTTGATTTGATTCATTGATAAACTGCAAGATCATTACCGTCACCCAAGAAGTGAGGTGAAATCGCTCAGTCGTGTCTGACTCTTTGCGACCCCGTGGACTGTAGGCCACCAGGCTCCTCCATCCATGGGATTTCCCAGGCAAGAATACTGGAGTGGGTTGCCATTTCCTTCTCTAGGGGATCTGCCCAACACAGGGATCGAACCCAGGTCTCCCTCATTGCAGGCAGATGCTTCACATCTGAGCCACCAGGAGGTTTTAAATAAGAGTCCATTTTATGGTTTAGGGCCACGTGTGTGACTGTATTCAACTTCACCCTGGTCCTTAGCCTTCAGAGGGTAGGGTAAATATGTCTGTATTGTCCCACAAATTACATACTCTCCATGCTGCTGGAACTGAGTGTTTATTCCTTCCTGTCAGTATTGCCCGCTGTACTGCTTAAGCCTAGACTTCACTCCCTTGCGTTATCAGATGACTATCTTTTCCGTGATACTACAAGTTTATCTGAAGGTAGGAGTTTTGCCTTTATCAGCTTTGAATGGTACCTGTGCTGTGTTTTACCTAACAAGATACATTCTTCACTAACACCAAAAAGTACCTTTCAGTAATAACTGTTTTTTCAAGAGCATCTGTACCAGCTGAAGGGTATTTGCTTCTAATTTCTCAGGATGTGCATACGCAAGTTCATATTGATGAAGGGTCTGCTATCCTGTCCCTTTGTTATCTGAAAAGAAATACCAGGTCTCTGGTTCTTCTCTTTTCTCCAGGCATCACAGAATGTCCCGCAGGGTTTACCCAGTCTGCAAAACTTGTCTCTAGGTGCTCTTTACGGATTTTAATGAGATCGCTGTTGAGGAGCATGCAGGCTTTAGTGTACTGGAGTTTTCACTATTTCTCTTTGCTTCTGCCCTGTCCACTTGACTCATTTAAGCAACCTGGCTGGTTCCTGCAGGGCCTTGTGTTTGAACCATGTCTAGACAGATCGGGGTGGTCATTCAGTTACTTACGTATCTAAAATAAAAGCGATGTCTGTTGGCCTCAGGGGACACTCTGTTGAATCTATTTATTCTCTCAAAAATAGAAGTAGAAAACTAAATAAGGATTTAAGAAGTAGACGTTTGTGTCTCTACATTTTTTTTCTTTAAGCAAAAGGTCTGAGACTGTACCACAGGCCAAAGACACAGGTTAGGGAAAAGACATTAAGCTGCCGTCAGAGTTCATGATAGAAGAGTGTGTGTCCAAAACAGAAAGATGGGAGTTATCCTGCTAAATGAGGAGTAGGTACCTGGGCGCAAAGACTGGGAAAAGAAGTTGATTATCTTATTCAGCAAAACAATCTGTTTCAATAAAGGTCATGATGCTGGGCAGAAAGGAATATATGATTTTTAACATTCTCAAAATGTTGCTATCCACAACAAAGACAGTTCTTTCCTTATCTTAACTTCAGAGCTTTCCTGACCAACCCTGTTAAAGGCACGTCTAGACATTTTAAAGCCTTTTATGATTTCAGTCCATATAACTTCTTGGATTCACGTATAATGGTTTCAGTGGAGAGACTATGTCTTTTTGTTTGTTATGTATTTACCTCTTTCATACTTAAAAGAATGGCACTCAGTTCCACAACATGTGGCTTTAGCAAATTCCATGTAGTCATGATTTTACAGATCAGATTTTGATTGTGTTTATTTTTTTTTGTTTTTGGCTTTCTGGGCTATATGAAGTAGTTCATTCTTTAGCGGTATTTCCACAGATGTGTTTAAAAGATTATTTTATATCATAGATTTTAGAATTCTTGCTGTTCATTTCTAATTCCTTTTAATCAACTTAGGTGGTAATGTATAACTGAGATGTGAATTTTATTTTATGTTAGTATGCCTATTTTTCTTATTTAGACAGTTTTCTCTATTCTTTTTTCAAGCTGATATGTTAGTAAGAAGATATCTCAAATTTAGAAAAACCCTGCATTTTATTTCTTTTCTAAAAATTTTTAACCATCAAATCTTAAGATTATTACTTAACTTTTTAAAATGACAGTGTACTCATCTCTAAAATAGGGATAATATACATAATATTGTATTAGACAAAAAGTTCATACAGATTTTTCTGTAAGACAATGTAGAAAAATCTGAATACAGTTTTTGGCCAACCCAATAGATACTGGTATATACATAATTTGCAATAATAGGTAATATACATAGCAGATATACTCAATGCACATGCTATACATAGTAGATACTGTTGAGAGAATCAAATGGTTTGTGAAAGAAACTGGAAACTGAAGCACTAAATAAGTTGAAATGTTTTTTTTCTTTTTTAATGTAGCTATTATTAAAAAATAATGTCTGGACATTCAGCAAGTGTTTTTTTGATCGTTTCTGGCTTCCTATGGGTGGGGTTTATAACAGTCACATTTTACTTACTCAAACTTTACTAGAGCCAGCAACCTGATTTCAGTTTCTGATATTGCCATATAATGGATGTGCAATTGTGGGAAAAATAAGTCGTTTAACTTCTTGAGCCTCAAGTTCTATATTTTGTGGGTGATAAGATAGAAATGACTGATATGGGTTAGAATTATGCCTGTGAATCTTAGAATAGCACATGGATTAAAGTAGTTCAGCAGGGGTCGATATTGATTTATCTTGATGAATGTGGGTAACATATAAAGTACCTAGCATGTGACAAGATTCAAGTGGACACACATCAATATTAATTGTTTCACTTTCTTGTTAAGTTATAGCATTTTTAAAAACCATGAATACCATTTTGGTCAATTTTCAGTTACTTAGATAAGAGTCAACATCTTGGCATAGAATTTCAATAGAATCCAGAATCTAAAATCACAGGGATGTAGTGGAAAGAATGTTTGAATAGAGAGTCTCAAGATCTTAATTCCAGTCCCAGAGCCACACCTTACCAGCTGTGTTGTTCAGAACAATTTACTTCACTTTCCTGAAATCCACCTCTCATTTACAAAAATAGGATAATAACATCTATCTTAGGTACCAGCAAAGATTGTCCTGAGAATTAAATGAAATGAATACATGTCAAAATGTTTCGTTAAGCTCCATTGCGCTATAAATGATGCTATTGTTCCTATTAGGCCAAGCAATGCAGTAGTTAAGAGGGGACACTCTGAAGAAAGTAGGTATACTCTCAGACCTGTAGAAGAAGCAGTGATGGGCTAATTCCATGAGGGAAGCCAGCCAAGAATTTATACCTGCGGGGTAAATTCTCAGTTGTAAGGGTTTGTGGCTGTGAGCAGTCAACAATTTTCAAGAGGCTGGTTAGGAAATTAAGAGAAGAGATTAAAATAAAATTGGGTAATGTTTCCCATGGATCTTTATACTTGAAAATTTTCAACTGAGACACAGCTGATCCTTTCATTTATTTTTTAACGGTAGCTGAGTTTGACTGCCTGCAGTTACACCATGAATCATGTTTATATTCTGAAAAAAAAATGGTCTCTTTCATCTGCCCTTTCTCTTGCCCCACAACATGCAACTAAGATCTAAAAGTATTTTTTTCTCAAGGGAATTTTCTTGTCAGATCAAAACTCGAGTTCTGTGCAAAGATAATGAGCTTGTAGCAAATTGAATTTTAGCTTTTCTAACTATTGAAATATTTCTTACAGTATTTCTGGTACGGTTCACAAGTGAAAATATGAAATGTGACATAAAATTGCAAAATATCTTAGGAAACATTGCGGTGGTATTTTGAAGGGAAAATGAAGCACTTCATTAGTAAGAAATGGCTTTGAATCCATATACAAAAGGACCAGATATGCGCATGTACACTATCAGTCTGATTTATAACACAGGTTTTAGTTCATTTTGCATACAGACATGCCAACTCTTAATTCACATTGAACAAGACTCCTTTAATAATAAAGTCCTTATGTGGCTACAATTTAGTGCCTTAAGTTTGTTGCTGCTCCATGTCTGTTCATGATCATAAAAGAAAAATATTTCAGACTCCAGCAGATTCTGTTTGTCTAGACTGGTTTCAAAAAAAATATTGCTTTATTTGATAATGGAAGTTGTAATATTTCAGCTTAGAGGCAGTTCCTTTTAAAAATATAGATCTATTTGGACTGTCTTGAAGCCAAAAATGTATCACTTCTGAAACTTAGTTTACTGGTACATAAGTAAACTGCTGCATTGAAAACTGGGTATTCATTGACATTTCCGAGTGGGGTTTTGTTTTGTGTTTATTAAGTAAAAATATTTGTTTCCCTGAATTAGATCCTTTGTTTTATATTAGCCAGCCGACTGTCTTTCTGTTCATCTGTTCAGAGTACATTTACTAAACATCTACTGAACCAATGAACATCTACTACATTTACTGAACATCTACTGAACCATCTACTATACCAATGGTATAATAGCAGAGGTTGTTGAGAGTGTGATCGAGGAAAGCATCTTTAAAGAGATGACATTTAAGGTCAGGCCTAAAACATTAGAGCTGGCCCTTCATTTCTGTAAGGCTGAACTTAATGATATCTAAAGTCATATCTGTGATTCTATGTGTGCTTGAGTAATAGAATTATCTGCTGTGACTGACTTTATCATGTCTTGTTATGGCCTTATATTCCCGGTTGAGAACTTAAGAGGTTTCTGCTGATGTTTTTTTTTTGTTTTGCTTTTTGCCTCATTTTCCATCTGTTATTTATTTGATTCCATCTCCCCTTTCTCCCTTACCTTGTGGCAGAAGCTCTTGGCTTTACAAGATTAATGTTAAATGTATTGTTCTTATATTGGTTCTGTTACTAAATGTATGTGTAATGGCCAAGTTACTTAACTTCTTTGGGACAAAGTTTCTTCATCTGGAAAATGAAGATAATTAAGCTTTGTAAACTACTTCAGAGTATTAGAAGGTTACTGATAGTTCAGTATTAAATGTACATGTGAAGGATTCTGAGAAGTATAAAATATGTGGGAAATATAATGTGTGTTGGTAATTTCACCCCAGGAGACACTAACACTATCAAAGAAAATTTAAACCATTTGATATATTACTCTCTAAAATATGTTTAAAGTATTATTTTTAAGAAAAAGGACAAATTAATGTAAATAAAGTAGGTTTCTATATAAGTGCTGTTTGTTATCTGTATTCCATCTATATACAGCATTGCCCTTATAAACAACACATAATTTTGGGAGACATTAATAGGGATTACATATTGGATATGTAAATTAAATGTTAACATTTTAATGTGAAATTAAAATCCCCTCTACAAAGTAGGGCATCTAGGTGCACAGTGGTAAAGAATCCTGCCAACACAGGAGATGCAAGAGACACAGGTTCAATCCCTGGGTTGGGAAGATCCCCTGTAGGAGGAAATGGCAACTCACTTCAGTACTCTTGCCAAGAAAATTCCATGGACAGAGGCGTCTGGAGGGCTACAGTTCATGGAGTCTCAAAGAGTTGGACACAACTGAATGAGCATTCCAATGTATAGTTTCTTATTATCTGATATTATTTTTCCTGAGAAGATTATTTCAGAGTAGATAGGCTTTCTGAATTACAGCTTTGTTATTGTTTAATGATTCCAAAGGTATATCCTTTTTTAAAAATAAAACACAAAAGTCCATGAAAAGATATATATTTTAATAGCAAATATCAGAATCAATTTGTTTGCCTAACAAAAGTGCTTAATTAAATGTATTGTGAAACATTCACTTAGCGAAATTCTTTGCAGCAATTCAAACTTTTGATGAAAAATTTAAATATGTTGACCCAGAAGACAGCTGTTAGTTGATTGACAGATAAATGGAAAAAGAAGCTCTGGTATATTACACACACACACACAGTATTACTCAGCTTTATTCCAGGAAAAAAAAAAAAGAATGAAATAGTGCCATATGCAACAGCATGGATGGGTCTGGAGGTTATCATACAAGTGAAATAAGCAAGACAAAGACAAACATCACATGATATTATTTATATGTGAAATCTAAAAATATGATACAAATGAGCTTATTTACAAAAATAGGCTCTAAGACATAGAAAACAGTGTTCTGGTAAGGAAGAGGAAGACAGGGATACATTTGGAGTTTGGGATTAAAATATGCATGTGTGCTGTGCTTAGTCGCTCAGTCGTGTCTGACTCTTTGTGACCCATGGACTGTAGCCCACCAGGCTCTCTGTCCATGGGATTCTCCAGGCAAGAACACTGGAGTGGGTTGCCATGCCCTCCTCCAGGGGATGATCCCAACCCGGGGATCGAACCCAGGTCTCACACACTGCAAGCAGATTCTTTATGGTCTGATCCACCAGGGAAGCCTAAAATATGCATGAAAGTGAAAGTGAAGTCGCTCAGTCATGTCCGACTCTTTGCGACCCCATGGACTGTAGCCCACCAGGCTCCTCTGTCCATGGGATTCTCTAGGCAAGAATACTGGAGTGGGTTGCCATTCCCTTCTCCAGGGAATCTTCCCGACCCAGGGATCGAACCCAGGTCTCCCGCACTGCAGGCAGGCACTTTAACCTCTGAGCCACCAGGGAAGCCCAAAATATGCATACTACTATGTATAAAATAGATAACTAAGGGGGACCTGTTGTATGACACAGAGAGCTATATTCAATAACTTGGAATAGCCTATAATGGAAGAGAATGTTAAAAAAAGAATATAGGTATTTATCTATATGTATAATTGAATATGGTTGACGTGAAACTAACACCACATTGTAAATTAAGTATATTTCTATAAAAATTAAAACAAAATGAATTTTAAGAAAATTATAAAAACAAAGATGAGTCACATAATATGACCAACTTTGTAATAAACATATTGATATATATGATATTGAGTACTTTCGAATATTATATATCAAGTAGTATTTTAATTAAAACTTTTGGAAACTTCTGATAGTACTCATTTTTACATGTGACTTTATATATGTCTAAATTTTTGAAAGGTAGCAAATGCTACTTTATTATCAGACAAAACAATAAAGCTGCTTTCTGTTTTTCTTTTTCGTGGAAAGGCTTTTTATTTTAAGTGTATTAGTGTATGGATTGACATGAGTTTGGGCAAACTCTGGGAGATAGTGAGGAACAGGGACTCCTGGGGTGCTGCAGTCTATGGGGTGACAAAGAGCCGGGAACAGCTTAGGACTGACCAACAGTAGCGGTGTATACATGTCCATCCCAAACTCCCACACTATCTCCACACCCCTTCCCCCTTGGTAACTCTTAAGTATGTTCTCTAAGTCTGTGAGTCTGTTTCTATTTGGTACATAAGTTCATTGAATCATTGTTACAGTTTTTTTGAAAACAAACAAACAAACAAACAGATTGTACTGTTTGAATTACATTTCCTAAAAGGGGAATGTTATTTCAAAAACCAGTGAGATTATGATACTCTAAACCAGATTTTTGTTGTGATTATTGTAGCAAGTATTTTTTAAACTTTTCACATGTGAAGCTCCTTGTGTTATGATTCTTCCAGTATTTCTCTGATTTTGGCACCTCAAGAATAGTATTTCTTGCACATTAAATTGCATTCTGATGGGGAGGTAATATTTTAAAATGATTTAACGTACTTGGGAGTAGTTATATTTTTTGCAATAAGGAATTGTTAATTGTTAAGAATATCTCTAGGGATTTGTTTCTTGGATGAAGCATTAAGTTAAGAACAAGGTGTGGAAAAGAATGCAGGATTTAGACTTTAGAATCTTCAGACTGAAACATTCCTTACCTTTGATTTCTTCTAAGTGCCTTAAGGCCAAGAAAGCAAAGGCTGGAGAGAATTCAGAGAAGCAATTCTATAGAATTGGATTTTTTATATCTGGGCGAGTTGACTGAACTCTACTGAGCCTTGGTTGCTTTTCTGGTTATATTTTTCTTGTACAGCATTCCATTTCTTTTATTTGACAAAACCATAATAATGATTTGGGAAAAAAGCATTTTTAATGAGAAATACTAAATTACAAAAGTAGGTATGTTTCAAAGTTTAGAAAATCTTTTCAGTTTGTTATTGTCAATATCTATCTAGAGTCACTGAAGTGAATGTGACTTTTAAAACATCTACTTAGTTTCTCTGTGTTAATAAGGTACTTGGTCCTTATTCTCTGGGTCTTCCAGTTCAGAACTATATCCAACGTATTTTTTATTTTGCTATCAATATTCTAAATAGGGTACGGTAGCTGCTTTTGCTTGCCTTCCAAAAGTGGAGTATTGCAGTAGACTCAGTTCAATTTAGTCGCTCAGTCGTGTCCGACTCTTTGTGACCCCATGGACTACAGCACAGCAGGCCTCCCTGTCCATCACCAACTCCTGGAGTTTACTCAAACTCATGTCCATTGAGTCGGTCATACCATCCAATCATCTCATCCTCTGTTCTACCCTTCTTCTCTCACATTCAAACTTTCCCAGCATCAGGGTCTTTTCAAATGAGTCAGTTCTTCGCATCAGGTGGCCAAAGGATTGGAGTTTCAGCTTCATCATCAGTCCATCCAATGAATATTCAGGACAGATTTCCTTTAGGATGGTAGGATCTCCTTGCAGTCCAAGGGACTCTCAAGAGCTTTCTCCAACACCACAGTTCAAAAGCATCAAATCTTTGGCGCTCAGCTTCCTTTGTAGTCTAACTCTCACACTCATACATGACCACTGGAAAAACCATAGCTTTCTTTTTTTTTTTTTTTTTAAATATTATTTTATTAGTTGGAGGCCAATCACTTTACAACATTTCAGTGGGTTTTGTCATACATTGACATGAATCAGCCATAGAGTTACACGTATTCCCCATCCCGATCCCCCCTCCCACCTCCCTCCCCACCCGACTCCTCAGGGTCCTCCCAGTGCACCAGGCAAGAGCACCTGACTCATGCATCCCACCTGGGCTGGTGGTCCGTTTCACCATAGATAGTATACATGCTGTTCTTACAAAACATCCCACCCTCACGTTCTCCCCCAGAGTTCAAAAGTCTGTTCTGTACTTCTGTGTCTCTTTTTCTGTTTTGCATATAGGGTTATCGCCACCATCTATCTAAATTCCGTATATATGTGTTAGTATACTGTAATGTTCTTTATCTTTCTGGCTTACTTCACTCTGTATAATGGGCTCCAGTTTCATCCATCTCATTAGAACTGATTCAAATGAATTCTTTTTAACGGCTGAGTAATATCCATAGCTTTCACTAGATGGATTTTTGTTGGCAAGGTAGTGTCTCTGCTTTTTAATAAGCTGTCTAGGTTGAGCATAGCTTTTCTTCCAAGGAGTAAGCGTCTTTTAATTTCATGGCTGCAGTCACAATCTGCAGTGATTTTGAAGCACCCAAAAATAAAGTCTGTCACTGCTTCCACTATTTCCCCATCTATTGGCCATGAAGTGATGGGACCAGGTGCCATGATCTTAGTATTCTGAATGTTGAGTTTTAAGCCAACTTTTCACTCTCCTCTTTCAATTTCATCTGGAGACTTTTTAGTCCTCCTTTGCTTTCTGCATAAGGTTAGTGTCATCTGCGTGTCTGAGGTTATTGATATTTCTGCTGGCAGTCTTGATTCCAGCTTGTGCTTCATCCAGCTCAGCATTTCTCATGATGTACTCTGCATTTAAGTTAAATAAGCAGGGTGACCATATACAGCCTTGAAGTTCATCTGGAAGTTCATGGTTCACATACTGTTGAAGACTGTACTGTAGAATTTTGAGCATTACTTTACTAGCGTGTGGGATGAGTGCAATTATGTGGTAGTTTGAGCATGCTTTGGCATTGCCTTTCTTTGGGACTGGAGTGAAAACTAACCTTTTCCAGTCCTGTGGCCACTTCTGAGTTTTCCAAATTTGCTGGCATATTGAGTGCAGCACTTTGACAGCATCATCTTTTAGGTTTGAAATAGCTCAATGGGAATTCCATCACCTCCACTAACTTTGTTTGTAGTAATGCTTCCTAAGGCCCACTTGACTTCGCATTCCAGGAGGTCTAGCTCTAGGTAGTGATCACATCATTGTGATTATCTGTGCCATGAAGATCTTTTTTTGTATAGTTCTGTGTATTCTTGCCATCTATTCCAAATATCTTCTGCTTGTGTTAGGTCCATACCATTTCTGTCCTTTATTGTGCCCATTTTTTTGCATGAAAAGTTCCCTTGGTATCTCTAAGTTTCTTGAAGAGATCTCTAGACTTTCCCATTCTATTGTTTTCCTGTATTTATTTTCTTTGATCACTGAGGAAAGCTTTCTTACATTTTTTTGCTATTGTTTGGAACTCTGCACTCAAATGGGTATACCTTTACTTTTCTACTTTGCCTTTCACTACACTTCCTTTCTTAACTGTTTGTAAGGCCTCCTCAGACAACCATTTGCCTTATTGCATTTCTTTTCCTTGGGGATGGTATTGATCCCTGCCTCCTGTACAGTGTCACGAACCTCAATCCATACTTCTTCAGGGACTCTATCAAAACTAATCCCTTGAATCTATTTGTTACTTCAACTGTATAGTCATAAGGAATTTGATTTAGGTCATACCTGAATGGTCTTAAAGAGATGGGAATACCAGACTACCTGATCTGCCTCCTGAGAAATATGTATGCAGGTCAGGAAGTGACAGTTAGAACTCAACATGGAACAACAGACTGGTTCCAAATAGGAAAAGGAGTATGTCAAAGCTGTATATTGTCACCCTGGTTATTTAAATTATATGCAGAGTACGTCATGAGAAATGCTGGGCTGGAGGAGGCACAAGCTGGAATCAAGATTGCCGAAAGAAATATTAGTCACCTCAGATATGCAGATGACACCACCCTTATGGCAGAGAAGAACTACTAAAGAGCCTCTTGATGAAAGTGAAAGAGGAGAGTGAAAATGTTGGCTTAAAGCTCAACATTCAGAATACTAAGATCGTGGCATCCAGTCCCATCACTTCATGGCAGATAGATGGGGAAACAGTGGAAACAGTGGCTGACTTTACTGGGCTCCAATATCACTGCAGATGGTGACTGCAGCCTTGAAATTAAATGACACTTACTCCTTGGAAGGAAAGTCTGACCAACCTAGACAGCATATTAAAAAGCAGAGCCATAACTTTGCCAACAAAGGTCCGTCTAGTCAAGGCTATCATTTTTCAAGTGGTCATGTATGGATGTGAGAGTTGGACTATAAAGAAAGCTGAGCACTGAAGAATTGATGCTTTTGAACTGTGTGTTGGAGAAGACTCTTGAGAGTCCCTTGGACTGCAAGGAGATCCAACCAGCCCATCCTAAAGGAGATCAATCCTGGGTGTTCAGTTGTAGGACTGATGTTGAAGCTGAAACTCCAGTCCTTTGGCCACCAGATGTCAAGAACTGACTCATTGCAAAAGACCCTGATGCTGGAAAGATTGAGGGCAGGAGAAGAAGGGGACGACCGAGGATGAGATGGTTGGATGTCATCACTGACTCAATGGACATGGGTTTGGGTTGACTCTGGGAGTGGGTGATGGACAGGGAGGCCTGGCATGCTGCTGTTCATGGGGTCAAAAAGAGTAGGACACAACTGAGAGACTGAACTGAACTGAATGGTCTTGTGGTTTTCCCTACTTTTTTCAAGTTAAATCTGAACTTGGCAATAAAGATTTCATGATCTGAGCCACAATCAGCTCCTGGTCTTATTTTTGTTGACTGTATGGAGCTTCTCCATCTTTGGCTGAAAAGAATGTAATTCTGATTTCAGTATCTGGTGATGTCCACGTGTAGAGTCTTCTCTTGTGTTGTTGGAAGAAGATGTTTGTTATGACCAGTGTGTTCTCTTGGCAAAAGTCTATTATACTTTGCCCTGCTTCATTCTGTACTCCAAGGCCAGATTTGCCTGTTACTCCAGGCATTTCTCGAATTCCTACGTTTGCATTCTAGTCCCCTGTAATGAAAAGGACATCTTTTTTGGGTGTTAGTTCTAGAAGGTCTTGTAGGTCTCATAGAACCATTCAACTTCAGCTTCTTCAGCTTTACTGGTCGGGGCATAGACTTGGATTATTGTGATATTAAGTGGTTTGCCTTGGTAGCGAACAGAGATTATTCTGTCATCTTTGAGATTTCATCCAAGTACTGCATTTCAGTCTCTCTTGTTGACTATGATGGCTACTCCATTTCTTCTAAGGGATTCCTGTCCATAGTAGGAGATAAAATGGTCATCTGAGGTAAATTCAGCCTTTCCAGTCCATTTTAGTTCACTGATTCCTAAAATGTCGATGTTCACTCTTGCCATCTCCTGTTTGACCACTTCCGATTTGTTTTGATTCATAGACCTAACATTCCAGGTTCCTATGCTGTATTGCTCTTTACAGCATCTGACTTTACTTCCATCACCAGTCACATCCACAACTAGGTGGTGTTTTTCCTTTGGCTCCATCTCTTCATCCTTTCTGGAGTGATTTCTCCACTTACCTCCAGTAGCATATTGGGCACCTACAAGCCTGGCGAGTTCATTTTCAGTGTCCTATCTTTTTGCCTTATCATACTGTTAATGGGGTTCTCAAGGCAAGAATACAGTGGTTTGCCATTCCCTTCTCCAGCTGACCACGTTTTGTCATAACTCTCCACCATGACCTGTTCGTCTTGGGTGGCCCTACATGGCATGGCTCATAATTTCATTGAGTTAGACAAGACTGTGATCCATGTGATCAGATTGGTTTTTGTTTTTGTGATTGTGGTTTTCAGTCTGTCTGTCCTCTGATGGAGAAGGATAAGAGGTTTATGGAAGCATTAGAATAAAGTGTAAGAAAATAAAAAGTGATAAGTTGCCTCGTTTAATAATTCATTGAGATGAAACTTAGGAATAATTTGCATATGTTGAAATCCTAAGTAGCAGTCTTCATGAGTAGTCTGTAAAGAATAGCATTTTTATGACTTCATTCTTTCTCTGAAGTCCTGGCAGCTGATAATCAAAATTTTCCAGTTGAAGAGGATTAAAACTGATAAGTCTCATAATTTTATAGACTATCTTACACGCTAGCAAAATAATGCTCAAAGTTCTCCAAGCCAGCACTGGGATGACCCTGAGGAATGGGATGGGGAAAGGAGGTAGTAGGGAAGGTCAGGATGGGGAACACATGTACACCAAAAAAAAAAAAATCTCTAAGCCAGGCTTCAACAATACGTGAACCATGAACTTTCAGATATTAAAAGGCAGAGGAAACAGAGATCAAATTGCCAACATCCGCTGGATCATTGAAAAAGCAAGAGAGTTCCAAAACATCTATTTCTGCTTTATTGAGTATGCCAAAGCCTTTGACTATGTGGATCACAATAAACTGGAAAATTCTTAAAGAGATGGGAATACCAGACCACCCAACCTGCCTCTTAAGAAACCTGTATGCAGGTCAGGAAGCAACAGTTAGAACTGGACATGGAACAACAGACTGGTTCCAAATAGAAAAGGTGTACGTCAAGGCTGTATATTGTCACCCTGCCTATTTAACTTATATGCAGAGTACATCGTGAGAAATGCTGCGCTGAAGGAAACACAAGCTGGAATCAAGGTTTCTGGGAGAAATATCAATAACCTCAGATACTCAGATGATACCACCCTTATGGCAGAAAGTGAAGAAGAACTAAAGAGCCTCTTGGTGAAAGTGAAAGAGGAGAGTGATATAGTTGACTTAAAGCTGAATACTCAGAAAACTAAGATCATGGCATCCGGTCCCATCACTTCATGGCAGATAGATGGGGAAGCAGTGGAAATAGTTGCAGACTTTATTTTTGAGGGTTCCAGAATCCCTGTAGATGGTGACTGCAGCTATGAAATAAAAAGACGCTTAGTTCTTGGAACGAAAATTATGACCAACCTAGACAGCGTATTAAAGAGCAGAAACATCACTTTGCCAACAAAGTTCTGTCTTGTCCAAACCATGGTTTTCTGAGTAGTCAGGTGTGGATGTGAGAGTTGGACTATAAAGAAAGCTGAGTGCAGAATAATTGATGCTATTGAACTGTGGTGTTGGAGAAGACTCTTGAGAGTCCCTTGGACTGCAAAGAGACCTCCTAACGGAGGTCAGTCCTGGGTGTTCATTGGAAGGACTGATGTTGAAGCTGAAACTCCAATCCTTTGGCCACCTGATGCGAAGAATTGACTCATTGGAAAAGACCCTGATGCTGGGAAAGATTAAAGGCGAGTGGAGAAGGGGACGGCCGAGAATGGCATGGTTGCATGGCATCACCTACTCAATGGACCTGAGTTTGAGAACACTCCAGAAGTTGGTGATGGACAGGGAGGTCTGGCATGCTGTAGTCCATGGGGTTGCAAAGAGTTGGACACAACTGAGTGACTGACCTGACTGATGTTTAACAGCTGCTCTCAGATCGAATTCAGGACTGTATCATGTTTAAAATCCACCTTTGGTTATTAGGTTGATTGGTAATATTTTAATTTTCATATAAGATAGTTTTTGTGTTATAGTTTTTTGGAATATGTGGTAATGTATCATAGTGGGAAGTTGACTTTGAGAATGTGTAAATTAGATTCATAATGCTTTTAAATTCATAACATTTTAGGTGTTTTTTGAGTAAAATTTTTAGATATTTTGTGGATTCACTAAGAGATCCCCACACCTTTTATTATAATTAGCATGATATATCCTTTCTAGTTCCTTTTTAAATAATCTTTTTATGTTACATCAGATGAACTATTTATCAATGGTGAATACAGTTGATATAAATACTGAAATTCTGTAGTAGCTGACATTCAAATTTGAACTTTAGACTCACAATTCAAATTTACTGAATTGTTGGAACCTCTGGAGTGTGACAACCAGTGGTTATTTTATTCATTCACAATTACTTGGCAGACCTAAAGTTTTTGTTACCCATTGAAAGTCTTCAAATGTGAAGGACTTCCTCATAATATGACATAAATTTTCATATTGAAAATTGTTTGGTTTAATGATGGTCCAGCTACTTTTCATGGTGAAGAACACGTCTTCTTTCTTTTTTTCTTTCCCCTGTGTTTAGTCATGGTCCAGCTATTTAAAAAAAAAAAAAAAAAAACCACTACACTGTTCTTTGTAATATCTTCTCATGCCAAAGAGAATCCTAATAGAAGGTTGCATTTAGCTTAGTAGCCAGTCACACATTTTAAAGGTGTTCAGTAGAACCACCAATAATTCTATCACATACTGCCTAATATAATTTGGAAGTACGAAAGTATTCCTCTCTGATTCCTTTATGTTTTATGTTCTTCTTCTTCTTTTTTTTTTTTTTTTTTGCAAATAGAGTAGTAAATGTATAACTTGGGTGTATTGGAATTGATTAGCCTTCCTGCTCTTCATAACTATAGGTAGCACTGGCTTGATGGCTAAAACTTACTTTCCTCAAAAATGGCTAATTAGCAATTGAGACTTTTTTCAGGGACCCCTTTTCAGTGGTAGTCATGAACAGGACTTTCAGGTCTTTTGATTCCATCTTTTCCTATTTTTTAACTTTTTCTTTCTATTTTTTCCTTTTGCAGCAGCTGCCTCGCTCAGGTCCTGATGACCTCAGTTAGACCTGCGCTAGTCTATTCCTTCAGCTCTGCTGGTCATAAATTCTGTTACCTTGTGTCTAGGAAGTCAGAGACACTACTCTCTGTTAACTAACTTTCAGAAATGGTGCCGACTCTTCAGTTCTCCAAAGTACAGTAGAGAATCGACTCCAGTGGTTCAGACTTTACTGGTAAAGTTCAAGGATAACAAAAGAAAAATAACACACAGTACAATACAGATGTTGCTAAAGAAATTTCATATCTCAAAGGCTTAAGTTTATCCTAAGTCTTCTAGCTCCTTGCCTGTTTCTGGAAGCCTGGGGCAGCTTACTCTTCCAAGTGGAGTACTTTATGCATCCACCTCACTGCCCTCTACATTTTGGTACAAATTTGAGAGGATCGTGCCCAGGGTCCTTAATCTCCCCGGATGTTGAAATGATTCATAGTGCTAGGGTCCACACTCCAGAGCATCTCCCTACAATTATGTAACTATATGCACTTCATCCACAATTACACAGTTGTGGTCCTGTCCCTAATACATGATCGAAGTCAGTGCATTCTGGATTATTTATTCTTAATAACATATCCTGACTATTTCAGTGTCTTTCCATTCATCTTAATTGATGTAAAGTGACATGGAATGGTCTTTTATTCCAGATCTCCTACAAACAACTATTCAAACAAGCAGGAATTTTCATAGAGACTTCTCCAGAAGTAACAAAACACCATAACCTTGTAACACATTTATACTTAAGACATATGATTGACTTTCTTAACCAGAGTCCATTGTCTCTCTTTGTAAAATATCTGTATCAAGTGATTCTATTGCTTTTAAGTCTCCTGTGAGAAATAATGGACAATTGTTTGCTTTGTATTAACCGAATAAGGCCATATTCTGCACCCATATGTACAGAAAAGTATATGGCAGTTATAAATAAAAGCTCAGTGCCTACTCTCTACCAAAGCATCTCACCACGTATTATTTATGAGCTGAATATGAATGATGGATCCAGAGATATATATTTCCTCATTCTAAAAGTATGCAGCATTTTACCTATTAATTGGTGTTTTTTTTTTTAATTGGTGTTTTTGATTATCAAAGAAATCGGTCTCCTATTTATAAAAATATTTTCATTGTATTAATATGGCATGTTTAGAAATCTATTATCAACTACTCTTAAATTAACTTTATCTAGCTGTAAAAATAATTGGTGGAACATATCCAAAGTTTTAGCATTGGGGTATTCACTTATATAAGGGAAGAATTCATTGAAAGAATGTGTGTTTTCTTAAAATGTCTAAAGAAATAGTGAGATCTCATCATATTAACGTGGGCAGGAGATCAAACTGGAAAATATATCAGCATATGTGAATTGACAGGACACTGTCTGTGCTTCCTTTCCTTCCTTTCCTCCCTCCCTCTATCCCTTCCTCTATTCTTCAAGTATCCTGAGTTCTCCTTATTTTATCATCTTATTTTACCAATGGCTTTGTTTCATCATTCCATGTTAGCTTAATGATCTTAATGTCCAAAAATATGTATTTGTGAGATGGTCGGACACAGGTAGATGGATATGGTTTCAGGCAATGAAAGAGAAACTACTTAATCTATCAAGAAAGAAAGAAATATGACCCCGGCTTTATTTAGTATAGTGCTTTAGCCAGCTGGGATACCGTATATTAAAAAAATAAAAAATAAAACACGTCTCCAGATGCTAATTACAACAGAAGGGTTTACCACCTGCACTGATTAAATCAACCTTGAAAGATTATGCATTTATCTTACTGAGTAAAAATATAGAATATCAACAAATGGAAGAGCAGATATATGGGAATATATATATATATATATAGTTTTAGTTTTCATACCTGGAATACTTCTGAGTTTTAAGTTGTATACATAAAATGAGGGGTATATTTCTTACAATTTTTGGTGGTTGCTAGAAATAGGTAATTTTCTTGATGGTAAACTTGACAGAATATAATTTCTAAAATATAAAATGCACATCAGTACTTTTTCTTCGTTCCCTGGCCGTGCGTCTGGACCACCCGTAGCCGTGGATTGCGCCTCGCGTTGTCCCTTGCGGAGCAGCCTTGCGGCTCGGTCCCGCTTTGCACATCCTAGTGTCCGTGTCTTGCTCAGCGCTTTTCTGTGCCGCTAAGGAAACCATGCTCCAGGCTTCCGAAACAGGACAGTCATTCATTGTTGCAAACAAAAGAAAACGTGTTCTCCAGACTCACTTTTAACTTATCCTTGCTTCAGTCAGAGGTTTAAAGGGATCCAGTTTGGAGCTCAGCATTATGTTAAAAATCGACTTAGGTTTTGTGAAATGCTTTCTCCTTTTGGTGCTTTCCCTGCATTCCAGTGATCTTGAATTAATTAATATGATACTATCAGGAACAGACAGGGGGCTGTTCCCTCTTAGGAATTTAAAAATCATTTTCTTTCACTTGGTGCTTCCACTTGGACTTCTAGTTTAACTTTCTTTATCTTTTTTTTTTTCTTTTTTTCCCTGCAATTCATGCATAGGAGAACTGAAGAAGAGTGTTTAATTCTCTTAAAATTTTTTAAAAAAATGAAACACGATCTTAAATATATTAAAATACTTTGATTTATTCTGCTGTAAAATTAATTCTCTTTGTGGTCAACTATTTCACAGCAGCTTGGCATGGGAATATAGAGTGTGTTTTTAAAAATATAGTTATTTGAAACTTGATTTATCATTTTGGCTCAAATATATGAACCCATAGAATATTTCACATGGATTGCAGTGCCAAATTCATGTCATCCCCCAGAACAAAACAATGAAGTTTGTTTTTTGATTGGAGCCTGGAGTCACTTGTTTAATAATTTTTTTTTTCCCCCAACAGTTAAGATTTTTACTTTGTCATGAAGGCTGACTGGCCTTGGCAATGAAATTTTAAAATAATGTTTGATTTTTAACAATCCTCTTTTTTTGGAAGTAAAATTTAAAAGTTTTTTCTAGAATGTTTAAAGCATTTCAGATGGTGACAGAAGTCATAAAATGAGAGAAGATAAATTCAGTCTGACACTTTAAGATGGTATCTGTATAACTAAGGCAAATTGGTGAGTTGTATATAAATACCAAGTGAATTGGGAAACTGCAAATAGTTAGATATAATAATTCAGTCCGACATGAATTTTTCCTTCTTTTGTATACCCAGACAAACCTTGTGTATCTTTGTAAATTCTTTTGTAAATTCATCATATTCATTGAATTTTTCAGCAGTACGTTATTTCTAGAAGTCCTAATTTGAATAAGAGAAGAAAAGGAGAGAGAAAATCCCCCAAATTCAGTACACACACATTCTTTCTCTCAATATGTAGTGTTGGAAATAATATTTCTTTCAAAGTTATAAAATCCACAATTTTTCTTTTTAAATGTGGTTACCAGTTTTATGCACATTTCTTCCCCCCCCCCCCCCCATATTTTATCCTTTTGTTTTTGGTAAATAAGGTGCCTGTGAAGTGAAAGTCGCTCATTTGTGTCCAACTCTCTGCGACCTCATGGACTATATAGTCCGTGGAATTCTCCAGGCCAGAATACTGGAGTGGGTAGCCTTTCCCTTCTCCAGGGGATCTTTCCAGCCCAGGGATCGGACCAAGGTCTACTTCATTGCAGGCAGATTCTTTACCAGCTGAGTCACAAGGGAAGCCCAAGATGTCTGTATTCTTTTGTAATTGCTAAAGAACTTAAAATTACTAGTAATTTTGTAATTACTAATGTCAAAGGACTCCTTAAATGTATAAGAAAAAAAGCAGTGTCCAGCCTTACTTTCACTGACTCTTATTTAATGACTGAATATCAGCAATAAATATGGAGCTCTTTATAGTCATGATTTTGCATAGGTAGAAGAGACCAAGTTCTCAGTTCTTGAATAGAAGATACATTTTAACACACCAAGGTAGAAGCAGTCCAAGCACAAACTACTTGTGGATATTGTAGTTATATTGTAGAAGTGTAGTTATGTAGAAGGCGCACTTCAATGATCATTTGCCCCCTTTAACATCTTAGTATTTTAATAATAGACCATTACTAATGCAGTCTTTTATACTGTGGTCTTGCACCAGAGTATAAATATGTTTGACGCTGTTGTTAAGGTGACATATCATTTTCTTGTATATTGAGATTTTCATCTTAATGCATTATACCTGTCCAGTGAGGAAAACTTTAATGTTCTCTTGAAACACTTAAGAAAACAAAAAAACCTGGAAAGTAAAAATGTCCCCTCTAAGGGATTAGAGGTAATTTTACTGACTATGTTTTCTATATTATAGAAAAATGATTGTTTGAATAAATGTTACTCTTTTGTGTAGATTTATTAAATTGTATAAGAATTCTGTAAGCAGCTTTCTCAGTGGTAATCAAAAGCATAAAAATATGGGCTATGCTTGTGTGATATGTTTCAAAGGTACTGTTTATAGCTCTGCCTCTTTAGGAGAAATTGAAAATATAGGATGGTGGATACAGATTTTTTGGTAACTTGAGAAAACTTATCTTTGAGGACAGATAGTACCTGTCTCTTGATATATAACTTTAGTAAGTTAAATTGTTTAGTATGATTAATGGTTTTGAGGTATTATAGTTGAAGTAGTGATAATGATTTTAGGAACAGGTAAAAATCTGACCTAGGTAACTTAATAAAATATGTGAATGTACTGATTTTACTAGTGAGTTGAAGGATATATCTGGCTTCAAGCAGTATGATCAGAACTAGCATTTCTCTTTCTCCATTTCTTGGTGCTTCTCCCTCACTGTTGACTCTATACTCTAGTGAGCCAAAGATGGTAAGCCACAAGCTGTAGGACTACAGAATTTTTCTTTAAAATCCTGATCAATAGGAGAAAAATCAGCTTCCCATATTGTTTTGTAAAAGTCCCAGGATCAATGCTATTGACTCCAACTGGCCTGACTGGGAGAAGAGACATATCCCGGTCCATCTGTAGGTCAGTGAGGATGGCATGTACTAACTGACCTCAATCAATAAAGGGTTATGTTTCGATGAGTATGACACCAGTTTCCTATTGCTGAGAAAGTTGGGGTACTATTTAGAAAAGATAATGGATGCAGGATTGACAACCACAGATTTTCACTGTAGTCTTAATTATTTTATTTTTGGAGCTCATGGACAGTGAGGCTACTGATGGGTTGAGAGGGCTTAGCATGCTTGTTTTTTAATGTTTTGAACACTGATATTCACCTCCTCATCCTTATTGCTGTTTAGTCACTAAGGATTACCTGACTTTTGTAACTCCATGGACTATAGCCCACTAGGCTCCTCTGTCTGTGGAATTCTCCAGGCAAGGATATTGGAATGGGTTGCCATTCCCTTCTCCAGGAGATCTTACTGACTCAGGTTCTGAACCTGGGTCTCCTGAATTGCAGACAGATTCTTTATGGTCTGAGCTACTAGGAAAGCCCAGAAGCAGACTATAGCATAATTCTTTTAGACCTTACTCTAATGGGCTGCTGAAGAGGACCATTTTCTCAGTTCTATGCCGTCAATAGTAATAGTATGCCATCAGAAGTTTTGCTGGGAGGAAAATGTTTCTCTGTGCTTTCTAGCTGCAATGTGCCTCCCTTCATAAATGGATTTTTTAATGGATTTATCTTAGTCCTTAAGATATCGACTTGGTTTAGCAACTTTTGGCTCTATATAACAGAAGATCAAGCTAGCAGTGACCTTATCCAAAGGACACTTGCTAACTTCAAAAGAATTCCGAAAGACAGTGGTACTTGTGACGATTTTGTTTTTCAACTGAATCATCAAGGATTTTTTCTCTTTTCAGAGGCTTTGGTATATAGTTTTGCTAACTGTAGGTAGTAAAATGGCTTTCAGATATCTTGGCATCAGGTCCTGGCATAACAGCATTCAGAAACAGAAGTATAATAGATTTCACAAATATTTTTTGGAAGTCACCCAGTACCCTACCCCCAGCCTCAATTGCATATCATTAACTAGAACAATAGACCGTAAGTAAATGTTATCATGTTCTATATTCATAATAGAGGCTGTGCCAGGTAGAGCGTGACTGAGAGCACTTGTGTGGCTGGGATCTCCCACAGCTGCTCAAGGTAAATAGGAGATAATTCCTTCGTCTTATGTAGAGGCATGGGGGTGAGAGACCAGTCCCATACTGAAGACTTGGTAACGAAAACCACTTTTTTATCTGTTTTAGTTCTTGTGCTTTTTCAGTGGTTCTGAATCTTTAGAATAATGTCATTTTAACAAAGTATTTCACATAATAGAAGCAAATTCTGCTAAACTTGTTATCCTTGCCTGCTCCCTCCATCAAGATGCTAATGATGAAAACAGGATAGGTCAAAATAAATTAGGCAAAAAATTAAAGTAAAATTGTGCAGATATGTGCATATATACACACAGAATGTTATATACACCTAGATATGTGTATGTATTATCATGTATTTTGGAGGTGCACATTGCCATGATGTAGCACAACTGAAGAATTCTAGTAATTTAAAATAGCCTCATCATGTTTTCCTTTCATTTACTGATTTCCAAGCTTTTCTTCTTTCATAGGCTCAGATACTGCTCTCTTTCCATTCAAAATTTATATGATCAGTGCAATCTATTAACAAGAAATACTTTAAATACATTTTCACCCACAGAAAGTATTAGCATCATCTTAGAGAAATGTTTGCTTATTACACTTTGCACCATCTTTCTCTCTCACTTCATGTCTGACTAATAAGATACTTATCATTGTACCAGACTTAAATAATTATGATGTAGATAATTTTGCTTCCCTGGTCGCTTCCAACATTAGAAGACTATTAACCTGTTGTGTACTAAATTATATAGATATGAATTATGGCAATAGTTGTCTTTATGACATAGTCATGATTTATATTATAGAAGATGTGTTTAGAGATAAGTTCCAACATAATAGTTTTTTTTCTCATGCTATCAGATTCAGAACTTCTAAGTCAGTTTTTTCAAACTTTTGAATGAGCCAGATATTTGGATGTTGCTATACCAAAAATTTTCTCCATGATTATTATCTTTGTTCAGGTGAGATATATTAAAAATAAAAGAAAAGGCAAATTTAGTGATTCCAATATAATGTAAGGAGATAGTAATAGGATACTAAAGACAAAATGTTTTCATCAACATTAATTTTTAAGTCTAATCTGCCTGCAGTGCAGGCAGGAGACCCAGGTTCAACCCCTGGGTGGAGGAAATCCCCTGGAGAAGGAAATGGCAACCCACTTCAGTATTCTTGCCTGGAGAATCCCTTGGACAGAGGATCCTGGTGGGCTACAGTCCATGGGGTCGCAAAGAGTCGGACACAAGTTACCAACTAAACCACCACGTTCAATTTTTAAGTCATGCAACTAAGAAGGGAGAAGCAAACAGTGCCCGCATTAGAGTAGAGTTAATGAGATGGAATTGGAGTTTCTCCAGTGCCCATTGACTGGTTTAGACTTTGTAGGGTCAAAAGTATAGAGCCACAATCATAATGTAGTCAATATAAACCTCAATAAAAAAACAGATGTAACTTATAGAGTGGCCATGATCTCTTCATAATTAAAACTACCTTATATTTACTGAAATATGCTTATTTTTCATTATGGCTCATGTATAAAATATCATTCTGGATATTTAATCCAGTTTGTTTAGTTCAGAGAGAAAGTCTTCTAACTTTGATGAAAGAAAGCAAAGTAATAACATAAAATAATCTCTGAGGGTTTTGGAATTATAGTTATAAAACTAGTAACATTTATTGCAGTTTATCTAGAAAGTACCAATAGTGTTTGGAAATTATTGTTCAACTAGATGGTGAGCTTGTACATGTTTGTAATTACCTTTTTTTTAATGAAAATATACTTGTGTGTGTATGTATAACTGTGTATCCATAATTTGAACATTAAAAAATAAAGCAGCCTCAAGACTGCCAACAACATAGTCTTCATGACTCTGCTGTGCATCCACTGAGTGCATGGTGGTACAGGAGAGAATCAGTCAAATAAAGAAGGTCTGCCCCAGGGCTTTTCTTTGTTAATAGCAAAGCAAGAGACCAGGAGTAGGAGAAAATCCTGGAAGCTAGGGGGAGGCTGGAAGGCAGAAAATAATCTAGCTGACAAAGGAGGAGGATTTTAGAGACTTTTCTATGTTCTCTTAGATGCCTTTTCTCAAAATGCCTCCCTATCTTCAGATTGCACCACTGGGAAAACAAATAGAACCTCCTTGACCAACAACCAAGATTCATTTTAGCAAAATATGTACCCAAGTGGCTTGACTATATCTTCTGACCTGTAATTTCCTGAGACCACCTATCCAATTTGAGGCTCCAAGGGAACAGTAAGGAGAGATTTCACAGACTGTTCAGGTGAACCTCTTCTTTCTCTGTTTCAATCTCAGACACAGCTAGTTATCAGACACCGAGCACATGCCTCAGCAAAGCCAGGATGTGCAGGAAACAGAGGTGGTGGATTGCTGAGATAGGTTATATACCAGCTGGGGGTTTTGTGAAGTGAAAGACACCAAGTCAAGCCCAAGTACTGGTTATATTGAGGGGCAAAAACATGCCGCAGACTCAGCAGAAGGAAGAGTGAAGGTATCTGGGGTGGAGGGAACAGTAGCATTCCCCTTCCGCTTTTGTCTTTTAAACCATTATTACGCCTAAGATATTCTACTAGGTTTATATTAAATATGATTGTTGAATGAAGCTTTCTTGATTCACTTGCAAGTCATATGATTTAAAGCAGTTGCTCAGACATTTCCAAATGGATTTATTTTCATTTCCTCACAATGATATTGAAACTCTACCTTTTCCTGTAAATAGAAGTATTTAAATAGATGAGGTACTCAGAATCTAGACTTATGACTTATTTTACAAGTGATGATATATACTGTAGTACCGAATATGATGTTAGCAAATACCTTACCTATCTGTGTGCACCACAACTGCATTCAATAATCAGAAATTAATAAACTCAGGGATATTCTGATTGATGCTATACTAGTTGATAATGCTTAGAAGAAAGTGACAGAATAGAGAAGCATATTCTATTGGCCCCAGGTATTTGCTTACTCATTTTTTAATAAGTGAATCCAATTTCAAGTCTGTTTATGAGAACTCAGACCTAGCAAGCAGTAGGAATTGAGGAAGCTTCAACCAATGTGGGATTAATTTAACATCCTAACTGTGACCTTCCTAGTTGTTCTGTTAGAACAAGTAATAAATCTCCCTCTGCCAGTTTCTCTACTTCATAAGTGTGAAATGCTCTCTTGTGGTTTTTAGGGATAAAACGGTAATGGCCTTAAGAGTTTTGTACAGTGACTGGAACATACTATAATTTATCCACTCAAAGGCATACATTATATTCTTATTTTTGTGTATCTGAAAATGGATGCCTTATAATATTCGATAGTCTATCAATGTAATTGGTAACATGCTTTTCCCCTTAATGGTGAATAAAATTATATTCTATTGTATAAGCAGTGGCATCATGTGTTTTTTGAAATAGGAGTCATAAAATGGCCTCTAAAATAGTACTCCACCCTATAACGAAAGGCGTCTTAATGTTTTACAAATTGGGAATAAATGTGCCCAAACTGTTAGTTCCCTTTCCTTTTCCGTAGAACTGTTATTTGATGTTAACCATTGTTCAGTAATAATGGCTAATCTAAGCCTCAGTCTAGGCTCCTTTTGTGATGCTTCCGATTTTATATACATATGTGTGTGTGTGTAAATTATTTTCAGTTAATAAATATAGACATCACAAATATGAAACAAATAATAAAAATAGTTAAATTCTTGTAATTGCATTTGTTAATAATAGCTGTGCTCTGATAAAGATATTTTCACACATCACCAAGTTTCTGATGAAACAGCTGATCTCTACATAATACATGGGGGCTATAAACAGAGTGGAGAACGGCATGACAAACCACTCCAGTATTCTTGCCTGGAGAATCCCATGGCCAGAGGAGCCTCGTGGGCTATAGTCCATAGGTCACAAAGAGTTGGACACTACTGAAGCGACTTAGCGCTCACACATGCATTAACAGAGACTCAATTCAGTATGGAATTGATAATATATGTTATGTGTTTTTAAGTGGACTTTGGTGTCTCATCTAAAGTAGACTGGTTTTTGTGGCTGTGTAGTATGGATGTGTGTGGCTACTGTGTGCAGTATGAAAAGGATGCTATGAAATAGAGGCTATTGGGTTTTTCTGATAAGAAACTAAACAAAGCTAGCTTAATAATACTGTTATTTTTTTTCCCCTGCCACTTCAGCAGATGATGTGATGAAGGAAACGAATGCAGCGATGAAATATCAGGACAAGAACGTGGAAGGTTGAGTTATAGGAAATGAGACAGAAGGTAGACTGACTCTTTACCCCGAACAAGTCTCGGGTTAACTGAAATTCTGGTGCTAGGAACAAAGACAAACTCATTGCCTTTTCATGGTAAATGTCTGTAAACCTAGTCGTGGGGGAACCTCTGATGCCCTGGTGTGCTTTTCAACAGATTTGTAAATTCAGTCGATACATGAAATAAAAATAAGCAGTTGGGAGTCAGTGCATTGCCTTAAATTTTGCTAGATCAATTGCTTAAGGATTTAAAATCCATCCGCAGTAAGAATGATACATACTGGATTAGAATTAAGGGATTTATTTGATCTTCTTTTCCCAGAAAACCAGGATTACTTCATGTCAAAACAGTGTCTTGAGAAAGTGTAAATAGCAAAAGTCTTTACTTGAAACTTCATTTGGAGATGAAGATTTTTATTTACAAAATATATTATCATTATAAGATATGATTTTGTGTACCTGTATTTTTGAAAGTAAGTAGCTTGCTTTATACAAAGCAAAGCTTGTTAAATTGTGTTTGTAAAATGCTACTTGTGAAAGTAGAGGTGCTCAAATACATAATTTATATCTCTCTTCTTTGACTCCCTACTTTAAAGTTACATTAATTATATCTGTGGAATTAAACATGCTTTATTATGGTATATTTGACATATTGGTATTATTTGAAAACTCTCACCAAAGTATTTTGCAAAGAGAACATCAGTTTTATAGCAGTTGATACTCTCCCTATTTCTCCTTAAACTATGCCTGTATGTGTGCGTATTTGTTCAGTTGCTCAATTGTGTCCAACTCTTTGCAACCCCATAGACTGTAGCCTATCAGGCTTTTCTGCCCATGGAAATTTCCAGGCAAGAACACTGAAGGGGTTACCATTTCCTTCACCAGGGGATCTTCCCAACCTGGTGATCAAACCCGAGTTTCTCTGTCTCCTCCATTGGCAGGCAGATTCTTCACCACTGTGTGACCTTGGAAACCCTATAAATATTAATAACATGAAAACAATAGATCTGGCATCGTAATTGATACTGTTTGTTATGCTTTATAATTGCATAGGTAGCTATTTACTTTTAAAGTGTTGTTTTATTTCCTGGATAAAATGGATAATTCTGATTTCTGAATAGGTACATTGAAAATCATTGCTGGATACCAGAGATGTTTCTGGGGTCCCTTTAATTGCATTGAATAGTCTGCACCTAATCAGTTTTTGTACTTGGCCCTATGCCTTTCATAACATATGCCAAGTTACAGATTTCAAGTCTTTTGTCAATAGAATGGTGATGTTTATATGTACTTTGAAAAACTGTAGGGAACACAAAAACACTGAAAGTTGATTTCTAACTTAGTAATGGTGATCAAAATCTGCTGCATTTTTAAGTTCCTGCCTTGAATTTTTGTAAAATGTGAGGCTGCAGATCTTATGTACTAACATAAGATTAACAACACAAGATTTTTCCCCTTCTGCTTTTTTTAAAACAAATATTTATTATTAACTGTAGGATGATCACTTCACAGTACTGTGTTGGTTTCTGCCGAGTGTGTGTGTGTGTGTGTGTGTTAGGCACTGAGCTGTGTCAGACTCTGTGACTCCATGAACTGAAGCCTGTCGCACTCTGCTGTCCATGGAATTCTGTAGGCAAGAATACTGGAGTGGGTTACCATTCCCTTTTCCAGCTTTCTGCCACACATCACCATGAATCAGCCATAGAAATACATATGTCCCCTCCCTCTTGACCCTTCTTCTCACCTCCCACCCCATCTCACCCTTCTAGGCTGACACAGAGCGCTGGGTTGAGCTCCCTGAGTCACACCGCAAATTCCCAGTGGCTATCTATTTTATGTATGGTAATGTATATGTTTCCAAGCTACTCTCTCAATTCATCCCAGCCTCTCCCTCCCACACTGCGTCCCCAAGTTTGTTCTCTATGTCTGCATCTTCATTGCTGCCCTACAGATAGGGGCTCATCAGTACCATTCTTCTAGATTCCATATACATCCATTAATATACGATATCTGTCTTTCTCCTTATGACGTACTTCACTCTGTAGGTTCATCCATCTTATTAGAACTGAATCAAATGCGTTCCATTTTATGGCTGAGTAATATTCCATTTTCTCTACATTCCATGACCTTTTTGATCCATTCATCTGTCCATGGACATCTAGGTGGTTTCCATGTCCTCGCTATTGCAAATACTGCTGTGATGAGCACTGAGGTACATGTGTCTTTTCCTGTTATGGTTTTCTGAGTGTATATGCCCAGTAGTGGGATTATTGGGTCATATGGTAATTTTATTCCTAGCTTTTAAAAGAATCTCCATATTGTTCTCCGTAGTGGCTGTCACCAATTTGCATTCCCGTTAACAGTGCAGGAGGGTTCGCTTTTCTCCACAGCCTCTCCAGCATTGAATGTTTGTAGATTTTTTGGATGATGACAATTCTGACCCATCTGAGGTGATAACTCATTTTAGTTGTTATTTGCATTTGTCTAATAATGAATGGTGTTGAGCATCTTCTCATGTGTTTCTTAGGCATCTTTATGTCTTCTCTGGAGAAAATGTCTGTTTATGTCTTCTGCCAAGTTTTTGACTGGGTTGTTTGTTTCTCTGTTATTGAGCTGAGTGAACTGCTTGTATTATTTTGGAGATTGATCCTTTGTCAGTTGTTTCATGTGCTATTTTTTTTCTCCCATTCTGAGGGTTGACTTTTCACCTTATTTATAGCTTCCTTTACTGTTCAAATACTTTTCATTTTAATTAGGTCACATTTGTTGATTTTTGTTTTTATTTCCATTACTCTAGGAGGTGGGTCATAGAAAATCTTGCTATGATTTATGTCATGAGTGTTCTGCCTGTGTTTCTCTAAGAGTTTTATAGTTTCTGGTCTTACATTTAGGTCTTTAATATGTTTTGAGTTTATCTTTGTGTATGGTGTTAGGTGGTGTCTTAATTTCATTCTTTTACACAAAGCTAGATTTTCCTCTACCGCTTGTTGAAGAGACTAAATTTTTTGCATTGTATATTTTTGCCTTCTTTCTCAAAGACGAGGTGCTCATTTGCATGTGGGTTTATCTCTGGACTTTCTATCTTGTTCCATTGGTCTGTATTTCTACTTGTGTGCTGGTGCCATACTGTCTTGATGACTGCAACTTTGTCTGAAGTCTGAAGTTCAGGCAGGTTGATTACTCCAGCTCCGTTCTTCTTCTTCAAAATTGTTTGGCTACCTGGGGTCTTTTGTGTTTCCATATGAAACTTGAATTCTTTATTCTAGATCTGTGAAAAATATCATTGGTAGTTTGATAGGGATGGCATTTAATCTTTAGATTGCTTTGGTCATTTTCACAATATTGATCCTTCCAATTTAGGAACACAGTATATCTCTTCATCTGTTTGTATCATCTTTGATTTCTTTCCTCAGTGTTTTATGGTATTCTTCATACAGGCCTTTTGACTTGGTAGGTAGGTTTATCCCTAGTATTTTATACTTTTTGTTGCAGTCGTGAATGGGATTGTTTCATTAATGTCTCTTTCTGATTTTCCATTGATAGTATATCATAATGCAAGGAATTTCTGTGTATTAATTTTATATCCTGCACTTTGCTATACTCATTGATTAGTTTTAGTAATTTTCTGGTGGCATCTTTTGGGTTTTCTATGTATAGTATCATGTCATCTGCAGACAGTGAGGGTTTTACTTCTGCTTTTCCAATCTGGTTTTCTTTTATTTCTTTTTCTTCTCTGATTGCTCTAGCTAGGACTTCTAAAACTATGTTGAATCATAATGGGCACTCTTGCCTTGTACCTGATTTTAGAGGGAATACTTTCATGATGGTGTGATCACTCATATTCACCTAGAACCAGACATCCTGGAGTGTGAAGTCAAGTGGGCCTTAGGAAGCATCACTACGAACAAAGCTATTGGAGGTGATGGAATTTCAGTTGAGCTATTTCAAATCCTAAAAGATGATGCTGCGCAAGTGCTGAACTCAATATGTCAGCAAATTTAGAAAACTCAGCAGTGACCACAGGACTGGAAAAGGTCAGTTTTAATTCCAATTCAAAAGAAAGGCAATGCCAAAGAATGCTCAAACTACCACACAATTACACTCATCTCACACACTAGTAAAGTAATGCTCAAAATTCTCCAAGTCAGGCTTTAGCAGTACATGAACCATGAACTTCCACATCTTCAAGCTGGTTTTAGAAAAGACAGAGGAAACAGAGATCAACTTGCCAACATCCACTGGGTCATCGAAAAACCAAGAGAGTTCCAGAAAAACATCTATTTCTGCTTTATTGAGTATGCCAAAGCCTTTGACTGTGTGGATCACAATAAACTGTGGAAAATTCTGAATGAAATGGGAATACCAGACCACCTCATCTGCCTCTTGAGAAACCTATATGCAGGTCAGGAAGCAACAGTTAGAACTGGACATGGAACAACAGACTGATTCCAAATAGGAAAAGGAGTACATCAAGGCTGTATATTGTCACCCTGCTTATTTAACTTATATGCAGAATACATCATGAGAAACACTGGGCTGGAAGAAGCACAAGCTGGAATCAAGATTGCTGGGAGAAATATCAATCACCTCAGATAGGCAGATGACACCACCCTTATGGTAGAAAGTGAAGAAGAACTAAAGAGCCTCTTGATGAAAGTGAAAGAGGAGAGTGAAAAAGTTGGCTTAAAGCTCAGCATTCAGAAAACTAGGATCATAGTATCCAGTCCCATCACTTCATGACAAATAGATGGAGCAACAGTGGAAACAGTGGCTGACTTTATTTTTCTGGGCTCTAAAATCACTGCAGATGGTGATTGCAGCCATGAAATTATAAGATGCTTGCTCCTTGGAAGGAAAGTTATGACTAACTTATGCAACATATTAAAAAGCAGAGACATTACTTTGCCAACAAAGGTCTGTAGTCAAGGCTACCGTTTTTCCAGTGGTCATGTATGGATGTGAGAGTTGGACTAGAAAGAAAGCTGAGCACTGAAGAATTGATGCTATTGAACTGTGGTGTTGGAGAAGACTCTTGAGAGTCCCTTGAACTGCAAGGAGATCCTACCAGTCCATCCTAAAGGAGATCAGTCCTGGGTGTTCATTGGAAGGACTGATGTTGAAGCTGAAACTCCAATAATTTGGCCACCTGATGCGAAGAGCTGACTCATTTGAAAAGACCTTGATGCTGGGAAAGTTTGAAGGTGGGAGGAGAAAGGGACGACAGAGGATGAGATGGTTGGATGCCATCACCGACACAATGGACCTGGGTTTGGGTGGACTCCAGCAGTTTGTGTTGGACAAGGAGGCCTGGTGTGCTGCGGTTCATGGGGTCGCAAAGAGTCAGACACGAGTGAGTGACCGAACTGAACTTTCCGTTTTCACCACTGAGAATGTTTGCTGTGGGATTCTTGCATATGTGTTTAATATGTTGAGGTATGTTCCTTCTATGCCTACTTTCTGCAGGGTTCTCATCATAAATGGTTTTGAATTTTATCAAAAGCTTTCTTTGCATCTATTGGGATGATCACATGATTTTTATCTTTCAATATGTTAATATGATGTATCTCATTGATTGATTTGCATATCTTGAATAATCCTTGCATCCCTGGGATAAAATCCACTTGATTATGATGTATGGTCCTTTTAATGTCTTGCTGGATTCTTTTTGCTGAATTTTGTTGAGGATTTTTGCATCTATGTTCATCTATGATATTGCCCGGTTTTCTTTTTTTGTGGCATCTTTTCATGGCTTTGGTAACAGCATGGTGGTGGCCTCATGGATTGAGAGTTTTCCTTCCTCTGCAATTTTCTGAAGAACTTGAATAGGATAGTTGTTAGCTTTTCTCTAAAGTTTTGATAGAATTCACCTGTGAAGCCATATGGCCCTGGGCTTTGTTTGTTGGCAAATTTTCTATTACAGTTTCGATTCCTGTGCTTGTGATTTGTCCGTTTATATTTTCTGTTTCTTTTTGGTTCAGTTTTGGAAGGTTGTACTTTTCTAAGAATTTGTCCATTTCTTTCAGTTTGTCCCTTTTATTGGCATATAGTTATTTGTCGTAGTCTCTTATGATCATTACTATTTCTCAGTTGGCTGTTGTAATTCTTTTTCATTCTGATTTTATTGATTTGGGTCTTCTTCTTTTTCTTGATGGATCTGGCTAAAGATTTGTTAATTTTGTTTATCTTCTCAAAGCTAAGAATTAGCTTTTAGTTTTATTGATTTTTGCTATTGTCTCTTTCATTTATTTTTGCAGTGATATTTACGATTTATTTACTTATACTAACTTTGGGGCTTTCTTTTTTCTTTTTCTAGTTGCTTTAGGTGTAAGGTTAGGTTGTTTGTTTGAAGTTCTTCTTATTTTTTTCTTTTTTTTTTCCATTTATTTTTATTAGTTGGAGGCTAATTACTTTACAATATTGTAGTGGATTTTGCCATACATTGATATGGATCAGCCATGGATTTACATGTGTTCCCCCTCCCACCTCCCTCCCACCTCCCTCCCCATTCCATCCCTCTGGGTCATCCCAGTGTAGCAGCCCTGAGCACTTGTCTCATGCATCCAACCTGGACTGGAGATCTGTTTCGCACTTGATAATATATATGTTTCAATGCTATTCTCAGATCATCCCACCCTCGCCTTCTCCTGTAGAGTCCAAAAGTCTGTTCTATACATCTGTGTCTCTTTTTCTGTCTTGCATATAGGGTTATCGTTACCATCTTTCTAAATTCCATATATATGCATTAGTATACTGTATTGGTGTTTATCTTTCTGGCTTACTTCACTGTGTATAATGGACTCCAGTTTCATCCATCTCATTAGAACTCATTCAAATGTATTATTTTTAATGGCTGAGTAATATTCCATTGTGTATATGTACCACAGCTTTCTTATCCATTCATCTGCTGATGGGCATCTAGGTTGCTTCCATGTCCTGGCTATTATAAACAGTGCTGCGATGAACACTGGGGTACACGTGTCTCTTTCAGATCTGGTTTCCTCAGTGTGTATGCCCAGGGTTCTTGTTTCTTGACATAGGTTTGTATTGCTATAAAATTCCCTGATATAAACTTACCTCTTAACACTGCATTTATTGTATCCCGTAGGTTTAGAGTTGTCGTGTTTTCATTGTCATTTGTTTCTTGATATATTTTTGTTTCCTTTTTGATTTCTTCAGTGATCTGTTGGTTATTAAGCAACTCATTGTTTAGCCTCCATAAATTTTGTGGGTTTTTTTGGTTGTTTATTTCTTGTAGTTGTTATATATTCTTATAGCATTGTGGTTAGAAAAGATTCTTGAAATAATTTCAGTTTTTCAAAATTTATGGAGACTTGATTTGTGACCCAAGAAGCGATCTATCCTGTAGGCATTTCCATATGCACTTGAGAAAAAAGTGGAATCTATAATTCTAATAGTGGTACACTTAATATTTGTCCCAGAGATCTCTGAGATTGTCCCTATTTGTTTTCATCCTTTTTTCTGTATTCTGTTCTGCTTCAGCGTTCCCACGATTCTTTCTTCCAGTTCATGTCTTCATTCCTCTGCCTCAGATAGACTGCTGTTAGTTTTGTTGGTTCCTTTACTGTTTTTAATCTCAGTTATTGTGTTGCTCTTTGCTGATTGTCTGTTCTTTAATTATTCTAGTTCCTTGTTAAACATTTCTTGTATCTTCTCTGATCTGTGCCTCCCATCTATTTATCTGCTCCTCCATTTTATTTCCATGATTTTCGATCATTTTTTGCTATTGTTACTCTGAATTCTTTTTTAGGTAGACTGCTTATTTTGTCTTCGTTTGTTTGGTCTTGTGCATTTTTACCATTTTTCTTCATCTGCTGCATGTTTCTCTGTCTTTTCATTTTGTTTACTGTGTTTGGGGTCTCCTTTCTGCATGTGGGGGTGGGGAACCATAGTTCCTTTTAATTGTTGAGTCTTTCCCCTCATGGGTGAGGTTGGAACAGTGACTTCTGAAGGTTTCCTTGTTGGGTGTATTTGTCCTACGTTCTGGTGGATGGAGCTGCATATTATCTCTCTGAAGAGCATTGACATGTCCAGTCGTATGTCTTGGGGTGTCTATGTGCTTGGTATCACTTTGAGTAACCTTTCTACTATGGGGGAGGGTTGTGTTTCTGTTTTGCTAATGGTTTGGCATGAGGCATCCAGCACTGGAGATTTCTGGCCTTTGGGTGGGGCTTGGTTTTAATATTGATACGGAGGCCTTTGGCAGAGGTCTCATCAGTTAATGGTCCATGATGTCAGGGGTTCCCTGGTGCTCTAAAGTCCTAGACTCGAATCTCACACTTTGGGGATTCAGGCCTGACAGTTTATTGTAGCATCAAGACTTCACAGGCCTCACAGTGCAGAAGACAATACCCTGAGGGTAACAACGAAAGCAACCCTCAATAGCCAAGGACACCCAAAGAGACTTGCACACTTACAGAGGGAAAAGAAGGGGAAAAAAAAAGGAAAAGAAGGGGAAAAAAAAAGAAAAAGAAGGGAAAAAAAAAAGGATAAAAACAAGAGCCAAAAGAGAAGAGATCCAGATTGTAGAAATAAGGGAGAATATTAATGAATTCATTTAGAAATAAATTGGTATTGTCCCAACCTCTGTGCAGGTCAGGAAGCAACAGTTAGAACTGGATATGGAACAACAGACTGGTTCCAAATAGGAAAAGGAGTGTGTCAAGGCTGTATATTGTCACCCTGCTTATTTAACTTATATGCAGAGTACATCATGAGAAATCTGGTCTGGAAAAAGCACAAGCTGGAATCAAGATGGGCGGGAGAAATATCAATAATCGAAGGTATGCAGATGACACCACCCTTATGGCAGAAAGTAAAGAGGAACTAAAAAGCCTCTTGAAAGTGAAAGAGGAGAGTGAAAAAGTTGGCTTAAAGCTTAACATTCAGAAAACTAAGATCATGGCATCTGGTCCCATCACCTCATGGGAAATAGATGGGGAGACAGTGGAAACAGTGTCAGACTTTATTTTTTTGGCTCCAAAATCACTGCAAATGGTGACTGCAGCCATGAAATTAAAAGACGCTTACTCCTTGGAAGGAAAGTTATGACCAACCTAGATAAATATTAAAAAGCAGAGAAATTACTTTGCCAAAAGAGGTTTGTCTAGTCAAGGCTATGGTTTTTCCAGTGGTCATGTATGGATGTGAGAGTTGGACTGTGAAGAAAGCTGAGCGCCAAAAAATTGATGCTTTTGAACTGTGGTGTTGGAGAAGACTCTTGAGAGTCCCTTGGACTGCAAGGAGATCCAACCAGTCCATCCTGAAGGAGATAAGTCCTGGATGTTCATCGGAGGGACTGATGCTGAAGCTGAAACACCAATACTTTGGCTACTTCATGCAAAGAGTTGACTCATTTGAAAATACCCTGATTGGGGAGGGACTGGGGGCAGGAGGAGAAGGGGACGACAGAGGATGAGATGGTTGGATGGCATCACCGACTCGATGGACATGAGTTTGAGTGAACTCCGGGAGTTGGTGATGGACTGTGAGGTCTGGCGTGCTGCGATTGATAGGGTCGCAAAGAGTCAGACATGACTGAGCGATTGAACTAACAAAAGCTTTTAAAAATGGAAAAAGTAAGTTATAAAAAATAAAAATTAAAGGAATAATAACATGAACAATGTGAAAAAGAAAATACTAAAGGGAGAAAAGGAAGGAGAAAAATGTATATAAGTGGTAGTTCTACCTCCACCTCCCTAGAAGACCCTCCAATACTGTACTCTTCTCTGGACCTGCTGTGGGGACAACTCAGACTCTAATCTGACTCTGCTTCTGTGTGTACTTGCCTCCAATGCCCACAGTTGCCAGAGATGGGGCTTTTTTCTTTTGTGTGACCACTCATTATCCTTTTATATATTCCATGGACACAGAGTCTACTTAGTTGATCATGTGGATTTACTCTGCGGCTTGTAGAGCTGGTGGAAAGTTTTTTTGACCATCCTCCTTAACTAGAGGACCCGCATCCCTGCTGAGGTTATGTAGGGCTGCAGTACAGATTTTCTGTATGGTTCTCACTGCATTCAGACTGCCACAGATCAGCTGCTTCACTCTTCAACATCCCATATGCCTCCTCTTTGTCCCAAACTATTACTTTGATGTGGGAATCTCACCCCTGCTTCAGTTCCTCTATCCCTTGGATAGAGGTCCAGTCCTGCTCTCTCTCCTCCTCTTTTCTCCTCCTCATTTTCCCTTCCTTCCTTTGTTCTACCAAGTTTTGTGTGGATCCATATTCCTTTCTGGTGGTCAGGGACTCCTGCCAGCTTTCAGCTGGTGCTCTGTGAGATCCTCTGCTTTTGAATATGTATTCCTAATGTATCCCTGGAGAGAGTAGTCCATGTTCAGCTATTCCTCTGTCATCTTGATGTCTTATTCCCTTCTGCATTTTTCTTGAATCATGTTTCTATAACTGAAGGCACAGCCTCTCCTGGGGAAGAGGAGGGTTTTTGAGGAGACAGAACTTACTGAATTACTACCTTATTTTTTTACCTTAGTTAGAATACCCTCTTCTCTCCTTTCTGATGTGTGGGTTTAAGGGAGGAAAAGTAATTTTCCCTCTACCCTTGTAAATTCACAGCTGTGACTCCTGTAATAAAAGACAGATAACAAGGGAAAAACAAAAGAAGTTTATTACCTTGTATACCTCATGTGTATATAGGAGATACCCAGAGAAAAATGAGTAGTAACTCCCTGAAGTGGCTTAGAATTCAGTCTTGAATGCCATCTTAGTAGAGAAAGGGTAGGGGGATATAGATCTCCAAGTTGGAGAGAATAGATGATTTTAAGGAAGATGAACGGGCCCTTAGAAAAATAGATGTGGCGATGATAGTTCGCGACAAACTTTGGTATGTCTTGGTGTGGTCTCAACTTTTAGTCTCCTATTCTGTGACAAAAGTCAGTCTTTCTTGGGCATGAAGTTCCCAGGAAGTGATTTCTGACATTGAGTTCCTCTTGGGAGATCTATCCTTAGGCATTTAAAAGAAATTCAGAGAAAGCCTCTACCTGCATTTGCTGTTTTTCATATGGCTATAGCTGAAACTTATCAGTGTTTCAGAGCAGTATAATTTGTGGTAAGATATCTTGAACTCCTGTAGTCATATTTTGGGGTGTAGTCATATTTTGATATCCTTCAAAGGTTTGTTTTAATTAAGTCAGGAGATTCTTGTAAAGCTTAATAAGATACCTTCTAGAATGGTCCTTAATACTCATATATCACTGTTACCACCACCACTCAGTTATTAAAACACTTACCATTTGCCAGGCTTTCTGTTATGTGTTTTATTTTTAGAATTTTGTATAATCTTCCAAATTGTCATTTTACATGCATGGAAAAAGGTTTGAGAAGAATCAGCTCCTCAAGATTACATAGTTAGTACATATTATAACCAAGGATTTCAGCTATTTAAAAAACAAACAAAACCCATTTTTAATGATTTTTGACATGTCTGTTGCAAACTAATTTGAGCATGTTTTCATTATTAAATGTCCTGGAATTCATCATAAACTTGTTCATGTGAAAGTTATTTAAATTGTTCCTATTTCTATGTGCTCTTTTTTTTTTTTTTTTTTTTTTAGTAAAGGCATGAAGATATTAAGAAAGCTGTCATGAGAGTATCATAATAATATTAAGGGGATAGAATTAGATTAATACTATCTATGCTGTGTTAACCGGCCTACATTTATGATCCATCTCCTTGGGCACACAAGCTGCTTCCTGTATTGTGCTGGTAAAGATAACCCTTAATTCCTTTGTATCCTGTTTTTGAATCATTTCATTAAACAAAAGCCTTTGAGTCTTCTTTTGTTGTGGAGAACAAATGGTTAGATTTTAGGAACTGTGGCTACTTTTGTTGTTCACAAATTCCGGGGCCTTTCAAAATTTATCGTTCACATTCTCAGCTCTGCACACAATCAGTCATTATGTCAGCAGCTGCCCAGGGAGCCTCACTTCAATTCATTCAGCTAAATAATAACCATCAGGACAATCATTGCTACATTAAAAATAATAATAAAATCAAATCCTTAAATAGTAGAGTTCTTTACTTCTGTAGCTAAAAAGCTTACATTGAGTAGAAAACCCATGGTACATTTTGACAGGAAGAGAAAAGCAATATCTGTTGAAAGTTAAATTGATTAGATTGATATGTTTTAATACTAGGAAAGGTTAGAAAGGGTTTCATTTCCAAATAAATGACTTCAAATGATTTATTACAGGCTACCATAACTTAATCAGATGTTGGCTTAGGGTTTCGTAGTCTAGAAAAGTTAGCAATCAAAAATTTATAACCATGTGACTAATTATACATTTTGAAATAACAGTGTAAACTCATATATTTTGTACTTTTCTTCATTAGTGGTAATGGACATATTACATATTGAACATTCACCCTACTTTTGAATGTGTGATATAATCTATTTGTAATTAAATTATTAAGAAAATAATTATCTAAAATGATAACCTGAGTGTTTGTATCCATCCTTCTTCCACCCTGTACACTCTTCATCTTTTTTCTCTGCTTTCCTGTGATGCGTCACTTCTTACATTCCATGGCATATCACTGTTTCGAACACTGAAGAAGCAATTCATATGTTGCGGGCAAAGCATAAATATAAATATTAATTTATACAGCATCATTGTGAGGCTGTGTCAGGAACACTTTCACTGAACTCTTGTGTAATGTCAGGTTCTCCTTATTTTAAATGTCCTTGATCATGTTCTTTACTGGTGTCTAAAATGAAAACCCATGTTTTTGTCAGCATCCTCACTTAATTTCCTTCTTATGCTAGAAATAAAGAAAATGAGAGGTAAGTGCTGACTCAGATGATCAGTTTGCTGGCAACTTGCTTTTAAGGCACATGGAATTAGAGCCATTAATTTATGCATAATGTTACCACCTTTTGCATAAAACTTTACATCTTTGAAACAATGTTTTACTTTCTGAGTTACTATCAACTTGAAAAAAAATGAGAGGTTTTATGTGAATTTAAATTCAATTTTGGTTATATGAAAATTAGATGCACGTGTCAGTTGACCTGAAGGCTTGTTTCTTTTTCTTTTTTTTTTTTTTTTGATATAGGTAAGGTCTGTTGTTAAGAATCTGGATAATTTTCCTTAAAGATTTATGTTGTATATTTTCTCAACTATTGGCAAAAATGTAGTAATTAACAATTTCACTGTTCATTAGCAAATCTGATATCATAGACGTGATTTCTTAAAAGGTAACCAAGATAATTTTGGTGTTTATAGCAGAATATCTGTATGGTATCTTTTATTATTATTATTTATTTTTATTATTACTTGAAAATCCAGTGGGCAGAGGAGCTTGGTAGGCTGCAGTCTATGGGCTCACAAAGAATTGTACATGGCCAAGAGATTGAGCCCCTGGAGAGGGAAATGGCAATTCACTCCTGTATTCTTGCCTGGGGAATCCCAAGGACAGAGGAGCCTGGTGGGCTACAGTCCATGGGGTCTCGAGAGTTGGATACTATTTAGTGACTATACCACCACCACCAAGAGACAGCACAGCACAGGACATCATTATTATTTTTACCTTGAATGTTTTTAGTTACTGTCTCATTTACCATCAAATTTGGGATCCAGTTTTCTATTTTAGATTAGACAAGCATAGCAGCTTGCTGAAGAGTGACTTTTTAAATTTAAGAATTATTTAGCTTACACTTATTAATACTGGATAATTCTGATATTTTCTTTTGTTTATCTTGAAAGAAATAACTCATTTAGTTGAAATACAAGGACTTCTTAAGTTATATTTCCCAAGTAAATCATTTTCACATATGATGCCAGTATTTTATCTCCATTTAATCTCAGGTTACTGCTGTCATAGCCTTCATTCAGTGTTTCAATGCAAATGTTTCTAAAGGGTTGCTACGAATTTGCAGATGCTTTAAAATCTGCCAAACAAATATACATGCTCTAAGTGCATAAATCTTCCAAACAGATCTGATATGGTATTAATGTGAAACTGGAATAGACCAGACTTATGAATGCCAAACTTAATGTACAGTCTTTTTTGAAAAAATTTTACAGAATTGCAGAGTTTGTAAATTACATAGCTATCATAAATCAGTACCCTTTAGATTGCTCTGCCTTGGATAAGGAGTTGCCCTGCAAGAGGCCATGACATACTTGAAAGTGATTGAGAAGAAAGCAGTTAAAAGGAGAGAGGAACACCCATTCAGGAAAGGGAATGCTTAGGAAATTATTATAAAAGTTGAGTACACGTATTACACATTCCTGGGCACTGGCTATTTCATGCAGAGTGCGTGGATGAATGAGATGGCTCATGCTGGTTTTTACGCTAGACTGTTATAGAATTAAGATTTTTGAACTGTTCTTGTAAATTTGCCCTAATGCTTGAGAAAAGTTAAGTCGCTCAGTCCTCTCTCTTTGCGACCCCGTGGACTGTAGCCCACCAGACTCCCCCGTCCATGGGGTTCTCCAGGCAAGAATACTGGAGTGGGTTGCCATGCCCTTCTCCACGAGTCCTCAAATCTTAATGTTGTTAGTTTCTTAATAAAGATTTTGTATTTATTGATCAGGGGCTTCCCAGGTGACACTAGTGTAAAGAACCTGCCTTTCAATGCAGGAGACATAAGAGACATGGGTTCTGTCCTTGGGTTGGGAAGATCCACTGGAGGAGGGCGTGGAGAATCCCATGGACAGAGGAACGTGGCAGGCTATAGTCCACAGGGTTGCAAAGAATCAGACACTACTGAATCAGTTTGGCACATACTCACTTATTGATAAAGCTGTAGATCATGGTCTCTGTTCTCATCTCAATGTTGTGTAAGAAAATTAACTTCCATGGAAGATACTGGTAATCTCTTAAGAAGATTTCACTATGAGCCATCTAATCACTTTATTATAATAACTTACTTACTTTGCCATCCCCTTTGCAATTTTATTGACTAAATGAAAAGTATTAGCATAAAAAGATTGTGAGGTTAAAACACCACTTTAAAAAATACTGTCTATAGTGGCAAAACAAGTTTTGTGAAGATATGTGAACACTTTTTATTTTTATTTTTTTTTTAAAAAAGCTTTTTCACAGGATCAAATTAACTGCCAGGAAATTTTGCCAAACAGATTTTAAGGGGAAAATCAGGCTATCCTAACTGTCCAAATGTTTTCTCACGTTTCAAACAAGCAGCTGCTAGGAGTTCATGCCAGTAGTAAACCTTTCAGGCAGAATGTGAGCAGCTGTCAATCTTGTGTCAATATTTTAAATTCACTTACAACTATCTTAACTGGTGTAAAAATGTCTCTTTCCCCCAAAAGGACTAATAGATAATTCCTTTTCATACTTGGCCTCCATTTACTCCCCTAGTGGTGAAATAGCCAAATAAGCAACTTTGGAAGAGAAAGAGAGATTTCTTTTGAGTATTAGGAGTAAGGACAAATCTCAATTTTTCTCTTGATGAGGGTAAATCAAAAATACCAACAGCAACCAAAATATACTAACAATATGAAAAGTGTTAAAAATTATAATCTATAAATAGTTTAGCAAATATTTGCATAATAAACTTTAGGGCTTATTGCTAGAGCTTTTTTAGTTTCATTTTTTTGTGAAGGCAGTCTAGAATTTGACCTTCAGAAGCTTACAGGTAAAGGCTGGTAGAAGCAAGAACAAAATGCTTAGAAATTAGTTTGAAGATATCTATTAAGCTTAAACACTGGTGCATAATTATCACCTTTACTCTTAGATTATAATACAAAGATTATATTGTAATCCTTGGTCTAAAGAAGTTTTCTTTAAAATAGATAAGACTCAAAAGTGCCAGATATTATTGTGTATGTAAATTGAGAGGAAAATGTAAAAGATTGTGCTTGAGATATGATTGTATAATTTTTGTTTGCTAGAGTAGGAGGATTTTATTGAAAGCATGATGATGTGTAATCGTAGGGTGAATAATGAGGGGAAAAGATAAAGAAACAGCAAACTGAAGCCACTTGTTTGCTTGGAGAGTGAGGATTTGTACAGAGCTAAAGATAGGGAAGTGAAGGCTATCAGTGGAGACACTGAAGCAAATGGTTAAATCCCATCCTGTCCTTGAACATTTTATCTAACAAGTAGGCATTGGGGAATTTTTTTATAAAAAGCTGAATGATTTATGGAACTAAGCATTGTTTACTTCTCCTTGAACAACTTTTCACTTTGTCTTTTTTTTCCCCCTGCTTAACACTGACAAAAATTCCTTTAGTCATGGAAAATTTTTATAAGATTTAATTTCACCTCTAATGTTATATTTTTGCTATCCAGGTTCAAAACATCATTATGCATATTGATGATGGTTAAAAAATAGCCATAAAACAAAATCCTAACTCATTATTCATATTGGATTATGAGATATAACTACAAAGTAATGTGATTTAGAAAAAAAGCAAACTTTCAGAATTGCAACAATTAATGTAAATAAGACAATCTTTTAAAATAGTCATTTTGAGACACTATACTCTTATTCTAGTGACAAGGATATTGCTAACTCATTTTTGAACTTGTCACTGGAATTGTCTTTATAACTGGTAATAGATAAGAAAGTAAGAACCACTGTTTTGTCAATACTTATGAAATATTTCTGTCACATCATGATCTGACTTGGCTCAGAATATATTCAGCCTTTCAAATATCATATCTATCCCTTACAGTTACTATGAAATGTAATATGGACCTCATCAGTATCCCTGAAACTTTAGTGAGTAATGAATATGAAAATGAATTCTGTCAGAGGTGCTAAATTGAGAAAGGGGTTCCAACATAACTTTTTTTTTAATTAATGGAAAAGTTGCTGTATTATTGCATAGATTTTTAAGGTAAGTTATAAAGAATCACATTCCTTACCATGTATAAATTCTAAGAAACTGTTAAAATTTTCTTTTATAATATCAACTCATGACTATTCAAATTTACAACTTTTCTTTATGGAGTTAGAACACCAAACATCTGCATCTTGAAAGAATAGTTTATATACTAGTTGTGTGGTACTTAGGATCTCAGAGCTCGTGAAATTAATGGCTACTTTGGAAGTCCAGCTTCAGATTTTACTGAAAAAAGCCACCTTGGCTTCCCAGGTGGTGCTAGTGGTAAGGAACCTGCCTGCCAATGCAGGAGACATAAGAAATGCAGGTTGGATCTTCGATCCCTGGGTCAGGAAGATCCCCTGGAAGAGAGCATCGTGACCCACTCCAATCTTCTTGCCTGGAGAATACTCTGGACAGAGGAGCCTGGTAGGCTACAGTCCGTAGTGTTGGAAAGAGTCAGACATGACTGAAATGACTTAGCACACAGCACACACACAGCTTTTACATGCTGTGTGGTCTTAGGGGAAAATATCACTTCTTCCTGTAACTCTGATTCCTTATCTGGTTATTGGGAATAATAAGAATGTCTCATAGGTTGTTTTAAAGATTAATAACAGTGTATGTGAAGTATTTAGAATGGTGCCCTGAACATGGGAAATGTTATCTAATGTTGATAGTTATTCATACTGATAAATTTGATTTTTTTTTTCTTCACCAGCAAATTTAATATTAAATGATCCTATGTGTGATTTTCATCTGAAAGTAGTTATGACAGAAACTGTTTCTGGAAGAACACTGTTATATGCCTAAATCTATAGTTTCCTTTGATTGTTAGGAGTCTTACACTTTTGTAGTAAAAAAAATTAATTAGATATTTATACATTTTTTCCATTTCAGGTGGCATCATGAAATGCCTATAATGTGAGATTTTTAAGTTTAACAGAGCTTTCTTTCTCAGGGTTTTAAAGTAAGTCATTCTGTGTTCATATACTACAGTAGTGAATTTTATGCATGGTTGTACAAACTACCTAGTACAGTTTGATTTCCTCATTTAATTTAGTAAATACTGAGGAGTGTACACCGATCTTGGATGGCTACATAAAACATGGATGTGATGAAAAATAAAGATATGTTAAGTCTTGCAGAAATCCCAGTTGAACTGCAGCACAGAATCTTTACTGTCTTCACAAGGCATTATGTTCAGTATTAGCAGATGATAATAGATAGCTTGTTTTTTCAAGGGTGTGAGCACGTGCATTTCTGTGCCTTGGGTAGCAGCTGTGGCTGCTGCGCACAGATGTGGCAGACTCTGCAGGTAAATGAGAGCTACAATGTTGTTTGTGTAGCCGCTGCTGCTAATTGTAGAGTATTTGTGCAGTAGCCCTGCTGCCTGGCTCTTTCTGCTGCTTTCATAGTGGTGAAGCCCTCATTGTGTGATTGCTTTTGCCCTCATGTAATTGATTCACTCCTTGTTTTTCGCTTTGTAGTGAAATGCATTTGATTTTAATCCAGTAGTTGTGCAACTCTCAAGGGAACAGACATTGTTCTATTGTAGGTGAAATACTCCCTGTGCTCTTGAGGTCTTGGGACTTCCAGTTTGTTTGTTTATATTATTTGGTAAAGTGATTAAATAATTCACCCCTCCTGTAGGTTATGCCATTGAAAAACAAACTCGTGAATTGTAACAGGCAGTGAGGAGCCCTTATTCATTTATTTTTAAGTTTTAAGTTTTATACCTGAGGTCACTTTCTGCCTGCTCACACTTGGTAGCTTTGAATGTTTTTTGGCTTTTGTATACTAATTAGTGTTTTCCTCTTCTTGTGTTGGTTAAAATTTTCAGATTTTCATGTTAGAAATTGTGTGTGTGTGTGGTGCACATAGCGGAAGGGTGAGTGCTTCCTTGTAATAACACGTTTCTGATCATTTCTGTTTTAACAAGCTCCAGAGGACCTTGGTATAACTTTCCCTGGGTGTCTTATTGATTTAAATCTCAGGATTCGTAATACAGTGAGTGTTTATGGAAAATCCCAGAGCAAAGGAATTTTGATAGGGAGGTTCTTCCCATCTTAAAAATCACCTGAAATAATTCTGGTAGGCTTAGCGGTGAATGAGTTTCAACAGTGGAACACCAGTGCCTACCCTAGAATCCTTTGTCTTTGGCTCAAATTTCAGTCAAAAAAGCACAGTTCTGGGTCCTATGTACTAAGTTATGAGGCAAGATTAAATTGTTAAAGTATGAAGTCAGATTCTGTTATTCAAGATCAAACAACTAGTGTTTGTTATCAGTCATAAGCCTTGTGCCTCACTTGAACCATTCACAGGAATAATTTGAACCATTGATTCTTTGAAACAGCAGATTTTACAAATAACTTTTTCCAACTATGTTACTTGAAGTCTATAATAAACAAGGCATAGTGTCCATGCTGAGTCACTGCAGTTGTGTCTGATGACTTTTTGTCACCCCATGAACTGTGGCCCGCCGGGTTCTTCTGTCCATGGGATTTTCCTGGCAAGAACACTGGAGTGGGTAGCCATTTCCTTCTCCAGGGATTTTCTTGACCCAGGGATGGAACCTGTGTCTTCTGCATTGTAGGCAGATTCTTTACCACTAACCACTAGGGAAGCCCCCATACTTTAGTTCCAGCACTTAAATTGTGAGTATTTTCTTTGGAAAGTGAGTTTTAATCTACATTTGGAGCTTCAGTATTAGGAAATACTAATACTCATGTATTAAAATTTCTATATTATTATATCATTCTGGAATTTATAAAGTATCTCATGCCCCTTCTGAGGAAAGTTCAAGTCTAAAGTAACAAAGCAACTGTATTATATATTGTTGTAGATTGTATTACAATATCAGTGAGAATTTGGTTCACAAAAGTATGGTATGTTGGTGTAGGAAATGCTAGAGTTGGTAGGGTCTGGGGAGACTCTAAAAGGTTTTCTTTTATTTGTCTTTCAGTTAAGTTCAGTCACTCAATCGTGTCTGGCTCTTTGCAACCCCATGGACTGCAGTATGCCAGGCTTCCCTGTCCATCACCAACTCCTGGAGCTTACTCAAACTCATGTCCATTGAGTCAGTGATGCCATCCAATTTTCTCATCCTCTGCTGTCCCCTTCTCCTCCTGCCTACAATCTTTCCCAGCATCAGGGTCTTTTCAAATGAGCCTGTTCTTTGCATCAGGTGGTCAACGTATTGGCATTTCAGCTTCAGCATCAGTTCTCCCAATGAATATTCAGGACTGATTTCCTTTAGGACTGATTTTTAAAGAAAAGTAGGGCATCTAGATTTCCATGTAAACTTTCCTACTTTTTTTCTAAAATTGTTTAATAATATGTGGTTCATAAAAGAAAAGATGTACAGTATCTTTCCATAAAGTGTTTTGATTTTCTGGCTCTCAGATTAGCTTGAATTAAAAAAAAGTGAGATGTAATTAACATGAAATATACACACCTCTTAAGCCATCTGTTTAATGACTTCTGACAGTATACATACTACTGGATAACTACCACTTAAAACCAAGTTCAGAACATTCTCACCACCCTAGACAGTTCCCTGGTACCCCCTTCCAGTCAATTCCCGGTTCTCCAAGTGTGCAACCATTTTCTGGAACCTTACCCTAAAGGACAAAGAAATTCTGTCTCTACATCAATCTTTAAAGCCCAAGGGCTAAAACTTTCAATGGCCATCTTCTGCTATAAAGAAAACAAAATGAACTCAAAATGAACTTCCTTTGGTCAAGGGAAGGAGGGAAAGGAAATAACATTTGTTTAATGCTTACTCTGTGCTGACCACTTTACATCCATTATTGAAGCCTCGTGTGCAAAGTAATGCAGTTTTTAAAGTATTTAGATGCAGGGACTGAGGCTTGTAATGAAACAATGACTTGCTCAGTGTCAAACAATTAATAGGTAAGGTGAGAAATGAAAACCAGATTCACAATATTAAAGATTTCTTTTTCCTAGTATAAACTTGGAAATGTGTTTTTGAATATCAATATAATAATGAAAAATGGTTTTCTATGGTAAGATTACCACATGGTAACAACAGCATCTAAAATATTAATACCGTTGTTCAGTTGCTGAGTCATGTCCAACTCTTTGCAACCCCATGGACTGCAGCATGTCAGGTTTCCCTGTCCTTCACCATCTCCCAGAGTTTGCTCAAACTCACGTCCTTTGTGCTGATGATGGCATCCAACTCCCTCATGCTCTGTTGCTCCCTTCTTCTCCTGCCTTCAGTCTTTTCCAGCATCAGGGTCTTTTCTAATGAGTCAGCTCTTCACATGAGGTGGCCAAAGTATTGGAGTTTCAGCTTCAGCATCAGTCCTTCCAATGAACACCCAGGACTGATCTCCTTTAGAATGGACTGATTGGATCACTTGCAGTCCAAGGGACTCTCAAGAGTCTTCTCCAACACCACAGTTTAAAAGCATCAGTTCTTCAGTGCTCAGCTTTCTTTATGGTCCAACTCACATCCGTACATGACTACTGGAAAAAATGATAGATTTAGCTATATAGGACCTTTGTAGGCAAAGTGATGTCTCTGCCTTTTAATAAGCTTATCTAGATTTGTCATAGCCTTTCTTCCAAGGAGCAAGCGTCTTTTAATTTCATGGCTACAGTCACTATCTGCAGTGACTTTGGAGCCCAGGAATATAGTCTGTCACTGTTTCCAATGTTTTCCCATCTATTTGCCATGAAGTGATGGGACTGGATGCCATGATCTTAGTTTGTGACATGTTAAGTATTAAGCCGGCTTTTTTTCACCTTCACCTTCAATAAAATATTAATATATTCATTTATTAATTGCCTGATGCTATTCTGACATACTATTTTCGACGTCATAATCAAATTTAAGAGGTAGTATTTTTATTTGTATTTCACAAATTAGGAAAATAAGGACTATCGGGGGTATAGTCAGGCCACTCAAAATGACTGCCGTATGACTTTATCTGCGTCTCCTTCCTGACCTGGGCCTTGCTTCACTTGTACCCTACACGTAAGACTGACCTTCTTAGATACCTGCCCCAGGACCTAGCTAGTGATGGTTCTCATCACAGGGGCGGTGAGGGAGTGTGCCCATCTACTGGTTTCCCTGGTAACCAGTGAGCCCACCTGACGTCACTTCCCCTCTAACTGGTAATCTCACCCCCAGCATGCCCTGTACTGCCACCGTGTCCTTCCTGCCTTGGGATGCAGGAGATGGGGTGGCGCTCTAGGACTTTGCTTCATCCATCCAAGCCTCCCTCATCTGGAGAAGGGAAAGAGCCCAGGGACAGACCCACATAGAAGTGTTACCTTAGCATTTTTACCTCTGTTGAAATTGAGTACATGACTTGCTTAAAGTTAGCGTCTTGCCAATTCTGTTTCTCCTCTTTGGGGAACAAGTATAGGATGGAGACATAGTAGGATTTTCCAGTGATTCTGCCCCTGAGAGTGGAAGGGTGTTTGGGGAATGCAAGTACCTCCTTGCAAGTATGGCAGAGAACAGAGGGACGGAGGGAGGTTGGCCCATTTTATTAACTATTCCTCATTGTTTTCATGTACCTTGAGGTTTCCCTGTGAATGACACTAAAATGTTTGTGTATTTATACTTTAATGTTTTTGAGACTTCCTTCGGGGACACTTACTGTGCTTAACCTGCTCATTCACTTCAGTCAGTTGCTAGTGTGTTAATTCATCCTGAGACTATAAGTGCATTTGAAGTTCACAATAAAATAAAAACCATTAGTGAAGGTATCAATCAGTAATAAAAATAAGATCTGCAAATCTTGTACTTTAATTAAAAATGGGGGCTGTTGAAATGAGAGATTAATGGAGCCATAAAGTAGAAAAATTAAAATGCATATGTAAAACTGAATGGAATAATTGTTCCAAAGATTTACCTTGTCTTAAAATGGTTTCTGAAACCTTACTCTCAGTAGATTGTAATTCTGAAGGTCATGAAGCCATAGAAGCAGGAATTTGCACAATCATCATTATTGGATTGATGATAGGTATTATAGTTTACTGTCTTATTTAAAAAGGTAACAGTGGAAAACAATACTATTTTGCCTCTGCTTTTTATTTTTCTTAAAAACAAAGTAAAATATTTATTTGTTTAGCAAGTTCTTTAATTATATTTTTGTTGCACATATAGAGAAAAGACTCCTTCAAATTATATGACCTCAAAGTATATCAAAATGTTTTGAGTCATTCAAATGTAAAGCTTTAAATGATGCTCATTTCTAATTGATTTTCCAGAAGGGAGAATGATAGGAAGGAGGAAGGAAAGTAACTTCTGTCAATTACTTTCCTGAAAATCCATATGAATTTAGTAAATTAAGAGATGCCTTGGTCTACAGTGTAGTTCAATATCTGAGGGTCAGGACATCTGGTACCCTAATTCAGCTCTGTCATATTTGTACAAAGGAGATTTGAGTCAAACCATTTAAACACTTTTTGTTTTGTCCTCTACCAATCCTCTACAGATTAACATGCTGGAGGGTAAAAGCTGGGGTATGATACTAGCATCTTATCTACTCCTTGTCTATGTCTGAAAATTAATAAGATGTTTACTTCCATCTTGATGCTTCCTTATTGCTATATAGCAATGATCACTTATCGTACTAAAGAATCTCTGATACATGTACACAACTCTAATAAATCATGTTTAGCATTTCAGTGTCTTCAGATAAGAATAACAACCTTATGTTTTAAAGAGGTTAGCAGGGAAAAAAAGGCAGATTGCTGATAATTCACTGGTTCGGAGTACTGGTTTTTAGGTGTTTTCACCAGTGGACATTCGCCACAAAAACCTCCCTACCCAGTCTTCCACCCCTCAGAAATGAAAGATGAGTTGGTTATCCCATAAATCATCTTTCCAAGAAAGCGAGCTGTTCCTGCAATAGGATGGCAGATGGAACAGCTTTTTACCAGTGGGGGGTTGTTCTCTGCTGCCAAGTATATTGAGGAAAGAAGGAATTATGTTAATTCGTCTGTTTTTCTCCTTTGCAAGCAATTTTATATGTATAAGAAGCTCACTCATTTTGGGATCTAAGTTATTATTTTTGGCACTTTGTGTGCTGAATGTGTATGCACTGGTTAACCTTTAAACAGATATAAATGCAATACACTATTAAAGGGTCTTCTGCTTGTTGAATTTCAAAAAGTCATGGGAGGTTAAGGTCTAGAAAACATTATAGGTAGTCTCTCTTGCTGCCCAGTTTCTCAAATGTACAGAGTAGCAGAACTCTTATGAGAGAAGTTTTCTTTACCCTGGCTAAAGACTAATAAAAAATATAAAATGGTCCGACTCTTACTCTGATTAAGCAAGTGAAGATTATTTTATTAAATGACCAGATTTATAGAGGAATAGAATGCTTAGGCTCTTGGTAAATGTTATTCTTGGTATTGAATTTTGATATACATACAGATAGTTTTGCTGTCTCTCCTGACTTTATACAATGACTACTTAAATGCGGAATCTGTTTTCTTTCTGTGAAGTACAATATCAATGTTCTATTCTTTGCCAAGGGCATGGGTTATTCCAGGGTGTAGTCAAGTGAGCAGTCCATCGGGACACATAATTATATCCTGCTCTTTTGTGCCTTCAAAGAGAATATTATGAGAGAATTACTAGTTTTCTCAAACAGCCACACGTGTATTGAAATAGCAAGATCAAGTCCAAAATCCTTTGAGCTTTTTTGCTAAAAAAGATAGCATGTGAAATGCTTCGCATCTTCATTATAGTTACTGCTTTCTAAGAAATCCTTTTCCATGCTGTCTAAGATCAGCTTATTTTTTTAGAGTTCCTTTCTTCTTTTTGCTTTCATCTCTTTTTTTCACTTGTCTTACTTGAGGGGAAGATAACTGAATCACCTCAGGCTCTGTGCTTGTGGACCCTATGAATTTAATGCCAGTAAATAAATTATGTATGTTATATAGCAGTTAGAAAGAATGAAATGGGTATATTCCAGTCTAGGTTGTGATTTCAGGTGAGTAGTTAGTATCTTAGGTGTTTTGTGTTATTTGATAGGGAGGAGATAAAAAAGGATATCTGGATCTTAGGAAGGGACATTCTACTTTGTGCCAGATTCTAACTTTAAGTAAAATACTGTGTTTTAAAATAGTATTTTAAAATACTGTCTTCTGTGTTCTGAATGCGTATCAGGTGATTTTCTTGAGTATTTCTCTAACACCTTATTTGTAGATCCAGGTTACTTCCATTGTGTTGTTATTCTTTCTGGAATATGTGGCTTCTAACATTGCTGTGGGGCTTCCCAGGTAACTCAGTGGTAAAGAATCTTCCTGCCAAACAGGAGATGAGGGTTCGATCCCTGGGTCGAGAAGATCCCCTGCAGAAGGAAATGGCAACCCGCTCCAGTGTTCTTCCTTGGGAAATCCCATGGACAGAGGAGTATGGTGGGCCACAGTCCATGGTGTTGCAAAGAGTTGGACATGACTTAGTGACTAAGCAATAACAACAACATTGCTATGATAGTATAAAGAGAGCTAGAAGACCAAGAACTGTATTTTGAGGGCCAGGTCTGACACATTTCATAATGCAGAACTTACTCATTCTGCAACCTCACTGCAAGGAGAACTGGGAAAAGCCCTCTTTTTGGTATGTCTAGGAAGAAGTAGCAACAGGTTACTAGGCTTCATTGTCTCTGCCAATAGTTAGTGCTTTTATAAATTCATAACACAACCTATGATATTATCATCAGAGCCAATTTCAAATTATGTTACTCACACCTGGATACATTATGTATCTTAGTGTTCATAAAACTCTAAGAGAAAATGAGAACTTAAGACTGACACTACTCAACTTCAAGAATTTACAGAGCTACAGGAATTAAGGTAGTATGGTATTTGGTGAAGAGTGGACAGACTGTTTTTGTCAAGATTAATGGAACAGAAAAAAGAATCCAGAAGTAGACCCACAGAAATATAGCTAACTCGTCAGTCACAAAAGAGAAAAGGCAATTTAATGAAGAAAAGATAGCTTTTCAACTAATGGCAGTGCAGCAACTATATATCCACGTGCAAAAAATATGAAATTAGAAACAGCCCTTAAACCTGTCACAAAAATTAACTCAAAAATGGATCAAAGACTTAAGTATAACAACAGAAAAAAACTCCTACTTGATCACATAGGATAAAGTCTAGGTGACCCTGGGTTTGGTGAATAATTTATATACAACAACTAGAGCATAGTATATGAAAGAAAAATACTGACAAGTAAGGCTTCGTGGAAATAAAATCTGCTCCGTGAAAGACACTGTGAAGAGAAATGAAAAGAGAAATTATGTCTGGTAGAAAAATCTGTAAAGCCTATTTGTGACAAGACTGATATCCAGTATATACAAAGAGCTTTTAAAATGCATTATGAAAAAAATAATCCAGTTGAAAAGTGGGGAAGAGAACTGAACAGACTGCTCTGTGGAGATGATATGTAGTTGGTAAATAAGCCTATGAAAATATGCTGAGCATCATTTGTCATTAGGATATTCTAAATTAAAACAGTGAATTACTATTACACACCTTTTAGAATGATTAAAATCCAAATCACTGACACCACCAGTTTGTTGACAAGGCAATGGAGGAACAGGAACTCTAATTTGTTGCTGGGACTGCAAAATGATACAACTATTGAGAAGACTGTCAGTTTAACAATTTTTTTAAACTGCATTATTACGGTATGATACAATAGTCATGGTCCTTGGTATATGTTCAAATCAATTGAAAACACATGATACACAAAATCCTGCTCACAAAAGTTTATAGAAGCTTCATTCATAATTGCTATAACTTGGTAGATATCCTTTAATAGATGCATGTATAAACAAACTATGGTACATCCAGATAATGGAATATTATTCACAGATAACAAGAAATGAGCTATCGGGGTGGTCCAGTGGTTGAAATTTCACCTTCCAATGCAGGGAATGTGGGTTTGATCTCTGGTTGGGGAGAAAAGATACAACATGCCCCATGACCAAAATACCAAACATAAAACAGAAGCAATATTGTAACAAAATCAATGAAGACTTTAAAACATGGTCCACATCAAAAATAAAATATTAAAAACAAAAACAAAAACAAACAACAAAAAAAAACCAATGAAATGAGCTATCAAGGCACAAAAAGACATGGAGAATTTTAAACACATGTTGCCCAGTAAAGAAGCGGTTTAATTCCACACTGTATGATTCCAACATTTTTGAAAACGCAAAACTTACCAGTAAAAAAGTCAATGGTTGCCAAGGATGCAGGAAAATGGAACAGGATGAACAGGTAGAGCACCAGGGAGCTTTAGGGCAGTGAAAAGATTCTATAGGACAGATCCATGTTAGATCTGTTAGATCCATGTTACTATATATGTTAGTAACATATATAGTTAGATCCATGTTACTGTTAGATCCATGTTACTGGATCTACTGTTAGATCCATGTTACTATATATGTTCAAATTCTAAGAGTGAAAGCTCTAAATATGAGATGGGAAAGAGTGTGGTGAGCAAAGGGTATTCCAAGTGGAGCTCACGTTCTCAGAGATTGGTAAAAATCAGGTTAGATTTCTCAAGAGGAGGAAGTCTGCTCAATTCTTGCCCAAGATCTTTACTCACATCTGCCTTGTCTCTGAATCCCCTCCCTTACATCTAATCTGATATCTAAACCCTTGGCTGATTAGGGACAGTATGTGTTTGATCCTTTATCTCATTTCCAGGACACAGAATTAATGACGATTCTTTTAAGTACCCCCAACCCATTCATGGGAGTTGAGTGGAAGTTCATTCTAACCTAGACTAGCCACAAGCACACTAGTGATGAGCCTTGCGATATTAGACGAGGGCTCTGTATAACACCTTCTTCCCTGATGGCTCAGTTGGTAAAGAATCCGACTGCAGTGCAGGAAGCCTGGATTTGATCCCTGGGCTGGGAAGATCTCCTGGAGAAGGAAATGGCAACACACTCCCGGATTCTTGCCTTGGAAATCCCATGGACAGAGGAGCCTGGCGTGCTGCAGTCCATGGGGTTGCACGACTGCAATAAGGCCAGAGACTGAGTCTCCAGTGGTTGTGTTAAAAGTGTAGTGCAAGTGATCTTGAAGGAGGAGGTATGCAGAGGCAAGGAATCAGGCTGGTCTTGATTTTGAGTCTTGGGTATATAGATTAACAGGTACCTTCTGCCATCAACTTCTGGAAACCATGAATGATCAAGGTTAAGGACCAAGAGTCATATATAGGTACTAGGAGTTAAACTAGGTTGGATTTTGTGCAGCTCTTGACTGCTGTAAATAATCGTAAGACCATATTCAGATCTCAGTACCATATTCAGGTACTCAGAGTCCTCAAGGTGACACTGTTTTTTGGCAGCAAGTTAAATGAACTAACAGAATAAATGTGTCTCATTTTCTCCCTGTTTTCAAGATATGAACCATGTGTAAAAATAGTTTTGAAATATCATAATTTAGAGTTTTCATAGGTATTCATTATCTACTATGTACCAAACATGTTTGAGGCACTGGAATGTTGTCGTTCAGTCACCCAGTTGTGTGCAACTCTTTGTGACCCCATGGACTGCAGCACACCAGGTTTCCCTGTCCTTCACCATCTTCCAGAGTTTCCCCTAGTTCATGTCCATTGCATCAGTGATACCATCCAGCCATCTCATCCTCTGTCACCCTCTTCTCCTTCTGCCTTCAGTCTTTCCCAGCATCAGGGTCTTTTCCAGTGAACTGGCTGTTCTCATCAGGTGACCATAAAATTGGAGCTTCAGCTTCAGAATCAGTCCTTCCAATGAGAATTCAGGTTTGATTTCCTTTAATATTGAATATAACAGTAAGTAAAAGTTTACTGTTGCTATCATAAAACTTCTTCTACTTGAGGAAGACTGATTATGGAAAACATTTATAAATAATCTAGTGACTAATTCCCGGAGAAGGCAATGGCAACCCACTCCAGTTCTCTTGCCTGGAAAATCCCACGGACCGAGGGGCCTGCTAGGCTGCAGTCCGTGGGGTCACTAGAGTCGGACACGACTGAGCGACTTCACTTTCACTTTTCACTTTCATGCATTGGAGGAGGAAATAGCAACCCACTCCAGTGTTCTTATCTGGAGGATTCCAGGGACAGCCCACTAGGCAGGGGGCTGCCGTCTCTGTGGTCGCATGGAGTCAGACACGGCTGAAGCGACCTGGCAGCAGCAGCAGCAGCGGTGAATAATTGCAGATACTGTTGAATACAATTAAAAGAGTAAGAGATAAAGAAACTTAGAGTGATCTGAGAATGAAGCTAATCTAGGCCCATTGAGGAGTAAGATTTGGGATGAGACTCAGATGATAAGAAGGAAGAAGCTTCTTGAGGATCTGGAGGAATAACAAATGCAAATGCCCACACACACAAATTCGGCTTACTTCAGGGTCAGAAGAAGTTAATATGACAGGCATTTAGTGTTCCAGACCAAGTGGGATAAAATATAAAATTAGAAACATAGGCAGGGTCTAAATTATGTAGGTTTCTAAAATGCCACAGTAAGATATTTGTTTTCTCATATACTTTCTTATGCATCATTTTAGAGAGTTATTAGAAGGCAGAATGGTATATCTGATTTACCTTGTAGAAGACCAGTCTGTTTACTGGATGGATAATGAACTAGGGGTGAGTTGAGTTAAGAGGAGAAGGCAAGAGTTCAGTTACAAGGTCTTTGCAGTTTTCTAGATGAGAGATGATGATAAGCTGCCAGAATTATGGTAGTGACCTATAGAAAAAGCTAGTTTCATGCGGCAAATGATTTGGAATTGTTCCCTTCAGTTCTGTGTCAAGTTCTTGTTTTAGAACTCTTTACCTTGGTATCATTTTAAATGTTTGAATACATTTTTACCAACATCACAAGTGTCATATATACATTTGATATATACACACATTTTATATGTATATACATTTATACACATAGATATATATATACATCAAATAGCCTCTTTCTCTTCTTATTTTTTCAGAGAAGGAAATGGCACCCCACTCCAGTATTCTCGCCTAGAGAATCCTGTGGACAGAGGAGCCTGGTGGGCTGCCCTCTATGGGTCGCACAGAGTCGGACACGACTGAAGCGACTTAGCAAGCATGCATACACTGGAGAAGGAAATGGCAACCCACTCCAGTGTTCTTGCGGCTGTCGTCTATGGGGTCGCATAAGAGTCGGACACGACTGAAGTGACTTAGCAGCAGCAGCAGCTTCTTTTTTTTATATTTTTGAAAACTACATAAATGGAAGTAGAGAATTTTAGACCATTTTTACTGTCATTTTTCCAAGATGTGCTGTATTAAAAATATTAGGAAAATTATTGATAATGCAGAACTTGAGCAGTGTAAATTGATTTTTTTGAAGTTTTTTTCTTCAGGCTTGGGAAATTTTAAGCATTCACCCAGACTTACCTTTTGGGATTATATATTTTATTATCCAGAAATTTATAAGAAGGAAGCAAACTCTGAAACTTGTAGAAAGAAAAGCACTGCTGAAAACTTTGGTCACATCCTGATGTGTGACCCTTGTGGAATAAACCACGAGGCTGGACTGTATGTGCTTTAAGAATGCTAGTACATTTTTGAGAGCTAAATCTGGGGGTGGATCTGGCAGACCAATATCCTAGCTTCTGGTATCACTAAAGAAGTAGCAATTATTTTCAATTTTTAAAATATAAAGCAGATTTTTGTTGGAAGCATGTGAAAGTACCCAAGTAGATTGCAAGACAGTTTTGACCCAAAGATTAATGGGACCATTACAAAGGCTTTCACCAGGTTGTAATTCTAAGGGTGGTTAGAGTACATTCATTATGTACTGCCAGGATCCTTAAGGGGTTTTTGGGAGAGCTGGAAATGGATCTTTCTACATCAAAAGCTATTAACTTGTTTTTCCCTTCTTATGTAAGGCATACATTAGTGACTTTTTAAAAAATGCATTGACTTTGGTACTTTTTTGAAACGCAGAGTAAAAATGAATTGTGAAATGTGAGTACAGATTAGTGGAGAGCAAATTAACTTAGTTCCCAATCATATTTTATCACTGGGTAAAGAAATGCAAAACTGAGAAGTATAGCTTCTATCTTTATAGAATAAAGGGACTACATTAGCTTTCCAGTCTGCCACACTGAGAATTTAAATAACTGAATATCTTCTTAATATCTTTTTCCCCTCTTCTGTACCCTCATGTAACACTCAAAAAGAGAGCTATTATTTTTGTGCACTATAAGAATAGGATATTATTGTAAATAAATGATTTTTTCAAATTCAGTCTACTCAGCTTTGGAAGAAGATTGTTATGAACAACATCACATGAGGAGACTCAAGATAAGGATTTTAGCTCTGGTTTTGCTAATGGGCCAGATTATTACCTTCTTAGAAATCCAGGTCCCTTAACAGCAAAAGGGCCATAGTATTAGGTTGCTGCAAACGTAATTGTGGTTTCAGACCATGCATTTTAAATCATTATAACTAGGCTCAAACAGATCTTTATTAGTCAAAATAGGAACTCTTACAATCAGCACATTTTTGCCAATGAGAAATAAGTTTGTTTATTCCTGTAGTGTAAAAGTCATGCTTCAGGATTCAACAAATTCTTTGAAAGCCTTGTCTGCCTGCTGCTGCTTGTGGAAGCATTTTCCCTGAAAAATGTTGTCGAGGTGCTTGCAGAAGTGGTTGTTGGTTGGTGAGTGGTCAGAAGAATATGGCAGATGAGCAAATCTTTGTAGCCCAAACATTCAAGTTCTGTAAAATTGGATGTGTGACATGTGGTTGGGCGTTATCTTTGAGAAAAATTTTGCCCATTTTGTTGACTAATGCCGACTGCAGGCATCTTATCGATTTGCTGAGCATACTTCTCGGATGTAATGGTTTTACAGGGAATCAGAAAGCCGTAGTGTTTCAGATGAGCAGCAGATCACCAAACAGTGACCATGACCTTTTTTTTGGTGCAACTTTGGCTTTGGGAAGTGCTTTGGAACTTCTGTTCCGTCCAGCCACTGAGCTGATCACTGCCGGTTGTCCCATGCAGTTCACTTTTCATTGCCGTTCAAAATCTGATTGAGAAATGGTTTTTTGTTGTGTAGAATAAGATGACACTTCAAAACAGTGATTTTTTTAAATTTTTGATCAGCTCATGAGGCACCCACTTATTGAGCTTTTCACCTTTCCAGTTTGCTTCAAATGCCAAATGGTATGGGTTGAGTTCTTGGGCAACTTCTTGTGTAATTGTAAGAGGATCAGCTTTGGTGGTGCTCTAAGTTGGCCATTATCAACTTCTGATCACCGGCCAACATGCTTCTCTTCAAGGCTCTTGTTTCCTTGGCAAAACTTCTTGAACCTCCACTGCACTGTCCATTTGTTAACAATTCTTAGGCCAAATGCGTTGTTGCTGGTTCAAGGTGTCTCTGGTGCCTTGTGAACTATTTTGAACTTGAATAAGAAACTTGCTTGAATTTGCCTTTTATCTAACATTATTTCCCTAGTCTAAAGTAAATATAAAATACACAAGTGATAAGTCATTAGCAAAACAAAATAAAGTGAGAAACATACATAAAAATTATGTGTAACATAACCACATTTATTTAAGAATGTATTCCAATGTTAAAAGGCTAAGCTCAACAATGCAAAACTGCAGTTACTTTGGCAGCAGCCTAATATATGCCTTGCCTTCATGTCAAGACATTTTGAGGATCAAATGAGGTAATTCTTGGACAAGTTTGTGAATTATGAAGTAGTATAATATCATGATAGTTTTCCTGATTTGAGTCATCACTCCTTTTCAGCAGAATTAGCCACACACTGCTGAAGTTTTGTCACTCTGTTCTGTGGAGTTAACCCCTGGTAGCCGACAGAATGACAGAGGCACTATGAATGTAGTCTTCAGATAAGCATCAGCTCTCTGATCAGAGTAACAGCTCTGTAATCACCCCAGGGAACTGCAAGTACAGTTATAACACACAGTTTTGTCCAATTATAAACAGTTTCATTTTGCAAATATGAAAACTCCCTCAGTCCAATTTTCTGCTTTTTTTTTTCTTGACAAATTTAATGTTCTAGAGAATTTGAAATATTTTAAACAGAATTATTATGTTGACAGTCAGAATGCTAGCTAAATGTCATATTTATTTAGTAATTATTGGTTGTCAGATATTTGACAAGTCCTGAAAATTCTCAAATTTAATCCTTACAGCAATCTTGTATTATGATGCCTGTTTTAGCTAAAGGAAATCTGAAACTTCAAAATATTAAATAACTTGTGCAGGTTACAGCTGGTTAAATGGTGTAATTAAGAACCAGACTGCCTGGTTTTAAAATATGCACTGAAATACTACCTTTTACTACCTTCCTAGAGTCATTTTCTGGTAAAAATATTTCAGAAAAAAATTAGATAGAAATGCAGCATTTTCATAAACTCAAAGAAAACACCATTTAAGAAAAACACATGCCAGTTCTTCACTTTTATTTTGTTCTGGGGAGAGAAAATTTTAGTCCTCTCTATCAACACTTGGAATAAGTTATTAAGTTGTTTGATAAAAATCTTCACATCAGTATTACTTTCAGTCCCATAGGCCCAATATATTTAAAGTTTCTTTTATTCTATTAAGAACCCTGGATATATTTACATATTCATACTTGACTTGGGATACTCTGAGCTAAGAAATAAATGGGAAACTCTGAATAATTCTTGAAAATTGACTTTATTATGTTAGTCTCTAGATTCTTCCACTTTCTCTCTTGTATCACAGTTGATGAGTAGTTCTGAATATGCAGAGCCTCTAGTATTTAGAATCAATGCATGTAGGCTCAATTCCAGCTTGCTCTTTGTGAGACTATAGTATTGAGATTTAGTGTACCTCACTGAATTCTAATTTGATCATATATAACATGAGAATAACTATTAAATTTTTCCTAATCTGAGAGAATTTTATAAAGTTTTAATGCTATATAAATTATTATATTATGTAATAAACTACAGGTTTATAAGCAACTGATTAAGGTAAGGTGTTCCTATCTGTGTAACTGTTGTAAACTTTAAATATGAAAGCTACTAAAATATGTGCATGTGCTTTGAAGAACTGGTACTCCTCTGCTCTGGACTGAATTGTTCTCCATTCTTATGTTGAAGTCCTAACCCTAGTAATGTGACTGCATTTGGAGTTAGGACCAATCAAAGAGTGATAAAGGTTAAATGAGGCCATAAGTGTGTGGCACTAATCAGATACTATCAATACCAGTGCCTTTATAAGAAGGGGGCTTCCCTGGTGGCTCAGGGGTAAATAATACACCTGCCAATGCAGAGACGTGGGTTTGATCTCTGAGTCAGGAAGATCCCTCGGAGGAGGAAGTGGCTACCCACTCCAGTATTCTTGCCTGGGAAATGACATGGACAGACGAGCCTGGTGGGTTACAGTCCATAGGGTTTCAAAGAGTTGGACATAGCTGAGCACACACACATTCACACATGCATGTATATATAGAAGGTGAGAGACAGCAGAGCTCTCTCTTCCATATGAAGACACAGTGGGAAGCCAGCTGTCTGCAAGCCAGGAAGCGAGTCTCACCAGGAACCAAGGTGGCTTGCACTTCGATTTTGGACTCCCTAGCCTGTGAGATATAAATTTCTGGTCCTTAAACCACCCAATCTGTGGTGTTTTGTTATGGCAGCCCAAACTCACTAATATACTTTCCTAAGTATACTAATAAACCTAAGGATAGCTGTAATAAATAGAACTAGGAGCAAGTTACTAGTAGTAAGTTACACATATAGTGTGGGATTGGGTGAGCAGGAGAGAGAGAGAGAGAGAGATTGACTTTAACGAACTGGCTTAGTCTGGAGAGTCAGTCAGGTAAGAGCTGATGTTGAATTTTTGAATTGCAAGACTGGTCATCAGAATTTCTATGTTGCATCCTAGAGGTAGAATATTTTATTCTTTGGGAAAACATAGTGTGTGGTCTAAAGGCCTTCATCTCATTGTATAAGGCCCACCCATATTATGAAGAATATTCTGCTTTGCATAGTTAACTGATTATAAATGTAAATCACATTTATAAAGCACCTTTACAGGAACATCTAGTCTAGTATTTGGCCAAACAATTGGTAAGCCATTTGGTTAGCCAAGTTAACATACAAAATTAAGCATTTTATTGCTGTAACAAATAACTATAAATTTAGTAGCTTAACAGAACAAATTTATTATCCTACAGTCTGAAAGTCAGAAGTCTGAAATGGTTCTCAGTTGCCTAACACCAAGATGTTAGCAAGACTCAACTTCTGGAGAGAATCCACTACTTTGTCTTTTCCAGCGTCTCGAGGCTGCCTCCATTTCTTGGCTCATGGCTTCATTCCTCTGTCTTCAAAATCAAGTGTGTCTTACATTGTCATCTCCCTATTTCTCTTTCTTCTGCCTATTCTTCTATTTATAAGAATCTTTGTGGTTACAGTAGCCCTACACTGATAATCTTAGATATTCTCTTAATCTAACAGTCTGAAGAGTAACATCCTTAATTCCATTTGTAATCTTAACTCCCCTTTGTCGTGTAATTTAAGATATTCACAATTTTGAAGGGTTTGGGACATGGACATCTTGGAGGGGGTGGCTTCTTCTACTGGCTTCACTAGCTGACTTACGTGGTCTAAGAAGGATATGGTTAATTGTTGAGACCAAACGTTTAAGCAAAAGCACGTAAGTTGGTAGTTCCAGCTCTTCCTTTGAGTTCAACAGGCAGATGACTTTATTTTTCCACAGGTTGAAGTGTTAGTTGCTAAGTTATGTTTGACTCTTTGCAACCCCATGGACTGTAGTCTGCCAGGCTCCTCTGTCCATGGGGTTCTCCAGGCAAGAATACTAGAGTGGGTTGTCATTTCCTTCTCCAGGGGATCTTTCCAACCCAGGGATTGAACCTGGTCTCTTGCATTGCAGGCATATTCTTTACCATCTGAACGAAGAGGTTTGCTCATCTATAAATTGAACTGAAAGTGTTTGAAAGGATTAAGTGGTTTGATACTTGTAAATCATCTAGAAGAGTGATTAACACATAATAAGAAATCAGCTCATTTATCTGTTATTATTTTGATTGCATATTCCATCTGTGTTTTTTTAGAAAATTAAAAGTTATATAAATTGGTAAGAGGAAATGAGAGATACATAATTATTATCACTTTGTTCCATGACTTTTCTTTAGGCTTTATGCAGTCCAAGATAACTTACTTTTTCTGTTTTAAATTATCTTAAAATCTAGAGACACAATGATATTTTATGCATATACATATGTACCTAGTAAATAAATGATACTTCATGCCTGGCAATGGAAACAGAAAAAGCATCACCAAAAATATTAAGCATATTAAAATAAGAATTTGAAAGAAAGATTGATTTTTTTCCCACCATTTTCTTCTGATTTGAAGGAGTTGGAAGTTTTAGAAAAAAAGAGTAAGGAAGACTTGATTATTTTTAAGAATATATAGCATTATAATTAAATGTTAAATATTCTCAATAGAAAATCAAAAGCAAAACCAGATTATATGACAAAATCAACTTTAGTCATACATATGTGTTTGTGTGTGATTTTTATTGCTAGAAATGAGACTTAATCTGCCAAATATTTTACCTGTTAGGCCCTGGCAGCTCAACAGACAAATATGGAAGCCACAAAAATGGTATATCTTTATTACATTTAATTTATAAATATTTACAGAACATTTTGATGTGCACTTTTTAGATTTAGTATTTTTGACATCAGCGGCCACATATTGAACTTTTTTATATTTTTCTTTCTTGGCTTTGACAATTCCTGTCTATAATAAATTTTGTGAATTTAGTAGTTGCATTGACATAGCTAGGTACCTGGGTAATATAATCCATTAAGTCATACATGAAATAGAATGTTAAATTTTGCACTTTTAAATGTTTTTCATTTAACAAATATTTGTTGAGCATGTTCCAAAACAGATTCCAGTGGTTGCTGCTGCTGCTAAGTCACTTCAGTCGTGTCCGACTCTGTGCGACCCCAGAGACGGCAGCCCACCAGGCTCCCCGGTCCCTGGGATTCTCCAGGCAAGAACACTGGAGTGGGCTGCCATTGCCTTCTCCAATGTGTGAAAGTGAGAAGTGAAAGTGACATCGCTCAGTCGTGTCCGACTCCTAGCGACCCCATGGACTGCAGCCCACCAGGCTCCTCCGTCCATGGGATTTTCCAGGCAAGAGTACTGCAGTGGGGTGCCGTTGCCTTCTCCGCAAGTGGTTGAGGACAAGTTAACAAAATAGAAGAGACTCTATTTCTATGCATCTTATATTCTAGCCTTAAAAAAAAAAAAAAAAAAAAAAATGATGGTTTTTAACCTTTTCTGGTAATTTTATGGTAGTATTCCTTTGTTATTGGTTTAGAGGAGTAGAAGTATATTTAATGTAATTCATTATATAAAAAGTTAATTTTGACTAATAGGATTAAATAGATTGCTGTGAAATAGAGAAGGGTCCCAGGTGGTACAGTGGTAAAGAAACCGCCTGCCAAGGCAGGAAACATAGGGTTCAATCCCTCGATGGGGAATGTCCCCTGGTGGAGGGAGTACACTCCAGTACTCTTGCCTGGAAAATTACATGGACAGAAGAACCTTATGGGCTATATAGTCCATGGAGTCTCACAGAGTTGGACATAACTGGGCATGCACAACCTCAAATAACAAAAAGAGAAGGGGGTCATTGAGCAAATAGTTATTGATTACTTACATATTTAAAAGGATTATGTCCCTATAGGTACTAGAGCCTATTATACTGAACAGTGTAACTTCCTCATAGCAAAGTCAGAAATAGGGCCATGCAGAAGCTGGGACCTTAGAGAACTGAATTATTTGCTGTGGTTGTACAGTTGAAGAAGCTGTGTCCAGAAACCAGGTATGTTTCATTCCAGGATAGAATACTCTTGACCCAAGTGCAATGTGATGTCTAAGTTTATAAATTTTTTAAATCATTTTATTGAAATATCATTGATTTACAATGTTATGTTGATTTCTGCTGTGCAGCAATATATATATTTATGTATATATTTAATATAATAGTTAATATATTTAATAATTATTTAATATTTAATATATAAAATATATTTATATATAAACACACACATATATATTATTTTCCATATTATTTACTATTATGGTTTGTCACAAGATATTGAATATAGCTCCCTGTGCTATACAGTAGGACCTTGTTGCTTATCCATCCTGTGTATAATAGTTTGCACTTGATAATCTCAAACTCCCAGTCCGTAACTCCTGCACCCTCCTCCATGTTGGCAAACCTGATTCTATTCTCTATATCTGTGCCTGTTTCTGCTTCACAGATACATTCATTTGTGTTGTATTTTAGATTCCACATATAAGTGATATCATGTGGTTTTGGTCTTTCCACATATAAGTGATATCATGTGGATTTATTCCACTTGGTATAATAATCTCTAAGTCCATCTACGTTGCTGCAAATAGCATTTCATTCCTTTTTAGGGCTGGGTAGTAGTCAACTCTATGTGTGTGTGTATACGTGTGTGTGTGTGTATCATACATCTCACATCTTCTTCATCCATTCATCTCTCAGTGGACATTTAGCTTGTTTCCATGACTTGGCTATGGTAAAGAGTGGTTTTGCTATAAACATAGAAGTGTATGTTTCTTTGGAAATTATAGTTTTGTCTGGATATCCCAGGAATGGCTTTGCTGCAGTATGTACTAAGTTGCTTTAGGTATTTCTAACTCTTTGTGGCCCTGTGGACTGTAGGCTGCCAGGCTCCTTTGTCCATGGGATGCTTTAGGCAGGAATACTGGAGTGGGTTGCCATGCCCTACCCCAGGGATTTTTCCCACCCCTAGGATCGAACCTGCATCTTGTATGTCTCCTCTGTTGGCAGGTGGTTATTCACCACTCGTCCCACCCGGGAGGCCCTGGTGCAGCACATGGCAACTCTATTTTTAGTGTTTTGAGGAACTTCCATGCTGGTTTCCATAATGGCTGTGCCAGTTTACATTCCTATGGACAGTTTGGTTTGTAAATAACTCATTCTCTTGAGTGAGATGTTTCTACTTGTTAATATGTGTTGTGTTACGAGGAATTTGGAAGTCTCTTTGGCCACAGGGTTTGTATGTATTATCACACAAAAGGAGTCCTCTGACTTCAATCCATTATAAACTATTGGAATCCACATGCAGGGAATAAAATGGTCTCTTTTATCTACATGTCAATGGGAATCCTAGGAAATATATGATTTGTATATAAATTTCAAATGAGCACTTGAAAATTGTGTAGGAAAATTACTATTTGTTACTTGTCTAATTTGTAGGCTGTTTTTTAATCAACAAATTTAAATTTGAATTTCCATAAGCATGAACTTATTTTCTGTAGTTGAAATTTATCTCTAGTTTTTCTCTTTAATTTTTCATATATGGAAAAGTTTTGTCAATGTAGTAAAAAGTTACTTTGTTTATGTGAAAACTACTACATGTTTAATATGTTGTTAATGTAAAAAAAAAAAATGGATAAGGAAATGGCAACCCCCTCCAGTATTCTTGCCTGGAGAATTCCATGGACAGAGGAACCTGGTAGGCTACAGTCCATGGGGTTGCAGAGTGGGAAATGACTGAGCTACTATCATTAATGTAAAAATACTACATGTTTAGTAAGATCTTACAATAAGCATTTCTTGAGTAGTTACTCTTTGCTCTTTGCTGGATGTGAGGAGGTGAATTTGCCAATCTCTTTCCTCAGGAGGGAAATATTTAGAAATGCAGTTATTTCATTTAAATGCTGTCTGAGACATAAAAATACGTATCTGGTCATGTGCTATATTTTATTAGAATTTTTACCAGAGAGAGTATTTATAGTCATAACTATTTTGCTATTTTAAAACAATTGTAAAAAATAGAAAAATTTAGGTAACTATCTGATATTACTCCTAATAGTGGCCAAAATTAAGTTTAGTATGACAAAATCTATAAAATTTTATTAAATTTTATTTAGAAGAATTAATTTAATTATGTTTTTTCAGTGTTAATAATCTCCAGCTAGCCAATTATTCCAGTTTAATAATGTTATTACAAAGAAAGAATTTAAAATTTTATATTTAGAATATGTTTCACTAAGAATTACTGAGATTTAGTACCATCTGAGTATTTTTTGCCAAACTATTTTCATATTTTATATGATAAGCTTTACATTCAAGCATGAATTTAAACTAATAGGAGACAAAACTTTGGAAAGGTATTTAAAACAGAAATTTAGACAATGATGTTACAAAAGCATATTTAATACTCTTTTTGTACTGAAGCTTGTCATAGTCAACAGAAAACTATATAGTGAAAGTGGCATATTCTGGTAAGCACAGATTACTGAGTCATCTAGTTTTTGAGTGAAATCTCCAATTAAAATATTTGTAAGAGTTTCTCTATGAGATTAATCTTAATGGGGTACAGACCTATACTTATGAAAACTTGCCACTCCGTTTTTGCTTTGAAAGTTGAATGATTATTTTTATGGAAAAGAATTTATATTCTGAGTTCAAGAATGGTGAACTGTAGTTATATCAGAAAAAGATAGATTTGTGTTGGAAAATTTTAAATTTCTTTTGGGGCGCTTTTGTTTACATGCTTTGGGGTAAATTTTCAACACAGTGTGTGTTAAGATTGAACCACGCAGCTCTCACTGATGTTATTGGGAATCTCTAGGCTGCATTTGCTCATGCTGTGCTGAAAATGTACCTCCTAATGTTTGAGTAGTTTCCTGGCTATCATGGATGCTAAAATAGAGTGATTATGGCCCACAGTATAAGTATATACTTAGATAGTTTTAAAATATGTGTTTGATAAAGGGTTATGTGAATTGTTATATAGAGCTCAAATCTAATACACTACAGCTTAACATTGAAAATAGCAGTGTTCAGTGAACTATAGCTTATATTTCACCAGGACCAGATGATATGCTTCATTCTGACTTCATTTTACTCCTTGCTATGATTCTGAACAGCAGCCACTATGGCACAAATGGAGGGCACCCCAATGGATTCGTTTATGAAACGCCATATACTAAGAGTATTCTTGGAGCTTCACCCTCTTTCCCCTTTGTCCTTATTTTTAATTGGTACATCCAAGGCTTCAAGAACAGGGTTTCTATCTAGTGTAAGCTACACAATGAATTTTGCTAATTTTTATTCTTCATTTTGCTTGTTGAGGCCAAGTACAGAAGTATTTTCTGGAAAGTGTGTCCCTAGATTACTTTCTTTTTCTATTTAACTGCAAGTAGATGCTTTATCATTAACCTACTCCTCCATGATTGATTTAGAGAAATTCAAACTTATTGTAAAACTGATTTATCAGATATTTACTGTACTTTATGTGGTCTTTGAATGGTTTTATATACTTATAGAACTCTGTGACTCTTTAAATAGTAAAAAGTCTGTTTTCTTGATCATTGAAGAATGATTATAGAATGTTTCTTATCTAGTACTTTCGGGTTAGTAAGGTTCAAGTGAGACGCATTCTAAGTTTTGCTTTGTTAGTGTTTCGTGTTTATTCAAAGAAACACTGATATATGAAATTTTAGAAGAAATACAAGAAAGAAATGTAATCTGAAAATATACCTATATTAAGCCATATATATTTATCACTGTGATATATCATATTTAAATTAAGGAAAAAGAAATGGAGAAGATTGATGATTTTTTTTTTTTACTTTGGAAGATGAATCAGAATAATTCCACAATATGCCTGATTTAAAATGTTTGGCTTTCTCCATGTCAAAAATGATTTTTCTTTTATACACTTTACTGAGGTTATTGAATATTTCTATCCAGGACTAAAGCACCATTAGATACTCTCCAAGTTAGAAAGATGAATAAAGTCCTTGGAATTAGAGCAAGATTACACATTTAAGAGTGATGAAAATGAGTTTGGACTTCAAATCATCAAGCCTCCTGATGCCATAAGGAAAATCTACCAGCCTGATTAAAATTGAATGTCTTGGATTTGGGGGGAAAAGTCAATTCAAGGGACAGATTTAGATGTCACAGAGTTGGTAGCTGAAATTCTGGGATTAGAGTAGATCACTAAAGAAAAGGAAGTAGAATAAGAAATGAAACGTCTAGGGAAATCATACAAATAAAGAGAAAGAGAAACAGAGAAAGACAAGCAGAATTTGAAGAGTTAAGAGACTATGAAAATGATAGACAAGAAAAAAGCAATTTTAAGAAAATGAAGAGTTCAAATATCTAATGTTTCATATTGTTTTGGGCATATTGAGTGAGAAAAGGCAACTTAGTTAATTAATTCATGGATATGTTCAGTAGCTTTAAAGAGATATAACTTGAGCCCTAAAATATTGAAGCCTGAATGGAAAATAAAATGGAAACTGCCATTAAGACTGTCAAAAATTATTTCAATACATTGGCCAGCCCCTTAGACTGCAAGGAGATCAAACCAGTCAATTCCAAAAGGAAATCAACCCTGAATATGCATTGGAAGGACTGATGCTGAAGCTGAAGCTCCAATACTTTGGTCACCTGATGCAAAGCACCAAGTCATTGGAAAAGACCCTAATGCTGGGAAAGATTGAAGGCAGGAGGAGAAGAAGGCTGCAGAGGATGAGATGTTTGATGGCATTATTGACTGAATGGACATGCATTTGAGCAAGTTCCAGGAGATAATGAAAGCCAGGGAAGCCTGGTATGCTGCAGTTCATGGGATCGCAATGAACTGGACATGGCTTAGTGACTGAACAACATTGGCCATAAGGAGGAATCAAGTATGACGGTGGTGATGAAACAGAGCAGGGGTTGTGGGAGGATGTTTTGTTGTTAATTTGTTTCTCTTTCATGGACAAGATTTGCACTAATTTTTCACTAGGAAGATGTGTTAATTTATAGTCCACTGTCACCTTTGACAGTGAAAAGGGGCTATTAGTATTTGTTTCAGGATGATAGGCATATACAGGAACTCTGAGTAGCAAACTAGGATATAATAGTTACCCTATTAGGCAGAAGGAATTAAGCCTAATAATTTTCAGTTCTAGACAGACTAAGGTAGCATAAAAAGCTTTTAGGTGTCTGGATGACAAAGAGAGCAGAAACATTGCCACATTCATTCCAGAGATAATTGGATACAGTGACACTTTCCCAATGATTGACTATAAAGTAGAGGCAAAACATATAAGGCCTGTGCCAATTTTTTCATTATATATTTTAAAGAGTATCTTCTTTGCATGAAAGGGAAAGACAGAAACAGCATTTGACACTCTAAACAGTTGTTATAGAGGCATGTATACACAACCCATAAAGGAAAATGACAGAGAATATCATCCATTACAAAAGAAAGCAGCCAGATTTGCAGTTTTTTTTTGTTTTTTCTTTGTTTGTTTGTAAGTTCAGGTCAACTTTTTTGGATTAATTAAAGGAAACTATGTGAGATTTCAGTGAAACTTTATTTGAATATTTTAAGTTTTTTTTTTTTTTCCTAAAGCAAAATGTTTTTCTGATAAATATGGTAGGAATGTTAGGTGATACAAATGGCCTCTCTTTATACTAAGAGGATCTCATTCGGCTTGTTTTGTTACACTGTTGAATTCTCCTGGTCCTCCTGCCTTATTGTGTACTGCTCCCCATAGGCCCTCCAGCTGAAAATTGATCTCCAGTCAATAGTGTGCATTTATTCAACCTGCTTTGTAATCGGTCCTGCTCTGTGAATGAAATTCATCGTGGGAGACTTGTTTACTAGCTCTGTTAGGACTGACCTGTTTGAAAGCCCTGTCAAGCTGTCTGAATTTGGATGCTTTGGACGTTTGCCGTAAGGAATTCTTTGCTCACCGAAGGAGCTAAATTGAGCAGAGATGAAGGACTGGTGTTCATTGATTTTTTTCCCTCCTTGCTTCTGAACAACTTAGAGGACAGGATACAAACTTAAAAGCTGTACCATAAGCATTTAAATAAAATACTCTTCTAGTCTTGCAAGTCTAACTGATGTGGTTTCAAATGACTTCATAAAATAAACCAGGTTTATAATTGGGAAAGCATTTAGCTGGCTAATTGAAATTCAAAGAAATCTTTGGCAATATTGTATCATCTCTTGTACCTGCTCTTGAAAGCTGTTATAATGCCGGGGTTTCCTTTTAGAGGGATCAAACCATCCTTTGTTTGAAATTAAAATTCAATCCTTTGATGTTTCACTGGACCTTTTGTTCTTGCTTTTTTTTTTTTTTTTTATTCTATTCTGATTTATTTTAAATGTAGAAATTTGTACATATAAAAAGATAAATGCTCAATGAAAAGGAGGATTCCAACAATACAGGAAATTTTAGAGGAGCTAAAGTCATTTGATGTGTCTGAAAAATTAATTTTGTTAAGCTTAGGTCACTATCCCTCTGTGCACATATATTGAATTGATGGTGTTCTGTAATCTGCTATTTTTTTTTTTTAACTTAACAGTGTGTTGTGACCATTTTCTAGAACAATAAGTATAGGTCTGTGTTATCTTCCTATGACTTAAAGGATTCTGATTTACAAGATTCATCTTTTTATTGCTTTTCTAAAGATGGACATTACTAAAATCATAGAATAACTTTGTGTTAATCCTTGTTTCATGTCAGAAGAGAGCTATTCAAGCGGTATGAGCACAGAGGAATGTGTTAGCCACGGACAGGTGCACCTCCGAGAACCTGAGCATATTCAGTACAGTTGGGTCTTCTTTAAAGTCTGGACTCAAGTAATAAATTTGGATTACTTTTTTGGCACATTTCATTGTCTTAGCTTCTTTTCTTACATCTGCTCACAGTCTTTACATCCCTGTGGTTGTTCAGTCACCCAGTCGTGTCTGACTCTTCGTGACCCCATGGACTGCAGCACAACAGGCCTCCCTGGCCCTTATCATCTCCCGGAGTTTGCCCAAGTTCATGTCCATTGCATTGGTCATGGCATCCAGTCATCTCATCCTCTGACACCCTCTTTCTTCTGACTTCAATCTTTCCCAGCATCAGGGTCTTTTCCAACGAATAGGCTCTTCACATCAGGTGAGCAAAATATTGAAGCTTCAGCGTCAGCATTAGTCCTTCCAGTGAATATTCAGGGTTGATTTCCTTTAAGATTGACTGGTTTGATCTCCTGCAGTTCAAGGGACTCTCAAGAGTCTTCTCCAACATCACAGTTCAAAGGCATTAATTCTTTGGATGTCATGCTTTCTTTTTGGTCTTGCTCTCACACCATACGTGACACTGAAAAAACCACAGCCTTGACTATATGGACCTTTGTCAGCAAAGTGATGTTTTTGTTTTTCAGCACGCTCTCTAGGTTTGTCGCAGCTTTCCTGCCAAGAAGCAATCATCTTCATGTCTGCTGTTACCATCCACAGTGATTTTAGAGCCCCAAAAGAGGAAATCTGTCACTGCTTCCACCTTTTCCCCTTCTATTTGCCATTAAGTGATGGAGACGGATGCAATGATCTTCAGTTCAGTTCCGTCGCTCAGTCGTGTCTGACTCTTTGTGACCCCATGAATCACAGCATGCCTGGCCTCCCTGTCCATCACCAACTCCCAGAGTTTACTCAAACTCATGCCCATCGAGTCGGTGATGCCATCCAGCCATCTCATCCTCTGTCGTCCCCTTCTCCTGCCCCCAATCCCTCCCAACATCAGGGTCTTTTCCAATGAGTCAACTCTTCGCATCAGGTGGCCAAAGTATTGGAGTTTCAGCTTCAGCATCAGTCCTTCCAGTGAACACCCAGGACTGATCTCCATTAGGATGAACTGGTTGGATCTCCTTGCAGCCCAAGGGACTCTCAAGAGTCTTCCCCAACACCACAGTTCAAAAGCATCAATTTTTCAGTGCTCAGCTTTCCTCACAGTGCAACTATCACATTCATACATGATCACTGGAAAAACTATAGCCTTGACTAGACGGACCTTTGTTGGCAAAGGCAAAGGCAATGATCATAGCTTTCTTTTTTTTAATATTTAGTTTTCACCCAGCTCTTTCACTCTCCTCCTTCACCCTCACCAAGAAGCTCTTTAGTTCCACTTTGTTTTCTGCCATAAGAGTGGTATTATCCACTTACCTGAGGTTCTTGATGTTCCTCTGCCAGTGTTAATTCCAGCTTGTATCTCATCTAGCCCAGCGTTGCTCATGATGTGCCCGGCATATAAGTTAAGTAAATAGGGTCACAACAAACAGCCTTGTACTCCTTTCTTAATCCTGAACCAGTCAGTTGTTCCATACAGGGTTCTAACTGCTGCTTCTTGACTCACATACAGGTTTCCCAGGAGACAAGTAAGGTGGTCTGGTAATTTCATCTCATTAAGAGTTTTCCACAGTTTATTGTGATCCACACACTTGAAGGTTTTAGCATAGTTGATGAGACAGAGGTAGATGGTTTTCTGGAATTCCTTTGCTTTCTCTATGATCCAGCTAATGTTGGCAACTTTGATTCTGGTTCCTTTGCCTTTTCTAAACCCAACTTGGAAATCTAGAAGTTCTTGGTTCCTGTAATGCTGAAGCCAGGCATGCAAGATTTTGAGGTTTACCTTACTAGTGTGGGAGATGAGTGCAATTGTCTGGGGGTCTGAACATTCTTTGGTACTGCCCTTCTTGGAAATTGGGATATGAGGTGACTTTTTCCAGTCCTGTGGCCATTGCTGGGTCTTCCAGATTTGCTGATGTAATGAGTGCAGCACTTTGATAGTATCATCCTTTAGGGTTTTAAATAGCTCTACTGTAATTCCATTGCATCCACTAGCTTTATTGACAGCAGTGATTCCTAGGGCCAGTTGACTTCACACTCCAGAATGTCTGGCTCTGGGTAACTGACCACATCATCATGTTTATCTGGTTCACTGATATCTTTTGTGTGTGTGTGTGTGTGTGCAGTTTTCTGTGTCTGTGCATTCTTCCCATCTCTTCTTGATCTCTTCTGCTTCTACTAGGTCTCTACCACTTCTGTCCTTTATTGTGTCCATCTTTGGGTGAAATGTTCCCTTGATATTTCCAATTTTCCTGAAGAGATCTCTAGTCTTTCCGCTTCTGTTGTTTTCCTCAATATCTTAGCATCGTTCATTGAAGAAGGCCTTCTTGTCCCTCCTTGTTATTCTCTGGAACTCCATGTTTAGTTGAGTGTACGTTTCCCTTTTTCCCTTACTTTCTACTTTTCTTTCTTCAGCTATTTGTACAGCCCCCTCAGATAGTCAGTGTTTACAGATTTTCCCAGTGTTTTTTCCTTCTGTTTAAATTTCACAGATGAATTTTTCTATGATCATCTTTGGCTCAATTTGCAGGGCCTTTTTTTCTTAACATTTGGGTTATTAATACATTATCTTTGATTTGAAATTATTTTCCCACCTAGACTTTCAGCCTTGTTTGTAATAGCTTTGCTATATGGACATCTAAATTTTTTTATTTCAAAAATTTTTAAGCATGACAAAATTTTAGGTTAGAGGAATATACATTCCAAGTAAAATTAACTTTAGCTGTAAATAGTAATTTCTGTTATTGCTAGGTATAAGTTGCTAATGCCAATATAAAAGTGTATGTAATCACTTGCCGAGTTTAGTCATTATTCTAACTTGAAGGTACATTACAATTGCAGACCAGTCTTTTCCTTTTTGATTTGGGCAAATAGGAGCACAAACTTAGAAGCTCCCTCATAGCACTGTGACTTAAAAAGGTGGGCACATTTGCTGCATTGAAAGTAGACGAATCTCTTAGATATCACGGGTTTCATTTCATCTGCTGTAAAGCAAGGCGTTTGGAATTGTAATCTCTACAAATGTGTATTGAGCATCAATAATTTATTGGCCTCTTTACATGTGCTCTTTATTTATTCATCATTTCAAACTGTATGAGTGTTGCTACCTGCTTCCCATGTGTTGAGAATCTAAGGTTCAGAGAAATGAATTAAACTTTCTTATAATCATATAGTTAATACATGGTAGAACTAAAATGTGAATTTAGTTCTTTCAGAATTTAAAACCTGTTTTTTCCCTGATTATATCACATATTTATGTTAATTTGATATACCCCATGTGCTCCAGAAACTTAGTTCCTAATTGGACAGAGGGAATATTGGGTTGGCCCAAAAGTTCATTTTTTGACCCAGAGTAACTTTTTGACCAACCCAATATTTATTATTTGCCATCCAGACCAGTGACGCTTAACTAGCATGGTACCACCCTTGGAGCATTTGAGAATGTGGGAGAACAGTTTCATTTGTCATATTGACTGGCAGTTGCCACTTGCATTTAGTGATTGAGGCCACAGGAATATTAAACATTTTGCAGTGTCTACTTCAGGCTCCTGGAACAAAGAATTTCCCCCCACAGTTGGGCCCTTGGTGCCCCTGTTTAGGAACAGTAATTTTTCCTGTGATATCTGTGAGGGCAGGAGACATTTCTTCTTGTATTATTACTGCCTAGTAGAAGTATAATGCTTTAGTTTTTCATAATGTGTACTGAAAACGTCCTGGAGTCATAGCCACAAATAGGAGTAGCCATACCAATAGATTAGTAGTTATTACCACCACTTAACATACAACCCGGATTTTCAGTGCTGAGCATGTTTGCTTACTAAGAGAAGATCCAAAGCCTTCATGATGTTACAGATTTTACATCCTAAAGTCTCTGATGATATTAATTGTTCTCTGCCAGAGTGTTTCATTGGTTACCTCCTTCACACTTATATTCTGTTGACAGTTATCTACCAAAGAAATTGTGCTTCCTGCTCTTTCATGTTACCCTTTCTTGGGTCTTTTTCTTTTCTATACTAGGAAGGGGAAGTGTTAGGTGTTCAGTTGGGCCTGACTCTGTGAGTACATGGACTGTAGCCCTCCAGGCTCCTCTATCCATGGGATTCTCCAGGCAAGAGTACTGGAGTGGGTGGCCATTTTATTCTTCAGGGAATCTTCCCGGCTCAGGGATCGAACTTGGCTCTCTCACTTTGCAGGCAGATTCTTTACCATCTGAGTCAGATTCTCCTTTGGCATGCAGTTCCCATTTTTTATTACCTTGGTAGGTCTGACTCACTTTTCCTTATCTAGTTTAGGTATGTAACTGTTCCTCTTGCACAATTCCCGAATACCCTGCTCATACTGCAACTGAGGTGTTTACCACAGTACAGTATTTTAGTTTTCTGATCTTGTTTTTGCTTTAGCCTGTAAGCTCCCTAAAGGTAAGGGACTGTGTTTACTTCAGTAGATAAAAGATTATAGGTTACTTTCCCCATAACTTGAACTATTCTTGATGAGAGCAGTTGTAGAACGAGTAGTCCTTCAGCCAGTTCAGACTATCCAAACTTTGTATTATGTCTTGGCATTCTTTTCATTGGAATGAGTCTTGTAAAAATCTTAGTATATATTCTCTTCACAGAAGATATATTTATACGGCTTTAAATCCATCACTGATTTTTAAATCTGTCATCATTTGGCAGTAGACACATTTTTTTTGGCTTAATAAGGCCAATTTTTTGTTAAAATTTACTCTCTGTAAAGGCTCCATTCCAAAAATATTTAAATCATTTGCTTTAAATAAGCATTTAACCAGCATCGAAGATAATCGCATATACTTTGAAAGTAAAGTACAAATAGTAATTAACCATTGTGAATAGGAGAGAACACTTGAAAATTTATTATTTCTATTTTGTACTGCTATCACAAATTGACTTAAAAGCAAATTGTTTCTTGATTAAATCCTTAAAAGGAAATCTTTAGTGGGCCTGTGCGACTATTAAAAATGCAAATATTTTAAATTCAGACTTACAAGAAACCACTTAAAAATAGAATTCTTGAATAATTAACTGTTCTGACTTAAAGGATCTTCAAATTTATCACATTAAAGTATAAACAAGTCACCTCACTTTTTCAGTTGTATTAAAAATTCTTCTATAATACTTTAGTCCATTAAATTAAGCATAGAACACTATAGAAATGATATATCCTCCTTGATTTAGGCTCTTACAATATTTGATCAATTTTTGAAATATGAAGTTCTTAATTGTAATTATGGGCTATAAACAAAATTATGTCATACATTTCTTGAGTCTAGGATGTACTCTGGGTGATAATGTTTTAAGAATAATAATTTATAATATACTTTCTTGTGATTTATCTTTGTCTTAAAAACTAAATACAATAAGAAAAAGTTTATCTTAGTTAGGACTATGTTGATAATTAAGGTTTTAATGTATCTGTTAAATATAAGCTCATATGCTGATGAGTGCTAATGGCCAAAATGAACTATGGAAATATTAATTCAAATAAGTGGTTAGAGGATGAGAAAAGTAGGAAAAAATCACTAAAATTACTGAAATGCTCTTTCCTATTATGAGATATAAACGTATGAGCTTATTTTAGCTTAAAATTATGTATACTTACGTACAGTAGTTAAGGAAATCAAGCTGTTCCATAATTCTCTTTACAATGGTGCATTATTTTATTCTACTTTTTATAATTAAATTGAAATGATGTGTATAAACTGAACTTCAGTGAAAATAAAGTTGTCATCTCAAGCTTTGTTGATCTTGTCTTGAGAAAACACATGATTAAACATGTTAGATTGAGGTTAATGGATGTATTGTCTTTGAAGGCTCTGAGAGTTGGGTTGCTGGCATGGTAAAAGAATTAGTATTCCATTAATGGGTGAACTTCTTACCCATGTAAAAATAGTGTACTTAACAAAGAAGTAAAATGATGAGATTTATTTCCTTTGCTTCAGGGAGATGAGGCAAGGTGCATATGGCTATCTTGACTGACAAAGTTGTCTCCTTATCCAGAAATGACAGGTAAAAATGGCTAAATTCCAAATCATGAGCACTTGAAAATATTTATTGAAATTTTATTTTCTTTGTATATTAGTGGAGAAGAATACATTGTGGAATTTTAACTCTGATATAAATAATACTAATATCGTTGACAGTATTAATAACTTTGTTATAAGTTCAGTATATTCTACGTCTTTAGTACCTAGAGCTGTGATAACTCATGGGACATGATTTGATATCTGGAACTTTAGCATCCTTATAAATATGAACTAATGGAATTTTACTTTATTTTTTGTTCTGTTTCTCAAGGTACAGTAAAACAGCAGAAAATAAGTAGTATAATAACTTGGGAATGTACTGAATTGGAAGCTGCACAGTTTTATTTTGGAATATTACTTAAAAGTATTGTGTTTAATCAGGGTACGTTGAATTCTTACTTAACCTTTCAACTTTATTGAATATCCTGATCTTATTATTCTCAAAATGTCCTTTAATATAAATTTTATTTGCAAAAAAGTAAAATAAATTTCCATAGCTTGCAGATAATTTAAATTTATTTCTCTTTCAAGAGTTGGAATAGATTTTATGGAGCACTGGGGAGAGAACGTCCACCCTCAGAACTTTCTGTAGTTGATCGCCTTCCTCTGATCTGATCAGGAAAGAAGCTCTGAGAAAATTGTATTGTGAAGAGATATTAATTACATGTAGCAAAATGGAACAGTGTGCATTTTGGCATGAAATGAAAGTGAAAGGAAACATTGTAAACTTTAGATACCTAATGCATTCCAAGGAAAAAACAGAGATGTGACTATCAAGAACTATCAGTAACTGTTGTCAGGGACAACCTTTTCTTCCTCATACAAACTGATCTCCCACAGATCTAGAAAATGTACCCTACAAGCAAAGTTTCTCTAGCTACATTTTAGGACCCTAGGGAAGCTTCTGTAGATGTCTCTGCTTGCATTTTACTGTGTTAATCTCCCCCTCCCTTCCGCTTTTTCTTTTTTGGGTTAGGAATAACCAACATGAATAGAATGTTATATAGTTTAAAAAGACTCCTAGACAAGACTATAAAGTATATCTTTTTCAAATTCTGTTGAGTTAGATTTGTGACAGTAGAATTTTTCTATTTATCAAATTGGATTTAGAAAGAGATTTATCATCCTAATCGGTTCAATGGGGACAAAAATCTCATCTTAAGTTGTTTCCATTGAATAAAATTTATTAAGTTTATATAGTGGATACAATATTTACTTTCTCATTGAAGAATGCCTATTATAATCCATATGAATAATTCTTAACTCTTCCTTTTAATGGCACATTTATAAACTATTCTTATGAAAACAGTAGAATGATTTCTATCTTGGTGGAAATTGCTTAAAGTAATGAAACTGGTTTGTTAAAATACTAATATAATGCTCAGTTAATAACCAATTATTGTGGTTTTTGTTTGAAGAAGAGACATTTAGATGAACCTCATCTCTTTGTAGAGAATTTACCTCTGGGATATGACACTGAACTTTTCTCACATTTCTGGGTAATACCTAAAAAAGCAGTACCTAATGCATAGATTCCTTTTCATTCTGTTTTACTTTTAAAGTTATTCAGCTTTTAAAGGAATATCATTACTGCTTGAGATTATCCCTATAATGAGAAATCACAGCATGCATCTTGAAAAAATGGTTCCACTTCATCTTTTCTCATTCATCTCCTTGTGCAATTATAAATGCATGAGTGCAGTGTATGGCTATTCAGGTCAAATTCTTTCAGGACTGATGTTCCTGTTATACAGTTTATCCATCTATTAGCATGCTGAAATGTCAAAAGCTTCATTTTTTAAGAGTAGAATGTCAGTTTCTTTTTTTACTTAGAGCAATTTACCCAGGGAAAAAGCAAGAGATTTGACAGTTGCAGCCATCAGGCAGTCTGGCTGATCATTTGAGAAAATAGGAGTAAATGTTCAAATACAGGGTTTTCTAAGTTTATATCTTTTCAGGATGGTGTATGAGGTAAAAGGGACAGTGTATGATGTAAAAGGTAAATAGAGATCAGAATAATCTGTGCCTGTGTATATAAAAAGCTGCATCTCATTCCTAAATTTCAGGTTTTGAGAACTATTTTTTCACTCCTCTAAACTCTTGAATTCAAACTCTTAAGTGACTTTTGAATTGCAGCCAAGGGTATCATTGTGATTGCCTGAAAGTAAAGAAGTTTTCAGTTAACTGTTGTTTACATCTAAATATTTGAAACTGTGATTGAGAGCTTTTCATTGATAATTATAATTGTATTTATTGTATGTATATGGATAATTAAGAAACTAAAGATAGCATATGTATGTGCAAAAGAAGTTGGATAGAGTACAAAGATTCTGTATATTAATGTAGAATATATAAGATGTATTCAATAAATACTTCATTAGAATATATAAAGTGAAATTATTTTAAAAGTACTATAAATATGAATATTAGCTCAGCTGTGTTGATCATTCAGCAGATAGTATTGGGATCAATGAAAGATTCTACAAGGGCACAGTTTTCAAGGTGCCAGTCAAAGCCAAACCATGAGCTTCCCCTCAAATTTCTGAATATTCGCCTTTTATGAGATAATGGATTGGGGTGGCTCTTTTTCTTTTCCATTTAAAAAGTCAGTTGGCACTGAGGAACGATGTGGTTGTTATCCACATTCCACATGGATTGAAAATCCCTCCCTGCATACCCATGCTCTGGGATCTGTATGAGCCCACGAAATCCTGTATGGTCTGTGAGCCTCTGCTCCATCCTTTTATGTTCTGTCTCTGGATGGGACTGCGCTGTCTTGAGAGTATTTCTGTTGAGAGTATTTCCCCCGTGAAAGGAAAGTGAAGAGCTTGGAGGGTAGCAGGTTATTTTGCAAGCTTCTGAGCCTCAGTGTATAAGTGTGTGGGGAGGTGTTAGGGTGGAAATTGGGCTCATTCTGCCATTCAGTTTATTCGTTTGTTGGTCCCCTGTCAACCTGCCAACCTCTCTGTGGGATAACGGCCCTTTGTATCATAATCTGCCAACATTCATGGTGGTTGCATTCTCTGTATCCGTTGTACTTTGGAACTCCATTACAACTGGGGTTTGAATGCAAAGCTTCATGATATCTGGGTATATAGACAGTGTGCTGAGCCACAAAGGCATCCTTTGTATTAGTTAGTCTTCTTATAATCCTTTAAAACAAAACAAAACACAAAAATGCCCAAACCAGCTTTGAAGAAGGGATTTTCTGAGAATAGAAAGGAAAATATGCTTTCACCACGCTGTTCCAAGGTTTCATAATACAGTGTTTGGGAAGAAGGGGGAATTTCTAATATTAAAGCTAGATTTGTTTCTTTGGCTAAAGTTGGCTCTGTCTAAGACTAATTTTCTACCTAGGAGGTGTGGAGGTGTGGGTGATTCTGCCTCTGTCTTCATCTTTACCTTGCCTGGCAGGTGGCTACATTGATTATTTTTGGCATGTGCTTTAGAATTACCTCTGTGACCCTTGTGAGTTCCTGCTTTATCCACAGCAGTCCTGGACGATTCTTAACTCTGAACTCCCTTTTCAAAGGAAGATGTGCCTCTGACCTCTTTATGGTCACCTCCTCTGAGTCTCTTGTTTATCTTCTCTTTTCTGTGGGTGTGCAATGTGGTTTTGAGAATAAAGAATGACAGCATCTTCAATCAGCAGACAGATGACAATTACAAATGAAATAAGGAAGACTTATTTTCCTTCGTTCCACACCCCCTCCCATTACTTTAGAGACAGAATTCTAGTTCTGAGTTATGAGGAAAAACGGCACAATTGGAATGCTACAGCAAACTCAGATAAATGCTGTGTTATGCTTCTGTCCTTCCTGCCTCTCTTGGGGGCTGACACAAGCTTTGTCAGGGTACTCTCTTCCTTTCTTCCTCCTTTCTGTTGAAATACTTGACATAATTGGAAATGATATATTTATTCTTTTTGTTAAATTTCAGTGTAAATTGGTTAAGTTAGTGTATTAAGGTTTTGAGCACTTGCTCATGTACTTTTCTCATTTAACTGATAAACTTACATAGGACCATGAAGTCAGAGCTTCCTTTGGAGATTCTTCGGCTTCTTAAGAATCCTAAGTCTGTTCATGCTACTGTACCTTCTTGTTTTGGCAGACCATTGACTTTCATAAATTTATACACATGCACACGCACATATGTGCATGCATGCACACGCAAACACACAGACAGACACACAGAATACACTAGTTATAGTAGGGTCTGTTACGGTCTTCATCAGTACAGATGAATACAAGCAGATCCTAGGTCTTTAAGTTACTGTAATTAAAAGAAAGTCCCTGTTAAATGGTGGTCTCTCTAACATTGACTTTTACTACATCTTCAGAGTGGTATTTTCAGGACTTCTATGACAATATATAAAAGAAGGAAGGTGTCTTTCTGTTCTTCCTGTTTGTAGATGGTTCTGAAAATTTAGTGTGTATTTGGTTCACTCGTGTTATGGTCTGTGTGACAGAGATGAGACTGATTTGATTTGGTAGCTATTATGTGGCAGAGAGATAATCATATTAAATAAACATTCTGATTTTCAGACAAGAGGCTCAGAAGACACAGTTTGAGGACCACTGAGGTGAGGAAAGCCTTCGTGTGTGGTCTCTAGTGTGTTATAAATGAATCATTCTGTGTGAGACTTTGATCATCTAAACTGGTTTAACTATCATTTCTAAGTTTGATCACCAGAAGGACCATTTAATCTATATTTGGTTATTATATATATATATATATGTAAATATTTATATTTTAGTTAATATCCTATATTGGTTTCTATTCATAATTCAAAATTATTGAATAACTATTAAAAGAATGTCAGTGTACAAATCATAATGAACATTTTATGTGAGTGTGGGTTATTATAATCTTCTGACATTGTAGGTAATCTAAACAAATATTACAGTATTATGAAAGTGTCTTTTACATTAGGTAGAGCTTATCAAGTAATCCTATTTCCGTGTGTCTACAAACCTAACTCATGATCATTCCATTTCACACAGATGTATGATTCCTAATCCTTACCTGCTCGCTCATTAATGAGTACTGAAAGATTTTGCTCTTTGTACATATAGTCAAGTTTAAGTGCTTTCTGATCAGACTGACTCCGGCAGTGATTGACACAGACTCACTCTTTTCTAGTCTTTGCTTAGGATCCTTAACTTCTAGTTGTTGCTGCTGTTCACTCACCCAGTCATGTCCGACTCGATGGACTGGAGCACACCAGGCATCTCTGTCCTTCTCCATCTCCCGCAGTTTGCTTAAGTTCATGTCTACCATCCAGCCATCTCATTCTCTTATGCTCTGTTCCCCTCTGCCCTCAGTCTTTCCCAGCATCAAGGACTTTACCAGTGAGTCAGCTCTTTGCATCAGATGGCCAGAATACTGGAGTTTCAGCTTCAGCATCAGTCCTTCCAATGATTCAGGGTTGATTTCCCTTAAGATTGACTGGGTCAATCTCTTGCTGACCAAGGGACTCTCAGGAGTCTTCTCCAGCACCACAGTTTGAAGACATCAATTCTTCAGACAACACAGGGCGAGATGGTTGGGTGGCATCACTGACTCATTGGACATGAGTTTTAACAAGCTCTGGGACATGGTGATGGACAGGGAAGCCTGGCATGCTGCAGTCCATGGGGTCGCAAAGAGTCCGACACGACTGAACGACTGAACAGTTGTCCAGTTCTCACACCATACGTGCCCAAAGGGAAAACCACAGCCTTGACTATTCGGACCTTTGTCGGCCTTCTCAGTACTTGGCATTAAGAAATTATAAGAATAGTTCTAACTTATAGGTTTATTTTGATGCTTGATGAAAATATATTTGCAGAACCCTTAGCACAGTGCTTCACACCTATTGAACCTTCCATAAATGTTTAGTTAGGTGGTCAAGAGTGTCTAGGAAGCACATACCATCTCTGAATTTTTTTTTTTTTTTTTGATTGTGGGTATCAGAAGTTTTGTTTTTATTTAGGTATTCGTTAAACTCAAGAAGGCAGTTAGATTGGTTTACTTTATATTAAAAGAGATCTTAGAGATTTTTAAGTGAACACCCATGCCACCATTTTTCATTTCAGAAACTGAGGAACTTCATGTAGAATAATTAATAAGCTGGCACTGGAACTGGCACTGGTTTGCTTGCTCTAACTATGGAATACACATCTCCTGGCCTCATTATACTTCTGGATATTAAAGTATGCTGCCTTAAGTCACAGAAATTGGGCTATTGTCATCAAATAGCAAGCATTTGATAATCACTTACACTGTATAAGATATTTTGTGGTAGTGGTTGGTGGTTTCGTCATTCAGAAACGTCTGACTCTTTGTGACCCTATGGACCATAGCCTGCCAGGTTCTTCTTAATGGGATTCCCCAGGCAAGAATACTGGAGTGGGTTGTCATTTCCTTTTCCAGGGGAACAAAGATATTTTGTATGTATTTTAAATATTTGCAGGAATATAAAACTGTTTTATACTGAATTTTTAACATTTTTCTCTTTGAGTTGGGTCTAATAACAGCATACAACATATATCAAACAGCTTTGTAACTACAATTGTCTTGCACTTTGTATATGAATAAAAATTGGCAGACCCGATTCTATAGTTTGGCAGTGGTTCTACATGATGATGGAGCCCAGGGGGACAGTCTTAGACCTCTTGGTCCTTGGGCTTGTGAAGCTCAGGTGTTTTGGAGCCAATTTGCTGCCAGCTGGTTTATTCTCAGAGGTGGTGCTCTGGAAATAATTCTTCAGGCAGATAGAAGCACTCAGATTGGTCAACAAAACGGAGAACCAAAGTTATTGGAATCCCAGTTCAGGATAATTCCTTTTCAGCCGACACTGGCTGCCATGTAAAGAAAAGTACAAAGTTGGAGGGGTATTGACAGCACTTGTTCTGCACTTCATAATGTAGCTCCATCTGAAGATGCAGGGCTTTATTTTGGCAGCTGTGATGTGGTGATTAGGCACATGTTTTAGACAGGACATGCATCAGAGCCATCATCCCTCAGATTCAAACTAAATTGGGCATTTTGCTCTAGGGAGTAATTCTGCCCTGCTCACATCTTAATGCCAGCTGCTTATCAGAGAGTGACCTGACTGGCCCCATTAATCCTCATTTTAAAGTCCAGACCAAAATATCACCTTCTCAGTAAACCCTTGTCCACTGTCCTCTTTTATACAATATCTGCCATGCTGCTCTCTATTTTAGCAATCACTGATTTCTACCTCTTTTGTCTCACTTTTGTCTCATAGTGTAAATGATTATCAGAAGGTTGTTATTTGATGACAAGTGTGAGATGGGCATTCTCACACTCTTACTGTATAGCTTTAGTTTTGTTATTTCAAGTCTCCAGTATAATGTCAGGCACATTCTCAGTGCTTAATAAAAGTGGAATGAATGAATGTGCCATTTGGATAGTTCTTTGTAAGGTAGAATTTAATAAGTATAGCTGATCTGGAGTGAACCCTGTTGCTATTGTACAGTGTAATTAAATGTACTTTAAAATGTCCCATCTCAAACTTTCTTGCTCTGAAATAGTTCAGCTCGTCTGGAAAATTTTGCTAAACTTTCTCCTTTAAAGATGTTTTACAAAGCTGTTTTTCACTATTATTTAACAGTAACTCAACATTCAAAAAGCTAAGATCATGGCATCTTGTCCCAAAACTTTATGGCAAATAGATGGGGAAACAATGAAAAGAGGGACAGACTTTATTTTCTTGGGCTCCAAAATCACTGTGGTTGTTGACTGCAGCCATGAAATTAAAAGACACTAGATCCTTGTAAAAAAAGCAACGAAAAACCTAGACAACATATTAGAAAGCAGAGACATTACTTTGACAGCAAAGGACCACATAGTTGAACCTATGTTTTTTCCAGTAGGCATGTACAGATGTGAGAGTTGGACCATAAAGAAAGTTAAGAACTGAAGAATTGATGCTTTTCAAACTGTGGTGCTATAGAAGACTCTTGAGAGTCCCTTGGACTTCAAGGAGATCAAACCAGTCCATCCTAAATGAAATCAACACTGATATTCTTTGGAAGGACTGATGCTGAAGCTCCAATACTTTGGCCACCCAATATGAAGAACTGAGTTGTTGGAAAAGACCCTGATGCTGGGAAAGATTGAAGGCAGGAGCAGAAGAGGATAGCAGAAGATAAGATGGTAGTTTGAGCAAATTCTGGGAGATAGTAAAGGACAGGAAGCCTGATGTGCTGCAGTTCATGGGGTCACAAAGAGTTGGACATAACTGAGTTTACTGAACAATTGAAAAACAATAATAAATAATGATACACCAAGAGCCAAAGGACTTTCTTTAGGTTTGTTTGTTTTTATAGCTTTCTGTGTGTCTGTGTGCAAAGGGTCATGTGGTACGAACAGTGGCAACAACTGCATTAGTTTGAGGAATCAAGATAATTTTGAAGTGAAAGATTTAATATCAGTTCTTTAAGGGGAGTTTGCTTTAAATGTACCCTTAGATGAATTGTACCAAGGTAACACTGAGGTTTTTATCATGCATATTTGGTATAATGATCTGTGTGTGTGTGTATTTTTGCTTTTCTTATTTTTATTGCAAACCTGTTTTGTTAAATCTATAATCTGTTGAAATTAGTATAATTCTTAGGAATAGCTACTTTCATATTTTCAAAGCAGTAAATCTAGGGAGATATTTGTTAACATTATGATAGTAGTTGCTCTTTCCTTTGGGAAAATTTCATTTTAATATATTATAAAATAATTACAAAACCAGTTTATAAATGCTTACAAAATTAAGGACTACAGAGGTATATCAAGTTGAGTAAAAATTCCCAACCCTTCTTATTGGCCATAAGGAAATATGGTAAATGATTTAGTGTGTATTTTTCTAGATTTTTCTTTATGTATACGGTCATGTGTGTGCTCAGTTCCATCCAACTCTTTGTGACCCTTTGTACTATATAACCCACCAGGCTCCTCTGTCCATGTAATTTTTCAGGCAAGAATAAAGAAGTGGGTTGCATTTTCCTCCTCCAGGGGGTCTTCCTAACCCATTGGTCAAAACCACATTGCTCTGTCTCCTGCATTGCAGGCAGATTCTTTACCACCGAGATATCAGGGAAGCCCTGTGTAGTCATATATAGGGTGGTGTATTTATATATGGGCTTCCCAGCTGGCACAATGGTAAAGAATTCACCTGCCAATGCAGGAAATAGAAGAGATGTGGCTTCGATCCCTGGGTCAGGAAGATCCCTTGGAGTAGGAAATGGCAACCCACTTCAGTATTCTTGCTGGAAAATTCCTTGGACAGAAGAACTTGGCGGGCTACAGTCCAAATGGTTGCAGAGTTGGACATGACCGAGCACACATGCACACAAACACATTTATATATGCAATATATGCTTATACATATATGTGATGTATGCCTATAAAGCCCGTAAATTCCATTCATTAAAATGGAAATGGTATTGTTATTCATAACATTCTCAGATGTTTTTGTTGCTTCAGAACTTCTCTTAGAAATCTTTCTGTCTTAGTGTAGATAAATTTGTTTCTTTCCTTTTTATCAGTCTCTGAAAGTGAAAGTTGCTCAGTCGTGTCTGACTCTTTGAGACACCGTGGACTGTATGGTCCATGGAATTCTCCAGGCCAGAATACTGGAGTGGGTAGCCTTTCCTTTCTCCAGGGGATCTTCCCAATCCAGGGATTGAACCCAGGTCTCCTGCATAGCAGGCAGATTCTTTACCAGCTGAGCCATAAGGGAAGCCCAAGAATACTGGAGTGGGTAGCCTATCCCTTCTCTAGGGGGTCTTCCTGACCCAGGAATTGAACTGGGGTCTCCTGCACAGCAGGCAGATAGATTCTTTACCAATTGAGCTTTGCTCTAGTGGTTCTTTATTTACCAGGTCCACAGTATAGTGATTCAATCTCCTTTTCTTGGCCTTTTGCATTGTTTTCAGGTTTTTCCTACTTTGATTTCTGTTGCAGCAGACATCATGGGTATATTTATTGGTGCAAGTATTGTGGGAGATTATATTTGTAAAAGTGGAATTATAGGGGAAATTATGAAATTGCCAAAACACAATGCAAACACAAGAGTTCTTTCTTTCGCATGGTCATTTTAATAACAGGATCTTGGCAGTTTAGTGTAAGTACACTTTTTTCTAATTATAAAATAATGTATATCCACTATAGAGAATTTAGAATTATAGAAATGTTAAGGGATAAAATGAAAAGCTTTATAATCCTACCATCTAGAAGTAAGCACTGTTGCTCTTTTGATATGTTTAGTTCCAGTCCATATTTTCCTGTGCATAATTTTTACTGTATTGATACCTCAGATCTTCTTATTTATCACTATAGTGCCTTTATCCCTGCATCATTAGAAATATTAAAACATTGATGTACTGATTCCCTCATTGTTCATTATATAGCGCTAGCATGATACTTAAACTATATTTCTCTGTTTTATATTGATACTTAATATGTCTCCATTTTCAGCAGTCATAGATAGTAAGAAATATCTTTCTTGAAAAGCTTTCTGTGTTTCGTATTAGTGTCTTAGCACACATTAAAAGTTATATAAATACTGGGTTAAATAGTAATAATACTATGATGCACTTAGATGCCAAGTTATTTCCCACAAAGACTGTATCAATTGCAGTCCTTTTTGTAGGGTTGAAGTATGCCTATTTCAGCATTCCCAGGCTGCTACTGATGGGTTTTTATGATGTTTGGAAGGCTACAACCCATTTCATTTTTAGACTTAGAATATTATTTCTTATTTGTTATAGATACTCCTTTATTGTTTTGGCTTAAAATTACAACTTGTGCTAAACCTCTTGAGCTTTGCCAATTGGCCCAAATTATTAGACATTTCAGGACTATTTACTTATTGTGTAGTTTTACATGCATCATGTGTAGTGGGGTAATCAATGATGAACAATTCAATAACATAAATGTTTAATAGTAATAATGAAAACCGAGAGTATCCAGAGAAATTCAATATGCATGAGAGTTCCTTTCAACTTTGTGTATTTCTTCGTGCTCGCTTCGGAGACCATGTCGTCTGCATCCATCCATCACACACACTCTGCACCTCAGAGAAGGAAAAAGTGTGTTAGTTTCTTTTTCTGTTGCTGTTTCCTCCTTCATATATGTCTTCTTTTTGTGATAAGCCATATTCCCCGGTGGTTCAGATGGTAAAGAATCTGCCTGCAATGCGGGAGACCCTGGTTCAATCCCTGGATCAGGGAGATCCCCTGGAGTAGGGAATGGCTACCCACTCCAGTATTCTTGCCTGGAGAAGTCCATGGACAGAGGAGTCTGGTGGGCTACTGTCCATGGAGACATAAGATTCAGACACGACCGAGCGACTATGTGTTTTTGAAGCTTTTGCCACTGGGCTTTTCCACTTTCTTGCCTCTTATTGTTGACATGACTGAGCTCCTATCATTTTCTCATTCAGGGAACCTTCTAGGATTATTCTCATAGCTTTTGTCTTACTGAACCTGTAACCTCAAGCAGCCGTGATTTCAATACAGCTCATTTATCAAACTATCTCATATAAATTTACCCATCTGCCATGATTATCCCAAATCTTATCACCAGATTATTTCAGTTTTCAAAACCACAGAAATCAGACCTACTTCTGATTACAGTCTTCTCTTCTTCCAATTAACTTTCTCAGGTACTGTCGTAACATCAGTACCATTAATATGTTGATTTTTGCCCTCACTGTATTTGATTCGTTGATCATTTTTCTTACAATCTTGCAAATACTCTCAAAACCCTTGTTGCTCTGTTTTCATCACACTAGCCTGGTAAGATGCCTTACCGTATGTCAAAAATGATGTGTTGGAAGGACCCTGGCCACATCAGGTTTAGTCCTTGCTCTCTCTGCTGACTAGCAATATAACCTTGGCAAGTCACTATACTGATCCAGCCTGTATGAATTGTAGTGTTTAGACTAGATAATCATTTTCTAAAATATAACAGACACTAGATCCAGGTGTTATATATAAATAAAAATTCCACAGTCAAATGCATTTGGTAACACAGCATATTATTCCCTCTTACAAATTCGCTCTGCATAATAGCATTTTAAGGCTCTGAGGAGTCCTATGGGGAGGAAAAAGCAATTTGACATTATTTATCCTACTGTTTCTCAAACTATTTAACTATGGAGCCTCATACACTTAATATCTATCTGCAGAACTTGAGTTACCTTGAACACACATTTGGGATTGCTGGGCCAGATTATCTTTGGAGTTGTTTATTTTTGATCTTTAATTTCATGATTCTGTAATTTGTTTTATGTGCTTGTTTTAGTCACTAAGCATATCTAGGATAGATACAATTCCGTGTGTCCGTAATTCAGTGAGATGGATTTATGCTACACATCACCCACAAATAGTGTTTGACCGTGGTCCTTCCTTAGGAAGTATTTTTTGAGATCAGTGATATTTTATATGGTGTATTAGAGAGAAAAGCAATGCCTGTGACTTATTAACTACAGTGTGGCAAGCAATCCCTTATTCATCAGTCGTCAGTCAGTGAATATGAAGGTTTCTTTAAGACCTTCCCTCAAAGTCACTTAAATGAAGAAGTAGATGCATTTTTGTGGGGGAGGCAATGCATATATGTAAGCATTGCCAATCCTGGCTTTGCATAATGTAGTGATTCTGATAGGTTGCTTGAGTAAGTACAAGTTAAAGAGATGCATGCAAGTACAGGATTGTAAAGTTCAAACAAAATGGAAACTTGATTAACAGAAGTCACTGTCATAGACTAATTGTAATTCTGCAGCATATGAATCCTTGAAAAATGCCCCCTAAAAGGTCAGCCAAAAGTCCTGCTTCTGTCTACTGTTCCCCTGAAGAGAATTTTCAAACTTAGGTATTTCCTGGCATGGTAAAAACCAAGGGACCTTTAAAAACTTTTTTAAAATATTTATATAAGTTAAAACAACATGAGTTTGGTGGAAATGATAGTAGAGCCTTTTCTGGTCATTAAGTAATAAGAGATTTAGCTTTCAATTTATTTAACTAAATACACTATATGTGAATGAGAGCCCTTTAAACTGTATACATCTCTTTATTTTTTGTTCCCATGTTTCATTGTCTTAAATTTACTTTTTTGAGAGAATATTTCTAAATTTGACCTTTTTCATGTATTAAGTTAGCATATAAAAGATTCATGCAAATGTTATTAGTTATGCATTTTAAAATAATTATGTTGGTTTTATTATAAATATGGGATATAATTCCCCAAGAGCATGGCAGAAATAATGAATTAGTACTTAGAGATTTTTCTAGTGCTAATGATTAAATGATTGCTTCAGTAGTGTAATTTTTCAACTCTACATAATTAATGACTCTGAGTAAGCAATTAAATTATGTTTAATTTTGATAACTGTTATGATTAAATAATTACATATTTTGTTATTTCTAAAAATTAATTGTTTTATTGGCTGTGATGTTGATTGAGTCTTCACATAATTTATTGATTTTTGTTGTATGGGAAATGTTTTCTAAGTCAAACAAAAGCCCATGATACAACTAGGCAAAATCTCTATACATTTACTACACGGGCAAGAATGAAAACTGTGGTTCAAATACAAGAGCAGTTCCATGTATTATTAACTGATTCACGAATTATACCAAGAGGACAGTCATTGATATTTTCTGAAAGGAAGTCCTTAAGTGGCATACTGCACTTTTCTGTCTCTTTTGCCCTCTTATAAAAAGTTCAACATTTTATTAATGACTTGAAGAAAGACATCAAAGGGAATTTTTTCCAGATTTGAGGAGGACATTTATTTGGTAGCAAAATGTTATGCTTCAGAAATAAATTCCAAAATTGGTCTCTATAGGCTATAAAATTTGTATGAGTTATACAAGAAGAGGTTTATGGCATCTTATTTCTTCAAGAAACCATCTGAGAAAATACTCAGATGACGTGAGTTAGGAGCTGCAAGGTGGGATAGGACTGAAGATTTTTTTATTCATTTGTCAAACCTGGTTGATCACTGACTACATGCTAGGTTCAGCTCTTCCTGAGCCCCCAAGGAACCCATAGAACAGTTGAAATAGGTATTCACTAACTGATGGTGGTAGTGAAAATAGATGCTCTTTCAGAAGTAGAAGGTTTGCATAGAAACAAAATTAAGATTGTTTTAATATGCACATTACTTAGGATGTTTGAGGTTTCAATTACCTTACCACAGTTTGACCTTGTGATGCTATCATTAATGACAATTATTAATATTATCCAGAATAAAATGTTGTATATAGTATTGAAAAAATTGAAACTTAAGAATTAGGTTTACAAACAAGAATTAGAATTATAAACCCTAACTATGAAAAATACAGTGGTGTAGAAGGTCTAGACTGTATTATATAAAGAAATATTGAAAGACTGTTTAGCCTGAGCAAGAGAATGCTTAGGGATATGAAAGCTTTGTATTGATATGTGCAAATGCCATAATCCATGTTTTTACTCTTCTTTGTGTCCTGAAGTATAAGTGTCCCGAAGATGTGTGAGAGTTAAAACAGTTTTCAGTTTAAAACTGTTTAAGTTATAAACAGTGAGGATATTAGGATCCATAAGCTTCTCTATTGGTATGTGAAACCTTCTTTGAAATGATTGTGAGGAGAATTGCTTTAAACTCTTTATGTACCTTTCATTACACCAAAGTGAGTATTTCCAACTGTAGGAAGAAAGAAAAGAGGTATAAATGTATATACTTCATGATATTGAGTAGGAAGACAGTATATTCAATTTGATTAATCGGCACATTAGCTCTTTAAGGCCAGCAGGTATCTTTCAATGCATTATTCAAATAATAGAGCCCATTGGGTTACTAACGCACCAATCTGGTTTTCCTTATATAACTCACAACTACTTAGAATGGTTCTTTGAGCTAGAGTCTTAGAGTATGATGTCTGGTTTCACCAAAACAAACAAACAAACAAAAAACAGTGTATGCCTGGGTTAAAACTGATTCATGTTTAAAGTCTCAGGAAAAGCAATGACTTGATTCAAATCAAAGGACTTATCACAGGTACTTGAAAGTCTTGGGTATTCTGTGAGGAAAATTGTTGAAGTTTTATACTCGCTCAAAACCAAAATCAAGAGATGCCTTCACCAGTTTGAGCCATCCTGTATTTCTTCATTAACCCATATTTTTACATTTTATGTATGGAGAGTTTGCATTTATTTAATCATGGTAAAACATTCAACTGGAGATACTTGTTAAAATATTATTAGAAATTTTGTATCTTTATACTTTCTGTACCTATGTATATAAGCTCTATGGAGAATTTTTCTTCTTATATCTTAAGAAGAGTCTGTTAGTGAATTATTGTACTCCTAATGGATCATTTGTTTATCATTTATTAAAATCAGACAACCTGACTTGTTAATATTTCTTCATCACCTGAAACCACTGTAGAGCACTCTTAGAAAATTTTAGCACATTTTCTAAGCTTGTAATAAAAGCAGATATTATTGGAAAAAGCAGAAAACACGATTACCAAAGAGAAGAAACCAAATCAAACCCCCAAACCCAAGGACAGACACTTTTTATTCTTAAATGCACATATGAATATTTTAATCAAAATGATTACAAAGTGATTTTTTTCCTATGTAATTGATTCTTTATTGTGTATATATTTATATCATAGAATTTGAAATTACCCCAAGGGTAATTTTTGAATGTGCATTGAGATATTTGTTGATATTTTATTTGAAATGTAAGTCACAGTTGCTCGTTCAACATTTTGTAATATTCTTCCAGGAGTACTTCAATGAGATCATGTAATAACTATTCTTTATTATTGCAGAGCAGAGTTGTGGAGAAAGCATGGTATATTCAAATGAGTATCCTAGTAGTACTATCAGAATAAATATATGTTCTTAAAATACAAAACTTATGTTCTTTGGAATGTGGAAGCCTGATTCCTAACTTAAATTTTTACAAGGTAGAATTAAGATTATTTAATTGGTGAACATAAATTTCTACAATACAGAAAGCTTAAATCTAAGAAAAGAAATAGTCAAAGGTGTAAAATATGGTAGATATAAAAATGAAATAAAAAATCATAGTAAATCATGACTCTGCCATTTTATTAAACTTTGTTTCATTAACTGGAAGACTTGGCAATCTGATAAATTTGACTTTTAATATTCAGTGGTTAATTTTTTAAATAAATTATTCCTTTGTCTTCTACTGCAGTAGTTAGCTAAATCTGTCTTAAGGAATGTGGAAATCTGCAGTCTTGACTAAGTAATGATAGAGATATAAGTAAAACAGTTCTGGACATAAATCCAGAACTGTTATTTTAACCGTATTCTTGATATAATTTAAGAAGAGAATTTGAAATAAAGATGAATGAGTTGGAAGGGTAGTTATTTAGGATATATGTGTTTCATTTAACTGCCTTAAGGTACTTCTATAAGATCTGATTATGTTTGAATGCTAAGAAAAAAGCTTGTATCATGTTACTAGTTTCATATACAAAGGCAGTGTTATTTTTAAAAAGTTACGGAATATTTTGAATTTTGTAGTGAAACTTGATAAACAGACTTTTAATTTTAGTATTTAGATGTGTGTTCCAGATTCCCTGGTGGCTCAGAGGGTAGAGTTTGCCTGCAATGTGGGAGACCTGAGTTCGATCCCTGGGTTGGGCAGATCCCCAAAGAAGAAAATGGCAACCCACTCTAGTATTCTTGCCTGGAAAAATCCCACGGACGGAGGAGGAGCCTGGTGGGCTACAGTCCAGAGGGTTGCAAAGAGTTGGACATGACTGAGCAACTTCACTTTGACTTTCCACTTTCGTATGTTGATTCCTTTCCTATATTCTCTGAATTGCAGAAAAGAATAACAATTTTTGAATATTTTTATTCCACTGAGAACCACTTGTGATACATTTTTACTTTAAAGATAATTAAACATTTGGTTATTGCTTTTCTGTGATTATAGAAAATACAATGCAACAATAATACCCTATGATTATTTTAGAAATAAACCTCTTCCTCTTCCTAAAATGCCACACCATAATTATTTGTATTCTTTTAGGGTCACCATACTATAATATACAATGTCACTTTATAAACTTTGATCATGTCCAGAATCCTGACTGCATCACACACAATGCTATGACTTAATTCTTAGATCATCTCTTAGACAGCACGATATTAGTACTTGTCTTGTAGGTTGTAGTGGGAAACAATGAAATAAGGTTTAAGAAATACTAGTACCTTTACATAAAGTAACCAATCAAAAATGTTAGATGCCATTATTTTCCTTTAAATTATGAGTTCTTGGGGCTTCATTTTCTATAATATTTATCCATGGCTTCCAAAATTGTGCCTCCCTAGAATCAATGATTGTTAAATGAATCAGAAAATGAATGAGTGGTTCATAGATGGCCTTTTCACACTATACCTCACTCCTACTTATTTTTGAGTTAGCCATTGAAAATTTAAAAACATGCTTTACTTCCTGCATTTATTCTACAAATGTTTATTGAGTAATAACTTAGATCCATGACAGTCTGAGGTTGTCCGTAGATAGCTGGTGGTGTTCAGTCACAGAGTCATGTCTGACTCTTTGAGACCTCATGAACTGCAACACATGAGGCTTCCCTGTCCTTTACTATCTCCCAGAGTTTGCTCAAACTCATGTCCACTGAGTTGATGATACCATCCTACCATCTCATCCTCTGTCACCCCCTTTTCCTCCTGCCTTCAATTTTTCCCAGCATCAGGGTCTTTTCCAATGATTCAACTTTTCACATTGGGCGGCCAAAGTATTTGAGCTTCATCTTCAGCATCAGTCCTTCCCATGAATATTCAGGGTTGATTTCCTTTAGGATTGACAGGTTTGATCTCCTAGCAGTCCAAGGGACTCTCAAGAGTCTTCTCCAGCGCCACAGTACAAAAGCATGAATTCTTTGGTGCTCAGCCTTCTTTATGGTCCTGCTCTCACATCAGTACATGATTACTGGACAAACCATAGCTTTGACTGAACAGACCTTGGTTGGCAAAATGATGTGTCTGCTTTTTAATATGCTGTCTAGCTTTGTCATAGCTTTTCTTCTAAGTAACAAGTATCTTTTAATTTCATGGTTGCAGTCACCATCTGCAGTGATTTTGGAACCCAAGAAAATAAAATTTCTCACTGTTTCCATTCCCCCCCCCCATATATTTGCCCCCATATATTTGGGACTGAGTTCCATGATCTTAGTATTTTGAATATTGAGTTTTAAGCCAGCTTTTCTACTCTCTTCTTTCACCTTCCTCAAGAAGCTCTTTAGTTCCTCTTCGCTTTCTGCCATTAGAGTGATGTCACCTGCATATCTGAAGATTACTGATATTTCTCCCAGCAATCTTGATTCCAGCTTGAGCTTTGTACACCATGGCATTTTGCATGATGCACTCTGAATATAAATTAAATGAATCAGTAGATTAGGATGTATTTATTTATGTTAAAGGTTCATTCATTTTGTAAATACAAATTGAGTGTTTATTATAGGTTTGGGCCAGGTATGGTAGAGAGTATTTCAGAAGGGACTCCAACTGGAAACAGGGAAAAAAATTCAAACAATGTTGATAACAATTCGATAACACTATTTGAGATCTGTTGTCAATGGAGCATGAACCCATATCTGTAATATTTTCAGTTAATACAGACGTCATTTTCCTTTTTGTATTTTGAAATTTATACTGAAGAGTAATTGCAAAGAAGAGAGGGTAATTTTTCCAAAAAATTATATGCCTCCTTCCAAATATTCTCATATAGAATATTTTCTTTCTGTTTAGGCAGATGTAAACCTTTATAATAACTGTTCTGTCAGAAGTATAAAATTAAAAACAGTGAGGTGGTGCTGTTTATGTTATTCATAATCACTACTTTAGTACATTCAATCACCTAATGATTTAAGTTATGAATTGAAAGTACTTTTAAAGGTGGCTTAGAGGTAAAGATTCTGCCTGCAATGCGGAAATTTGGGTTTGATCCCTGGGTTAGGAAGATTCCCTGGAGAAGGAAATGGCAACCCACTGCAGTATTCTTGCTTGGGAATTCCCATGGACAGGGTAGCCTAGGAGGCTACAGTCCTTGCTGTTGCTGAGTTGGACACAACTGAGTATGCAGGCATGAATTAAAGTATTCAATGCATGGTGGTCTCCAGACATGTCATTTTGACATGACTGGAAAGGATCTGAGTCTCTCCATCTCTTTAATTCCTGGCTCAAAAGTCCCAAGAGAGAAGTCTTTTCTGTCTAACTACTATAGCTTAGGCTGGTCCTAGCATTTCCAAGGAGGAGTTTGGTGATGTTCTAGGCAAAGTGTTCCAAGTTTTCTAAATTGTCATTTATTTGTGTGCTGCTTTTTTTTTCTTTTCTTTATTTTTTTAAAGCCTCATCACAAGACTTGTGGGATCTTAGTTCCCAACCAGGGATCAGATCCACGCCCCCTGTAGTGGACTACCAGGAAATTCCTTTGTGTGCTGTTTTGAATAGGTGCTGCATGGGCTTATATTTTTGTATGTGTACATATATATATATATGTACATATATATATATATATATATACGTATCTATGTGTGTATAGCTATATACATATATAAATATATGTTACACTGTGCCATTTTACAGAATCTCTGTTTCTAGTGCATTTAAATTTATAAGTTCAGTTCAGTTCAGTTCAGTGGCTCAGTCGTGTCCGACTCTCTGTGACCCCATGAACCGCAGCACACCAGGCCTCCCTGTCCATCACCAACTGCCAGAGTCTACCCAAACCCATGTCAATTGAGTCGGTGATGCCATCCAACCATCTAATCCTCTGTCGTCCCCTTCTACTCCTGCCCCCAGTCCCTCCCAGCATCAGGGTCTTTTCCAATGAGTCAATTCTTCACATGTGTTGGCCAAAGCATTGGAGTTTCAGCTTCAACATCAGTCCTTCCAATGAACACCCAGGGCTGATCTCCTTTAGGATGGACTGGTTGGATCTCTTTGCAGTCCAAGGGACTCTCAAGAATCTTCTCCAACACCACAGTTCAAAAGTATCAATTCTTTGGTGCTCAGCTTTCTCTATACTCCAACTCTCACATCTATACATGACCACTAGAAAACCCATAGCCTTGACTAGAGGGACCTTTGTTGGCAAAGTAATGTCTCTGCTTTTTAATGTGCTGTCTAGGTTGGTCATAACTTTCCTTCCAAGGAACAAGCATCTTTTAATTTCATGACTGCTGTCACCATCTGCAGCGATTTTGGAGCCCCACAAAATAAAGTCTGACACTGTTTCCACTGTCCCCCCATCTATTTCCCATGAGGTGATGGGACCAGATGCCATGACCTTAGTTTTCTGAATGTTGAGCTTTAAGCCAACTTTTTCACTCTCCTCTTTTCACTTTCATCAAGAGACTCTTTAATTCTTCTTTACTTTCTGCCTTAAGGGTGGTGTCATCTGCACATCTGAAGTTATTGATGTTTCTCCTTGTTCTTGATTCCAGCTTGTACTTCTTCCAGCCCAGCATTTCTCATGATGTACTCTGCATATAAGCTAAATAAGCAGGTGACAATATACAGCCTTGATGTAATCCTTTTCCTATTTGTAACCAGTCTGTTGTTCCATGTCCAGTTCTAACTGTTGCTTCCTGACCTGCATACAGATTTCTCAAGAGGCAGGTCAGGTGGTCTGGTATTCCCATCTCTTTCAGAGTTTTCCACAGTTTATTGTGACATACTATATAAATCATAACAAATACCAGCCATATTGAAAAATATGGTTTAAGTGATTGACTCCTGTTAAATCCTCATAACATCCCTATGATATAAGTAATGGTATATTGCCTTTTCACAGGGGAACACCTTGAGATACAGACAATCACGTGGCTCATCTTAGGTTGCACATGTAGTCACTGGGTCATCAGGGAATGGAGTCGTTAGCCCTCTAAATACATTGGTCATGCTCTCAACCACTGAACTATTCTGCTTATGAAATAGTTTATGCCATTACAATATAAAATTTACATTACAGCATAAAATTTGCATTACAATATAAAATTTACTTCCAGAAACAAAATTGCCATGGGCAATGCAAATCATTGTAGAAATGAAGGGCAATTTAATGGCCAAGATTGTTTATTTGGGTATCAAAGCATGATGGCGTATGTTACATACTTCATATAAAATTCTCTACTATCCCCAGTGGATAAGACATTTTTTCCCAGTGCTTTACTGACCCAAATCAAATTCTGACTTTGACCTCTGACTCAATAAACTTTTGTGAGATATATAACATTTTAAAAATTATTAATCAGGAATGTGAATGATCTACCCATTACCTGTGGGTTCAGAGAGGCCAGGACAGTGGTTTCTGAGAATTAGCATGATTTATTAGTAGTTCCAAGTTGTATTCATTTCAATTTATCAGCATGACCTTGCTTAGACTCTTTAAAAAGCTTCTAGTTCACCTTGAGCTTCTGTTCTGCCTTAGTTTGAACAGTGGTACAGTTTTATGGCTTCTTTTCAGTTTATACTTGCTAGAGCAAGTCAGTCTGTGGCTTCAACATTTCTTTCTGTCATAGTCTGAATTGATCAGAATATTTAAGGTCAATGGAGCAGAATAATTTGTCCTTGGCCCTTTCTTTAGTTCCTTAAAAGTAAAAATTTAAAGGCTAGTTTCATTTTATAAAAATAGGAGCATAGAGATCTCTTTTCTCTTATCATTCTTTAACTGCCTGATGGATAATAGTAGATGAGACACTAAACTAGGCAGGATTCATTCTCATCTGAAAATCTGATAAGATGAAATATTTACTGTTCAGAAATGTGAAACCCAAGTAAGATAAAACATATTCATCAGCTACAAGCAAATCCTGTATTTTACTATTATATTAATATTATAACTGATTTTTGTTCTTTTTTAAGCCTCTTCCAAAAAGACTTCCTCTTGGTTACATATATTGCTTTTAGCATATATATACATCTATATGTATGTGTGTGTATATATATATGTATGTGTCTATAGTCCACCTTTTTTGATAATTTCTTAACCTTTTAATAATAGTAATGTGTTACTCATATAAATTAAGTTAGTTTCTGTTATATAAGCACAGCTCTTGTGCTTGGTTAAAATGCATTTCTAAGTTCTTGAGTGAAGAAGGTACATATCCAACTATGGAAATCTTCTTTGGTTAACTAGAAAAGTAGTAGATAATATCTTTCTAAGGTAAAGTAGTACCTTTCTAAGAAAGTTAATAGATAGATGATATTTTTCTAAAAGTGATAATTGGGGAATTAAGTTGAGTGTTTTCAATTTGTGGAAGAAATGTAAATGAGCCCTTTTTGGCCATGTTTGTTGACAAAATATGCCTTGGCATTCAGAGCAGATATTGACCCACTCTCTGTAAATACATAAGTGTTTTTAGTTGCTGATCATTTCATTTCTTTTTTTTCATTTATTTTTATTAGTTGGAGACTAATTACTTTACAGTATTGTAGTGGGTTTTGCCATACATTGACATGAATCAGCCATGGATTTACATGTGTTCCCCATCCCGATCCCCCCTCCCACCTCCCTCTCCACCCGATCCCTCTGGGTCTTCCCAGTGCACCAGGCCTGAGCACGTGTCTCATGCATCCAACCTGGGCTGGTGATCTGTTTCACCATAGATAATATACATGTTTCGATGCTGTTCTCTTGAAACATCCCACCCTCGCCTTCTCCCACAGAGTCCAAAAGTCTGTTCTGTACATCTGTGTCTCTTTTTCTGTTTTGCATATCGGGTTATCATTACCATCTTTCTAAATTCCATATATATGTGTTAGTATGCTGTAATGTTCTTTATCTTTCTGGCTTACTTCACTCTGTATAATAGGCTACAGTTTCATCCATCTCATTAGAACTGATTCAAATGAATTCTTTTTAATGGCTGAGTAATATTCCATGGTGTACATGTACCACAGCTTCCTTATCCATTTGTCTGCTGATGGGTTGCTTCCATGTCCTGGCTTTTATAAACAGTGCTATGATGAACAATGGGGTGCATGTGTCTCTTTCAGATCTGGTTTCCTCGGTGTGTATGCCCAGGAGTGGGATTGCTGGGTCACATCATTTCTTAGCACAGCTATGCTAACTTTCCTATGGGAGTAATGTATCTAGCAGAGAAGAAAAGGAATGAAAGATTTTCAATAAATGTTAGTTAAGTGAATGAAGAGTAAATTCAAGTTTATGTTTCACTGGTTGTCTTGTGTCTTCAGAGATAATTTTCATGGTTATATTCAGATTTTGAAGTGTTATCCTAAATCTGCTACTTCAGTTCAGTTCAGTTCAGTTCAGTCGCTCAGTCGTGTCTGCCTCTTTGTGACTACATGAACCGCAGCACGCCAGGCCTCCCTGTCCATCACCAACTCCTGGAGTCCACCCAAACCCATGTCCACTGAGTCGATGATGCCATCCAACCATCTCATCCTCTGCCATCCCCTTCTCCTCCTGCCCTCAATCTTTCCCAGCATCAGGGTCTTTTCCAATGAATGAGCTCCTCGCATCAGGTGGCCAAAATATTGGAGTTTCAGCTTCAAAATCAGTACTACCAATGAACACCCAGGACTGATCTCCCTTAGGATGGACTGGTTGGATCTCCTTGCAGTCCAAGGGACTCTCAAGAGTCTTCTCCAACACCACAGTTCAAAAGCATCAATTCTTCAGTGTTCAACTTTCTTTATAGTCCAACTCTCACATCCGTACATGACCACTGGAAAAACCATAGCCTTGACTAGATGGATCTTTGTTGGCAAAGTAATGTCTCTGCTTTTTAATGTGCTGTCTAGGTTGGTCATAACTTTCCTTCCAAGGAGCAAGCGTCTTTTAATTTCATGGCTGCAGTCACCATCTGAAGTGATTTTGGGGCCCCCCAAAATAAATTCAGGCACTGTTTCCACTGCTTACCCATCTATTTGCCATGAAGTGATGGGACTGGATGCCATGATCTTAGTTTTCTGAATGTTGAGCTTTAAGCCAACTTTTCACTCTCCTCTTTCACTTTCATCAAGAGGCTCTTTAGTTCTTCACTTTCTGCCATAATGGTGGTGTCATCTGCATATCTAAGGTTATTGATATATCTCCTGGCAATCTTGATTCCAGCTTGTGCTTCTTCCAGCCCAGCATTTCTGATGATGCACTCTGCTTAGAAGTTAAATAAGCAGGGTGACATTATACAGCCATGATGTACTCCTTTTCCTATTTGGAACCAGTCTGTTGTTCCGTGTCCAGTTCTAACTACTGCTTCCTGACCTGCACACAGGTTTCTCAAGAGTCAGGTCAGGTGGTCTGGTATTCCCATGTCTTTCAGAATTTCCCACAGTTTATTGTGATCCACACAGTCAAGGCTTTGGCATAGTCAGTAAAGCAGAAATAGATGTTTTTCTGAAACTCTTGCTTTTTTGATGATCCAGTGGATTTTGGCAATTTGATCTCTGGTTCCTCTGCCTTTTCTAAAACCAGCTTGAACATCTGGAAGCTCATGGTTCACTTATTGCTGAAGCCTGCCTTGGAGAATTTTGAGCATCACTTTACTAGTGTGTGAGATGAGTGCAATTGTGCGGTCGTTTGAACATTCTTTGTCATTGCGTTTCTTTGGGATTGGGATGAAAAGGGACCTTTTCCAGTCCTGTGGCCCCTGCTGAGTTTTCCAAATTTGCTGACATATTGATATGGTATTAATTTAGTTCTTTTAAAGTTTACAATGACTGATGTTAATAATGTAATGATTTATGGATACACACACACACACATACACACACACACACACACACAGAGTCCATGCGGTCACAAAAGTTCAGACACAACTGAGCAACTGAACTGAACTAAATGATCCAGAAATTTGTTAAGTAGAATTTTTTTCTACAAAACAGTTAAGGTTCCACCAAATAGACTGTGTTGTGGCACCTCACTAGTAAAATGGTACATTGTTTCTGTGAATGCAGAAAAATTATTCCACATATTAAGGGGAGGAATCCAAGACTGTTTTTCTTCAGAGAGGAATAAACTTCAGTTATGTAACTAATGGCTTTATACAGTAGCTCTTTTCATTTCCATAATACTAATCATAGTTTTTAATTCATTTTACAAGCATGTTTTAATACTCTCATGAAGCAAATACAGTTCATTCCATGTGATATTTGACAAGGTCATTGCATTAAGTGGCTTCTTCAGTTCTTGCTTCTTAATTTTCTTTGCTTGGTCTCATTTTAAATTAAAAGCAAACATTGGTATTTTCCTTGCAGCTCCTCTTCATAAACAAGATAGCTTGTAAATGCATTTTATCATTAATCATAGGAATGGAAAAGATAAGTTTGAAAATATAGCCAACTAAAATACCAGGACTGCGGAGTCCTAGCCCGAAAAGCTCTGTATTTTTCTGTATGACACAACTTGTTTTTTAAGAAAACATTGGGCATTCCTTCCTTCCTGAATACTGTTAACTGTATTTCACCTTACTTATTGGTACTTGGTAACTTCCTGTTACACTTTTGACAAAGTGTAGTGCCTTATATATAATTTTTCAATAAAATGTTGGTGAGATTAAATGTGCAAAGTTGATTGAATTAGTCAATTAAAGTAGCATTGCTTTAAATCTTGTCATCATATATTCAGTTCATTATGTACTGATGCTAGGGAATTTTAAGTTTTATTTTATTATGTTGCTCTGGAGAAGGTAATGACCCATAGCTGCCTTTTATCAAATAATTGTGTTTTTTTATTTTATAATATGAATATAACAATTAGTTGCTTAATGAAGATTAGTATATGTTTCTTCATATATGATATTAACTAGAATAGTGATATGAAAGAAGAACATGTTGTTGAAGATATGGAGTTTGGTATAATTAGAATTAAATAGTATGTTAGAATTTTTTGAGTTAAGCTGAATAATAGAGCATGTTGGTATTTTTCCATTATAGTATTAATGTATGTCTACTGATGCTGCTGTTTAGTTGCTAGGTCATGTGTGACTCTTTGCAACTCCATGAACTCTCCCACCAGGCTCCACTGTTCATGAGATTCTCCAGGCAAGAATACTGGTTTGGGTCAGCATTTCCTTCTCTAGGGGATCTTTCCGACCCATGGATCAAACTTGCATCTCCTGCTTGGCAGGTGTATTCTTTTCCACTGAGCAACATGGGAAACCCAATGAATGTCTTTTAAAGAACAAATAGAGAAAAGAGGAAAATGAGAAATCTTCACTTTCAAGATCACCAATTTTTAAAATATTTAATATATTTATTCTTTTCATAGCTATTTTAAAAGCATATTTTCAATAATTACAGAAAGAGCTGACTCATTGGAAAAGACCCTGTTGCTAGGAAAGATTGAGGGCAGTAGGAGAAGGGGGTGACAGAGAGTGAGATGGTTGGATGGCATCATCAACTCAATGGACTTGAGTTTGAGCAAATTCCAGGAGATAGTGAAAGATAGGGAAGCCTGTCACAGGATCACAAAGAGTTGGACATGTCGTAGTGACTGAACAACAGCAATATCTACATTACATATATGTGTTTCCTACTTTATTTGGTTCACATTGTATTCTAAGCCTTATTAATTGTGAAGATGTTTTAACATTTTTCATGTTGAGAATGGTTTCATTTAGGCATAGAGACCCACAATTTTGGGTAGCACTTGGCTCTAATAACTGGGGACCCTCTTGATAAATATCTAAAAATGTATTTTTATATAGTTTCAGACATATGTGAAAAGTTCTAAAATCCATAATGACCTGTTTGGGGAAAAGCAAAAAACCAGTTAGTAACTCATATTAGTACATACCAATGGAACATTTCTATGAAAAAAAAAAATACTCTAATCAGAAGCAGTTACTTACAAATAATGTGTGAAAGAAACTTCATGGCATTAAAAGGAAGTATGGCAGTGTGGTTAAGATATAGACTTTAGAACCAGAATGGCTAATTATTGCCAATTTGCTTAGCTGCAGTATTTCCATAGAGGGTTACAAGTAGTTATGGGGGTGAAAATTACTAGTCGAACGTTCTTGCTCCATCCTCTTTTAAACCTACTCCCCTCTTACTGTAATTCTGACCATTCTATGAAAACTTTCCTTTTCAGTATTCTGTTCAGTATCCCTAAATTGAGGGATAAATTTAGGTTCCCATTTTACTTGATCTTTCAACAGCCTGATACAGTTCATCATCTTGTCCTCATTGAAACTCTAGCTCTCTTCCAGGTCATCACAATTTCCTAGTTTTTTGCAACTCCCTCAATTTTCTTCAAAGGTTTCTTTTCATTCTCCCTAATCGGTAAATCTTAGACATTCTCACAGCTCAGTCTTTGCTTCTTTTCTGTCTCAGGTTACACTGAATTCCATGTAATATAGTTTGCTATTGTTTTTGTTCAGTCACTAAGACGCATAGTACTCTTCGCAACTCCATGGACTGAGGTTGCCCCACTTCCCTGTCTCCTAGTATCTCCCAAAATTTGCTCAAATTCATGTCCATTAAGTCGACAACAGTATTTAACTATCTCATCCTCTGCCTCCCCCTTCTGCTACCCTCACTCTTTTAGTCTTTTCCAGTGAGCTGCTTCTATCTGATGGCCAAAGTACTGGAGCTTCAGCTTCAGCAACAGTCCCTCCAATGAATATTCAGGGCTGATTTCCTTTCAGATTGACTGGTTCCTTGCAGTCCAAAGGACTCCCAAGAGTCTTCTTCAGCACCACAATTAGAAAGCATCAATTCTTTTATTCTTAGCTTTCTTTATGGTTCAACTCTCACATCTGTACATTACTGAAAAAAAACACAGCTTTGACTATATGGACATTTGTCGGCAAAGCAGTGTCTCTGCTTTTTAATACTCTGTCTACCTTTGTCTTAGGTTTCCTTTCAAGGACCATGTGTATTTTAGTTTTATGGCTGTGATCACTGTCCACAGTGATTTTGGAGCCCAAGAAAAACTCTATTGATTTTTCTATTGGTTCCCCATCTATTTGCATGAAGTGATGGATCTGATGCCGATGATCTTACTTTTTTGAATCTTGAGTTTCACGTCAGCTTTTTCACTCTCCTCTTTCAACTTCATCAAGACGCTCTTTTATTTTTGCCATAAGGGTAGCATCATCTGCATATCTCTGGTTTTTGATATTTCAAAAACCAGTCTTGACTCCAGGTTGTGATTCGTGCAGCCTGGCAATTTACATGCTGTACTCTGCATAGAAGTTTAATAAGCAAGGTGAGAGTATACAGCCTTGTACTGCTTTCCCAATTTTGAACCAGTCTGTTCTTCCATGCCTGTTTCTAACTGTTGCTTCTTGACTGGCATAAAGGTCTCTCAGGAGACAGGTAAGGTGGTCTGGTACTCCTATCTCTTTAAGCATTTTCTGCAGTTTTTGTGATCCACACAGTCAAAGGCTTTCACGTAGTCAACGAAGCAGGCATAGTTGTTTTCTGGAATTGCCTTGCTTTCTTGATGATCCAATGGATATGGGCAATTTGAAATCTGGTTCCTCTGTCTTTTCTAAACCTGTGTATATCTGGAAGTTCTCTGTTCATGTACGTCTGAAACCTAAATTGAAGGGTTTTGAGCATTACTTGACTAGCATGTCAAATGAGTGCAAGTCTATGGTAGTGTGAACATTCTTTCGCATTGCCCTTATTTGGGTTTGGAAAGAAAATTGACCTTTTCCAGTCCTCTGGCCTCTGTTGAGAGTTCCATGTTTGCTGACATATTCAGTGCAGCACTTTAACATCATCATCTTTTAAATACCTCAGTTGGAATTCTGCTACAACCTCTAAGTTTGTTAGTACTTATGTGTCCTAAGGCCCACTTGACTTCATACTCCAGGATGTCTGGCACTAGGTGAGTGACCATACCATCAAGGTCATCCAGGTCATTAAGACTTTTCTTGTATAGTCCTTCTGTGTATTCTTACTCCCTCTTCTTATTCTCTTCTGCTTCTGTTAGGTCCTTACAATTTCTGTCCTTTATCACGCCTATCCTTGATGTCTCCAATTTTCACTGGAGACATCTCTAGTTTTCCCCCATTCTATTTTTTCCCTCCATTTCTTTATATTATTCATTTAACAAGGCCTTTTTATCTCTTCTTGCTATTCTCTGGAACTCTGCATTCAGTTGGGTAAACATATCTTTCCCTTTTTCTCTTGCCTTTTGCTTCTCTTCTTTCCTCAGCTATTTGTAGAGCCACCTTAGACGTCCATTTCACCTTCTTACATTTCTTTTGCTTTGGGATAGTTTTGGTCACTGCCTCCTGTATGATGTTATGACCCTCCATCCATAGTTCTTCAGGCATTCTGTCTACTTGATCTAGTCCTTTGACTCTATTCATCACCGCCACTGTATAATCATAAGTGATTTGATTTAGGTCATACCTGAATGACCTACTGGTTTTCCCTGTTTTCTTCAGTTTGAGCCTGAATTTTGCAATAATGCACTCATGCTCTGAGCCATACAGACTGCAAAGAACATAATCAGTCTAATTTCACTATTGACCTTCTGGTGATGTCCATGTGTAGAGTCACCTCTTGTGTTGTTAGAAGGAGGTGTTTGCTAGGACCAGTGTGTTTTCTTGAATAATATAGTTTAAGATATACTAATATAGGTTAGCATTGAGAATTCTCTAAATTCTGATTTTTCCTGAATTTTATCTCTGGCCCAACCATTTACACCAAACTGATTCATATATATAGCTTCTTTCTCAAACATCTTCACTAGGATTTTTATTATATACCTTCAACTTAATGTGTCACAAACTACTCCCTATCCACATACCTAAGATCAACTTGTCTGAAGCCTTTTATAGTATCACAATTGCAACTCTTTGCTTTCCACTGTAATAGTAAAAAAGTAAAATAAAATAAAAAGACTTTGCTATCGCTCACAGCACGTATACAATTCACAGGCAAATCTTAATGGCTCTATCTTATATATGTATCAAAAATTCTACCACTTCTCATCTTTACTGTCACCACCTTGCAACCAAGTCACTTTCCTCATTCATCTAGATTATCATCATTTTTCTGACTAGTTCCCCTGGCTTCCTGTAATCTCTTCTTAACAAGCAGCCAGGGTCATTGTTTTAAAATACAAGTTTGTATTATTTTCTTCCTTTGCTCAGAATCTTACATTGGTATTATCATACAATCAAAGCCAGGGAATGAATAATAGCCTGCACAGTTCATTTGAGTTAGGATTCTGTACCCTTTCCCCTATTAGCTGTCTAATCTCTGCTACCATCTTCCATCTTCCCCACACTCAGGCTGCTTCAGACCTTTAGACTTCTTGATGCTATTGAAATATCCTTTTCAGCTCTTGCCTGAGGGTCATTGTAGAAGTTCCCCCTGCATAGAATGCTCTTGCTATTGATACCCAAGTAGCTTGCTACCGTGGTCCCTTCCTTTAGATCTTATACTGAAATGTCACCTTCTCAGTGAAGGATTCTTTCATCATATGATCTAAAAATGTATAAATCTGTATGCACTTTTATTATCACTGCACTGTGTGAAACATGCAATATACTTTACTTATCACATTTTGTTTTCTATGTTCTATGATAGGAATATAAGAAAAAAATGTCAAGGACATACATAGGAAAAGCTCAATACATTTATTCAAATAATTAGATACTTTTTGATGAATAAATTTAAAATCACTTACTGCATATTCAGTTTCCACTGTTTATTATTATTGTGTCATTTTTTTCATTATTATACATAATATTATACCTAGTACAGATTAGCCTATCTCTGAGGTATGGGTTTTCCAACTGTTATTGCTTGGGACCAAGAATTTCATGTTGTGATTTTAAGGATTATAAATATTTCCAAGATAAATCTGAATACAGTTTATAATATTGAATCAATGTAAAAGGGACTTTTTTTAGATATAAGAATCCTAAAAGTGACCAAAACCATTAGGAAAGATGATACATGTTAAATTTGTAAAAAACTGAGATTATTTAGCCTGAAGAAGAGAAATGTCGTTCATATATGGCAAAGGGTATTGACCAAATGGTTTCTATAACTACCAAAAACAGAACAAAGTAAAGTAAGAAATGATCTTTGGCCCCAATTGTATTACTTTCCTTTAAGATAGAATTGTTGAATATGAGGATATTAAAATAATAAAGTTATCTAAGAAAATTATCTTTCCATGATCAGTTCAGTAGTTCAGTCATGTTGGACTCCTTGTGACCCCATGGACTATAGCATGCCAGGCTTCAGTATTCATTACAAACTCTCTTGCTTGCTCAAACTCATGTCCATTGATTTGGTGATGCCATCCAACCATCTCGTCTGCTGTTGTCCCCTTCTCTTCCTGCCTTCAATCTTTCCCAGCATCAGGGTCTTTTCAAATGAGTCAGCTCTTTGCATCAGGTGGCCAAAGTATTGGAGTTTCAGCTCCAATATCAGTCCTTTCAATGAATATTCAGGACTGATTTACTCTGTGATGGACTGGTTGGATCTCCTTGCAGTCCAAGGAACTCTCAAGAGTCTTCTCCAGCAGCATGGTTCAAAACTATCAATTCTTTGGTGATCAGCTTTCTTTGTGGTCCAACTCTCACATCCATATATGACTAAGAGAATAAAGACATATCTTTGACCAGATGGATCTTTGTTGGCAAAGTAATGACTCTGCTTTTAAATATGCTGTCTAGGTTGGTCATAGCTTTTCTTCCAAGGAGTAAGCATCTTTTAATTTCATGACTTCAGTCACCATCTATGGTAATTTTGGAGCCCAAGAAAATAAAGTCTGTCATCGTTTCTGTTGTTTCCCGGTCTATTAGCCATGAAGTGAAGGGACTGGATGCCGTGGTCTTGGTTTTTTGAATGTTGAATTTGAAGCCAGCTTTTTCACTCTTTCACTTTCATCAAGAGGCTCTTCAGTTCCTCTTCGCTTTCTGCCATAAGGATGGTGTCATCTTAAAACTGAGATTATTGATATTTCTCCCAGCAATCTTAATTTCAGCTTGTGGCATCCAGCCCAGCATTTAGCATGATGTACTCTGCATATTCCCTGCTGGCTCAGAGGGTAAAGTGTCTGCCTACAATGCGGGAAACCAGGGTTCAATCCCTGGGATGGGAAGATCCCCTGGAGAAGGAAATGGCAACCCACTCCAGTACATTTGCCTGGAAAATCCCATGGACTGAGATGCCTGGTAGGCTACAGTCCATGGGGTCGCAAAGAGTCAAACATGACTGAGCAACTTCACTTCCACTCTGCATAAAAGTTAAATAAGCAGGGTGACAATATATGGCCTTGACGTGCTCCTTTCCCAAATGGAACCAGTTTGTTGTTCCATGTCCGGTTCTAACTGTTTCTTCTTGACCTAAATACAGATTTCTCAGGAGGCAGGTAAGGTGGTCTGGCATTCCACTCTCTTTAAGGATTTTCCACAATTTGTTGTGATCCACACAGTCAAAGGCTTTGGCATATTCCATAAAGCAGAAGTAGATGTTTTTCTGGGACTCTCTCACTTTTTCTATTATTCAATGGATGTTGGCAATTTAATCTCTGGTTCTTCTGCCTTTTCTAAATTCATCTTTTACATCTGCACATTCTTGGTTCATGAACTGTTAAAGCCTTGCTTGGAGAATTTTGCACATTACTTTGCTAGTGTGTGAGATGAGTGCAATTGTGTGGTAGTTTGAACATTCTTTGGATTGCCTTTTTTTGGGATTGCAATGAGCACTGACCTTTTATAGTCCTGTGACCACTGCTGAGTATTCCATATTTGCTGGCATATTAAGTGCAACTCTTTAATAGCATTATCTTTAGGACTTGAAGTAACTCAGCTGAAATTCTATCATCTTCACTCTTTTTGTTCCTAGTTATGCTTCCTAAGGCCTGCTTGACTTCAGACTCCAGGATGTATGGCTCTTGGTGAGAGATCACACCATCGTGGTTATCTGGGTCATGAAGATCTTTTTTGTATAGTTCTTCTGTGTTTTCTTGCCACCTCTTCCTAATAAATTTGCTTCTGTTAGGTCCATTCCGTTTCTGTCCTTTATTATGTCCATCTTTGCATGAGATGTTCCCTTGGTATCTCTAATTTTCTTTTAGACATCTCTAGTCTTTCCCATTCTATTGTTTCCCTCTATTTCTTTGCATTGATCACTGAGGAAGGCTTTCTTATCTCTCCTTGTTGTTCTTTGGAACTCTGCATTCAGATGGGTATATCTTTCCTTTTCTCCTTTGTCTTTAGCATCTCTTCTTTTCTCAGCTATTTTTAAGGTCTCATCAGGCAACCATTTTGTCTTTTTGCATGTCTTTTTTCATTGGATGGTCTTGCTCACTGCCTTATGTACAATGTCTAAAACTTCCGTCCATAGTTCTTCAGGCACTCTGTCTATCAGATCTAATCTCTTGAATCTGTCACTTCTACTATATAATCGTAAGGGATTTGATTTTTGTCATACCTGAATGGTGTATTGTTTTTCACTACTTTCTTCAATTTAAGTCTAATATTTGCAACCAGGAGTTCATGATCTGAGCCACAGTCAGCTCATGGTTTTGTTTTTGCTGGCTATATAGAGCTTCTTCATCTTTGGCTGCAAAGAATGTAATCAGTCTGATTTCAGCATTGGCCATATGGTGATGTCCATGTGTGGAGTCGTCTCTTGTGTTGTTGGAAAAGGGTGTTTGCTATGACTAGTGCCTTCTCTTGGAAAAACTCTGTTAGCCTTTACCCTGCTTCATTTTGTATTCCAATGCCAAACTTGTCTGTTACTCCAGGTATGTCTTGACTTCCTCCTTTTGTCTTCCAGTCACCTGTGATGAAAATGACATCTTTTTTCATCTTTCCTTGATAGTTTTTTTTTTTTCATTTTTTAATGAAAATCCTTTCCCTCAAATCAATCTATAAACTAAACTCTTAGAATGATTTGGCTTGTAGATTCTTAATAGTTGCTCAGTCACAACATACTTAATTGGGCTTTCTCTCATAAAGTAAAAGATAATGAAGACTAAAACCCTTCAGACATTTATCGAGATCTTTTCCTTGTTTAATGAATACTGATAGGCAACAGTTTTGAGGAAGTGAACTTTCAAATAGCTATTTCCCTAGTAAATGACATTGTCATGTAAATAGCAATTATAATAATAGGTAAATTTTATGTATCAGGGTCTTTTAGGGAATATGTGCCTATGTTTTTCTTCAAATAGTACTGTTAAGTAGACACTATTTTTATATTAATATTAATACCATTAAAGAAATTGAGGCTTAGAGGTACAACAATCCAGCAAAGGCTGTGAATATAGTAAGTAAGAGACCTAGATATAAGGCCAGGTTTCCTCACCCAGTTCTTTTCTTTCCAGTAGCAATGGAATATTGTGTACTGTGCATAATGTGGGAATCACAGCTTCTTAGGTTGAGTTTTTACCAGCTTACTGTGACCTATTAAATGCCTCAGGTCCCTCGAGAAGGAAATGGCAACCCACTCCAATATTCTTGCCTGGAGAAGTCCATGGACAGAGGAGCCTGGTGGGCTGCAGTCTATGGGATTACATGACTGAGCATGTGTGCACGAGGGTGGAGGGAGATGGGTTGGTAGCAATAAAGTGGTAGAACTAAAAATAAATAAATAAATAAATAAATAAATGCCTTAGGTCTTCCTTTGTTATATTTATAAAGTGGAAATAATTATATTACTTATATCATTTGTCAGGTGACTCATGTATAGAAATAGTGCCTAGAATATAATGAGTATTAATAAGCACAAGGGATCAGAGAACAACTTCAATGGATAAGGGAGAGAATCAAGCTCTGTTTTGACTGATTGCTTGATATTAAAAAAAAATCTTTTGAAATATCTACTTTTGATTTGAGTCTTGATGTAATTGAAATAGTCAAAGAAAGGAGAAAGCAAAATGAAATGGTTAAAAGTGTGGGCATTGGGGTTAAATAGGCTTGATTTCTAGTGCAGGTCCTGACAATTACTAACAGATTTCTAGATCTCCATTGCTACATCTTAAAACCAGGCCAGAAATGATAGTTGCCCTCCTATTCTTGAGGGGTTTCTGTTGTGGCTCAGATGGTAAAGAATCTGTCTGCAATGCAGGAGACCCGAGTTTGATCCCTGGGTCAGGAAGACACCCTGGAGAAGGCAGTGTCTACCCACCCCAGTATTCTTGCCTGGAGAATGCCATGGACAGAGAAACCTGGTGGACTAGAGTCCATAGGTCACAAAGAGTCAGACATGACTGAGTGATTTAATACTTCACATGATGTTGAGAGGATTAGATTAGTCCCTGCAAAAAGGCTTAGAGCAGGGTCCAGCATGTAATAAAGTTAGGCATTTTATTTACGAATTTACCTGTATTTTAGAACACATACTGTGGAAGCAATAAACAGTGTGAATTAGTAGAGAATGGGCGATATATTAATAAAAAACTATGATCATGCTGTCTCTCAGTTGTGTTCGACTCTTTGCGACCCCATGGACTGTAGCCCGCCAGGCTCTTCTGTCAATGGGATTCTCCAGGTAAGAATACTACTAGAGTGGGTTGCCATTTCCTACTCCACAAAACTATGATAGACTTCTGTAATTAAATTTAGCAAAAATGTTATTAAAAATACTACAGAGCTTACTTAGCATTAAAAAAAAATAAACATATATGGTGAAACATACATATTTGGTCATAAAATTGAAGACAAATATGCAGAAGCAATTAAAGGAGTTTTGAAATCATATGTTAATGTAGAAAGTATTTTGAGGATGTATTTTCTTTTATGCTACAAGCATATATTTGAAAGTGCTATTTTTATTATATGTATGTAAGCATAAAAGGTTACGTTCTAGTAGTTCTGTTGTAATATATCCCAGGGTCTATTGTTAGTGTCTGTTTTTAAAGTTTGTTGAGACATTTACCAATGACAAGCTCATGTTCCTGTATTTTAATTCAGAGCATGACATTGACACCAGTGTCTGAGGACTAGACCTTAACTATCTTTTCTCTGATTTATAATTCTGTATTGTTAGTACAACTGCCTAGCATGAAGAATTTAAAATATTTTTTTTTTGCTGCTGCATGTTGCTAAGTCGCTTCAGTCGTGTCCGATTCTTTGCGACCCCATAGAAGGCAGCCCACCAGGCTCCCCGTCCCTGGGATTCTCCAGGCAAGAACACTGGAGGGGGTTGCCATTTCCTTCTCCAATGCATGAAAGTGAGAAGTGAAAGTGAAGTCGCTCAGTCGTGTCCAACTCTCAGTGACCCCATGGACTGTAGCCTACTAGGCTCCTCTGTCCCCGAAGTGGGTCGCCATTACCTTCTCTGTAAAATATTTCTTTTAGAACTTTATATTGGATGCATGTTAGAATTACAGTTTCTCTATTAAACAGTTTTGCCAATACTATGCATTTTTATATCTAACTTTTATATGATACAGACTTTCTCCAGAAGACTGAGGATATTAATATCAATTTAAATATTTTATAATAGACATAATATAAAATATCAGAAGTGATTACTTAATGTTCTGGTTTGTTTACTAATAAATAATGCAATGATATCTATATTTTGTCTAGATCCCTAAGACAAGGGTTGCAATTAAAAAAAAAATCTACAGCTCGTGGTATTTGAATATTTAGGTTTTTTTTTAATGTTTGAAAAAGAATGCTTCCCTTTGATTACTCTGGCAAGTTTTTTTCTTGTAGTGGTACTCACTTATTTCTTGAAATCGCTAGAATTGTAAGCTCATAGCTTATGATGCCCAGCATGATATAAGCATGTCGTTTACTTCTGTCCTTTTTGAGTACTGCAGAGCTATTTTATCTTTTGACTCAACCATTTAGTATTTATCTCACGTTTTGTAAGTTTTACATTCTCTATGCTGCAGATTCTTCATCTGTTGAACGGTGGTACTCTTCTTTACTTTGTAAGTTAAAATTTAAAAAAAATGAAACAAAAACTTACATACATAAAACATGCAGTGTAACATTTATGGCCTTCATAGCAAAAAATAATTTGTGCCTATTATGTGCTGAAAAGGGTTCCAGGTTTTTCATATCGTTTATTTAAAATCTTCTCAATAACACTTTAAGATACTTTAAGATAGCTCATTTCCCCAGTTTTACTGGTGAACAAATAGGAATACAAACAACTTAAATTAATGCAATTATTGTCAGAGTCAGAATTTGTAATGAGTAGCCTGGTTCCAGAGAATATACTTTATGTTTCTTTTTTTTTTTTTAACTGTTATTACATATATATTTCATATATTGTATGTATAATTTATGATAAATAATTGGGGGAGTAATAAATCACTCAGTAGTGATATATCCTATGTTCTATAGGTTTATCATGTGGTGCTTGAAATATGAAAAAGAGTATACAGAGCAAGATGATATTGTACTTATCTTATATAAAACCCTATTGTGCATTTTTGCTGCTTTCAGTTCTTTTTCTAAAAAACAAGACATTTACTGTATGTTTTTGAATATTTATTTACACACGTTTCCTCCATTGGGTGTGGAGCTTCTTAGTAAGCCAGGTTCTCATTTTTTATTTTGTATCACACATAATAATGTAGTGACTACCACCCAGTAGATTTTGAATACATTTTGTAGGATGAATGAGTGAACAAGGAAATGAAACCATTAGCATAAATGGAGAATTAGGAAAGTACAGTCTAAATGTTTCTCATGATATGTATAATACAAACAGGTTGGAGTTTGAAATGGGGACATTTGCTAGATAACCAAAATGCAGTAATAATACTAATGGTTACTGTAATGTGACTTGCAGTAGTCTTTTCATGAATAATTGCACCTTGATGTTATCAAGTTTTGAACAGCTATATTTTGGATAATGTTGTAGTAGATGTAATACACAGTAACTGTGCACCCATGTTCTTAAAATGATGAAATGGTTGAATGGCATCACTGACTCTATGGATATGAGTCTGAGCAAGCTCTGGGGGTTGGTGAAGGACAGGGAAGCCTGGTGTGCTGCTGTCTATGGAGTCCCAAAGAGTTGGACATAACTGAGCGACTGAATGTCGTCTTTCTTAAAACCACTCTAGCAAATATGATAAGCCTTACTTTAGCCTAAGGTTGTATTTCTAGAGGGAACATTAAGCAGCAGAATATTCTCTAAATGACAAGAAAACAAAAACCAAAAAAGACAAATACTTGCCTGGTCGAGGAAATGAAAGATAAAATATAAGCTGATATCATCATACCCAAGCCATTAAACACTGGTTAAGATATGGTTTTCATGCAGATGCCACTGCCTAGGTGTCCTAACTGAAGTTGGTTGTTCTAAACTGGAGAGGGGGAAAAAGACACTTTTTAGTCTTGAGTTTACTTGACAACTTGACTTTGGAGATGACAATGCCAAAAGCTACAAAACTTCAATCTACCCCTGGAAGTTTGACTGACTTTTCTAAAATGTAAAAAATCTATATTTTAGCTCTACAGAGACTGCTGAAAAGACCAGTACTCTGGGAATTAAACACTTATAGAGGAGCCTCTCAGCAAAGATAGGCTACTTGGCGCTCAAGATCATTTGAACTAAACTACATCAAAAGAAGAACTGCACCCTCCACGTCCCGCAGACACTTCTGCGTCCTCGCTGCCACCTTGCCGTACCTTTTCAGGTGGCACAGGGATAGTTTGCTGCCATCCTCTTGCATGTCAGAAACTCTCAGTTGTTGGATCAGCCAAAGTTTTGAGGGAGTATTTCATGGTAGCAAGTCTAAAATTGCTTCTGCTTCAGAACTAAGAGCAATTCCTAGAACTCCTCAACTTTTGCCCCACAATATCTTTTGTCTAAAGTGTATGTGTATATGTTTGTGCTTAGCTGTGTCCGACTCTGCAACCCCATGGGCTGTAGTCCACCACACTCCTGTGTCCTTGGGATTTTCCATGCAAGAATACGGGAGTGGGTTGCCATGTTCTTCTCATAGTATCTTCCTGACCCAGGGATTGGGTCTCTTGCATTGACAGGTGGATTCTTTGCCATTGTGCCTCCTGGGAGGTGCCTAAAGTGTAAAGTGTAGAACAGTTAGTATCCTTAGAAGTTGCAAATGTTAACCCCAAAACTATTTTTCCTTCTCTTTCTCTCTTGCTCCCAAAAGAAAACATCAAAAAATTCTTATTTCTGTTTTGTAAGAATTCTGCATAATGGCTGCAAAAGTTTCAACACATGCTGAATATAAATTCATGAGAACCATGATGAAGGGAGGTTTAGGAAAGATATTATCCTAATTGTGTTATGAAGTTCATTCAATTTCTCAACAAATTAGGCTACTTATTGAATAACTGATTTGAATGAAAGTTTACAATTTACAATATGGTGAAATGCCAGATAATTTTTCCTAAAAGTAGGGTAGTAATTTTAGGGGGAGAAAATTCATTTTATTTTATTTTTTAAAAAGAGATAATGGTACTTAATAACTTTATTTTAAAACAACTCGTCTCCTTCCAAATTGTATAGAGTCACTAGAAATGCTGAAAAGTTTCGAGATTTCTGTAAAGCCATAATTTTGTGGAACATTTAAGTGTCAGTACTTTTGACCAGCTTTACCATTAGACACATAAGCATCAGTGTCTATTGACACACAGTAAAGGCACAAGTGGAATGTGGCCTCTCTTCATGCTGTCTGTGCTGAGTTTTAATAGTGCATCTGCATCTATTTTTCCCAGTGGAAAATGACTGCATGTCACATTGTAGTTTTTTTTTTTTTAATTACTACTGTATAATAAAATATGGCCATGATAAATAGCATCTAAACAAATAAAGCAGATTTGGATTGAATCCATTTTGCCTTCATCACTCAGGCCTTTAAGTAGTTGTGTATCCTAAATTGGTTTAATTGCATCAAGTTGTATTTGCAGTGAAGTTGAGAAAGATTTTATTTTTATTTCTTGTTTAGGTAATGTTTTCAGTATAGTTTCCTCTCTACTCCACTGTGTTTGTCCAGATTGTAATGTAAATTGCACTTTAAGGTAGTTGACCTCTTCAGCTATTTTTTTTTTTTTCTTTTCTGTTGTTACTATTCTTATTGTTATTCTTAATGAAGGAAAAAAAGTGAAGTTGCTCAGTCCCTCAGTCCTGTCTGACTCTTTGTGACCCCGTGGACTGTTTGTTGCCTACCAGGCTCCTCCCTCCATGGGATTTTCCAGGCAAGAGTACTGGAGTGGGTTGCAATTTCCTTCTCCAGGGGATCTTCCCGACCCAGGGATCGAACCTGGATCTCCCGCTTTGTAGGCAGACGCTTTACCATCTGAGCAACCAGGGAAGATTCCAAATGCTGGTAATTAAATAGCTCCAAATCAGGGTGTTGTACATTGTTAAGAGTTTGCACAATAGCTCTGAGTGTCCTGGGAGCAGGAATAATGTTTAATTAGATTTTGTAGCTGTTAGCTAACTCAGCGTCAGATTTTCTGTGGTTTTGTATATTGGATTGATTATTGAATGAAAATGACTATGAACAGTTTTCTTAGTTAAAATCTAAATATATAAATAGGTTTGCTTTATAATATATTTAAAATTTCCATACACTTTAATGTAAAATTACAAAGTGAAATATAAAATTTAATTTTGTGGGTGAAAAATGATTCCAGCCATTTTTCAAACCCTTTCTTACTTACTCTTCCAGAAATACCTTATTCATCTTTGGTCTTAATTTTTAACTATAATAACCATAGCATGCTATGTTTGCAATTATAATAGGTATATTATCGTCATATAAGAGGGAATAGATATATGGCTGTGTTTTCTATAAGGCATGGTCAGTTAGTTCTAAATGCTGTTTGAAGGAATGAGAAACATTAAAAACTTTATTTTCATTTAATAGTTAAAGGTAAGTTTATATTTGCATATTTTATCACATATGAATTTGGGAACTTAAGTTTGTTAAGAGGAAAATTAGAGGAAAATACAAAATTTTTGTTTGAACAGTTAGTATTAATATTTCCTGTATGTTTCGCCTCCTGAAAGCATAATTTATAGTAAATTGATTGTATTCAGTAACAATGGAGACTAAAATCAATTCCAAGTAAAATTTAAAAGCTCAGTATTTTAATTCAGTGATTTTCTTTGTGTTATAGTCTTTGATTTGTTAATCTGAAAAGTACTGTTTGGTTTGATCAACCTTACTTCTTAAAGATTTGTGTTGATTGCTTGCAAGCAACTTGTATTACTTTTAAAAGATCTGTGAATAAATATGCTTTCTGCCTGTCTCCTCCCAAAATCCCAACTAATTAAAAAAAATTTTTGCCTGGAGAGTATTTAGAAGGAGTGATATCAATTTCCCCCTTCATGGGTATGTGATATTTAAATAGCTTAAAATGTGAGTATATGTGCTCTTCTTTTGATATACATAATATATATATAAATAAAATAGATATCCTCAAAATCATGTCTTGAAAAGGCATGGACAAAACACACTTATGTATATACATATCCTTTAAACTTTATCAAGGGTGTTAGCTTTTAATTGTGTTTAATACTAGCATAGTTTGACCTTACTGAAGTGAACATGAATAAAAATGCAGTTGTGTAGAATCTGATTTGGGTATTGTGTTCTTTGCAGAGAAAAGCTTCCGAAAATTGGAAGCAACCCCCATCTGATAAAAATGGCAAAGCTCCAAATGTTTGATACTTTGAATAAAACCATTTCCAAACTTCTCTGTATGTAGATTTCAGTTTGCCCTGGGGCTTTGGGTGCTTGTGGTGGTGGTTAGTCTGTGAATGCCACAGTGCCGCCTCACCTGATTTCTACCTGACGGACTCCATGAAAACAAACAATAAGAGTTGACTGAAGGCCTCTCTGTGGGTCAAGCTCATTGAGTTTTAGTGCACTGTATTTTCTTTTTCAACATATTTCTTGATTAAGGACTGTATGTTAAGATTGATCTGATTTCCAGATGGTGGAGTCTCAGATAAGGAACTTATTTCAGTGGCATATAATGTACATCGCTTTAAAGATCTTAGTGCTCAAAATTTTCTGCTTGAAATCTCGCACAAAGTGAAGAATAAAGCTATAGGCAGTGTAAGAATGGGACAGAAAAAAAAATATAAAGGAGAAAGCAGAGCAGTGTGGTGCAATGGAAATCTGATATTTGATACGTAAGCTAATCTCTTTTGGTCCTGAAGCCAGATTTTTTTTTTTTTTCTCTTGTGAGAAGCATTTCTTTATTTCTTTCTTTCTGCTTTTTGATCCCATACTCTGCCCTTTGCACAGTTGGAATGTCCCCAAAAGACTTTGGCAGAGGTCACTTCTCAGAAGCTTTTTAAACTTTAGTTAGAATACATTTATTGATTTTTTTTAATGACCAGTGGAATGAGAATTTTTGGAAAAAGCTCATCTGAGATTCAGTGTCTGACTTGGCAGTCCGAACTCTTTTAAACCTTTGAGAACACTTCATTAGATGCCAGGTCTTCATCGTTAGTAAAACTCTGTGTGGATTCTGGCATATTGGATTTTCCTTGGGATTGATATCAGCTGACAATTTGGCCTCACAGACATTGGAGATAAAAATCATTTTTCTGGAACTAACAGTCAGAAACTGCATAAGTATGTGAAAGTTCTGTAACACTTTTTAAAAAAATTCAATCGTGTTTGTTGACACTATTTCATAGAAAGAGTTGGCACAATAACTTGTTCTTAGACTCTTTTCCTTATTTATAATCATTTGAAGTTAAGCTGTTTTGTTTGTCTAAATTAACCATGAAGGGAAAGTACATTTTTGTCAACTGAAAACCTGATAACTAAGAATAGGATAATGCTTAAAGGAAAATATCTTTTTATATTTCAGCATATCTGCTTCAGTGTGCTTTAAAGGTTTTTGTTAAAATTTTCAACATAAGATAAAACATGACAAAATTTTCTACACCCATATTTCTGAGATAATTCTCCTATGAATCCATGAGTGTACTACCTAATTTACTCAAGTTAATACCATTCTAACACTCACGCTTCATGTTAGGCTCTAGTGTCTGCTTGACTGGTATCAAAGGTAATGAGATGTATTGATTGAAGGGTATTTAAATAATATACATTGAAAGTTGATTATTATGCATTGTATTAAAATGTTATTTGGAGATCATTTAAATAGCAAACATCTGCAATATATTCAAAATGAATGAATTCATATGCAACCATTCAAAAATACATATAAAGAATAAGGTGACTGTACTTTTTTCTTTTTGTAATCCACCTTTAAAAGGACACATTATGAGCTTTAAAATGTATATTCAAAGAAGCAGTAGCAATCAGTATCACTTGATTGAGGTATATATTTTGAAAATTAATTCTGTATAATTTAGGAATCATAGTTTCATATTTTAAAAAAATTCTGAGACCACATTTTTTCTAACTCTTGTGTTTAAAACATTTGTTATTCAAAATTTGATATTATATATTGCTACTGAAGTTGAAACAAATGGACATGGATCTAAATAATCCTCTTTTTAATAAAAATTCTTGGGTAATCAATTATTGTATATTTCATTACTTATAATGCAAACTGGTCAAATTATTTTGTACTGCTCTGTTAGAGACCATATAAATATGTATATTTTTTTAACAGCTGATACTTCATGATATAAGTAATGAAGTGGATTTTAATGTATTCTACCAGAAAATGATTATTTAAAAGTATATAAAGTAGGCACTTTTTACTATAAATGACAGAAGCTAGATAACGCCTATTATTATAGAACTTGCAAATCATGATTAGGAAGCAAATATGTGTTATTATGGTTAAAACATAACCATTTTTGAGGGTTAGAAAGAGATTACATTGGATGATTGTTTTTTATGTTGATAACTTGAAAGCTATGTCCCAAGAAGAGAATGCAAAAACATTCATTGCTTAGGAAATAATGTTCCTAGAACTCCACCAACTCTTCTTAAGGTTAGGGCAATGGGCTGCTGACTACTTGTGATGCAGAAGTGTTAAAGGGAAAGCAGGAAACCCTGCAGACCTCAGCCATTAATCCATCTTCCCTACACAGAGTTTCTATTATGAATTGAGTCCTTTAAAGCGTTGGTTCTAACCTTCAATAGTCACATCTGTTGTATATTTTACCAACTTTTCTCCCATCATAGGAACTTTCTCATTTTTCCTGTAAGCAGTAGAGTGCTTGAACTCCTTTTGATGGTGAATTATTCACAGCAGGTCATGTTTTCTTCCTTATGCCATAGGGTGATAGCTGCAGCGTTCCTTACATAGGAACAAGCTAAAGCATCTATGACTCAGTGGGCCAAGCCCTAAGAAGGGGGTACCTGTGGGTGTGAAAACTCTTGCCTTTTAGTATCATAATCAAGGCCAAAATAATGCAGTGAAAGCAGACCCCTGGAGGAATTACCACTCAAATGCAGTGCCTTAACCCAAATGAGAGTTTTGGTATTATATATGCCATGAACTTTTGATTATTCAGGAATTTACCATTTCTGTGGGGCAGAAACAATCTGTGTGTGTAATTGAATTACAGACAAAGTAAAAGGCCTATTCTTTGGTTTTGATTTTAATAAATAAAAACTGTTCTCTGTAAGAACTTTGTACACACTGTTCTAATCCTTGATATTAACCACAGAGACGGGGTATACAGTGGACACTAATGAAGAGTTTTTCCCTTCCCTTTCATGTGTCTGTTTATCCTATACTATTCTACTTTATCTTATCTAACAATCCTATTCTCCATATGTAGGCAACCAATGTATTTGTCACCATAATATTTCTTCCTTTGTCTTGTTTTAGTTATAGTTTGCTTTTTATTCATCTAAACAAAATGTGAGAAATTCAGCATTTGATCAGTAAAAATGTTGGATGATATATTGATCTTTGAAGATTATTCTCTATTTTGCATAATCTGTGTACTTTTCCCCTAATAAACTATCTCTCAGTTTTGTTAAGTTTGCATTTAGTTTGCTCTTCTTTTCTTCTATTTAAGGTGTCAGCTTTAGTTATTGATATGGAAACTTCTTTTGTAATATAGGTGTTTAAAACTATATATTTGCTTTTAAGTGGTACTTTAGCTATAATCCATAAATCTTGTCATGCTGTGTTTTAGTTTTCCTTAGTTGAAAGTATTTTAATATTTCTCTTGTGATTTATTCTTTGATGCATTGGATATTTAGAAAAATTTTAAAAATTTCCAGATACCAGGGATTTTCCAAACTTCTTTCTTTTTTATTTTGATTTTAATTTTGTTTTGGTTTGACAACTGACTTTCTATAGTTTTCAGTTCTTTTAAACTAGGAAAAAGATGGTGAAATTCCCAGGTATAAATGCCACAACATCCCTACTGTTCTTACCAAAAGTAGAGTAGTTTTTCTGGCTTAAGCACCTAATCTGTTGTATAACTAGTCAATTTCCACACTCCTGAAATAGATAATTTTTGACACTATTGTCTAGTTTTATAATTGATTTAGAAGTCTGCCTTAAGACACTCTCCTTTCTATGTGCTAAGTCACTTCAGTTGTGTCTGACTCTGTGTGACTGTATGTACAGTAGCCCACTGGGCTCCTCTGTCCATGGAATTCTCCAGGCAAGAATACTGGAGTGGGTTGCCATTTCCTATGTGAGGGGATCTTCCTGACCCAGGGATGGAGCCCATGTCTCTTATGTCTCCTGCATTGGCAGGCAGGTTCTTTACCACTAGCGCCACCTGGGAATTCTCCTTTCTACAATGGCATACATTCTTAAACTATTGCGTGTGAAAAATATGGTGCATTTAGAACTAAACTTTGCACTCTCAATTTAAAATGCATCATGAGTTTACAGATGTGTTTGTACACAAAGTATTCAGGCTAAATTCATGGGGTTTGCATTAACAAGGTACTCTGTCTTAGCTCTTTTCTCTCTGAGGAGCCAGCCAGCAACCCAAGCTGGCTGATGGGAAAATTCTATTTAATGGTGTAGATAGTGTCAAAAAGACTCTATGGAAAATAATAGGGACTTTTTTTGGATTAGTGAGGAAAATGAGGTCTTAGATTATTCTGGCAGATAGATTTAAGAGAGGGATAGATGGTACTCCAAGAATATGAAGTCCTATTGCAGTATGGCAGGTGGAGGGGCCAGTGATGACAACATGTAATAACAGGCGGTCAAACTAAGTGTCCAATGCTTTGGATTCTTCTTTTGGCACTTTTACTTGATAACCATGATAATCTTTATGAGTTGCCTTTTCTAATCTGTAAAATAGGATTTTTTTTTATTTTTTTATCTCTGCCTGCTTCACGTGGCTGGGATAATTATGATACTGGAAATAGAGGTGAAAAACAAATCTAAGCACTCCACAGAGATAATAATATAGTGGTACATAGTAATGGTCATCCATAAGGACTTAAGTAGAAAATATTTGAAGAAAACTCATAGACTAGTAGATTGAGAGACTGAAAGATGGTAGTTGGAAAAATGATTTGAATAACATGATCTCATGGAGGTAGAATGTCAATAGTGTTGTTACTGTATCTATTTATAAAGCTTAATCTTATATTTTCTTAACTTCCAAACAATTTGAAATGATAGATATGAAGACTATATACTCCCTTTTACAGTAAGATAATAAATTGTGGTACCCAGTGTTTATTTGTTTAATTTAAAAATGAATTGAGCTCTAACTCTCATAGATAAAAATTTGCCTTATGATAATTTCTTTGATTTATTGTATTTTTATATGAATCTAAGTTCTCATTGACCTTTTAAAAATATCCATCATCTTAGGCTGCAGACCATCTATTAACTGACACTAAAATGATCTTTTAAAAATATGTTTATGCATATCACTTCTTTATCGCTTCATGAACCTTTCCTGGACAGTTGAGTAGGAGTTGTCAAGTACTTTTGAATTAATGTCACACAAGGATATGGTGGCATTATAATAAAATGTCATTTCATCTTAATTCCAGACTGATTTTTACTGAGATTTCCTGGGGAATCTCATTTAAATATCAGAATATGAATATATCTTCTAAAAGTCATGAATCTTAGGAAATTCTGAGATGACTATTTCCTGAGAAATTCATTTAAGGAAGCTTGTTTTCTGTCTTCCATTGTAAATGTGCTCTTAACATATATGGAGAGTAATAATCAGTATAATGCTATTTGAGCATCTTGAGGGTTTAGACTCTGAATCTGGAATATTTGTGAGCAAATTCTAATTTTACCATTCAGCGTCTCAGAATATTTATTTGTAAAATAAAGAAGATAACATTTATACCAACCTCATAAAATTTTTCTAAAGATTAAGCAGAATATAAAATTTTACTGTATTTAAATATTTTTTAAGTTCACTGACAATATTAATTGTTCAGAAAATAGTGTTTAAAGTTTAAAAATGTTTTAAAAAAGTCTTAAGAATATAAAGTCAAACTTAATTCTCTTCCCCTTCCTCTCTTTTTCTTATTTTGTTCTTAGTTCCCATTGAGAACAAAGTGTAAACTCTGTAAGTGATATTTTTGTCTGTTTGATTCATTCCTGAATCCATAGTACCTAAATCAGTGCCTTGACACAGGGTCAATACTTAATTGCTTTTGGAAGGAAAGAAGGAAAGAAGGGAGAAAAGAAAGAAGCTAGTCGGTTTTTAAACTTGCTATCTCAGGACCAGAAGATTTATCTTTAACTTTCATGTCTTTATCTTGTGTTTTTTTAAATTAGAAACTCAAAACTTTATTGTTATGTTATTTTCCATTTTGATATCTATGTGTTTGTTTACATTTTATCAACAGCAGGGTCTAATTTAACTTTATTTTTTAATTTAAGCAATCTAGTATTCATATCCAAAGTACTTCATCTAACTAACTCTTACAGCTGACAATTTCAATAATTACTCATGAATTGGTTTTTATATAACTTTTATTTTTGGAGAGGGAAAATTTTCATTTTTATTAATGTTTTCTCATCAACATTGAGTTTCTATTTTAATGCTATCAGATTTGCAAAATATTTACTATAAAAGTATACCTTCTTTGTACAGAAAAGAAAGACCCCAAAACAAATGGAACCAACCCCAAAAGTATATTTTTAAAGTAAATATTTTGTAAATTTGATAGCATTAAAATAGGAATTTGATGTTCATCAGAAAATATTATTAAAATTAGTGAAATAACAGGCCACAAATAAAAGGTATTTGTACCACTTAACGAACAAAAGATTAATTTCAGAATTAGTATATAACCCTAAAAGTCAATAAGCGAAAAACAAAAGAAAGTTTATGGAAGTCATGAGTAGACACTTTATATAGTAAATGTGAAAGGTCAATGAAATATTGCAGTGATACTCAGTTAATTGTATTTATATAAATTTTGAACATTAATGAAAGCATGTCAATATAAACACATTGAGCTGTTATATCTTCCATGAGTGCTTTTCTTCAAAGTAATCACTTTGATCAAAAATAACTCTAACAATTCTTCTTTTAAAAATCCCTTTAGACCTGTTTACTAATTAGAAAGGAAATTCAGCCTTGTTGCTTTATACTGAGGACAGTGTTATTTGGTCTGGTATCTCTGCTTGCTTCTCTAGTCCCTCTGTCAGGTCTGTTTGTTTCACTTCCTTGGTTCTTGTCTTATTACAGCAAAGATTTGCAATGGTGGACTGAAGGGTTTAAACCAGCAGGGAAGTTACAGCTCAGTTGCAGCTCACACAGGCAGAACTTTTGTTAAACAGACCCCACCAAGACATGGGAGCAGGCCAACCCTGAAGGACTCATAAAGATCTCTCTTGGCCTCCTTTTTCATACTTCAAACCTCATTCTCTTGGTTGTGCACTGTGTAAAATGGGACTTGTACCCATCACCACTCAGGAAAGGGAATGCAAATGGGCATATGTATGGTGACTGACAGTTGTGAGTTATGTAACAGCAGGCTCTGTTGTGCAAGTCTTCCCAAAATTCAGTCTGTTATAATCAGATGTTTTTATGTATAGAATATTTATGAACCCTTAATGGGCTCCTAGCTTACTTGAGGAAGCATCCGTAGTTAGTTTGTATCTACTGTGTGCCTAGGGCCCACATGCAATAGTTGGAAAAGTCTCTGTGGGTTTTTTTTTTTTTTTTTTTTTTTTTTTGTAGCATTATCTGTGAGCTCTCCTGGGTGTGTCTGGGATGGGTTTTAAAGATCAGCTTTGCAATCCTTTTCTGCTAGGCCACTCCTTGTTGCTCATGCCTAACATGAGTTGATGTTCATTGACGAAAACAACCAGTCCCATTGCTTTCATGTTTTTAAATCCTGAAACAAAATATAATGCTTCTATTAGTGAATATTTTTCTACTAGCTTGTTTTCATGTATATCTGATGGTAATCAATAATGTCTGCAAAGGAAAACTCAACTTTAATTTTATGCTAATGGCTTTCTGCCTATAACTAATTCTTTATCCATTTGAGGGACAAGATACTAGAATAGATAATAGCTTTTGTCATTGTTTTGGCATGTACATGATTACTTAACCTCTGCTAATAGCACAATACTAACAGCATAAAGAATATCAAATATCATAATAATTGAAATAGGTGATGCTTATATAAAGCATTAAATGGACTCACTGTAAAGTTCAGAAATTGAACTTGTTGCATGACACTGAAATGCTGAAATACCAAAGGAAATACCTTGGAGGACATTATTCCTTTTAAAAATTTATTTATATATATGTGTGTGTGTGTTTATATTATTTCTTTTTGGATAAAATGTCTGACATTGATATTATTTTAATAAAAAGATAAGTAGGAGATACTATAGTAATTTACAGAAAATAAAGACTAAAATTTGCCATTTAAGTAAACTTTAATGTTATTGTTTATTCCTTCATAATATTTTTAAAGTCTGAATTTCTCTAAATTACTATAATCACATTCTGTGTGTGCTGTGCTGTGCTAAGTCATTTCAGCCATGTCCTACGCTTTGCAACCCGATGGACTGTAGCCCGTAGGCTCCTCTCTCTGTGGGACTGATTCTGCAGACAAGAATACTGGAGTAGATTGTCCTGCCCTTTTCCCTTCGTCCCAACCCAGGGATCAAACCCACATCTCTTCTGTCTTCTGCATTGACAAGTGGGTTCTTTACCACTAGCGCCACCTGAGAAGCCCCTAAACACTATCTATTTGTTCATAAATACACAGATCATGTATATTTTTGGGGTTTGCGTGTATATGTCTAATAGAGTAGCAAGATATATTAAGGTCTTCCTCCAATATTTTCCCACAATAGTTCTAGTAATAAAAGTGATTGAACATATCCCAGGATCTTAGCTAAAAGTTTCCAAAATTTCTTGGAAACCTCAGAATTTATTTTAAAACCCTGTGTGTTCATTTAATTAGGAAAATATTTAAGCTCCATACCTATCAAATTCATTCAGTTTTCCCACTGAACATTAGAGTAAATTAGATGGTGAAGGAAGACAAATCACATGTGAATTGAATTTTGTTTTTATATGTGGTTCTGCTGCTATGGACAGAGAAGCCTGGAGGGCTACAGCCCATGGGATTGCAAAGAGTCAGACATGACTTTGTGACTAGCAGCTATACCCTAACCTTTGTTGGAAAAATACATTTGACAAACAATAAGAAATACATATATACTCAAATAGTGCTACACCTATAACTATAAAGTGTATATTTTTTCTCATCATCTAATTAATTTTTTTTTACAGAAATGTTTAAGTGTTCAGTAAATCGGAGGAAAAAAATATGGAGTTTTAGCAACTGAAGCGCAAATTAAGGTAATTATTAGATTATTGCTACCAATCATGATTGTTAGTAATTTCAAAGTATATTTAATATATTTGAGTTAGTGTATGCTTTTATGTGTTTCACTGAAAATTGAACATATTGTTTGATGGGCTACTGAAATGCAATGTTACATAGTTTTGGAAAATAAATTGACATTGCTTGTGAATATGTAAATAATATACTACAAAGTACTTGTTGTTGCGAGGAATTGTACTCTAAATATTTGAACACTAAATGGGCTAATAAAAATAATTTCAGCAGTGTTCTACTTTTGAAAAGCATATGGCTATCTTACACTCCTAAGGAATATTGGATAACTATACAGATTTTTTTAAAAAATTAGTGCATATATATGACAATTCATTAAAGTCACTTTTGCTTAATCCATTCTATTTGCTCTCAATTACCTATCCATGATGGTGAAAATGAATATTAGGAAATAAAATGTATGCATCTTATAGACCAGACTATTTAATGTAAAACACATTCTTTTCAAAAGTAAAGTTTTTATTTATCATAAATATATGTATGCAGTACAACATAAGAGACTGTAAGGAGTATGACAGTAGGCCAGTACATGTAGTTTGTTTTGCAGCAAATCATTTGAAAACAAAATAATTACTCAATGGAATTTCCTTTCTTCTTGAAGTTAGTAAAGTTAAATTCCTTAAAGTGATTTAGAAATTTCTAAAATGTACACTATTATAAACATGCAGCTTGAAAGTAGAAATATTAACTTTATTTTCTCTATATTAAAATCATATTAATTTAATTTTGAATTGAGGATATAATTGTTATGTATTATAAATCATTACAAGCCTGTTTTCAAAGATTCTGTATTTTTCTTTTTACTCTAAGAAGATTATTGAGTGACTTAAGACTATGAAAGCATTGCAGACACCTTTGTAGATACTAAATTTTCCCCTTGATTTTCTTTCTTTTAGATATTTTGTTGCAATTTCTTTGTCACTGTTCTCTTCTGCTCACTCCTTTACAAAGCAAGCAAATAACATTATCCCTCTTTTCCAGAATAGATGTGATTGAATCTACTAGCTTATCTATACATTGCAATATAAATTTCACAGAAGTTCTTTTATTGACTTGAGTAAAGTGGTTTTTCTGGCACTTAGTGAAAGAAATAAATTTTAAAACAGTCTGAATCATTTTTTAAAAAATTAAGCCAATCTAAACTTGTATGTGCTTGCTATAGAGAAGTTAAGGCTAATGAGAAAGACATGAAGCCCTATAGAAGTGATTATATATATTTTAAGAGGATCAGTAGCAAGCTGCTAAGGAAACGGCCATGAGAGAGCTTACTTTTGCTGGAGGCCCTTGAAACCTTCATGCATGCTGTGAAATTCACTGAGAGAGGTTGCTGATAGAGAGAAAGGGAGGCCATGTGGCTGGTCATCCATTCCAGATCAACACAATACCTTGTGAAGGGGTGCATAAAGGAGAAAGGGATGGCCATTGAAGGACTGAGGGAGTACACATGTGATGGTACAATGTTAAGAGATGAGTCTGGAAAAGTAGATTTGGAGCAGCTCATGTAACATATCTTGTTTACCAGACGAAAGCTTAATTTTCCATCTTAGCTGTCTCTAGAGTGCTTAAGTATCCATAAGGTTGTGAGAAAAAAAATTTCAAATCTCTCCTGACGCCTATTTTCATTAAGAAACATAAGAAACAACAAAAACCTTATAATATTTAATATCACGATTGCTACTGGCCCCCAAATATGAAATTTCTGGAAAATGTTTGAAATTTTTACAGTATTAAATGGTAGACAGTATTTGCTTCCTGGTTTTTTAATTGACATAAAATACATATACCATACATTCACCCTTTTAAAGTGTATAATTCTGTGATTTTTAGTGTATTTGCAGAGCTGTGTACCTGTCACCACTATCTAACCTAGAAACATTTTCTCATTCCTCAAAGAAATATTGTACCCATAAGCAGTTACTCCCCATTCCTTCCTCATCACATCTGCAGGCAGTCATTAACTTATCTTCTGCTGCTATGGATTTACCATATAAATGGAATCATACAATATTTTTGTATCTGCTCTTTTCACTTAACATACTGTTTTCAAGTTTCAACTCTTGTGTGAATTAGGACAATTATTTTATGCATGGATAATAGTAATAAAATCACACTTTGTTTATCTGTTTATCAGTTGCTGAACCTTGGGTTCTTTAACACTTTATGGCTATTCTCAATAATGATGCTGTGAACATATATGTCCGAGTTTTTGCATAGACATGTGTATTACTTTCTCTTGGATGGATAGGTGGGGTGGAATGGTAACTATGTTTTACCTTTTGAGGAACTTCCAAATTGCTTTCCAAAGCAATTGGAAGGATTTTACATTCCCACCAAAATTATGTGTGTTCTAATTTCATCATATTCTTGCCAAAAGTTTTTATTGTCATTTTGATTACAGCCATTCTAATGGATATCAAGTGGTATCTCATTGAATTTTGATGGCAATTGTATTTTTAAGAGTATTTTAGTATACTGATGTTACAAGTGTTTTGATAAGTGTGTTAAATAGAATCATTGTCTATTTGCAACTAGATTCAACTAGATAAATATTTAGACAAAAGTCTTTACAAACGTAAAAGTGAAAGTCGCTCAGTCATGTCTAACTCTTTGCAACTCCATGAGCTATAGAGTCCATGAAATTCTCCAGGCAAGAATATTGGAGTGGGTAGCCTTTCCCTTCTCTAGGGGATCTTCCCAACCCATGGATCAAACCCAGGTCTCCTGGATTGTAAATGAATTCTTTACCAGCTGAACCATAATGGGAGCCCAAGAATACTGGAGTGGGTCGCCTATTCCTTCTCCAGTGGATCTTCCCGACCCAGAAATCGAACCGGGGTCTCCTGCATTGCAGGTGATTCTTTACCATCTGAGCCATCAGGGAATTTTGAGTTAAACTTACAAAATAAAGGTTATTTGAATAATCCTGTGCATAAGTCAACAACAAATGGTATAGCTGGCGTTTTCTCTATTTTTATTAAAGGATGTTTTCAGATTCATTATATTATAAACATTGATAATCTCCTTAAATTTATTCAGGGTGTCAAAAACAACATAATCTCTTATATATGATTAAACTTGCCCTAAGAGCGTATTTGCCATGAGGTATAGGTTAGTGACAGTACACAGCATCATTAATACCAAAATTTTAATAATATATGGAACACAGCTGCACCCCTTTCTGGGTTTTTCAGCAATATTTGAAGTCATGCTCAATCTAGTCATTTACAAATTTTCACTAAATTTATGATAAATGTTTAGAAGTTGTATTTGAGATTTTCCGCAGAGAAGGAATGAAATCATTGGAGAAACCATAGTTCTTCCTGCTGTGGTAAAGATGGTTGAAATCACACAAGACAAATTACATGGCAACAAATAAAATTATGTTACTTTATCACTAGCTATTCTTAGAAAATTACATGAGAAACATTGCTTTAACCAGAAAAAAAAAGTAGTGTTAGAACAAATTATGTAGTATGAGAGATTTGTTTTGCCTTTGGACAAAACCTGTTTTTCCAATATCAATCAGTTTATGATATTTGCTAGATTGCTTTTTAAATTCATGTTTATTGATATATAATTATGTATATTCAACACACTATTTTTAATTTGCAATTATATTTTGATGCATTAAGTTGTGTTAGAATGCACCACCAAAATCAAGATGTAGACTGTATCCTTCAACACAAGTTCTCTTGTGCCTGTTTGTAGTCATTCCCTCCTGCCAGTATCAGTCCTGGGTGTTTCTAGATTCTTCCTTAATAATGAAATATGGCAAAAGAAAAACAATAACCCCTGAGAGGAAACTGACTGAAGAAGTAGCTGACTAAAGTTTTGAAGAAGGATTCTATATATGACCTTCAAGGTGTTACTTTTCTTCTCTCTGCTTCAATTTCTTTGCTAGACATACGGAGTTAACAACATCATCTACCGCATATCATTTAGGGTAGAGCTAGGTATATTTAAGCACTTCTGGACACTCATGTTTTTAAAATGAACTATAATTTTTTGAATCTTGTACAAAAGATTTATTGGAGTATATTTTCCACTGTAAATGCCTTCTTAGTATCGATTCGGTCAGAAAGAATCAAATCACATTTTTCAAAATAATACAAGTATTTCAGAAGCATCATGCTCACACAAGTTTTGGTTAATGGTTCCATTCTTCCAATTCCTTAGGCACAGATGCTTAGAGGGAATCTTGAATTTTCTTTCAAATGCATTGCATATTCATCAGCATCTTTTGTTGGGCTGCTGAGTACCTTGTCTGCTACATCCAAATCACAATCCACTTGACTGGAGATTGCAGCAGTCTCCTATTTTTCTTGCTCCAGTATTTTCTCTCTTGTTCTGCCTTTAACCTTATCTGAACTCCAGCTGCCCTGACACCATTTTCATTCACTGACCACAGGAGCCCTCTCTACCAAGAAGTCTTAGCACCTTCTACCAATCACACTCTCCCAAGATACTCCCAGGGCTTACTTCCTAGGCTTCAGATACTCTCTTCTCATGGCAGCCTTCCTTGAACAAACTATTTAATATTGAAACTGTCTGGGGGCATACCCCACCCTCCTCTCTTGCTTTCTTTTTCTCCAGATCATATAATACCACATTACACACAATTCTGTTTATTGTCTCATCCTGTTAGTCAATATATTTGAAATATTTCCTCTTTATAGCATCCTTTTAAGTTTTACTTTAATGTGTCTTTTATATTGTACCACTGGCCTTGCTCATGACTTTGGATATTAAAAAGTTAATTCTGGAGGCAAGCCGTGTGGGGGATTGTGTGACTTGAGGCAGGAGAATTATCTGGGAAATATTTGCAATATGTAAGAGATAATAAAGATTTGATTTAAGGTGACAACACTGGGGATTGAGTAGTAGAAATGCATTTGAGATGCTGTATTTAAAGAAAATTGACAAGTAATAATGACTGATTATATTTGATTAGTGAGAGTTGAAGTCTCAGTGAGACAAATCTCAAGAAGCTTGAAACTGATGTCTCCATGGATGGTGGCACCATTTACTGAGCTTTAGGGAGCAGGGTTCTAGAGACCATGTGTGTTTTTTACAAAAAAAGCAATTTTCTTCCTAGGAATAATAGAGCTTTTTTTTTTTTTTTTTTTTTTTTGCAGAAATTATTTCCAAAGCTTGATGTTAACTTTTATACCTAGGTAGGAATGATCTCTGGAAATAGAACACTTTAAACTGAAGGTCATTTCATTAATTGTCTCAAATTCTTCACCCATTTGTTTATAGAAATTAAGAAAAAAATGTGTTGGTATGCTCTGAAATTACATTTTCTAATTAATTTCAAAACCACAGTCAGAAAGTGTAAGATGTATAAACTGGCCATGGGCAGAGTAAAAACACATTAATTATTCAGACAGTCATCCTTGCTTATTCCATTCTTGGAGATATAGTGGCTGTCAGAATCTGTCAGCTGTATAGTTAGTACCCTTCAGAATTTGCATGCATAAATGGTGACCTTTGGAAATTTGCATAAAGATAAGTCTGGCATTGGAATGATAGCTGCCAGTCAATGTTGCAAGGCGAAAGTTGTCAGCCACCATTTAAACAACAAAGTGGGCAATGAAGCAGGAATAACAAATGGAGTATATACAAAAATAGCAATAATACTTATTTGACCAAAACAAAAATATAACTTGTTTTTAATTAGAGTTTTATTAAGTTAAAAAAGTTATAACTGCAACATTTTTATTCAAAATCTTGTTTTAGAATATCAGATTTAAAAATGTAGTCATTTAATATGTTTACTAGATTTTGTATTGTAAAATCCGTGTATAATTATTATAGACAATTTAGAAATATTGCAAAGAAAGTTAATAATTATCCATAGCCTCACACTCAGAGAAAGTCATAGTTAATGTTTTAGTGTAAATTCTTATTTATCCTTTTAAGCAGATAAATATACATATGCATATTTATTTATTTAAATAAATAAGGATATTCATAGCCTCATAAATGGGCAAGTACTTTCTTACTGTCATTATACATTATTTTATTCATCATAAATATGACTGAGATAAACATGTATAAACCCTTTGATACATAGTGATTATTTTTTTAATAGATTTTTAGTGGTGGAATTCTTTGATTTAATTTATAACTCTTTTTAAAACTTTTGATGTATATTAAAATTTAGTTATAGAAAGTCAATTTATCGAAATACCTTCTCCCTTTAATCATTTTCAGATGTTATATTTTATATGTCTGATAAAAGACTGCCATTTAGGGAATATTGCACTAAAATCAAACCTATGTTGGGCATAAAATCATTTTCAATTCAAAGTATCTTTTATTATTGTTACTAATTTCAATTTATATGTTTCTTTGTATGCATGTCACTTACTACATAACACACTCATCACTCTAAACCTGAAACATTAATATTTCAGAACAGTGCTGAATACCTAAACCAAAAGTAAAAAAAATAATGAGAAACAAAGTTTAAAAACTTTGAACATTTAAAATAATTATATATAGATCATGTGATTTATAGAATTTATAGAATATGGAGATTTGTCCCACTGAGACTTCAACTCTCACTAATCAAATACAATCAGTCACTAAGACTGGTCAGTTTTATCCTTTAAATACAGAGTCTTAAATGCAGAACTGTCACAAAGTCCCCAGTGTTGTCGCCTTAGACACTAAATCTTTTTTATCCCTTACGGGATATTGCAAGTATTTCCCAGATAATTCTCCTGCCTCGGGTCACACAATCCCCTACACTGCCTGCCTGATTTATGGCCTTGAAAATATTGTGATGGTTCAAAAAAGACTGGTCATTTCTGCCTGAATTGGAGATATTATGTGGAGTATAGAGAGGACTGCTCTAGAATGTAAATATTTATAAGTTGGAAGGAATGGAATTTTTGTTTTGTGCCACAGCACAAAACTAAAAATAGTTTATTACTGATGATTTTATTTTTTGCAGAAAAAGGATTTTTAAATAATTTTTAAATTGTGTATATACATTTAAAATGTTTTCCTAAATACAAGTATTTCAAATTGTGAAGTAATTTGAAAATACTGGAGGAATTTTATCAAATGTGTATACCCATGAAACTGTGGCTGTTATTTGTCTGTCTTTATATCTATCTATATATCTGACCATGTATTTATGCTAATAGTGTTTGTTTTGTTTATTACATTCTATTCTGAGATTTAAGACTTGTATAGAACTATGTTTTTATCACCGTAAGTAGGATACAAAGTAGTTATAGCACCTAAAAGTTTCTCCTTGCTGCCCATTTTTAGTCATTTTCTGCCTGTGTGTCTAATCCGTAGCAAACACTATTCTGTTCTTCATTCCTACATTTTTAGGTTTTTTAGAATACCATATAAACGAATCATACAATAAGCAGGCTTTCGAAACTGACTGCTTTCACTCATCATAATGCCTTTGAGATTCATCCTTGTTTTTGAGTACATCAACAATTCATATGTTCTTTATTGCTGGCAGTATTCCAATCTATAGATGACTCACAGTTCATTTATCCATCTGTTCCCTTGTTGAAGACATTTGCGTTGTTCGTAGTTTTTGGTGAAATTAAAGTTCCTGTAAAAATTCATATGGGTGTGTGTGCATAAATTTCATTTCTCTAGTATAAATACCTGAGAATTGCAGTGTTGTGTCATGGTAAGTGTGTATATTCTTTTTGTTGTTGTTTCTGTTGTGTATTTCAGGCTTATTTTCTTCCTGTTGCTATTTTATTTGTATCTTATGTGACATTGTTGTTATATAAATTGGTGCTATGCAAAGATTTTAATCTTCAAGTGCTAAGTTAAGCTGTTACTTTTTTAATGCTAACTTCAAGACCTGCTTTTATTTATCTCTGAATTTAAATAGAAAAAATTATGTCATCCAAGTGGAAAATGCTGCTTTCATGATATTTCCTTCCATAATATTTTTCACTTTTCTTTGGGAATATGTCTTGTTTCCTTTAAATTGATCCCCAAACAATTAATCATAGGAACTGCAGTTTAACTGTTTATCCACTAGGTACAATATTAGCTTGTATTCTAATTAAGCAAATTAGTTTTATTCTAACTAAAGCACTTTTTACATAGAAAAGATCCTCACTGGAAAAAAAAGCCACAATATATTCTAACAAATTTGGTCATTTAGCATCCAAGACTTAAGAAGTGAAAATTTACAAAAACCACATATAAAAGTTTAGAAATACTAAAAACTAAATGTTAATCTGTTTATCAAGTATGAGGCATGAATAGAAATTGAAAGTCATCATAAAAAAATCTTGTAAATGTAGCAGTCTATTATATTTCATAGTAAAGTTTCCATATGTACCTAAGAGTTTCTGAATTATACATATTTTAGAAATGTGGTTCCCATTAGGAACACCTCTGAGTCAGGTTCTGTTCCCTCTAGGCTTGGTCTTGCCATTAACTTGCTATGAGACCCAGGGCACACCATATAATCTCTCTGGATTATAGTATTCTCCTTTGTCCAATTAGTGAGGGTAGTGCTAGATTATCCATAAAGGACCTTCTTGCTCTTAAAAAAAAATAGGATGCTGCAATTCTGTAGTGATCTTGGGTCATTGAGAAGAAAAAGTTAGTTTGTGTGTGTTTAATATACTTTGTCACAAGGCAAGGATATATACAGTATGTTGTAAAAGACTTAAAAATATGTATAACTTTGAAAAACAGTTTTGGTACTTGGAAGAAATCCACGAATCATTCTAGGAACCTTGATTATTATCAAGTCATTAATTTTCTTACTATTTTTCAAAAGTTAAGTAATTTAAAAAATTCTAGAATTTGTTTTATATTAAGTATTTACTTGAGTAAATATAAACTGATAACCCTTTTTTTAGTACTATAGAGCTTTATTGAAAATAGCATTTTATCATTTTTTCCAGAATTCCTATCAGTACAAATTATTGAATTAGTTCAGTTCAGTTCAGTTCAGTTCAGTTGCTCAGTTGTGTCCGACTCTTTGTGACCCCATGAATCACAGCATGCCAGGCCTCCCTGTCCATCACCAATTCCCAGAGTTTACTCAGACTTACCTCTCCTTATTATGAAACATAGACTTCATAATGATTTCTCAATTTTTTTCAGAGTAAATATGAGTTGGTTTTTTTTCTTTTTAATAGAATTTTCATTTATATAATCACAAGGAAAGGGGACAGATTAAAAACATCATCTTTGGTTACATTTACTTAATGCTGGGTAACTACTGCCTCATTAAGTAATATTTTTCAAATGCTGAAGAATGTCATTGTGAATCTTGAAGAGGAATAAAGGTTAAAACATTAAATTTGTTTTTAAAAAATGATTTAGTGGGTATTATATTAATATCTGGGATACTTAAAACCTCTGGTATGGTCTAGAGGGATTGTGTTGTCCTTGTCCTGACACAGAGAAAATCACAACTCTAGCAGGGGATAAAGGATCATGTAAAACTAGCTACATTATAATGTCCTAAATACTATAATAGAAACATGAGAAAAAGGACGTAATTAATTCTGAATAAAAGGCCTTAGGAAAGTTTTGCAAATTACTAGCGTATGGGAAGGATTTTACTTCCTGAGAGCAGAGAATGGAGATTCTAAAAGAACAGATATTCCTTAGAAAATACTGTATTCATTAGAAAATAGTGAATATTCTATTTGAGGGAATATAATTTTCCTCAGTGATGGAGTATTAGGTAAAGATACCTGAGGAAATTTAAGGATAATAAGAGATCCTTTTGATATGATTATATATTAAGTAGAGAACTAATTTTATACCAATATTGTATTTTTTTTTTTTAAGAACAACATCTCTTGGAAGTGTGAGAGTTGCATTAAAGGTGGGATATGACCATCAGATAAGAAACATGAACTAGAGGGGTAGAACTGATAGCTACTGTCTTCTGTAAGCTGGTCGGAAACACTAGTGTTTTCAGCATTGATGAATTCCAAGTGCTTAACTTCCTCCCGTGTATTTTTATATAAACCTTTGACATATATACCTTTAGAACAAACTTAGTTGAGGAGGACTACAGTTTTTCTTCTTTAAAGCATTATAAATTTTACACATAAATAAAAATTTCTTTCATATCTTCCCAATTCATCTCATGTACATTATATACATTTTGTTTTTGAGTTCTAAAATGTGTTAGTGGAGGAGAATTTAATTCTTTAAGAAAAAAGAATAAAGAAATTGAATTTCTTGGTTTGGCTTAGTGTTGCCTTCAATGTTCTGAGAACAATAATGCAATTAGATAAAATGTTTATCCACAAAATTTAATTCCTGGGGAGTAGCTTCTCAAATTGCCTCTTACAAGTGTAATGGAAGCAAGCAGTTGTTTGCTGGCTTTGTTGCCAAAAATTGTGAATGGCTAGATTTTTATAAAACGTGGTGGTAATGCATATATAATCATGTAAACTCTCCATTGTCAATTTGAATGAAGAAACTGAGTTTTGTAGACAAACAGTTATATTGTCTCAGTGTTCTCAGCCATGAGTGAAGAAATCTTTGAATGTTATTAATTATTCCACAAATGAAGTTCTTAATAGAGTTCTTTTTCATTTCAATTTAATTTCATCCCTGATTAAATACACTGAATTAGTACTATTTTGGATTGTTATTTTATGGATAATCTAGTGATAAGTAGTTGAAAATAAAAGTTTGATATTTATTCTAGGAATATGTAAATATTCAAAGAAAACAAATGCTTCTTATCATTATACCTCTATCAATAAATATTGTAGCAGTTATTACCTCCCATTAGCAGCTAATGATAACATAACTGAATATATTTTAATTGGCATGAACTTCCATATAATGACAAGGAATAAATTTGATATAAAACAATTTGGAAAACATTGATATGGAGGGGAATAGCCCAACTGTTCGTTTAGAAAGGGTGACAGTGAAAGTTGCTCAGTCATGTCTAACTCTTTGGGACCCCATGGACTATACAGTCCATGGAATTCTCCAGGCCAGAATACTGCAGTGGGTAGGTAGCCTTTCACTCCTCCAGGGAATTTTTCCAACCCGGGGATCGAACCCAGGTCTCCCACATTCCTACATTACTGGAGGATTCTTTGCCAGCTGAGAGACAAAGGAAACCCTTAGAAAGGGTTTTTTAATCCCAACTTTGAACTAATGCTAATAGATCAACAAGGAATAATGAGCTAATGGAGTGTCCAACAAACTGTATTCATCATAAATTGAAGACAACATCTGAACTGAGATCATTTCCAAATTGCACTTACTATAGCCTTTGTTACCTAAAGGGGAAAGGATATTTCTGAAGTGCTATTATGTGTGCTTTTCCTCAAATGCTTGATGCATTTCCTGTACATACATGATACCTACTGATAAAATTCTTTTAACTTTAATTATAGCAGAAAATAAACTTCTAGCATAGCTTAAATTAGTGAAATAATATTAGATTTTGTTATGATTATGTGTATTCATCTTTAATACATTTAGATGTATGTAAACTCAAAGTTCTGGTCCATTTCTGCCATTAATGATGATTAAGTCTTAATTTTTATTTATGTATTTCTATCTTTCATAATGTCATAGATCAACAAAAGTTGTGTACTCTGATACATTTTAAAGAATGTATATATATCAAGTTACATTAAAACACATTAAAAAAAAACACACATTTTTTTTGCCATTTAAAAAATTTATTTAAATTTATTGAAGGATAACTTCTTTGTTGTTTTCTGTCAAACCTCAACAGGAATCAATCATGGGTATACAAATATGCCCTCCCTTTTGAATCTCCCTCCCATCTCCCTCTCCATCCCACCCCTCTAGGTTGATACAGGGCCCCTGTTTGAGTTTCCTGAGCCACACAGCAAATTCCCATGGGCTATCTATTTTACATATGGTGATGTAAGTTTCCATGCTACTCTTTCCATACATCTCACCCTCTCCTCCCCTCTCCCCATGTCCAATAGTCTGTTCTCTATGTCTGTTTCTCCATTGTCGCCCTATAAATATATTACCTTTGTTTTTATTTCCCTTACTCTAGGGGGTGGGTCATAGAGGATCTTGTTTGATCTTGTTCTGCCTATGTTTCCTCTAAGAGTTGTATAGTTTATGGTCTTACATTAAGGTCTTTAATCCACTTTGAGTTTATCTTTGTGTGTGGTGGTGGAAGTGTTGTAATTTCATTGTTTTATGAGTAGCCATCCTGTTTTCCCAGCATCATTTATTGAAGAGGCTGTCTTTGCTCCATTGTATAATCTTGCCTTGTTTGTCAAAAATAAGGTAACCATAGGTGCATGGGTTTATTTTTGGGCTTTCTGTCTTGTTCCATTGGTTTATATTTCTGTTTTTATGTCAGTACCATATTGTCTTGATGACTGTAGCTTTGTAGGATAATCTGAAGTCAGGAAGGTTGAGTCCTCCAACTCCATTGTTCTTTCTCAAGACTGCTTTGGCTATTTGGGGTCTTTTGTGTTTCCATATGAATTGTGAAATTCTTTGTTCCTGTTCTGTGGAAAATGCCATTGATAATTTGATAGGTATTGCATTGAATCTGTAGATTGTATTTGGTAGTGTAGTCATTTTCACAATATTGATTCTTCCTACCCAGGAACATGGACTGTCTCTCCATCAGTTTATGTCATCTTTGATTTCTTTCATCACTGTCTTATAATTTTCTGTGTTTAGGTAAGTTTATTCCTAGATATTTAGTTCTTTTTGTTGCAGTGGTGAATAGGATTGATTCGTTAATTCCTTTGTCTGGCTGTTCATTGTTAGTATATAGAAATGGAAGTGATTTCTGTGTATTGATTTTGTATCCTGCAAGTTTGCTAAATTCACTGATTAGCTCTAATAATTTTCTGATGCTATCTTTAGGGTTTTCCAAGTATAATATCATGTCATCTGCAAACAGTAGGAGCTTTACTTCTTTTCTGATGTGGATTCCTTTTGTTTCTTTCTCTTCTCTGATTGTTGTAGCTAGGGATTCCAGAACTATGTTGAATAATAGTGGCAAAAGTGGACACCCTTGTCTTGTTCATGACCTTGGGGAGAGTGCTTTCAGTTTTTCATCTTTGAGAATAAAGTTTGTCATAGGCTTATCATATATGGCCTTTACTATGTTGAAGTAGGTTCCTTCTGTGCCCATGTTTTGAGGAATTTTAATCGTAAATGGGTGCTGAAATTTGTCAGAGGCTTTTTCTGCATCTGTTGAGATTATCATATGGCTTTTGTCATTCAGTTTGTTAATATGGTGCTTCACACTGTTCAATTTGTGTATATTGAAGAATCCTTGCATCCATGGAATAAATCCAACTTATTACTGGCATATGAACTTTTTGATGTGTTGCTCAATTCTGTTCGCTAAAATTTTGTTGAAGATTTTTGAATCTATATTCATCAGTGATATTGGCCTGTAGTTTTCTTTTTTGTGTTGTCTTTGTCTGGTTTTGGTACCAGGGTGATGGTGGCCTCATAAAGTGAGTTTGGTAGTGTTCCTTCCTCTGCAGTTTTTTGGAAGAGTTTTAGAATCATAGACATTAGTGCTTCTCTAAATGTTTGATAGAATTGTTTGAAGCTGTCTGGTCCTGCACTTTTGTTTTTTGGGAGATTTTTGATCACAGCTTCAATTTCAGTCCTTGTGATTGGGTTGTTCATAATTTCTATTTTTTCATGGTTCATTCTTTGAAGGTTGAACTTCTCTAAAGAATCTGTCCGTTTCTTCCAGGCTAACTATTATATTGCCATATACTTGTTCACAGTAGCCTCTTACAATCCTTTGTATTTGTGCATTGTCTGTTATAACCGCTTCTTTTTCATTTCTAATTTTGTTGATTTGATTCTTTTCTCTTTTTTCCTTAATGAGTCCGGTTAATGGTTTGTCAATTTGGTTTACCTTCTCAAAGAACCAGCTTTTAGTTTTAATAATCTTTACTGCTGCTTCTTTCAATTCTTTTCAATTTATTTCCACTTGGATCTTTATTATTTCTTTCGTTCTACTAATTTTGGGGTTTTATTGTTCTTCTTTTTCCAGTTGTTTTAGGTATAAAGTTAGGTTTTCTATTCGATGTTTTTCTTGTTTCTTGAGATAGGATTTTATTGCTATAAACTTCTGTCTTAGAACTGCTTTTCCTGCATCCCATAGGTTTTGAGTTGTCATGTTTTCATTGTCATTTGTTTCTAGACATTTTTTTATTTCCATTTTGATTTCTTTAGTAACCTGTTGGACATTTAGGAACATGTTGTTTAATTTCCGTGTGTTTGTGTTTCTTACAGTTTTTTTCTTTTCTTTTTTTTTTTTTTTTTCTTTCTTGTAATTGATATCTAGTCTCATAGCATTGTGGTCAGAGAAGATGCTTGATACTATTTTAGTTTTCTTAAATGTACTGAGATTTGATTTGTGACCCAAGTTGTGGTCTATCCTGGAGAATGTTCCATGTGCACTTGAGACGAAGGTGTATTCTTCTACATTTGGATGGAATGTCTTGAAGATGTCAATGAAATCCATGTCATCTAATGTATCATTTAAGCCTTGTGTTTCCTTATTAATTTTCTGTTTTGATGATCTATCTGTTGGTGTGAGTGGGGTTTTAATGTCTCCTATTATTATTTTGTTACTGTCAATTTCTCCTCTTATGTCTGTTGGTGTTTGTCTTATGTATTGAGGTGCTCCTATGTTGGGTGCATATATATTTATTTGTTATATCTTCCTCTTGGTTTCATACCTTGATCATTATTCAGTGTTCTTCCTTATCTCTTGTAATCTTTTTTAATTTAAGGTCTATCTTGTCTGATATGAGGATTGCTACTCCAGCTTTCTTTTGCTTCCCATTTCCATAAAATAATTTTTCCATCCTCTCACTTTCAATCTATATGTGTCTTGAGGTCTGAAGTGGTTTTCTTATAGATAGCATATATGTGGGTCTTGTTTTGTATCCATTCAGCCAGTCTGTGTCTTTGATTGGAGCATTTAATACATTTACATTTAAAGTAATTAATGATATGTATGTTCCTATTTCCATTTTCTTAATTTTTTGGGGTTTATTTTGTAGGTCTTTTTTCTTCTCTTGTATTTCTTAACTATATAAGTCCCGTTAACATTTATTGTAAAACTGGTTTGGTGATACTGAATTCTCCTAACTTTTGCTTATCTGAAAAGCTTTTTATTTCTCCATCAATTTTGAGTGAGTTACTTGCCGGTACAGTAATCTTGGTTATAGATTTTTCCCTTTTAGTACTTTAAATATTTCCTGCCATTCACTTCTTGCCTGCAGAGTTTCTGCTGAAAGATCAGCTATTAAGTGTATGAGGTTTCCCTTGTATGTTACTTGTTGCTTCTCCCGTGTTGCTTTTAATATTCTTTCTTTGTGTTTAGCCTTTGTTAGTTTGATTAGTGTGTGTCTTGGAATGTTTCTCTTTGGGTTTATCCTGTATGGGACACTTTGTGCCTCTTTGACTTGATTGACTATTTCCTTTTCCATGTTGAGGAAATTTTCAACTATAATCTCTTCAAAAATTTTCTCACGCCCTTTCTTTTTCTCTTCTTTTTCTGGGACCCTTATACTTCGAATGTTCGTGCGTTTGATGTTGTCCCAGAGGTCTCTGAGACTATCCTCAGTTCTTTTCATTCTCGTTTCTTTATCTGCTCTTCAGAAGTTATTGCTACCATTTTATCTTCCAACTCACTGATTGTTCTTCTGCTTCAGATATTCTGCTTTTAATTCCTTCTAGCGTATTTTTAATTTCAATAATTGTGTTGTTTGTCTCTGTTTGTTGATTCTTTATGTCTTCTAGGTCTTTGTTAGTTGATTCTTGCATTTTCTCCATTTTGTTTTCAAGATTTTAGATCATCGTTGCTATCATTATTCTGAATTCTTTTTCAGGTAGTTTGCCTATTTCCTCTTCATTTATTTGAATTTCTATGTTTCTAGTTTGTTCCTTCATTTGTGTAGTATTTCTCTACCTTTTCACTTTTTGTTATTTTTTAACTCTTTGTTTTTGAAGTCTCCTTTTCTCAGGCTTTAAGGAAAGTTGAATTCTTTCGTTGAAGAAGGTTGAATTCTTTCTTCCTCTTGGTTTCTGCCCTCCTAAGGTTGGTCCAGTGGTTTGTGTAAGCTTTGAATAGGGTGAGATTTGTGCTGAGTTCTTGTTTGTTTGTTTTTCCTCTGATGGGCAAGGCTAAGTGAGGTGGTAATCCTGTCTGCTGATGATTGGGTTTGCATTTTTGTTTTATTTGTTGTTTCGCTGAGGCATCCTGCACAGGGTGCTACTGATGGTTGGGTGATGCTGGGTCTTGTATTCAAGTGGTTTCGTTTGTGTGAGTTCTCACTATTTCGTACGCCCTAGGGTTAGTTCTCTAGTAGTCTAGGGTCTTGGAGTTAGTGCTCCCACTGCAGAGGCTCAGCGCTTGTGCTCTTTTCTGTTTTCCAGACTGTCTTGGACTCAGCCAGTGAGGCATGAAAGATTCCCAGTGAACAAATTAAAGACAGTCACTTTCTCCTCAGGGTCAAGGGCCCCTCCATTCTGTCCCCATGAGTTCTAGATCTCTGACTCATCACAAAAGATTAATCTCAGCAACAGCCACATGGGAGAGGTGCAGTGGGCAAGGTCTGAGAGGAGATGACTCTTTCCAGGGTGCCATTGTCCCCAAATCTCCACGTGGTCACCTGAAACACATTTTTAATATTAATCTCAGAAGAGAGATTTTTGACTTATATGAAAATTATTGCCATCATGACACATTTGAACTGAATTTTAGAGTAGTTTATCATCTGAGAGGCTGTGATCTTTGACAGCATATTGTGTAGTATAGGTACAAATGAAGAGTAGCCAAGATGCTTTGGCTTTCCCAGACACTGCATTTTCTGTAATATCCAAGTTTAACTCTTCTAAGAAGAAAATTGTATTTGTTGTTTTATGAATGTATAATGTAGTTACTGTAAATTTATTCTAAATCTAGATTTTTCCAGATAAGAAATTAGTTTTTAGAGTGACATGACAGTGTTTCTGATGCTTTTCACATTCAAATTCATATCACTGAGAATCTATTATTTTCCAGATCCTAGGAAACATATTTTAATGAAATTTCTAGTAACTTATTGACTTAGTAAAGAAGAGATTGTCACGCTAGACATTGCAAGGAATGGAAATTTGATTTAGTAGAATAACATTTGATATCTCATAATTAGTTTCCAATATATAAAATTATATTAAAACTATAAAATAATACATAGTGACAACAATCACACAGTTTCCAGCATTATTATTTGTTATTATATTAAAAATTAATCAAATCATTACAACATATTCACCAATTACTACAAAATTATATAAAGTTAGGATTTTTAAGCAATGAACTTTTTCTTTGTTGCATGTTGATATAACTTATGGTTTTTCTCCCATGACAAAGTCTTCTTGTTCTCACAGAACTTTTTCAATTTTAAATTTTAATGGTTTTACAAGATCAGCTAAGGAATAGAACTAATGTGACTGAAACAGAATTCCCCTTCATTTCTGTGATCTGGCCAGCATTAAAAACCAAATAGTAAGAAAGATACCCAAAAGAGAAATGGGGCAAATGTGGGGATATGAAAATATGAATGTACATTTTGCCTTTTATAACTCGTTTAGATACCGTTTTAATCCTCCAGAGAATTTTGAGTTTCATAGCATCTTCCTACCTCTTAATTCCTAGTTAGCTATGTTGTCTATATCTTCACTAGCTTTTCTTTCCTCTTTTGCATCACAAAGTTGAACCCCAGTGTTTCTAAGATGCTCCTTGAGACTAGTCCTGTTCTATTCTTTATGTTTTATGAGTGCCACATGTGAGGACTATCTTTAGAAAAATTAAATAACTGGAGGAGTTTCTAATCTGGAGTAAAAAAAATTCAAAAATGATAAGTGGTTTTTTCAAGGTCCAGAGAAGTATACTGAATTTCTTATCTCTTAAGAATCATTTCTTTAAAGAAGGAATTTTAAAGTATAAAGATTCAACTTCTCTGTGTTGTACTCCAAAGATATTTTGAGTGTATATTTGTAGAAATAGAATGAATGAGTAATAAATCGTTCACTGGAGAACAATACTAAACCATATTTTGAGCAGGTAAATAAATCTGAAACTGTTGAAAGCTCTAGAGTGAACCATTTTTCATCGTATTTTAGAAAACTTTATCACACCCAGCAGCTTAGACTCTGAATGATGAAATAATAAAGTGATATTAGTTTTCATATATTTATTTTGCCTTGAGCAAAAAATTCAATGAACAACGTTTCACTGAAACTATAATCCTGAAAATTTGTCAATGCTGTTTGTGAAATGTCTAAAAATTAAAATTAAGTAACTAGTTGAATGTGATAAAGTAATTAATTAAACAAGAAATCATCCTTTGTAGAACTGAAATTCCATATAAAATTTGGGATTTTAATTTTGGATTTTGATCGACTGAAAATATACATTTAAGTAGACCTTTCGTTAGATATCAGAAGGTGAGAATTTTTAGCCTCTGTAAATGTATTGATGGTGAATAGCATCACAGTTCAACTTGAGCCATATTTTTTTTCGTTGAGATAAGTTACCTTTTTTCTTGTCTATTAGCATTTAAAGCATGGCCAAGAATTTCATATTTAAAGTCATCATCTGAATTTGGTTAGCAAGTTCAATTCATGATAATCCTGTCTATCAACCTTACTCTGATTCAGTTAATACCTGGGAAAATGGTATCACTTTTTCTGCCTTCCCTGACTTCCCTAGGTTTGCTGACCACTCCACCTTTTTGGCTTTCTCTGTACTTTTGCCCTCTGACACCATATACTGAGCCGGTGGTACTAAACACTTTCTTTAAAAACATGTTTGACTTTATTGGTATATTTCTGAAATATGAACCAACATATTCAAAGCATCTGTCAAAATCTAATATTTAGTTAAAGAAGTGAATCAGATCTAATGTCTAGAACATTTAAATAAAGGAATCTTCTCTTTTTTTCCTTTTCTCCTTCCTCTTCTCTTTTGCACTGTGTTTTTCTCCTTTCATAACTGTCTCCCTAACAAACACTGACACATGCATATACAAACCCAATGCTTTTTTATTCCTTTATTCTTTCTTACAGTAAAGAAAAGGATAATGTATACTAGGGTTACTTGAATTTATTCACATATTCTAATTAAAAATAACAATACTGAATGGGCCATTTATAGGACAGGATAATTCCTGACTTATAAGTAGAAAGTTTATGGAAATGGAAATTGTCCACAGAATTGAGCATTACTAAAATTATTCTTATTCAAATGTCAACAGGATATTTGACATGAAAGATTCTTAGTTCAGTTAGTATTCTGTTTGTCATTAATTTATAAATAACATGAAGTGGACTGTGTGAAGCTCTCAGGAACAGAGATGATTTTTTGTATGTTTCACAATAGAAATTAAGATTATTTAGAAAAGGGTACTGGTGACTAGTTTGACATTGACTTTAAAAGTGTGTTTTCATGGCTAAAGATTTAATCTTTAAAGCAGTTTATTTTCCATATGAAGTCTAATTTTAAATGATATAGATCATATATTAGACAATAATTTATAGCAGAATCATTAATTCATTCTTGTTTCATCCTTTTGGCTAATTTGATATGATTTGATCTATTTTACAAATACTATATATACTTTACATTTTTAAAGTTTAAAGTTTTTAGGTTTGTAAGCAAGAGTAGAAAAAGGTATCAATTAATAATAAGATATTTAACTCTTTATAGTGAATAAAAGTGCTAAATGAGTATTTAAAACTACTAGTAGTGGTTCTTTCACTGTACATATTAAGGATTGGGTTTCACTTCTGTAGACGAGTTTCTGCTGTAAATTTGAGAGCACTGAACTTAATGATTGAGATATCTTTCTTTTGTTAAATGTTTAATATTTAAATTTTCCTTTGTGCTCTACAAACTTAAACTCTTCCCTTTGGGATTTTAGAAGTGAGAAGAATGTCATTTATGTTTGCTCTTATGTATGATAAAGTAGACAAAAACTTCAGTCGGGATGACAGAGTATAATTTCCAAATTTAAAATGTTGTCTTGACAAATGCAATAAATTTATACTTAGTTATAAGTAGAGGCAATGATTAGCAACACACATGATAAGTGCAAGTATGCTCCTGAGATAATGTAATTTTCTATAAATCAAAATAATCAAGAGAGCATATATTTAATGGAATATGGATAATTTATCAGCTTCTATTAGAGTATTCATTTAAAAAAATGGAAATGGAAAATATCTAGTTGAATTTTTAAATCTCAGTTAAATAGAAAAATTTTGCATATATAGTATCTCAATGATTAACATATCTGGAAGGATAAATTCCATGTTGAAAGTAGTGTAATAATGATAAAAATGAGTATGATTATTATAAAAAGCTTTTGCTCCAGTGAAAGTCAAATGAAATATAAGAACTAAAGAAGACTTACAGTATAAGAAGAAATATGATATGTATATATTTTTTTTCTTTTTTTTGTAGAGGAGACTAGAAAGACAACTAGAAATGATTCCTGTTTAAACCTGGCATTTAGTAAAAGAAGACCATCACTATAGATTGTCTATGCGATTCCTTGTGAATAACTGGCAATGTGAGGCTATCGTAGTCAGAGCTCTTTATTCCTTCCAAACCAGCTATTGTGCTGCTAATTAGAATTGGATATCGCTGGTAGTGGAAATGAGGGAGACTATCAATGTTACTCTGTGTTAAATTTTAATCACACAAGTTAGGACATTCAGAATTATGGTTTCCTTGGTAACCGCAACACTAAGCCCTGTGTGAAGGCATTACAGTGGGGGTCTTTGATTAAAAGAAAGTAAACCAGAAGTGAAACAAAATGCTCCATATGTGCAGCTAAAGTTACCAAAAAAGAAAAAAAAAAAAAGTTCAGCTCCCTTGTCCTTCATTATGTTTGTTTAATAGTATGTCACGTGTCTGTGCAGTGCCGTGAAAGGTCTGTTGTAATTCTCATGTGGATGCTGTGTTTTCATTAGGTTTCAAATGATTATTTTTATTGCAGCTTTTGCATTTTTAAAATTTATTCAATTTATGGTTTTCATTTTTAACATCTGCAGAATCTGACCCTGGAGAAATCGTGATAATTCATGTGGAAGATAATTTATTTTTTCAGTGAAAAATTTTTATAAAATGTGTAGATAAAATTATGTGTTGTGGGCTAGTCGCTCAGTCATGTTCGACTGTTTGCGACCACATGGACTGTAGCCCACCAAGGTCCTCTGTCAGTGGGATTTTCCAGACAAGAATATTGGAGCGGGTTGCCATTTCCTTCTCCGGGGGATCTTCCCAACCCTGGGACTGAACCCAGGTCTCCCGCACTGCAGATGGATTCTTTACTGTCTGAGCCACCTGCACTTTTGCTTATAAGGTTTTTATTTATTTTTTTAATATTTAGATTGACAGCTATTTAAAGTTCCATTTTTAGTAAGTTAAGTTTTACCATCAAAGTGAAAAAAGTCCCAAGGAAGAAACAAGATTGACTAATTAAAGGCATAGAAGAGCATTGGACCCATAAAGAGAATGTCCTGGTGGTCTAGTAGTTAGTAATCTGGACCTTCACTTACAAGGGCTAGGGTTCAATTCCTGGCCAGAGAACTGAGAATTTGCAAGCCAGGCATTGCAGCCTAAACAAAACCCCACAAAACAGTGAACCCATAAAGAGATTGGTATAGTTAAAAAGTAGCTGAAGACATCGATCACTATAGATAAAATGTATTTAAAGAAGAATTTATTTTTGAATACGTTTTGGTCAAGAATGGGGATAGTAATCACTAAACCATTGCGTCACATTACTGTCTCATTTTTACAGAATATAATATGTAGCATATCCTGGAAAATAAATGTGTTTCATACAGTCAAATAAAAATACACATATGTATAAGCATGACAGTGTAATGTTTGTGCTGCAAAAACAGGGGAGATGTAGTCTGATAAGGATTTTTTCCCTTTACTGTAGTGATTTACTGAGCATCTATTATAGAGTTAATTATGCTAGATTTGTCATTATCGAAATTTAAGTGCTTTAAGAAACAAATGATCTGGTGACATTTTTGACACGAATAAGTAAAAATAAGAAAAATATTCTTCTACATTTTCATCTCTAAATATAATTATACATGCTAATCATACTATTACTTCCTATAAATATCTCAAAATATAGGCTATCGCATATATTCAAATCAGTAACATAGATAAAATACTTTTCTATGAATACCTAATCTTGGAAGAAATGTCAATGGGTCAGACTTTGGCACCTTGTTATACAGATAGTAAGTCTGCTGCAGATATCAGCAAACTTTTTCTATAAAGGGCCAGATAGTAAAGATTTAAATTTTTGCCTGACATATGATGTCTGTCCTGACTTCTGAGCTCTGCTGTAATAGTGCAATGACACCTGCAGTCAAATTGCTAAAAAATAAGCATAGCTGGGCTATAATAAAATTAGTAGATGACATTTGAGGTTCATCTAATTTTCACAACATGAAATCTTCTCCTTTTAACTACTCTAAAATATATAAAGTAAATCTGAGTTTGTGAGATGTACAGAAAGAGGAAACATGGCATGTTAGTCCTGTGGGCTGTAGTTTGCCAAACCCCGGGCTTTTTTACTTTCTGATTTTTGTTTTATTTTTATATTTGGAGAGGGTTTGTTTCTTGGTTTATTGAAATACAAATATAATTTAAATACAAATATAATATCTACCAGCATGACAAAAATTAGTACTTAAAACACTGGACACTTATGTTTTCAAAATTGCTTTTTAAAATTCTATATCAGTTTCTGTTGATGTGAATATTTTTATGATACATTCTATTTTGAAACAATGGTAATATCATTTACATAGATTTAATAGTATCCCCAAATAGCATGTTTTTTCCCCCACATATGATGTTTAATCAAGGGAAGAGCTAGGCATATATTTGGGTAGGTGGAGATCAAAATGTGAATAAGATGATTGGAGAAGGTAGTGTATATATATAGGTACAATGTGCATTGCAACCCAGAATTAAGCAGATGAATACATATAGGCCTCCCCATGTAGATTGTTGCTGCTGTAAAATTTATGGAATGATGCACTAGAATCTGTGTTTCTGGTGTGTGTCTGGCTGCTCACAGATGGAAGAGAGAGAAGAAACTAGTCAGGTATGTCATGGTCCTTTTTTGAATGTCTGATAAGTCTCAATGTTTTTTTTTTTCCCTACAGCAGAGTGAACAAAGGCTGGCAAATGCCAGAAAGTTACATTAAATGCTGTTCTTTCTCTGAAAAAATAGGAAAGGCTTTTGGTTTTCCTATCTTTTATTCATTCATTTATTCAATCTTTATCACATCTTTTTAGTTACCTACTCTATTACTTGTAGTTACCTACTCTATTAGCCTTACAAATAGTTGTGAAGAAAAGAGAAGCAAAAGGCAAAGGAGAAAAGGAAAGGTATGCCCATTTGAATGCAGAGTTCCAAAGAATAGCAAGGAGAGATAAGAAAGCCTTTCTCAGTGATCAATGCAAAGAAATAGAGGAGAACAATAGAATGGGAAGGACTAGAGATCTCTTCAAGAAAATCAGAGATACCCAGGGAAACTTATCATACAAAGAAGGGCACAATGAAGGCCAGAAATGGTATGGACCTAACAGAAGCAGAAGATATTAAGACTAGGTGGCAAGAATACACAGAAGAACTATACAAAAAAGATCTTCATGACCCAGATAACCACAATGGTGTGATCACTCATCTAGAGCCAGACATCCTGGAATGCAAAGTCAAGTGGGCCTTAGGAAGCGTAACTAGGAAAAAAGCTAGCAGTGATGATGGAATTTCAGTTGAGCTATTTCAAATCTTAACAAATTATGCTGCGAATATGCTGCACTCAGTATGCCAGCAAATTTGGAGAACTCAGCGGTGGCCACAGGACTGGAAAAGGTCAGTTTTCATTCCAATCCCTTAGAAAGGCAATGCCAAATAATGTTCCAACTACTGCACAATTGCACTCATCTTACTTGCTAGCAAAGTAATACTGACAATTAACCAGCCTTCAACAGTACATGAACCATGAACTTCCAGGTGTTCAAGCTGGATTTAGACAAAGCAGAGGAACCAGAGATCAAATTGCCAACATCTGTTGGATCATCAAAAAGCAAGAGAGTTCCAGAAAAACATCTATTTCTGTTTTATTGATTACACCAAAGCCTTTGACCTAGTGATTTACATCTAACTGTGGAAAATTCTTAAAGAGATAGAAATACTAGACCACCTTACCTGCCTCCTGGGAAATCTGTATGCAGGTCAAGAAGCAACAGTTAGAACTGGACATGGAACAACAGACTGGTTACAAATTGGGAAAGAAATACATCAAAGCTGTATATTGTCACCCTGCTTATTTAACTTATATGCAGAGTACATTTTGAGAAACTTTGGACTGGATGAAGCACAAGCTAGAATTGCAATTGCCAGGAGAAATATCAGTAACCTCAGATTTGTAGATGACACCATCCTATGGCAGAAAGTGAAGAACTAAAGAGTCTCTTGATGAAATAGAGGGAGAAGAGTGAAAAAGTTGGCTTAAAAATCAATATTCAGAAAACTAAGATCATGGCATCTGGTTCCATCACTTCATGGCAAATAAATGGGGAGACAATGGAAATAGTAATAGTTTATAGAGTTTATTTTTTTTTTGGCTCCAGATCACTGCAGATGGTGACTCTAGATATGAAATTAAAAGACACTTTCTCCTTGGAAGAAAAGTTATGACCATCCTAGACAGCATATTAGAAAGCATAAACATTACTTTGCCAACAAAAGTCCATCCAGTCAAAGCTATGATTTTTCCAGTAGTCATATATGGATGTGAGAGTTGGACTAGAAAGAAAGCTAAGCACTGAATAATTGATGCTTTTGAACTGTGGTGTTGGAGAAGACTCTTGAGAGTCCCTTGGTCTGCAAGGAGATCCAGCTTGTCCATCATAAAGGAAATCAGTTTTCAATATTCATTGGAAGAACTGATGCTGAAGTAGAATCGCCAATCCTTTGGCAACCTGTTGCAAAGAACTGACTCATTTGGAAAAGACCCTGATGCTGGGAAAGATCGAAGGCGGGAAGAGAAGGGGATGAGAGGGTGAGATGGTTGGATGAAGTCACTGACTCAATGGACGTGAGTTTGAGTAAGCTCCGGAAGCTGGTGATGGACAGGATAGCCTGGCATGCTACAGTCCATGGGTTGGCAAATAGTCAGACATGACTGAGAGGCTGAGCTGAACTGAACTTTATTAGTTGACTCAAGCTGCTGTAAGAAAATATCATCGTCTGGGTGGGTTGCACAGCAGTCGTGCTATTTTTTCAGTGTTGGAGGCTGGAACTCCCATCTCCCAGTGCCCGCCTGTTTGGTCTCTGGTGTGTGCGTCTCCCTGACTCGTAGCTGGCCGCCCCCTCACTGTCCTCAGCTGATCCCTTTCCCTGTGTGTTCCTGGAATGAGCGCGGGGAGGGGTCCCAGGCACCCTTTATAGCTACACTTGTCCTACCAGATCACAGCCTCATCCTCATGCTCACCTTCATTGCTTTTGGAGGCCCCACATCCACATCCTATCATATATGGTTTTTAAAGGGGACAGCTTATACGGTAACAACGACTCTGGGCCTGGCTCTGTTACAGTTGATGTGTTTATGTTAGTTAGCAGGTTCAGTGCCATGGTGTTTATAATCTATTGTCAGAGAGAGATGTCACTCAAGTAATTTCACTAATTACCGTGTAATAGAAAGTGAAGTAGCTTCTCTAAGGAAAAAACTCTATTTTGAGATTGTTATAATAATAAAGAGTGTGTGTGTGTATATATATATATATATATGTATGTATGTATATGTCTATATAATAAAAATCCTAACCTAGATAGGTTCAGAAAATGTCTCCTTGAGGACTGAAGAGGACTCTTCTAAAGAAAGAAAGCAGCTTGTGAAAAATAAAAAAAAAAATCGTTGTCACAGTGGGGAGCACGCTCCTGTAGTCATTTCTGTTCAGTTACTATGGGGAATAGTACCTTGCTTTTTTCTGATTGTAGCTTAACTTTTGATCTGTAGGGAAAAAGAAAAGTTCATAGTCTGTAAATATTTAGTTACATATGAAACAAACTCTCTGAAGAAATTTAGAATCACACATTTGATATTTGTTTATCTTGGTTTTAATGCTCATTAACAGAGGATGCCTCAACTAGATGTTGCTGCTATGAAATAGAACATTCTTTCAATCGATCTATTTTTTATTATCACTTGGAAGGAAATATAAAAATCCTGATAGTGTATATAACTAGTTTAGTCTAAGATGATATCGTATTTTCTTTTTTCCTTTGCAAAAAAAAAAAAAAGAAAAAAAAGTTTGGTTAATATTAGTCAAAGGGAAAGTCTATTATTATTTTAAAATTTCAAGTCAATTGATATTTTTGATCAGAATATCAAAATATCAGAATCATTAGATAATATCTTAAATAAAAACCTTTCTGTTTTTTTTTCAGCATTCTAGCGTGTTAGTAGTCCTAATATTTCAAGAGAATATAAAATAATTGAAATATTCATGAGAATAACATAGAAAGTGATGATAAATACATATACCGACAACTGAGATGTAACTAAAGATGTGGTGCTTATACTTAAAAATGCACTCCGTTTGACCAGTTCATTGCTAAACGCTTTCCCAGACTGGAGCCTGGATAGTTTTCATATAACTACTTACATCTTTGAAAAGAGATGAGTTTAATTGAGGAGGGAAGATGTAGATGTCAAGAGTCTTTGGAAACACTGCTACTTGCTTATTATGGGGAATACCAAAATATTGGCAGATTAAAAAATAACGTGATTTTACAGTGAATAAGCAATTCCATTTGGAAAGGAAGCATAAAATTTCATACACTCTGATAAATTGTTCCATGTGTGACAGGAGCTCAGTCTTAATTGCACTCCGTATTATAGTAACTATTTACATTTCTTATTGCTGTGTGTAAAAGGACATAGTTCTGTAAGAGGTACAATTTGTAGACGCCTAGCACTTGATCTTAATGGTATTAGTTATGACCTACCTAGTCCAGATACATATCTGGAGTAATACCCAAAGGAGTTCTTTAGCTTGAGATTTATGATGACAATAAAAACTTTTGTTCAGAGTGACTGGAGCATTCTTATGGCATGAGAACTATCCATAAAGCCCAATGAAACACCAGGTAATATTCTGGTATACATCACTTATTGTAGTTGATTCAGATTCCTCCTAACTGTAAAAAATATCTGATGTGAAATTACAGGTTAATATTAGTACTGACTATGAGACATAGATTGTTTTTTAAAATTTAGGGATGCAAAATGAAATTTAGATTTGATCCTAACTTTACCAAATTCTTATGTTCAAAGGTTTCTTTGTATTAAATGCAAAATATGTTTTTCAGATTGCCAAATGCTAAGCTTCGTAGGTAATTAACGTTACTCCATGGTCAGCCACAACAGGAAAATAATGCATTTTGATCTGTATATTTTAACATCTGGTTGTCACTATGATGCTAAACCTATCAGAAATACTCTTTGCCAGATGTGACTTATGGTTACATTATATTTTACTTAGTTCAGCAAAATGTATTTGAAAAGAAATCAAAGATATTACAGGGAATAAACAAACCTAAGCAGTTTATTCATTCATTCATTGAAACAGTAAAACATTCATAATGAAAACAGTTAACATTTATCGAGAAGGACCTACACACCTTCTATTTGTATATATAACAATTGTTTAATTTTTACATCAACTGTGAGAGCAGATTCTATTTGTTCTTCAGGGTATAGATGAGAAAACTAAAGAGAGAAAAAGTTGTGGGCAGTCGTATAACTAATGTGGGCTTTCCCACATTATATGGCAAGCTTTGAATCTGAGCTGAGACCAAAATGCTATACAATACAGCCTCAATGTATGCTGCTTTAGTTTCTACTTGACTTTTGATCCTACCTAAAAGAAGAATGAGTGGTTAAATTTTACAGGTCAAATGACTTTTTAATATTAATGAGGACTATATGCTGCTTTTATGAATAACTAGATATATTTTAAAGATGGTACATATTGAGGGAGATAGAGAAGGCAATATTTTATTAAGGTATTTTTCTCTGAGGAACATACACTTTTTTTTCCTGTATTTAAAATTATTTCTAACGTGTTGATAGATAATCCATTTTCATTTGTAATAAGTCATTTCTAGATTTATATTATTTTAAATTTAAGTCATTTTCTTATTTATCAAAATACAACAGGGTAAATAATGTGGCTGATAAATTATTGAAATTATTAAACCTTTTCAATACTACACATTCATATTTGGAGAGGCAAAGGTAGTTCAGATATTTTAACTATAGTGTGTTTGTGGAGGAAAATATTCTGTGCAACTTATTCATCATGTCAATTTAGTAGAAATATAAAACACTGTAAGTATTGTTCTTTAATAGGTGAGCTTATCTAGTGTAATGGCTGAATGATGTCATTGGTATTTCCTTTAGCTAAGAACAGTATACCTTATGCCACAAATCATTCCATGGAACAAACTGTCATAAAATACTGTATAGGGTTTTACATTACAACTAAGGTTAAAAATAACAAAGTATAATGTTATGAATATGATTACTTTAGTCAGATTTGTATAGATTTTATTTCATTCCAATGGTATGTGAGTTAGGCAAGTAATTGTATAAGTAATTCAACAGGACTTCTATACTTGGATATCAGTGATAAAATTTATATTCAATGCCTAAGTCTGATACAATGAAATCTCATAGTACTTTAGTGTACTTTTGCAGAGTTAATAATAAAGATAATTTGAGGTAATATTTTTCTAAGTGGAAGCCAAGATTTGAGCCATATGGAAAAATCTGTTGAAGAATTATACTAAAGAGATATGCTTAAAAGTAATTTGTTTTGATATTGCAAAAGAGGGTATGTCATTAGTCTTTCATATATTAATTTTCTCTTTTCTCAAACCATAATGATAGAATAGTGCCAGCCCTTTAAGATTTGAACTTCATCTGACAGCGTAATTCAATAAATATAGTAGTTAATCCTTTAATTTCCCTCTTTTATATCCTATGAAACCCTCAAACTTCAAGGTTTGAGGTTCTCATAATCTTTATTCGTAACATCTTGATTATGTCTTAGAGTTGCCCATAAGAAACAAAAGAAAATGCCAGCTGTGTAAACCAATTCTGAGTTTACATTGCATCTGGTTTTACCTTCCAAACGAAGTTCTCTATAACAAGTTTCTCTGTCATCATCATAGCTTGAAGGATTGGGAAATAATAGAGAGTCGAATCCCAAGAGATGAAGGAGACTGGATTAGCTCATACATAATGTACATACTTTGCCATTAATTTCAGAAATGCCTGTACTTCAAGCTATAAAAATTATTGCGGACTTCCCTGGTGGTCCAGTAGCAAGACTTCAGGCTTCCAATGCAGGGGGCCTGGGTTTGATGCCTGGTTAGGGAACTAGATCCCACATGCTGCCCCTAACACCTGGCATGGCCCAATAAATAAGTAAAAATGTTAAAAATTTCTTTTGACTTGCATTCTTATGTTTATATGTGTATAAATTATAACTGAATGAATGGATTCATTAGAGAATAACAATATATTAGTAAATGAAGGGACTCTTTTATAAATCATAAACTCAAATTATAAATTAGTTTTCCATAACAAATATTTTGTAGACTATATTCATAGAAATACATCTGAAAAAAAAATTAAATACAGAAGATGGTGAGCCTACAGTGCATCATATTTTCTAACACAGAGGACAAAGGACAGGAGGGAGAAGGAAAGTAAAGTAAGATAAAACTTTTAAAAAAGGAGACTTAACTGCTGATTCTAAGATGAATCTGTGATTCTCAAAGAAATTTTACAAAATTTAACATCCAGCAAAGTTCTTTTGAACATTACACTAAATTGACTATTATACTCTTCTGTATTCTTACTTTTTTTGTGGAAAGTTTCCCTACTCTTTGTCTGCAATGAATTCCAAATGTGCTAGGCTTGTTAGTTTGGCCCTTACTTCTCTTCTGGGCCCCAGTTAACCAATGAGAAGTTTGTTTTAAACTACTGAGGCTGCACCTGGGTGTTTGTAGCTTATGGAGATATTAGATCTTTCCCTTTCTCTCTTCCTTGTAAAGATTTGCCTGGTCATATTAATAGACTATACAGAGATTAATTTGATTATTCCCTGCTTGTGAGAATAGGTTACCAGAAGCTGCACATCAATTTTTCCAGCTCTTACTGGTCTGGAGGACTGATTCTGGACTGAATCGTGGTTTTGGTTTTTTAAACCTTGTGCAAACGTCCCATGCATACCAGTATTTAACTTGGAATTTGCTCTTTAAATGTAGATTATTCAATTTATATAAGTTTCAAGATAATCAGCGATGATAAATCTCAATATTCTTGAAACTAATATGTATGGTTTTAGTTGGACTGAGGTTCAAACCTAGATTCAATGATAGCCTGATTTCTTTTCCTGGAAGTTGAATAAGAAAACATGGAATTTGTATGATACCAAGGTGTTTGTATTGTCTCTTGCTAAATCTAACATACTATTGTGTGTGTGTGTGTGTGTTATTTGCTCAGTCATATCCGACTCTTTGCGACCCCACAAACTGTAGCGTGCCAGGCTTCTCTGCCCATGGAATTCTCCAGGCAAGAACACCGGAGTGGATTGCATTCCCCTCTCCAGAAATATACTTTTAAGTTTACTTTTTTCTGAGTTTTATAAATTATTCTTATAGATTAATTTAGAAGTCATTATTAATGAAGAGAGCTGCTGGTCAGATTTACACATTTGACTTTTAAGTCTACATAATTTAGTTTGCTTATTAATTTTGTCTTCTTTTCTCTTAATGTGTCAGAGCAATTATTTTGTGTATGGAATTCAGATACTGGCATTTTATGCATCATGACTAGCCCTGCCTGGTTCATTATTTTTTTTTATTCCCCAGTTTTTTATATCTTATATCAGTATTTTATATTTTATTATATTATATATTTATTTATTATATAAGTATTTATTATATTTTATATCTTTTCCAGGTATTTTATAACTTATAAAAACAAAGATAAGTTTAGAAAAGTCACTAAAAATTCCAATTTTGTCAAAAAAATTTATGAAGATTATGTCTCTTCTCAAACTTATCCTTTTTATATTTATCAAATAGCTAAGTCATGTCTGACTTTGGAACCCCATGGACCACTCCAGGCTCCTCTTTCTACAGAATTTACCAAGCAAGAATACTGGAGTGGTTTGCCATTTCCTTCTCCAGGAGATCTTTCTGACCCAGGAATCAAACTTGTGTTTCCTGCATTATAGGCATTCTCCAGCATTGAAGGCAGATTCTTTCCCATGGAGCCACCCAGGAAGTCCATACATCAAGCAGTATACATATCATTTATTTTACTTTTTGATATGTCTGAAAATTAGGCATTGTGATAATCTTAATTAATACATAATCCCAAAACTCTTGACCAGATGAACCAAAAAAAGCGAAAGCATCTTAAAAACCAAATTGTGTGCAGAGGTCTAAATGTTTCAGTCATAGATAAAGTAACCTCATTTTATATTCTTTTTAAGTAATATCTAAAAAAATAACATTAATAAAAAATCATTTTAACCAAAATTTGAACCGGAAAATAAAATGTTATACTCTCTTTTTAGGGTGACTTGTAAACATGATGTAATGCCTTTACTGGGATTCAGAAAATGATTACACTTATTTTTGTGCTTGATTTATAGTCTTAAAATTTAAAATACTGATGATTTGATCTATAAAGTTAATCCAAAGGAAGAATGGGTTTTGTTGTTTCTTATTTTTAAAGAAGTGTTATCTCAACATTTTTTTTCCCAATTATTTTTATTAGTTGGAGGCTAATTACTTTACAATATTGTAGTGGTTTTTGCCATACATTGACATGAATCAGCCATGGATTTACATGTGTTCCCTATCCTGATCCCCCCTCCCACATCCCTCCCCATCCCATCTCTCTGGGTCTTCCCAGGGCACCAGCCCTGAGCACTTTTCTCATGCATCCAACCTGGACTGGTGATCTGTTTCACCATAGATAATATACATGTTTCAATGCTGTTCTCTCAGATCATCCCACCCTCGCCTTCTCCCACAGAGTCCAAAAGTCTGTTCTATACATCTTTGTCTCTTTTTCTGTCTTGAATATAGGGTTATTGTTACCATCTTTCTAAATTCCATATATATGTTAGTATACTGTATTGGTGTTTTTCTTTCTGGCTTACTTCACTCTGTATAATGGGCTCTAGTTTCATCCACTTCATTAGAACTGATTCAAATGAACTCTTTTTAATGGCTGAGTAATATTCCATATTCTTATCCATTTGTCTGCTGATGGGCATCTAGGTTGCTTCCATGTCCTGGCTATTATAAACAGTGCTGCAATGAATATTGGGGTGCACGTGTCTCTTTCAGATCTGGTTTCCTTGGTGTGTATGCCCAGGAGTGGAATTGCTGGGTCATATGGCAGTTCTATTTCCAGTTTTTTAGGGAATCTCCACACTGTTCTCCATAGTGACTGTACTAGTTTGCATCCCCACCAACAGTGTAAGAGGGTTCCCTTTTCTCCACACCCTCCCCAGCATTTATTGCTGTAGACTTTTGGATAGCAGCCATTCTGACTGGCGTGTAATGGTTCCTCACTGAGGTTTTGATTTGCATTTCTCAGATAATGAGTGACGTTGAGCATCTTTTCATGTGTTTGTTAGCCATCTGTATGTCTTCTTTGGAGAAATGTCTGTTTTGATCTTTGTCCCATTTTTTTATTTGGTCATTTTTTTTTCTGGAATTGAGCTGCAGGAGTTGCTTGTATATTTTTGTATCTCAACATTTTTTAAATGAACTTTTTGAATATTCTTTCGTAGGATTAAAACTTAATTCAGAGTTTAATTAAGGGATCAAGAAAAGGAAGTTTAGGATAGAGGAAATGCATTACAGTTACATTTTTGTCTATGAGTATGTAATGCATTCTGCATCCGCTTCAGTCATGTCCGACTCTTTGCAAGCCCATTGACCATAGCCGACCAGGCTCCTCTGTCCATGGGATTCTCCAGGCAAGAATACAGGAGTGGGTTGTCCCCTACTCCAGGGGATATTCCTGACCCAGGAATATCCTGTGTCTCTTACATCTCCTGCATTGGCAAGTGGGTTCTTTACCACTAGTGTGACCTTGGAAGCTCCAAGATATAAATTTACTTGATATTTATAATCATCAAACCATATTAAATTGTGTGTACTTGTATGTAATGTTCTTTTTTTGGGAAAAAAGTGTCAATCAGCACTTTGGCAAATGAAAGGGAAGAAAAAAACTCTAAAACTTATTTGTTTCCACTTATTCATTAAACGAACTGGTATTGGACATTTTAAAATACCATGTTTTTCCATAAATTTATATTTGTAATTCTTTAAACCTAGGCTATAAAAATGAGGTTTTGAGAGGTGAGCTGGAAAACAGGATATTTTTTATTCTTTTAATTTGTCATATTGCAAGAATTATGCAATGAACTTCTGTATATTCTTCAACCACATTCCCCCAAATATTAAACTTTTACCTGTAACCACAGTTCCTAAAAACGATTAGCATTTTTTAACATAGTGGCGTACATGGTTTATCATTCTTTTCAGCTTCACATGCAAACAGAAATGCAAAGGTAAAATTATGGAAAATTGCAAAATGGTTACTGAAGAGCATTTAGCCTAAAGTGCTGAGTGTGGGGTTCATGTGACTTCATTGGTTGCATGTCCATGAAGCCATCACTGTTTATAAACCTCAAATGTTGTCCATTTTACCAGTAATTTCCATTATAGCAAGAGAAAAGTCCCTAACCATGCATTATATTCAGTGATCATGCCCCTTTAGACTTTTTTCCTTTTTTTTTTTTTTGTGTGTGTGTGTGTGTGGTGGTTTCTCAGTCTTTCTTTGTATTTCATTAAGTGATATTTGTAAGTTCTATAAGATAGTTCTTTTATAAATGCCCCTCAGTCAGATTTTTTCTTATTTTTTTCTCATGATTAGATTTATATTAGACATTTTTGACATGAGTACCACAAAAATGATATGATGTTCTCAGTACATCATATCAGGAGGCAAATGATGTCAATAACAAAAGTTGCCAGTCTTCCTTCTTTATTCCGTTCAGCTCAATTCAGTTCAGTTCAGTTCAGTTGCTCAATCATGTCTGACTTTTTGTGACCCCGTGGACTGCAGTACGAAAGGCTTCCCTGTCCATCACCAACTCCTGGAGCTTGCTCAAACTCATGTCCATTGAGTTGGTGATGCCATTCGACCATCTCATCCTCTGTCATCCCCTTCTCCTTCTGCTTCAATCTTTCCCAGCATCAGGGTGTTTTCCAATGAGTTATTTCCTTGCATCAGATAGCCAAAGTATTGCAGTTTCTGCTTAAACATCAATTCTTCCAATAAATATTCAGGACTGATTTCCTTTACAGTTGACTGGGTTGATGTCTTTGTAGTCCATGGGACTCTCAAGAGTATTCTCCAACACCACAGTTCAGAAACATCAGTTCTTTGGTGATCAGCTTTCATTATGGTCCAAATCTCACATCCATACCTGACTACTGGAAAAACCATAGCTTTGACTAGATGTACCTTTGTCAGTAAAGTAATTTCTCTGCTTTTTTTTTTTTTTTTTTTTTAAGCTTTGTCATAGCTTTTCTTCCAAGGAGCAAGTACCTTTTAATTTCACAGCTGCAGTCACCATCTGCAGGGATTTTAGAGTCCAAGATAATAAAGTATGTTGCTGTTTCCATATTTCCGTATCTGTTTTCCATGAAGTGATAGGACTGGATGCCATGATCTTTGTTATTTTAATTTTGAGTTTTAAAGCAGCTTTTTCACTCTCCTATTTCATCAAACTTTCATCAAGAGGCTCCTTAGTTCTTCTTCCCACAAATCAACAGAAAATTGAATTAAAGATTTACTGAACTTGGCCCTGCCCATCAGAGCAAGAATCAAATTCTCTCACAGCCAGTCCCTCCCATTAGGAAGCTTCTAGAAGCCTCCTATCCATCAGAGGGCACACAGAATGTAAACCACAATTGCAGAATATTATGCAAACTGATCACTTCGATCACAGCCTTGTCTAACTCAATGAAACTATGAGCCATGCCATATAGGGCAACCCAAGACAGACAGGTCATGGTGGAGAGTTCTGAGAAAACATAGTGCACTGGAGAAGGGAATGGCAAACCACTTCAGTATTCTTGCCTTGTGAACCCCATGAACAGAATGAAAAGGCAAAAAGATATGACACTGAAAGATGAACTCCCCAGGTTGGAAGGTGCCCAATGTGCTACTGGAGACAAGTCAAAAAAGAGCTCCAGAAAGAATGAAGAGGTTGAGCCAAACGAAAACAACGCCCAGTTGTGGATGTGACTGGTGGTGTAAGAAAAGTCCAATGCTGTAAAGAACATTACTTCATAGGGACCTAAGATGTTAAGTCTGCCAATCAAGGTAAATTGGAAGTGGTCAAACTTGAGATGGCAAGGGTGAATGTAGACATTTTAGGAATCATTGAACTAAAATGGACTGGAATGCACAAATTTGATTCAGATGACCATTCTATCTAGTACTGTGGGCAAGAATCCCTTAGAATAAATGCAATAACCCTCATAGTAAAAAAAAAAAAGAGTCTAAAATGCAGTACTTGGGTGCAGTCTCAAAACGACAGAATGATGTCTGTTTCCAACGGAAACCATTCATTATCACAGCAATCCAAGTCTATGCCCCAACCAGTAATGCCAAAGAAATTGAAGTTGAATGGTTCTATGAAACCCTACAAGACTTTCTAGAACTAACACCAAAAAAGATGTCCTTTTCATTATAGGAGCCTGGAATGCAAAAGTAGGAAATCAAGAGATCCCTGGAGTAACAGGCAAGTTTGGCCTTGGAGTACAAGATGGAGCAGGACAAAGGCTAACAGAGTTTTGTGAGGAGAATGCAGTAGTCATAGTAAGCACTCTCTTCCAACAACACAAGGGATGACTCTACACATGGACATCACCAGATGGTCAATAGCAAAATCAGATTGATTATATTCTTTGCAACCGAAGATGGAGAAGCTGTATACGGTCAGCAAAAACAAGACCAGGAGCTGACTGGGGCTCAGATTTTGAACTCCTTATTGCCAAATTCCCTCTTCTGTAAAGCTGATGTTGAAAAAGCAGGATTCTTTCTTAAAAGTTTGCCAGAGTTTTGTGCACCTCTTATGTGGATAACTGTCTGATTCACACTAATATAATACATATTAACACAAGAGCAGTAGTTAGCTCTAGGTTTGAATCATTAATATTTTCATTCTTTCAGATTACAATTTTAGCCAATACCTCTTTTAGTCTTTATCTTTTTTGGATAAATCATCAATTCTCTTTACCTTATCTTGAAATTTTTTTCTTTACACTTTTCTGACTTGTCAGAAATTTCAAGTGTATCTTAAGCTGGACTGCTGAAATGACTCCTTATATTTTACTTACTGGATATCAGGAAATACTTGGGAGATTTGAGAGAGTTCCTGAACACTTTCAAATGTAGTGATACTACTAAGAAAGTCACTTTAACAATTCAGCTAATGGAGTGATAATTCTATTTTAAGATGAGATCCAATTACTGAAATGATTTAAATAAAAAGTCATTAAAACTTTTCTTAGTTTTTAAATTAAATAATAAGAATGTGTTAATATGAATGCTAGCACTCATTTATTCATGTTAATAAACACAAATTGAGTTCTGGTAATACATCACCTCTCGAATGTCCATACTTGATGACTAGGTGCTGTGGTAGCTTGTTTCAAAAAGCTCACTATTTGGCTAGAGTCATTGACAGGTAACTCAATAATTTTAGTTCAGTGGGGCTAAGTCTTATGACTTTATCATCTATAATGGCTATTCATTTTATAACTCTGATTCTCCAAAAGAACTTCCATAATTCCCTGAAAATACTCCACCTACCTTATGCAGAAGCAGAAACTCAGGATTAATAAATGATGTATGACCAACCTAGATAGCATATTAAAAAGCAGTGACATTACATTGCAACAAAGGTCCATCTAGTTAAAGCTTTGGTTTTTCCAGTAGTCATGTGTGGATGTGAGAGTTGGTCTATAAAGAAACTGAGCACTGAATTGATGCTTTTGAACTGTGGTGTTGGAGAAGATTCTTGAGAGTTTCTTTCAACTGCAAGGAGATCCAACCAGTCCATCCTAAAGGAAACCAGTCCTGAATATTCATTGGAAGGATTGATGAGGAAGCTGAAATTCCAATATTTTGGCCACCTGATGTAAAGAACTGACTCATTTTAAAAGGCCCTGATGCTGGGTAATATGAAAAGTGGGAAAACGGGGGGATGACAGAGGATGAGATGGTTGGATGGCATCACCAAGTCAATGGGCATAAGTTTGAGTAAACTCCAGGAGTTGGTGATGGACAGGGAAGCCTGGCTTGCTGCACAAAGAGTTGTCCACAAAGAGTTGGACATGACTGAGTGACTGAACTGAATTGAACTGATCTACATTGAATCTGTAACTAATGCTGCAGTGAATATGTGGATGCATATAACCTTTTTGAGTTAGTGTTTTTGTACTAGTTGAATAAATAATCAGTAGTCATAAGTGTAATTGCTCAATTATGTAATAGTTCTGTTCTTAATTTTTTAGCAGCATTCTTCATTTTGTTTTCCATTGTGGCTGCACCAATTTACATTCCCATCTACAGTGCACAAGTGTTCCCTTTCCTCCACATCCTTGTCAACCCTTGTTTTTTCTTGTCTTTTTGGTAAGAGCCATTTAAACAAGTGTGAGGTGATTATTCATTGCAGTTTTGATCTGATCATCCCTGATGATTAGTGGGCTTTTAGATTCTTACTTCACTCTACTATAGTTTAAAGTGAAAAGTTAGATTTTCTTTCAGGTAGTCTTTTTATTTACTTGTTAATCTCAATTGAAGTCTCCCAAGTGTTCTGGGTTTTCAAGGAAACTGAGAAAAGACGAGGAGACATTATTACAACTAAGCTTTAATACCAAGCTTGTGATATTTCAAATAAACTTCACCATCTTGGGAAAAACTTCTCCATACACTTTAAGACGTACATAAAATGTTTTATATATTGAATAATTTAAAAAATGTTTTATTACTATATAATAGATTGCAGCCTATAACAGCAGGCTTAGATTTGATAATGCCTTGTAAAATAATAAAAAATATAAAAAACCATAAATAACCCACATTAAAATATTCCCACATATTAACTGAAAAATTTGGTTTATTGATTTCATACTAAGAAATTTCAAGTACATCAAATATATTCAATGTATGTATTATTGCTTAATATTTCCATAGCATACAGTGTTTGGTATCAACCATGTACTAGGAAATACAATGTCTTTTTAATTAAATTACATCAATTTTATAATTTACATGTGATTTTAAGTAGTATGTAAACAGAAAGACAGAAATAATTCCTGGTTATCCTTACATCTTAAGAAATGATACCAACACTTTTATTTTTGCAATTTAAGAAATAATTAATGATGTGAAATTTATTCTTTTAAAATAATACTAGAAAAAAAATAATACTAGAATTAATTAAGTTGTCTAATAAATATAATTACTTTAATTTAAGATTATGAATAGTAAAATGTTTCTATTTTGAAATACTATATGTTTTATGTACATATTTAATAAACAGTTGAATATGTGTGCACATTTTGGAAATTAAATTACACAATTTCCCTATGATTTACTTTAGTAATTATTTTGGTAAATATTTGAACATTTTATTACTTAGATAAAATTTTTGATGTCATTGTGAAAATTATTGGAAGAACCTAATATTTGTATTAATTTACAAATATGCATAATTATAGTGCCTCATTATTCCATATTACAGTTCGTATTGAAGGCCCTGTAGTAAAGTTCATAAGCAAACATTAATTTAAATAAATTTTAACACTTAATTTTTTATTTTGTTTTTAATTAAAAACCTACATAAGTTTTACAGATAGATGTAGGTTGACATGTCAGAAATACTATGGAGAGTCTTCCTTTACTAAGTTTTCTCCAATAGTGATATATGGCAGAACTGCTGTAAAATATTATAAACTGGGTGTGACATTGGTTCAGTGAAATGCTTTTGCTTTCTATATGCCTATCTCCTTATATCAATATTTGAAGAGAGTTTCTTATAGACACCATGTCTGCCAATCTTTGTGTTTAATTTGGTTTAAATTTTCATAGTATAATTATTTAATATGTTCAGGCTTGCATCTTTACTGTTGTTGGTTTTCTGTTGGCTGTACTGTACAGCTTCTGGGACTTAGTTTCTTGACCAGGGATTAAAACCTAGACTCTTGGCAGTAAGAGTGTGGAGTCCTAACCACTTGACCAACAGGAAAATGCCCTGTCTTTATTGTCTTTTATGTGTTTTTATATAGTTGCTTTCTTTGGGCATTATATTATATATAAATGACATCTTGGTGAACTGGTGTCAGCTTTTCACCAGTACAAGTTTCTCCACCAAAATTGCCGAGGCTTTATCTCCCTTTACCCTCCTTCATGTATAAATAGTTGTCTTATTTTCTCTCTGTACATTTAGAACCACATCAGTGTCAAAATTTTGCTACTAAAGTCAAATATAATTCAAGAAGAAAGAGAAAATCTGTTTTATTTACACATTTTCATCTTACTGTTTTTTTTATAATCAGTGATTCCTATTTTTATTATTTCCATTCAATTTAGAGAACCATTTTCAAGTATTCTCTTAGAATAGTTTCTTTGACAACACATTTCTTTAGGATACCTTTATTCCCTGTGATTCCTAAAGGAAATGTTCATATGTTCCTTGATATATAATGTAGTGTGTTCACAGGTTCCACTTATTAGTACTTGGTGGGGGGTGGGGGGAATTTTGTGTCTATCAAAATGAGGATAGTAGATATTGTATTATAGCTTCTAAGACTCTCCTCAAATTTTTGTTTTCATTTTTTTTTTTCTCCTCTGTGGTTTAAATTGGATAATTATTTTGCTCTATATAAAATTATATATATATATATATATATATATATATATATATTCTCTTTCCTATCTGTTAGGCTTTTGGGGTTATACATTGAGTTTTTTAATTTTGATTATTGTATTTTTCTGCCTTAAATTTTCTGTTTGGTTCTTCTTTACATCTTACATTTCTTTACTGAAACTTTTTGTTTCCTTGCTAAGATTGTTTTATTTGGTTCAGGTGTTTCTGTAATTGGTCTTGGGACATTTTTGTGATAGTCACCTTAAAAGCATAGTCAGATGTCATCACATTATTGACATAATCTATTTTTTTTTATTTCTTTGAGATTTTATTGGTTATTCACATGATGAATGATTTTGTTTTAGATTTGAACATTTTATGTATTATGTGATGAAGCTCTGGATTTTGTTTAAATCTTCTCTTTCAGCTGATTTCTTTGGTTACAGCCCCAACTGGGAAGATTGAGTACTGCTTTGTTATTTTCTTATGGAGATAGAAGTTCTTATTTGGCCATTGTTAAAACCTGAAGGGGAGCACCTTATCACTGGTGGATGAGGCTGGAACATGCAGTTCCCACCAGTCCTCTACTGATATCTCCCTGGCTGGGAGGAAGAAGAGTGCTCCATTATTACTAGCTATGTGGCTTCCACCTCCTTTGTGCACTGGTAAAATCTCTACTTGGCCTCTGCTAACCAACCTTATAAGAGATATTTCATTACTCTTGTTGAGTGTGGGTATCCAAGTTCCCCATGTAGCTTTAATTGATAACATGGATTTAGGGGTTCATATTATTGCCTAGAGGGGATGAAAGTGTGACCTCCCCACTATACCTTCTCTGATATCACCCTTGTGGGGAGAGTATTAAGCTATATTGTTATAATTTATTGGGAGTTGAACTTCAGACATTTCTTGGTATTTGGTGATGTCAATGGTGATGGGGTACAATGAATTCTATGTTGTTTGCCTTGGATAGAGTGTTTTTGTTAAGTTTCCTGCATTGCTGTGATGCATTTTTCCTTGTTCCTTGGTTCAAGAGAGGAAGCTTTAGTTGAAGTTTCTTGTCTTCCTCTGTTATTTTTTTAGGTTTCCAGGTTTTGTGTTACAAGCCTAAGTTCTATAAATCCAAGAGAAAACCCAGGGATTCTCCAGCATGTTGTTCCTTGAATCTTGAGGACCCGAGCGTGTCTGCCTACTCTCTCCAGATTTCAGGGTCTTCTTATATTTGTTTTATGTATAACATCCATGGTTTTTAGTTCTACTTAATGGAAGAAATAAAAAACAAAGCAACAACAGCACAAACTCGTGCTGGGATCAGAGTTCTCTTTACCTTGTTGTTAATAAGAGCAATCCTATATACTGCTCTGATTTCCAAACATCTATCCTTTTGGATTTATTTCATATTCTGTGTGGACTCAGGATCAAGGAGAGTGAATGGGTTATTGCTAACTTTTTGACTATTAATGAAAAAATATTAAAATCATGTCCCACTGATATGAAGTACCTTTGTGTATAAAGGCCAGATTAGTATGAAACTTTATATTTAATGAAATGCTTTCATATTACCAATCTACAACTTTGCTATTAGCTTTTAACTTTATATTGTTTTCATTTTATTTTTGTTAACTTATTGCCTTTCTCTGAGAGTATTTACTTTAGTGATTCATACTAATTCAGTCCTTTGACAATTTTTTCATTCTTAAGATATTTGTATGACCAAGTTTTTTTTTTTAATTCTTGCTATTAATGTACTAACAATTTAATGATGGATATGTTGAAGAATGAGAAATTATTATGGTTTTCATTTTGAAAATATGAGAAAATATACATGTAAACTTAATTTCCTTCTATTTGCTTTCTTTATTCTTTCCTTTGTATTGTCTTGGTACCTCAGATTAAGAAACCAAACAAGAGTCAAATGTTCACATGGCATGTTGTAAATCTTATTGTTTATTAAATATATACATTTTCAAATACTAAATGTACATTTGGCAACTATGTGTGATTTTCCTGTATTTATTGGGAATATTTATGCCCCAAAGTCCTATTTCTAATATTAAGTTAAACCATATTGTTGTGACTGAAATTCACCAACTTTGTAGAAAACATTTCAGAAAATTATCCCAGAAGACCCTCTTAGGCTGTCATAGATAATTGTGAAGGGAAAAAAGCATTACATAGAAATAGGAGCTCAGAAGCTAACTCATCTGGAAAAATGGAAAAAACAATTTCAAAGGATTTCACCTTCCTCTGATTCGGTCCAATTAAAATCTGGGGAGTTTCATAACTAGTGAAGTCAAAGTTGCTCAGTCATGTCTGACTCTTTGGGACCTCATGCATCCATGGAATTCTCCAGGGCAGAATACTGAAGTGGGTAGGCCTTCCCTTCTCCAGGGGATCTTCCCAACCTAGGGATTGAACCCAGGTCTCCTGTGTTGCAGGCAGATTCTTTACCAGCTGAGTTATGAGTGAGTCAGACGAAGTTTTATCAACTCTTTAAGAAAAATGCTTCACTAACTTAAGATACATCATCCCTTGTATCTAATATAAAGAGGCCCTGCCAAGACTATTCTTTCTACTACCAGTGCATGTTAATTATTTTGAACATTGGAGCTGATAATTGAATATTTTAATTATTCTTTTATAAGTATATGTCATTCTTTTTCCAGAGAAGAATTTTATGTTTGAATTTTCTTCTCCTCTAGTAAAGGTAACATGATCTAAGTGAATATTTTCAAAAGTTTCTCTTATTATTTTTGACATTTTGCCTAACTCTTTGATTATTATTCTGTGCTCTGTGTCAGTTTTTGCATTTTGTGAGCTTTTCCTTTTTTGTTTATTTTGTTCTTATCCCACCTATAAGTGAAATCATATAGTATTTGTCTTTCTCCATCTGACTTATAAGTCTTATGTTATAACATATATAACACACTCTAAGTCCATCTGTGCTGTCACAAAAGGCAGATGCATAGCACATCCTGTTTATCCATTTCTCTCTTGATGGTTACTTAGGTTGCTTCCATATCTTTACAGTAAATGATGCTGTGATGAGCATAGAGGTGCATTTATCTTTTTCAATTAGTGTTTTCATATTCTTTGGATAAATAGCCAGAAGTGGAAATATTGGATCATATGGTAGTTTTGTTTATAATTTTTTGAGGAAATGCCATACTGTTTTCCATATTGGCTGCAGCAGTTTACATTCCCAGCAACAGTTTATAAAGGTTCCCTTTTCTCTATGTCCTTGCCAGTACGTGTCATCTTGCCATTTTGATAACAGCTATTTTAACAGGCATGAGGTAATACCTCATTTTGGTTTAGATTTGCATTTCCTTAGTAATCAGTGATTTTAATATCTTTTCACATGCCTATTATCCATCTATATGTCTTCCTTGGAAAAATACCTATTTAGCTCTTCTGCCCAATTTTGTTGTTGTTGAGTTACATGGATTCTTTATACGTTTTGGATATTGCATATCCATTTTATCTGGATATACAATTTGCAAATATGATTTCCCGTTGCATAGGTTGTCTCTTTGTTTTGTTATTCATTGTTTAGTTCCTGAAAAGTTATTAGTTAATCTGTGCTTATGCAGTTATATTAAGGGAAATGGAGGAGAGGAGACAACAACAAAGAAAATATGAGAATTGGTTTGTTTTTTGCTTGCGCTAGTGGTAAAGAATTTGCCTGGCAATACAGGAGATGCCAGACATGGGTCCAGTCCCTGGGTTGGGAAGATTCCCTGAAGAAGGAAACATTTACCTACTCCAGTATTCTTGCCTGGAAAATCTTATGAGCAGAAGAAAGAGCCTGGTACACTACAGTCCATAAGTTTGCAAAGAGTCAGACACGATTGAAAATACATATCCTTAAATTTGCAATAATACAGTAAATCCAAGAATTGTATTTATGGTTGTTTTCCTTTTCATTTTTCTCTGCATGTTACAGGAGCTGATATTTGTTATAAACTGTAAAAGTGATTTTTCACTTAATTTTTTGTAAAAGACATAAAAATTTTATTTTTCCAACTTTAGTCATCAAAATAATGATATGGAAGTTTTTCTGTTATCATTTCAGTTTAAATTCTCCAACTTTCATGGGGATCTTAAGCAAATACAATATTTACTTGGACTTCCTAGATTGCTTGGTGGTAAAGAATTCACCTGCCAATGTAGGAGACATGGGTTTGATCCCTGGGTCAGGAAGAAACCTTGGAGAAGAAAATGGTAACCCACTCCAGTATTCTTGATTGTGAAATCCCATGGACAGAGGAGACTGTTGGGTTACAGCCCATGAGGCCACAAAAGAGACAGATATGACTGAGCAACAACAGCAATTCATTCATTTTTCATTTCAGTCACTCAGTCGTGTGTGACTCTTTGCGACCCCATGAATTGCAGCATGCCAGGCATCCCTGTCCATCACCAACTCCCAGAGTTTACTCAAACTCATGTCCATCGAGTCGGTGACACCATCCAACCAACTCATCCTCTGTCGTCCCCTTCTCCTTCTGCCCCCAATCCCTCTCAGCGCAACAGCAATAATATTTACTTAATCTACCTTGTAGCTTTCTGGTTGTTGTAAAATAATTGGACATGTGCAGGCCAATATTCTAAGTAGGTTTCTGAATTTTACCTGAGTGGAAGGAGATGCTGTGTTTTTATTTCCAGCTATTTCTTGTGTTTTTGCTTTGACTTTAGAAAAAGGTCTATATGTCTTGAATAAAAAGACGAGAGCCATTAAAATAGGCTTTCCTAAGATATATCTACTAAGATATATCACTGAATGGTAACCAAATTTATTGTGGAATACTTTAATACAGTATTCTATGTCAATTATATATTAAATTAATTAAAACTAGGAATTAATTGATTAAATTACAATCTACTTACTAGGAGTCACATAATAAGAAACATTTATATTAGTTTACCTTTCATGTATTGGTAATTCACTGTTGAAAATTTTATTTGTAAACAGTTGCCTATTTTCATGAATTCTTTTTATTTTAGGAAGACTTTTTTAATGAGGAACTAATGAATTCTTGAGGAAAGACAAAAGTTTTTTTTTCCCCCAAAGTTGTGTATCTGAAGCAATTTTTGTAGAATGTTAATACTAACTAGTTAGGAAGACTTTAGAAAGTTATCTCATGAAGGCACAGTAATTTAGGTTTGTACCATCTAGTATATCATTATTGGGGTGCTATTTTTATTAAGATGATAAAATTCTAATGAGTACTAGTAACACATGTAATTGACCATCTTAAGTTTATCTCATTTTCCTCTTTGTTTCTACTTCCTTTTACCAATCTTTTCTTTCTCTCCTTATTCCTCTTCTTCATCCCCATTAAAACAAAACAAAAACAAAAGCACACACCTCTATTTAAAGTAACTTTTTTTCCCCAATATAGTATATATTTTCAGCTTTTCAAATAATCACTTTATAGAGCCAGTGACATACACTTCAATAATACGGGTTGTGATATTTCTCTATAGGGAATGCAGATGAGGACATTTTCCCCATGTTCTGACACTAACATATTGTTCTCGTTTTTGAGCCATTCTCCAACAGTGTTTCAGAATTTAAGTAGTCTATGCCTTTTGAAGGCATTTTTCCCCTTTCTTCTGTCTCTTTTGCGGTTTAGTTAGACATTCATCAAGATTCCTCAGTCTAACTGATAAGAAGTTTAGGTTATTATGGAAAGTAATTTTCAGAATATTAAAAAATACATCTTTCAGTTATATTTTTCTATGTGCTCATTTATAGAATTGATAAATTATGTAAACTATATTACAATGTGTTATTTGATCTTATTGTTAGTATATATTCACAAGCATAATGTTGACTTACATCTGTCTCAATTCTGACTGAAAACACAATGGGAGATAAGAAATTAGTACTTTTTCAGTAAAAGCTAAGATGTTGAGTTTTTTTAATATTTATATACCTATTAGAAAAAATAAATAAATAACTTTGAATTTCTTTCAAAAATCATTGAACTTCGTTTTCTTCTTCATCCAAGCCTTCCCCAGATTCCTCAAAATGATGCTGCCTTATTCAGTTTCAGCATGTGATAAAGAAAAAAAGGGTAATTGAGTACTAAACTGGGCCAAAGTATGTAAGAACCATGTTTAGAAAAATATTTTTGCTTATACTTTTGAATTCCAATACAAATGATTTTGAAAAATGGTATAGTAAGTATGGACTTTGGATCAATTCCAAAGTGCTATTAGCTGCTTATTTCTAGTATTTTTGAGAAAACTTAGAAACATTTTCCTTAGTGGTAAATATAATGATATCAGATGTTGTAGTTTAAGTTTAAATTTTAGTTTAGTTTTAAAATTTGTAGTTTTTAGATTTGTAGTTTAGTTTTTAGTTTAAATCAAATTTTATTTTTTCATTATAAGAGTTATATAGAAATATAATTGAGAATGCAATTTTGTGCTTAAACTCTGTCTACTCCATGACTGACTTATGGAGCTTGAACTTTGGTGAGGCAGATAGTTTTAGGGCAAAATCTTTGACTACTGGAGTAATAGACCCAAAGAAATCAGATTGATTTCATGTTGATAGTAGAGCAGCGAAAATTTTCGGTAAAATTTAATTTCATTTTTAATGAAATACACATTTTAGGCACAATTGCTAGTTAGCAGTTGAACTTGGTCCAAACTGATTAAAGATAGAATTTTTAATTTTTTACTATGATGAGTCATACAGACACAGGGAAACAATGTAATTTCCTAGGACTAAGCTTTTCTGTTGTCCTTAGTATGAAACCTTCATTCTCATGCTTGCAAACTGGCTACTATCTAGTGCCAATCACCATGTTCTGGCTGGAAAGGGAGATGAGTGGGATGCAAAAGGCACATTTTATCTAAGGCTACCATTCATTTTAGAAATTTTCTAGATGTTGTGCTTAATAGCGTTCTTATTGTAACCTTTCATATCTGAAAGGGTTGAAAATATTTCTTTTTACGGTTAGAACAGAGCTTCTGCCACAAGAAATGAAGTTCTGTTAGTAAAGAGACACTAGAGAAAGGGTATCAGGTAATCATCTGTAAGTCTCTGCCATCGCAATGGTTTGATATTCCCCAGTTCAGCATATGTCGAGCTCTGAACATCTGGCCTGGTTTTGTCTTCAAAATGGAAGCAAATTGATATAAAATCTTGTTTAGGGTCATCTCTGGTCATTACTTCAGTATCTTGAGTATTATCTTTTTTCTTTTTTTAATGTTCTTGCAGCACTCTATTCCTGACAGTCTTCCTGTTAACGCTATATCCTTTTCATTTTTTGTTGCTTGGTCTTGGCAAGGGCTATGTTCTTTGATAAAATGATATATGCATTGATAAATTTTGTAAAAGAAAACACTTTAAATGAAAACAGACCATTTGAATAGGGAAATAACATCCTGCTCAGAAAATTCTCAGTAAGGCCCAATGTTTGTTTTGTTAATTTTCTCATAAAATGTTCTTTTCAGCATCAATATGCATTCATATAATACACCTCAGTACTAATTGTATTAACTGTGTTGAATGTTCATGCTTCTTTGAGTAGAGTTTAAGAGGAAATTCTTAATTGGCTATACAGGTAGCATCAGCTCAGTTCAGTTCAGTCGCTCAGTCGTGTCTGACTCTTTGCAAGCCCTTGAATCGCAGCACGCCAGGCCTTCCGGTCCATCACCAACTCCTGGAGTTTACTCAAACTCATGCCCATTGAGTCAGTGATGCCATCCAGCCATCTCATCCTCTGTCGTTTCCTTCTCCTTCTGCCCCCAATCCCTCCCAGCATCAGGGTCTTTTCCAATGAGTCAACTCTTCCCATGAGGTGGCCAAAGTATAGGAGTTTCAGCTTCAGCATCAGTCCTTCCAATGAACACCCAGGACTGATCTCCTTCGGGATGGACTGGTTGGATCTCCTTACAGTCCAAGGGACTCTCAAGAGCCTTCAACACCACAGTTCAAAAGCATCAATTTTTCAGCACTCAGTTTTCTTCACAGTCCAATTCAACATCCATACATGACCAATGGAAAAACCATAGCCTTGACCAGACGGGCCTTTGTTGGGAAAGTAATGTCTCTGCTTTTTAATAATGCTGTCTAGGTTGGTCATAACTTTCCTTCCAAGGAGTAAGCGTCTTTTAATTTCATGGCTGCAGTCACTATCTGCAGTGAGTTTGGAGCCCCCCAAAAATAAAGTCTGACACTGTTTCCACTGTCTCCCCATCTATTTCCCATGAGGTGATGGGACCAGATGCCATTATCTCAGTTTTCTGAATGTTAAGCTTTAAGCCAACTTTTTCACTCTCCTCTTTCACTTTCTTCAAGAGACTTTTTAGTTCCTCTTCACTTTCTGCCATAAGGGTGGTGTCATCTGCATATCTGAGGTGATTGATATTTCTACCGGCAATCTTGATTACAGCTTGTGCTTCTTCCAGACCAGCGTTTCTCATGATGTACTCTGCATATAAGTTTAAGCAGGGTGACAATATACAGCCTTGACATACTCCTTTTCCTATTTGGAACCTGTCTGTTGTCCCATGTCCAGTTCTAACTGTTGCTTCCTGACCTGCATACAAGTTTCTCAAGAGGCAGGTCAGGTGGTCTGGTATTCCCATCTCCTTCAGAATTCTCCACAGTTTATTGTGATCCACACAGTTGAAGGCTTAATCAATAAAGCAGAAATAGATGTTTTCCTGGAACTCACTTGCTTTTTCGATGATCCAGCGGATGTTGGCAATTTGATCTCTGGTTCTTCTGCCCTTTCTAAAACCAGCTTGAACATATGGAAGTTCTCGGTTCACGTATTGCTGAAGACTGGCTTGGAGAATTTTGAGCATTACTTTCCTAGCGTGTGAGATGCGTGCAATTGTGTGGTAGTTTGAGCTTTCTTTGGGATTGCCTTTCTTAGGGGTTTGAATGAAAACGAACCTTTTCCAGTTCTGTGGCCACTGTTGAGTTTTCCAAATTTGCTGACATATTGAGTGCAGCACTTTCACAACATCATCTTTCAGGATCTGAAATAGCTCAACTGGAATTCTATCATATCCACTAGCTTTGTTCGTAGTGATGCTTTCTAAGGCCCACTTGACTTCACATTCCACAATGTCTAGTTCTAGGTTAGTGATCGCACCTTTGTGATTATCTGGGTCATGAAGATCTTTTTTGTACTATTATTCTGTGTATTCTTGCCACCTCTTCTTAATATCTTCTGCTTCTGTTAGGTCCATACCATTTCTGTCCTTTATTGAGCCCATACAGTAAAATTTAAAGATTCTGTATTATTAATATATAGGAAGAGAAAGTATATGATTTAATTCAGATACTATCTACATGTTACTGATTATAAATAAAAATCCTTTGTCATATGTCTCAATAGTATACTTGATTTAGAGTGGTTTCCATGGTTTTACAGTTTTATAAATTCATATATGACATTTATTACATTAAAATGTATGTATAATACATGTATGATACATGCAAGTAGATATTTAGAATTGTAATACTATATTTTGGTATTTTCAGAGAAGTAAAATATATTCAGATATGTTAAAATATCTATCTTTACAACTTGTATCGATCTGATTGTTCATGACTACAGAGTTAAAATTTTTAAGATACATCTTTCTATTTTCTTTATTTTTTTTTTCCTTACATGGTGTCTTTTACATTAGGGAGCATGGCTCTGTGAATATGCATAAGAGTTACTAACCAGGAATTTAAAACAGTTTGATTTCTGTAAATGCACACATGGGTTAATAAATCTTTATACATATTTTTAATGTAAACTCTAACATAATAATAAAACATTTGTAGTGGATAGAAATGTGGTGACTTATTCAAAGTCTCATTTCTATAGATGAAGAAACTAAAGCATAAAGTAATTTGGAGTCATACCCAAATTTATAAAATGTGATTTATTGGGTGAGGTCAAGTAAAACTTCATCCTCTAAATCTTTAGTTTTCTATCACCTGTCTCAAAGAAGAAACTTGCATACCAGATAAGAAATGCCACTCTGGATGTTTTAGAATGCTATTGGAAGACCTATCTTCAAGTGTTAGCTCTGTTTCTTAAGAACTGCATAACTTGGAGGAAAATACTTATCAATTTTCTGTAAAACTGGCAAATGCCATCTTAGTAACAAATTCACACAATTGCTGTGAAGATCAAATGAGATGTGTGTGAAAAGCACTAGAAGTCTTATAATAGTATGCACAACAAGAGTAATTTATATCTCTATGGCACTTTTAGAAAGTACTGTTTATTATTGCTGTCATGCCTAATTCATTTGACCTGCTTATTTATCTTTCATGTTATGGAATTGACAGGCAAGTGTATTTTCCTCAGTTCTGTCTCATCTCAACAAAAATTTGAAGCGAAGGACTTTAAAGACCTCAGCACGTCACAGCTCTTGGACAGACCGCGTTATAGCTCTCAGGTCTCAAACAGACCATGTTATAGCTCTTAGACAGATCAGTGTTGCAGCTCCATGTTACAGGTCAATTTTATTTAGAAAATAGCAGGGAAATACATCCTCCAGGCGGGAGGGCATGCAGACCCAAAGACGGGAAGAGAAGAAAGGCGAGCAGAGTTCACGTGGTGGGGGCAGGGAGAGAATGATCGCAGGAGAGACAGAGAGAGAGACCCCCCGCCCTATGGCTCTTCTTTTTATATGTTTTTTTCCTCCTTCGGGGTCTGCCCTATGTAAATTGGGCCAGCCAGGAGTGCTGTTTGTTCTACCTGAGGTCCTCACTGCAGTCCTCGGACCTTCCTTTGTTCTCTTTTCGTGGGCTTTTCCCTTCCTTGTCTTTTGGCCACCGCCATTTTGGACTCCTGTTTCCTATTCTACCTACCTAACAGATGTATAACCATTTTTATGCAAACGTTAATTTTAGTATCTCTAAAAAGGTTCCCAACTAGAATATCCTGTTTAAAACATCTCTCTTAATACATTCTTAAAGATTTGGTTTTTCTGTTATTTTGATTTCTTCAGTTCAGTTCAATTCAGTCCCTCAGTTGTGTCCAACTCTTTGTGACCCCATGGACTGCAGCACGCCATGCCCCCCTATCCATTGCCAACTCCTGGAGTTTGCTCAAACTTATGTCCATTGAGTCAGTGATGCCATCCAACCATCTCAATCCTCTGTCGTCCCCTTCTCCTCCCACCTTCAATCTTTCCCAGCATCAGGGTCTTTTTCAATGAGTCAGTTACTCGCATCAGGTGGCCAAAGTATTGGAGTTTCAGCTTCAGCTTCAGTCCTTCCAATGAATATTCAGGACTGATTTCCTTAGTCTATTTGATTTCTCATCACGTATGTTCAGTTAAAGTTTTAACAAACATATGTCATTATTATCCTTGTTAATATATGCAAACTTATTCAGAAACATAGCCTGTTTATGTATACACACAGATAAGACAAAATGGTTTATGGTTAAGTTATGGAGCATCTTACTTGTTACTTGTTTATTAAGTACTGGGGCTTCACCAGTGGCTCAGTGTTAAAATATCCAACTGCAGTACTGGAGACATAGGTGACTCAGGTTTGATCCCTGGGTTGGGAAGCTCCCCTGGAGGAGGAAGTGGCAACCCACTCCAGCATTCTTGGCTTGAAAATTCCATAGTTAGGGTAGCCTGCTGGGCTACAGTCCATGGGTTTGCAAAGAGTCAGACATGACTGAGTTATGAAGCATATTGTGTACTAAGGATTCCAAGATATTTTATAAAACATGATAAAATCAAAATTTATTCAAGATATTTTTCTGTGTAGTATATTCATATAGGAAATTTTGAGTCTAATATGAATGCTGCTGAATATCTAATTCATTGGTATTATAAATTTTGATTAAGTCTGGCATAGGGGTATTACATTGTCTAATTAATTAGTAAATTTTTGGTTATCATTGGTTATTTTATTTTCTTATGAATAGTTTTAAGAACTTATATATTATTCATATATAACCTATGCACACAAGATTATTTATACTTAAGAATAGATCACATGATTGAAAGAAAGAAATTAGAAGTCACTGTTTTGCTTTGGTCAAAAAGCATTATGTTAAACAGATAATAGGAAAAGTAACAATTTTCATTGTGAAATTTTGATGAAACATTAAATCTTAGCCTTAATATTATGAAGAGGTATTGCTAAAAGTTCTAGGGAGACTGTATTTTGTGATTTTTAGCATTATTTCTGGTGTGTGGGGAAGTATGACTGAGACTTTTTAAAATTGAGAGGAACTAGATTTTGTTTTGAGTTAATATATAATTTGTCTGTGTTGGTTGCATCTTGATTACCCCCAAAGTTTTACACTTTTTTAAATCTGTTCTGCATAATATATGTATTGTATATAAACCTTGGAGTTGAGAGTCAACTGTTCAGGAAAAAAACAAGAAAAGGCATTGATCATTTCACTAAAGCAACTGGGTTATTAGAGTTCTGTTAGGTTGAGAAGTAACAGTGGGAACAGTATGAATAAAGCAGGAAGCCATGAACTTTCTTTATATTTAGGGGAATGTTGAATCTGGTGTGGAGCAGATTAGCACGCGATGAGCTAGAAAGGTATACTGAGGTTGAATTTCAAGAGTTCTTGAATATTATGGTAGGGAGTTTAGATTTCATGCTACAGCAGCATGAAGTCATTTGAGACTTGATGAAGAGATAGGGAGAGAGCTTTTCAAATAAGCCTGGCTGGCAGCAATGTGCAAGATAAAAGTCAGACAAGAGTTCACAGGGCCCTGAACTTGTGGAATGACAGAAATAGAATGAAGGAGGTGGCTTTAAGAGGTATTCTGGATTTGGTTTAAAGGAATCCACAGGCTTATATGTGGAGAAGAATGAGGAAGAGATAAATCTCCACAATTATAGCAGGATTTGTAGTGTGACTGATGAGAAGACCAGTGATGTTATTTTAATAGGTTGAAATCACAGGATGTGAAAGGGTTGGATTACTGGGAGAGGGTGATGATTGTGGGGTGTTTCAGAATTGCTGAAGATCTTGGTTGTTTTTTTCCTTACATGGTTGGAAATGTGTTGTTTTGGAACTTAGAAACAAGAGCACAGTTAAATCAAGATATGGAGAATGGGAGGCAGTGTTTATAGTAGCCATAAGCCAAGGATGGATTGTAGGGTTAAACCATGTTTAAAAATGAGACTTTGATGAAAACTCCATGTAAAGATGAAGTAGAGGATGAGGAGATAAGTGAAGGAAGCTGAGAAGGGTTAATGTGAGAGATTCAGAAGGAAACACAGACAGGGAGGGCAATATCACAGAGGTAATATTGAGGAAAATTCAAGGAAAACAATGCACAGTGTCAAAGATTACAGAAGTTAGATCTGAAAAGATTCTGCAGTCTGAAAATAGAGTTTGTATTTAGATATTGAGAAGAAATATAATAGCATATCAAGTGAGAGTTAGCTCAAAATCCCAGGAAATAAAGGAGATTGGAGGTTGAAAATTTTAAAATGAAATTTAGCAAAGCAACTTTTGTTGTCTAAAAAAGTACTTCCAGCAATGGCAAATTAAAGACACACAACAGTATCTAACGAAATGTCACCCTCAAGTAGTTTCCATTGCACCCTGTTGTCACTTCAGAAAAGAGTATGTGGGTAGAAAGCATGCTGAAAAATTAGACGTGAAGGAAAATCAAGCATATGTTAAGTAAATAGTTGGAGAAAGAAGACTTTCTTTAGGAGTATGTGGGTTCATACTCCTCTTTAGGAGTATGTGGGTTCATATATCATATAAGATATATTATATTCTAAAGTTGCATGTGGTCATTAGACATTCACTATAGTTGAACTGATTTTTACCCCAGTGCTCTTGTTTAGAGTTGGGGACATGATAATAGTTTTATCAGTTTTTCTGTGAACATAAGAGGTAGCTCTGTAAATTCTCATGTCCACATTTCAAGAATGTCAATCAATGGTTTTTTTTTTAAAGTTCTTATTTGTAGGCATTATTAGTGAAGAAATTAGGGCATTAGCTTGCCTGAGTACTGGATATTCAGACTCTCAAGTTATTATCAATTACAGTTCAGAAATATGGATGGGAAATACTCATTTTAATTAGGAAGAGACACTTGGAAATGAAGTAATTTTTTAAGGTAATTTTCTTGGTGAATGATCACTTGAATTTATTTATCACATGAACGTCACAATGAAATAGATATTTATTGTGTAGTTTTTAATTAGAAATAATGGCTTGTAGAGTTGAAGTGCTGAATCATTTTATCTGTATCTTGGCTTAAGTGGCCCTAGTGAAAGATGATCTCATTGATAGCTTTGGAGTATCCTACCTGAATGCTTTGTCTTCTAAAACACAGCAAAATCAGTCTTATATTGATATTCAAAAACTCTACATCAACAGTGAAATACAAAGATAATCAAATTATTAACCTGTACTTTGGAACAAACAGGTAATTTTGCCTTTCATCATAACTGAAGTACTTTATAAATTAATAGAAAAATAAGTTATATGGCTACCTATTTCTAAATGTAAATAGGATTGGAAGTGAATCAACCAGCCTTGTCAAATTTATGAGCATGAGCGCAGTAGTGTAACTGATGAGATGGCTTCACTGGTATGAAGGATGTGTTATTCGGAAGGACACATTGATTCAAGTTAGTTCTTTTCTGTTTGTTTGCATTTAATTATGTCCTAAAAAGATTGGTATAGAGAATAAAATATACATGAACTAGCACTTCTGATTTATAAAAGTATATCAATGACATTTCAATTTTGAATGCAACCTCTGTAGGGAGAATAGGACTGAACATGCAACTTGCATTAACAATATTGAATTCAAATGAAAATTTATTCCTATTTCTCATTCATCTTTTAGCCAAGGTATTTCATCCATACTGAAATGTACATTTTAACATTGCTTGTACTTAAAACCCACAATCAATAAAACTGAGATACAAAAATAAATGAAATTGAAAAAAGTTTGTACTTAGTTTTATTATCTGTTTGTCCTTTTTATAAATGTGGTATTTCTCAGTGCCCTTTAGGAAATAATGGGATTAAGGAATTGAATCTGCCACTAACTGATTATGGATAGTTAAAATTTTTCTTGTGAACACAGCATGTATCTGATATGTTTATATCATATCAAAATATATTCCACCTAGTATTTTGATATTAAGGATAGAAGAGGTTTAGTGGCAACATTAAAACCTCAAGCTCAGGAAAGCCTCAGGGTGATTATAAAAAGAATAATGAATGTTAAACAGTACTTTCAATCATAATGTCTTAGATGTTTAAGTAGTCACTGAATGCTACTAAGAGCCTTCTCCTTCCATAAGTCTTTGTTTGTTTCTCAAAAGTTTGAGCCACATTGTAATCATTATTATCATCACTTGAAACCAAAGAAAAGATGTGGATTGGGAATGCAGTCTCTGTATAGTTTCTGTCATTTTAATTGAAACAATCTGTCTTTGTGAGGAATCTGAGGTAAACTGTGCAAACCATGAAATAGGATCTTTGAAGTGCTTAAACAATCCCTCTATAAAACAAACCAATGGACGTGAGGGCCATCTGGCAGAAGCAGCTGTCCCTGTCTCCCCTTCCTCAATGGCTATTCTCATTCCACAGTAGGGACCATTCCTTTGTCCAGGGAAGCTGTTGTCTCCTTTGAGACTGAACACTCAACATAAGATGGCCAACTGAGATAGACAACTATTTTTTGTAGGAGTGTTCAGCCTCAAAGGGGCTTGAGTCTGATTCTAGTGGCTTAGACAGTGAAGAATCTGCCTGTAATGCAGGACACCCGGGTTCTATCCCTAGGTGGGAAAGATCGCCTGGCAGAGGAAGTGGCAACCCACTTCAGTATTCTTGCCTGGAGAATTCTATGGATAGAGGAGCCTGGCAGGCTACAGTCCATGGGTTTGCAAAGATTTGGACACAAATGAATGACTAACACTTTCAGGCTCAAGAGCCTGGACCTTTTTGTTACCTATAACAAGTTCTACTGATATTGAACTGTTCTAATTTTTTTGTGTGTGTTATACAGAGAGCAAACTGAATATAGTTGACTCTGGAACAATAACAGTTTAAACTGTGTAGGCATACTACTTATAGAAGTTTATTTTTCAACAGTAAATACTTCAGGACTAAGTCATTGATTGGTTTAAATTGTAGATGTGGGGGAATGGAGGTTACTTGCACTGAATATAAATTATAAGAGGATTAACCTCTGCATAGTTCATAGTTTATATGTATCAACAAAATAAATTGGAATAAACAAATGTCTATTGTAAATTCACCATGTAAGAATGATTGGGGAAGAATGAAAGCAAGAAAACCTGAAAAGATAGATTTTAATACTAAATCTCCCTCAGGTAGGAAGATATTTTAAGTCATATTTTTAATGTCAGTAGTAGCTTATAATGTATTTTTCTCATAGAGTCAGTATTTTTTAAATAACTATAAGCTCTTGCGAACAAAGGTCCATCTAGTCAAGACTATGGTTTTTCCAGTGGTCATGTATGGATATGAGAGTTGGACTATAAAGAAAGCTGAGCACAGAAGAATTGATGCTTTTGAACTGTGGTGTTGGAGAAGACTCTTGAGAGTCCCTTGGACTGCAAGGAGATCCAACCAGTCCATCCTAAAGGAGATCAGTCCTGGGTGTTCATTGGTAGGACTGATGTTGAAGCTGAAACTCCAATGCAAAAGACCCTGATGCTGGGAAAGATTGAGGGCAGGAGGAGAAGGGGACAACAGAGGATAAGATGGTTGGATGGCATCACCGACATGAGTTTGGGTGGACTCCCGGAGTTGATGATGGACAGGGAGGCCTAGCATGCCACGGTCATGGGGTTGCAAAGAGTCGGACACAACTGAGCGACTGAACTGAACTGAACTTAATAAATTAATAGCAATGCTATCCCCTGTTTCAGTGACCATAGGTAAGCTAATTAATTTATCTCTGCTTCATATTTCTCATGAGGAAGATAGAGATATAATCAATCTGATTTCAATGTTGATCATCTGGTGATGTCCATGTTTAGAGTCTTCTCTTTTGTTGTTGGAAGAGGCTGTTTGCTATGACCAGTGTGTTCTCTTGGCAAAACTCTATTAACCTTTGCCCTGCTTCATTCCATATTCTAATGCCAAATTTGCCTGTTACTCCGGGTGTTTCTTGACTTTCTACTTTTGCATTCCAGTCCCCTATAATGAAAAGGACATCTTTTTTGGATGTTAGTTCTAAAAGGTCTTGTAGGTCTTCTTAGAACCATTCAACTTCAGCTTTTTCAGAGTTACTAGTTGGGGCATAGGCTTGGAGTACCGTGATATTGAATGGTTTGCCTTGGAAACCAACAGAGATCCTTCTGTCGTTTTTGAGATTGCATCCAAGTACTGCATTTTGGACTCTTTTGTGACTATGATGGGTACTCCATTTCTTCTAAGGGATTCCTGCCTACAGTAGCAGATATAATGGTCATCTGAGTTAAATTCACCCATTTCAGTCCATTTTAGTTTCTCTGATTCCTAGAATGTTGACATTCACCCTTGCCATCTCCTGTTTGACCACTTCCAATTTACCTTGATTCATTGACCTAACATTCCAGGTTCCTATGAAATATTGCTCTTTAGCATCAGGCCTTGCTTCTATCACCAGTCCCATCCACAACTGGGTTTTGTTTTTGCTTTGGCTCCATGCCTTCATTCTTTCTGGAGTTATTTCTCCACTGGTCTCCAGTAGCATATTGGGCACCTACCACCTGGGGAGTTCCTCTTTCAGTGTCCTATCATTTTGCCTTTTCATACTGTTCATGGGGTTCTCAAGGCAAGAATACTGAAGTGCTTTGCCATTCCCTTCTCCAGTAGACCACATTCTGTCGGACCTCTCCACCATGACCTGACTCTCTTGGGTGGCCCCACACGGCATGGCTTAGTTTCATTGAGTTAGACAAGGCTGTGGTCCTGTGATCAGATTGGCTAGTTTTCTGTGAGTATGGTTTTAGTGTGTCTGCCCTCTGATGCCCTCTCGCAACACCTACCGTCTTACTTGGGTTTCTCTTACCTCGGACGTGGGGTATCTCTTCACGGCTGTTCCAGCAAAGAGCAGCCGCTGCTCCTTACCTTGGAGGAGGGATATCCTCTCACGGCCGCCCCTCCTGACCTTGAACGTGGAGTAGCTCCTCTCAGCCCTCCTGCGCCCGGCAGCAGCTGCTCTTTGGAGGTGGGGTTGCTCCTCTTGGCCGCCACCCCTGACCTGGGAGGTGCGGTAGCTCCTCTAGGCCACCACTCCTGTGCTGTCGCAGCGCAAAGAGTTGGACAAGACTGAACGACTGAACTGAACTGAACTGAATATAGGGATAATAATAGGTACTTTATAGTTTTGTCATGGCAATTGAGCCAGTATGTGTTGAGTATTCAGAAGGGTTCCAGGGAAGTAAGTTAAATATTTGCTATTATTTTAATAAATTAATAACAGCAGAATCACTTGTTTTGTTTGATGTATGTACGCCAATTGATCTTTTCCCCTGAAGAATTAGTGTAATACCAAGTTCTTGAAACTGGCTTATTTTAAAATATAATTGAAAATGTGCTGCCATTTTATGATTCTGTAAATATAATAACTTTTTGCTTATAGTAACTGTACATATAAATATTGACTCTTTTAAATCAAGTTATTTTGTCATGTTGGCCTGGTTATGACTATTCAGCCATGACGTATTTCATCCAAACTCACCCATTTTTAGTCCATTTCACATGTCTAAATTACCCATTATGCAATAAGATTATAAGGCAGGCTTTAACTTTTAAAAGACAAGAGAAGCCTGCTAAATAGCAGGTACATCAGACCTTGTCCTAATCCTAAGTTAATATCCCTCATGTCTCATTAATTATAATACTTTTCTACTCATCCTTGATGCTTTCTGTGTTTCTAATGCTCCATTTAGGCATGAAGTTACTAACTTCCTTAAGCAAAGGATCAGGGTATACTACAAGATCAACAGCCTTATAAGGGCTCTCACCATTTAGTAGTGGCAGTTCTGGAATAAAAATACATATACTAGAGATATGATTATTTTCCTGCATTCCAGTGATCCCGGTACTTCATTATGCACTGTTTCTATCTGGTATTTTCAGTGTTTCTTATATATATTTTTTCATGATGTTTTGGGCTCATTATATGTAAAGGTGGTATCTTGTGTATTATCCCTCTGAGTTGCCATCTCACTGCAGAGGACTTGTCAGTAGAAACTGAATAAAAGTTTGTTAAGTTTAATTTATGAATGTATACATGGTGGATAAGATATCTAGGTATCATATTAGTGAAATGTTTACAAAGGCATGCCATGATAATTTACAATGTCAAGATTGTGAGTGGCTTTTTTTTTTTTTTTTTTTAATTAACTTAGCAAGTCACCTAACTCAGCACAAATCCTGTAACTTCTGTGTTGCTAAATATGATGGATAATTTCCAGTCTCATCTTAGTTAAGTCTCAGTAGAATTCAAAATACTTAAAAACTCCCTTTATTTCTGACAGGTTTTTTTTTTTTTTTTTTTGATGCAGTGAACTAAATCACATGTCTAGAATTTCCGTATCAGTTTCAGGCACCGCCATTCAGTATTCCCCTTTACCTGTTTACTGAGTTCTTTCTTTGAGGTTTTTATCCTCCTTGTCTTCTTGCACTCATACTCTGTAAATACTATTTTGGGCTCACAAATTTATATTTGTATGGACTTAGTTCCAGACTCATATTTAGCTGTCTCCTGACATCTCAATTTGGGTGTCTTATAGTCTTCTCAAGTTAACATTTTCAAAAAGATAAAAAGTAAAAATAAATAAAAAACAAACAAAAAGCCCTGTTTTCCACAACCGTTTTAACTGCCAATCTTCCCATATCAATAAATAAGATTTCCATTATGCCAAAGACTGTTGAATCATTTGTGATACCTTTGTCTTGATTGGACACTGCCAGAATATGTCTTAAATGAATCTGATTTTCATTATATTTCTAAAGACCATCTGCTTAGTCCAAGCCACTTAGTTTTCTGATTTAGTCTCCTTCACTAGATTATAACCTCTTAAGCACAATAATTAGATATGTTGAGGTTCTTGTTATTTTTCAAGTGATTAGCCCAGCACCGGGCTCACAGTAGTTATTGCAATATATTTATGGATGAATGGATTTATTAGGGCTTCCTGGAGGAGCCTCCTCTATAACCACTGGTAAATGATACTTTGATAAAAATTTGCCATAGTCATGGTAGAAAGACTGCTGACAGTGTATTAATTGACACTGTTTTATTTGAAATAAATTTTAATGCCCTTTTGATGAAATCTCTCTAGAACTTTGACAGAGTGATAAGTTTTGACAGAGCAATTCATGATTTAGATAAAAGTGTTGTGCAAGCCATGAGCACATTTGTCTTTAACTCTAACTATATGCTTCTCACTATGAAATTCCATACATTTAATAGTAATAAAATCAGATGGTATTCTGATTTTAATCCTTTGTTTATATAGTCAGAATAGATAATATATTCATAGTTTCCTTCTTTAGCATAAATGAAAGCTTAATAATTATCCTGAATCCTGCTATTTTAAAACTTCTCAATTTGACATGTAGTAATTTTGAATCAGAAAGAATACTTTATACTACTGTATTTAGTGAATATTTTTCTTATTCATTGAGTAATTTCAAAATTAACCAAAGTACTTCAGATATGCTGTATTTTTTGTTTTTTATTATTTTTTTTCATTAGAGCTGATTTTAACACAAACACATAGCTTGATTTTAACTAACATAAACTAGCAAAATGAAGATTTATAAATTTGAAGATGTGCATTTATCACTCCCATTTTTTAATTCAATTGGACTTTACAAATATTTTTTAATATTAATAATGATTTATATTTATAAAACAGAACTGATTCATTTGAGATAAATTTCAATTGAGATAAATAATATGGCCACTGAGACTTAAAAATGATATCACTCAAGTTTTGAAGAGAAAGTTTTCAAACATTAAATTGAAGAACATAGATTTTATAATTCTATTTTGTAAATCATGAAATAAAAACAATGTAACTCTTAGTTTTAAATGTAAGGACGATTTACTTTATTAATTATGTTAAAAGTATTTTATCAGTAATATACATGGTCATATGCAAATATACTATTATTTGTTAATTTGTGTGATGTGACCATTTAAATTTATTATCCTTTAGCAGCCCTGGAGAAGGAAATGGCAACCCACTCCAGTACTCTTGCCTGGAAAATTCCATGGGAGGAGCCTGGTAGGCTGTAGTCCATGGGGTTGCAAAGAGCTGGACACAACTGAGCGACTTGACTTTACTATGCAGCTAGAACTATCATTTTTATGAGGTTGTAGCCCCTGAAATTAAAAGAGAATCATTGATTTTGCCATTTATCTCATGTTTTTTCATGGTTAGAATTATTTTTCTGTTTGTAAAGGAGTTCAAGGTTACTAATAAATATAAAAGAAAAAAATAATAGCAAATATAGAGAGTAAAATGTAGAGATCCCTTTCTAATTCTCTGCTTAAATTTCAACTCCCACCAGACATTCATGGATTCATCATAAATATATTAAGTTCTCTATACCAGTTTATTATTGGTGAATGTATCAATACATATGCCCATTTTCCATGTGAAAGTAGGAAGGTTAACTTAGGTTTCTATGTATTGTTTAGGCTTGGCAACATATTCTATTCTGTGCAGTGTATTCTATTCTGTATCCTATTGTCTATATAATATCATCTCTTTCTAAAATATGTATTAGTTGGTATAGTATTCATCATCTCCTTTAATCAATGCATAATCCAAATGTTTAATCCCTCACCTAGGAAACTGTACAAGTCTTTTTTCTGGTCCTCTATCTTGTTCCCTGCCAGTCTTTCATCCATAAAACAGCAAGTGAGGAAATTCCTTGGTGGTCCAGTGGTTAGGACTTTGTGCTCTCACTGTCAAGGACCTGGGTTCGATCCCTGGTTGGGGAACTAAATTCCTACAAGTCATGTGCCATGGACAAAATAAATACACATAATATAAAACAGCAAAATGAAACTCTCAATTTTTATAATCTAGCATATTTCAAAGAGTGTACTAAGAAGTTAATTTAATAGTAGTTCTAAACTTATAATATGTATACATAAATAGAACCTTGCATAATAGACACTTTTTATAAATTTGGAGTTTATTCTATGAATTTAATTAGTATATAATTCTTGCTGACCTGATGTACTCTGAATAACTTCATTAGTATGAAAGGCCAAAAAAAAAATTTTTCATTTTACATGTAATCAAGAGTAAGCCATGATGGGTATTGAATAAAGCTTATGATTCCAGATGTGAGCAGCTTTTCATAATAATATTTTTGTTCAATACTGATTAATTCATGTCATTAGCATCTATTTGTTGGTTGATTAAAATATATTCTTTGTTTCTTGGGAAAATAAAAGACAGCTTCAATTCATTTTTGCTTTTCTTTGAATTTTAAAATATTTTAAAATTTTGATTTTATATATGGAATAAATATTTATGGATATACAATTTGATCAGTACCTCATGCTATAGAAGAATGTGATTAATAGATCATTCACCATGTGGATAAACTCATTCTGATTCTTCTGTGTTCATTCACGTGTTCATCCATTAACAGTTCCTGAGTGACAGTCTGTTCTCTATATTAGTACTTGTGATGCCCATCTGTCTGGACAGTGTCTGTTCTCAAGGAGCGCTCATTGGGTATGTCACAGTTGATTTGGGAAGGCTGACATAAATAGTTACAGAAAAATGTAATGAGTTTCTTAAAAGATGTATGTAAAAGGGGCATTGCTGAGTTTTAGGACGACAATACAATCTGCCAAGTTTACAGAGAGAAGAAGCAAGTACTAGGGAGATTATGATACCTAGCATTGGCAGTTGCCCATTCCAGGGGGTATGTTTAAAAACACAGAACTGTGAAACTGTGTGGTGGTAGCCAGAGTTAAAATACAGCAGTAGAGCTGGCTCCCTGTAACTGTTGAGCCAGTTTTCTGGAGACTCTAGTGGTAAGGTTTATACATGAGAAAATTAATACCTTATATGAAATGTAGGGTCAATAGAAAGATATTGAGTGTATGAAAGACTGAAAAATGCTTTAGAATTTGTAATATTTGACATTGAAGAAAGAGGTCTTGGCTGGAGACAAACATTTGAAACTGGTCAGCTGATAGGTAAGAGAGAAAACTTGGGATTGCTTGAAATTCTAGGAACCCTAAACTTTATATGCCTTTAGCACTTAGCAAATTTGTTTCTTCAGTTCAGTTCAGTTCAGTCGCTCAATCAATTCCGACTCTTTGCGACCCCATGAACCACAGCACGCGAGGCTTCCCTGTCCATCACCAACTCCCAGAGTCTACCCAGACCCATGTCCATTGAGTCAGTGATGCCTTCCAGCCATCTCATCCTCTGTTGTTCCCTTCTCCTCCTGCCCTCAATCTTTCCCAGCAGCAGGGTCTTTTCAAATGAATCAGCTCTTCACATCAGGTGATCAAAGTATTGGAGTTTAACCTTCAACATCAGTCCTTCCAAAGAACACCCAGGTCTGATCTCATTTAGGATGAACTGGTTGGATCTTCTTGCACTCCAACGGACTCTCAAGAGTCTTCTCCAGCAAAACAGTTCAAAAGCATGAATTCTTTGGTGCTCAGCTTTCCTTATAGTCCAACTCTCACATCCGTACATGACTACTGGAAAAACCATAGCCTTGACTAGATGGACCTTGTTGACAAAGTAGTGTCTCTGCTTTATAATATGCTGTCTCGGTTGGTCATAACTTTTCTTCCAAGGAGTAAGCATCTTTTAATTTCATGGCTGCAATCACCATCTGCAGTGATTTTGGAGCCCAGAAAAATAAAGTCTGACACTGTTTCCACTGTTTCCCTATGTATTTGCCATGATGTGACGGACCGGATGCCATGACCTTAGTTTTCAAAATGTTGAGCTTTAAGCCAACTTTTTCACTCTCCTCTTTCCCTTTCATCAAGAGGCTCTTTAGTTCTTCTTCACTTTCTGCCATAAGGGTGGTGTCATCTGCATATCTGAGGTTATTGATATTTCTACCGGCAATCTTGATTCCATTTTGTGCTTCTTCCAGCCCAGCGTTTCTCGTAATGTACTCTGCATGTAAGTTAAATAAGCAGGGTGACAATATACAGCCTTGACATACTCCTTTTCCTATTTGGGATCGTCTGTTGTTCCATGTCCAATTCTAACTGTTGCTTCCTGACCTGTATACAGGTTTCTCAAGAGGCAGGTCAAGTGGTCTGGTATTCCCATCTCTTTTAGAATTTTCCACAGTTTATTGTGATCCACACAGTCAAAGGCTTTAGCATAGTCAATAAACAGAAATAGATGTTTTTCTGGAACTCTCTTGCTTTTTTATGATCCAGCGGATGTTGGTAATTTGATCTCTGGTTCCTCTGCCTTTTCTAAAACCAGTTTGAACATCTGGAAGTTCTTGGTTCACGTATTGCTGAAGCCGGGCTTGGAGACTTTTGAGCATTACTTTTCTAGCGTGTGAGATGAGTGCAATTGTGCAGTAGTTTGAGCATTCTTTGGCATTGCCTTTCTCTGGGATTGGAATGAAAACTGACCTTTTCCAGTCCTGTGGCCACTGCTGAGTTTTCCAAATTTGCTGACAAATTGAGTGCAGCACTTTCACAGCCTCATCTTGAGGATTTGAAATAGCTCAACTGGAATTCCATCTCCTCTACTAGCTTTGTTCGTAGTAATGCTTCCTAAGGCCCACTTGACTTCACATTCCAAGATGTATAGTTCTAGGTGAGTGATCACACCATGTTGATCATCTGGGTCATGAAGATCTTTTTTGTACAGTTCTTCTGTGTATTCTTGCAACCTCTTCTTAATACCTTCTGCTTCTGTTAACTCCTTACCACTTCTGTCCTTTTTAAGCCCATCTTTGCGTGATATGTTCCCTTGGTATCTAATTTTCTTGAATAGATCTCTAGTCTTCCCCATTCTGTTGTTTTCCTCTATTTGTTTGCAGTGATTGCTGAGGAAGGCTTTCTTATCTCTCCTTGCTATTCTTTGGAAATCTGCATTCAAATGGGTATATCTTTCCTTTTTTTCTTTGCTCTTGTATTCTGTTCTTTTCACAGCTATTTGTAAGGACTCCTCAGACAACCATTTTCCTTTCTTGCATTTCTTTTTCTTGGGAGTGATGTTGATGCCTGTCTCCTGTACAATGTCATCAACCTCTACATAGTTCATCAGGCACTCTGTATGTCAGATCTAGTCCCTTAAATCTATTTATCACTTTCACTGTATAATCGTAAGGGATTTGATTTAAGTCATATCTGAATGGTCTAGTGGTTTCCCCCACTTTCCTCAATTTAAGTCTGAATTTGGCAATAAGGAGTTCATGATTTGAACCACAGTCAGCTCCTGTTCTTGGTTTTGCTGACTTTATAGAACTTCTCATCTTTGGCCGCATAGAATGTAATCAATTTGGTTTCATTGTTGGCCATCTGGTGATATCTGTGTGTAAAGTCTTCTCTTGTGTTGTTGGAAGAGGGTTCACCAGTAGTTCTGGGTTCAATCATGTTGATATAAACCTAAAAGAATGAAAACAGAAGAATTTATATAAATGTTGTTATATGTGAATATAAAATATCATGTTTGAAATGAGGAGCATAATGACAGGTACATCATTGACCCAAAAGTCAAAAATTTGGCTTGTTATAATTGTTTAGTCAAAGATTTGAAAAGTTGAATATCCTCTCATATAAAACTTATGTAACATACTGGATACCTAAAAAATCTTTAGGGTTTATGTTAAAAATAAAGGTATCCTAAAAACTACCCACTGAATTTTTGTGACTGCTAAGTAAACTCCAGGAGTTGGTGATGGACAGTGAGGCCTGGTGTGCTGCAGTTCATGGGTCTCAAAGAGTTGGACATGATTGAGTGACTGAACTGAAGTTTATGCAACAGTAGTATGAATATATCATAATATCATTGGCAGTAAAGCGGACACTTTGCCTTGTTTTCCTGGCAATGGCTATAAATGTGACAACTCCCCTTTCCCGTATTTTTACCTATTCATCACATTAGTCATGGTGTCTTGTCTCTCAGATCTGTAACAGTTTTATATGTGTGCTTTTTAACTTTCAGCTGCTATTGGTGTTTATATTAACTCGTCATCTAATTGGAAATTTCCTCTCATCTTCTTTTTAAAAGTGCATACTGGTCCCTGAGTATTTGTAAAATATCACTTTCATCATATTATTCTCTTCAGAACTAATTGGATTACTTGATGTATACAGATAGAAATCCATGAACAAAGTTGTCCACAAGCAAGCCTCCTTTTCAGTACCAGTGTCTCCTTCTCCATAATACAAGTATCTCCTTTGACCTAAGTTATGCTTCAGACAGACTTTCTCCATACGTCGTTCATCCTCTTATTCCTGCTGACAATTTTCTTTGTCCTCCTCCCTCCCTTTCTAACACTTGCCCTCACTTCACACTCCAGATCGTATCCTATTCTTCACTGGACATCAGTGACATTTTCCTCTGAATTCCTTTGAATCTCATCCACACTTAGAAGTTAATCCAAATGAATTGTTAACATTATTAACAGGTCTCCATAATTGACTTCAGCCCTGTGTACCTTGTTTTTCCTAGCTAGCTGGAAAGCTCCACTCGGGCTGGCTGGCTTAACATTTTTCTTGTTCTGCTTGGAGCTCCTTATACTTAGAGTTGTGTCTGTCAAAATACAGTCTTTCTTTAAGCATTTTATGATGGGATGATAAGGCAAATGTGCCCTCAGTGAAGTGATGAATATGAATATGACACAGTGGAAAGAAGCTATGAATATTTTAGTACACTTTTTAGGAATTTGCATGCTAAAATGCATGCAAACCTATAAAACTGTCTGTAGGTATTCGAGTCACTCTATCACTCTCTTTCACATTAACCTATTTCAATTCCTTCCTAGTACTAAGTATCAGGAATGAACTTATTTCTTTACATATTTAGTTGCATTTCTGTCTAGGTGATACATAGACTAGGCTCCATAGGAGACTTCTCTGTCTTTACTCCTGTGTTTCCAGCCCAAGTGTAGTACCTGGAACTTAGTCAATATTAGATTAATTAATTAATCAATTAACCAAGCAAAAATGTACAATTTTGGTATCTAAGATGAGGCCTACAGATGAAATGATGTGCTTGTGCTCAGTGGCAAAGTCTTCCTGCCTGACTATTCTCCGACCCCATGCACTGGGGCCCACCAGGTTCCCTTGTCCATAGTTTCCCAGGCATGAATACTGGAGTGCGTGACCATTTCCTTCTACAGGGATCTTCCCTGCCCAGGGACTGAACCCTGCATTGCAGGTGGATTCTTTACTGCACAGTCACCCGGGAATTGCTTCTCCAAAATTGATGTTGAATACCAAACTTAACGTATTTGTGAAAACATCATTAAGTTGTAGTAACCTCTTCAATTTAATCTTCCCAATTCAGACTTCGTTTGATGAAGAAGTTTCTCTGTAAATCTATCTGAGATGTTTTAACTTTCCAGTCACTGTGATTTGAAATTATTGAAAAAGTAAAACAGGCCCTCGGAGGTTGAAAGACAGTATTAGATAAGAGCAACTTTTGTCAGCTTACACTTTTGCCAAGATTTGGTCTCAAATAATTCTTGAGAGTGACCCCCTTACAAGTAAGAGATGACATTTTCTTGTAAGAAAATGTATAAATATATTGGCTGAGTTTTTTTTTTTTTTAATTTTAAACAAATTCTCTTTTATCTTACAAAGATGACCCTTAGAAAGATGCATTTCAAAAAATATGCTACTTTTTCTTTTTCTTCCTACACTCATTCTATACCTCCACTTCCTTTTTATCCATTGTTACCTGTTTTACACATGCACATATACGTGAATATATATACACAAATAGATTGAACATGTATGCATGTCATATACAATAAATATTGTATTAGTTGTTTCCATCAATTATATATCTGTCCTGTATTTTTATAATATAAAGTTTATGGTTCTTATATTTAGAATATTTTTTTCACACTTCATATGGAAACTGACAAAGTTTAGAAGAGGCGTTTAGTAATTGGACCACTCAAGTCATGTAACAGGTGATTCAAATCCCATTTATAAAACACCATCTGTTGTCTCAAGGGGCTTCTCAAATGCATTAGCCATGTCAGTAGATTTCTTAAAGTTTGTCAGTGGCTTTTCTTAAGAGAACATGAGGCAGATGATTTCGTAAGAGGGTAACATCTGCAGATGGCAGAAGTTGAGCTGCTGTTTGAAAATTAGAAATAGAAATACATATAATGTATCATGATGTGTTGGTGACGTAAGGTGTCCAACTCAGTTTTCCTGTCATGGTTTGTGTTGTGCTAACTGTCCTGCCCCAGACCACCTAACCTGCCTCTGGAGAAATCTTTTCTTTTTTTTTTTAAAAAAAAAATTTAACTAAGTAAATAAAATGTTGGAGGCTAATTACTTTACAACACTGTAGTGGTTTTTGGCATACATTGGTATGAATCAGCCATGGGTTTACATGTGCTCCCCATCCGGAACCCTCCTCCCACCTCCCTCCCCATCCCATCCCTCTGGGTCATCCCAGTGCACCAGCCCTGAGCACCCTATCTCATGCATCCAACCTGGTCTGGCGACCTGTTTCACATATGATAATATGCATGTTTCAGTGCTATTCTCTCAGATCATCCCACACTCGCCTTCTCCTACAGAGTCCAAAAGACTGCTCTATACATCTGTATCTCTTTTGCTGTGTTGCGTATAGGGTTATCATTAGCATCTTTCTAAATTCCATATATATGCATTAGTATACTGCATTGGTGTTTTTCTTTCTGGCTTACTTCACTCTGTATAATGGGCTCCAGTTTCATCCATCTCATTAGAACTGATTCAAATGAATTCTTTTTAACAGCTGAGTAATATTCCATGGTGTATATGTACCACAGCTTCTTTATCCATTCATCTGCTGATGGGCATCTAGGTTGCTTCCATGTCCTGGCTATTATAAACAGTGCTGCAATGAACATTGGGGTGCACCTGTCTCTTTCAGATCTGGATTCCTCGGTGTGTATGCCCAGGAGTGGGATTGCTGGGTCATATGGAAATTCTATTTCCAGTTTTTCAAGGAATTGCCACACTGTTCTCCATAGTGGCTGTACTAGTTTGCATTCCCACCAACAGTGTAAGAGGATTCCCTTTTCTCCACACACTCTCCAGCATTTATTGTTTGTAGATTTTTGAATTGCAGTCATTATGACTGGCATGAGGTGGTACCTCATTGTGGTTTTGATTTGCATTTCTCTGATAATGAGTGATGTTGAGCATCTTTTCATGTGTTTGTTAGCCATCTGAATGTCTTCTTTGGAGAACTGTCTGTTTAGTTCTTTGGCACATTTTTTGATTGGGTTATTTGTTTTTCTGAAATTGAACTTCAGGTGTTGCTTATGTATTTTTGAAATTAATTTCTTTGTCAGTTGCTTGATTTGCTATTGTTTTCTCCCATTCTGAAGGCTGTCTGTTCACTTTGCTTGTAGTTCCTTCATTGTGCAACAGCTTTAAGTTTAATTAGGTCACATTTGTTTATTTTTGCTTTTATTTCCATTACTTTGGGAGGTGGGTCATAGAGGATCCTGCTGTGATTTATGTCAGAGAGTGTTTTGCCTATGTTTTCCTCTAGGAGTTTTATAGTTTCTGGTCTTACGTTTAGATCTTTAATCCATTTTGAGTTTATTTTTGTGTATGGTGTTAGAAAATGTTCTAGTTTCATTTTTTTACAAGTGTTTGACCAGTTTTCCCAGCACCACTTGTCAAAGAGAGTGTCTTTTCTCCACTGTATATTCTTGCCTCATTTGTCAAAGATAAGGTGTCCATAGGTGCATGGATTTATCTCTGGGCTTTCTATTTTGTTCCATTGATCTATATTTCTGTCTTTGTGCCAGTACCATACTGTCTTGATGGCTGTAGCTTTGTAGTAGAGCCTGAAGTCAGGCAGCTTGATTCCTACTGTTCCATTCTTCTTTCTCAAGATTGTATGTGGGTCAGGAAGCAATAGTTAGAACTAGACATGGAACAACAGACTGCTTCCAAATAGGGAAAGGGGTATGTCAAAAGCTGTTTATTGTCACCCTGCTTATTTAACTTATATGCAGAGTACATCATGGGAAACGCTGGGCTGGATGAAGTGCAAGCTGGATCAAGATTGCTAGGAGAAATATCAATAACTTCAGATATGCAGATGACACCACCCTTATGGCAAAAAGTGAAGAAGAACTAAAGAGTCTCTTGATGAAAGTGAAAGAGGAGAGTGAAAAATTGGTGCAAAACTCAACATTCAGAAAACTAAGATCATGACTTCTGGTCGCATCACTTCATGGCAAATAGTTGGGGAAACTGTGATGAAGGGAAGTGGATATGAAGTGGGATTTTTTGGCAGTCCAAAATCACTGCAGGTGGTGACTGCAGACATGAAATTAAAAGATGCTTGCCCCTTAGAAGAAAAGTTATGACCAACCTAGACATCATATTAAAAAGCAGAGACATTACTTTGCCAACATAGGTCCATCTATCAAGGCTATGGTTTTTCCAGTAGTCTTGTGTGGATGTGAGAGTTGGACTATAAAGATAGCTGAGCACCAAAGAATTGATGCTTTTGAACTGTGGTGTTTGAGAAGACTCTTGAGAGTCCTTTGGACTTCAAGGAGATCCAACCAGTCCATCATATAGGAAACTGATCCTGAATATTCTTTGGAAGGACTTATGTTGAAGCTGAAACTCCAATACTTTGGCCACCTGATGTGAAGAACTGCCCCATTTGAAAAGACCCTGATGTTGGGAAAGATTACAGTGGGAAGGAGAAGGGGATTACAGAGGATGAGATGGTTTGATAGCATCACCGACTCAATGGACATGAATTTGAGTAAACTCTGGGAGTTGGTGATGGACAGGGAGGCCTGATGTGTCCATGGAGTTGCAGTGAGTCAGACACGACTGAGCGACTGATCTGAACTGAATTGAACTGAAGTTGTCCTGATTCTTATTGTTCCTTCCTTTCATCTTTTTGTCCCTGGTGGTAGGGGATGTGATGCTGATTATTATAGCAATATAGCAACAGCAGCAAAAAGTAATGATCAAATTGTGTTAAAAACTGTAGTCCTAATATGTAATAGGTCATGAGGTATTTATTTTAAACATTGTGACATCTGATCATCATTACAGCTTAAGATTTATGTTAAATCTTTTGTGCAGTGCTTGTATGCTCAATCACTAAGTTGTGTCTGACTCTTTGGGACCCCATGGTCTGTAGCCCACATGGCTCCTCTGTTGATGGGATTTTCCAGCAAGATTACTGCAGTGGGTTGCGGTTCCTCCTTCAAGAGATCTTCCTGACCCAGGGATTGAACTCTCTTGTTCTGGATCTCCTGAATTGGAAGGCTGATTCTTTATAGCGAGACCCCTGAGAAACCCATTTGTCCTGTATTGTGCAACTAATAAATATCAGAACCAGTGTCTAAGTTCAGTTCTCTTTGAGAGCCTATTGAGTGACTCTCTAAACTTTAATTTTTCCAGTTATTCCTCTTCTTTTTGTACTTTATATTTCCTGCCAGACTAATTCATTCTTGCTTCATCAATTTTCATGTCTTTGTAGATAATTCTTAAATTGATATCTATAATACCATTCCTCTCTTTCTTCTGACTTCTGTGTCTCCAAATGTCTGACCAATTCCTCTGCCTGAAAATACTCTAGAAATATCACAGTCTTTCTACAATATTGAAAATAGATTCTTCTTGGTTAAATCACCTTTGTCCTTTTAAACACCCACACGCACAACATTGTCTTTATCTCTGCTCTCTCAGTTGTTATCTACAAACAGGAGGCATACAGTGTTGATGTTTATCTTGTTCCCTAGTTTTCTTCATTGTTCTTCATATAATAGTGCTCTTTTAAATATTATTGCTATTCAGCATATTTTAAATCCTACAAATATCCTTACAAATTAAGTCTATATGTCACTGCTGAATTGTTTTTCTGAAATTATTGAAAAGATTCTCTTTATGCTCTTAACAGTCTTCATTGCCTACACATGTTCAAAAATAATTAGAGAGGGCATGCTTGCCATATTTCCATTTTGGTACTTATTATCTTATGTATTTGCAAGCCAACAAATATTGGTTACATCCAGAAATCTCCTTCACAATTCATCAATTGAAGATGGATAACTTTTCATTACTTATCAACATGTCCAAGTACTCGTGCATGACTCTTTCATCTTCCTGAATGTCTTATCTTCCCCAACCTCTGCCTTGTTGAATTCTACCCTTTATCCATTCTATTTAGGTAACTTTCCCAATGGGAGGTAATCTCTCCCATGGACAAATTGACCATGGCTGGGTGAACTTTCTTCTCTCTGTTCTAGATGTTTAATGAATATCTATTGAATTGAACAGGTTTCATGTAAATTCTAAGTTTGGCTATTAATATATAGATAATTTTATAGTTCTAAGTTCACATATAATACTGTTTTTGCTGCCATCATATTAATTCTGATTTTGAGCATATTGTTTGAATATGCTTTCATTTTTTACTAGATTAATATAGTTTGAGATGATGTTCATGAAACTCTTGCTTAAAAACTGAGAATATTTTTTACTATTTATTGAAAATTTGGAAGAGTAGTTTCAGCTAAAGGAATAATTTGATTGCAGTGAGCAAATTGTTTCCTTCATCAAACTTATTAGTATTTTGTTTTAGTGCTTATAAAGTATTACTAAACTATAAAACATACTAATGCCATTTTGTTTGAGCTTGAGAAATTATTTAGAGCACTTAGTAGGTGCAGTGTTCTGAATGTCAGGAAGATGAAAAAGAACCTCAGTCTGTACTTAAAAATTGAACTGCAATTATTAACAAAAATCCTTTGAAAACAACTATAATGCTAGTTCAAATAAAGTATTTGAGAAGCATTGAATAGCTACAGTTGGTTATTTCACAGAAAGAGTTATATCTGAGTTGAACTTTGAGGCATAAACCTGAGTATAGGAAAGACATTACAAGTAAAAAAGTGTTAGTCGTTCAGTCATATCTGATTCTGTGACCCTATGGACTGTGGCCCACCAGGCTCCTATGTCTATGGGATTTCCCAGGCAAGAATCCTGGAGTGGATTTGGAAAATTACTTCATTTCCTGGTAAACAGACTGATCCCCTTTTACAGGGGGTCTTCCCGACCCAGGGATGGAATCCTGGTCTCCTGCAATGCAGGTGGATTCTTTACCATCTGAACTAGCAGGGGAGCCCATTACAAATAAAGTAGAGTGTGAACTACAGTTTTTGGAGGGATGACTAGTGTGTTGTGCTAGAGGAAGAATAAGTCGAGCTGACGAGGTAGAGTATTAGATATGTGTGAGAAAATGACAAGAGGTTAGGCTTAAAAGTAGGCTGGAATAGGTCAAAGAAAACCAGGCTCCTCTGCCCATGGGATTCTCTAGGCAGGAGACTAGAGTGTGTTGCTCTTTCCTTCTCCAGGGGATCTTCGCAACTCAGGGATCAAACTCGTGTCTCTCATGTCTCCTACATTGGCAGGCAAGTTCTTTACCACTAGTGATACCTGGGAAGCCACAAAGAGAGCCATTAGATCCTTTTAAGCAGAGCAAAAAAAAAAAAAAAACAGTCCTAGGTATAGCATTATAAAATCTGGATTTGAGAGGGGGTACTGGTCAGAGAGATCTTTTAGGAACCACTTCCAATAATTTTGGTGAGAATAACATGCTTAGACTGGAATTTAGATCAAGAATGGAATGAGACAAGTGTCAAAGAAAATAGTACTTCATAGAGTAAGAATTTAAAGGAGAGAGTTAGGTTTCATCTTGAACTGTGGCTGGATCGTAATAATATTGCCTACTTGATAGAGAAAGCAGGAGAGTTTAGAAGGGGAAGCAATCATAATGAATTTGTCTCGAGTTTATTAAGTACTTCAGCTTATATGTATGTTCCTTGAAGTCAAAACATGCTGATGCATCTTAATCAGTTCAGTCGCTCAGTCGTGTCCAACTCTTTGTGACTCCATGGACTGCAGCACGCCAGGCTTCCCTGTCCATCATCAGCTCCCAGAGCTTACTCAAACTGATGGCCATCGAGTTGCTGATGCCATCCAACCATCTCATCCTCTGTCATCCCCCTCTCCTCCTGCCTTCAATCTTTCCCAGTATCAAGGTCTTTTCACATGAGTCAGTTTTTCCCATCAGGTGGCTAAAGTATTAGAGCTTCAGCTTCAGCATCAGTCCTTCCAAGGAATATTCAGGCGTATTCAAGACTCACTTTTCCCCACAGTCAGTCTTTCCCATCAGGAAGCTTCCATAAACCTCTTATCCTTATCCATCAGAGGGCGGGCAGAATGAAAACCAAAGTCACAGAAAAAACTAATCAAACTGATCACATAGACCACAGCCTTGTGAAATGAAACCATAAGCCATGCCGTGTAGGGCCACCCAAGACAGATGGATCATGGTGGAGAGTTCTGACAAAACATGACCCACTGGAGAGGGAATGGCAAACCACTTCAATATGCTTGCCTTGAGAATCCCATGAACAGTATGAAAAGACAAAAAGATAGGACACTGAAAGATGAACTACCCAGGTTGGTAGATGTCCAGTATGGTGCTGGAGATCAGTGGAGAAATAATTTCAGAAAGAATGAAGAGCTAGAGCCAAAGCAAACAAACAAACAAACAAACAAACAAACAAAACCACCCAGTTGTGGATGTGACTGGTGATGGAAGTAAAGTCTGATGCTGTAAAGAGCAAATTGAAAGTGGTCAAACAGGAGATTGCAAGAGTGAACATCAACATTTTAGGAATCAGCGAACTAAAATGGACTGGAGTGGGTGAATTTAACTCAGATGACCATTGTATATACTACTGTAGGTAAGACTTCCTTAGAAGAAATGGAGTTGCCCTCATAGTCAACAAAAGAGTCTAAAATACAGTACTTGGATAAAATCTCAAAAACGACAGAATGATCTGTTTCCAAGGCAAACCATTCAATATCACAGTAATCCAAGTCTATGCCCCAACCATAACTGCTGAAGAAGCTAAAGTTGAACAATTCTATGAAGACTTATAATATCTTCTATAAATAACACCCCAAAAGGATGTTATTTTCATTATAGGGGATTGGAATGCAAAAGTAGGAAGTCAAGAGATACCTGGAGTAACAAGGGAAATTTGGCCTTGGAGTATAGAATGAAGCAGGGCAAAGGCTTACAGAGTTTTGACAAGAGAACGCACTGGTCATGGCAAACACCCTCTTCCAGCAATACAAGAGAAGACTCTACACATGGACATGATCATATGGTCAATACTGAAATCAGATTGATTATATTCTTTGTGGCTGAAGATGGAGAAGCTCTATACAGTCAGCCAAAAAAAGACTGGGAGCTCTGTGTGGCTCAGATCATGAACTCCTAAGGCTACCCACTGCAGAACTCTGGTCTGGAGAATTCAGGATCACAAAGATTCAGACACGACTGAGCAACTTTCACTTTCTGCATTTTAATAATTCATACTTTAAAAATGCAACATAACCATTTATTTGTTAATATAGTTTTCCTTTCACAAGCTAGGAATTTTTTTTTTTAAATCAGGAAAAGGAAATGTAGAATATTTTTATTCAAGGCACTTACTGCTATGGGGCATTTTTCAATTTGAATTCATTTTTATCTTAAAATATGTTTAATATAATATATCTTGCAAACACAAAATGCACTGTGTAACATTTTAAACAGTAGTTGAAAGACTCCAATACAAAACCATTTTGTTCTAAATCTAGTGCACTGTTTCTGACCCCTTTCCTACCAAATTCAGCCAGTTCTATCAATGAAGTCATATAGTTTTCTCAACTAAAGGCCACTTAGTCTTTGTTTTATGCAAAACAGTCTGTTTACCAGCAAATGAAGTAATTTTCCAAATCCCATTGCAGCATACACAGCTACATTCTTTGCAAATACTCCATTTATTTTTAGATGTTAAATGAGGATTTACAGGAACTCATGCTCTAAAGAGCATTTCAGAACTTGCCATTTAATCTTACTTAAAATTTAAGTAATTTTTTTTTAAAGCATTTGGTGCCATGTAGTTTTATGTTTAACAGGGATGTTATATATTATCACTGTTCAGTCTTTATGGTTATTATCTTATCTAAGTAATCCTTTAAAAAGCCCAGGAACTCCCCTGGCAGTCCAGGAGTTAAGGCTAAGTGCTGCCAATGCAAGAGGCATAGGGAAATGGGAACTCACATGCCATACAGCAAGATAAAAGGACAAAATTAAAAACTCCAAATAAACTTAGCATGTAAACCACCCAGCCTTTAATTCTGTTATTTAAAAATATTTCTTTAAACTTAGCATGTAACCAGCCAGCCTTTAATTCTGTTATTTAAAAACATTTCTTTAGATTTGAAGATATATTTGATCTTGTTTTTGCACTTCATGTGATTGTGGTTTTCCTTACTTAGACCAGTGGGGTGTGAGCAGTATATTGGGTTTGCCAAAAAGTTTGTTGGGGCTTTTCTATAACAACTTATGGGGAAAAAAAAAAAAAGTGATGAAGTTTTTGATCAATGCAGTAAAAATTTGTTCACATGTTTTGGCCCTTCCTACTCCCTGTAATCACTGAGAAACCACCTATCAATTTCTCAAAGAAAAACAGAATGAAGATAAGTCATGACTAACTTCTAATATGAAAGCCTTTTGTTTTTGTTCAGAATTAATGTGTTTATAAGGACAGAATTTATTATGAATAATGTGAGATTTATATGAGGAACATTAATTTATTAACACTAAATTTAGATGGTTTCATTCTCAATGGATGTTACTTTAAATACATTGCTGATATATCTAATTATGATGACTTAATCAGTGTGTGCTGTTAGATGAAAAACAGACAGGAATTTATATTATGTAGTATAGGCAAGGGACTCCCTCTATTTGCGGGAATAAAAAGGCATTCCTTGTTCATAGTATCAGACCAGTTCTATGCATTTAATAGTCATAACAATTTGGGATGGAATGGCATTCCTTATATGAAGGCATATTTGCACTGCTTCTCATTTGGTATGTTTTTTAGTGTAATGTGATTAATTCTTTCAGATGAGCAGCTTTTAGAAGTACTTTGTCTCTGGTCATAGACATTTTATTCTTTTTTCCCAGCTTATGAATTGTTGAATCCTTAGCTTTATCTCCTTTCCAAACTCTTGGATCGGTCTATGGACACCTCTGTCACCATGCTCAACCCTCCCCCTTAGGCACCAAATTCAGTAAGTGACTTTTATCTTGATATTTGGGCCCAGCCTCTGATTTGAACCCACTTTGGCTCAGCTGAATTTTGTTCCCTTACTCCAGTTTGTGTATGTCTAAATCCCTGCGTTCATCTCTTTTCTAAACTTCTAATAAATTACAAAGATTTTGATCATGGCCCTAGATTTTACCTTAAGGTAATTCTTGCATTCTGTATATCATGTACTTACATAGTTTAATCTCCTGTTAGAGATGTCCCTTTGGGTCGCTATTTCTCAGTTCACTCAACTTATACTTCGTTTTTTTATAATCAATCACTGGCATTCAACCAAACCAATATGGTCTGTATTGCCAGAGGCAGTTGCCAGAGGCAATTGCCTGGTTATAAGCTCATCATGAACCAGGTTTCATGGTTTTTTCCCCCCTCAATAATCCCTGGATTCTTAGGACAAACACTTTAGATTAGCCTTCTTGAACCTATGAGATGGGATTGACAGCTGGCAAATTACTAAAATGTGCTTCTTCTATATGGAATTTCCCTTCCTGTTTGTAGCTTCTGCATCTTGAAAGACAGTCTAGAACCCAGCCCAGTCTCAGCGCCAGTAGCACTGCCTGTTTGAAAAGATGTATTCTGCGTGTCCTGTCTAGGGTCATTGGAGAAAACATAGGTGAGCATGAGGGAAGTCAGAGAAGATTTGCATAATGGCAAGGGCAAGCTTGTGTTTGTTAAATCCCCAGAATTTTCCTCAGTTGCAGACACAGAGCAGTGATACATGTTGGTTGAAATCACTAATATTGTGCTGATGGGGGTAGCACATGGGGGTAGCAGGAAGCTTCCCCTGCTTCCTTCTCAGTTGTTGTCAGCCAGGTGTATGTTTATTTAACTGCTTGGAGGCTTAGCCTGGAACAACAACAACAGCAAAAATATATTTGCTAACAAATCGTTTGCTGCTACAGAGCTGAAAATATACATTAAGAAGAAGTGGACAAAGGGACAATAGTAAGAGATAAAAGACATCGGAAAATAATTTTAAGCAACCTAGCTGTTAAGGATGAGATTCTCTTGGGGAATTTTGGGCAAGTGATTTACCTGCCTGTGCTTCAGTTTCGCTCCTTATTGTGGAGTGAAAATAATAAAACTGCTCCATAGATTATTGTGAGGTTTAAATGACAATTAAAAGGGCTTAAAACAGCTCTCGGCATATGCATCATTTGATCAGTGTTACACCTTCTGTCCTGTGGACTTCACATAATTAAGTTGAAATTTGATTCAAATCCACTTCATTAGCAGCTTTAAAGGGCAAAAATGGCATTGAAGATTGTGTGTTGGGAGGTTGAAAAACCCTTCATCACTTAATTTTTTTCATCAGACCTAGATTTGTCACTCATCTTGATAATTATTTAGTGACAATTTTTTTTTAGAATTTCTCTTGATAAATTGTTTTTAGAATTTGGAGTGATGCTGTTAGAATATGTCAGGCCAGAGAATAATGTACATATAGGGAAAAAAATAACCTATTGTTTTTCCAGTCTTTTGGAGTCTTTGACCACAGGTATTTATAATCTGTAGAGTGTATGACTTGCTAAAAATAATGACATATGAAACCACCGTTTCATCCACTTTGTCTTAAATGAAACAAAAAGAAAAAATGTGAGAACATATAGAATTATATATATATATATATATATATATATATATATATATATATATATATATGTATTCTCTTTGTCTCTGCTGATGTTCCATTTGATTTTTCTCATAGTAGGACACTTTCAAAGTCAGCTAACAGAATATGTAATCTCATATTTTGGACAACATTTTCATGTGCATTGCTTTCTAATATTTGCAGGGTTGTCACATACAATGTATAGTTTGCTTACTGTGCAAATCAAGGAGGCAAATAAAGTCTGAAACCCAGACTCTACTTTACTTCCCAAGGCATAGGCTCTAGTATGGGCTGAGTGTGCACAGATGGGGCACCTTTTTCGAATGAATTTGCAGTTACACTATGGGCTAAGAGCAGCCCTGTATATCTGGGTTTGATATTCATCTAAGTTACAAATGACAGTAAGCATTAGATTATATAATTGAATTCTTTCACAGATGTGTTATGTGCTAGAGTCATTCAATGGCAGATTTAATTATTCTACAGAAATACTTCTCCCCCAAAATGTGGCACATTCTTATATTCATCTTTTAACTCTTTGGGGAAAAAAAGAAAACAAAACTCTCCTTAGACATTTTAACATTTTCCTTCTGTTAAATAGATGAAGATGGATCATACAGTTGTAATCATGACTGGAACTTAATATTGTAATGTAGACCAAGAGTTGAATATTAAGATCAGCTTATTTTTTCTTGATTGCTTTAGATTGATAAAATATTCAAACAAATAATATTAAAGGTCCTAGTAGAGTGTTAAGAGAAAATGTCAGATTATAAGGCATTGATATGTAATTTGTGAGAAAATGGAAATTTTTCATATTTGTTTTTTTCACATTGCAAGGGAAGCGAAGGGAATTTAATGAAATATGAAAAATATGAAGAAGTGACTGTTTTAAGCTCAAACTTTATAGAATGAATAGAAATCATATAGTTTCTTTTACCTTAATTGTGGATATACTAAGATTTCCAGACTTTTTATATCATTGTGGAGTTTGATTTATAGCTCACTATTTGGTTAATTTACTTTGTTCCTTGGTTCCACAGTTTATAAAAAGAGGATGATAATAGTGGATATTGTTTGGATTTTTCTAAGATTTAAATATCATAATGTATATGAAGAACTAAAAACAATGCTACTTCAAATGTGCAGACTCAAAATGTGAGATACTATTTTTATAATTATTGGTTTTAACTACATCTTGCATAGCTGTTTATTTACTCTTTCATCTATAAGTTTAAGCCAATGCTTATTTTAGCATTTTAATACCATACCATACAGTAATATGATAGAAATATATATATATTTTCTCTTCAGTGTCACTTGCAATTTAATAAGAGCATTGGAGTTGGGGGATGTTTAAATAACAAATGAATAGACTTGAGAAAAAGAATCACCAAGAATTCACTCTTTAAAAGGACATTATTGTGTTATCCTTACCTTCATCTTACTGTGCTGTGGTGTGCGTGGGCACACAGTGGTGTCCGACTCTTTGCAACCCCAGGGGCTGTAGCCCATCAGGCTCCTCTGTCCAAGGGGCAAGAATGCTGGAGTGGGTTGCCATGCACTCCTCCAGGGAATCTTCCTGACCCAGGGATCAAACCCAGGTCTCCTGCATTGCAGGCAGATTCTTTACTGTCTTAGCCACCAGGGAAGCTCAAGTCAGATGCCATGGACTACCATTAATTGTATTTAGCGAAGGTGTTAAATAAATGTGAACACTTTACTTTTCATTAGTTTCTAGAGTTTTTATTTAGTCAACTACAAATTAGATATATAAAAAAACCTTTAGCTAAAGAAATTACATTTCTGCTATCTAGATGATAACTTGTGTGAACATACTTTGTAAGTAATTAGCATCATGTTAGAGAGTATTGAACATAATACATAACATACATAACACTGTATTATGTTCATTGTCCAGACTGGGCATCCAGGAAGTTATGTGATTTTGAGCAAGTCATATCTCTTTAATGAATTTAGTTATGCTTTGAATAAATAAGTGAGACTTAGAGTTTTCAAACCATATCTTCCTAGTCACATAGTCTGATAGTTATTTATTTTTTTCTTCCAGATAATAATAAACTAAAAATAAGAAAAGAAAAAAAAGGACAGTCTTGCAATTAGAAGATCTGTTCAGGTTCCCCTGCTTTTAAATTCTAAATACTCTAAATAAATTTTATATATATAGCTTGTATTATAAGTTGTGTGGCTCCAAATTGCTAACTTCATAGAAAACCAGACTAATGGCAAAAACTAATAAAGTAAACAATTGGTAGATTCTGGGAAAGAAAACAATGTTCATAATAGAGATTTATACTCCTTCCCTTTTTAAATAAGAAATTCTTAAGAGACAAAATAATTTATTTAGAGCATTTAGAATTTAAAGGCAGGGGAACCTGAACAGATCTTCTAATTGCAAGACTGTCCTTTTTTTGTATATATATATATTTTACTTTTTCACATTAAATTGTCTTTTTCTATAGATGTATTCTTTTCAAAATATGTTACTTTTTGTTACATGACACCACTTTGTGATAATACTTATTTTAGTCGTACCTTTTATACAGTTTATCAATCTCTGCCTGTTGAACTGGCATATTGAGTTTTGTTGTTGTTGTTCATTCACTAAGACCTACTTGGCGCTTTGTGACCCCATATTCTGCAGCACACCAGACTTTCTTGTCTTTCTCTATTTCCCAGAGTTTGCTCATATTCATGTCCATTGAGTCAATGATGCTATCTAAACGCCTCATCCTCTGCCACTCTCTTCTTTTGCCTTCAGTCTCTTCCATCGTTAGGGTCTTTTCCAGTGTCAACTCTTCACATCAGGTGATGAAAGTATTGGTGCTTTAGCTTCAGCATTATATCTAATATAATTATTTATTTTGATATAAGACTATTATGTTCATGTTTCATATCTATTTGCCCCATCTGTTTTTGTTCTCTCAGCTCATTTAAAGTGCAATAGTTTATTATTGAAATCTATGTTTAATAAAGGCATCTGATAAAAATAAAGATAGAAAGTTTTATTATATATAGATTTATTATGTATAAGCAAAAGAAGTTTCAAATTTTGCTATCCAGAAATTTCTGTACACTACAGTCTTAGACATTTCAAACATCTATGAATAACTAATAAAAATATATGAAAACCATTTAATGATCACTTATTGTTTGCTGACTTTTTCATTTATTATCTACCAGGTTAAATATTCTTGAAGGAGTAAATCTGATATAAGAATAGTCAGACAAATCATTAGAATAGAACAGGTAGCCTAGAAGTTGACCTTGATTTGTATGTGATCAGATTATATGATAAAATAGGTGACTCAAACAAAAGAGATTGAAGTATTTCAGAACTGTTGCTCTGTTAATTTGTTAGACTCCTCTATAAAAATATGTTTCCTCTCTTTCAAAGGTATAACTAATACATTTAAAAGATATAGCATTTTAATTGAAAAAAGGGGCAAAGGGCAATGCAGCACTTTCTCTGAATGGTGAAGAATGTTATGAGCTTGCAGGTAATGAAAAGTATCACGAAGGCTATACAACCACTGTGTTGAATATCAATAGATTCAACAATTTCCAGATTGATGGATTGGCCAGGTTAGATACTTCTAAGGTACATAGAAGAGGTTACTTATATAACATGTTTTTAAAAATCTCAGAGCAGTCTGGATACATGGCAGCTAGATAGGCAATATTTTCTATATAAATGGACATTCAGACCTTGAGCTCATGTTCCTCACCAGAGAATACAGTGGTGAAGAAAGTAACATTTGTAAGGATTATATTATGCCTTTGGAAATCCACCTGAAAACCTCCAACTCTCTCTATAGATGAATGCAAATGTCCACATGTTTGAAGTAGTCAAAATCATAGCCTAATCTGAACATATTCTGGATACCACTTCAACTGGCCAGCCTTCCTTTAATCATTTCAGCTTTGCGTGGATCAGAAGGGGGTCAGCTTCCCAGAAGTCACAAGAAGTCACAGTAACAATCCAACTAAAGAGTTTTTGCTAAAGTAGACTAAGGTTAATAATGTACTGAACTCTGATTTTGTATCACATCATTTTCAAATCCCCTTTTTTCTCCCTACATAAAAGAGATCACTGATTAGTGATTTAATGTTTTATACAGGGTCCAGAGTCCTCTCCTTTAGAGCTGATTCCCATAATTGCCTGGAGTGTGGCTGCTTTGGGCTGACAGCCAAATCTTTCTGCAGAAATTTTCCTTAGACTGGGAGGTGCCTTGATCAAGGTTTTGTCTCTGTCCTAAGGAACTCTTCCTCCAATGAGTGGTCAGTGCTTGGGTACCCAGGCCTTCTCCATTGCTGTACATGACTTCCCACAAGGGCCATCTTTCTTTGAAGTCTCTTCATTGTTAGGGTGACGCCTCTGTACTCTTATTACAGTTCACCCTTGTCCTCTGCTTAACTCTACTTTCCTAACGTATCTTGATTCCTGCTGCACCGCCCCCCCCCACCTCCGTTCCCCCCGCCCAGTATTCTTCTTGCAAATATATCTTGTACTCAAGGTGTGCTTCCCAGGGAATCTGACCTAGAACTCTAGTCATATTCATGATAATATTCCAAACCTTGCAGATATTACTTCAATTTTTGTTGATTCCTAGAACAGGAAAACAAACTTGCTCTTAGATGAACTTCAAGTGATGTTTGAGAATCTTTTAAATATACCTTACTTGGTGTTTGAAATTATTGTTGGCATCTTTTTAATCTTTAGCAGGGCTTTACAGCACAAAACATATAAGACTAATTCTGTATTCTCCTCATTCTCACTACAATTGTACAGATAACCAGAATGATTATGATGTGTTCACAACCGTTTTGAGATTTGGAGTGTTTGTGACATGAAATTTCATGATGTACTTTCATGTACTTTTGATAATGGAATAGGCAAGTGAGACAGCTCTTTTTTCACAAAATGCCTGAAACAAAGATGCCAGAATGTAAAACAGCTTGGCAATTTATCGATTATTTATTATTATTTTTCTTGATTTTTAAATTCTATTGTATAGATTACTTTGGTGATATTTTCCAAAAGTTTAATGTTGACTTTACAATAACTTAGACATGCATATATTGCTTTTTTAGGAATCATAAATGAGAACTGATTAAATTTGTAAATTTAATTTGCTACTGTAGTTCAGAAGTATATGATTGGGAGACTGTCATAAAAGATAAGAGACTAGTTCAGTAGTGAAAGACTTGGATACAGCATTGGGAGAACATCTTGAGTTTGAATAAGGTCAAGTAAGATGGGAGTAAGTTTAAAAGATTTTGACTGTTAGTCTAAGGATATTGAATTTTACCTTTTAGGTAGTATGCAGTTTTAAACGATTTAAGAGGCAGGTTAGGTAACATATGAGAAATATATTACAGATGAAAAAGTGATATGTAAAATGAACTGGTAAAGGAAGAGAATGGTGGAAGGGCCCTATTTAGGATGTTATCTCAATAAGACAGGATATAATTCTTCTTGATTGTCATATTCTCAATTTCATTACTTGGAAATCTTAGAAATATATTTATGTTACATATCACTTGGAATGATTCCTATGGTTACTGTTGATATGGATTAGTTCAGATGATTGTGTGGCTGACAGACCCCTTTTAGGCAGTGGGGTATTGGTGTATTTAGTCACAAAATTATAATTTTGGGATGTAATGGTTATTTTATTGATTAAAATCAAAACAGTCCTGAAGTCTACAGATTAAATATACTGCTTCTCCTTATCTTCATTGCGTGAATTTATCCCAGGAGAAAATTAAATTGGTTTGGAAATATTTATGTTTTACAAAGCCATGTTGGATTTACCTAGTATCTCATGCTTATGTAAATAATGGAAAATTGATTTTAACTTGCAGATACATTAATCTGTACTTAAAATTATTGTCCATTTCTTATACAAAGACTCAGTTTACCACTAGATTTTTTTGTCTCCACTATCTTACTTATTTCATTTAAAGACATTTTGCTAGGTAGTAGCTCTAGGAATAATACTACCTAAAACTTGCATAAATATTTCTAAAGAGACACATTTCTTACATATATGCTCAAACATATACCTGTACATACACCCAGATTCACTGATGTATAAATATGTGTTTGTATATAAATATACTTATAAATGTATTACATTTATACAATTATAAGTATAGACCTGTGTATATAAATAAATGTACAAATATTTGTATATATGTATTATAAATGTAACATATTATACAGTAAATGTTTTACATTTATGCAATTATAAATATGTGTATATATACATGTATGCATAAATATGTATATGTATAAAATGTATAAATATATATGAGCACAATTATAAATGTATACATATGTATATATATTAATATATACACATATATATGTATATGTATGCTGCTGCTGCTGCTGCTAAGTCACTTCAGTCGTGTCCGACTCTGTGCGACCCCATAGACGGCAGCCCACCAGGCTCCCCCGTCCCTGGGATTCTCCAGGCAAGAACACTGGAGTGGGTTGCCATTACCTTCTCCAATGCATGAAAGTGAAAAGTGAAAGTGAAGTTGCTCAGTCATGTCCGACTCTTAGCGACCCCATGGACTGCAGCCTACCAAGCTCCTCTGTCCATGGGATTTTCCAGGCAAGAGTACTGGAGTGGGGCGCCATTGTCTTCTCCGATGTATATGTATAAAATTTATAATTATGTACATACATAAACATTTATGCATTTATAATGTATACATGTAACACATACATTGTATAATGTGTTACATTTATAACATATATACATATTTATACATTTATAATTGTATAAAACTATATAATTATAAATGTATTAATTTATACAAATACAATTGCATTTATACAACATCAGTTCGGTTCAGTTCATTTCAGTCGCTCAGTCTTGTCCAACTCTTTGTGACCCCATGAATCTCAGCACGCCAGGCCTCCCTGTCCATCACCAACTCCCGGAGTTTACTCAAACTCATGTCCATTGAGTCAGCGATGCCATCCAGCTATCTCATCCTCTGTCGTCCCCTTTTCCTCCTGCCCCCAATCCCTCCCAGCATCAGGGCCTTTTCCAATGAGTCAACTCTTTGCATGAGGTGGCCAAATTATTGGAGTATCAGCTTCAGCATCAGTCCTTCCAATGAACACCCAGGACTGATCTCCTTCAGGATGGACTGATTGGGTCTCCTTGCAGTCCAAGGGACTCTCAAGCGTCTTCTCCACCACCACAGTTCAAAAGCATCCATTCTTTGGTGCTCAGCTTTCTTCACTGTCCAACTCTCACATCCATACATGACCACTGGAAAAACCATAGGCTTGAGTAGATGAACCTTTGTTGGCAAAGTAATGTCTCTGCTTTTTAATATGCTATCTAGGTTGGTTATAACTTTCCTTCCAAGGAGCAAGTGTCTTTTAATTTCATGGCTGCAGTCACCATGTGCAGTGATTTTGGAGCCCCCCAAAAGTAAAGTCTGACACTGTTCCCCCATCTATTTGCCATGAAGTGATGGGACCAGATGCCATGCCATGACCTTAGTTTTCTGAATGTTGAGCTTTAGCCAACTTTTTCACTCTCCTCTTTCACTTTCATCAAGAGGTTCTTTAGTTCTTCTTCACTTTCTACCATAAGGGTGGTGTTATCTGCTTATCTGAGGTTATTGATATTTCTCCCGGCAATCTTGATTCCAGCTTGTGCTTCTTCCAGTCCAGCGTTGCTCATGATGTACTCTGCATATAACTTAAATAAGCAGAGTGACAATATACAGCCTTGGTGTACTCCTTTTCCTATTTGGAACCAGTCTGTTGTTCCATGGTCAGTTGTAACTGCTGCTTCCTGATCTGCATATGGATTTCTCAAGAGGCAGGTCAAGTTATCTGGTATTCCCATCTCTTTCAGAATTTTCCGCAGTTTATTGTGATCCACACAGTCAAAGGCTTTGGCATAGCCAATAAAGCAGAAATTATACAACATGTGTGTGTGTGTATATATATATATAAATGTGTATACCTGTATACCTGTGACTGATTCATGTCAATATTTGTTGAAAACCAACACAATATTATGAATTAGCCTATTATTAAAAAAATAAATGTATGCATTTATGAATTTATTACAACAAACAATTCTACAATTATAAATGTATAAATAATTTTACACATATGCATATATATGTATTATGAATATAATACATTATATTATAAATATGTTACATTTATACAATTACAAATGTATAGATATGTTTATATAGATATTCATTCACTTGAATTCCTTTGGTGTCTCATAGCTAGCATTTCAAAATTTAAAAAATTGTTTGGCATCTCTATTTATATTTCACTTTTTATAGATTCTATGAATTCACATTTGCTAACTTGTTTTTCATGTGGTTAATGGAAATAAGTAGTATCACCTTTCCAACTATAGATAGGCATCACTCTTAATGAACTTGTATCTTCCTAATTCCCAGATCTGTCACTTAATTTTAAGTATGTCATTATTAAAAGCTATGTGACTTATGTAAGTAGAGATCCTGTTCATGTTAACAGAGGTTTCATTAAAAGATAAGTAAAAAGTAAAAACTTGAAGTCTATGTAGGTAGAATCTTTCCAGCCTGTTTCCAATTGTGAGTAGCAGCCCCAAGAAGAGAAGAAGTTACCAGGCTTGCCATGACTCTACGGCAGCTTCTTTTGTTCTACCGCTTCACCTAAAATAAAGCAGCACATTTTATACTATTTGTTTCTGAAGTGTCATTTATCCTTAATTTTATGCATACAACACCAAGCTGGCTGTTACTTACTAGCCATTTTGAATAGAAATAAAAGTCGCTAATCCTCACATTTTTAATATAATATTCTAGGCAACAGTTCTACGTGTGTGCTCAGTTGTGTCTGACTGTTTGAGACTCCATGGACTGTAGCCCTCCAGAGTCCTCTCTATATGGAATTTTCTCGGCGAGAATACTGGAGTGGTTTACCATCTCCTACTCCACGATTTGACATTAATAAAAGTTCTTAGGGGACTTCCCAGGTGGCACAGTGGCAAAGAATTCACCTGCCGATGCAGGAGATGCAAGAGACTCGGGCTGGATCTTTGAGTCAGGAGGATCCCCTGAAGAAGGAAATGGCAGCCCACTCCAGTCCTCTCACCTGGAAAGTCCCATGGACAGAGGAATTGGGTGGGCTACAGGCCATGGTGTCACGAAGAGTCAGAGGTTGCTGAGTGTGAGCATGAACATGATTATGAGCAAGAAAATGTCATAGTGAAGAGCATGGATGTGGAGCAGTCAGGTCTGAAATACTGGCCCTGCCTGCTACTTGGTGAGTGGCCTTGGGCAAGTCACTTATAATCTCAGTTCTTTATCTTGTTTGCATAAATGTTAGGGATACTAAAAGTTCTTACTTTGTAAGGTTGGGGTGAATATTAAATGGTTAACATATGAAGAGTGCCCAGCACAGCGCCTGTTACAGAGGAAATCTTCAGCTATCTTGTTGCCTATCCTGAGTGATAATTCTTCCCACAGCTGTAAATCTCCATGAGGCTTTATGTACATAGCTCCTATAACTAAGTTTCACCTCCACATAGTGAAGTTGGAAGGAATTGAAGAGAATACCCTAGCAGTTCAGTTGTTAGGGCTTTGTGCTTTCACTGCAGGGGCCTTAGATTCCATCCTTGGTAGGATCCTACCTATCAATCGGCCCAGCTGTAAAAAAAAAAGAAAAGAAAAGAAGTTAACAAAATAAATCTGTACTTCTTTCTGAATACAGGTTTCACTGAGAGAAAAGAAAATATCTTTAGGAAAGATAAATTCTTTTGCTCATTTTTTTCCCCCTTGCTTGAGTTGTTCTTCATTCCTTCCTTCTGTTTAGGATAATATTTAGATAAATTATAATAGGACACAAATATTTTATATTTTAAATTCAAAACAAAGATTTATTTTTAAACAAAGCAATGAGAATGTATGCAAGTAGGATTTTTTTCTTTTTTTTTGCAAAAAAAGTGATCTATTATTACTTTGTACTGGAGTGTGAAGAGCTTGATTTATAACCATGGATAGTTAATATAAATAAATCATACATTACAACAGTGAGCTTCTTCTGATATTTAGAATGCATTTTTTTGCATATAATCAGAATGAATTTGGCTGAACAAGTGGTAGCTTTTTGTTTGTGTGATATATATATATTTGTGTGTGTGTGTCTGTTTGTGTATGTGTGTATGGTAAGGATATATGTATACATACCTGTAGTCTAATATTTTGTCCATGTATTCATATATAAATATATATAATCATAAAATAAATCATAAAATATATGATTTGACAGAATGTAAGATTTTTTTCCCCCTTAAGATTTTTTTCCCCCTTAATCTGTGAGAGGAGTATTTGTCTTTGGAATTTCTTTTGTTTAGAGCTCACTTTATCAGAAAGCATGAAGCCCTTTCACATTGGAAATCCTTCCTCAGTGACAGTGGTATTATAGTTTAAAGATGAAAAATTTAATTATGTAGCTAGTAATATATTTTACCTGTTGTTAAGGCAAAACAAAAGAAAACTCTTAAAAAATGACTTCATGACTTTGGACTTAAATTTAGTCTATTTTTAGTCTTAAATTTAAGTCTTAGACTTAAATTTTAGTATATTTACCTTATGTACCTAAAGGTAATCAATCAAACATAGTGGTGGTGGGATGGGAAAAGACGTATTTTGGGTTTGAAAGACTTCAGTGACATTAGTTTCTAACTAATGATGACAATTGCAGCAGTTGGAATATCCCATTAAGTTTGGAGGACTGGACAAGGCAGTGGAAAAGCATCAAAGCATTATTATTAAAAATGGAAAAGAAGAATTAATCATAACTTTGGAATATTTTCAAATTTGAAAATGTTTTCCTATGATGAAAATTATAGATGAGGACCCTTATAACTAGAAAAGGTAAAAATATGGCCAGATCTTGAGGCTGAATGCCGAGACCATTGTATTCTAAGTAGTTTATTCATTTGTTCAACAAATGAGTATCAGCCATGTGCCTGGCCCAGAGAGTGTAGGTATGAACAACACACAAAAAAATGCTTTTCTGTAACTATTACTGTATTACTGTAGTATATGCAGTATATATATTATATGGAGTATATATAGTATATGAGTTATATCCTATAGTAATATAATAATAGCCTATACATATTCAACTATAATAATATTCTTATCTATTCAACTCAGCTGTTTTTCTATTCTGTTCTATCCTATTCTACTACATTCTCTTCTTTATTTGGTTATGAAATAAAAGCATTTCCTGGTAATAGCCCTATTGTACTTAAAGAGACTCATTCTTTTACATAATTGAGATATTTCTAATTGAATAAACCTGTTACTTCAGAATTAGATGTAAAGCACCTTTGATCTATAAAATTATAGATATATGTGTTTAGTTGTTTGGGGCTTCCCTCATAGCTCAGTTAGTAAAGAATCTGCCTGCAATGTAGGAAACTCCGGTTCGATTCCTGGGTCAGGAACATCTGCTAGAGAAGGGATAGGCTACCCACTCCAGTTTTCTTGGGCTTCCCTTGTGGCTCAGCTGATTAAGATTCCATTTAGTTATTTGTTACAAATTTCACACAACTACTAGGCCTTATATCTGTATTATTCATTTGATCTCTAATGAATTGTCTTTTTGTTTCACGTATATTTAATAATAAAACAAACCAGATGATTGAACTAAATATTATGAAGCAAATGTTAAAGGAACTCAATGACTTATTTATTCCATATTGTTTGTTACTTAGACAAGTCAAATATAATGTAAAATACAGTCCCGAGAGTTTTGGGAGGGCTGGTGGCTCAGTTGTCAAGAATCCACCTGCAAGGCAGGAGACTGAGGTTCATCCCTGGGTGGGGAAGATCCCCTGAAGGGGGAAGAGGCAACACATTCCAGTATTCGTGCCTGAGAAATCCCATGGACAGGGAAGCCTGGTGGGCTACAGTTCATAGCATCCCAAAAGAGTGAGTCACAGCTTAGCTACTAAACAACAACAACAGCAGAGTTTTGGGAACAAGTGAGGACAGACAAGATGAGACGTCACTTAGATAAAACTATGTAGGTTTACTTCTGGGTCTAGAAGAGGTAAATAAGAGTTTTTAAAAATTGTGTAATGAGCTGAGTCCCAAAATACTGCATAAGAATTTGTCAAAAAGCGAAGATGGTTAAAATTTAGTCATGCAAATTCTATTATTTAGTAAAATGTTGAGCTTTCCCTTAGGCTCAGTGGTAAAGAATCTGGTAAAGATCCCTGGTGAGGAAGATTTGCTGGAGTAGGAGATGCTTCTGTGGCGAATCCCATAGACAGAGGAGCCTTCTGGTCTACCAGTCTGTGTTGCAAAGAGCTGGACAAGACTGAGTGAGCACTCAGCACAGAATGTAGGGGGTTATATAACTCACTTTCTCTCTAAATTCCTTTTTGATGTTTTCTACCAGTGACTATCATTTATATTTTGATATACATTTTAGTCTTCTGGAAAAAAAATGTACCTATGATATTTTTTTCTAAAATAGAGTCATTATAGATGAGAATGCATGCACAGTTTGTATCTTTTACTTAAGTCAAAATATATCATGAGGTACTCTGCATCCCCATAAATGTTTTTCAAAATATTATTCAGTGGCTATTTGCATTGTTTCTAAAAAACTAGTCTCCCTTTATTAAACCATGGTTTGAAAATATATAATTGCCCCAGTTAATAACTTTTCCAATGTAAAATGGTTGCATAGTAATGAAAAATTTTATTTCACTCAATTGTATGTAGTTATCCTTAAATACTTAGGGGTTGGCCTATGGTAGTCATAGTGCTTAATTTGGAAAATGATTGGAAATTGATCATTGAACATAAATTAACAAAAATATAATTTTCATTAAATTACTTACCATCTTATATATTAAGAAAAAGTCAAGAAAAAATTAAAAATCAGAAGACTCTGTTCATTGTCTTACTCTTTTCTGAGAATACAATTTTCAAAGCAGAGACCCCAACTTAAATCATGTAATAGTCATGTTCTGAAGTAACTTAGTTTGAAAACCTCTGTTAAAATGCAATTACATAGTTTAATAATGGAAATTTAATCAAACTAATGGAGCCTTAATTTACATTTTTAGTCCCTTCTGACTTATTTTTTGTTCTTTGTGACTGGTTAGATTCAGTATATTATTCTGGAATATAAACTGGCAATTAAGATTCATGTATTGGCTTTTAAAGTCTGTTTCAATTTTAGGAAAGTCATTTAGCATTTCTTATTTTACTAACATAAGATGATTGGATTGGACAAGGTTAGAATTTCTTAGTTATTCACAAAGATCTTGAGATTTTGGAGTTCCTAATTCCCCACTATAAATAAATAGCCATTGATTTATAATGCATCTTGCAAATAGAGAATTCAGTCTTTCTGGAAGTGCTCAGATTTCATGAAATGCTTTTGCCATAAATTTGTCAAGATTCTTTGCAAGAGTTAATATGTTTGTACATGGTAACTGTCTAAAAATAGTTTCCATGTGATAGCATTCTTCCTTTTGTCATAATAAGTGGGGTACTTTTCATTATGATTTTCAACCACTGCAATTTAATTTGTATCTTTTTCATGGGAAGTGAAAATAACTAATTGGGTATGTCCATAAGTATGAATAGTGGTGTTTTAGTTCATTAAAATATCATGAAATGATGGTTAGTTCATGTGTAAAAATTCAAATTTTCTTTATTTTACAAATCTGAATTAAATGAGTTATTCTGCTTGATTTTCATGGAGATTTCTAAAAATAGTGTAAGTAAAATCTTCATTAATAATTGTTTGGTCAGAAGAATTAATACAATTTCAAATTCACCTTTGCTTTCAAATAGTGATGTGTCTTAGAAGAAATTAATTCGGAAAAATAATAGAAACAGATAAATTCCTAAAATTTAATCTTGGATATCAATTTAACTTAAAAAAAAATGTTTTCTTGCCCTGTTACTGAATTTTACCTCATCAAATTACCCAACACAAATTATTCAGGTCATCTAATATTACTGACCAAAATTAATTTTAATTTATATAAAAAATACAATTTTAAAATATGAAACATTTATTTTTTTCCTTTTTGGAAACCCATTATCCCTAAATGTTCTTGAGATCATTTAGTTTTTGAAATACTGATATTGTAATGTGACTTGGGTCATTCTAGCATCTCAGAAATTCAGTTCCATTTATTTTTCTAATTCCTATTTTTCATGTTTTCTTTTAAAGGATTTGATACTTTTAGAATATCACCAATGAGCTATTCAAAAACATGTTCATATTTAGTGATATAATGGATGGTAATTTTTTAGGGCTGAACTTTACATCACAGTCAAAAATAAATATTTCTCTTATTTAGCTCATCTACTGTATAGAAATTATCTTTATAAATTTGTCTCTTTAGATATTAAGGATACACATTTAATCTTAAGTTTTAAACCTTTTCTCATTTTTTAACATTATATTTTTAGGTATTTATCATAAAAATCAGTAGTAATTCAAAAAGTTATCAGGAACTGAATTATTTCATCTTTCTAAATCACCAGGACAGATCTTAGTAGATATGTTATTTCATGGATCTATATAAATGTGGTATGGTAACAAATAAAACCCAAGCTGAATCCCAAGCTGAATCAATGATTCACCTCCAGATCACACCTAGTTTAAGTTCCATGTGTGATAGCTGATATGAGTCGGCTTACAAGGGCATTCTTTATTTTTTGTTATTAATCTGTTCAGAGAGGCTGCCTTTTCCTAATTAAGGAAAAGAGTAATTAAAAAAATCAAACAGACAAAAACTTCATAAATGCCTAAGCATGTATTATTAACTGCATGAGGTATAGTAAAATGTAATATTTATACATGTAATTAAATAGCATCTTATTATAAAATTTACATTTGACCTTTAATTTTTATAGCTCTTTTAGGAGTCTGGTTATCTTCATTGCATATGTAAATGGGGATAGAAAGAAATATGATTTCATCAAGTGTTTCTAATTTGACCTGTTTCTTAATAATAGCCATAGTAAATTGTTGTCTAGCTAATGTTATTTCAAGGGTTCCAGAAGGGCCCTGGATCCACTAATCCCTTCTTTTCTGATGAATTTAATCTCCAATAAGATCAATTCTTGGTTTTCACTGAAATGCAGATGTTCCAGGGGAGGATAACTACTTGAGCCCTAGCAAAACTTTATGCTTTATAAAGGAACTATTCACATTATTTCTAAGTAAGGCGGGTAAGATAGGAGTGAGAATTTGAGAAAAGGGTGGCTTTAAAGGAAAAAGACATAGTGTGGGGACAGTAAGTTTGAAATAGAGGATACTGGGCATCAGTCCCCTGGATGCTTTGGGCTTGGTTTGGTCCAGTTCACTGAATTAGTAAAAAAAGAAAAATTGTTACATACTGAAACATAATTAGTAAAAGATGTGATGACTTGATAGTGTCCTTGTCCCTTGATAAACTGTTTCTTAACTGTCAACAGCAGGAAGTAATGGATCTGATTATTTGAGAGAAATTAAAAAAAAATAATAGAGAAAGAAGATAGAAAACGTCAGTTTTGTTTTCACCTTGGCCTAGTATATTGGGCCAGTCAGCCTAACCAGATGACGGTATTATGCAGGATACACAGTTATTGTTCAATGAGTATAATGGTTGTACAGTAACTGCTTCTTGGCAAAAGGTCAAAGCTAAGTAGCACAATTCCTATAACCAAGGAGATTAAGACTTAGTCACATTTGGGGCTAATCAGAACTGTTTCAGTGGCCTCCTGCTCAGATGTTTGCTTGTTCCCACCTTCAGGGAGTTCGGTAGAAAATTATAAGCCTTAGTTACACAACTAATATTCTTCCCAAGGTGGAATAATTTAAAAGTAAAGTGAATGTAGAAAGGAAATGTGAAAAGGAGCAGACGACGCCTCTTTAATTTTTCTCTTTGACAGTTCAAGGGGTGAGCGGGGTATGTGTAATGACTGGCAATACTCAAGACATACAGGTATACACCATATAAAAGTATATGCTGTTCCCTTGAAATTAAAATTTTACCTAACATCCTGCATTTTTTACTGTAATCTGGCAATCCATATTTAGGGGACACATTAAAAAAAAATAAAGCAACAAAATAAACACAATACATATGGTACTTTACCTTGAAAAAGATTTCAAATTTATTATGGAAGTGGGGGTTAGCTTGTGAGTTGTGAGGAAAGAATTGATATGAAGTTTATGTGAAATTGGATAGAAAGTTTCAATGTCATATTAGATAAACTGAAGCCACCTGTGGACATTTGAAGTTGTGTCTGTTCATTTTCCTTGAGCTAGAAAAGGCCATGGTCCAAGTGATCAGTTTGGTTAGTTTTCTGTGAGTGTGGTTTTCATTCTGTCTGCCCTCTGATGGGTAAGGATAAGTGGCTTATGGAAACTTCCTGATGGGAGAGACTGATTAAAGGGGAAACTGGGTCTAGTTCTGATGGGCGGAGCCAAGTTCAGTGAATCTTTAATCCAATTTTCTGTTGATGAGCAGGGCTGTGTTCCCTTCCTGTTACTTGATCTGAGGCCAAACTATGGGGGAGGTAATGAAGATAATGGCGACCTCCTTCAAAAGGTCCCATGTACCCACTGCTGCTTTCTGTGCCTCTGAGAGCAGGCCTGCAGCAGGCCAATGCCGGTCCAAACCTCCACTGGAGACTTCTGGACACTCATGGGCATGTCTGGATCAATTTCTTGTGGGGCCACTGCTCCTTTCTCCTGGGCCTTGGTGCACACAGTATTTTGTTTGTGCCCTCCAAGAGTCTGTTTCCTCAGTTCACTTTAGTTCAATTCAGTCGCTCAGTTGTGTCTGACTCTTTGCGACCCCATGGACTGCAGCATGCCAGGCATCCTATCCATCACCAACTCCCCAAATTTAACCAAACTCATGTCCATTGAGTCAGTGATATCATCCAAACATCTCATTCTCTGTTGTCCCCTTCTCCTGCCCTCAATCTTTCCCAGCATCAGGAACTATTCAAATGAGTCAGCTCTTTGCATTTAGGTGGCCAAAAGTTTCAGCCGTAAGATCAGTTCTTCCAATGAACCCTCAGGAAGGCTCACCTTTAGGGTGGACTGGTTAAATCTCCTTGAAGTCCAAGATACTCTCAAGAGTCTTCTCTAACACCACAGTTCAAAAGCATCAATTCGTTGGTGCTTAGCTTTTTTTAAAGTCGAACTCTCACATCCCTACATGACTACTAGGAAAACCATAGCTTTGACTAGACAGACCTTTGTTGGCAAAGTAATGTCTCTGCTTTTTAATGTGCTGTCTAGGTTGATCATAACTGTCCTTCCAAGCCGTATGCTTCCTTTAATTTCATGGCTGTAGTAACCATCTGCAGTGATTTTGGAGCCAAAAGAATAAATTCAGCCACTGTTTCCCCATCTATTTGACATGAAGTGATGGTAGTAGATGCAATGATCTTAGTTTTCTGAATGTTGAGTTTTAAGCCAACTTTTTCACTCTCCACTTTCACTTTCATCAAGAGGCTCTTTAGTTCTTCTTCACTTTCTGCCATAAGGGTGATTTCATCAGCGTATCTGAGGTTATTTGTATTTCTCCCAGCAATCATGATTCCAGCTTGTGCTTCATCCAGCCTGGGATTTTGTACGATGTAATCTGCATATAAGTTAAATAGGCAGGGTGACAATAAACAGCCTTAACATACCCCTTTTCCTGTTTGGAACCAGTCTGTAGTTCTATGACCACTTCTAACTGATGCTTCCTGACCTGCACACAGATTTCTCAGGAGGCAGATCAGATGGTCTGATATTCCCATCTCTGTGGTATTTCCCACAGTTTATTGTGATCCACACAGTAAAAGGCTTTGGTATAGTAAATAAAGCAGAAATAGATGTTTTTCTGGAACTCTCTTGCTTTTTTATGATCCAGCGGATGTTGGCTATTTGACCTCTGGTTCCTCTGCCTTTTCTAAACCCAGCTTGACCATCTGGAAGTTCACAGTTCACATATTGCTGAAGCCTGGCTTGGAGAATTTTGAGCATTACTTTACTAGCATGTGAGATGAGTGAGATTGTGCAGTAGTTTGAGCATTCTTTGGCATTGCCTTTCTTTGGGATTAGAATGAAAACTGACCTTTCCCAGTCCCGGGGCCACTGCTGAGTTTTCCAAATTTGCTGGCATATTGAGTGCAGCACTTTCACAGCATCATCTTTCAGGATTTGAAATAGCTCAACAGGAATCCCATCACCTCCACTAGCTTTGCTAATAGTGATACTTCCTAAGACCCACTTGACTTCACATTCTATGATGTCTGGCTCTAGGAGAGTGATCACATCATCATGATTATATGGGTCATAAAGATCTTTTTTGTACAGTTTAGTGTGTTCTTGCCACCTCTTCTTAATATCTTCTGCTTCTGTTAGCTTCATCCTATTTCTCTCCTTTATTGAGCCCATCTTTCCATGAAATGTTTCCTTGAGATCTTTAGCCTTTCACATTCTGTTGTTCTCCTCTGTTTCTTTGCATTGATCTCTGAGGAAGGCTTTCTTTTCTCTCCTTGCTATTCTATGAAATTCTGCATTAAATGGGTATATCTTTCCTTTTCTCCTTTGCTTTTGGCTTCTCTTGTTTTCTCAACTATTTGTAATGCCTCCTCAGACAGCCATTTTGCTTTTTCCATTTCATTTTTCTTGGGATGGTCTTGATCCCTGTCTCCTGTACAATGTCATAAACCTCCATCCATAGTTCATCAGGCACTCTGTCCATCAGATCTAGTCCTTTAAATCTATTTCTCACTTCCACTATATAATCATAAGGGATTTGATTTAGGTCATACCTGAATGGTCTTGTGGTTTTCCCTACTTTCTTCAATTTAAGTTTGAATTTGGCAATAAGGAATTCATGATCTGAGCCATAGTCAGCTCCTAGTCTTGGTTTTGCTAACTGTGTAGAGCTTCTCCATCTTTAGCTGCAAAGAATGTAATCAGTCTGACTTCAGTATTGACCATTTGATGGTATCCATGTGTAGAATCTTCTCTTGTGTTGTTGCAAGAGGGTGTTTGCTATGACAAGTGCGTTTTCTTGGTAAAACTCTAATAGCTTTTGCCCTGCTTCATTCTGTACTCCAAGACTAAATTTGCCTGTTACTCCAGATATTTCTTGGCTTCCTACTTTTGCACTCCAGCCCCCTGTAAGAAAAGGACATCTTTTTTGAGTGTTAATTCTAACAGGTCTTATAGGTCTTCATAGAACCATTCTACTTCAGCTTCTTCAGCATTACTGGTCTGGGTATAGACTTGGATTACCGTGGTATTGAATGGTTTGTCTTGGAAAGGAACAGAGATCTTTCTGTCATTTTTTAGACTGCATCCATGTACTGCATTTCAGACTCTTTTGTTGACTATAATGGCTACTCCATTTCTTCTAGGTATTTCTTGCCCATGGTATTAGATATAATCATCATCTGAGTTAAATTCACCCATGCTAGTTGATTTTATATCACTGATTCCTAAAATTTCGACATTCACTCTTGCCATCTCCTGTTTGACTACTTTCAACTGGCCTTGATTCATGGAGCTAACATTCCAGGTTTTATGCAATATTGCTCTTTACAGCATCAGACCTTGCTTCCATATCCAGTCACATCCACAACTGGGTTTTGTTTTTCCTTTGGCTCTGTCTCTTCATTCTTTCTGGAGTTATTTCTCCACTGATGTCCAGTAGCATACTGGGCACCTACCGACCTGGGGAGTTCATCTTTCAGTGTCCTATCATTTTGCCTTTTCATACTGTTCATGAGGTTCTCCAGGTAAGAATACTGAAGTGGTTTGCCATTCCCTTCTCTAGTCAGTCCTCTGCAAGTTCTGTTTGTTCCATGGTGGGATTAATGGCAACCTCCTCCAAGAGGGCTTATGCCATGCTCAGGTCTGCTGGATCCAGAGCCCCTGCACCAGGCCACTGCTGACCTGTTCTTCCACAGGAGACTCTCAGACACAGTTCTGGATCAGTCTCTGTGGGCTGGGCATGCATTCCGTGCCCTTCCCAGGTCTGAGATGCTCAGGCGACCAGGTACTTGGTGAGCGCAGTGTCCCAGGTGGGTCGTGTGTCTCAATCACTTCCCCGGGCCGCCGCTCAGGTTCCCGGGTGTGCTGTGGGGGCACTGGATCAGGTGCGCTGTATGTCTCCTCTGGAGAGCTGGAGGCATCGCTATGAAGAAAGCTAGGGGAGGTGATGGAATTCCAGTTGAGCTATTTCAAATCCTAAAAGATGATGTTGTGAAAGTGCTGCACTCAATATGTCAGCAAATGTGGAAAACTCAGCAGTGGCCACAGGACTGGAAAAGGTCAGTTTTCATTCTAATCCAAAAGAAAGGCAATGCCAAAGAAAGTTCAAACTTCGGCCCAATTGCACTCATCTCACACACTAGCAAAGTAATGCTGAAAATTCTCCAAGCCAGGCTTCAGCATTACTTGAACTGTGAACTTCCAGATGGTCAAGCTGGGTTTAGAAAAGGCAGAGGAACCAGAGATCAAATTCCTAACAGCTGTTGGATCATCGGAAAAAAAAAAAAAAAAAGCTCCATAAAAACATGTTCTTTACTTTATTGTCTATACTAAAGCCTTTTACTGTGTGGATCACATCAAACTGTGGAAAATTCTTAAATAGATGGGAATATCAGACCATCTGATGCCTTTTGAGAAATCTGTATGTAGATCAGGAAGCAACAGTTACAACTGGACCTGGAACAACAGATTGGTTCCAAATAGGGAAAGGGGTACGTCAAGGCTGTATATTGTCACCCTGCTTATTTAACTTATGTGCCTTGTGCATCATGAGAAATACTGGGCTGGAGGAAGCACAAGCTGGAATCAAGATTGCTGGGAGAAATATCAATAACCTCAGATACACTAATGAGATCACTCTTAGGGCAAAAAGCGAAGAAGAAATAAAGAGCCTCTTGATGACAGTGAACATGTAGAGCAAAAAAGTTGGCTTAAAATTCAATGTTCAGAAAAGTAAGATCATGACATTCAGGCCCATCACTTCATGCCAAATAGATAGGGAAACAGTGGAAACTGTGACAGACTTTATTTTGGAGGGCTTCAAAATCACTACGTATGGTGACTGCAGCCATGAAATTAAAGGACGCTTGTTCCTTGAAAGAAAAGCTGTGACCACTTAGACAGCATATTAAAAAGCAGAGACATTACTTTACCAACAGTGGTCCATCTAGTCAATGTTATGATTTTTTCAATAGTCACGTATGGATGTGAGAGATGGACTATGAAGGCTGAGTGCCAAAGCATTGATGCTTTTAAACTGTAGTGTTGGAGAAGACTTTTGAGAGTCCTTTGGACTTCAAGAAAATCCAAACAGTCCATCCTAAAGGAAATCAGTCCTGAATATTCATTGGAAAGACTGATGCTGAAGTTGAAACTCCTACATTTTTGCCACCTGATGCAAAGAACTGACTCATTGAGAAATACCTTGGTGCTGGGCAAGATTGAGAATGGGAGGAAAAGGGGACGACAGAGGATGAGATGGTTGGATGGCATCACCTACATGATGGATATCAGTTTGCGTAGGCTCCAGGAGTTGGTGATTGACTGGGAAGCTTGGATTGCAGCAGTCCATGGATTCTAAAAGAGTCGGACAAGACTGAGGGACTGAATTGAGCTGAACTAAACTGAACTGTTCATTTTGTGTGTTCCTCTGCAGGTGGGTTCAGTTTAGTGCAGCCATCTACCTAAGGGGCTAGAGATATCTTTAAAGTTATTAGATCTTTAAAGCCTGAAAGTAGTGGACAATACATAAAATGATAGTCCTGGCTGTCTTCCAATAATTTTTATTTTTTTATAAAATTTGGTCATTGCTGATTTCACATGAGTTTGCAGCTTTTGGCTTAAAGTTTTCTGCCTACCAATTCTTAAATAAGCAAATCTAAAAATTGCATTATGTTCAAATGGTTCCTGAACCCCATCAGTTGCATCCGAAACAAATTTATGTTTTCAAAATGCGTTTTCAATTTCATTCTTAAGTTTGGCATATTGGAGTACATGGACATATGTATATAGCAAAAAAGTAAAACTTCGAGTCGTTAATACCTGTACTAGGAATATAAATATGAACATTTGTTCACTGAAACATGCTAAGTCAGGTTACTCTCTCTGCCAAGGTGTCTTCATATTTTCATTTCTTACATTTAATTTCTTAAATTTAACTTTTGGTTTACACTGTTTATGTATTTTGTATTTAAAAGCATATATTTATACTAGCAACCTTGGTAGTACCTTCTGCATTTAATTTAGACATTGGGAAATATTTTAGGTGAAGTTATAAAATCCAAACATTTAAAGTATGTATTTCTATTATTTTAAAATAACATATAACTAATATTATAATTCCTAAGGAATTTCTGTTTTGTAATACACATTTTAATATTGGGACTAGAAATATGTATTGCTTCTATTTTATATGGAAGTTATTCTTTCTTGACCTCCTGATTTAAAATTGCTTTAAAATTTAGGTAGCGTATTTATTAATTATATGTTCCTTAGAAAACTTATCAAGGTTGGAGCATATAAATACTTTCTTTACAACCTTCTCTAATGCACGCAAGCAGTTTGTGTTTATGATATATATGTAATTGATGAATGCCTCTAATAGTACCATAAACATATATATATACATATATATATACAATGATATACATTTTCCTTTAATATCTGTATCTTCGGAATCTTAAGGTGCAACAAAAGGCTTTGAGGTAGCCTTTAGAATTATTCTTTATATATCACTGTCATAACTGATCCTCAACACTGGGATCCTGATGTCATTGCATGTTTTAGGAAAACGCAGTTAATTAAGTGTTGACGTATGTGATTTTTTTAGAACACCCATGTAGACAATACTTAATGCTGCATGTTGAGTATTTTGTATATAAATAAAATATTAATAAAATATATGCAAATATGTTTTCTTTGTGGGCGTATATATGCAAATATAAAAATAGTGTTATTTGCAAGACTGGAAAATATATTTAATTTTAGTAAATATTTTTTTTTGTTTTAAAATTAGTAAAGCTTGTCCAGAAGACAAGATCCAACACTTGTCCAGATCCAACACTCTGCTGGAAGGATTTTAGGAAATAATTGTGAGAAATTTTTTAATGGTCTAAGTACAACCTACAAATAGCTACCTTTTTGTGCTAAACAAGCAGATTAATCAGCATAATACAATTCATAATCTTATGATTAAATATAGTTGGGATACAATTACAAATATATTTATTTGTCCACTTTATAAATAATCTCGATGAATTCATATTGTAATTTATTGAAAAATACAAATATTGTTTCTATTTATACTTCTTATAATTTTAAAATTAAATGTTCAAAAAATCCAGTAATTACTTGAATATGAATTATTTCTAACTGCCAAATTATTATTCCAAAAACTTCTTTTCTTTTTGTAAGTTAAGTTAGTTGAACAGGATTGTGGAAAATTAAAGTGTGGTTTTTTTGTGTGTTTTTGGGCTCATTCTTGAATGGTACAGTAAATTACATTTAAATATGAGATATACAGTTTGGACATATTGTATCCAATTCAATAAAGATTACTTCATCTTTAATGTGAGAAGTAAAATTATTTAACATTTGACAGTAATATTTGAAAAAACTTCCACTTTCTGATCCTTTTCAATCTTATTTTCTAGATTGTCTCATACATTAGCCAGTATCAGAAAACAAAGCCATGGGGAAATTTGTCGTCTCTAAAATGACTGTAAAATACATTTCATACATTATTTTCTTATATGAAAATTTTTTTGAAATATTCTGAACATTTTGTATCATTAGTATCGCTTGTGAATATAAAGAATGATGAACACGGGATAATTCTGCTGTAGTTTGTCTAGTTTGGTAGACTAGGGAGGATACAAAAATCAGATTCTGGATGAGTATGACTTACATTACCATCTTTGTGTTATTCAATTGCCAATGTGTCCAGTACTTTTGGAGAATTCAGTATCCTCAAGAGACTGTATGTTCCATAAGCTCAAAGATTGCTAGCTTCATTCCCTGCTCTGTCCCAATTTAGAATGTCTGGTATAAAGTAGGCACTGAATAAATATTTGTTGAATGAATGATGTCTTCCTGTGTTTGTTAGACCAATAAGAGTTCAATTAAACCAATAAATCATTTGTGAAAATTTAGTATATGAAAAATGATGAAGTCAATTTAAAATCAAATAGAACCCAGCTTGACTCTTAACTGTGTTGATTTTAGAGAAGCACCTGAGTGGCCACATTAATAAAGTATGGATGATGATATGTAAATTATAAAACTATTGTAAGGACCAATGGAAAAAAAATGTGTTTAAAGCATTTAAAAGTGTGTGTAAAAGATAGAAGGGCTTCCCAGGTGGATCAGTGGTAAAGAATTAGCTTGCCAGTGCAGGAGACACAGGAGCAATGGGTTTGTTCAGAAAGATCCCCTGGAGAAGGAAATGGCAACCTACTCCAGTATTCTTGCCTGGGAAATCCTTTGGGCAGAGGAACCTGGAGCGCAACTATCAACGGGGTCACAAAAGAGTCAGAGGATACTTAACGATTGAACAATTAGTTTAAGCATTCCAATGCATAATATACATTTAGAGAAATTCAGTGTCTGCAGCTCTATAAATAATTTTTGAATGAATGAATGAATAACCTCATTAATGTGAGGTTTGATTGCATTTCAAGTGTGGACACAGTGAGTGAGTTGGTGAATGAAAATTGCTCAGTCATATCTGACTCTTTGCAACCCCATGGACTGTAGCCTGCCAGGTTCCTCTGTCCATGGAATTCTCTAGGCAAGAATACTGGAGTGGGTTGTCATTTCCTTCTCTAGGGGATCTTCCCAACCCAGGGATCAAATCCAGGTCTCTAGCACTGAAGGAGGAATCTTTACCATCTGAGCCATCAGGGAAGTACAAATATATGTGAATAAATGAAATTTGAGGCTTATATAGCTGGAGAACAGTTTCTTTAAGAAGTGTGGCAGTGAAATACACTCTTATTTCAAGTTAGAACACTGGAGTAGAAGTGATCTGTGGTTCTCTTCTCACAGTTAATATGAATGTAGCTCAATCACCTCCTAATTATTTTAAACTTTTTTGTCCCATTTGTAACTTTGCAGATCTTACTTTCTTCTTTCGACATTTTCCATTTTTCATTAAAGAAAAAAAACTTTGATTTATTTTCATGGTTCTCCACCTTTGTCTCTTTCTCTCTTTTCCTCCCTCCTCCCCTCCCTATTTCCTTTCATCAATTTTTGATTTTTGGACTTCTGTAAATATTTATGAAAAACCACCTATATTTTCTTCTCTGTGCATGACTGTTGGCTGCATGTTTGTCTGTTTATGTCTGTCTTATTAATCACTGAGTTGACATATACACCTGGGAAAATGTTCTGATTATTGTGGAAAATTATGCTCTTGTTACCTAAAAATGTTTTGTCACATCTTTGACCTTTGTCAAAGGAAGGATAGATTAGACCTTGAGTAAGGCAAGTATACCATGATATCTCAGGTAACACAGATAAAAAGGGACATGGAGAAGAACACAGGTGTCCAGAGAGGAGGACATGGGGTAAGGGGATGAACTGAAGTAAGAAGTAGCTACCTTAGACATGATCTATCAAGCATTAGTCAATAAGACAAATGTGTGAGACAGATGCTCATGTTTTAAACTTTGGAGTCATCTGGCTGGTCAGAATGCCTCTTTTATATGAATAAGTCATAACTGTGGAATCAAGGCAACATAAAACCTTGAGAAAGCTTTAAAATGGCAGCATTGAATATTGATGCAAAGTTTTAAAGATATCAATCAAATTATTTGCCTTTGTTTTTTGGATGTCTGTTGCCATCCTTGCAAAATAGTGAGTTGTGGAAGTTCACATGTAATAGTTCTATGCTACGTACAATGTACAGTAATTTAGGATTAAGTAATTGAAGATATGTGAACTTATGTTCTGACACATTCATATGTAATACTTATGCTTTCCTTTACTTGTGTGCTAGGGAAGCAATAAACAGCCAGGCTCCAACAGGTTTTACCCTGTAGTCTTTATACTTAAAATCACTTCAGAGTAACAGCTCTCTAAATCATAGATCATATAGTATATTGCAACAGGTGCTACAGAGGAATTAAGTATAAAAGGGAATAAAACAAAGTAAAAGCCCCATTGTTGAAAAACAGCTATTGCCTCAGGCATAATTTCTTCCACACCTTCTCCTGATCCCCTGCCTGTATAACCATCACAATCTCTTAAGCAGCAGTCCGGTCACTTTGTGAAACTGTCTGTGTTTTACTGCCTGGCATATAAATACCAGGTAGCTCAGCTTTAGCAGTTGTTTTCCTGACTTCATAGCTTTGCTAAATCATTATGAGGTACAGCTGGGATGCCAGTGCTAGAAGGCTAGAGCGGGATCTCTTTTTTCAAAAAGGTCAGCTTTTGTCAAATCACCCTGAACGGAACCGTTTTTCTCAAAAAAACTTTTTCAGAATGTCCCAAATATTCTGTCATATACAGGGTGACTAGAGTTTAGAAAAGATTTCACTTTATCAACAACATCTTAAGCTCAACTGAGTTAAAATTCTTTGCTTTGTCCAGAATAATGGTATCTTAGGAAGCTACATGTTGGAAATAGTGGAGAGCGAACAGAGCGAGACTTGGAACAAAGTCTGGAAATAGGACTAGGGCAATGATTAACTGTGAGAAGCCATTGTTTCTCATGTAATGGACTTGATAAAAAGGGCTCTGTTGCAGGGACTAGCATCAAGGGAGGGAATGTCATTTAGCAGAGCCTACACCGCAACCTCAGCCATGGAAAGGACACAGCTTTTCTACTTCAATCATTGGCTATGAACCCAATCACCTCTTAGTACTTACAGAGCTTCTCATTTCTCAAGTAATAGGTAAAATGGAAGATACAAGTAAAATAGGTTACTAAATTATAAACATGTTGTAATTAAAGTCTTCCTACTTCTTGGCGTCCCTGGAGCCTGACTCAAATTTCTGGCTTGTGCGCTCTATTTGCTGGGCTTTGTCATCTTAGCCTGCCCTTACTTCAGGGAGCATGGCATTTTTCTCTGTTCTTATGAGAGGTCCAGGTACCATTACTCCTCTCTCCTCACTTGTCACTGGGAAGTCAATCTTCAGATCTTAAAAGGAAAGGCAGTACACTGCCTTGTGGTCCTGAGTTTAGACTACCTGGTTTGAATCCCTTTTTGGCCACTGTGTGACTATGTGGACAGAGATGTCTTCTTTGAAAATTCTTGATTGTTCTATATTTAAATTTTTTTTCATCCATAAAAGTGATGAAAATAATGTTTACAGAATGTTCATGAGGAGTGAATGAATTAACCTTTGTCAGGTATTTTGAATGAAGCCGAGGGCACTGTAGGTGTTCAAATAGGAAAGGATTTCCTAATTATAAACCGCTGTTTATGAGCACACTGCCCCATATATTTCTGTTTAGAAGCATTGATCAGAGTTGTATTTTTCTGTTTGTGTGTGCATATATGTGTGTTTATGTGATTCAATTTTGTCCCTTCATTTGAAAGCTATGCTCTTTAGCATTTAAAAACCTGTTTTATATTAAAACTTGTTTTTTGCATCATCCTGATAACATTTTATTCCTTGGAAAATATTTTCAGTTTCTCTTTTGAGATTGAATTTAGATGGAGAAAAAGAGATTAATTTGGCTGTATGAAGATTCATAAGTTTTAAATGCTATCTATTTTCAAGACCGATTGTAATTTACAGGATGAGACTATTACACAGAATACAAGTGACAGGAGAATATATAATATGGACATTGATTTAGAATATAATTATTTTTGAATTGTTTTGAGAAGTCAGATACAACTCTAAAGGTCCTACCTGTATATGCTTAGGAAGGAAAAGAATATATTATGTTTTTTCATGGTTGTGTGCTCCATAAGACTGTTTCTCTGTGTCTTATTTGTTTAAAGGAGAAAAATGCACTGAAGGAGTGGTTTGATTTTCTACCAGGTGGGTGCCTTAGTTTTCACTATTAGCTATATATTTCGATTTAGTTCAGTTCAGTCTCTCAGTCGTGTCCGACTCTTTGCGACCCCATGAATCACAGCCCGCCAGGCCTCCCTGTCCATCACCAACTCCCGGAGTTTACTCAAACTCATGTCCATCGGTAAGGCTAATTTAAATGCTGCTTTTTCATTGTAATCACTTTGTCACACTTTTAGACAGTACATCATAGTAAGATTCTAGACAGCTCATAGGAAACCCTTTTCCTATAATTGGAAAAACTGTGATTTTGAATAGGAAGGAAAATCTTGATCCTCAGTACTTTCTGAGGCAGAGTCATTTTGAAAAGAGAGCAGGTTTGAATTTTAGGTTCTGGAAATTGATTATCTTAAAGCTATCTGGATCCTATACCTTTTAGAGAGTCCATATTCTCAGAGTAGGCATACCTGAGATTATTGTACAACTTAGGTAACAACTGAAAATAGCAGTAGAACCAATGATCCAGGCTGGCTGTTATCTGATTGACAAAGCTACATAACAGTGATTTTTTAGAATTGTAGAAGTGATCAATGTAAATATTATTGTACAGAATTTTTATTATTTTTGAACATTTTAAAATAATATTTCAATACTTATTCTAAGGTTGCAAATGTTCCAATAACAAATAGCAGAAGGAAACCACTGTTTATAGTTGAGAAACAGTAAACCAGTTAACACAAACTGGAAGACTGTGGCTGGCTTTCGGTACTAGATTCAGTATTTTTAACATATCTGTGTTTGTTACTATTTTTATGACATTGCTTATAGGACATTGAGTAACAGAAAAACATGTGTGTGCTGGTGTTGGAAGGATAATGGAGTAGAACAGTACAAAATAGGATTAAGAGATACTTCAATTAATAATACTACAAGTAGTTTCAGGATGAGATGTATTATTTTTGATGCATGAGAAAAAATTACTCAAAAATAAGCATATTCTTGTAGTTCTGTGGCTTATGAGTCTTTGTGTTACTTAGCTGAGTGTCTCTAGCTTTGTCTCTCTCAGGAAATTGCAGTCAGGCTGTTGGACTGCAGGCTCATCTTTAGGCTCAACTGGAGGAGAATCCACTACTAGACTTACTCACCTGGGACTCTCTATTGGTTACATCATGATGTCATGACGTCATACCAGTTACATCGTCACCTTACATCATACATGATGACGTGGTAGTTGTATTCCTCCAGAGTAAACAACACAAAAGGCTTAAGACGAAAACCACAGGATTTTTATAACCTGATCTTTAAAGTGACATCCTATCACTTCTGCCATTCTGTTTATTTGAAGTGAGTCAGTAGACTCAGTTCACCTACAAGGCGATGGATTACATGTGAGCGTAGATACCTGCAGACAAGAATCACTGGGTTCATCTTGAGACTGCCCACCACAGATATGAAAGCCTCAGATGTAGATTTGGTAGAAGTACTGAAAAAAAAATCTATGTTGAAGAAAGTATTCATAGACTTTGAAAAGATAGCCCTAAGTTTTAACCATAACTCTGTGTCAACTCAAGATACAACCTTGAAAGAGTTAACTTATCTTAAGAGTTCCCATTGTAAAGTGAAGTGTTAGGTTCAATTCTAACTTTTCATTATTATTTCCTATTATTTCCTCTTATCCTTTGCATGTGATTGAATTCCTTGGAATCTGATTGGTATAAAGGTCTCCTGTGCTACTAATACATTTAATAGATTGAAAACTATGAAGAGACTGCTGGATTTGACAATTAGGGAATTTTTTAACAGAATTCTCAGTGAGTGAAGACAGACGTGACTGGAAGTAATTAGAGGGTGAAGTGGCTGTGAGGTATTGGAACCAATACTTTTTGGTTGCTAAGGTGAGAAATTTGATAGTGAAATGAAAAAGATATGTATGTTTTTGAATGTATGTCTTTTTTTGTAAGCATTAGAGACTTTCATATATTTCTGAGAAAGATGGTGACCAAAGAGCCTCAGCTTTATTCACCTTTGTGTCTTAGATACTTGTGTAATGCCTGAAGCAAAGCAAATGCAGGACAAGGGGATGGTAGACTAATGAAAGCAGCTTTTCCTTCTCCCTTCATTACAGGCAGGGCAACCCATTCCAGTGTTCTTGCCTGGAGAATCCTAGGGATGGCAGAACCTGATGGGCGGCCGTCTGTGGGGTCACACAGAGTCAGACACGACTGAAGCGACTTAGCAACAGAAGCAGCATGTGCCTAAGAGCAGGCACTAGATTGAGTTCGCTTGGACTGAATTAGTTTGGTGACACATACTTGAGCAAGTTCCTTAAAGGTTTTGTGGCTCAGCTTTTCCATATGTAAAATGGATATAATTCCGGACTGAACAAGAAATAAATGAAGAAAAACAAAGACAAACTGAAAACATTTATATTGTTTATAATAGGGCATAAAACCTTGATATATGGTTAATTTTATTATTAAATACTTTTATTTAGGAAAAATATTTACAGTCATTTTCTCTTTTACCTAACCAGCTCTTACTTTTCTTTTATCTGAAACTTTAATCATTGGCTTAATTCTATTACATATTTGTGAAGCAGAAATTTATTCACCTTCTATTACATGCCAAGCTTTTTGCTAGTTGATGCAAATGTAGAAATGAATTAAATATAACCATGTACTTTTAGGCCTGTTCTCTAGGAAGAGACACATATACGTGAACAAATGAGAATAGTAAACTATTTTTGACTTTGTGATACAGTTGTGAATAGAAATTTTTATAAATTTGTCAGAAAAAACTTTACAGGGAAAGAGATTTGTAAATATTATAGAAGTGAGATTTACTTTGCAATGGACAAGATTAATGAATGTATTATTAATATTGCTGATTATGTAGCTGTTCCTGAATATTTAATTTTACAGTAGAGCAAGCAGACAGAATAATTTGCAAGGCTCAAGTTCTAGGGTACAATAAAAAATGTTAGGATTCTGATGTACAATAAGAATTTTATGTAAATCCCTCGGAAATGTTAGGAATGTAATCTTGGCATTTAGGTACAACTGTCTTATATGAATAACTTTTAACTAAGGGAAAGAAAATAATTTGAAGATCCTATGTTATCTTTTGTGAATGACAGTGAAAACAATTAATTTCAGTGTTTTCTATGGCAGGCTTTGTTTTTCCATAGGATGTTCTAAAAGTTAAGGACATGTAACCCAAAAAAAAAAAGAAAAAAGAAATATCAGTGAATGTTATGGTAAATAGTAATTTTGGGACACAGAGATGGCTTATTTACATTAGTTGTTGAACACAAAGGCTTTATAGAGTATTATTAGTTGCTAAGTTAATAGGAAACAAAGTTATACCATTGACCTTCAGTTCAGTTCAGTTCAGATGCTCAGTCGTGTCTGACTCTTCGCGACCCCATGAATTGCAACACGCCAGGACTCCTTGTCCATAACAAACTCCCGGAGTTTACTCAAACTCATATCCATTGAGTCAGTGATGCCATCCAGCCATCTCATCCTCTGTCGTCCCCTTCTTCTTCTGTCTTCCCCAATCCCTCCCAGCATCAGGGTCTTTTCCAATGAGTCAACTCTTCGCATGAGGTAGCCAAAGTATTGGAGTTTCTGCTTCTGCATCAGTCCTTCCAATGAAAACCCAGGACTGATCTCCTTTACGATGGACTGGTTGGATCTCCTTGCAGTCCAAGGGACTCTCAAGAGTCTTCAACACCACAATTCAAAACCATCAATTTTTCGGCGCTCAGCTTTCTTCACAGTCCAACTCTCACATCCATACATGACCACTGGAAAAACCATAGCCTTGACTAGACGGACCTTTGTTGGCAAAGTAATTTCTCTGCTTTTTAATATGCTATCTAGGTTGGTCATAACTTTTCTTCCAAGGATTAAGCGTCTTTTAATTTCATGGCTGCAATCACCATCTGCAGTGATTTTGGAACCCCCCAAAATAAAGTCAGCCACTGTTTCCACTGTTTACCCATCTATTTGCCATGAAGTGATGGAACCAGATGCCATGATCTTAGTTTTCTGAATGTTGAGCTTTAAGTCAAAATTTTTACTCTCCTCTTTCACTTTCATCAAGAGACTTTTTAGTTCCTCTTCACTTTCTGCCATAAGGGTGGTGTCATCTGCATTTCTGAGGTTATCATATTTCTCTTGGCAATCTTGAGTCCAGCTTGTGCTTCTTCCAGCCCAGTGTTTCTCATGATATACTCTGCATATAAGCTAAATAAGCAGGGTGACAATTTATAGCCTTGTCATACTCCTTTTCCTATTTGGAACCAGTCTGTTGGTCCATGTCCAGCTCTGACTGTTGCTTCCTGACCTGCATACAGGTTTCTCAAGAGGCAGTCAGGTGATCATTGACCTTAGATGCTGATAATTTTTTTTTTTTCCAAGGAGAACCTGTAACAAGAAGGAAGAGTGAGAACATTTCAAATAGCAAAATTAAACAAAAAATGAGAAATGTCCTCATTGTGTTATTTTTATAGATTTTTCACCCTAAATCATAATGAGTATATTAACTTCATAAATACTGTAATAGATTTTATTAACAGGAAAGACCTGCCTATCTCAAAGCTATAGCGATAAGGAATTACCTGCTGTTTAGTATCTAAAGCATAAATTTATTTCACTAGAGTGCTATTATACTTCATCTATTTATCCAAATGTAATGTATCGCCTCCAAAGATAAATCTATTTTTCCCTGCAGGATTTTGTTGCTGATTAAATTAATATAAATTGCTGTCCAACTTTCATTATGTCACTGTTTTCCAATTGCACAAAGTTACATTTTATTTGAAATGATTATTTTCTCACTAAAAAACATGTGTGCTTAATAACAATCCAACTGTTTTAGGCTAATCTAACAAACTATATTAGAATGCGATGGAAAAATGTAAAATAAATATCTTCTCACTGTGCTCTGATTGAACATTCTGAAGAGAATTTTCACAAGCTGGGGCATTTGCTTGTGCTTCTTTGTTTAGTATTGATTTGTTCTATAGTATTATCTATTGCATGTCACCTGTCAAAGGGTCCCTTGATTCTCTGTGTAAAAGATCATGATATTTGAATCATGAAATTTTAAGCATTTTTTATTGGAATCTGAAGGAGGTAAAATAAATTGGGATACTGTTAACAGCACTGCTATGTTATTTTAGCTAAGAGAAAAAGATTATGGTTCATGGTGATTGAATTCAGGGCTCATTTCTAAAAGTGACATAGATTTATAGTTTCTTTTTTGTCAGTCCTGCTTGGTCCCCATGGTACTAGATCTTTTTTGAAGTATGTAAGAAAGAGTTAGTGCTAATGGCAAGATTTTTTTCTATAAAGTTGTATTTTAAAGTTAGATTTGGGAAATGTTAGCAAAGCCACTCTGATTTTTTGAAACTGTGATGAATTATGACTACCAAATATAGGTTTTGATTAATATTCATAAAACAGATCTTACATTTTCTTTGTTTTGTCAAAATACCTGCCAACATCTTATGTTAACTGCTGCAACCATGGAGATTCCTCAGAAGTCTTGATAATATTTCAGGGATTTAAACTTCAATTCAAGAATGTTAAATCAGGGATAAGTGAAGTTCCTAAATTCTGTTACCTCAGTAGATTTACAGACTATGTGTGTTTAGCATTGAAATCTATAGACATCATCCTTTTCACATTGAAGCAAATATGTAGACTGTGTAATGATGAGAAAAATAATGACAGCCTTAATGTCAAAACACACATGATGTTGCACAAGAATTTTAGTTAAGAATTTAGACTTTACTCTTGAAAGATTAAATGGCTTCTCAGAAAAATCTGGCAGCAACACAGTCAGTCTTGGCCCAGGGGCATTTTTTGAACTGTGTTCAGTTTGGGTCATAAGGTTCCTAATATTTATCATTATATTTATATGTCAGATTTTCTGTTGTGCAATAGCTACTCTTCTATCTTCTGGTGAATTCCTTTCTGTATTAAGTATTTGAAAACCTTCATTAACATAGTCAAGTAGTCAACAAATATCCTTGCATATCAATACTATTTAAGAGTGATTGTTGCTTCTAGAGAATTTCAGTCCCACCTCTTACTTCCCACTTTATTTATTTATTAAGCAAAAACTTGAACTCAGCTCATGCGGGAAAAAAAAAATGATGACATATACAGAAATAAATGAAAAGATAATGCACTAAATCTTTGTAGCTTGAAAAAAAATGTATACTGTAATATGTCTGATACCTAATTTTAAAAATCTTTTATAGCTTTTCAATAATTTTTTGTTCAATTTATCTAGTTTCAACTACAGTGTGGGTCTCCATGTACGTGCATGCTCGACTCTTGAGATGCCACGGACTGTAACCTGCCAGGCTCTTCTATCCATGGTTTTTCCCAGGCATGAATATTGGAGTGGGTTGCCATTTCCTTCTCCAGAGGATCTTCTCCTACATTGGCAGGCAGATTTTTTTTTTTTATCAAGAGCCACTTGGGAATCCGATAAAAATAGTATAAAATCAAAAAAGTCAACTACATTAGAGACATTAATGAAATTCTTCACTATTATGTTAGAGTATTCATGGTCAGTTTTTTTCTGATAGTATGGTCAAGCACTGGATTGGTGGCCATTCATGTTTTGTTACTAATAAGCTGTAGTAACATTTACGTTATTTAAAGAGGTAATGATCCACATCAATAATTATCAAAAAGAGTTGAACCAAAAAAGCCTGAAACTTTTTTTCTTTGTAAAATCATTAATGTTACAAGAACCATTTAATTCTCTGAACAAAACTACTTGGTACAAAAATATGTGGAATCAAGAATTTGAACTATACCCTTTAGCTCCTTAGCTTCCCTGATAGTTCAGTTGGTAAAGAAGACTCCTGCAATGCAGTAGACCTGAGTTGGATTCCTGGGTTGGGAAGATCCCCTGGAGAAGGGATAGGCGACCCACTCCAGTATTCTTGGCTTCCCTGGTGGCTCAGCTGGTGAAGAATCTCCCCACAATGCAGGAGAACTGGGGTCAATCCCTGGGTTGGGAAGATGCCCCGGAAAGGGAAAGGCTACCCACTCTAGTATTCTGGCTGGGAGAATTCCCTGGACTGAATAGTACATGGGATCGCAAAGAGTCTTGGACAAGACTGAGCAAATTTCACTCTCACTTTAACTCATTGTAAACAGAAATCTATTCCTACTGTATTTATATTTTCTTGGTAAATGTATTTCAGTACTAAGAAGTGTGTAGAGGGGAAGGATGCAGAGAGCTTAGGGAAGTTTATAACTATCTCTTTCTCACTTGGCTTAGGAGATTTAAAAGTTTATGCATACATACTACTGTATATCAAATAGACAACAAGGACCTACTGTATTGCACAGGAACCTATATTCAGTATCTGGTAATAACCTATCATGGGAAAGAATTTCAAAAAGAATAGATAGATGTGGTGGGTGGGAGGGATCGGTGGGTGTGTTTGTGTGTGTGTGTATAAAATTGAGTCACTTTGCTGTTCACCTTAAAGTAATACAGCATTTTAAATCCACTATACTTCAATTAATAATTATTTTGAAATATATTTTGTGTTTGAGTTACTACTTTCTCTCTTACTCTTATGGTTTCTCTTTATCTTTATTAATTTAAAAACTATATTTTGGCACAAAATGTATAAAAGCTCGTTGACTTTTAATGTTTAATTCATTACATTTCTCTCTTTAAAAAAGGCTTGAAGAAGATGATTGCAAGAGTTTTCCTTTGTTCTGACAAACCAAAATTACCCCAATATGGAGTTTGTACTTTTTAAATATATAAAATAATTTCTAGTTAATTTCTCCATAGAGTATCTTAAGTGTCATACATTTCATTTTTATTTTCATGTAAATTTTCTTTGAGAATAGAGCATAGAATAATAATTACTTCACTTGGAATGTGATCTCCCCAAACCAATAAATTGTTGATCCTTATCAGAGTAATTTGTATAGGTATCTCGGATTAACACTATGCTAAAAGGATTAATGCTATATTTCTTTCCAGGTAATTTTGTGTCTTCTGGCTAATTTTTAAGATACACACACTCACACTGAGACATGCATTTGTATCACAGGATGATTCTGGTAATGGGGTTAGTGAGCCTCTGCTTTCTTGGCTAGACCACTGTAAGTCAGCAAAGCAAAAGATGAAGAAAAAAAGAAGAAAACTTGGTGGGGTCATGTCTGAGAGGAGCTAATGGATGCTTTTGGTAATGATATCTGAAATGTATTTTTCAATGCTCCTTAGAATTCAAAGAAACATTTCCACTAACTGTTTTAGTCCCAGGGAATACTGATGTTCTCCACAGTGCCATTCTGTCTCTGCTATGTATTTTCATTTCTGAATCTTTAATATTTAAGAAATCCAGTGTGGGGCTATTTGACTCTTTTCTGTTTGAGATGAAGTGAATCATTTCTGTATCTTTGTCTTGGATTTGGATGGTGAAATTGTTTTACATTGGATGTTTACTGGCAATATTCAGCAAATTTTCCCTTAAGTACTAACTTGTAATGATACATCCATTTCCATCTAAGATTTTTAAAGGTACCTGTGAGTGTGCATATGTGTATGTTTTATGTTCATATGAAATAATAATATAATTATTTCAGGTAATATTTCAATGGTGTAGAAAATGTATGGATACACTGTAAAAATGCTCTTTTCTTTCTATACCATGGGTCCAATAGGAAATATTCATTGTCTTTTCGCCGTTTGATTGATTGATTAGTATTTGTTACTATACTTCACTTGAACTGGTGAAGTTTTTCCTTTTTTTATTTTTATCTTAGTTATGGACAGATTAACTCTATACAAATTGTCAAAGAAATGCCTCTTTGACATCTTGATTCACAATTTTTTTTTTCTTTTTTGACACCAGGCTCCCAAACAGATTGAAATTTTTCTGTTATAAGAAAATTAATAAAACACAAATACCTCCGTATAAACCAACTATCCATGCTTTGTTGTTATTGGTGTTCAGTCGCTGAACCTTATTGAACTCTTTGTGACCCCATGGGCTGCAGCATGCCAGGCTTTCCTGTCCTTCACTACTGCACTGAGTTTGATCAAACTCATTTCCATTGAGTCAGTGATGTCATCCAACCACTTCATTCTGTCGTCTGTTTCTCCTCTTACCCTCAATCTTTCCCAGCATCAGGGTCCTTTCCAGAGTAGTCTCTTCACATCAGGTGGCCAAAGTATTGGAGATTCAGCCTCAGTCCTTCCAATGAATATTCAAGGTTGATTTCCTTTCATTTCAGTTCAGTTGCAAAGTTATGGGCAACTCTTTGTGACCCCATGGACTGCAGCACTCCAGGCTCCCCTGTCCATTACCAACTCCTGGAGCTTGCTCAAACTCATGTCCATCCAGTCAGTGATGTCATCCAGCCACCTCATCTTCTGTCTTCCCCTTCTCCTGCTTTCAATCTTTCCCAGCATCAGGATTTTTTTTTTTTTTCCCTAAGGAGTCAGTTCTGGGCATCAGCTGGCCAAAGTATTGGAGTTCCAGCTTCAGCAAAGGTCCTTCCAATGAATATTCAGGACTGATTTCCTTTAGGATTGACTGGTTTGATCTCCTTGCAGTCCATGGGACTCTCAAGGGTCTTCTCTAGCACCACAGTTCAGAACTATGAATTCTTCAGTACTGAACCTTCTTTATGATCTAACCCTCACATCAGTACATGAGTACTGGAAAAATTAAAAAAAACAACAAGACAACCATAGCTTTGACTGTATGGACTTTTGTTGGCAAAGAGTTATCTCTGTTTTTTAATACACTGCCCTGGTTTATCATAGCTTTCCTTCTACAGAGCAAGTGTCTTAATTTCATGGCTGCACTCACAATCCACAGTGATTTTGGGGCCGAAGAAAATAAACTGTCACTACTTTCACTCTTTCTCTTTTTATTTACCATGAAGTGATTGGACTGGATGCTATGATCTTAGTTTTTTGAATGTTGAATTTTAAGCTAGCTTTTCAACTCTTCTCTTTCACTGTCATTAACAGGTTCTTTAGTTCCTCTTCACTTTCTGATATGAGAGTGATATCATCTGCATCTGAGGTTGTTAATATGTCTCCCTACAATCTTGATTCCAGCTTGTGATTTATCCAGCCTGGCAATTTTGCATGATGTACTCTGCAAAGAAGGTAAATAAGGAGGGTGACAATATACAGGCTTGTCATACTCCGTTCCCATTTTTGAACTAGACAGTTCTATTTCTGGTTCTAACTGTTGCTTCTTAACCAGCATACAGATTTCTCAGGAGACAGATAAGGTGATCTGGTGTTCGAATCTCTTTAAGAACTTTCCTTGTTCGTTGTCATCCACACAAAGTGCTTTAGAGTAGTCAATGAAGCAGAAGGAGATGTTTTTCTGGAATTCCCTTACTTTCTCCATAATCCAATTAATGTTGGAAATTTGATCTCTGGTTTGAGGGTGTATTTATCTCTTTTTATTTTTTTCTTCTTCCTGTTTTATTAGTTAAAATGGACATACAACTGAGTATTAGTTTAAGTTCTACAGCATAATGATTTTATATATATATATATATAAATTTTGTATAAATATATAAAATTATTTATATATATCATGATATATATATCATTTATGTATATATATAATGATTTTATTTTATATGAAATGAATGGGTTATTGCCATGATAAATTTAGTGAAGATCTATTGCCTTATACTGGTATAATATTTAAAACAATTTTTTTTTTTTTTTTGTGCAATGAGAACTCTGAGGATTTACTCTGTTGATAACTTTCATAGATAAATACAACAGAGTTAATTATATTGATTGTGCATTATATCTCTATTTTTCATTTATCTTATAACTGGAACTTTGTGTATTTTGACTACCTTTGTCCCCATACAAAGATACTAAATTGTTATTTCTATGTTACCCAGTCTGTACATTTCATCCTTCTAACTCATTTATTTTGTAATTAGAAGAATCAGATACTAAAGTATACATTTTCATTAAAAGTAATAAATAAGACATCATAAAGAAAAAAGAACGAAGAGACCCTTTTCAAAAGGCCATTATTTTATTTGACTAAATAATCTTATTGCTTTACAAAGAAAAATAATTATCTGCCTTTTATTTTAAGAGGTTTAGGGGAAAAGAAGTAAGAGCTATAAGCTTTGTGTTTAAACTATGTTTCATGAATAACACTAAAAATTATTGCAATAGTAAATATTCCTAAAAGCAAGACTATGTTTCTTTGGAAATGCAAGTTTCTGAGATATTTCAGAGCATACCTTATTTTTTTTTTTTTTTTTTTTAATATTCTTGAAAGGTAAATCAGTGTCTCCACAACATGAAGAAATAGTCTTTTGGGTGCTTTCAACTATGTCTTATTCAGTAATCATAGATGTACTAGGGGAAAAAAAAAAAGCCAGACAACATAGATAATCATTGTTTCTAAAAAGCAAAGTTTTGTAATTGTTCTAAATCCCCAAATTTTAACTGCTCCAAAGTTAGTGCAAATATAGTTATTGTTTCAAAAAATATTTTTAACCTAATGATGCCTCAGCAGTTTCCATGGTAGAAAAATCATGTACTTTGGCTCTTTATCTGCCTTCACTATGAATTATATTAGAAGAATAGTTAAATAAAATGTTGGTTAAACAGGTCCAGATATTACTGTGTATAGTAATCTGCCAGCTTTGTTGTTTCTGATGGATTTTCCATCACAATTGATCTGTGTTTCTTTACTATATTTCTAGCTAGAGCCAATTGTTGAACAATGATACCATATATCTTTTTTGTACAATTTGCCAATTTTGGTTATTTTAGAACCTAGGTGTTCCTGAATTGTCCTTGTGAATCATCACCATTCTGCAGAGAAAAGATTGAAGAAAGAAATGATTTATGTACTGAAGAATCAATGTCATTTTTAAACTACATAACACAAAGATATTTTTACCAAAGGCGGGGAGAAGAGCTTTTTCTAGGGGATCAAAACTGCAGTATCTTTAAATAAATAGAAGCCATTAAGCCATTTTAGAAATCTTAATTATTAAGAAAGTCAAATTATATGAGGCAAGCTTCTTACAGGCATTTATCTTAAATAGTACTCTTTGTCACAATAATTTCAGGCAGCCACTTTTGTACTGTTCCTTTTCAAGTTTTGTTTCCTTATGCTTTCTCAGTTGCATAGTTTCTAGAATGGATTACTTTTATTTTTTATTTATTTATTTTTTTTAATATTATTTTATTAGTTGGAGGCCAATCACTTTACAACATTTCAGTGGGTTTTGTCATACATTGACATGAATCAGCCATATAGTTACACGTATTCCCCATCCCGATCCCCCCTCCCACCTCCCTCCCCACCCGACTCCTCAGGGTCCTCCCAGTGCACCAGGCCCGAGCACCTGACTCATGTATCCCACCTGGGCTGGTGGTCCGTTTCACCATAGATAATATACATGCTGTTCTTTCAAAACATCCCACCCTCACGTTCTCCCCCAGAGTTCAAAAGTCTGTTCTGTACTTCTGTGTCTCTTTTTCTGTTTTGCATATAGGGTTATCGCCACCATCTATCTAAATTCCGTATATATGTGTTAGTATACTGTAATGTTCTTTATCTTTCTGGCTTACCTCACTCTGTATAATGGGCTCCAGTTTCATCCATCTCATTAGAACTGATTCAAATGAATTCTTTTTAACGGCTGAGTAATATTCCATGGTGTATATGTACCACAGCTTCCTTATCCATTCATCTGCTGATGGGCATCTAGGCTGCTTCCATGTCCTGGCTATTATAAACAGTGCTGCAATGAACATTGGGGTGCATGTGTCTCTTTCAGATCTGGATTCCTCAGTGTGTATGCCTAGAAGTGGTATTGCTGGGTCATACGGCAGTTCTATTTCCAGTTTTTTAAGAAATCTCCACACTGTTTTCCATAGTGGCTGTACTAGTTTGCATTCCCACCAACAGTGTAAGAGGGTTCCCTTTTCTCCACACCCTCTCCAGCATTTATTGCTTGTAGACTTTTGGATAGCAGCCATCCTGACTGGCGTGTAATGGTACCTCATTGTGGTTTTGATTTGCATTTCTCTGATGATGAGTGATGTTGAGCATCTTTTCATGTGTTTGTTAGCCATCTGTATGTCTTCTTTGGAGAAATGTCTGTTTAGTTCTTTGGCCCATTTTTTGATTGGGTCGTTTATTTTTCTGGAATTGACACCTCATCTTTGACAAAGGAGGCAAGGATATACAATGGAAAAAAGACAATCTTTTTAACAAGTGGTGCTGGGAAAACTGGTCAACCACTTGTAAAAGAATGAAACTAGAACACTTTCTAACACCATACACAAAAATAAACTCAAAATGGATTAAAGATCTAAATGTAAGACCAGAAACTATAAAACTCCTAGAGGAGAACATAGGCAAAACACTCTCCGACATAAATCACAGCAAGATCTTCTATGACCCACCTCCCAGAATATTGGAAATAAAAGCAAAAATAAACAAATGGGACCTAATGAAAATTAAAAGCTTTTGCACAACAAAGGAAACTATAAGTAAGGTGAAAAGACAGCCCTCAGATTGGGAGAAAATAATAACAAATGAGGAAACAGACAAAGGATTAATCTCAAAAATATACAAGCAACTCCTGAAGCTCAATTCCAGTAGAATGGATTACTTTTAGCCTATACTCAGTTAAATATAACTTAGAAGTAATTCTATAGCATCCTCTTATCTAATGGGAAATAAAAAACAGTCACTGTATATAAAAGAGTATCTTGCTAAAATTTCATTTGATTTCATTGACGTGTGTAGATTTTCAACATTTTGAAAAGTATACACAACCAAAGGATGAAGTGTAAAAACTTCTAGGTGAGATGTGTATGGTTTGTGTGGCTTGGTCTTCATGCATTTTCACAGTTCTTAATGGGACTATTTTTTTCAACAACAACAACTTGGTTATTCTTCCCAATAAGCAAGACTTTCTTTTTGTTCCTTTGTTTTTACCAGTTGTCTTAATTAAATCACCATATTTAATTGGTTTAATTATCTTTATACATCAGAAAATGTGTGCTATTATTTGTGTAGACATCTTTAGGAGTCATTCAGTTTAATTTTTTAAGTGAAAATTCTTGACATTATTATAATTTAAGACGACACTTATTTTTAACATTATAAAATATTCCAGATATATAGAAAGTACACTGAGAGTTAGAAAGTGACTATTTGAATGATAACTCTCCAGTACTCTTGCCTGGAAAATCCCGTGGACTGGGGATCCTGGTAGGCTACAGTCCATGGGGTCCCAAAGAGTCAGACAGGACTGAGCAACTTCACTTTCACTTTGTTTCATCTATTCATATGCATTCTGTTTTATTAGGTTACTTAAATCACAATATTTATTGAATAAAAGCAAATATGATAAAAGATTATATGTTATCATTGTATTAATATTATATAATGTTTATATAAATCATGTGCTACATATATATGAATCAATAAAATAGTATATTAATGACTAAGTATAATAAGTTATGTTATAAAATTCTTTAATTATGGGAGTCTTAACAGGACTTGACTTACACTTTTTTTTTTTTCTCTAAATACATTCTTTATTATTCCGTATTTAAGGACATTAGTGAAACCTGTTTAGGGTTTCCTTTTCTGTTGAGGTACTACCACTAGGAAATTTTCAATTTATTTCTTTTCCTTGACATTTTCTTTCCCAGACTGTCAGTTACTGATTCCCAGATGCAATTGCTTTTTAGTTTTTCCCAATGTTGCTCAGGTCAGCTTCTATAGTGATAGGGCTAGAAATATGATGAATGAAACATAAAGATGATTTCATTCTGGTTTTGTTTAATTCCTGTTGACTGTTTTGCCTACTAGTTAAACCCTGGAAGTTGAGGAAATGTTGCTGATGTGAAAATAAATTTCTTTACCCTCAGGAGCAATACCCATAGCTCCGTCATATACTTGTTTTATAACTCCTGAAGAATAGATGTTATAATGAGATTATTATTTCTACTAAATTATACATATTTTATTATAAAGATTAAATATAATTTAGATATAATATTCTTCCCCATGAAGAATATACTTTGAGGTACAAGCAGCTGTCTTAAAAGTTGAGTTTTGTAAAATGACATGTTTCATAATTTGGTAGCTACCTGTAAATGCTAAATCATCAAAGTATTAATAGAAAAGTGTATTGATGCATTCAAATTTTTAATCTGTGTCTTGGTGTTATATTAAACCAGAGTATGGTAGCTGTTGATTTTAAAACCATTAAGTGTATATTTAAATAAACTCTTACTCATGTTAAAGTTATGGCATAAATATTGCATCATATGCTACAACCTTAGAAACTCTTCCTTAGCATTAATGGTCCCTGACTCCCTTTGGGTATTTCAGGAATTGATATTCCATAATGGGCCATTAAGGAAGATGTTTAATTTGAGACCTATCCAGGTGCACCCTACTGAGATGAGATAATTTCAAAACCTCTAATTTTCCTCCTGCCTGGTTACTACTGATACACTAACTGCAAGAAATGAAACATAGCAAAGATATCTGTATGACTCTTAAAGGGCACTACATTTCTTTCATAATCTCAAGAACAAGGCATGTAAAATATATAGATATCCTTATGTTAGAAGGTTCTAAAGGAATTATTTTTAGACCTTATCTGTTACACATTTTTTTAAAAAATCCACTATTTTATAGTAATATCTTTCTTATCAATATTTGTTTAAAATTCTTTTGAAAAGATACATACTGATCTTGTTTTCTTTAATGTGAATATCAAGGGTTTAAAGTCAAGCTGTTTATATAAAAGAGTTGAATGGGACTGACTAGTCATGATAACTAAACCACAGTGAAACCCTGATTTTAGCATGTAGCTCATAATGAGATTCAGCTTCCCCTGCATTCCACTTGGTTTTGGAAAGTCTTCAAAGAAGCTGTAACTAGATGTGTAATTTTTTTTTTTTTCCTTGTGTGCCTGAAGGAATTGTAATAGAATGAATTTGATATCACTACCTCAGTTCTTTTAGCTTTTCTATTCTAGGGTTTACTTTTAATTAAGCCGGTTATTCAGTGACCATCATTGTTTTCAGAGAAGTAGTGTTAAGACTCCCCACCCTCCCCATTCAGCCTTCTAAACCCATTCTACAGCTTGATATGACTCTAGCATCTAAGTTGACTTTTAGAGTTTATTGTTCCCAAGCTATGTGAATAGTTTTTTACCACTGTCAACTACTATCTGCATTGGTATGATATTTTTAAACTTTTGCTAGAGAAAAGATAATCATGTTCTTTTATTTCTCCAGCAAACCCTGGAACTTAATTTGTAACTCAAACTTATGCTAGATAGAATATATCATCATGATTATCAATTATGAAGTACCCAGGTGATTTCAGTTATAAAATTGTCAAAAAGAAAGCAACATAAGACAATCTAATCTATCCCAATCATGAAGTCAGGGCAGATAGTAAAAATCCAATAAATATTGGAAATGTTTGAGGTTCATGACCTAATCACCTCTCAAAGCCCTCACCTACAAATTCCATCACATTGGTATTTGTATTCAACATGTGACTCCTTGGGGAAGGGGGACAAACATGCAGTTTATAGTATGTAGGCTATAGAGTCAGTAGTCAAAAGAAGTGATGAGATAGAGTAGAATCTTAAGAATGAAAGTACACACCATGTATCTAGACTATTCAGGTACAAATCTGAGCATTTTATTTTTAGCTTTGTGACCTCAACAAACTCTAACTTCTTGGTCTTGCAATTTCCTCACTTGCCAGTTAGGAATAATAATAGCTCCTTTCCTTGGAGTTGTTACAGAATTAATATTAATGTTTATTTTGAAAATAAATTAAGGGTGTTACAACAGTGCTTGATAGTAAGGAATCAGTAAATGTTCACTGTTATTGTGAGGAGGACTTTTATTTTGCCTCATGCTCTAGATTTTGGAATAGATTCACCTTCTCCTGTCAGAAGTGGAATTACTTACTTTGAAATAGAAACCTGATGAATCTGCATGTATTAAATGTAGCTTGCTTGACTTTGTTAATTTCTACTTTCCTTGGAAATAGAAATCAGTCCTTGAATATTATCATAAATGACATATTATGAAACAGTTGTTGATTTTTTGAATATCCTTTTAAATAATGGCTGTGTTCATCAGGCTTATTTTTCACAGCTAATATTGATGATAAAAGTTTGAGATTTTACTGATGACAAAAGTTTTCATTTGTAAAGACCAGAGTATCTATTTTACAAATCATATACATGGAAAAAGTGTGAGATCCAGTTTTAAGTTTTACTTATCTCATTTCAAGCAGCATTGTTTCTCAAACTGGTTGAATTAATGCTCTTATTTATACTTAGGTTGATTTCAAACTCACTGATTTTATTTCCTATTGAACATATCAATGGAGGCAAATATCTTATCCAAAGCCTATTGGAAAATACCAGATGCTTTGTGGAATCTCAGGGAAAAGGTTAACTCAAGGACACGTTGCAAGGAAATGATCCTTAGTAAAACATCAATCTATTTCATGGCTAAATGATATGCTGCCCTAAAGCTAAAAATAGCAGTGTTCATTAAATCCAAATTTGTTCCTAAACATTAATAGACACTTGTTAGATCATAACATTATCTGAAAGACAATTAGATGGGACTTTTACTCTAGAGGACTTTCTTATAAAAGTTACCTTTCAGGATTACCTGTTTCCTTACATAACATCAAATTATGTTTGAAATATAATTATAAGGCAATATGTGTTTTACTTAAGCAGTAAAAAATACTTTGTTAGTGTTTCAGACAGTGGGTAGAGATTTAGCATTTCATTGCTTGAAAAGTGTGGTGGGTAAATAAAAAAAAATTAATTGAATACAAATGGGTCTTTTTTCTCATCACTTTAGAATCTGTGGGACCATAGTAGGGAAGGAATGAGGAAAGAATAAAGACTTCAGGAAAGTTCTAGTGGACATGTAGTTTTACTTTTGGACTATTCTAACTCTAATTTTTTTTTTTTCTGTATATTCTTAACTATCTTCTATTTTTTATTTTTCATCCTGATTTATTCTTTTTCTTTCCACCCTTACAAAATATATAACTTTGATATTCTGTAGTATGGGAAATCATTGTCTTGACTTTCTCCAAGTAACCTATACTTTAAATCACAGTTCTACACTTGGAGGTCACTGTGAACTCCCAGAGTACAAACTCTGGTTCGTATTGTTACTAATACCACTAGCCTAAATTTTCTTTCCTCTTCATTTTTTTCTCAGTATGCCAGGACCAATTTAATCTTCTAAAAGTGTTGTGTTTATATTATACTTTCTGATTCTATCCCAGTTCTCACACAGCCAATCATCCATTCCTATTGAATATTCTTCTGTCCCAGTCACCACCAAATGTAATCTCATTTACCATTTATAATCCTACTTTTGAATATAAAACCCTTCATTAAATGAAAACAAGGATTTTTCTCACATATTGAATGCCTGCTCTTGCCAGGTATCTTTATAGGTCATGTAAGTGTATAACTTTTATTTAAGCCTTCTAACCATCTGGTGGAATAAGTATTAATTTTAGAAGTGAACATTAGAGTAAAGAAAGATTAAGTCATCTGCCTGTGGTCATACAACTCACAGATTGAAGAAAGAGAACTTTAAAACTTTCTCACTCCAAAGCTTGTATTATGCCTTCTCTTCCTGCTGAATCTGACGGCTCTGTTTTATACTTGATGATAGGAAGTTTTTTTTTTTTAAATGTGCAGAAATAAGGGGCTAAGATGGAGAAGGAAATGGCAACCCACTCCAGTGTTCTTGCCTGGAGAATCCCAGGGATGGGGGAGCCTGGTGGGCTGATGTCTATGGGATCACAGAGTCGGACAAGACTGAAGCGGCTTACCAGCAGCAGCAAGGGACTAAAAAAGATATGGTCGCATCTGGTTCTAGGTCAAAGCAAACATATACCTAGTGTATGTGAAATTTCTTCCAGGTTGTATTTATCTTCAATGTGTTATAAAATATACATCTGAGATAAGTAGCAGAGTTAAACACGTAGCCTGTTATTTGGTAGTAATACACTTCCAAGTGCACACCACTGCTATTGTATGTGAAAGTGTGGTAATTTTCTGAAATCAGTTTTTGATCTCAGATTGCATAACAGCTCTTAGAGATGTTATGCAAGTTTAGGACCCTGACAAATGTATCATATTATGAAAATGCAAAGTCTCTTGTATTTTTGTGTGGTGTCATGTTAGGTGCTATCTAAATACTAGTTAGTTTGTTAATTTGATGGTTCACTTAATACTTCTATTTCATTTAATATCCTGACTCCGCCTCTTTATATCAAACCAAAGATGATTCACATAAAATTACTTTCAGAGCAAAATGCTCAAGTGTTTAAGAGTAATTTAGAAGATTTAAAATTTTTTAAAATATATTTTGTATAAACATTTGACTTTCCTGGTTGCTCAGATGATAAATAATCTGCCTGCAATGTTAGAGACCCAGGTTCAATCCCTGGGTTGGAACGATCCCCTGGAGAAGGGAATGGTTACCCACTCCAGTATTCTTGAGGCTTTCTTGGTAACTCAGGAGGTAAAGAAACTGCCTGCAATTCAGGAGATCTAGTTTTGATCCCTCCCTCCGTCAGAAAGATACCTTGGAGAAAGGAAGGGCTACCCACTCACTACAATATTCTTGCCTGGAGAATTCCATGAATTGACTAATACTTTCACTGTAAATATATACCCTCAGTTTTGAAAGAAAATGTTTGCAGTGATTTTTATGTATGCAAATTGTGGTTTTAAAATAAAAAATATAAAATTTCAAAATTCATAGTTGGAAACTAAGTAAATTGAATTCAAATTATTTGTATAGCTTTCACAACCTGTTCTCTTCTACTCAAATGCTTCTCTATATGATGTTCCCTTGCTCCTTACTTACTCAATAGTTAGAGTTCTATAGTATGCTGTTTTTTATCTGCTCTTAACTTTCTTCATAACAACTCATAACCTAGAATAATCCTTCTCCAACCACTGTTTAGTCAAATTTTATCTACTCATGCTCTAGCACAAGTATCCTTGCAAACTTAAAAATTCTGTAGTCTACTCAAATACACTCTCATTTGAGAAGTTATATATAATAATTCTCTTGGCAAGCAGCAAGAAAACTTTAAAGAAAAAGTACTTTTTATAAGTTTTAGACATTGTAAATTATAGCTAACATTTAAAAAATAATGTATTTTACTCAGTCTGAACTTTAAAACTTATTTTGCTTCTCCCCAGTGATCATTGACACCAGACATTTAAACATTTTATAAGATGGTGATGGAAGGAAATTGTGTAATGGTCATCTAATTTTTCTTTTTACTGCTCTACTTCTTTTCCTTAAGAGTTAATTATAACTTGGAGCATCCATTCACAGCAGAATGAGTCTTCCATGTAGAACCATGTTGGAAAGACATGTTTGTGAGAATAGATACCACCTGTTTTATAGGACATGGATTATGGAGCACTGACCTGTATGTGCTTATGATTGTGTAATATTAATAAATCATGGAAATATTGCCATATTAAATGGCATATTGAATTTGAATAATTCAATTTGAATTATTTGAATAATTTGAATTTGAATAATTTGAATAATTAGCATTTAAACTCCTTATCTAAGCATATATGCATAATTAAATACTGTATTTGAAATATATTTTCCAGCCTTGTTAAATGAATATTTCTCAGAAACACTTGATCCTTTTTGGTTAATATGGATAAACTTTTTTTCAAAATGTATCACTTTCATTAAGTTACCATATGTCAGTTTTATATTGCTAAGAAGTTCATATTTGTTAATGAAAGTAATTGCAAATCATTCAGATTTCAAAATCTGTCTAATAACCCTGGAAGAATATACATTACATTAAAAAATATTTATAAACATTTCTAGAGTAGAGTTTTTGTTTTTTTTTTTTTGAGAAAATAGCTACAGTTTAGCTATTTGGAATGAGGAAATGTTGCTGAATGGGAAACTGTTGTTTTATTATTAGGAATGGTGTTATAGCACTATGTACCAGTTATTAAAACAGTGCCACAAGGCATTTTAAACATTCGACATGTGCCAAACATGTAAAAAAAATCAAGCTCTAAAAATACTTAAATGGCAAAACATGTAAATATATAAAATGAAATGTGGATTAATATAAATTTGTAAAGTAGATATATAATACAATTTGTCGTTAGCAGAATTTGCAATAAGCGAATATTTATCTGGTGGGAGGATATACAAATATTATAAAGAAGATATTATAGTGCCTTCGGTAGGTTTTTATGAGGGAAAAAGTACAATAATGACATGCAATTTAATTTGGAAAAGATTGAGGTTAGGTTATTTTATAGATACGTGGTTAAGAATAGCTAAAGTAGAAGCAACAATTCCAAGATGAATGGCATTTACAGGCTAATACTAATATTTATTTAGAGTGTAGAAAGAAAGCAAATATAAACTTTCAAATATGATTTGAGAAGGATATATGAAAAACTTAAATTGAGAAAAAATTATGCCATCAGAATTTAAGGTACCAGTTTCCTCAAAGTAAATCAATGTCCCAAGTTCAGAAGAACTTTTATTTCAGCGGTAACAAAAAAAAAATAGTTTTAGCATATAATTGTGCTAGATATGAATTAAATTTAATCTGAATTAAACAAGGAATTTTATTAAATTTTAATCTGAACAAATAAGGAATTTTCCATGTTGTTTATGAGGAAAGAGTTTACTTATATAAGTCTTTGTAGAATGTTTTCCGTATTGTGAATTTTTTTTAATGTTTAGTTGAACATGAGTCAAATCACAGTTTCCTAATTATAATCTTAAATATTAATGATATAAATTAGAACACTTTCATCAGCCTCAATTTTTCCTTTCTAATATTGTAAGTGTAGTAAAGCTATATAGTTTTGTTGGAGGACAGATATCCTAATCAAGATAAATATATTCCTTCCAAGATTTTGAGAGCTTCTCTGGCGGCTCAGACAGTATAGAATCTGCCTGCATTGCAGGAGACCCAGGTTTGATCCCTGGGTTGGGAAGATCCCCTGGAGACGGAAATGGCAACCCACTCCATTATTCTTGCCTGGAGAATTCCATGAACAGAGGAACTTGATGGGCTCCATGGGGTTGCAAAGAGTCCTTCATGACTGAGCGACTTTCACTCACTCCAGATTTTTCTTACCATAACAGGCAAAACTGTCTGCTGTCTTCTGATAATCTTCGATATAAGCTAGAAACTATCTTTCAGTAGTAATTTTTAAAGCAACTTAATTTTTAAAGTAATTTAATGGTGGCTCAGACAGTAAAGCATCTGTCTACAATGTGGGAGACCTGGGTTTGATCCCTGGATTGGATCCCCTGGAGAAGGAAAATGGCAATCCACTCTAGTACTCTTGCCTGGAAAATCCCATGGACAGAGGAGCCTGGTAGACCATGCAGTCCATGGGGTCGCGAAGAGCCGGACACGACTGAGTGACTTCAATATGTTTTATTACTGGAAATTAATATCCTAAGTAACACAGTGTATTTCAAACAAGAAGAACATACTGAAAGTTCTTTTTAAAAAATAAAATCTTACATTGTTTTAGTATCTTTTATTCATCCATAGCTTTCTTAAGGACAGTGTGCATCTCTCTCAAGGAGACTGTGTATAATTTTCCTAAATATGTAAGTGAGAGGTGTGAGAGTCAAGCATATGGTCTGTTCCTCAGTTTTGAAGAAATTAAGGAAGCAAAGGAATTGGTGAACGACAGACAAGTCCTGGTAGACACGCATGATGACGTGGCATCTCTGCATCATGCAATGTGTGCGTTAAGTTGCTTTAAACTGACTCTGTGGACACTATTGACCATAGCCTCCCAGACTTCTCTGTCCATGGGGATTCTCCATGTAAGAATGCAGGAGTGGGTTGTCCTACCCTTCTCCAGGGGATCTTCCCAACCCAGGGATTGAACCTGCGTCTCCGGTCTCCTGCATTTGCCTGTGGGTTCTTTACCAGTGGGAAGCCCCAGAAATTTATGGTATTGCTAATCTTCTCAACAAAATACAGGTGTATATTTTTCTCTTATGCAGTTGAAGAAACTGAAATTCAGAGAGCTTTTTAAACTTGCCTGGCACCAGAATGTTCAGTCAGCATGTTTTTAAGTCCTTTGCTGTTTCTTTCAAAAGACAATCTGGCAAATTGTGTGTGTGTGTGCACATGTTTCTAGAATATCTCACTTAACACATATCACATTTTGCACAGCACTTTAAATTATTGGTGAGTATACCTTCTGGCATCCATATTTTACTGAAAGTTGTTTTAAAATGGTGATATTTTAGACTTTTAGCCACATTCTCCTTATTTGACCCACAGTATTAACATAGAGCTTTGTACATGGAAAAGTTTAAAAGAAATTCTTTAGAGTTGGAAATATATGTTGAACTTGACTTGTCAAATTCTTTTGATTATTAGTAAATTTTTTTGAGCAATCATTTTGTTCAAATGTGATTTAATGAGTCTTATGTCTTTTCTTGGTTTTTCTTCTTTATGTGTTCTTGAAGAGCTGTGTTTCCGAAATGATTTGAGCAAAAATCCACTTTATATGAAAAGTGACTGGTTTGGCTAATAACAACATGTAATTGGAAAAAAAAAAAATCATTCCAAAAAGTTTTCTTTTTTTTAATGTTAATATTGAAAGCATAATGGCTTATTTTTCTGTAGATTATTAACACTCTGGTCTGGAACATTATCTACTAAAATTTCAATTTTATTATTTGTACCTCCAAATTAGCATATTATTGTGGGACTGTGAATGAAAGGTCCATGGATGGTGAGGCTAGAGTGTGAAAACATGTCACTGTCCTCAAATAATAGCTTCCATTCATCTAAATTCCTTTCCTTACCTCTGTTTACACACAGGTGTTTATGTAGTAAACAGTACATGGATGCACTATAATCTTGAAAACAAATGTTTATGCATAAATCAAGTTCAAAGTAATCTTAGTAGACATGGTTTTATGCCCTGCCATGATATCCTAAAATAAGTCATTATTATAGATAATCACTTTCTTATACTTTCTATAATTTTCTCCTGTTCCTTCATCAAGTTGAACATACATGAAATAAACTGCTGGTTTTCACTAAAACTAGACTTAATTTACTTCATATTTGTGATACTCATATTTCACTATGGAAATAATTTTTTGATTCCTTCAAAGGGTTTCCTTTTTAAGCATGTCTATCTTCTTTCTCTTTGTCCATCCAGACCTACTTCATATATCCATGCTGTCCCTTTGTTCTCTACTCAGCACAATTGGGTAACATGTTTAAGCAAAGCCTAAGTCTTTACTTGAAAACTTGCTATATTTTGTCTATCCCTTTTCACAAGTAACACCCCTGATAATGCTCAAAAGTAAGTAAGTTAATCGCTCAGTCGTGCCCGACTCTTTGGGACCCCATGGACTGCAGCCCACCAGGCTCCTCTTGTCCATGAGATTTTCCAGGCAAGGATACTGGAATGGGTTGCCATTTCCTTCTCCAGGGGATCTTCCCAACCCAGGGATTGAACCCGGGTTTCCTGCACTGCAGGCAGATTCTTTACCAACTGAGCTACAAGGGAAGCCCCATATATCTTGTTTATTTCTACCATAGAAGAAAGAACACCAATGTTGGAGGCAGACATTCAGTTTGAAATTCTCAGTAACATGTCTGATTTTCCTTCTTAGTAGACATGAGATAATATTATCTGCATGATAGATCTGTTTGGATAATTTGATCATATAATTGTGTAATACCTATAAAAGTAGTCATGCGATAAGAACTAAAAATATTAGTTCTTTTCTTTATATTGAGACTTCATTTATTATGATGTTCCTATTACAGGAGAAGTTGTGGGAACAATTTTTCTACATTAGTTGCATTCTCAGTAGTATCCACCATGGTAGATATTTGGTATATATTTGTTAAATAATGAATAAATAACTCACCTAGATGAGTTGCTATTAAAATAGTACTGTGTATATTTATCTTCTACATATATGTGTGTATGCACGTGTTTGTGTGTATTTGTCTGTGTACACATGCATGTCTCTTGATGCTACAGTTGTAGAGGGGAAGAAAAAGTAATTGAATGTTGCGGGGGGATTGTTTACTTGTTGACGTGTCAGTCAATTTATGTATCCTTATTTAAGTATCTATAATCACATGCATGTAAAAGAAGGGTATTTTAAATTAGTACCTACTTTCAAATTTATTTTCAGAAAGTTATATACTTGTGACACAATTAAATATAAGTTCTAAATTTTTTTTTACAAGTCAAAGTGTTGAGAATTAAAACAAGCAAAATGTTGCACAGAAATTCTTTTCACATTACTTATCTCAACCTCATTTTTTCTTGTCAGTGCTTTCTCTGTTTGCAAAAGTATAATGTTGTGAGAATGTTTATTATGAGCTTAGTTTTTCTATCATGTCTGTAAGTTTAGAAAGAAAATTATTATATTTGTTGTATCCAGATTTGGTTTATTCCAAGCCTATCTGTATGATAGTGATTCAGTAAATATTTTTGCTTGAATTTTCAAATGATCTTGCTTCTTACACAACCACAATAAAAAGTATAAGTAGGATAAAATTGAAAATTCATGAGATGTATAAGAATTGCTAAGATATATAACACTTTCATACTTATTATTCTGAACAATACATATTTTTATGTATTGCATATAATATATGACAAATTTTAACCTATTTAATGTTCATGTAACCATATGAATTTAGTAATATTGCTTCCCCGCCATTAACAGACAGGAAACCAAGGAACTGAATGCTTGAATGACTTATCCAATGTCTTAGTATTAGTAGAGTTGTGTGTATGTTAGTTGCTCAGTCATGTCCGACTCTTTACAACCCTATGAACTCTAGCCTGCCAGGCTCTGCTGTCCATGGAATTCTCCAGGCAAGAATACTGGAGTGGGTTGCCATTCCCTTCTCTAGGGGATCATCCCAACCCAAGGACTGAACCTGGGTCTCCTGAATTGCAGGCAGATTCTTTACTGTCTTAGCCACCAGGGAAGCCTACTAGTAGAGCTAATAATTCAAATTAGATGGTTTTGCTTCAGAACCCGTGCTCTTAACTACATACTGTGAACAGTAGTGCCAGAAATTCAGATAAATCTGTGTAATTTTGCCTTATAATGAATGCAAGGACTTCAGAAATATTTTCCAATGTGTTTTGATAGAATGAAGGTTATAATCCTCAGTAAACTATCTCTACTTTGAATATTTCTTTCCAGAAAAAAAAAATTAGATTTATACTCAAAATGTGAGATATATTTCACACTATTTCACAAAAGTGAAATATATACTGTCAATAGTTGCCTGAATAGAGGGAAAGAGAGAGGAAAGAAAAGGAAGACACAGTTAGCACTTGATTGATCAGTTTTAAAGATGCTCACTGTGAAAAACAACATCTTCAAAAGTGAGGTCATCTCCAGAATACAGAAAGTCCACTCCAGACACAGCAATCTAAACAAGATAAAGAGGCAAAGAAATACCCAACAGGTAAAGGAACATGAAAAATGCCCACCAAGTCAAACAAAAGAGGAGGAGATAGGGAATCTACCTGAAAAAGAATTTAGAATAATGATAATAAAAATGATCCAAAATCTTGAAAACAAAATGGAGTTACAGATAAATAGCCTGGAGACAAAGATTGAAAAGATGGAAGAAATGTTTAATAAAGACCTAGAAGAAATAAAAAAGAGTCAATTAAAAATGAATAATGCAATGAATGAGATCAAAAACACTCTGGAGGGAACCAAGAGTAGAATAACAGAGACAGAAGATAGGATAAGTGAGGTAGAAGATAAAATGGTGGAAATAAATGAAGCAGAGAGGAAAAAAGAAAAAAGGATCAAAAGAAATGAGGACAACCTCAGGGACCTCTGGGGCAATGTGAAACATCCCAACATTCGAATCATAGGAGTCCCAGAAGAAGAAGACAAAAAGAAAGGCCATGAGAAAATACTCGAGGAGATAATAGCTGAAAACTTCCCTAAAATGGGGAAGGAAATAGCCACCCAAGTCCAAGAAACCCAGAGAGTCCCAAACAGGATAAACGCAAGGCGAAACACCCCAAGACACATATTAATCAAATTAACAAAGATCAAACACAAAGAACAAATACTAAAAGCAGCAAGGGAGAAACAACAAATAACACACAAAGGGATTCCCATAAGGATAACAGCTGATCTATCAATAGAAACCCTCCAGGCCAGAAGGGAATGGCAGGACATACTGAAAGTAATGAAAGAGAATAACCTACAACCTAGATTACTGTACCCAGCAAGGATCTCATTCAGATATGAAGGATAATTCAAAAGCTTTACAGACAAGCAAAAGCTGAGAGAATTCAACACCACCAAACCAGCTCTTCAACAAATGCTAAAGGATCTTCTCTAGACAGGAAATGCAGAAAGGTTGTATAAACTTGAACCCAAAACAACAAAGTAAATGGCAACGGGTCCACACCTATCAATAATTACCTTAAATGTAAATGGGTTGAATGCCCCAACCAAAAGACAAAGATTGGCTGAATGGATACAAAAACAAGACCCCTATATATGCTGTCCACAAGAGACCCACCTCAAAACACGAGACACATACAGACTAAAATTGAAGGGCTGGAAAAAATATTTCACGCAAACGGAGACCAAAAGAAAGCAGGAGTCGCAATACTCATATCAGATAAAATAGACTTTCAAATAAAGGCTGTGAAAAGAGACAAAGAAGGACACTACATAATGATTAAAGGATCAATCCAAGAAGAAGATATAACAATTGTAAATATATATGCACCCAACATAGGAGCACCTCAATGTGTACGGAAAATGCTAACGAGTATGAAAGAAGAAATTAATAGTAACACAATAAGAGTGGGAGACTTTAATACCCCACTCACAACTATGGATAGATCAACTAAACAGAAAATTAACAAGGAAACACAAACCTTAAATGACACAATGGACCAGCTAGACCTAATTGATATCTATAGGACATTTCACCCCAAAACAATCAGCTTCACCTTTTTCTCAAGTGCACACGGAACCTTCTCCAGAATAGATCACATCCTGGGCCATAAATCTGGTCTTGGAAAATTCAAAAAAATTGAAATCATTCCAGTCATCTTCTCTGACCATAGTGCAGTAAGATTAGATCCCAATTACAGGAAAAAAAAATTGTTAAAAATTCCAACATATGGAGGCTAAATAACATGCTTCTGAATAACCAACAAATCATAAAAGAAATAAAAAAGGAAATCAAAATATGTATAGAAATAAATGAAAATGAAAACACAACAACCCAAAACCTATGGGACACTGTAAAAGCAGTGCTAAGGGGAAGGTTCATAGCATTACAGGCTTACATCTAGAAACAAGAAAAAAGCCATATAAATAACCTAACTCTACACCTAAAGCAATTAGAGAAGGAAGAAATGAAGAACGCCAGGGTTAGCAGAAGGAAAGAAATCCTAAAAATTAGGGCAGAAATAAATGCAAAAGAAACTAAAGAGACCATAGCAAAAAGCAACAAAGCTAAAAGCTGGTTTTTTGAAAAAATAAACAAAATTGACAAACCATTAGCAAGACTCATTAAGAAACAAAGGGAGAAGAACCAAATTAACAAAATTAGAAATGAAAATGGAGAGATCACAACAGACAACTCTGAAATACAAAGGATCATAAGAGACTACTATCAGCAGCTCTATGCCGATAAAATGGACAACTTGGATGAAATGGACAAATTCTTAGAAAAGTATAACTTTCCAAAACTGAACCAGGAAGAAATAGAAGATCTTAACAGAGCCATCACAAGCAAGGAAATCGAAATTGTAATCAGAAATCTTCCAGCAAACAAAAGCCCAGGACCAGATAGCTTCACAGCTGAATTCTACCAAAAATTTAGAGAAGAGCTAGTGTCTTCTATATGTATTTAACACTTTTAAGCAAAATTCCTTATTTTGAGTTGTAGGATCCTGGAAGATAGGGGAAGATAGGTTGCGTGTTTCATTCAATATTTTGCCCTATTTTCTTAGCACAGTACTTTGTAATTTAGTGGACACTCAGTAAACTTCTGCTAAATGAATTGATTATGATTGAGCATAATTAATTAATATAAATTATAATCTTCACAAATTTAATTACAAAAATAGTTAGAAAAGTAATATGGTTTAAATGTAGAATAATTTCTGAATTATTCTCAGAGTCTGGAATGAAAGCAAGACTCATACATTTAGCTGTTTTGTTTACACATATAGTAATCATAATGAATGATTTTTTTTAACTTTTCTATTATTAGTAAAAATTATATTTGTGGATATATTTACTGTGAGTAAACACCAAATGTATTTAAACCTATTGATGAACTATAGAAATTAATTATTATACTGAGTGTAATTTATTTATATTAATTTGTCCAGTGAGTCTGAATTACTTGTTTCAGTAAGTTTGGGGGTTGGGAAATAAACACTGTGGTAACACATAAGTTAATAATGTATTTTAGGTTACTTACTTATTTTTTTATATGATGTGTGTATTCATTACATTGAAGAAAGGAGGAGGTATAAAGATGTTCTTGTCAACAAGGAAACTTTCCGGGAAATGGTAAAACCTATATTTGATAACTTTTTTTTTTTTCTTGTTTGCAGGATTCTGAATTGGGTATTGGTGTTTCTGTTTTGAAGAATATTTCTTTTTGAGCTGTTTTGTTTTTAATCATCCATCTTGGGATACAGAAAAAGAATCAGAAAGACACTTATTTTAAGTTTAGAACACTCACTCCTGAGGCACCCTCACTGCCGAGCTCACGACCATGTGGCCATCACAGCTACTAGTCTTCATGATGCTCTTCGCACCGATAATTCATGGTAAGACTTTTAATTATATTTTTCTGTGACACTTAATGTTGTCTCAGTAATTTACGTTAGACCCTTTCTTTTAAATTTTTGTGCTATGATTTTGCATTTTTTGCCTACCATGTAATAATAACTGTAAGTAATGTAATTTAAGCTGCAGTAAATAGAATGTTTAGTTTTATTTCTTAAAATACCATTTAAAATGTGTATCTAACCAAGCTATTTTTTTAAATTTCATGTTTTATTATTTTTATCACCCTTAAGGAGTATCATTTGAATTATTAACTATCATTTATTATGAATTTAATTGACCTATTTTGCTAAGTAAAATAGCTTTTAATATAGTAAATGTCCTTTCGAAAGAAAACACTCCCAAACTCTGCTTTCCTGAACCCAGTAATTGTTTCTGAGTGTTTAGTACTTTGCTCAATCCTTAGCACACAAAATTAAATTGAAATCTCTCATTAAGACAGAATTGGGATATCCCTTTTAATGAGAAAAGAGACAAAAAGCATTATCAAAAGAGTATCAACATAAGCAAAATGTATTTTTCCTGAAACAAGCTAATATACTGATAAAAGACTGTATACATTGTTCATTTAGACATCTTGGTACTTATAGTATGAGTATGATAGGTAAGAAATGATCTATATCTTATTTTGCAAATTTTTATAAAACATCTAATTAGTCAATAAATAAGCAAAACAAATTCTGTACCACTTAGTATGATATTTATTTAATCCCTCTAAAAATTGCCAGATTACCGTCTATACATATGTTACTTTTTCCCAATGTATTGTTTTCTATTGATTATCATTGGTTTTGCCCTTAGATGAAAATGGCATAATACAGTCACTGTCACATATGTTAATGATAATTATAACAAAGAAAAAAGGACACAGCTGCACTTGCCACTGCTTAGGAGGTCTCATAGTATTATAGTTTAGCAGGCAGCTGAAATGACTTTTTAGCCTCCTTGGCTCACTTTTGGTTTTTAATTGACTATAGAAATCTACTGTACTTTGTCAGTGATGCAGTTCTTAATTTGATTCATTCATATATTTTAACATGAATTGCATTCTACTGTCAGTATAAAAACAGGATAAAATCACTTGCCTTTTGATATTTTCCCTAAATTTCCCCTGCTTTCACAACTTTTTTTCTAACAAATTGCTCTAAGATTAGTGCTTTTTAAAAAAAATAAAAGTAAAATTATACAACCATCTCATTTTAAACAATGTAAATTTGTTAAATATTTCAAAGTTTTTCCTTAATTCTTATACTGATGTGACACTTGTACATTCACATACTTGGGCATGTATAACATTTTGTGATATGGGACAGTATAGGAATTATGTTCCTTTAAGCAAATACTTTTCTAATTGTCAGTGTTCCTAAAGATGATTCTGCTTAGCCTTTTTGATATTATGAAAATGTCTCACTCGTAAGGTTATTTGAAGATTAAATAAATAGGATATGTAAAAAATCTAGCACAGAACATGGCTGATATTAAGTTATTGAACATGTTAATTTCCTTCATCTTACTATCTACCCTTCCAGTATATTTTTGTTCCAGTAAATTGTAACATCTAAGAATTAGCTTACCCTGAGAGCTTCTTCATTTGATACTGATATTCAGGAAAAAAGAAAAAAAACTCTTAAGTATATGTACAGTTCACATTTACAAAGTCAAGTCTAAAATTGTACTGTTAGAGCAAGGTAGGATAAAAATAGCAGAAATACACATTGTAAGAAAGACTTTCCTTTCAGAGGTGCAGTTTCTGGTCTCCTTAACCTGACACCTACTATGTATCTCATGGGTCCCAAAGATCACTGAACCTTACACTATGATTCTTGAGTTGAGACCTGTATTGAACAAGCATAGATAAACACACATATAATCTCTTCAAGTAACTCTAATAAGTTTTTAAAAACTAATAAAGCACAGAGAATACTGACCCTAGTATATAAAAATATATAAAACATTTTGACTAAAAAACTAAAATAATATTTTCATTTTCTGTGAACTACTTTATATCATCCTATGCATATCAGGCTAAACAATATAGAAACTTTCCACTTATAACTTTATTCTTTTTTTTTTTTTTTCTTTTTTTTTTAAAAAATATGGAACGCTTCACGAATTTGCGTGTCATCCTTGCGCAGGGGCCATGCTAATCTTCTCTGTATCGTTCCAATTTTAGTATATGTGCTGCCGAAGCGAGCACTATAACTTTATTCTTATTACCTTGTGTAAGTATTTTAAAATTTTTTTACCAGAGAAAATGCAAGTCAGTTTTGGCTGCGTTCTATGGAAGGCTTTCTCCGTTGCCTTGTGATGCCACTTCAGACTTGTAAATGAAGGGCTCCATGCAAGCAGACTTTTGGAGTTCAGCTTGCTCATAAACAGAAAGTGTGTGTGCCTTTGATCAGTGCAGAAGTCTAATAGAATTAAGCATTTTTGGAGTCCCCATTAGTCCTGGCTTGAAGGAATACCATATAGCTTGAAACCTGAGAAGATTGAAATAAAATAGATGTCTTAGTAATAGAGGTATTTTTTTTCTAAAACATCCCTGGATAGGGTGTCCTTGCCTACTGTTGATGCAATGCCTAGCTATATTTGTTCTTGAGAATTAACTTTTCTGGATATGACCCGAATTTCTGGCCTTTTCTCCAGAGTAAATAATAATGATGACTACTTCCCTGGTAGCTCAGACAGTAAAGAATCCACCTGCAATGCAGGAGACCGGGGTTCAACCCCTAGATCGAGGAGATCACCTGGAGAAGGGGATGTCTACCCACTCCAGTGTTCTTGCCTGAAGAATTCCAAGGACAGTGGAGCCTGGCATGTTACAGTCCATGGGGTCGCAAAGAGTTGGGCATGACTGAGTGACAAGGACATAGTGATTCAATGGCCACAAACTTTAAATGTATTGGTACAATTAATTATCCCAGCATTCTCACGGGTTTAATATTACTTATTATTATCATCATTACCATTAACTTTTTATAGTGAAAGTATTGGGGTACCAAGTGACCAAACAACTTGACTAAAGTTGCACATGAGACCCAGAGAGGTCTTAAAATGAAGGATTTAGCTTCTTGAGCTCTGGTCTTACTGCCAGTAAATAATCAGTTCCTGTTAAAGCCATTCTTCCCTGTAGAAAATTCCACATCACCTCGCTTGGTTCTTGTGAACAGATGAGGTAAAAAGGTAGATTTCTGCCTCTTCCGTGTTCTGGGCATAGACCGACTGGACATAGACCTATCTGGTCGTAACAGATCTGAGATAAAATTTCAGTTCTACTGCCTACAAGTTCTGTAACAGTTACTTGGTAAATTAGTTAACAGGTAACATTTATCATAGACTGTGAGTCCGATGACTGTGCTAGCTGCTAAAGCTATGGTAATGAACAAGGGATTTTTAATTCTTCCTTCAAGCTTATAGTAACTAAGAAATTTGTAAGCCTGCTTTATTTATTTATTTATTTATAAATTATTTATTTATTTATTTATTCTTTATTTATTCTGTAAGAATAAACACTTACTCCATGTGGGGTTATTTTAAGAAATGAATGATATACACATAGTTCCTAACATAGTGCTTGTCACTCAGTAAATCTTTCTGTTTTATTTTCCTACCCCTAATTATTTGAAATAGAGCTAAACCTCTCAGCATTAGATAAGGAAGATATACAATTATACTTATTCTTACCCTGAGAATTGAAGTCTTTTGCTACTAGAACCTCAGGATTTTGGTTTTGCCAGAAAATTTTAATAATAGTATATAAACAAAATTATTGTCAAACTGATTATATATATCAGATATATATAAAGACAATATATAATTGTCAGTATATTATAGTATATAGTTCTCTATTGTCAGTGGTAGTAGTATGTAATTGTCAGTGATGCATTTTTGCATGATTTCTGCATGGGTCAAATTAGAAACTAAGCTAAATAATTAATTCTGAATAATATTTACATTAGTTGAGTAATCTCCCACATCATCCTAGAGAGTCTGGCCAGTATTTTTTATAAGAAAATAAACTTAAATTAGTATATCCACATTTTGTGTATATTTATATATATACAACTTTAAACTTAAGAAATGTCTCTGGTTCTGTGTTTATCTGTCCATATTTTCTGTCTCTGTGTACCTCTGTATTTCTATTTTTCTGTTTTCCATGACTGTGTCTCCTTCCTCTATAACCATAAAATCCTTATCTATAATGCAATGAGACCTGGCAGAAGGAAAGAGAAGTAGTGAAAGCAGATGGCCAGTTCTTTGCTGTTAACTAATGTAGTGTTGCATGAAGATAAAAGACTTTTTTGTTCTAATGATGTGGTTGGGAGCAAGGGAAAAGAGATGGATCAGAGAACAAAAATCCAGTGATAACATGAACACCTGGGACTCATCCTGACTGGCCGCAAAACAGTATCATGGTTCAGTATACGACCCACACTAGGAGATCTGTCCTTGGGAGGGACGTTCCCCAAGCCATAATGGGTTGGGAGTTGAGAAGGTGATTGCGATGCTCAAATATTTTAACTGCATCTTATGTTAATTAAACCGTACTTAGCAAATGTGTCACAATGACAGAGATAGAAAACAGGATCATTTTAGCTTACTGTGTGTAAAAGGGAATGGTATTTTTAGTGAATCTTTGCAGAAAAAAGTAGAATTTAAAAAATTCTTTCTTGAGCCACCATATATGTACTTTTTTCCCCAAGTCTATTTTGTGTTGGTAAAGTTGAATGTGTATTGATGTGTTAATGACCTTTAAAGCTAATAAGTTAATTATTATAAACAGTTGTTAGCAGGGACAAAACAATGATCAAACACATATATCTTGTACTATATGTTTCTATTTAATTTGCTTTATTATTAATCTATTTTTAGTTATAGTAATATTTAATGTGTCAATGATTTAAAATAATAATTCAAAATATTTTAACCTCTAATAATATGTGAAGCTTGAGAAAGTACCAAACTAATTTTACCACAGAAAATAGTACCATATAAATTTGTTTATGAAGTCATGTTTTATTAGTGGTGAAAAAGGTAGGTTGACGTCTAAGCTGTACTTAGCTTTTTTTTTTTTCTTCTTTTCTAGAAATTAATCATCCTTTAAATGTTTATAATGCTTGCTAGCCTAGACAGTTTGTAAACTTGCAGTAATATTACTATCTGTATGGTCAAATATGTTATACTGAGAAATCTTTGTCATCATCATGATACATGAGATTATTGAGAACACATCCAATAGCATCTATTAACACATTAGCCACTTGGTACTGAAATTCAAAATAAATATTAATATATATTTCAGAAGTTAACTGTGCAGTCTCTGGTACAGCAGTATGTGCCACCCGTATGGACTCCTGAAAGCTTTCCTTTGTAAGAATGTGTTTAGGAGCCTTCTCTATGCATTCGGTGTGCAGTTTGGCAATTGGAAAATAATTTTATTTTGCCTTTGCAAAACATGTTCTGTGAGAATTTTATTGTAGTGAGACTCCTCTGCAAGTAACAAATGTGCACTTTGAGAGCAAAGTAGTGTTTTCTATCTTCAGATTTTATGTACTGTGACTGTTTCGAGGGTTTAGGATCATGTATTATTTTTTGTGCTTCTTGGCTTTGGGGTAGACTCATTATACTAGGATGGTCGTTGTGCACTTGATGTTGAATAAATTTCAAGTAATTTGATATGTAATATATAAGTATCTAATTATCTGTCTCCCTCTTCTTTGCATTGCTATTTATTTTCATTTTCAATGTACGAATAGTGCTCTTACATTTATAATTTCATGTAAATAGCCATAGGACATTTTTCATACAATTATTTCCTGCATTCAGATTGGAAAGTAATTGCTAATGACCAATCAAAAAATTGAAATGCAATAGGAAAGAGTCTTATCATGCAAATAAGATGCTATATATCAATGTTATATTATGATCTGTTTTAATTTGACAGTTTAGAATAAGGCCCTGTTGAAAACTAGGGTTGAGTCATTCTCTAATTTATTTCAGATTTTTAATTGATGAATTAAAAACAAACTTTTTTTTAATAATTGCATTTTTTTTTCTATTTGAATCTATGTTTCTTTACCATCATAGCACAACTAGTTTCTTTAAATATAAAAACTTGTCTTTGTTTCAGAAAAACTGTGTATGAATGATTTGACCAAAGGTGTTAGGCTAGCTAAGGATTTGCAAGAGAAATATGCTGGTTGTATTTCCACAAGTAATGGATAGACATCTTCAAACAAAACTAGGCTCTCACAGTGACACTTAATACACTTTTTGTGTTTATTTGCTCTATGCACACTGTAGTTTGTGGTGGTATGAATGTCATGAAGTCAAGGTTATAGCTTGATAGAGTATAAGAACATAGTCTCGTCTATTTCTTTGTTTGACATTACCAGTGTCACCTATTTTAATGTTGAAGTAATCCCCCTCAAAGAAATTTAAATCAGAAGGTAAAAATTCAATAATCCCATGACCTGGTGGTATAATTAATACTAATGGTTGTTAGATATTTTTTGCAGTTGTGAAAGCGCATATTTTTTAAAAGTAGAATAACTTTAGAAATAAAAGTTGTATCTTTAATACTGATTTCACCTTAAAATTAAGACATTTCTAGCCCTTCATTAAAGTTTCAAAACTTATGATAGCATGTTATATGAAGGGATCATTGTTTATCTAACCATATATTACTGGCTCAGCATTGAAGGTCATTGATACATTACAGTTACAAATCACAGTATAAGGGAACATGGTTGTATAAAAATTTAACTGTATCTTTGTACCCATAGAAGAAAATCTCTTGATAGTATGGAAAGTAAAAGAATGACTATTTTTTTAATAATTCACAACTGTCTAAAATAAATTGTCATAAATGATCAAAGCAGCCTTGCTTATTATCACCACAATTTGCTTAAAATAATTACACAAGTTTTGGCTACTATAATAATGAACAAAATATAAATAAGAGTAAATATTAAAATATTAAGATATAATTGTTATTTGCAGGGGGATTATGATGCATTCAGAAAATTAATAATATGATGACTTTCTCAGAATTAGTTAGAGCACTAAGTTCAGGTTTATGATTCATACATGCATATATGATTACATCACAATAGAAATGAAATACCTGAGTTACTTAAGGAATATAGGAGGAACTATATTAAACCTTTGAGAAGAAACCTGAGAAATTTACCATGAATTGTACCATGTTCCTGAATAAAAAAAGGGTAGGAACAGCAAAATTTTGTTATCTCCAAGTTAATTTTTATGTATGCTCGCACAACTGCATTCAGAGTACCGATGTTAGCTTTTCCGTATAGAAATTTAACAACATTATTCTAAAATATATATTGATATATATAAAATATTAAGCAAAATTTTACAAAAGTAAAAAGAGTAATAGGAAGATATAAATTTAACATATATTATGAAGGAACAGTAATTAAGATATAATATTAAAATTAGGGTAACTGATCAATTGTGAAAATGAGATTCCTAAAACATCACTGCACTTTATATTTGTGTTGTAATTTTCAAGGAATGACTCCTCAGAAAATCAAATATCTAAGACAAGAAAGAGTCAAATAAGGATCAAATCGATTGTGTGTGTATGTTTTTCCAATTATACATTATGAAACTTGTGGAGAAAGACTTCTTTGAGTTGCTTAGTTTAATTTCCATTCTTAATGTATTAGATAGCATAAACTTTGGCTGTGGTCACAGTAGAATTCAAAATGAATAATAGCTTCTAGAGAATATTTTCTTGTTCACCAAACATTTCAAGAAAGGTAAATGTTTCTGGTTGGACAGTGTGTGTGTGTGCGCGCACCTGAGAGAGAGAGTCTGTGTATGAAGAACAGAGGAGATGCCATTCTCTTGTTCTCGCAATTCTTTATAGACTCAGTCTATTAATGGCACAAAAGTTCCAATATCTTTCTGAGGCTCATTGTCATTCCTGTCCACAGAAGGAAGAAGAATACTGGGAGGATTCCAGTGGGAGGTTCTTATATGGATATGCTTGGAAATAGTGCACATTACTTTTGCTTCCACTTCCATTAATTAAAACTCTGCCTCATAGTCACACCTATAAATAAGTCTGAAAATTGTAGTCCTCTTGTGATGAAGGAAGAAGAAAATAGTTATAAAATATATTGTAGTTATTTAAAAATTAGATTTGATGCATCAATATCTTTCTTAATGTATAAATGGGTATTTAAAATATCTTTCCTGAGACATATTTCATATACCATAAAATTTACCCATTTAAAGTGCTTAGTTCAGTGGATTTTAGTGTTTGCATAGTTGTGCACCTTTTAGAATGTAATTAGTCTTCCAAAAAGAAATCCTACATCCATTAGTAGTCACATCCATCTTCCCCTTGGGAAAACCCAGTCCCTGACCATCACTAATCAATGTCTCTATGCATTTCCCTATTGTAGACATTGCAACTTGCTTCGTTCATTTAGCATATTATTTTAAAAATTTATGTATACCATGGCATGGCATGTATCAGTAATTCTTGTTTTGTTTCCAAGTAGCCTGATGAATAAATATACCACATTATATTTACCAGTGGATGGAAATTTGGATTATTCCCCACTTTTTGGCTATTTTGTATAATGTGGTTATGAAAATTCATGCATAAATTTTTGTGTGGATGTTTTCACTTTTCTTGGGTATCAACCTAGGACTGGACTTGCTGAGTCACGTGATTACTATATGCAACATTTTGAGGAAGTGCTAAACTACTTTCCAAAGTGGTTGCACAGGTATATGTTGCAAACATTAACATGAATGTTCTTACATTCTCAACTATACTTGTTACTGTCTTTTTCCTTTTAATCAATCTGGTCAAAATGAAGTAGTATGTCATTGTATTTTTTTTTTTTTTTTTTTTTTTTGACAAGCTAAATTTTTTCTTTTTTTTTGCTACTCAGTAGTTTCTTTTTGGTGATCTATTTTAAATATAGTAGTTTGTACATGTCAATCCTAAATTCCCAGTCTTGATTTACATTTCTCTAATGCATAATCTTGAGCCTATTTTTGTGTACTTGGTCATTTGCATATCTTACTTGAAGAAATATTATTTAATCATTTCTTTTTTATTTTTTGTTTCTAAGTGTTCTTTATATAAATATATATTTTTTTAAAAGATCACAGGGTACCATTGTTACAGCACATTTGGATTTAAGAAATCTTTAGATTTCATTTTCTAAGAGGCTTTTTGCTTGAGTTTGCCCACCTAAATCTCAGCTATTTTAAATTCACAGTGAAATCATGTATCATTTGTCTAGCCCCACTTTTTACTTATGAATTTGTGTTCTAAAAATAGTTCATTAACTTTTTTTTTATATGATTGCAAAAACTACTAATTGACAATGATTGAAACTTTATTCTGATACGTGAATTGTATAGTGGTGAATTAGTAGTTAGGTAATTCATTGGATTCTTCTAGTTAGTTTCCAATTACTCCTCCTTAAGAAAATGATAAAGAACATTAAGCTTTATTTGTGATGGCCAAAAGCGTTTCTATTTTTGTTCTAGTCTGAATTCTCACAGATTCAGAAAATCCTCTTTTTTACATTTTTTGTATCTTGGCTCAAATTTATAAATAGCACGTCTTTTATTTCCATAGACTTATTTTATCTGGTATGTTCTACAAACAATTCAATGCCTCTTTAAATCTCAAGAAAGTTTTGTGATTTGTTGTATCTGTCAAATCTACACATGTTACTTAGTATCCTTTGAACTCACTCATATCACATCTTTAAACAAACAGAAAAAGATGAGAAATGGAAAAGAACTTGAGGTATTATTTGGAAAAAATCCTAGTCAACTTGCACTATTTCGGTGCATTGGACTTATCTGAAATATAACTATTTCAGGAGAAAAGATTAGGACTAAATAAAAATAATGATTTATAAATATTACTACTGAACAGTTGTTACATTTTTAAGAAACCCTGAATAAAGGAAGATGTCGTATTTAGAAAGTAATGCTTACATGAAGCCCTGAAACTGAAGTTTATAGTATTATTCAACTTAAACTGCTTTGGAATTCTAATTTGCATGGTTCTATTGAATGAAGTTAAAAGATTTCAGGCCTTAGAATCTAATTCCAATCTAATTCTGTTACTTCCAAGAAACATGACCTTAACCAATTTGAATCACAGTTTCCTTATTTGTTATAAGGGTAATTAGGCCTACTTTGTTGTAGTATGAGAATTAAGTAAAATAATGTATAGAAAGGGCTTAGCACCAAGCCTCACACATTTAATCTTGGGAAAATGTGGTCATTAAAACATACCTTTAGGAATTAGACCTAAAAACCAAATGACCTGGATAGTTAGAAAATTTTTAAATACTACACTGTCTTGGGTCACTTACTTTCCATAGTGTTTTTCAAAGACTGCATTGTATATTCTTAATCCCCAAATGTGACAGTTTCTCTAATTATGAGTCTACACATTTGTACACACATTCCATCATTATATTCAGGACTCACCCACTGGACTGTAACCAAATCTTTAATGAGTTACTAATGAACATCTTAAGCTTAGATAAGCAGGAAAAAAAAAGTTTGAGTGTTGAAAAACTATTCATTGTTAAGCCTGTTGCTTTTAATTAGTCTCTAAACCCAGTGAAATTTCCTGTCTTTACTAATCTTCCCAAGTTTGAAGGAACTGAATAATAAGTGACACATGTACCCTCCCTTTGATATTATTAATGTAATGTGAAGTAAAAAGGGATAAATACATTGAGCTGAATTAGAAAAATCATTGTTTGATTAAATACAAAGAAAAAATAATATACAAATTCAAAATAGTATTTTGCAATGATTCATTTTTTTTCTGAGACTCTGGTGACTTCAAAACCAGTTAATTTTGTTGTTGAATTAGAAAATAACAGTTATCATGAGGAAAAAAGATCCAGACATTATTAGACCATGTAGATGAAAAAAAAAATCCTCTATATGGATGAAAGAAGAAACAGCTTTTACATATTATTGCTTCTCTCCAAGCTGTTAGAGGTACTGTGAAAGTAGTGATCACAGACACTACCTGAATTAGATCAGGACTATTATTTTCTGGAGCTCTTGTTATAAATCAACAATGGTGGTGACTGTTTAGCAATGATTCATTTTAAAAATTCCTTTTGATAGTGAAGTTGGTGAAACCATGCAGACCTTAAGGACACATGATTAAATAATGAAGACAGATAATACATAAAATTCAAAGCAACAGGCTGACACGATGCTCCCTCCAGGGAGCTCTCATATTTGCTTAAAGGGAACCCTTTAATATTAGTCACAGTGGCTCAGGACAGTTGGAAGAGCTGAGAAAGCCCAGATGTTTTACGGGTTACACACTGTTGTCAGAGGCAGGCTTGACCTCGTGTCTATGCACACAAATTAAAAATCAGCATGTCAGTTTTTAAAAGTGAGAGTCCAATAATAATCACACTCTCTCTGTATATATCAAAATATAAAAACATTGTCAGTTGTTTTGACCTGTGAGCTTGTTAGCATGTCTGCTTTCTTGTGAACCAATATTAAGGCATTCATTTTGTATATGTGCTGAGGATGGGGTTGATTGGTAGAAGTTCCTTATTATTTGAAAAATCATCCATAAAACGTTTTCATTCTTCTCAACTACCTTCAGAAATGCCAGTTATGATTAGCTTAGGATGGGGAGAAAGCACTCACTAACAAGACAGATCTCTGTCAAAATATGTATAATTTTTTGCTATTTTTTTTCCCTACATGTCAAGTTCAGGTGTCAATGGGATTAAGGTAAAGTGCCTCATTACTATAGTTACAAAGATTTTCAAAGAAATTATTTAGGACATTCTGAAGGCACATTTTCTATACCATTAAAATGTTAACATTCTGTAAGAGGAGAGAAGAGGAAGGGAAATTAAAAGAATATTTGTATTCTCCAAAGAATAAATTCCAGAGTTATACTTTTGTTATCATGAATTGAAATCTGTTTGCATTATGTTTACAAAGAGACAGTTGTGACATTTTATTTAATTTAAATGAAAATAATGTCCTTTCAAGAGCTGATTTATTTTTTTTACAAATTTGTATCAGTACCAGAATTTTATTCTCTGCTTATTCATTTTGACAAATATTTGAGATATTTCTATTGCAGTATTTCAGAGTAAGCAACCATTATAGTGAACGACAATTTTTTATTTCTTTTTAGAACATAGAAGATAACATGGTTGAAAGACAATTAAAAATAATCTCTTAATGTTGTTTCTTTTGTTTTTTAACACTGGGAATTTAATTTCCCTTTAGCTTTATTCATAACAGGTGTTTGCTTTTTCCATTAGTCAGGATGTCTTATATAGCTTTCAGAACTTGAATATTCAGTCTTTTGATGAAAGTTTAAAACATTTAAAAGTGTTTCATTTTCCTGTAACAAGCTCTGTTTTATAAAAGAGCGAGAAACTCAGTTTGAAAGCAAAGTTTTATATACACATAGAGCATATGAACACTACATAAGACAAGCATTAGAAGAATCTGTCGAGTTAAATAATATAAGCATATACTCTAAAGGTTGCTTCATCATATACAGGTAGAAAATTCATCACTTCTGAGCCATTTCTTCTAAGACCCGGAATTAAATCAGAGTGTTCTCTGTATTAGAACTCGCATGATGTAGTTTCTACCTGATAGTTTCTACCTTAGTCAGGTAGATTGGAACATTTATGATAATTGTTAGAGATTACTTTGCTGCTGATAAATTGCTAAGTCATATCCGACTCTTTGCCATGGTGTGGATAGCAGCACTACAGGCTTCCCTGTCCTTCACCATCTCCCAGAGTTTGCTCAGATTCATGTCCCTTCAGTCAGTGAAGATCTCTAACCATTTCATCATCTGCAACCCTCTTCTCCTTTTGCCTTCAATCTTTCCCAACATCAGGGTCTCCAATGGGTCAGTTCTTCACATCAGGTGATCAAAGTATTAGAGCTTCAGCTCAACATCAGTACTTCCAATGAGTATTCAGGGTTGATTTCCTTTAGGATTGACTGGTTTGATTTCTTTACAGTCCAAGGGACTCTCAAGAGTCAAGAAACTCTCCAGAACCACAAATTGAAATCCTCAATTCTTTGGTGCTCAGCCTTCTTTATGGTCTGAGTCTTATATCCGTACATGACTACTGGACAAATCATACCTTTGACTGCATGGACCTTTGTAAGCAAGGTGATGTCTTTACTTTCTAGGTTTGTTATAGCTTTCCTTCCAGGAAACAGGCATCTTTTAATTTCATGGCTGTACTCACCATCTACAATCATTTTGGAGCCCAAGGAAATAAAATCTGTTACAGCTTCCACTTCTTCCCCATCCATTTGTCACGAAGTGATGGGACTGGGTGCCATGATCTTAGTTTTTAGACTGTTGACATTTCAAGCAGCTTTTTCACTCTCCTCTTTCCCCCTCATCATTAGGCTCTTTACTTCCTCTTCACTCTGTGCCATTAGACTGGTATCATATGAATAATGGAGTTTGTGGATATTTCTCCTGGCAGTCTTTATTATAGCTTTTGATTTATTCAGCCTGGCATTTTGCATAATGTACCCTGCATATAATGTAAGTTAAATAAACAGGGTGAAACTCTACAGACTTTTTTTTTATTCCTTCCCCAATTTTGAATCAGTCTGTTATTCCGTTAAGGTTCCAACTTTTGCTTCTTGACCTCCATACAGATTTCTCAGGTGGCAGGTAAGGTGATCAGGCAGAGAAGTTCTCATATTCCTATCTTTTTAAGAATTTTCCAGTTTGCTGTGATCCACACAGTCAGTGACTTTAGCATAGTCAATGAAGCAGAAGTAGATGTTTTTTCTGGAATTCACTTGCTTTGTCTATTGCTCAACAAATGTTGGCAATTTGATCTCGGGTTCCTCTGCCTTTTCTAAATCCAGCTTGTACATCTGGAAGTTCTCAATTCACATAGTGCTGAAGCCTAGCTTGAAGGACTTTGATAATAAACTTCGTAGCATGCAAAATGAGTGCAATTGTACCCAGTCTATAAAGCAATTTTGCAGCTGTCATATATACTTTAGGGAGAAATCAGGAAAGAAGTAATTTATTAATATAGCCAGAAGAAGGTGCTGGCAGAAAGGTAGAGTCTTTCAGGTATGCATAAAGAAGCACAAAAAATGGGAAATGACAGTTACTTAAAAGAAGAGAAATAATAGCAATCATCTCTCTCCCTCTCCTTTTCTTTCTTGCTCCCTCCCTCCTCTTCTACACTTTCTCTATAGATAGATAGATAGATATAGATATGGCACTAAATTGGATTAGATATTTTGTATAACTCAGTCATTTTTTGTTAACAAGTATTTCAATATAATTTGTAGCATTTATGTAGCACGTTGCCATTAGTTGAACATCTTTTCACATAATACGTCAGTGACTACTCATAGCAACTCTTTGAATCATACATAGTAGTATCATTAATTAAAAGATGCACAAATAAACTTGGAACTGTCAATCTAATGATGCAGTGGCATTTCACATAGTTATTAGAAGAGAAACTCAAATCAAAATCCCTTAACCAGCTCTTAGAGGCTTCTTTTAAAGCATTTTAACAGCCTACTGAGAATCACCTTATTTTGTAGACCTGTGATTTTATTTAGAAATAAAACAATCAGAGCAGCATATGTTAATAGAAGAATGAACTAGATAAAAGAGGAAAAGGAAAGAAGTAAAGTTTGTAAACTTTAATTTAAGTAAAGCAATATTGTATTTGCTTAAATGTTGGAAATAAAAAAGACAAATATTCGAAGACAAGTGTCTTCTAGAAGTAGATTGATGTGTTTTGCACATAACCTCTTTGCATTGAATTTAGACAAGCGGATGGAGAATGTCATAGTACAGATATCCCATGTTTCTCAGCATGAGGGATGACTTGCTTCTTCATATGCAATTGGGTGGGTGGCTCAAGAACAGAGTGAATTTGTAGTCACAGTCCCCTTGTATGAAACTTACCAATTTTTAGCAGGGATAATCTTACAGTTATTATCTATTGTATGAGTTGAGGGTTCTTTCCAGACTTGAGACTACGTATTTTTAATGGAATGCCAGACATATAACTGCAATATTTATCTTGAAGACTTAGTTTTATAATAGCCTCAGGAAAAAAAATTAGGTTTATATTTATAACTCAAATATTTCCCCAGAATATATATAATACCTTAAGGATAACATATACACTATTTTTAAAAATAAAACTAAAAAAAATTTTAAAAATTAAAAAAAAAAAAGATTTTAGCTCTGTTCTAAGAAAATTAGAGGTACCAAGGGAACATTTCATGCAGATGGTCTCACTAAAGGACAGAAATGGTAGGGACCTGACAAAAGCAGAAGACATTAAGAACAGGTGACAAGAATACACAGAAGACCTGTAAAAAAAAAAAAAAAGATCTTCACAACCCAGATAATGACAATGGTGTGATCACTCACCTAGAGCCAGACATCCTGGAATGTGAAGTCAAGTGGGCCTTAGGAAGCACCACTACGAACAAAGCTAGTGGAGGTGATGGAATTCCAGTTGAGCTATTTCAAATCCTAAAAGATGATGCTGTGGAAGTGCTGCACTCAACATGCCAGCAAATTTGGAAAACTCAGCAGTGGCCACAGAACTCGAAAAGGTCAGTTTTCATTCCAGTCCCAAAGAAAGGCAGTGCCAAAGAATGCTCACACACTAGTAAAGTAATGTTCAAAATTCTCCAAGCCAGGCTTCAGCAACATGTGAAAGGTGAAAATCCAGATTTTCAACCTGGTTTTAGAAAAGGCAGAGGGAATAAGACCAAATTGCCACGTCCACTGATCACTGAAAAACCAAGAGAGTTCAAAAAAAAAAAAAAAAAAAAAAAAAAAACACATCTATTTCTGCTTTACTGACTATGCCTAAGCCTTTGACTGTGTGGATCACAATAAACTGTGGAAAATTCTGAAAGAGATGGCAAAACCAGACCACGTGACCTGCCCCTTGAGAAATCTATATGCAGGTCAAGAAGCAACAGTTAGTACTGGACATGGAACAACCGACTGGTTCCAAATAGGTAAAGGATTACGTGAAGGCTGTATATTGTCACCCTGCTTATTTAAATTTTACGCAGAGTACATCATGAGCAATGCTGGACTGGAAGAAGCAAAAGCTGAAATAAGATTACCGGGAGAAATATCAATAACCTCAGATATGCAGATGACACCACCCTTAAGGCAGAAAGTAAAGAAGAACTAAAGAGCCTTTTGATGAAAGTGAAAGAGGAGAGGGAAAAAGTTGGCTTAAAGCTCAACATTCAGAAAACTAAGATCATGGCATTCAGTCCAATCACTTCATGGCAAATAGATGGGGAAACAGCAGAAACCGTGGCTGCTTTATTTTTCTGGGCTCCAAAATCACTGCAGATGGTGATTGCAGCCATGAAATTAAAAGACACTTACTCCTTGGAATGAACTTTATGACCAACCTAGACAGCATATTAAAAAGCAGAGACATTACTTTGACAACAAAGGTCCGTCTGGTCAAGAAATCAAAAAAGAAATCAAAATATGCATAGAAACAAATGAAAATGAAAACACAACCACCCAAAACCTATGGGACACTGTAAAGCAGTGCTAAGGGGAAGGTTCATAGCATTACAGGCATACCTCAAGAAAAGAAAAAATTCAAATAAATAACATAGCTGTAACACCTAAAGCAACTAGAGAAGGAAGAAATGAAGAACCCCAGGGTTAGCAGAAGGAAAGAAATCCTAAAAATTAGGGCAGAAATAAATGCAAAAGCAACAAAAGAGACCATAGCAAATATCAACAAAGGTAAAAGTTGGTTTTTTGAAAAGATAAACACAATGGACAAACCGTTAACCAGACTCATCAAGAAACAAAGGGGGGAGAACCAAATCAACAAATTTGAAATGAAAATGGAGAGATCACAGCAGACAGTACTGAAATACAAAGGATCATAAGATATTACTACCAGCAGCTCTATGCCAATAAAATGGACAACTTGTGAGAAATGGACAAATTACTAGAAAAGTATAACTTTCCAAAACTGAACCAGGAAGAAATAGAAGATCTTAACAGACCTATCACGAGCACAGAAATCGAAACTGTAATCAGAAATCTTCCAGCAAACAAAAGCCCAGGACCAGATAGCTTCACAGCAGAATTCTACCAAAAATTGAGAGAAAAAATAACACCTGTCTTACTCAAACACTTCCAGAAAATTACAGAAGAAGGTAAACTTCCAAACTCATTCTATGAGGCCACCATCACCCTAATTCCAAAACCAGACAAAGATACCACACACAAAAAAGAAAACTATAGGCCAATATCACTGATGAACATAGATGCAAAAATCCTTAACAAAATTCTAGCAAACAGAATCCAACAACATATTAAAAAGATCATACCTCTAGACCAAGTGGGCTTTATGCCAGGAATGCAGGGATTCTTTAATATCCACAAATCAATCAATGTAATACACCACATTAAGAAATTGAAAGATAAAAACCATATGATTATCTCAATAGATCCAGAAAAAGCCTTTGACAAAATTCAACATCCACTTATGATTAAAACTCTCCAGAAAGCAGGAATAGAAGGAACATGCCTCAACATAATAAAAGGTATATATGACAAACCCACAGCAAACATTGCCCTCAATGGTGAAAAATTGAAAGCATTTCCCCTGAAATCAGGAACAAGACAAGGGTGCCCACTCTCACCACTACTATTCAACCTAGTTTTGGAAGTTTTGGGCACAGCAATCAGAACAGAAAAAGAAATTAAATGAATCCAGATAGGAAAAGAAGAAGTGAAACTCTCACTATTTGCAGATGGCATGATCCTCTACATAGAAAACCCCAAAGTCTCTACCAGAAAATTACTAGAGCTATTCAATGAATATAGTAAAGTTGCAGGATATAAAGTTAACACACAGAAATCCCTTGCATTCATATACACTAGCAATGAGAAAAGAGAAAGAGAAATTAAGGAAACAATACCATTCACCATTGCAACAAAAAGAATAAAATATTTAGGAGTATATCTACCTAAAGAAACAAAAGACCTATACATAGAAAACTATAAAACACTGATGAAAGAACTCAAAGAGGACACAAATAGATGGAGAAATATACCGTGTTCATGGATTGGAAGAATCAACATTGTGAAAATGAGTATATGACCCAAAGCAATCTATAGATTCAATGCAATCCCTATCAAGCTACCAACGGTATTCTTCACAGAACTAGAACCAATAATTTCACATTTGGTATGGAAATACAAAAATCCTCGAATAGCCAAAGCAATCTTGAGAAAGAAGAATGGAACTGGAGGAATCAACTTGCCTGCCTTCAGGCCCTACTACAAAGCCACAGTCATCAAGACAGTATGGTACTGGCACAAAGACAGAAGTGTAGATCAATGGAACAGAATAGAAAGCCCAGAGATAAATCCATGAACCTATGGACACCTTATCTTCGACAAAGGAGGCAAGAATATACAAAGGAAAAAAGACAACCTCTTTAACAAGTGGTGCTGGGAAAACTGGTCAACCACTTGTAAAAGAATGAAACTAGAACACTTTCTAACACCATACACAAAAATAAACTCAAAATGGATTAAAGATCTAAATGTAAGACCAGAAACTATAAAACTCCTAGAGAAGAACATAGGCAAAACACTCTCCGACATAAATAACAGCAGGATCCTCTATGACCCACCTCCCAGAATATTGGAAATAAAAGCAAAAATAAAGAAATGGGACCTAATGAAACCTAAAAGCTTTTGCACAACAAAGGAAGCTATAAGTAAGGTGAAAAGACAGCCTTCAGAATGGGAGAAAATAATAGCAAATGAAGAAACAGGCAAAGGATTAATCTCAAAAATATACAAGCAACTCCTGCAGCTCAATTCCAGAAAAATAAATGACCCAGTCAAAAAATGGGCCAAAGATCTAAACAGACATTTCTCCAAAGAAGACATACAGATGGCTAACAAACACATGAGAAGATGCTCAATATCACTCATTATATGAGAAATGCAAATCAAAACCACAATGAGGTACCATTACACGCCAGTCAGAATGGCTGCTATCCAAAAGTGTACAAGCAATAAATGCTGGAGAGGGCATGGAGAAAAGGGAACCCTCTTACACTGTTGGTGGGAATGCAAACTAGTACAGTCACTATGGAGAACAGTGTGGAGACTCCTTAAAAAACTGGAAATAGAACTGCCATATGACCCAGCAATCCCACTCTTGGGCATACACACCATGGAAACCAAATCTGAAAGAGACACGTGTACCCCAGTGTTCAACGCAGCAGTGTTTATAATAGCAAGGACATGGAAGCAACCTAGATGCCCATCAGCAGATGAATGGATAAGGAAGCTGTGGTACATATACACTATGGAATTTTACTCAGCCATAAAAAAGAATTCATTTGAATCAGTCCTAATGAGATGGGTGAAACTGGAGCCCATTATACAGTGTGAAGTAAACCAGAAAGATAAAGACCAATACAGTGTACTAATATATATATATGGAATTTAAAAAGATGGTAACAATAACCCTATATGCAAAACAGAAAAAGAGACACAGATGTACAGAACAGACTTTGGGACTCTGTGGGAGAAGGCGAGGGTGGGATGTTCTGAGAGAACAGCATTGAAACAAGTATACTATCAAGGGTGAAACAGATCACCAACCCAGGTTGGATGCATGAGACGGGTGCTCAAGGCTGGTGCACTGCGAAGTCCCAGAGGGATGGGATGGGGAAGGAGGTGGGAGGGGGAATCGGGATGGGGAAAACATAAATCCATGGCTGATTCATGTCAATGTATGGCAAAAACCACTAAAATATTGTAAAGTAATTAGCCTCCAATGAATAAAAATAAATGGATAGAGAAAAAAAAAAAAAAAGGCAGAGACATTACTTTGTCAACAAAAATCCGTCTAGTCAAGGCTATGGTTTTTCCAGTGGTCATGTATGGATGTGAGAGTTGGGTTTTGAAGAAAGCTGAACCCTGAAGAATTGATGCTTTTGAACTGTGGTGTTGGAGAAGACTCTTGAGAGTCCCTTGGACTGCAAGGAGATCCAATCAGTCCATCCTAATGGAGATCAGTCCTAGGTGTTCATTGGAAGGACTGATGTTGAAGGTGAAACTCCAATACTTTGGCCACCTCATGCAAAGAGCTGACTCACTTGAAAAGACCCTGATGCTGGGAAAGATTGAGGGCAGGAGAAGGGGACCACAGAGGATGAGATGGTTGGATTGCATCTCCGACTCAATGGACATGGGTTTGGGTGGACTCCGGGAGTTGGTGACTAACAGGGAAGCCTGGTGTGCTGTGTTTCATGGGGTCCCAAAGAGTTGGACACGACTGAGCGACTGAACTGATCTGAACAGACTTTGTCCATGTGGGCAGTGTTACAGCCCCTCCACTTTTGCTGCTAGTGGTCAGTGATTCGGATTCCTTTGTAGAAATGGTCCGTTTAAAGATAGTTTGATCTATTCACACACTCCAGCTTCATGGAACACCTTTCAACCTAATCTTCTTCAATTTAAGAGTCAAAATCTACTTAAATTCCTAGTATTTTTGTGTTTTTCCATCTTACCACATGAAATAATTTTATCATCTGATCCAAGTCTATTCTTTATAGGTCCACAGACCTTGCTTTCTAGTAGTTTAAGCACTCTTATTTCTTGTGTAAACTGAGATTGTTTTATTTCATGCAGATACTCATATTTTTCAACTGATAGTGATTGCATTCCACATGCATTTTCAATCAATTACAGTTTTCTGCTTACTGTAGCAATTTACCTTTTCTGAAAGAATTGATCTCTATTTCAGTTCTTATGTCTTTTTCCCTATCCAGCCCTAATACTTTTTCTCTATAAGCTCTCTTCAGTATCTTAACCAAGTGGCTGGTTGTTCGCAAACCAAACTCCTTACCCTGGTTTACAAGGTCAGTGATCTGGCAGTTGCTCATCTCTCTGATCTCAGTCCAGAACACTCTTCTCCCAATCCACTGTACACAGTTTCATTGGCCATTGTGATAATTCTTGATCAGCCCAAGGCGATTCCAGATTGAGGCCTTTGGAATGCTCTTTACTCCTGATTTTTTATGACTAGCAACTTCTAATATCCTGAGATCTGTTTAAATTTTGCTTCCATATGTAAATCTGTAAAAATCTAAACATAGTAGCTTTTTTTATTCTATTTAAACTTTCTGTGGATTACTCATGTCTATTTGATATTGAAATCATTTATGTATTTGCATGTTCTCTGTCTCCCACACAAGAATGGGTGATTCATTAAAGTAGGTATGTGATCTCTTTTATTCACTAATGTCTCCAGCACCTAGAAAAGAACTTGACATATAATTGCAACTCAGAACATATATGTTGAATGAATGAACAAGTAAATGCATGCTCCATCACTCCAGATCTTCTTATTTGTTAATTTGGCTGAGGGCAAAAATCTCTCAACTTTAGTATAACTGAAGCTTGAAGGATACGTAATAGCTTCATATTCTTTTTCCTAATTTCCTTCCATAGACCATAAAGATTTTAGGGAAAATATACCTGTATATGTTCATGTGGCCTGCCCTGGTGGCTCAGCAGTAAAGAATTTGCCCCCCACCCCCCACCCCACCAAAAAAAAAAAAAGAATTTGTCCCCAGTGTAGGAGACACAGGTCGAGACATGGGTTTTATCCCTGGGCCAGAAATATCCCCTAGAGAAGGAAATGGCAACCCACTCCAGAATTCTTGCCTGGGAAATCCCATGGACAGAGGAGCCTGGTGGGTTACAGTCCACAGGATCACAAAGAATCAGACATTATTGAGCAACTGAGCTTGCACATATTCATGTAAAAATAATAGAAAAATAGTCACATTGTCAACTTGGGTACAAGGAGAATGATATTTTGCAAGTTGAAAGGTTGGAAAAGATGACATTGGAGGTGGCTTTTTAGATATTTTAATTTTTGGCACAGCTGATTTGGCCTTAAAACTTGTTACTTCTTTTGATACCTTTTCATTCACAGAAACTGTGAAAATAGCATTCAGATTACCTTTTAGCTAGATATTTTAGTGTGCATACATTATAATGAGTTTAAATAAAATTTTGTTTTAGGGTGGTGCCTTAAAGATATATATTTAAACTTTTTCATTGTAGATGGATTGTTTGACAAATTTCTTAATATCATTTTTGCTTTTTATAAAGGCTGTATCATTTGTCATGATTTGGAGGAGAATGTGTTTTTCACTCTTAATTTTCAAATACTTTAGACACAAAATAATTTTAGCACGTCTGTATAAGCTTCTAGTGTTAGAATGATGATTATAAAATTCTCTTACTTTATCAGACTTCTTAGTTTCTCTCCTGACTGTTGAATGGTAGCCATATAGCATCATTATCACGGTTTTAATATGCATGTTATAATATGTTAAAATAATTGTGTAATGCAAAATTGTTTTCCTTGTAAAGTCTTTTTCTTTTCGTTTGCAGGAACATTATCACTATCACTCCTATTTATTACACTAGTTGCAATTAGTATAGAAAAGTGTATCTGTACCAATTCACACACACAGAAAAGAACTCCTGTAATTAAATTGCTCTGTTTTTCATAGCATAAAATGTATGACTGTTCTGTGAATATTAAAAAATAGTCATGTGTGTGTAATTTTATTTTTTCATTATTGTCTTGGTCTTCCATATTTATCCATTTATGTAATATGTACCATTTGTCAGTAAAATCACTGTGTATATATATATATGGCAAAAATGTATGTATATCCTTTTCATCCTAATGTCTGCCACAAACCTTAATACAGCATCTTTCCAAAAATGTTAAATAACCTGAAACATATAAATAAATATAAAATAATCCATGTAACAACTCAACAAACAAAACTAATAAAAAAACTTTCTGAAAGTTTCTTCACCCATTATTATATCAAGCTTTTTGTGTGTAAATATTTAATTCAATAACCAGTATTTCCATTGACACAGACATGAGTGCCCATAAATTATAACAGAATGCTGTGAATTTATTACAAATATAATCATTATGTTTTTCAGGCAGCTTTCTCTGCTTTCGATCATTATAGTTAATTTTCTAGTCGTTGTTAGGAGTTAGGATGAGGTTTTTGGCTTACTTAAGATCGTGATTAACTAGGACAGAGTTACACAGTCCATATCGCACTAGTGTCCAGGAGATGTGAGCTCCTTAGGTCCAGGGTTGTCTGTGGGCCTGGGGGGGTGGCGTCCAGGGCCTCGGGCCCGCAGCAGAGAGCAGCCTTGGGAATAGCCCCAGCAGGGCTCCTCTGAGGCCGGCCTGAGCTGAGCGGAGTCTGATGGTGCGCCCTGCGGTCCCCGCAGGTGGCAAGCACAGTGAACGACATCCAGCCCTCGCGTCTCCACTGCGACATGCCGAGCGCGGCCCAGGAGGCGCTCTACCTCCAAGACACCTCCTTCAGCAGCCAGCTGCGGAGCGCGCCACTGCTCATCGCGGACCAGGGCCCCGTGGAGCTTCCAGAGGAGTTCGTGGTCCAGGTGCCCATGGAGCTCAGATCTCAGCCCAAGGTGCGGCCAGCGGTGGGGAGAGAGGGCTGGGGGTGGCTGGGTAGGGGCCCCGGGGAGGCTCGGCCCCAGGCTGTGCCCCAAGCGTGTCTTCTCGTAGACCTCTGCATTCGCTTATTGTGGCCGATGTTTGCAGCCAGTGAGATACTGACCTGTTGTTGAACAGTGCATGCTTGTTCTACATTAGAACCTCATCGCTATTTCAAAATGTTTGGCTTTAAATTTCTGATTTGGTTTGAAATATTTTCACAGGAAGTTTAAAATTACTCTTAGTGACCATGTCAACGGTTGTAAATTTGAATGGTTGTAAAAGACACATTTTAACATTTCTGATCATGTTTGAAAAACTATTCCCATCAGTGGAAAGTGGAAAGATTTTTGAGGAGATTATGGTGAAAACATCTTGGTTAGGAATTACGTGTAGTCATTTTAGAGTCCATCCTGATAGGAAAGTGATGGTTGCAGAAGCAACCAAATTTTTTAATGGAAATGTTCGAAAGTGCTTTATTTTTATTATTGTCTCTTCAACTGGCAAGCCTTTGAAGTTCCAGTGAGGAAAATTATATATTTTAAAAAATCCAGTTTTAGTCTTTTTCTTAGTACTTCATATATATATATTTTATCTTTACATAATATTTAGTCAATGGAGTTTTTTCTTTCCACTCATCAAACTTTATGAAGACAATCTTATCCCTCTAATTTCTCTCAGGGAACATAATATGTATAATGTAATATAAAAAAAATGCAAATATTATTTAATACTTATGTGCTTGTTATGTATACACACTATTTATATAAATACTTTATTTATAATTTTCTTTGTGTCTGCAACATGAAAGAGGTTGAGAAACATCTGGCAGGTGGAACCATGAGTATCAAGCATTATCCCAAAAGACACTCACATCTCCTACACCGTAATTTAATAATATAGGAAATACTGTCTAAGAAACCTGAAATGCCACTATATTAACTGAGCTTGTCTTCTGAGCACCATGAAAGAACTCTGTGGTAAAATATGTTGGAATACTGTATTTTAGTTCAGGGACTAAGGGTTATTCATCACCTTTTTATCAATTTGAGATTTAAGTTCAGTTCAGTTGCTCAGTCGCGTTCAACTCTGCGACCCCATGAACTGCAGCACCCAGGCCTCCTTGTCCATCACCAACTCCCGGAATCCACCCAAACCCATGTCCATTGAGTCAGTGATGCCATCCAACCATCTCATCCTCTTTCGTCCCCTTCTCCTCCTGCCCTCAATCTTTCCCAGCATCAGGGTCTTTTCAAATGAGTCAGCTCTTCACATTAGGTGGCCAAAAGTATTGGAGTTTCAGCTTCAACATCAGTCCTTCCTGTGAACACCAAGACTGATTTCCTTTAGGATGGACTGGTTGGATCTCCTTGCAGTCCAATGGACTCTCAAGAGTCTTCTCCAACACCACAGTTCAAAAGCATCAATTCTTCTGCGCTTAGCTTTCTTTATAGTCCAACTCTCACATCCATATATGACTACTGAAAAAACCATAGCCTTGAGATTTAAGAGACCTATGATATTTAATAAACCTAATTCTTCAATTACTTCAGCCACATATAGTAAGTTTGTGATGATGTTGGCACTCACAGTGGCTCTTTCCACTCAATCACATATTTTATTTAGTGGCCTAGAGTCTTTCAATTCAGATTAGCATTACTTCCCTAACAGTGATGATTGGGGGTCAGTGGTGGGTGGTAAGTGCATATATTTCTACAGAAGCGCATAGAATTGACTCCAGTGTGTTTGGACAAATTAGGGGAAAGGTATAATATATATTCTTTAAGGATTCTTTTTTTTTCTGTTTTGTATTATCATTTTAAATCTGAAATTCTCTAAATTGGGTACAGTTATATTTTTCACAAAATGTGCTTTAGCAATCAGAAAGTTTTCCCCATGATTTAGGCTTTTGATTTATATTATGAAGCAGTAACACAAAATTAATGTTTTTTTTTTAATTTGCTCAAATACATATGTACTCATCACAATTTCTAGTACTAGTGAAGAAGAAATCTAGAAATCAATTTTACTTTCTGAGTAAATGTTATAAATGTTTAAATCAGCAACTGTAACATAAACACAGAAACATACACACACCCCTGTTGGCAATTCAAACCAGCAGTCAATTAGCATAAGTTCTTTCCTATAGTACTTTTACTAATATGTTGGCTGAATTTATACGTTCCACAGCTTTTACAGCTTAATAAGATTTTCTGTATTACTAGCTTTTGCTTTTTTGCCATTTGTGTGTCAGGTTACATTGTAGTAAGGGGATTAAGTCACATTTTTCTATCTATTTACAAATAGGAAAATTGAATTATATTCTATTTTGGACAGAGACAAAAATGAGAGTATCAGGAAATCTCTACTTGATCTTGTAAATGAACACTTAGGTAAATATCATGTGATTTAAAAGGAGCCTAGGTTATTATGTTAATCTGCTATGATGAGGTAATACTTTCTGAAAGTCACTTTTGTGCAAAAGTAATTTTATCAGTCAGAGAGCAACTAAAGGTCATCTTTGAATGCTCCCTGTAGAAAGAATAAAGAAGATGAAGTAAATGTTACAGGGGCATAATCTTTCTTGATATGGAAAATAGTACATACAGCTAGAACACATGAACTGGTATTAAATATGAAATTAAAATAAGAGATATCACATTACTTTGAGCTCTTCAAACTGAAAAGACATGAAAGAATTCAAACTGGAAAATGTCAGTGAACTCCAGCTTCCTCCCTTCTTCTACCTGCCTTTCTAAAAGAAAAACAACAGTCTGTTATAGAAACAAGATATTTTAAGATACAGAAAACTCAGAGAAATATAAATAGTAGAGCTTGGTATTAATGCAGTCTTTGATTGGAATACAAAATTGATATTACTTTAAAAAAAGTTAACCTCTGTTTGTTCTGTTGATAGCCAAAGGAGCAAATAGAAACCCAACAAACACAGCCTTCACAACATAACAAAACCCCTTTTATTTGTCTGAAATTAAGCGTTGCCCTTTTTTTCCCCTTTATATTCATTTGATTCCAGATAGCTAATAGAAGCTCTTGTGAGTTAACGAGTGTTTGGATTCACAGGAATTAGGACTTCACAGCAGAGCAGCAAAGCATAAAGAATTAAAAAATATTGTCCTCAGAAGACATTTTTCTCTTTAGCATATTAAGGCAGAAGGATGTCTGAGGGCAGATTGCACGGTTAATGACTAGATATCAAGACTTTTCCTTGAAGCTAAAGGAATGTTAATGTGTTTTTTATCAGCATTTTCCTTGCTTTAATTGTGATTTTCATGCAGATGCATAGAAAGTTCATTGAGATGATGTACACATAAGCCTCCTGCAAGCCACACGTATAGTGTGCAGCGTTCATACACGTGTTCTCTCGGAGTACAGCTGAAGCATTTCCATCCTGACAGGTCATAAAAACTCTAGTAGTCCGTGACCATTTTTAAGCTTAAGCTTACCTTTTGTGGGAGTCAAAATGTTTTTACAAGCAGCTTGTATAGTCTCTCAGTCCCTTGATGAATCACATCCACCTCTGCCATAACTATTTTTTTTTTCCATTTTCCCCCATTCTTGGGTTTTTATGTTTATAGATGAGAATTCTTTCATGCTAATTATAGTCTATTTGATTTTTTTTTTATTGCTTTAAACACAAGTCAGCCTTTAAATTAGTCTGCTGCTGCTGCTGCTAAATCGCTTCAGTCGTGTCTGACCATGTATGACCCCATAGACGGCAGCCCACCAGGCTCTGCTGTCCCTGGGATTCTGCAGGCAAGAATCCTGGAGTGGGTTGCCATTTCCTTCTCCAATTAAATTAGTCTGAATACTGGTAATTCCTTCATTCATTCTTGCCTTCATTTATTTTTTCCTCTTTCAATTGTTCATAGATGTATGCTGGGCCTTGCTCTAAAGTGGCCGAAAGGCAGAGATGGAGAACTAATAAATTTTAATGGTATTGGGAGATAAAAATAATACATTGTGACAGAAGTTTGCTAGAGGATATCACTTCCTTGCACCCAAAGAGGCAAGAGCTTTGTAAAGTATTGATTAACTTATGCCCTAGTATGTGTGTGTGTGTGTGTGTAATTGATGGTAGGTACTATCTGTAGGGGCCGTGTTTTAAGAATTCATAATTCTGACTTCCCTGGTGGTCCACTGGTTAAGAATCAGCCTTGCAATGAAGGGAACACTGGTTTGATCCTGGGTCAGGGAAGATCCCACATGCCACAAAGCGACTAAGCACACATGCCATGACAATTGAACCCGCGGGCCAGAAGCCTGGAGCTGCAGGAAGACAAGCCGCCACAATGAGAAGCCCTCACAATGCAACTAGAGAGTAGCCTGAGAGCTTGCTTGCTGCAAGGAGAGAAAGTCCAAGAGCAAAATGAAGATGGAGCATAGCCAGTAAATACATAATTAATTAATTCAAAAAATTTTTAAAAATACATAATTCTTTTGGAAATCTAAGGACTATTAAGCACTGGACCTTGGTTATCAGTAAATGATACCAGGGGATTTTTTTTCCCCCCATGGGCCTAGTTCCTCTTTGATTCTTCTCTAGCTTTCTGACAGTTTTCTTTGCTCATTAACATTGTAAATGACTGCCTGCCTGAATTGTACACCAGTGCCCTTAGCAATAGTACTAACCACCAACTGGCACTTGTCTTGCCTTTTAGTTTGAATTTCCAGAAAGGACATTTACTCCTCATTAGTTAGGCCTGATTAAACCCCTGGTTTAATTATTCATGTCACTGGTCTTCTTAGGATGTAGGGCCATATAGAAGCAATTTTGTAGTAAAGAGGCAATACTGAGACGCTATTACAAAAGTGAGTATAAAGTCCAATGGTACACGTAAGGAGAATATCAACTCAGTTTTGGAAGATTGGAAAAGATGCTCCTGAAGAAACAGGACATTTAACCTGGGATCTGACAGCCAAATAGTAGTTAACCAAGTATAGAGGTAGAAGAAGAAAGATACTATTAATTTTTAAAGAAATGGTACCAGACCACTTTACCTATCTCCTAAAAAACCTGTGTGCAGATTAAGAAGCAACAGTTAGAACCAGCCGTGGAATAACTGACCTGGTTCAAAATTGGGGAAGGAGTACAACAAGGCCATATATTGCCATCCTGCTTATTTAATTTATATGCAGAGTACATCACGTGAAATGCCAGGCTAGACGAATCACAAGTGGGAATCAAGTTTGTGGGGAGAAATATCAACCTTAGATATGCAAATGATACCATTCTCATGGTAGAACGTGAAGAGGAACTAAAAAGTCTCTTGATGAGGATAAGAGAGGAGGCTTGAAACTCAGCATTCAGAAAACTAATGGCATCTGGTCTTGTCACTTTATGGCAAACAGAAGAAGAAAGAGTGGAAGCAGTGAAGGATTTTCTTTCTTGGGGCTCCAGAATCACTGCAGATGGTGACTCTAGTCATGATATTAAAAGACACTTGCTCCTTGGAAGGAAAGCTATAACAAAGTTAGACAGTGTATTAGAAAGTAGACATCATTTTGCTGACAATGACTGTACAGTTCAAGCTATGGTTTTTCCAGTAATCATGTATGGTTGTGAGAGTTGGAACATAAAGAAGGCTGAATGCTGAAGAATTGATGTTTTTGAATTGTGGTGCTAAAGACTCTTGAGAGTCCCTTGGACTTCAGGGAGATCAATCAGTCAATCCAAAAGGAAATCTGTCCTGAATATTTATTGGAAGGACTGATGCTGTAGCTGAAGCTTCAGTAAGTACTTTGGCTACCTAATGCGAAGAGCCAACTCATTGGAAAAGACCCTGATACTGGGCAAGGTTGAAGGTAAAGGGAGAAGGGGGCGGCATAAGATGAGAGAGTTAGTATCACTGACTCAATAGACATAAATTTGAGCAAACTTTGGGAGTTTGTGGATTACAGAGGAGCCTGGTGTTCTGCAGTCTATGGGGTTGCAAGGAGTTGGATATGACTCAGCAATTGAACAACAGCAACTAATATGGAAACAGTAGTACACAGGCCTAGTTCAGGAAGGATAATTTCTATTTGTTTGCCCAGAAATAATCTACAGAAGGTAAATATGGCATGATATACTGTTATGAGGAGTTTGGAATTTCTCTGATGGTAGTAAGGGTAATATTAAGTTAATTTTAGAGCAATTGAGGGAGGAATGAACTGCCATCTGCATTTGACAAATAAACTAGAGGCTTCAAGGCTTGAAATGGGAGATTATTCATTAATTCAGGTAAGAAATGATGTGGCACTGACTCTGGGAAAGAATGACATTGGTGATAATGAGGATCTATTGACAGGAGTTATAGGATTCATTGGATAAGTGAGTAAGACAGAGGGAAAACCCAGAGAAGACTACCAAGTTTCTATCTTGCATGAGTATATGAGGAATGATCCTATCACTTACTGAGATAAGAAAGACAAGAGCAGACAGAAAATGTTGATAAGGAATGATGGTGGTGTTACCCAAACATTTACAAATGACTTCTTCAATACATTCCTTTGAATAGAAACCCAGGTTTCTGGTTCTGAATTTAAGAATGCTCAACTTAAAAATAATATGTTAGTCTGAAAAAATATATATAAATGCTATTAATTGAGCATGACATTCTCATTAAAAAGAAGAAAAAAATTATTATTATTCATTAGGTATTCTATTTTGCCTTAGATTCTTCAACAAATGAGCGTCTGGTAGGCATTCAGGCATTCCTTCTATCTAATACTTCCCAGTAATACCTAGCAGGGCTTTAATGGAGCCAAGATGTGATTTGATTTTGAACTCTCTTGTGTTTCCGTGAAACCCTATATATGTTCTTTTGGAATGTATACTTTTCAGTTCTGTGGCAAAGAGGCAAACTGAATGAGGTTAAGACAGTTGATCTGCAGGCCTAAATATATTTGGCATTCATTCAGTCCTTAGTTCAGTGTTCCATGTCAAAATTCAGAAAGGAAGTAAGAGACTAGTCTCCTCATATTTGGGCTCATTAACAATGTAACAGAGAACATTGTTTAATGAATAATAACAAAAAATAATCTTCATGTGCTTTTGAGAATACCTCAGAAATGAATCTTTATGTATATTTTTGCCTAATTAAAAATGATTAATAAAACAGAATATCTCTTGATGGCATTATAAAATGATGTTTTATCTTAAGGAAATGTTTAATCAGTTATTACTCAGTTATTAAAAAGAATACATATGAATCAGTTCTAATGAGGTAGATAAAATTGGAGCCTATTATACAGAGTGAAGTAAGTCCAAAAGAAAAACACCAATACCGTATGAAGTTGCTCAGTCATGTCCGACTCTTTGCAACCCCATGGGCCCACCAAGGTCCTCTGTCTATGGGATTTTCCAGGCAAGAGAACTGGTGTGGGTTGTCATTCCATTCTCCAGAGGATCTTCCTGACTCAGGGATCAAACCTGGGTCTCCCAAATTGTAGGCAGATGTTTTACCATCTGAGCCACCAGGGAAATCCATATTAACATGTGGAATTTAGAAAGATGGTAACAATGACCCTATATGTGAGACAGCAAAAGAGACACAGATGTAAAGAACAGACTTTTGGACTCTGTGGGAGAACGCAAGGGTGGGGTGATTTGAGAGAATAGCATTGAAATATATATATATATATATATAAATATATATAATCATATGTGAAATAGATCGCCAGTCCAGGTTTGATGCATGAGACAAGTGCTCAGGGCTGGTGCACTGGGATGACCCAGAGGGATGGGACAGGGAGGGAGGAGGGAGGGGGGTTCAGATGGGGAACACATGTACACCCATGGCTGATTCATGTGAATGTATGGCAGAAACCACCACAATATTGTAAAGTCATTAGCCTCCAATTAAAATAAATAAATAAATTTTTTAAAATCATTGATTAAGAGTCTTGAAAAATAAAAGCTGCACTCCCCCCAAAATAAACACTTTCAAGTCATAGGTCCAAGACCACAACTGCAGAACTCACCTAGTTGTACATATGAAGGCATTAAAATAAACTGAATTAGGCAGGGGGAGGTTAGCAAAACCTCATTTACTGTGATAGTTGTAAGACAGTGATTTGGAAATGGAGCCAGTTATACCATGATCTCACCAACATGAGAGGGGTGGTCATGGACACTGGAATAAGTGAAGAACAGGGAGGGTAACATGGGATGCTTTAAAACTTACAAGCCAAAGTACATGCATCTGGTAAATAAGATTAGTGCATGCATGCTCAGTCGTTCAGTCGTTTCGAACTCTGTAACCCTGTGGACCATGAGATTCTTCAGGCAAGAGTCCTAGAGTGGGTTGCCGTTCCCCCTTCCAGGGGATCTTCCAGACTCAGGGATCAAACCTGCATCTCCTGCACTGGAAGGCAGATTCTTTACCATTGAGCCACCAGAGTAACCCAGAATAAGATTAGTAAGTAGCACATTTTTCTCTTACCTCAAACTACATCTCCTTCCACACATTTTTTATCTTTCAACCCCATGGAGTTTCTAACAATTTGTCAGACAAGTCCTTCCCCCTTCCTTCCACATCTTTGGCAAGTGCCATTATTTTTGCTGGTTGGCATGTCCTATAGCACCTGAGTCCTCCTCAGCTCAGCTAAAAATTCAATGTAGGACTGCCTTGAATTGATTTTTTCTCTCCTTGCACTCATCCTTAGCTGTATTCTTGACCAAACAATTTTTATCCTCCCGCTCATTCTGAATTAGAGTGGCCTGAAGATGTGTGTGTGTGTGCATTTGATAAATAACTTCTCTTCACTTCCTCCTGGCTTTTATATTTTCATTTTATGTAAGCAATGATCACAGGAAAACCTGAGCCTTTTGTACTTTTCAGTTCAGTGGCTCAGTCGTGTCCGACTCCTTGTGACCCCATACGTTTTTATATGTGTTACTTATATTGACTTTGATGAGTTATCCTTCTAGCATGTTCTCATATTCTTACTCCCCAACTTTTGAAAATCTGGTTTTTATTTTGTTATTACATTGCAATCTGAAGTGTATAGGTTAAGTCCAGGAATTCAGGGGGAGCTAGGGAGATGAAAGAACTTGTAACAGAAGAACGGAGATAAATGTTGCTACAAAAATGGAAGCACTGCTTTACAATCTCAGTCTTTTGGATATAACTGTTGCTGCAAAAGAATAATATAACACGGCCTTCAGAGTGCTGTGTTAGCTTCTTGTTTTACATGACAATATAATATTATTTCAGATAAAAGCCCCCATTCATATTTGTTTCTTTCAGTGAGGTTTGCCAGGTTAAAGAAAATGTCAGGTCGAACTGATATGCAAAATTTAGCGTTTGGACACCACCCTTTAGAATGATTGTGTGTGTGTGCTAAGTTACTTCAGCCATTTCCGACTCTTTGCAACCCTACGAACTGTAGGCTGCCAGGCTTTTCTGCCCGTGGGATTCTCCAGGCAAGAATACTGGAGTGGGTTGCCATGCCCTCCTTCAGAGGATCTTCCCTACCCAGGGATCAGACCTGAGTCTCTTAAGTCTCCTGCATTGACAGGCAGGTTCTTTATCGCTAGCACTAACTGGAAAGCCCTTTAGAATTATTAGGTTCACAGTATTATATTTTTACATGGGAAGGATAATAGGTATTTAGGAAAATAGGTAAAGTATTGAGGTTAAAAAAATAACAAACTTTCTGGCTTAAAATGTGATATTTTAAATCATTTCTTTAGGATATTCTTTCTTCCCCAAATGGTATAAATACTAGAACGATGTATCCAGTGGAAAATAAATGCATTAATGAGATGGGCCTTAATATATTTCCAGGAAAATGTGATAAACACTTTTGTTTCTTTATGTTGCATAAATTATAAATTATTTTCCCTTTCCATCTGACAAGTAAATTTTGAGTAGCTTTTCAAAATGCTCATGGAAATGATATTTTTTGCTATTAAAATTTTCTTGTTACCAAGAATTTGTATCATGAAAAATAGACACAAAACCTTGACATTCTATCCCCAAAAGAGTTAATTAGGGATATATAAATTGTTTCATTAATTTATTGAGTGTTTGCCACATAATAATAATTGTGTATATGTTCCAAAGAAATAGGTTTTACCCTTCCAGTCACAGGTGCTTTTCAGAATAAATTATTTACTGGAAAAATTTTTCCTTTTTCTTATGTTTCCCTCCAACTCAAATAATATGTGATAGTGAGAAAGATCTGAAGTATATTCCAGATACAGAGAGGAAGTTTCCATTATATTTATAGAAGCCTTATCTTGAAATTAAGATGAAAGGGAAGAGGACGGCAGGTGTTGTTTTGCATAGAATATCATACATTCATAGACTGGTTTATGTCTGGTTTTTAGATTTTTGCATTATTCATGTATGTCTCTAGCACAGAAATGCAAACATTTGGCCAGGCACTCTAATTTGCTATTTTTCTCATTCATATGTATAGTTAGCCAAACTGATAATTTCCCTCCCAAGTAATACATCCTAAAGAAGCAATTCCTCTTTCTTAATCATTATACATGTCTTTAACTCTCAACCATTTTGTTTTTATTGCTATTGAGAGGGTAGTATTATGGAATTAGAGTAACTGTATGAAATTTAGGGTCAGAAAGATTTGAGTTCATTCTCACCAGGGGCTTCCTTGGTGGCTCAGATGGTAAAGAATCCACCTCGAATGCAAGAGACCAGGGCTCAATCCCTGGGTTGAGAAGATCCCCTGGAGAAGAAAATGGCAGCACACTCCGTATTCTTGTTGGGAAATCCCATGGATGGAGGAGCCTGGCCAGTACAGTCCACGGGGTCACAAAGAGTTGGACACAACTGAGCGACTAACCCTTTCAGCTTTATTGTTTATTAACTGTATTAACTGAGGCCAAGGACTTACATTTTAAAAAATCTTCATTATCTCATCTGTATAGTGAACTAATAAAAGTATATACATTGTTGTTCTTATGATTAAGCATCATAAGTAAATATATCAAATATGATTAAGCTCATAGTTTTTGAGACCTAGTATGCATTCCTTTTTTTGGTGTTGTTTTATAATAATCATACCATAGACATAAAATGCAAGATCCATGATAATTTTTCAATGAACTATTTAGTTTCTTTTAATATTTTTGTTGACTTTGGAAGAGACAAAATGCTGTACTCAATTACTGGGTTCATGTTTCTGTCACAATCATGGGTTCATAGCTAGGGTAACTGAAAACTGAGTGTAAGTATCTTGATGAGAAAATAACTTCAGTTAATTTAGTTTACATATTGGCTTTTTCTATAATGCACATAGAACCCTCTGTAAGGCTATTTCTTTCCTCAAGGATTTACAGTCCGTTGCTGGTGACAGAGAGAGTTGGCAAACCATAAGCATTTGACTCAATGATTTGGTGAAATATGGTGTCATACAACCACCAGGGAATGGAATGGCTCCCCACTCTAGTCTTCTTGTTAGGAGAACCCATGGACAGAGGAGTCTGGTGGGTTACATTATCATGGGGTAATACAAATGCTGTCGTATTTTAAAGGAGGAAGAAATGGCTTCCCTGGTATGAGCTGGGGATTTTGGAGAAAGGAGTAGAGGTAAAGCTAAGACAATGTGGAATTTTTTTTTTTATTTCTAGATTTTGATGTGAACTATTTTTAAAGTCTTTATTGAATTTGTTATGATATTGCTTCTGTTTTATGTTTTGGTTTTGGCTGCAAGGCATGTGGGATCTTAGCTCCCTGACCATGCCCTGCATTGGAAGGCAAAGTCTTGAAGCATTGGACCACCAGGAAAGTCCTGATAATGTGATATCTTAACTAACTCTTGAAAAATCCCCAGAATCATTTGCAAGCTTAGATGGGAGGTGCTGGCAGTGGAGGATGTTCCAGGGAATTGAATTATGTGAACGAAGTTATAGGTGAAGAAAATTATGACATTTTCATCAAACAGTGAATTGCTTAGTTTAACCCACAATAAGGGAATAAGGAAAGAAGTTTGGAAAGTAGTTCGTTGCCATCTTGTAGGGGGTCTTAAATGCCTGGGTGAGACTTTGTATGTAATTTTGTCTGTCATAGGGATTGTTTGGAAGCTTTTGATCAGAGTTGCAGTTTAGAACTTGTCAGGATTATGTAGGAAGGTTTGTGGTAGAGAGAGACTTGAGCATGGAGAGATCAGTTAGGTTGTTGCCCTAGGGCAGAAGGTAATGAGTGTCTGAACTGGAGAGAAAGCAATGGGGATGGAAAGAAGAGGAACGATGTGAGAGATGCACAGAAATTGAATCTGCAGTGCTTGACTACTAATTGGATGTAGGAAGTGAGGATGAGGGAAAAATCAAAGATGCCTAGAGGACTAGGCCATTCATAGAGTTAGGATGACAAGAGTAAGCTTTGGTTTTCAGGGGGGAAATGATGAATCTGATCTTAGAAATAGTGAGTTAGATGTAAAATGAGAACCAGACTTTGAAATATTAATCTAAATATTGAGAGAAGTTATTGCTAGTAATAGAAGTTAGACATTTTTATCATAAAGGTGATAGATAGTTAAGGTTATTGGGGTTTAGGAGATTGTCAAAGCAGAAAAGAGAATGAGCAAGAAGATATCCTGGGGGCACACTTTCATTTAGAGGAGGGAATATTATAAGTCAGTGGAGGGGTAATCATATCAGGGGTTGATACAACTGGCAAAGGGAACTCCCAAACTTTTAATATGCTTTACCACTCTGGCAGCCTCTGCTGATGCTAATCCACAGAAAGTTCTTAAATGCATGATAAGGTGATGAGAGAATGTGAGCTAATAAGTGACAAAATGAAAGTATTTTTGATTCTGATAGATTTGTGATGTGGTGATCTTTCTCAAATATCCTCTAGCAAGTAGAGCTTATGATAGATGATTAGATTTATTAGTATGTATGTTGGAATTGGGGGGAAATTGATTATGTCTAGTGATTTTCTTCTATTTTAGAATTTTCACATATTCTTTTTTCATCATGGTTTAGTTGTGAATCATCAGGCTAAGGTAGTGCAGGAGTGGACACATGTTACAAGTATGTAAAATTTTTTAAAATTTTAATTTCTAGAATGTTGTAATACTGTTTGAGATTAATAGAAAAATGCTGGGGTTTTTTTATGAGACTTGGAAATTAGTAATTAAGCTACAAATTATATACTGTAATACATTTTTACTGGTTGAATCTAAATATATGCAGTCAGTAGCAAAATAAAAAAAAAGCCTTGTTTAAACACTTATATCACTTTAAAATTTAAGAATTGTACAAAGCAGATTGATTTTTAAATTTTATTTGAAACTGCTTGTCTTGTGAAAGAGAAATTTATTCCTACAGTTTCACATCTGAAAGGAAAAAAGGTACCATTTGTTCATCTGGTATTTATAAATTTTCTTTTATTTATATTAAGTAATGTGATTATTTATAACATTAGAAAAATAATATGATTATATTGGGGAGATATTCTGCCAGAATTATTTGACTAGCCTATGAAGATGTGTGTTTTGTTGGTTTTCTTCTTACTTCTTACCTTTTATTTGTCCTGTTATACAGATTTGTTTACCATCTTAAACGTCTATGACAGCATAGTATTGTTGAAAAGATACTTGTATGAGGTCCATCTTTTCATTTCTCACATTCTTAGTCAATATATACATAGGTGCATATTCACAGGCATTTAAACAAAATAAACATGGTTATGTAATCCATGGATAGGACTATACTAGAGTAGATGTAAGTTAAAATCTTTATTTGTATTGCTTTGTAGTTCAGAGAATGTGAAATTATTATAAGATATTGCCTTACATTAAAGGAAAGTTGTCACTAATTGAAAACCTCAAGGCTTGTTTTATTTTTTGCATTGCGTGATGTATTTACCTTTTTGCATTTATTGTGTTTATTTTTTGCATTGCATTTGTGTGATGCATTCACTTGTTTTCCCCTTAAAATATTGTAATGTACACATTGGGTTATGGGGGCACATGACAGGGAAGGTGACGAGGTGTTTTGATAAAGCCTCTGGGAATCTCAGGTTCTGAGCCCTGCCTAACTTAACAGCTTCATCTCTTTCAATTCCTCCTATCTGTGCCACGTTTTTAACTCTGTGGAGGTATGGTGGTTGTCTTAATTTGTGTTCTCACTATGCACTTCCCTCCCTTTTTTGCCTTTCTAATTCCCATTCATACTGTGGTGCTTGGCCCCTGGGATAAGACACAGTGGAATTTGGTGATGAACAGGGTGGTTTCTTGGGCCAGAATGCTCTGCATTCAGTCCTGACTCTTCTACTTGCCGGATGTATCACCTCTTTATGCCTTCCTTCTCTTATTTTTCAGATAGAATAATAGCAATACTACTTCATAGGGCTGTTATGAGCACTAAGTGAGTTAGAAAACGGTAAAGCATGCAGTAACAATAAATGTTAGTCCCTGTTTTCCTTCTGTTCTGTTTTGTTCTATACTGTATTCTTTGGTGTCCCTTCCTCCGGGAAGCCTTCCTGGATCCCAGGAGGCTAGGATATATCAACATTATTGTATCTTGCCTGTTTACTCATGTGTTTTCCTCCTTGGACTGTGTTTAAGAACAGCGGCTGTGTCTTTCATTTTTATATCTCAGGCACCCAGAATTGAGCATGCTGTGTGGTAGGCACTCACATTTGTTGAATGAGTAAATAAATTAATGAGATTTGAGAGATATGTGCTGTTGTGTGGGAATTTATATCAGTACAGTAAAAGCCTCTATGTAAACTACCAGACAAGTGAAATTATGACTTCAAGGCACACAGACCAAGGCATTAAGATTCTGGAATTACATGCTTTATATAGTCTGTCGTGGGAAGCCCGTTACAAAGCTGTAGGATACATTTGCACAGATAGGACGAGTTCCATTGGATGATTGAAAAGGTCACACTTTCTTAATTCTGTTTATGCAGTGTCGCGATAGCCTCATTCACTTTCTGCTTCGTCAGCTATTTCTGCTACTGATGTGGTTACAAAAAGCAGATAAACAAGGAAGTTCAGTGTTGGGAGGTATCTACAGGTAACGCTGACTTACTTTATTGGAGAGATGCAGAGGCTTGTACACTTGACTGCAGCTATACCCTCCTGTTTACTGTTGGGCTGCTGTGGCTTATATCGGCCTTTTTCAAGAGAAGAACACATAGCATCAGAAATGGGCCATAACAGATGTAACTAAGGGGTGCAGATGTAGCTGCTGCTGCTGCTAAGTCACTTCAGTCGTGTCTGATTCTGTGCGACCCCATAGACGGCAGCCCACCAGGATCCTCCATCCCTGGGATTCTCCAGGCAAGAACACTGGAGTGGGTTGCCATTTCCTTCTCCAATGCATGAAAGTGAAAAGTGAAAGTGAAGTCGCTCAGTCATGTCTGACTCTTAGCGACCCCATGGACTGCAGCCTACCAGGCTCCTCCGTCCATGGGATTTTCCAGGCAAGAGGACTGGAGTGGGGTGCTGTTGCCTTCTCTACGGATGTAGAGGGGAGGTAACTATCAATCTAGAGGTGAAATACTCTGGGCTTTATGAATGTTTAAGATTTATGGTCTTTATATCCCGTTCTAAGTAACACTCTTATTTGTTTCATTCTTGTAATTGTTCCGTTAATTCTGTAACATGTATAAAGGTTACTAACTTACTCTCTATTCTTCATACATTTTATGAATTTTACCTGTGTCTCCCAAGTTACTTGCTTATACTTAATGTATATTTAACATATAAGTTTTACCTATACATTTGTTTCTTATATCTATAGCAGATTAAATGTTCTCAATTGAAGTAGCAAATACATATTGCATGTGTTATGGCTAACCATAAGCTCTGGTTTCCAAAGAGACCCAGTTTATACCTGTTGTCCTCCAATAATCCTTATTAGTATCCTCTCCTATCTCAAAAGTGTCCCGTTTTGAATGATAATGTATTGGGTTAGCCGAAAATTTTGTTTGGGTTTTTCCATATGATGTTGCAGAAAGTATGCATGAACTTATTGGCCAACCCCAAATATTGCCACGTTAGTATTAATCCACCATCTGTTACTTGTGTAACTATGTAAATTGAGGTAAGTTATGGAATACCCCATCTATACAATTAGTGTATTAGCTATTATTTGTAAAGCCCTTGCAAAATCCAAAAGTCTTTGATACTCAGGAAAAAATGCATAAACCATTTTACTTCATTGAGGCTATTCATATAACTACTATCCTGAAGACAAGTACATTTTTCCATTAGAACTGAACCTAAATGCAGGTTGCATGTAAATGTTTGCATTAACTACTTTGAATTATACAAAATTACAGTTTTAATTTATACTTGAGGTGAAATATTTGAGACATTATGACCATCAACTTTAAAGTTGAAAAACTAAAAGCATTTTTATTAATTTCTTTAAAAATGGAGTATATTAAATAAAACATTTTGAAACTATTATATGTGGTTTTTAAAATACTTTATGACTGTGAGTTCAACCTCTGCTTGTATTCTTACCTATATATTGAATTAAATGGTTGGCAAGGAACACTGGTTTTTGAAGAAGGTAATAACTTCAGTTTTCAATGTGATATATTTTCAGATATCCATAGCCAGTTCTGTAGGGATTTTGAGAATAATGGGAATTAAAGTAAATCAGATTTTTAGCAACAGATTTGGATATCACCTACAGAGAGGAAATCACATAAATATATGAATTGTCCCAGAAGGGTTAGTGTAGATATAGAAGGGAAGTGAAGAAAAATTTGGATAGCACATTTTTTACTGGTGAATTCATTCTTGCTTTGTGGGTCTTTCAAGATTGACAACTAAAAATCTTACCAGAGGGTAACTGAATTTTCTGTACTCTGCAAAAAGAAATCTTCCTAGAATATGTGGATATTCGAACTATTTCATTTTAATGCAACATTGTTTATTTTAGTTTTTTTCATGGGTAGAAAATCTCATGGCCCAGGATTGAGTTTGTTGGACACAGATTATAGAGAGGTTTTGCTGTTTGAATTTTGCACTTATATATGGTTATTCCAGTTTGAAGGGGCTGGAGTGATACAGTCGTCTATTATTCAAGTGTCCCTACACCCCTGCTTAGGTGATGACCTGACACCACCAGAAAAAATGATTCTACCAGTGTAATCTTATACCACATTAAATTTGAAAATACCAGGGTATTTGATGAGTGATTAAATAACTTGAGCTCAGTGGAAACCCTCCTTTTTGTAGGTGGATGGAGAAGCAAGATTGATGGAAATGTACTGATCTGTGTATACCTAGCAGTTTATAGGAATTTGTATAGGTGTCGATGGTAACACTTGGCACTCAAATGTAGTAGAGAATTTATCACACTGTCACATTATAGTTATATATATATATGTACCTTTTTCTCCTTACCTGATTATAAAAGTCTTGAGGAACTTTTATTCATCATGCATTTGCCTGGGTTCATAATATATCATCTATGACTTTGGGTATTTATCCAATAAATATGTCTTTAATCATATAATAACTGTAATACAAATAGCACAATGTTTGTGAGCTGTAGACAACCATTTATGAAAGCAGGATGTAACTGATACAATACTGATATTCTTGTATGGCATATCACTGACGAGCTTATTAAGCAAATAAAATGAGTGTGCATGTTTGCACACATGTTCTTTCAAAGACCTGAATCTCACTTAAATAATTAGATGCTTTGCTCCCATCTCTACCCTGCAGGAAACATGTTTTTCTTCTAGTTTAACTTGTGTTATCCTAACAGGCTACAGTTCTGATTTTAGTTGTTTGCTTCTGGGCTCTGTGGAAGCTGCTCATTAATTCCTTTGGGGTTGTGGAGGGGAGGAAAGGTAAGTACCTTTCATCATCCTATGATAGCCTCGGGGGTTCATTCAAGAACCTTGGTGGCTTGCTGTGGCGATAGCAATGAACAGCTCTTCAGTTAGAAAGACATTATAATTAAAGCATTTCATTTCCTTCATTCAACAAGCTTTTACTATGAACCTAGTGTGTGTAAATGAATGACTCTCTTTAGATAAATAATAGGGATCTGAAGATTTGACTCCAGCTTGGGAAGAAATGATAAAACAATAAATAAGACAGAAGATGGAATAGAGAGGAGAGCAACCCTGTTGTAAATCATTAGAGAAGGGTTAAACGTTGGAATAAAATTCCCTTATATGATGTGCTCTCTGATTTTCTAATAGTATGCCTTGCATTTCCTCCTGTCTGCTTAACTTTGCCCTTAGTAATTCCTAAGAAAAGCAGACGGATCTTTTTATTCTCTAGTATACTTTTGTTAGCCTGTGGAAGTATTATTTTTTACCTCCCATGATACAGTGTCCATGTTTCAAATTGAGGTGGTATGTTTTCTACCACATGCATGTAAAATAAGGAAAGGATCATTTTGGTTGTCTGCAAATAACTTATTTGATTCAGTTCTGTCTGTTTTATAATACTGAGTCATTAACAAGCTAAAACAAGCTAAAAATATTTGGCAGAGTTGGCGATCCCTTTCCTTAGGTGAGATCTTGGAATCAGAAAGTGCACCTCAATTTATATGAAGGTCACCGGTTTATACGGAGTGTGTGAGGAAAGGAGGCAGTCAGATATGCATGGCTGCATCTGGACAGGAAAAGCATTGCGTTTATAGCCACACCAGCTCTTGCCTTATCTTCAAAGTTGGAATAAAAGCTTGTATGACTTGGAGTGGAAAAAAGTTTATCAACAAGATCATTAATAACTTGGTACTCAGCTTTTCAAGTTACAATTAGCTGCTCAACAGCTGTGACCTTCAAGAACTGCTCATTATTGTTGGTCTGATTGTTCACTCCCACTCAAGATCTCCTTTCAGAAATAGTTTCTCTGACATCATTGACCCCCAGGGGTCAGAGTGAGAAATGAGTCTTCAAGCATTCATTTGTAAGTCTTGTTTTTGCAGGATGCTATACATGTGTGGATGTGGGTGTGTGTCTGTGTGTGTTTGTCTAAGGAATTCAGCCGATTGTGAATGTTTCATTGTAAATCCAGCTGTTTGGTCAGATCCCAGTTAGGATGATGCTTGTTGGAAAAGGGAGACCCCTGGGAGTACGGAGAAGATACAGTGGCCTCAAAAACAGAGTAAAACTGATGGTGGCACAGACTCCATTTTATTTAGATTTTTTTTTTTGAGGCCTCAGCACACATGCTTGCCGAGCGCTGTCATGCACTGTGTAGCATCTGAACGGATCAGCAGGGATTTTAAACATGCTGTGTGTTTGGCGTCCACTGCAACCCAAAGAGAAAGTGAGGATTAGAGAAACTGTAGTGAAGTATGAAATGAAAGCTCAGCTGCAAAAGGAGGACTGGATTATGTTCAACTTGTTTGCCTCAGTTCCTTTGGAAATTAAGAACATGGTGCTCTTAGGAAAAAGGGATTTGGTTTCTCAAGGTGCAGCGCCTAATCTCTATGTTCTGACAGGAGGCTTAATTAGGGAAAAGCTATCTGTCATGACACAAAGAACAAACAAATCGACAAGAAGGTTGATAGAATTTGTTAATGAAAAGGACTTTTCTGCCCAATTATGACTCAGAGTCATATCTTTTACTCTTTAGGGAGTCTGGTCAGTAAAATGTATATATAATGAAGTTTGTGAAAATGCAGCCTTGGCAGTTTCAACCTAAGATTTCAAACATGTGAAGTCATTGTGACTCTCGGTGGAGGTCTCTGGAGGGGACAAGCTGGTCTGGTTTCTAGTTCTGACTCATTTGCTTCTATATCAGGTGGTCCATGACAGCATCCCTGGCCTGCGTGCTTTTTAGCTTTCATTTGAAAAGATGGTGGGACTGAGTTAGACTTGCATAGTCTGTAAAGCTTTTGGGGAACTGCAGTTCTTGGCATTGTAATCTCTCTGAGGGCATTTGTATTTCTCTATCACCTTCATTTTAACCATATTCACTAGTTTTACTATTACTAGCTTTAATGACCAAAAGAACCACCGAATAAAATCTAAATAAATTTCAAAGGTCTCTTCCTATGTTTTCTGACATTAGCCCTTCTACCACAAATCTTTGCCATGTCTAATATCAAATGGTTAGGTTACTATTTTCTATTTTTTGAAATGTCCATATTCATGAATTTGTTCATATTATGACTTCTAAAGCATGGCTTTTTCATACTGTTCATGGGCTTCTCAGGGCAAGAATACTGAAGTGGTTTGCCATTTCCTTCATGGTAAATGCTGGGCTGGATGAAGCACAAGCTGAAATCAAGATTGCCAGGAGAAATATCAGTAACCTCAGATATGCAGATGACACCACCCTTATTGCAGAAAGTGAAGAAGGACTAAAGACCCTCTTGATGAAAGTGAAAGAGGAGAGTAAAAAGTTGGCTGAAAGCTCAGCATTCAGAAAACTAAGATCATGGCATTTGGTCCCATCACTTCATGGCAAATAAATGGGGTAACAATGGAAACAGTGTCAGACTTTATTTTTCCGGGCCCCAAAATCACTGCAGATGGTGATTGCAGCCAAGAAATTAAAAAATACTTACTCCTTGGAAGGAAAGTTATGATCTAGACAGCATATTAAAAAGCAGAGACTTTACTTTGAAAACAAAGGTCTGTCTAGTTGAGGCTATGGTTTTTCCAGTGGTTATGTATGGATGTAAGAGTTGGACTATAAAGAAAGCTGAGCACTGAAGAACTGATGCTTTTGAACTGTGGTGTTGCAGAAGACTCTTGAGAGTCCCTTGGACTGCAAGGAGATCCAACCAGTCCATCCTCAAGGAAATCAGTCCTGAATATTCATTGGAAGGACTGATGCTGAAACTGAAACACCAATATTTTGGTCACCTCATGTGAAGAGCTGACTCATTTGAAAATACCCTGATGCTGGGAGGGATTGAAGTCAGGAGGAGAAGGGGACGACAGAGGATGAGATGGCTGGATGGCATCACCAACTCAATGGACTTGAGTTTGAGTAAACTCCAGGAGTTGGTGATGGACAGGGAGGCCTGGCATGCTGCAGTCCATGAGATCGCAAAGAGTCGGACATGACTGAGCCACTGAACTGAACTGAACTGAAAGCACGGCTTTGCGTTCAAATATCTAACTATCCTCTAAAACATAACTTATTTATGATGAATTGAAACTTCATCATTAAAGTTGATATTTTAGCTAAAAGACGATACAGATGAACAGCAGCAGTAGTAAAAATAGCTTACTTATTAAAAATGTACTCTGGACTAGGTGCTTTTTGTTAAGTACTTCGCATTAATGTATGTACTTCATATATATTGACTTATTTACTCCATAACCAACCTATGATATAGGAACTACTATTATTCCTTTTACAGATTAAGAAATTGAACACAAAGAAATTAAATGACTTATTCAAAGTCATTGCAGAAATAAGACTTAACCCCAGGCAATCTGTAGCAAAATCTGAAATCCTTACCTCTATAACCACATTATACTGAGTGAAATACAATGGACTTTCTTCAGGAAATCTAAGATTTCCATATGTTTTAGACGTTAGAATTATTAAACACATTCCTAAAACTGCATTAAATATAGTAAACTCTTGAGGGAGAAGATTTGAGAATACAGCAAAATTGTCAAGTTGAATTCATTGTGTTTGAAGATTAACCTGAATTTAAATCCCCAAGTTGATATTTCAAAGCTATATTTTAAGAAAGATTATATTTCTGAGTATTGGAAATCTATCTCTGATTACTATAACTGATTAATTACCAAAAAGGGCATCCTTGCATGTCGAAAAGAAGTTGAAATATATAACATTCATCTCACTAGATTTTTATCAAAGGTTTCATATGGTAAAAAGGGAAATAGTCCTCCAACTAATAAAATAAAATTTAAAAAAAAAAGGGAAATAGTCACCAAAAAAAAAAAAAAAAAAAAGCCACACACCTTTAGTCACTATGTCATTAGGATCAGCTGGTTTGAGCTGGGGCAGTAATGGCTTTGAACCTCTAGGACATTGTTATCAGAGACAGAGAGCAGAAACATTCCAAGTTCATGGAAACTGCTGGCAGCCTAGAGAGTGCTAGGAAATGAAGGTCCAGGGCAAGATGGGCAGAAGAAGTTCGTGGCCCCAGCAGCAAAGGAAAACGACTGAAGCAGCTTGATTGCTCAGGGTTGGCTATTTTTATTTGTTTCACCCCCAGTGAGAGTTCATCCTGAGATAACCTGGCCAGCAGGTGGGAATAACTGAAAACAGCTGGCTGTTGTGAGGGCAGGGCTAGAGCAGGTGCTATTTTCCGGTAGATTTTTTCTTTTTCTTTTTTTTTTTTTACAACTGGACAAGTCACATGTAGTTTACTCTTTTAGCCAGACATTTTAGTGGTTCTTCCAATAATCCCATGCCCACAAGCCTGCCATTCTTACATGCTTGAAGCCTGATCTAAGGCATTATAAAGGAAGGATTGGGAATGAAGCATTGATATTCTTCAATAAGGCTGATTTGCTTCCATCTCATAGTTAACCTCCATAGTCATCTTGACAGGAAAGCTGTCATCGGAAAGAGGAAGAGAGCTCCCAAGAAAGCGAGAAGGAACAAGTGTGAGTTCTGTTCAGCTGGACTAACTGGAGAGCAGTTCCTCTGTACATTTCCAGAGGGAGCTCTGGGCTAAAAGAACTAGATGATGATAGAGTTCCTTTGAGCCTGTAAATGTATCCTCTTCCCTGTTTTGAAAGCAAGTAGTCTATAAAGAAAGACAACCAACCAGGCAGATGGAATGGATATATTGAGGCATACACACACATATGTACATATCCTAGTATTTCAGTGGCCGTGCTGGTTGAGTTTTGAAACCTTTTAATTTTATTTATTTATTTATTTTTTAGCACCAAAAACAGTTTGTATTGGGGTATAGCTGATTAACAATGTTGTGATCAATTCAGGTGAACAGCAACGGGACTCAACCATACACATACATGTATCCATTCTCTCCTAAAACCCCTCCCCACCAGGCTGGCACATACATTGAGCAGAATTCCATGTACTATACAATAGGTCTTTGTTGGCGATCCATTTTAAGTATAGCAGTGTGTACATGACCTTCCCAGAGTCCTTAACTATCCCTTCCACCCCATCCTCTGGCAACCATAAGTTCATTTTCTAGGTCTGTCTCCTTCTGTTTTGTAAGTAAGTTCATTTGTATAATTTCTTTTCAGATTCCACATATAAGGGATGTTATATGATATTATTTAAACCGGCTTAAGTCTATCCTTGCCTGTGACCATCTTTAGTGACATAGTGCTGTGGGGTTATGGCAAATGCATCCAAACTTTCACAAGCACTAATTACCAGAAGTGTAGTCAATGAGAGTGTCTTTTTGTCTGATGATTTTTGATCTAAGTAAATTATATGATTTTTTTAGTGTGAATATACAATAATTTATTCAACATTTGAAGTTGACAAGTAATGTCATGTCTGCACATAAATATTGTTTCATTTTTGCCAGTGTATTTTTTAGATAAATCTTTGAAATTTGAATTGCAGGCTACACAGGTAAAATGCATGTATTCATTTCACTAGTTATTGCCAAACCAGCTAAATCTGAGAGTGTTTGCTCTCCCATAGCCCCACCAAAAAGCATATGCTGTCAAAGTTTTAGGTTTTCCAATCTGATAGTAGATAAATGAATATTTTAATGAGTTTTAGTTTGCAGTTTTCTTAATGTGAGAGGGCTGGACAGTTTTCTTGTTGTGAATGACTTGAGATTAGTTTCTTAAGGTTCAGGTCCATTTCCATTTCTTTTTTGTGGACTATCTATTTCTATAAAGTTGTTGGCTTTATCATCTTTGTTTTTAGAAGTTTTATATACTAGGGATATCAACACTGTGATGTAAGTTGTCATTATTTCCCAGTTTTTCATTTATCTTTTATAGATTTTTACCTAAAAATTTTATAAATAAATATTTTTATAGAAACAAAAGTCCCTGCTTTCCTATTTGAAAGTAAGAATGTAATTTGAATCTGGATATTCTCAAAAATATTTAAGCTTAGAAGGATCGTTTGAGATCATGTCTATAATCCACTTATTTATAAATGAGAAAATTGTGGCTCAGAAGCTTCATGTAATTTCCCCATAGTTAATGGGCTGACACCAGACACAGTTTCATCTCTAAACAAGTTTTAGTTTCTTTATTGTGAACACATATGCTTTTTGAGTGAACTATTTACATTTTCGTTTTAGTCGTTTAAACAAAAACAATTTTGAGGAATCTAGCTATGTCTTAACATTTACATTATTTCTGGAAATTAAAAAATAATTCATGTGCATAATATTGGAAAAACATAGGAAACTTAAAGAAAAAAGTATATATCAAGCTGCTAAAGGCAATCACAATAAAGAGCTCCACATACTTTTTTTATCTTTTTATCTATGCTGTTTATGATCTATGTATTTAATGCAGTTGTGATTATACTATAGTTTTTATCTTTTTTCAAGAGTTTGAAAACAGACTCATTAAAAGTGCTTACAAAGTTGCATTTGGATGATATTCCATTAAGAAACAGAATAAATTGTGTGCCCTCTATTTTGTGACATTTCATTTTTACTAATAGGAGATTTTTGCATAATATAAACACATCTTAGGGAAGTGACATTGTGTTTTTGCACCATTTCTACACCTAACATCCTCTCCTTAGTTCACTTTAATTCTGCATTCTTTGCTACCGCTGTACTCAGATTGGTTTTCTTAAATTCACCAAAAATTTCCATTTTGTCAAATTCACTGTTTGTTTCCTCTGTCATCAAGTTAATTGACTTTTCAGCATCATCTGACATAGCTGACAACACCATAATCTCATAGTCCTCTTTTTTCTACACTATTTTAGGGTACAGAGAATTCAGAGATTATTTGATTCCTCATGGGTGTCAAACTGTCTTCACTCTTCCAGCTTGTTCAATCTTTGTTTTTATTTATTCATTTTTAGCTTTCCCTGTGGTTGGCTTCCCTAAGTGGTCATCATTCTAATTAATTTCTAACTACTATATAATCCCTAACTACTTCCCTAACTACTCCAGAAAGGAACACAGCCCTACTGGAGCTTAGCCTGTTGAGAACCACAGCAAATTTCTGACTATAGAACTGTAGAATAACATTTGTGTTGTTGTAAGCCACTTAGTTCATGGTAATTTGTTACTTCAGAAGTAGAAAACCAATATATGCTTCTCGTCTTCCTTTCTCAAACTAATTCTCCTTCTCCAATCTAGTGCTTTGGATATATATTCTTTTAGTCCTACTTTCCACAATTGTTTAAATGTACCTATATTCTTATAAAATTAGAAAATATTTCATGAGTTTTTTTTTTTTTTATTTTACATACATGAATGCAGAAATGGTATTGTGCTATTCATCTTTTTTGGTTTATTACTTTTTTTAACTCACTATTATTGTTGAGCTTTATCCATGTTGCTGTAATGCTTGTTCAGTGATTCAAACATACTCCATCATCAGGTATTTCACTGTTGTGTCGTATTTCATCATATGAATGTACTGCATTTACCCATCCAGTCTTGTAGTGATTCTATCTGCTTATCTTAGCCCATCGTATGTGTGGTTCACATCTTACTAATCCAGTAATGGATACTTAGGATGCTTCTAACTTTTCATAATCAAAACCAATGTGCTACACGTTGTCCTAGTTGTCTCTGTGGATCAGTATGAGTTTCCTTGGAAATAAACACATTCCAGGGTAGATCACACATAGATAACTTCACTGAGCAGCAACATGTTGCTCTTCAGAGTGGTTGTGGCAGTTTTCACTTCAACAAATAGGTCAGAGCTTTTCCTTCTTCATAGCTTCACCAAAGCTTAATTGTAGAAGCCAGCTTTTTGTTTTGTCCATGGATAGATATTAAGTGGTATCTCAATGTTTTAATTTGCATTTCTCTGATTACTAGTGAGATTGGATATTCTCTTTCAAAACTAATTGGCCTTTGGATAGTAACTTCTGTAAATTGACTCTTCACAGTCATTACCTATTTTTCTCTGGGGTTTTTTCCCCCTAGGTTGTAAGAACTCTTAATGGTAAGTCTTTGAGATTTTTAATTGTGCAAATATCTTCTTCCTCTCTTTTGCCATTTAGATAGGTTTGAGCATAAATCTTTCATTGAAATATAGTCAGAACATGCCATTTTCTCCCTTTTGGTTTGTGATTTGGAGGTATTTCAAAAACCAGTCCTCACCCAATTTCATACATATTTTAAGTTTCACATTTAGAGCCACTCCTAGAATTCAAGTAGATTAGCTTGGAGTTTTTAATATGTTATGAGCTAGAAATAAAACATTTTTTGGATGTAGTGAGCCATTTTTTTTCAATACATATTACCAAATAATACAAGCTCTCTTCAGTGGTTTGTGATGTTATTTCTGTGTAACAAATTCTCGTGCACTCATACCTCTTTATTCTCTTTCACTGGTTCATTAGCCTGCATCTAATCCAGTATGCCACTATGACTTTGTAATACTCTTAATACCTGTAGGAACAAATTCCTTCCTTTTACACCTTTTAAAAATTGGCTTAAATTTTTTAAACTAGATTGTCAAGTTTCCATCCAAATTTTATGATTAAGTTTTAATTAGAAATATATTGAATTTAGATTGATTTGTGGGACACTGATAAAGTGAATCGTATCAATATCTAGTAAAATCATCCAAAAAGAGTGTCCTTTTCATTATAAGGGACAGGAATGCAAAAGTAGGTAGTCAGGAAACACCTGAATTAACAGGCAAATTTGGCCTTGGAGTATAGAATGAAGCAGGGCAAAGACTAATAGAGTTTTACCAGGAGAACACACTCGTCAAAGCAAACACCCTCTTCCAACAACACAAGAGAAGACTCTGCACATAAATATCACCACATGATCAACTGAAATCAGATTGATTATATTCTTTGCAACCAAAGCTCTATACAGTCAGCAAAAATAAGACCTGGAGCTGACTGTGGCTCAGATCATGAACTCCTTATTGCCAAATTCAGACTTAAACTGAAGAAAGTAGGAAAAACCACTAGACCATTCAGGTATGACCTAAATCAAATCCCTTACGATTATACAGTGGAAGTGAGAAATAGATTTAAGGAACTAGATCTGATAGACAGAGTGCCTGATGGACTGTGGACGAAAGTTTGTGACATTGTACAAAAGACAGGGATTAAGACCATCCCCATGGAAAAGAAATGCAAAAAAGCAAGCTGACTGTCTGAGGAGGCCTTACAAATACCTGTGAAAATAAGAGAAGTGAAAAGCAAAGGAGAAAAGGAAAGATATTCCCATTTGAATGCAGAGTTTCAAAGAATAGCAAGGAGAAATAAAAGCCTTCTCAGTGATCAATGTAAAGAAATAGAGGAAAACAACAGAATGGGAAAGATTAGAAATCTCTTCAAGAAAATTAGAGATACCAAGGGAACATTTCATGCAAAGATGGGCTCAATAAAGGACAGAAATGGTATGAACCTAAAAGAAGCAGAAGATATTAAGAAGAGATGGCAAGAATACACAGAAGAACCGTACAAAAAAGATCTTCATGACCCAGATAATCACAGTGCTGTGATCACTCACCTAGAGCCAGACATCCTGGAATGTGAAGTCAAGTGGGCCTTAGAAAGCATCACTATGAACAAGGCTAGTGGAGGTGATGGGATTCTAGTTGAGCTATTTCATATCCTGAAAGCTGATGCTGTGAAAGTGCTGCACTCAATATGCCAGCAAATTTGGAAAACTCAGCAGTGGCCACAGGACTGGAAAAGGTCAGTTTTCATTCCAATCCCAAAGAAAGGCAATCCCAAAGAATACTCAAACTACGACACAATCACACTCAATGTGCTAGTAAAGTAATGCCCAAAATTCTGCAAGCCAGGCTTCAGCAATATGTGAACCTTGAATATTCAGATGTTCAAACTGGCTTTAGAAAAGGCAGAGGAACCAGATATCTAATTGCCAACATCCACTGGATCATTGAAAAAGCAAGAGAGTTCCAGAAAAACATCTATTTCTGCTTTATTGACTATGCCAAAGCCTTTGACTGTGTGGATTGCAATAAACTGTGGAAAATTCTGGAAGAGATGGGAATACCAGACCACCTGACCTGCCTCTTGAGAAACCTTTATGCAGATCAGGATGCAACAGTTAGAACTGGACATGGAACAACAGACAGGTTCCAAATAGGAAAAGGAGTACGTCAAGGCTGTATATTGCCACCCTGCTTATTTATATGCAGGGTGACATAAGTTATATGCCTAAGTTATATGCATATAACTTATATGCAGAGTACATCATGCGAAATGGCAGGCTGGAAGAAGCACAAACTGGAATCAGGATTGCTGGGAGAAATATCAATAACCTCAAATATGCAGATGACACTACCCTTATGGCCGCAAGTGAAGAAGAACTAAAAAACGTCTGGATGAAAGTGAAAGAGGAGAGTGAAAAAGTTGGCATAAAGCTCAACATTCAGAAAACTAAGATCATGGCATCTGGTCCCATCACTTCATGGCAAATAGATGGGGAGACAGTGGAAACAGTAGCAGACTTAAGTTTTGGGGACTCCAAAATCACTGCAGATGGTGATTGCAGCCATGAAATTAAAAGATGCTTACTTCTTGAAAGGAAAGTTATGACCAACCTGGATAGCATATTAAAAAGCAGAGTCATTAGTTTTCCAACAAAGATCCGTCTAGTCAAGGCTATGGTTTTTCCAGTGGTCATGTATGCATGTGAGAGTTGGATGGTGAAAAAAGCTGCGACCCAAAGAATTGATGGTTTTGAACTGTGGTGTTGGAGAAGACTCTTGAGAGTCCCTTGGACTGCAAGAAGATCCAACCAGTCAATCCTAAAGTCGATCAATCTTGGGTGTTCATTGGAAGGACTGATATTGAAGCTGAAACTCCAATGCTTTGGCCAACTCATGCGAAGAGTTGACTCATTTGAAAAGACCCTAATGCTGGGAAGGATTGGGGGCAGGAAGAGAAGGAGACGACAGAGAATGAGATGGCTGGATGTCATCACCGAATTGATGGACATGGGTTTGTGTAGACTCCAGGAGTTGGTGATGGACAGAGAGGCCTGGCGTGCTGCGATTCATGGGGTCTCAAAGAGTCGGACACGACTGAGTGACTGAACTAAACTGAAAAATTCTAGAAGTTCTCTTTAATTTTTACTTTTGTTTACCTCCTACTAGTGTTATGTTGTCTTTAATATTTGTGGAGCTAGAACAGGGGTTATGTCGAAGTCTGCATATCATACATTCTAGTTGAATGTTATTAATTAAGCTACCTTCAATACTCTGCCCATGTTACTACCCTGAATTACAGAGGCTAAAGAAGTTCTCCTCCTTGTGGGGCAAACGCTAGTAAGTTTGAAGGTCATTCTGTTCCACTGGTAGGAACTGCTAGGAAGCTGGTCGTATCCGGGATCTACCCAGAGGTGGGACTGATATCATCAAACTCTAATGAGACAGGGTGGGCAATACCTTTCCTCTGTATCTCACTTTTCCCACTTCGGGTTTCCAAGCAGTTCTAGGTTCTTCCATGCATGGGGAAAGAGAGGGAACTGTGTCTTCCTAGACATTGACTCCAGCTAATTTGAGAAAGACAACTTTAAGCAAAAGCAGCCACTCTTTTCTCTGATTTTCTACTGCAGTTTTTCCTCTGTTCTCTCCTTCTACCACCACCCTCCTACCCTTCCCTTCCAGTGCTCAAACTTGTAAGCTCTTTGGAGATAGTTCCTATATCTCTCCCAGTAATTCTCTTTGGGTGTGGAGCTTTCAAAAAAGCTTTCTTATGACCTACAAAGCAGTTTCTGTGAATGTAAGATGTGGATCTTCTTAGCCTGATCCAAGGACTCTGCTGCCTCCACTTCAATCCATCACTAAGTCAAGTTCCCTCCAAAACATCATTGCAATGAGTACTTTCTTCCCTAAGCCATCATTATCTCTCATCCAGGCTTTTATAGTAACTTCCTTCTGGTCTCCCTGTATCCATTTTTATGTTTTTGTAATTAATTCTCCAGAGTACAGAGAAGGAATGTTTCAGAACACGAATTGTCACAGCTCTCCCCTGATTTCCACACTCTAGTGGTTTTTCCTTATTCTTTGTATTAAATAAAAACTCCTTCCACTGGTTTATAAAACCTTTACCTGCTATGTACCTGTTTATATCTGCAACCTTCTTTATATCACCTTATATCTACATTGAACTGGAGTTGGCTTGCACTGTCTGTGAGCATGAATTGATAAATTTTCAAAAACCTGGCAAGTCAGTTGTTAAACTATTAAAATATTATATAATCTCACAATAAATTAAATTACATGGTAAGCAATAACTGGTTCAAGCTCATTACTTCCTAATTATTTTATTGCATTTTACTTACTATTGTTTACATTCTTGGGATCTTTTCATATATATTGTGTGTATATGGTTGAATACTGTCTAATGGTTTTACTTTTGTCCATCTCTTCTCAACTTAGTGTATAGTAAAGTCATGTTTGCTTGATATCAGCTCTTAAGAGAGAATTTTCACCATAGAAAAGAACAAATATTACAAATCAGTGCTTACTTAATGTTTTGTTTATTGTCTAGACATAAAAATGTGTTGTAAACGGCTGTTAATGCAGAGTAATCTATAAGTGAGGCTTCCCTGGTGACTCAGATGGTAAAGAATCTGCAATGCAGAAGACCAGAAGATCCCTGTGTTGGGGATATCCCCTGGAAAAAGGATTGTCCTACCCACTCCAGTATTCTTGCCTGGAGACTTCCATGGACAGAGGAGCAAAGCAGGCTATAGTCCTTGGGTTGCAAAGAGTTGGACACAACTTGAGGGACTAACACTTTCACTTCACTTCAAACCATGGATCACACAAAAATTTGAGGAGATACTCTAGAATTTTGAAACTACCGTGCAATATAACACAGAAGTTGCATTACTGATGAACTAGTCAAGTTTCAACATTTGTCTTTGTTGTGTTTTCATCTTGCTCATTAAATAAATAGAAATATCAATCAGCGTTAACTTTAACTCCACTTGTTCATCAGTTGCAACCTTACTTTGGCTACAGATATAAGAGGTTAGTGACAACATTCCGTGAGAGTCAGTCGGTTGTATGGAATTTATAACATAGGGTATTATATATGTTACTATTGTTTACAGATTGTATGCTGTACATCTTTTATATTAGTAATATTTATAACAAATTTAATATTTGTATATACCCATGGTTTTCTAGAAAGCCAGTCAACTATTTGTTAGCACATCATTGCTCTTCATGAAGTATTTTTATCTTTGTAAATAATATTTTTTTATTAGAGTCATTTTACTTTGGAATTCAGTTAAAGTCCAAAAGATAAGTAAATTCATGGAACTAGATTGTTTTTTTCCTCTATTGTGGTTTCTGAGTTAAGAAAATTAACTGAAGGGTGCTAAAAAAGACAGTACTGTAAATAATGTCAGAGTCAGCATGACAAATTGCTCCCAGGTTGCTCACTGCTGAAGGATATGCCTGGCAATGCAGGAGACATAGGAGATGCATGTTTGATTCCTGGGTTGGAAAGATTCCCTGGCGGAGGAAAGGGCAACCTACTCCAGTGTTCTTGCCTGGAGAACCCCATAGACAGAGGAGCCTGGTGGGCTACAGTCCATGGGGTCACAGAGTTGGACACAACTGAGCTACTGAGCATGTGCACATACAGGGTGATAAAGTAATTCACTTTTCTTAGAGAATTTTGAACTTGTGTACTTTTGTTATCAACCCTCTCACATTGTTCCCCAGGAAGGATCCTTCTGCCTAGTGTTGTTTGAGCTAAGAGAATGAGACTGGGTTTGTTTCAGAAACAAAAGAATGTTTCATTCTTTGATCAGAGGATGGAGGGATGCTAGCTCATCTTTAGTCCAAGCTCTTTCCCACGGGCTGTGGGCAGAGCTGCTCATAGGGCTGTCTTTAGTGGGGAGTGATTGCTTTGGGCAGGGACAGATGTGCTTGCTTTCTTCGGATCACAGCTCCAGGCACAGAGTTTTGTCTCGTTGCCTGCTGACATAATTTTGAGTCTATGTGTCCTCTGCTTTGCTTCTGCACAAACCTGTCCATCTAGGGTTTGGGCACAACCATTTTGTAGCAGGAACTCTGGTCTGAAGTAAAGGGTTTGAGGCCCCTGTGCTCAGCACACTATGAACACAAAGGAAAAGAAAGAAAAAGCTTAGACTATCCTATTACCCAGATTGTTTTTATTTCCTGAGAATTCTTAATGGATTTTGCCACTGACACTTTCTCAAAAGAGGCACGCCTTATTTGCATAGAAATTTATATGCCGATGCACACATGTGTGTGTTTTCTAATTGATAGACCAATAAAATATTAAAGGAATACAGATTGCCTCAATGTCCTATAATCTTTGTTGATTCCCTTTATGAAGCAACAGACAAAACATTTTGTATATTTTGCTGTGGTGACTGGTGAATCAATGATAAAGGTGGTGAGTCTAGGATAACAAAGAAAGGTGTGTATTGATAAATATGATTCCAGAAGTATTCTTACTTGTGAAGCTAAGTGATTTTGAAGGGCTGACTAAGGTATAGTTTTAGTGTTGCAATGTATTTATTAATTTATGGGTCATTAATCTAAGAAGGCAGCCACCTAAGTAGTTACCCTGTTAAATAATAGCACTATAAATCTAGGTAATTCTTAAATATCTCACTATTTACATTATAAATTATGCTAGTCATGTGATGTTTCAATTCTCAACTGTCAGCTCGTGTGTGTGTGTGTTTATGTATGTGATTAGACACTTTTAAAATTTTACATTAAAAATATTTATCACGTTGTATTAATAGCCACATAATACTTACTCATTTCAACTCCACAGTTAGTACACTGTAGCTAAACACCTGATCCAAGAGCCACTGTGCATCTTTTTTTGTAGATTAAGGACTCTATGGCTGTTTTTCTAGCATCAGATCTTGAGGCAGATGTAACTGTTTGAAATTATATAGTTCAGTTCAGTTTATTTCAGTTGCTCAGTCGTGTCCAACTCTTTGCCACCCCATGAACTGCAGCACACCAGGCCTCCCTGTCCATCACCAACTCCTGTAGTTTACCCAAACTCATGTCCATTGAGTTGGTGATGCCATCCAGCCATCTCATCCCCTGTCATCCCCTTCTACTCCTGTCCTCAATTTTTCCCAGAATGAGGGTCTTTTCAAATGAGTCAGCCCTTTGCATTAGGTGGCCAAAGTATTAGAGTTTCAGCTTCAACATCAGTTCTTCCAATGAACACCCAGGACTGATCTCCTTTAGGATGGACTGGTTGGATCTCCTTGCAGTCCAAGGGACTCTCAAGAGTCTTCTCCAACACCATAGTTTAAAGCATCAATTCTTCTGTGCTTGGCTTTCTTTATAGTCCAACTTTTCACATCCATACGTGACTACTGGAAAAACCATAGCCTTGACCAGACAGACCTTTGTTGACAAAGTAATGTCTCTGCTTTTTAATATGCTGTCTAGGTTGGTAAATCCTGATTAATTATTTAGAAACTCACCTATCAAGTATTTGCAAATTCTGAGTGATATTTTATGTAATTATAAAACCAGTTATGTGCTTGTTGGGGAAGAAAATTTTTCCTTTCTTCCCTTTTAGGTTCTTTGGTCTAATAATTAAGTTGATAAAAAACAGATTAATAGGAGGGATACAGACACAACTACATGTCTATGCAGGAGCCCTATAAAGATGAAGACTCAAAAGGCAGCCAGGAAATTAAAGATTATATAACATCCTAGGCTAAGCAAAGGGCTAAGCATATGGGGATACAGAAGGGTGGAAAGCCATACATAGGAAAGAAGAGCTGTTTAGGAAACAAAGGTTGCTCTGTTATCAGTTTCTTAGGTAAAAAGATAATTCTGTTAACAGCTCTCTTTCTGGTACAGTCCCCTTTTTCCAATGGAAATTAAGGCTATTGAGGGGGTTATAGGGAATTGTTCCTCAATCTGTTGCATTTCTGTTTACCTTTCACTGAAAATAATCTTCAGGCAAAACCAGCATATTTTAGGAGGACTGGCAAAATCTGTTCCCTCATGTCAATGAAGAAAGGTATACCTCAAAGGTCATAATTTGAATTCTTCATTTTAGCTAGAGTTGAAAGTATTTACAAAACCATGACACTATGGATATTTTAATGTTAAAAATATTTTGGTCTTCTTTGCTTTCAAATATGAAAATTAATAGTAATAACTATGGTGGAGACTGAAGGGACTGTGATGATTGGAAACACGAGAACATTTTATTCATACGAGGTACTGTCAACATTTATATAAGGTGTGATTACATTTATACATAACTCATCATCATTGACCATTATCAACGTGCGTTTAACTGCTCACGTCCACTTATGTGGACTTTTTTCAGAAGGGAACATGTACGAAATACTAAGGGACTACACTATCCGTGGTTGGTTGAATTAGAAGATGTAGAATAGGGGAAATATAGACACTGTGCATATAGAGAACCAACTATAAGTTATATACAGGTATTCAACAGCACAGAGATTTGTGCCTCTAACCTCCATGCTGCTTAAGGACCAACTCTATATAAAGACTCAGAAGATCAGGAATATGGCTTCATAGGTGAATTCTATCAAATATTTAGAGAAGAGCTAACACCTTTCCTCAAAACTTCCAAAAAATTGCAGAGGGAGGAACACTCCCAACCTTAAGAGGCCACCATCACCCTGATACCAAAATCAGACACGTTTATCACAAAAAGAAAATTACAGTCAAAATCACCTATGAACACAGATGCAGAAAGCCTCAACAAGATACTAGCAAGCTGAATCCAGCAATACATTAAAAGAAGTGGGATTTAGAAATCTTCACTATATGCAGATGAATCAATGTGATACACCATATTGTCAAGGGTTCCTTTGGACTTAGTCACATAGAGTCACATAGTTACATTTTTAAAGATGTTTCAAGTGAAACTGGACCTTATAAATTCTGTGCCTGATAATTTAGAGAACTTTTCTTTTCAGTTTTTTAAGAAACAACACTATTTATATCGCCCACAGATCTCCTTTGTCAAAGTTAATTTTTCTTTAAGTCCTATCTGGAATCACCTTCTTTTGCTCAGAGGCAAAGAGCTGGGAGGTGGCTCTTTTGAAAAGAGGTAAGTGCCAATTTGTAAGCCCTTGGGATAAGTTGGACAAGGAAGGCAATTAAATAAGTCTCATCTTGGTGCTCTCAGGCCATAAGAGCTAATTTGAAAAGACTGCAGTAAGTCTTTTAGGATGAAATCTTCCAAGAGAACTCAGGATGCAATTGGTAAAGAATTTGCCTGCAAATGCAGGAGATGCAAGAGACATGGGTTCACAAGTTCGATTCCTGGGTCAGGAATATCCCCTGGAGGAGGAAATGACAACATGCTTAGCATAATACTGACTACCTACCCACAGCAAATATCATTCTCAGTGGTGAGAAACTGTAAACATCTCCTGCTTGGCCACATCCAATTTACCTTGATTTATGGACCTTACGTTCCAGGTTCTTGTGCAATATTGTTCTTTGCTACTTTGGATTTTAGTTTGACCACCAGATATACCCACAACTGAATGCCATTTCTGCTTTTGGCCCAACCAATTCATTCTTTTCTGGAGCTATTAGTAATTTGCTCTTTGCTCTTCCCTGGTAGCATATTGGACACCTCCCACCTGGGGTGCTCATCTTCTCGTGTCACATATTTTTGCCTTTTTGTACTGTTTATAGGGTTCTCACGGCAAGAGTACTGCAGTGGTTTGCCATTCCATCCTGCAGTAGCTCATATTTTTCAGAACTCTTCATTGTGACCTATCCTTCTTGTTTGGCCTTGCCCAGCATGGCTTATAGCTTCACTGAGTTTTATGCAAGCTCCTTAACAAGACTGTGACTCATGAAGGAGACATAAACACTGCTGTACTTAAAAATATTTAATCTAGATCAAAACTAACAATAAAAACAAGAATAAATATTTTCAATGCATAGGCAAAATGGATAAATAGATATAGATTTGTTTTAGGAAGAAGAGAAAGAATTGTTTTAGCTGGATAAAATATTATAGCACAACTATTAACTATGCTCCCACAAACATACAGATTATAAAACTTTTCAGAATGCTAAATGAAGAAAATTAAACTGTATAAATGATTTAACATTAAAATAGAGCCAATCTCCCCAGTTGATTATACAACTGGTGGATTTCTATGACTTTTCACCAATCATTTAATTTTATTTTTTCCCATATGGACTAATTAATTTTTGGCTAACCTTGTAGTATAATAGGGCATCCCTAGTGGTTAAAATGGGAAAAAATCTGCCTACAATGCAAGAGACCCAGGTTCAGTCCCTGGGTCAGGATGATCCCCTGGAGAAGGGAATGGCAACCTACTCTAGTATTCTTGCCAGGAGGATCTCATGGGCAGAGAGGCCTGGTGGGCTACAGTCCATGGAGTCACAGAGTCAGACATGATTGAGCAGCTAGCATCTTCACAATATAATAGAAGGGATGGTTTTTAAATATTAAGATCAAGTGTAAGCATAAAATAAATGACAGTAATTCTCATTCATTGGGCATTTTTCTATCATGTTCTCAGTAATAGATTGCCAGATATTTCTCTGGCAAAGATAGATTTATTCAGAGTCAGCAAACAATTATAATTTGGAATCTGTGACAATGGTGAACCACAAGCAGTTATGTATACAGCAAGGGAAGAAAAAGGAAAACCTTTTATTTTTTTATTAAGGAAAGCACTTATTTAGAGGAGAAAAGGAAGTTGGGAGAGTTCAAAGTGTCTGGAAGAAGAGGTGATTTTTTTTTTTTTTTTTCAGTATTGGTCTTTGTTATCATCATAAGGCATGAGAACTCCTCCTTCTGGTTTCTCAACTCTATTTAAATGAGGATTCTGTATTAATTTTTTCACACTGTTGTTCTAAACACCTCACTAAGTGGAAGTATTTGGTTAATTAGTGGCTAGGCAACAGGATGATTTGTAGACTTGCTAGAAATTTGCTGAACTTCTCAATTAACTTCTGCAATTGATATGTTTGGGTTTTTAGATTCTCAATCTTGAAACAGAGTTAAAATCCCATTTTTAAATTATCTTATGCAAATGAAGAGTATTTGAGCTGAAGCAATCAGAATTTACATATCATTGATATGTGGAATTTCCTTTAAATTAGCACTAGGGTAGTGCCTCTACTTGTTGCAGGACCCTGGAGAAAGTGTTTGAGTGAAAGCTATTAAAAGAAGTGAAGTGTCCATTTTTTCAGTCTTTGTTTTAGGGATTCATTCTAATCCTCATTAATTCTTGATTATTAAGAAATACTTTTAGCCCAATTTGGAATGATAGTTCTTTAAGGAGGATCTTAAAGTCATACTAGCTACAGACTTTTTTTCTGTAAATTACCCTTGGTCCTTTAAACTGTTTGATTCTATCTACTTGTAAAAAATTTTCTCTCCTGATTTAGGTTTTTAGTTCTAACATTTATATTCATATTTTCTGCTGTTTCCTAATCCACCATCTGTGTGTGTGTGTGTGTTCCTGAGAGAAACTGAAAAAAGGAGAAAGAAGGAAATTTGATGATATATCTAAGTGTTTAAAAACAATTACAGGTTTTTCATTTTATGGCATTTCTACACTTTAATTTCAGGGTCACACTGAATTAAAATGTATGTCAGAGACTTCCCTGGTGCTCCAGTGATTAAGACTTCATGGTACCAGTGTGGTGGGGCAAGGTTTTGATACCCAATCAGGAAACTAACTTCCTGCATGCCATAAGGTGCAGCCAAAAAAAAAAAGTCCATATAATTGAGGGTAAAACTTTTCTTTCTGCTTTCTTAGATTCGATATTTGGAGCCTTCACATTTAAGTGACACAGGACGGATTAGCAGGAGAGAAGTTTTATGCATATGCATATTCATATGCATACAAGGGGACGACTCAGAAAGGAAATGAAATCCCCCCAAATGAGATATCTGTGGAGGTTTACATACCATTTTAACAAAGCATGGTAAAGTGTGCATAAGGGACTTTTTACAGGAAATGTTTTGGGGGTTCTGGGGGAGAGAAGGAATTATGAGAAGGTGACCAAGAAAGGTAGTGTAATGAGGGTTTTCTAGAGAGGTTTGTTGTACAGACTCTAGTCATCTCAGATAAGAGCTGTGTCCAGATTTGTACACTCACTCCTGGAAAGGGGGAGTAGGACACATTTACAAATGGAAATTTCCTTGATATTTTCTCTGCAGAAAGGACATGCATCTCCTGCTTTTAGGTAGAAAGTGGAAGGACAACTCCTCCTGAGTTTTGTTGTTATTCAGTTGTTCCATTGTGCCTGACTTTGCCACCCCAGGAACTGCAGCAGGTCAGGCTTCTATGTCCTTCAGCAACTCCTGGAGGTTGCTCACACTCATATCCATTGAATCAGCTCTTTCTTCATAGCTTTCAGCTCAAGATAATACTTACACCAATGTGGCATATTTTGGGGTGACATGTTCTGGTCGTTTTCATTTGCTTTAGAATGTCACTGAGTGTCCAGTAAGGGAATTTTCTTCCAATGAATATAGGCATGTTTTAATTTTAATATATTGTATACCTTAGCTGTTTGTGCAGGCTTCAATGTACATCAGAGTCTTTGCACCCCTCAAGACTGTGGCCTGCCAGTCTCCTCTTCCCATGGCATTTTCCAGGCAAGGATACTGTAGTGGCTTGCCATGCCCTCCTCCAGGGGATCTTCCTGACTCAGGGATCAAACCTGAATCTCATGTCTCCTGAATTGGCAGGCGGGTTCTTTACCAGTAGGACCACCTTAGCTCTTTATTTCCTATCTTAAAAGTAGCATAAATCTATATTTTAGTGAATGCAAATGACAAATGAGCCTATTAAAAATAAAGCCAGGGTTATATACATTCTGCCTTTTTTCAGTAAATGTTAATTGACTACCATTGTACTCTAGGAGCTTTTCTAGATACAAAAGCAAAATAATGGGATAGAAATAAGCAATAGACAGTATTCTGTTTTCTTCAGTAGGCAGCCTTGGGAGAGCAGATAGAGAAGACAAGACTGGAAATAAAATTCATTGGTATACTATATCAAAGGAAAATATTCCTATACCATTCTAGCTTCTTCTGGTATTATAGAACCTAATTTTCATTCATGTCTGATACACAGCAAAACAGTTTACTGACACTGAGAAAATTATAGCATTTAATGCAGGGTACCAAGCAGGGAGAATGGGCAACTCTTTTCAAAATACTTGAACTACCTGATGACTTTCATAGAAGGGTTTTTAAAGGCAATGTCTTGAGTTAAGGTTACAGGATACATTACTTTCTTCTGATTGGTTGGTGGTGAAGTAACAGGTGGTATTTTGGGAATCTCAGTCATCAACCTTATAGTTCCAACTTGTCTGAGGTCTACATGCTTATGGTCACCATATTCCCCCCAGATAGAGGTCTCAGTTTTTGCCTAAGAACTTAAAGTTATATATCACATTCTTACGTGTATATTTTGAGGAGGAGCTAGGGCTCTTATTTAATAGCTGAATTACTGTTCAAGCTGCCTTGCTTAACTTCTTTTCCTTTGTCTCTGCATTCCCTCACTTGTCTATTTAGTAGCTGCTTGAATCTGCTCTTTGGAATTCAGCAAAAGCCTAGAAGATTAAAACCTTTTTTTCTGCAAATAAGAAATGTGGGACTTGGAAGAGATTTTGTACCTGGGAGAGTTTTGTAGGGACCAGATTTGTTTCAATGCCCTCTCTTTTGATACTCCTTTATCCTGAGGGGAACAAGGGTGGGATAAAAAGGGAATGGAGTTTTGAATAGAGAAGTTAATCATAAACTTGGCAGGGGAACTTGGTTTTAGGGGGACTCTGTTTCACCGGATGTTCTAAGAATAAAACTGACATGAGACATGAACACGAGAAAATTGAATTTAATTTCATACATACATTAACCCCATATACATGAGAGGTTCTGAGACAGAATGGTAAAATAAACTATACATGACATCCTGGGCTAAAGAATGGGATATGGGCCTGAGATTCTCAAGGACATGAGGGTCATTCACAGTGCAATAAAGAGAACAGATATTGGGTAATTAGATGTTTGCTCTGCCATACAGATGGAATCATTTAAATAAAATTTCTCACTGGTAATAATTCTGTTTTGGGGGGAAAAAAACCCCACAAATTCTTCTAGGTAGTTAAGGAGGGCAGTGATTTCTCTTGAACCTCAAGGTCTCCATTGCCTTTAGCTTAAAATAATCCACATACCAAGCTGATATGTCTCTGGGAGGCCTGTTCTGAAGCTCTGCAATGAAAATGAAAATGTTAGTAACTTGCTTATGTCCGACTCTTTGCAACCCCATGGACTGTAGCCTATTAGGCTCCTTTGTCCATGGAATTCTCCAGGCAAGAATACTGGAGTGGGTTGGCATTTTTTGCTCCAGGGGATTTTCTCAACCCAGAGATTTAGGCTGGGTCCCCTGTGTTGCAGGCAGGTTCTTTACCATCTGAGCCACCAGGGAAGCCCATGCAATATCGTATATCAAAAACCATGGCATATTCTATATCCAAAAGTGATATAAAGAAAAATGTTAGGGTAGCTGAAAAAGGTTGCAAATATAAAGAATACAGTCAGAAAAGAATTCATTGAAAAAGTGACTTCTGATCAATATCTTGGGGGAGATCATTCCAGACAGAAGGAACAAACAATAAAGGAAGGCTGAGAAAGGAGTATATTGAAGAACAGAAAGGAGATTGATGTAACTGAAGCAGAATGAGCAAATGGATGAGTGTTACAGAGTGGGAGAATTATGGAAATAAGGGTTGCATGTTGAGGGACTTGGTTGGATCAGAGTAAGGAGTTTGCATCTAAGGAAAATGAGACTGAGTAACAGGACTCGACTACCCTGTTTCCAAGGATCCTTCTGCCTATTATATAGAGAACAGGAGGGAAGGGCCTTCCTTATTTTGAGATGGAAATTTTCCTAAAGCTCTACTGAAAACACTTAAATGCCTATAGGGCCTAGAGTTAGCATAAAAGAGCAAAGCTTAGTATTGAAAGCAACTGGGTGTTAAGAGGATTAAGCACATGGGTGCTTTGCCTCAGTGATAAGCATTTTAGCCTGTTGAATGAGGAAGCACGTGGTGAAAGGGCTGTCATTGCTCACCCCGAGTTTTCACAATTTGATAACGTGGACCCAAGTGTTTCTAGGTCTTCAGATTTTTTACAAGAAGCCAAAAAAACATTAATTTTTATGTTAAATCTGCTGATCTAGAAGTATGGCCTCTCACTCATATTTAAAACACTCAATCATCCACACTATCTGAGCTGATTGTAACATTTCTGAGGGAAGGGTTTAACGGAAGGTTTCCAGTTTGCATTTTCTAATCTATATGAAGCTGGTGGGTTCAACAATGATAAATAAGAGATGAGATAAAGATGAAGGGAGAGAGATCTGCTCTTATATTCTGATCTTTTTAGGTAAAAGGCTTATGAAAGTTTTCTTCTTAGACATATTTAGTCATAATCCAATATTGAGTATGACCTAAATTATTTTACCTTTAATTATTTTCAATTTTTATCACAATAAAATGATTCTTAACACATGCAAACATTAGAAGACTTTATCCTTAAGTAAGAGGGACTCATATATATGTATAATATCTAAAATGAATTTTAATTATGGACCCTTAATGAATGCAAGATACAGTCATTTTTTTTTATCATTGCAAATATATCATTGGTTCACAGGCATGAGGCACCAGGAAGTGCTAGAATTCAAAGACTCGCTATGAGGTTTTGTTAAAAATAAGATGGTAAAAGTCGATAACCCATTTATTATCAATGTGTGCCCACTACAAAATTGGGTATTTTAATGATGCACTGTCTATTCCAATGGATAAAGCTAATAGGCATTTATAAGTTATCACCAATGAAAAACTATCTAGCAGGCTGACTGCATTTTAGTCTGTAATGCTAAAGTGCTGTAGGTCCCCAGAGTTGCAGTTAATAAGAGCACTTGAACACTAACTTTTGGAATCTCTTACAGAGTATGGTTTCTTTAGAATAAAAGTATATGTGTATGTATGTATACTTTGCTTATTTTTGCCTTGAATCATTGATTGGATTTTTAGTAGTCTGGTTTTTTTTTTTTTTTTTTAATAAAAAAATCTTAACTGTAATTGACTCCAGCACTTTTTCATGAGAAAGGATTAACAGATTGCCTGGATGACAATATTTACAAAACAGATGAGGTAATATGGATCTTTATTGTAAAATCTTGTGGGAAACTAATGGGTAAAAATGGCACTTTTGTTATAGTGGCTTGTGAAATATGATTTAAAAAGTGCCCTAAGTTTGGGGAATGTCACAATATATATCTTGAGTTTTATTAAAGTACGCCTGTTTAGTTCAGATTTTGAGGTTATTGATTTATATTCTTTCCCATAAAAACATATTTAAATTTCTGGTTACAAAATATAATGGTAGTCTAGTTGAATGGAGCTTTGATAGAACCCTAATATTGTTAAATCATTTTTCTTTTGTGTTTCTAGCTCCTTTCCTCATGAACTTTCCCAGTCTATATTTGATGACCATTTTACAGGCTGAGTGGAAAAAAGTAGCACTGTGAGAATGGTGTTTAGCCCTTTGGTAAACCTGTAATATATAATATTGTTTTTAGTTCTACTGTCTTTTACCAGCACCAGAGATAAGATAGAACTCTCCTTTTTTCTTGGTACCTATCTATCTGCACAGATTCACTGCCTATAAAATTGCTTGGAGAATTTATTGTTAGTATCCATTTGTTTTTAAAAAACCTCAAAATTCCTCCAAAATAAACTTTTTATTTTAAAAATGGATCATTTTAAGCTTCCAGCTGAAATGGGTACTATTTCTAGGTCCTGATGGAAATATTTGACATATTCAAATGTCTTATAACTGGTCAACCACTTGTAAAAGAATGAAACTAGAACACTTCCTAACACCATACACAAAAATAAACTCAAAATGGATTAAAGATCTAAATGTAAGACCAGAAACTATAAAACTCCTAGAGGAGAACATAGGCAAAACACTCTCCGACATAAATCACAGCAAGATCTTCTATGACCCACCTCCCAGAATATTGGAAATAAAAGCAAAAATAAACAAATGGGACCTAATGAAAATTAAAAGCTTTTGCACAACAAAGGAAACTATAAGTAAGGTGAAAAGACAGCCCTCAGATTGGGAGAAAATAATAACAAATGAGGAAACAGACAAAGGATTAATCTCAAAAATATACAAGCAACTCCTGAAGCTCAATTCCAGAAAAATAAACGACCCAATCAAAAAATGGGCCAAAGAACTAAACAGACATTTCTCCAAAGAAGACATACAGATGGCTAACAAACACATGAAAAGATGCTCAACATCACTCATCATCAGAGAAATGCAAATCAAAACCACAATGAGGTACCATTACACGCCAGTCAGGATGGCTGCTATCCAAAAGTCTACAAGCAATAAATGCTGGAGAGGGTGTGGAGAAAAGGGAACCCTCTTACACTGTTGGTGGGAATGCAAACTAGTACAGCCACTATGGAAAACAGTGTGGAGATTTCTTAAAAAACTGGAAATAGAACTGCCATATGACCAAGCAATACCACTTTTAGGCATACACACTGAGGAATCCAGATCTGAAAGAGACACGTGCACCCCAATGTTCATCGCAGCACTGTTTATAATAGCCAGGACATGGAAGCAACCCAGATGCCCATCAGCAGATGAATGGATAAGGAAGCTGTGGTACATATACACCATGGAATATTACTCAGCCGTTAAAAAGAATTCATTTGAATCAGTTCTAATGAGATGGATGAACCTGGAGCCCATTATACAGAGTGAAGTAAGCCAGAAAGATAAAGACCAATACGGTATACTAACACATATATACGGAATTTAGATAGATGGTGGCGATAACCCTATATGCAAAACAGAAAAAGAGACACAGAAGTACAGAACAGACTTTTGAACTCTGGGGGAGAACGTGAGGGTGGGATGTTTTGAAAGAACAGCATGTGTACTATCTATGGTGAAACGGACCACCAGCCCAGGTGGGATACATGAGTCAGGTGCTCGGGCCTGGTGCACTGGGAGGACCCTGAGGAGTCGGGTGCGGAGGGAGGTGGGAGGGGGGGATCGGGATGGGGAATACGTGTAACTATATGGCTGATTCATGCCAATGTATGACAAAACCCACTGAAATGTTGTAAAGTGATTGGCCTCCAACTAATAAAATAATATTAAAAAAAAAAATAAAATAAAATAAAAAAAAAAAATAAAGTTTCAAAGTGCTTTGAACAGTGGCGTATGACTTGAACTTTCTGAGTGGACTTGAACTTTCTTCTTTTCTCATTGGGAAATGCAGATTCTAATACCCCTCAGGTTATCATAAGCGTTAAAGGAGCATACTATGTGTACATAATAATCATATTGCAAATTAAATGAGATTAATGGTTAGCTCAAGTCCTGGTGCAGGATAACTGCTTCGTCATACTTTGGGATTATTATCATCACATATTGTGCTATGCATAGCATAAATGAGACAGCTTGCATAATCCATTTAATGCGGTGTTTTGTACAACGTAAGCTCTCTGTGGTGGTAACTTCTTATAATTGCCACTGCCATCATCATCCCTAACCATTGGCACTTTCTCCTTGTATAAATGCCACATTTTATTTTTTGATTAAGAATTAAAATAATCTATTTGTAGAAAGATGAGACAGTCACTACGACTGGTTTAATTCCCTTTAATTTTTGTGTGGTGACTTGAAAGTCTTCTGTAAGTTGTTCTCCCTTTGGCAATATAAGCTGCTTTTGTTTATGGCCTAGCTGAATACTTACATAAAAATTAGAAAATGAAAAAGTTTAAAAATAAAACCTTGGCTTGCACCCACCATGGCATTTAGTGTTATTAGGCTGAATTTGGCTCCTTCTTGCCTACTAATAGTCAGTGCATCTGACACACTGCAGTAGGTTTTTCCAGCACAAATGTTCATGCCTTGTAATATTTTGTACTCAATGTGTGGACATATTTGTTATGTGTTACTTTTTTTTGGCAGTACCATAAGGGGCTGAAAGTGTGACTAAAAATGTTGGAAACAAGAAAAGCATGAGTAAAATATTTGTGTCTTTCTTTCTTATTTGCTTATGTCCATATTAGGGTGTATAGTCCACTGACCTAAAGAGGAAATAATGGGATAGTTAGGCATAATTATAATTATGTTATTTTTATTTTAGTTTTATAGAACAAAGATGAGCTTTGATGGAATTGAGGAACTGACTAGGATATGCGATGTATGTGTTACCCTTTGCGAGTATTATATTCATTCATGCCTATTCTGTCTGCATAGCATTCTCTTTTCTCTCTTTGATCCTTAACCATACCCCTCTGATTCACATGACAAACTCCTAATTATCTTTCAAGATTCAGCTTCAAGACTCATTATATCCTCCTGTGCTGTTACTTCTTCCCTGGGCAGGGAAGATTAGAGAGCCCTCTCTGCCCCCATGGCTTGCCTTCCACAGTCTGTTATGACACTTAGCCTGTTATATTGTTATTGATTACTTACCTGAAGCAAAATAAAAGTATGAACTGGGGAAGAATGCTGGATGTGTCTTTCTGTTATTTTAAATCTATTATGCCTAGCACAGTGATTAACTTGTGATATACAATAAATGATGGTTTTATGAAACAATGCATGCTAACTATAATAGCTAATAAGGTATCTTTTATGTATCCAGAAATTACAGTAATATAATGTCATTTCCCTACATTTCAAAGTAAAAATGATAAAAACTAATGTTAAACCATGTTTGACCTTTAACTGACCAGGAGACTCTATATGTCCAAGTATATTATATCCTGAAATTGTTGTGCTGGTTAGCCTTCCTTTTTGGAAATGGTGTGGTGATCTGAGCACGTAAAGTGATTATGGTGGATACCTGCATTTGGATGTCACGAAGTGTGTAGGGGTTGAGAAACCCAGTCCTACCAAATGTGTCCAATATTTCAGATTGCTCTGCATTTTGCCTTGTTTTTCTAAACCTTGCTTTAAAGAAAGGAGTGTAACCTACCCCTTCGTAAGAACCTAAAGAAGTCTTTTATCTTCATCCGGCTGATTTCACGTGGCCTCCACACTTAGGCTTGCTATCCATGGATCTCTTTTACTGTGACAATAAGACAGTGGGAAATAGATCTGCCTATTTGTTCTCCAGTCATAGTTTTGTTTTCATTGTCACTAAAATACAGACTCTTTGATTTATTTATGGTTGCAGCAGTTTTCTTTTAGATGAAATGTCATGATAACTTGTGTTGCTAATAACTTAAAAAACATTGAGAAAACTACAGTACCATATAGATAAATGAACATGACACCTTTTATTTTAACTTTCAAGGTGCTTAAGGAGTATAGTATGCTTTATAAATAATATGAACAGTGCATACATTCTAAGGTTTTATATCAAATGTTTTTTGCCATCCAGGGAAAATTAATTCTGCCTTTCAAGACTCATTTCTATTGGGATGCAGTGCTCCATATTGAATACCTTCTTTGGCAGTAGATAAAAGAAAAATTAATTATGCTTGTCTTATTTAACAATGCCATTTAAAAATAATTTTAAAAGAACATATTTTGTTGCCATTATTCTTACTGAGGAAAAATGTCAGGAAAGAAATACATGTTCTGGATGAGGATAGATATTTTAATTATCAAAATTTAATTATTTCAATTCATGTCTCATTTATAATCTCATTTAACTCTAGGTACATTAGATTTCTTGATACATATTTTCTTCAAAAAGAAATATGAGTAATTTACTGCTTTTTTTTAAACAGATGATTCAAGGAAATGGGTAAATTTTTGAATACCTGAAATTTTCATAGCCTTATTCTAAATAGTTATTCGTTACTTCCTTACACAGAAAGTAGATATTCTCTGCATGTCTCTTACTATTATGAAACATACTAACAATTGTTCCATTTCTACTTCATGGAAATTATAAATTACAGTCTATAAATCTCATAAGTCTACCAAAAAAATACAAATTATTGCTTTACTTCTCAGTAAGGTTGACTTTAGAAATTATTTTTCATTATATATCATAATGTTTGTTTTTATCTTGTCATTTCATCTATCCTGTGGTTTATTAATTCTAAACTCAGGCTTGCCATCTTGTGAATTTATTTATTACCCATAAGATGACACTATTATTAGTGTTCTGAGTAAAGACTTATAATTTATATTTAATCACATATTATTTTGGCACTCTTGATGATTACTTCAGTTCAGTTAGTCACTCAGTTGGTCTGACTCTTCACAACCCCATGGACCACAGCGCACTAGGCCTCCCTATCCATCACCAACTCCTGAAGTCTGCTCAAACTCATCTCCATTGGTCGGTGATGAAATCCGACCATTTCACCCTCTGTCGTCCCCTTGTCCTCCCGCCTTCAATCTTTCCCACCATCAGGGTCTCTTCAAATGAATCAGCTCTTGGCATTGAGTGGCCAAAGTATTGGAATTTCAGCTTCAACTTCAGTCCTTCCAATGAACACCCAGGGCTGATCTCATTTAGGATGGACTGGTTGGAACTCCTTGCAGTCCAAGGGACTCTCAAGAGTCTTCTCCAACACCACAGTTCAAAAGCATCAATACTTCGGGACTCAGCTTTCTTTATACTGCAACTCTCACATTCATGCATGATTACAGGAAAACCATAGCCTTGACTAGATGGACCTTTGTTGTCAAAGTAATGTCTCTGATTTTAAATATGCTGTCTAGATTGGTCATAACTTTCCTTACAAAGAATAAGCATCTTTAATTTCATGGCTGTAGTCACCATTTGCAGTGATTTTGGGGCCCAAAAAAATAAAGTCAGCAACTCTTTCCACTGTTCCCCCATCTATTTTCCATGAAGTGATTGGACCAGATTCCATGAGCTTAGTTTTCTGAATGTTGAGCTTTATGCCAACTTTTTCAACTCCTCTTTCACTTTCATCAAGAGGCTCTTTGGTTCTTCTTCATTTTCTGCCATCAGGGTGGTATCATTTGCATATCTGAAGTTATTGATATTTCTCCAGGCAACTTGATTCCAGCTTGTTTCTCATCCAGCCCAGCGTTTCTCATGATGTACTCTGCATATAAGTTAAATAAGCAGGGTGACAATATACAGCCTTGACATACTCCTTTTCCTATTTGGAACCAGTCTGTTGTTCCATGTCCAGTACTAACTGTTGCTTCCTGACCTGCATATAGGTTTCTCAAGAGGCAGATCAGGTGGTCTGGTGTGCCCATCTCTTTCAGAATTCTCTACAGTTTACTGTGATCCACATAGTCAAAAACTTTGGCATAGTCAATAAAGCAGAAATAGTTTTTCTGGAGCTCTCTTGCTTTTTTGATGTGTCTGAGCCACCAGGGAAGTCGATGATCCAGCGGGTGTTGGCAGTTAGATATCTGGTTCCTCTGCTTTTTCTAAAACCAGGTTGAATATTTGGAAGTTCACGGTTCACATATTGCTGAAGCCTGGCTTGGAGAATTTTGAGCATTACTTTACTAGCATGTGAGATGAGTGCAATTGTGTGGTAGTTTGAGCATTCTTTGCCATTGCCTTTCTTTGGGATTGGAATGAAAACTGATTTTTCTCAGTCCTGTGGCCAATGCTCAGTTTTCCTAAGTTGATGTCATATTGAGTGAAGCACTTTCACAGCATCATCTTTTAGGATTTGAAATAACTCAACTGGAATTCCATCACCACCATTAGCTTTGTTCATAGTGATCCTTCCTAAGGCCCACTTAACTTCACATTATGATGTCTGGCTCTAGGTGAGTGATCACACCATCGTGATTATCTGGGTCATGAAGAGCTTTTTGTACAGTTCTTCTGTGTAATCTTGCCACCTCTTCTTAATATTTTCTGCTTCTGTTAAGTCTATACCATTTCTGTCCTTTATTGAGCCCTTCTTCGCATGAAATGTTCCCTTGGTATCTCTAATTTTCTTAAGAGATCGCTAGTCTTTCCCATTCTATTATTCTCCTCTATTTCTTTGCAGTGATCCCTGAGGAAGGCTTTCTTATCTCTCCTTGCTATTCTTTGGAACTCTGCATTCAAATGGGTAAATTTTCCATTTCTCCTTTGTCTTTTGCTTCTCTTTTCACAGATATTTGTAAGGCCTCCTTAGACAGTCATTTTGCCTTTTTGCATTTCTTTTTCTTGGAGATGGTCTTGATCCCTGTCTCCTATACAATGTCACAAACCTCTCTCCATTTTTCATCAGGCGCTCTGTCTGTCAGATCTACTCCCTTAAATCTATTTCTCACTTCCACTCTATAATCATAAGGGATTTGATTTACGTCATACCTGAGTGACCTAGTGGACTTTCTTAATGGACTTTCTTCCATTTAAGTCTGAATTTCTGAATTTGGCAATAAGGAGTTCATGATCTGAGCCACAGTCAGCTCCTGGTCTTGTTTTTCCTGACTGTATAGAGCGTCTCCATCTTTGGCAGCAAAGAATATAATCAGTCTGATTTCGGTGTTGAGCATCTGGTGATGTCCATGTGTAGAGTCTTATCTTGTGTTGTTGGAAGAGGTTGTTTGCTATTAGCAGTGTGTTCTCTTGGCAAAACTCTACTAGCTTTGCCCTGCTTCATTCTGTACTCCAAGTCCAAATTTGCCTGTTACTCCAGGTGTTTCTTGACTTCCTACTTTTGCTTTCCAGTCCCCTAAAATGAAAAGGACATCTTTTTTGGGTGTTAGCCCTAAACGGTCTTGTAGGTCTTCATAGAACCTTTCAACTTCAGCTTCTTCAGCATTACTGCCAGGGCATATTGAATGGTTGCCTTGAAAACAAACAGATAGCATTCAGTTGTTTTTGAGATTGCTTCTAAGTACTGCATTTCGGACTGTTTTGTTGACTATGATGGCTACTCCATTTCGTCTAAGGGATTCTTGCCCACAGTAGTAGATATAATGGTCATGTGAGTTAAATTCACCCATTCCAACCCATTTTAGTTTGCTGATTCCTAAAATGTCGATGTTCACTCTTGCCATGTCCTATTTGACCACTTCTAATTTGTCTTGATTCATGGACCTAACATGACCTAAAATGAACCTGGTATCTTTCAGTGTCCTATCTTTTCACCTTTTCATACTGTTCATGCGGTTCTCAAGGCAATAATACTGAAGTGACTTGTCATTCCCTTCTCCAGTGGATCACAATTTGTCAGAACTCCCCCTCAAGACTCGTCTGTCTTCGGTGTCCCTACACGACATCGCTTAGTTTAACTGAGTTAGACAAGACTGTGGTCCATGTGATTAGATTGGTTAGTTTTGCAATGATGGTATAGGATAATAAATCTTGTCTCTAACTGCCCATACATTGGAACTGAAATAGGAGACCAAATCAATGAAATTTGGATTTATCAGTTTATGTATGTGTTCTCTTCCCCTAAGGATCGAACGTGGCTCCTGTTTCTTTCAGCTCCTGCATTGGCAGGCAGGCTGTTTTTCACTAGTACCACCTAGGAAGCCCTTCTTTGATTTTAGGATCTGTTATTAGCTATGATGTAGCTAAAATGATCATTTTCCCCACTCACTTTTTTTATTTGCATGGATTTATAAACTGCTTACTTGATGTTTATGATTTCCAAGTTACAGTTTAAAAGGATATTAATTCTAAGAAAGGAAGATGAGTAGATTTTTCCCAGAACCTAGTAAGTTTATTGACTTGCTCAGTCAGTTCAGTTCAGTCGCTCAGTCGTGTCCTACTCTTTGGGAGAGCCCATGGACTGCAGCAACAGTGAGGGCCTCCCCGCCCATCACCAACTCCCAGAGCTTATTCAAACTCATGTCCATTGAATCGGTGATGCCATCCAACCATCTCATCCTCTGTCGTCCCCTTCTTCTCCTCCTTCAATCTTTTCCAGCATCAGGGTCTTTTTGGATGAGTCAGTTATTTGCAACATGTGACCAAAGTGTTGGGATTTCAGCCTCAGCATCAGTTCTTCCAATTAACTTGCCTGGGCTGCTGTGATGAAGTATCACATAGTGGGTGGCTTGAACAGCAGAAAGTTATTTTCTTTTCAGTCTGGAGACCACAAGTCTGGGAACATGGTATCCCCAAAATTGTTTTCCCCTAAGTTCTGTGAGGGAAGGACCTGTTCCAGGCCTCTCTTTAACTTATCGATGGCTGTCTTCTCTCTGTGTCTCTTCATGGAATCTCCCCTCTATGTTTTGTCTCTGTGTCCACATTTTCTGTTTATAGGGATATCAATCATATTTGATTTCACTCTATCCTAATAGCTGCATTTTACCTTGATTATATTTGTAAAGGTCCTATCTCTATATAAGGTCACATTCTGAGATACTGAGGGTTAGGACTTCAACATAGAAAATTTCCTTCAACATGTGTAACAGGAAGGAAAATTTGCATTTCAGAAAAACATCTGCAACTTTTTTTTCTAGTAGGGTTGGATCTGCTATTTCAAGTTTTTTAAAAAATTTATGAACGATTTCTCTTGATATCTGTTAGAAGAGATTTAACAAAATGTGTTTTGGCATAGACTCAATAGTTTTATTGTGTCTGATGACATGTAAGACATGTAAGACATGTATGGTTAATAAATAAAATTAAATATTATTTATAAATGCAATTTTGACACTTTATGCAAGAAATTTTGTTCTTAAAGGATATTTTTTAATAATTTAGTATAAAATTGTATAATTTTTCTATCATTAGTAGTACCTGTGTGCTCCTTTTTATTAAATAAATGAATTCTTTATATGAGTAAATATGATCTATTTGCTTAACAGAAATGTGGCATTTTAACTCGTAGAATATGAAACTGCCTGTATTTTATCCATCTCCTAGTCTACTTGGACTCTAAGCTTGGACAACATTCTTAATCATTTATTTACCATGTTTAATGAGAAGGAAATAGATTTCTGAAGCAGAGAAGCAGCTTGTCAGATGCTATGCAGTTACTCAAAAATGTCGGGCAAGAAACCAAAAATCATAGAATAAAAATTCAACAAGTTTTACAACTTTAAATGACCTTTGAATTCATCAGCTTTGTAATTTTCCAATGAGGGAACTAAGGCTCAGAGACGTTAAATAATTAGTCAAAATCATATAGTTAATTCAGTGGCAGAGTAAATACTAAAATGCATGTTTAACTAGTGCACTCATTTCAAAATCAGTTCAAGCAAGATCAATGTCATGGAGGTTTTAGGGGCCACTAGGTAACCTACTCTGATCTTCGTCACCCCTTCCTCTAAATACCCCCATAGGTAAATGCTAAAAATAGTTAAGCAAATCTATACATAGGTAGGGAAAATAGGGAGAGTATCTGCAGTCTTCAGACTATTGAAGTCACAGCTCAATTTGTACTACCACTGGTATCAATAGCCAGTCATTAGGAAGAAAAGTATATTAAAACATGAAGACAAGACCCTATGTTCTTCTACTTTCTAATTATCCAAGTAGATTGATAGTCCTTAGCCCCATCTGAAATCTCTATTGAATTAACTGATGATTCCCATACACCATTCTTTTCAAGGCAGTAAGTAAATTAAGTCTAATTATTAATTTGTTGTGTTGTGATTTTTCTTCTTATTATGGTGCCTTATATTTTTCCTCATTCAGTTTCCATTTATCTTTTAATCTACCTAATTATATTAGGATATGATCTGACTTTGAACACTTCCTTTCCTATCAATATGTAATCTTATCTCCTTTCATTTTGAATCTTTTTGCATGATCCCATACCAAATATTGATAAACACTTTAAGAATTCTCCTGCAAATAAGCAAAGAAAAGAAAATAGTAGCAATTATAATTTCTAAAATCTATCTACCATACCCTTCAACCTATTTTCTTCTGCTACTTTTCCATCAAATCATACTAATAATTTGAAACTAAATTTATTGTTTATCTTTTATGGATTGAAATTCCTGCTTTTTGTTCTTTTAACTATACTGTAAAACCAATTCTTGTTATGTGGAAGCAGTAGAAGAAAGGAATTCTGAAATAATTGTTCACACTCATAGTTGAAGCTCTGAGGAATTGAGAAATTATACAATGGTTATAAACTGAACAAATGATAAGTCAGAACTCGGTAACAAAGAATTTTTCCCCAGTTCATATTAGTCCCACTGTAATATATTAATGCAAATGTATTAACTAAATGTCTTAGTCCGTTTGGACTGCTATAGCAGTTATAGACCATGGATGGGGTGATTTACAAACAATAGAAGTTTGTTTCTCATAGTTCTGGCAAAGAGAGTCTAAGATCAAGGTGCTGGCATGTTTGTTGTTTGGTGAGGACCTGCTGTCTGAATCATATATGGCCATCTTTTTGCTGTATTCTCACATGGTATTAGTCGTATTCGTGGAAAAAGAATCACTGAAGTCTTTTATTTTATTTTATTTTAGGGAACTAATCCTATGTATGAAGGCTTTGTCCTAATGATTTAATCACCTCCCAAAGACATCCCACCTGCAAATACTATCATATCGGGAATTAGATTTCAACATATGGATTTGAGGAGAATGGAGACACAAACATTTAGCCTGTAGCACTAAGTTATAGGTCTTTTTCACTCTTCATCATCGGTGAAAATTCTACATTACTTGATATTAATTGCTAGTTCTTTCATGATCCCCTTCACTCCATCTGATTTTGTAAAGTATAACCATGGTTCTCCTCTTGCTTCTTTAACTCTATTTTTCCTTCACAATCCCTTCTTCTATTTTTACCCCTTCTCCTCCAAATGAGTCTACTTCTTAGGATAATCCTCAGCTTTCTTATCTTTTCTAGAATTGTGTTGTTGTTGTTTTAATCTGTAGATTGTGATTGATGATTGATTTAGAAAGTCAATCTAAAGGGTTGAGATAATAATTATTTTAGTGTACAACAATGGAATACACCTCATATAGTAAGAATCAGTATTAGTTGGAGAGGCTTCCTTCCACTGTATGTGTGTGTGTGAGAGAGAGAGGAAGAGAGAGATAACTTTATATTGGGTTAAGTAAAAATGCATTTATTTCTACAGAGTCATGGTCAAAAAAGTTTCAGAAATACCTCCCTGTTTAGACTGTCTTCCTTGGCAACTGAGAAAAATAGCTTTATTTAAAAGTACTTCACATGCAGTAAAATCTATCCTCATAAAATACACAATTCAGTGATTTTTGATATGCTCACAGAATTGAGCAAGTGTCATCACACAGAATTTAGAATATTTTCATCACCACCATAGAAAATCTATAACTATTAGCATTCACTCAACATTTTTCTTCAAATTCCCAAGTGCTAAGCAACCACTAATCTACTTTCTGTCTCCATAGATGTGACTGTCTGTATATTTAATGTAGATAGAATAATAGAGTATATTATATCTTACAAACTGGCTTCTTTTACTTGGCACAGTGTTTTCAAAGTTCATATAAGTTACAGCACATATCAGTACTTTAATTTTTTATTTTTCTACTGAGGTGAAAGTCACATAATATAAAGTCAGCCATTTAAAACTGAACACTTATATGGCATTTAATACATTCATTATGGGTGCAATAACTACATATATCAAGTTCTAAAAGTTTTTGTCACTTCATTTCTAGTTATTGCTGAAAGATCTTCTGCATTTTGTTTATCATTCGTCAGTTGATGAACATTTGTTTTGTTTTCATTTTTGGCTATGACTATTGCTGCTATGAACATTTGCATCACATTTTTAATGGCAACTTTTTAAAACTGTTGTACTTCATGTATCATTTTTAATTCAGGTGATTATCACGTGTCCCCCAAGATTGATTTACACAAGCACTTGAAGTTTAAGGGCTAGTTACTGAGTCTTTATGTATATAAAAATTAAAGTGAACCTGTCTTTGTCTCCTTTCCCACCATTTTGAAAATTCCTGAGTTTTCCTTTCTCTGCTACTAATACGGCCATCCCTATCAACTTTGACACCATCCTACCCTTTCTTCTCACTATTGAAAGTCAATAGTATTTATTAATTCCTGCAAGGCTCCTTTTTTTTTATTAACATTGTCATTTCTTCTTATCCGGATGATTACAATTAGCATCTTGTTTGTGATTTTTTTGTTTGTTTGTCTGTTTGTTTGACTTTTTTTTTTTTTTTTTTTGCTGTAAATTCTCTCAAATTTGTCTTGCTGATCTCAAGCAGATTATTTTTCTTAATATGTGGTTATGACCAAATTGAAACTCCATGCAAAGATATCAATGCCTCATCTCTGAAACACCTCCTTGTCCCTCAAAGTCTGTGTTCCCTGGGTCCCAAGCATACTGATGGTCGTGCTCTCAACTGGGAACACCAGAGACATTCACTTGAGCCTGTATTATTTATAGTCACCCCCCAGGCATTTCTGCCACTGGGCCATTGTCGTGGCTGGAAGGGCTTGTGCTTCTTGGTTATCTGAGGAATCACCTCAGCAAAAACAACCAAGGGACTCTGAAGCACAAGATTTATTGCTCAGAGGTCCTCCAGGGCACACGGCACATGCAGGGCCACACAGGACGGTTGTAAGAGGCAGAGGGCAAAGAAGGACCTGGGCTTCTGCCTTTATTTGCATCCCTGGGCTCACTTTATTGGCTAAGTTGAAACATAAAAGTGGGAATTAGGGTCCAGGAAGGGAGACGCAGGGTCACTCAAGCAGTTAGTTTTCTAGCTTACCAAGAGTTTTATAAAAGAGGGATCTTAATGGATGGGGGTGGCCTAGTTCCTTATCTGATTGTGTCACACACCTGGGGAATATATGTTTATTCAAGATGGTTGTCTTTTGAAATGGACACCTTAAAATCAAAGGTTTAGCCTCAGACACTTGCACTGTAATCAGATTAATGTCAGGATCAAACACTGCAGTCTGTTATATTTTTTTGCCATTATACTTACCATTAATGGACACAACATAAATTTATGGTTCATTTTCTATCTCCCCCAATCAGAACTTAGGCTCCATGAGGTTAGATATTTTTTTTTTCTGTTAGTTTACTGCTATGCTCCAGCTTTTTGGACTATGTGTAGGAACTCAGTAATTATTTGTTGAATGAAGTGAAAATCAAACCCAGACCTCTCTTTAACATAACCCATCATATATTTTCACTAGTGGCATGTATTATTTCTTGTCTTATACCTGTAGCCATAACAAAAGTAGACCTCGTGCCATTTCCTAAATTAATTTCTGTGTTAATTTCAATTTAAACCAACTGGAGAAGTGGGTGGTAATGAAAACTACTGAGGCTAGAGGCTATGGCTCTGGATTACAGAAGAGGGTTGATCAAAGTGGTTCTGAAATCAAGGTTATCTGGAAAGCCATCTTTAAACAGTGGAAACACAGAAAAGGACATAAATTATGATCTAAAAAAAAGCATGAAAACCAAAGGAGATTAATACTGAAGTGGAGACCACAAACATAAGATACTGCATAGTAGACATCGAGGCAATTAGTGGTCTCAGATTAGAGGAGTGTAACAGTTGTGGCAGCGTGGAGGCAGGTAGCTGTTTTATTGGATGCCCGTGTAAACCTCCCAGGCCCCAAGATGACACTCTATAGCTTTATTTATACCATTTCGTCTACTAGGAATGATTTTGTGTATAATTCTCATATTCACTTAAAACTCGGGTGGTATTGAAATTTACTAGATGTATAACTTTGATCAAGCACTTCTTATGTGCCTGGCACTATGCTTGACAATTGACTTAATTCCTATGAAGGAGATTCAAATTATTATCCTCATTTAATACAGAAGAAGACTAGTACTTAAAAAGTTTGAGAAGGTTGTCATGAATAAATAGCTTTGGATAGGAAACATAACATTTATATTCATTACACTCATATTCATCTTTGAGAGAATAAAGCTTATTTCTTGGCATATAATAAAAATCAACAGCTGTTTGTAGAATTAATGGCTGAGTAGATAGATAAATAAATTGTATTAGCTTACAAATAATAATAAGATGTTCACATCAGATGATGTTTCCCAAATGAAGAGTTTGAGTGTTTTTGAATATTTTAATAATATTTGTTAGAGAGATTTCAAAAAAAATTTTGGCTTGTTTTAAATCCTGTTTCTTGGCAAAACTTGCTTTAATCGATTTAGTATTATGGTAAACAGGCCCATAAACCATAGAAAACACTATAATTACGCAATTCACCACTTTTTAAAAAGTGAAAATATTATTCCAGTGGGCTTATATTTTCTCTACAGTAACTGATCAGGGGACCACAAATATTGAAGAAAAGAAACTTCAGCTCTTCATGAATCCTATCTGTGCAATTATTCTTACTTATATTACATTTTTGCTTCAGTGAAGACCACTTTTAACTCAGCTTCACTTGGTCTTCTATTTCGTCTTGTAGACCAATTTATAGCCCAATTTGTCGTTAGACTTAACGGTTAAAATTCAGTTATACAGATATTGTAATGTGAGAAAACAAATATGGTTTAAATGCTTATGTTTTTAAAAAGAGCAATTTATGAGACTGTGAATTATCTCAAGGACTACAGATAAATCCCTTTTTAGTATATACTTTTAAAAATATATTCCTTTATCTTAGAAAACCTAAAGCTTGTGATATGATATTTATGGCAATGTGGTATCTCAAAATACTATAAATTAAATAACATACCAGCAACTTATAATTTATAAAAATGTCACTTATTTCACAACTTTTCCCCGAAATAACACTCCATTAATTTCTGTCATGTTAAATTAAATATGGCAGAGATTATTACAATTGTGAAAATTGCATGTGTTCTCAAGGCCCCATTCTGTGATATGACCTCATCTTTGAGACCACCAAAATAAAGAAATGCCTTTGACAATTTGAGTCTCCATGTAAATGATCATCTTTTGACAAAAGTTCAGAATTTCTGTGACAAATTCTTAGTGTATTTCTTAAATAAGATGTATAGGCCATCTGAGCAAAGCTGTAAGACCAAAATAACAGTTGTTCATTAGTGCAGAAAATCAGCAATAGAAAGACACTTATTCAGTAACTATGTGCTAAGCATAGTGTTAGGCATTGGGGTCTGGTATTATTAAGTATTATATTCTTTGCAAATTAAATCAAAGATCTGAAAATCATCTGTTTACAAATGTCAGCATTTCTATCACATTTGTTTAAACATACTTGTAAAATGATATGGTTTGATTGAAGTGGGATCAATATTGCAGTTTATCCCTTCATTTTTTTTGGTATGAATTACAGAAAGCCAATTATGAATATAATCATCCTTTCTGTTGTTCTTCAACAACTTATTGATTCAAGTCAATGTCTGTTTGTAACAATACATTTTTGAAAGCTTCCTCTAATAAGAATTTGAGCAAGACTTAATGAAATTATTTTGAGTAACATTGAGCTCTATAAGATTTTAAAATTGTGTTTTAGTAACTTTAAAACAATCTTGTTAAAATCATTTTAAATACTCTCAACTTCCTTGGATAAACCAGAGACACAGATTTGTTCAGGCTTCAGTTGGTGAAACTATGCTGTGTTCTCTCAAAATATCTTTTTTTTTTTTTTTTCTTTCAGAGTCCTCATGATTATTTGGGGGTTAGTTAACCACTTGCCTATTTAATTGTTCTTAATGTGTATTCCTTTCTCCCACTTATGTTATAAATTCCATAAGGTCATGAATCAGTGTTTTATTGACTATTGAATACCTACAACCTGGAACAGTCTTGGTCGCTTCCTTTAATGCTCAATTTATTTTTGTTGAATGAATAGATGAAATTGATCCCTGATTGATATTTATATTTTAGACTTGTCAGAGTATGTATTTCTCAACCATCACCCTGACAATTAGTTTTTATTTCACAGTTTTCTTGTTTAATGATTTGAGGAAGCATCAAAGTGGATATTTAGAACTTTATTTCTTTGGTTTTAATCTATCTCAAAAAAGTTGCTGTGTGGTTCTGAAAATATATAAATAATTTGTATTAACTACTTTTATAGGTGGGGAAATTTTATTAACCTAAATAATGTATTTTGAGGATGAGCTGAACAAATAAAATAGAGTGCTGGACATATCTTATATAATTTCATGACACATATACATTTTTCATCCACATATACAATATTCTTTGGTATAGCCTTTATCACTTGTTTTCTGTGATTTTTTAAAATGTGGTTTTTGAAGTCAGTTCATAAGAATTTTGAAACTTAAGTATGTGAGGTAGTTTTCTGCCTTCAGAATATTTTTGATGTGTTTATTGTTAGAGAAAAGAGAAAAATCTACTCAGAATCCTCCTGGTGGCTTTGCCGCGAAGTTGGGGAGAGGTGAGTGTTCACTTCTGACCCAGCCCAGTATATTTCATTTTCTCTCAAAAGACCTTCCCTGATGTTCAGAATTATTCAACGTGTGCTTGGGACTTTTGTTTGCATGCTGCTTTGCTTAGGACTTACAGTTTCATTTTAGCTAGATTTTTCCACATTCTGATTCTTTATTTTGCCTAATGTGGAGAAGAAATCATCATCATTATTTATGAAAAAGCGTGTTACTATTCTTCCTAATCCTACAGTTTGCATGTTTAGCAAATATCTGAACTTTCATAGGCTTAGAGGTTTTGTTAGTACATCCCTCGTTTACTGATATCACTAAGTATTGATTTCCCTGTATTTAAAACTAGGATTTACATTCAGTATTTAGTGTTTAGTCAACTTCTTAATGAAATGTGTTCATCTGAAAGTATTGCTAATAAAAGTATTCACTGGGGATAAAGAATAATTCGTCTTGCAAACAGCATTGTCCATTTGCAACATTTGTTAGCTTCTGTAAGCAGGTAGTAGGAAACTTGGGCTAAAAATCCAATGAACATGTGGATGTGGATTTGGTCAGGCTCTTCTTGATTAGATTTTTGTTCTACTCTCAGGTGTATTACACAGACACTAATGCTCAGCACTGATTTGGTGAGTTTATATACGTGAAAGCTGTTGTGAATCTTGTGGATAAAGAAATTATAAATATTGTTCTATATGTTTTTCAATATTGGAGATTACCAAAGAGGATGTTGCAAGGTCTTTTCTGTTGAAGATTTGTGCTGCTGAATTAGAAAGAGATGTCTTAGCATTGCTTTCCTTAAGGATAAAGCAAAACAAAAACATATAAGCCACTGAAAGCTCTTTATCCTTTCCAGTGAATATACTTTGTTTGCTGGGAAAGTCGGAGGAGGGGGGAAATGTGAGTAGATGCCTCTTGTGTATTTCTGAATGGTATTTGCAGTGCATTTGAGAGTTCATTCACTGCTTAGAAACCCCTTCCTTTTAAAACTAAACATCATTTGGTCTTAACCTGTGACATCACTGTTCGTTCAAAACTGATATTTATCCTTCTCTAAATTTCCTGTATATTTCTTATTGAAATCTGTATGACTGCAGATTTTCTCTGGTGTATGACAAGAAAAACATATATTTTAAATGGTGATTTGCAATAAAGAAAATCATATATTTATATACTGTAGTAAAAATATAATTGCATTTGAAAATTAATGCTGTAATTTAAAATCAGTGATTTTCCATCTTACCACAGTAGATTTTCACACAAAGGAAATTTTCCTATTAGTTTTTGTGATATAATATTAAAATGTATTAAATGTTAGAAAGAAATTTACAGATTCTTGAAATAATAATAGTATACTGTTGTATTTTGTGCTACTAAAAAAGGGCCCTGACAGACACAGTAAATGGAATAATAGCTTGCATTTCATATTCAGACATTAGGCTTAATTTCACTAAAGAAATGGCAATCCATAAATTTTATATTATTAATAACTAGTGTGATATTGTCACATCGCCTTATGTATCTCCTGACATAATCCCCCTTCCTTCGTTCTCTGTGTAACATACAAAGAGAGCCACTGCATCTTTTTTCCTTTATGACTTTCTAGTTAACTCCTCTCATTTTTGCCATTTTGGACTAAACCATAGTTTCTTGGTGTACACCCAATGGGGATGATGACGTTGACAAGCTTTATAGCTTGGAGTCTGAAATACAGTGATATATAAGAAAACAAAATGATGCTTTTAAAGCACCTGATATATATTAGCTTATCATCATCATATGGTCTTATAGCTTATTACAATATTTGTTTCATCAATTTCTAGACTTATTTTTTACTCTGTTCTTTTCAAATAATCTATTGGCTAGGGTTTTTAGGATTAATTTAATTAGTATTATGTTATTCTTTTATGCTGTAATTTTCCACTACCCTTTATGATTTGGACTATATTCTGAATCTGATTTGAAGACTCTTTCTGACTTGACTACTGTTTAGTTCTTTCTGCCATCTACTGACCCTCTTGTGATATGTCTTCTCTTCCTCACATTTGTTGAGATACAGTTGACATATAATATGTTTGTTTAAGGTATATAATATGCTGATTTCATACACAAGTATTTTGTGAAGTGTTTACCATAATAAAGTTAGTCAACACCTTCATCATCTCACATAATTGCCATTTATTTTTGTAATGGGAACATTTAAGGTCTCCACTCAGCAAATTTCAAGTATTTAATACAGTTTTGTTAACTGTGCTCACCATGCTCTACATTAGATTTTCAAAATTTATCCATCTGATAACTACTAGAAATTTAAACCCTTTGGTAATATTTCTCCATTTCCTTAACCTCCAGCCCCCAGAGATCACTAATCCATTCTCTGTTTCTATGAGTTTGGCATTTTAGATTCCATATATCAGTTCAGTTAAGTCACTCAGTAGTGTCTGACTCTCTGTGACCACATGGACTGCAGCCAGCAAGACTTTCCTGTCCATCACCAACTCCCATAGCTTACCCAAACTACTGTCCTTTGAGTTGGTGATGCATTCCAACCATCTCATCCTCTGTCATCCCCTTCTCCTCCTGCCTTCAATCTTTCCCAGCATCAGGATTTTTTCCAACCAGTCACTTCTTTACATCAGGTGGCCAAAGTATTGGAGTTTCAGCTTCAGCATCAGTCCCTCCAATGAATATTCAGTACTGATTTCCTTTAGGATTGACTGATTTAATCTCCTTGAAGTCCAAGAGATTCAAGAGTCTTCTCCAACACTGAAGTTCAAAAGCATCAATTCTTTAGAGCTTTGCTTTCTTTAGAGTCCAGCTCTCACATCCATACATGACTACTGGAAGAAACATAGCTTTGATTATATGGATCTTTGTCAGCAAAGTAATGTCTGCATTTTTTAATACACTGTCTAGGTTTGTCATAGCTTTTCTTCCAACGAGCAAACATTTTTTAAATTTCAAGGCTGTAGTCACCATCTGCAGTGATTTTGCAGCCCAAGAAAATAAAGTCTCTCACTGTTTCCATTGTTTCCTCATCTATTTGCCATGAAGTGGTGGGACTGGATGCCATAATCTTTGTCTTTTTAATGTTGAGTTTTAAGCCAGTTTTTTCAATCTTCTCATTCACTTTCTTCAAGAGGCTCCTTAGTTCCTCTTTATTTTCTGTCGTAAGAGTGGTGTCTTCTGCATATCTGAGGTTATTGATATTTTTCCTGGCACTTTTCATTCCAGCTTGTGCTTCATTCAGGCCAGCATTTCACATGATGTACTCTGCATACAAGTTAAATAAGCAGGGTGACACTATACCACCTTGACATACTCCTTTCCTAGTTTGTAACCAGTCCATTGTTCCATGTCCAGTTCTAACTGTTGCATCTTGACCTGCATACTGATTTCTCGGGAGGCTGATAAGGTGGTCTGGTATTCTCATCTCTTTAAGAATTCAATCACAGATTGTTGTGATCCACACAGTCAAAGGCTTTGGCATAGTCAATAAAGCACAAGTAGTTGTTTTTCTGGAACTCTCTTGCTTTTTTTATGATCCAACAAATGTTGGCAGTTTGATCAATGGTTCCTCTGCCCCTTCCAAATCCAACCTGACATCTGGAAGTTCTTGGTTCATGTACTGTTGAAGCCTAACTTGTACATTATGAGCATTACTTTGCTAGCTTGTGAGATGAGTGCAATTATATGGTAGTTTGAACATTCTTTGGCATTGCCTTTCTTTGGGATTGAAATGAAAACTGTCCTTTTCCAGTGCTGTGGCCCCTGCTGAATTTTCCAAATTTGCGGACATATTGACAGCAGCACTTTCACAGCATCATCTTTTAGGATTTGAAATAACTTAACTGGAATTCTATCATCTCCACTAGCTTTGTTCGACCTCTAGGGACCACTTGACTTTGCATTCCAGGATATCTGTCTCTAGGGGAGTGATAACATCATCATGGTTATCTGGGTCATCATGATCTTTTTTTGTATAGTTCTTTTGTGTATCCTGAAGTTGTATTACACAGTAGTTGACTTTCTCTCGTCTGACTTTCCTTACTTAGCATAATGGCCTCAAGGTTCGTCAGCATTGCAAATGGTGTGATTTTCTTTTTTCACATGACTGAATGATATTCCATTGTGTACATATACCACATCTGCTCTGTTCATCCATCCATCATTTTTCACATTATAATATAATTACACTGTTTCCAATTTTTGACTATTGAAAATATGCTGTAATGTACAAGGGGGTACAGGCATCTCCTGAGATCATTACTCAGGACATTAAATATATCTTTCTTTGCTCCAAACTTCTGCCTGGAATATTATTTTATCTTCTCCTGTGTTCACATATATTTCATCTTTAAGGGATATCTCAAGTTTGCTTCCTTAAGAAATCTATCTTAAGCACCCAAACATGTTTATTGCTTCATTACTTTGCGTTTCCCATTTTCTTTGTATTTTGAGTTGGTTAAACCTTTCATAGGTTGTGCATTTTCTTATCAACTATAAACTTCCAGAGTGGTGTGGGAACACTCCGGAAGATTCTCATTTCTTTTGCTCTGCACCGTCTGTCTGTCTGTTCTCTCCTGCTATGAACTTTTACCCTTCAGATCTCTTTGCCATTATTCTGTAACCTATGGTTTTAGTAATCATGGATACTGTCTTTTGGCTTTGGGGAATTTGCCACACTCACGTCATTAGGTTTCTCTAGATTGTTTTCCAGTTTTATTCATGAGGAATGAAATTTCTAAGCTGTCAAATTTCACATATCACATTATCCATATTATCTTTATATCAAATTTATCTCTATTATCTATATCTATGTTTATCTATTGAGAGGTCAATATGTAGAAATTTAGAATGAGGTATTGACTCACAAAATTATGAAGGCTGAGAAGTCTCATATTTTGCTGGTTTGCAAAATGGCAGCCTGGGAAATGCAGTGATGTAGTTCCAATCCATACTTGAAAATCTGAAAATGAGAGGGTCACTGATATAAGTCCTGGCCTGTGTCTGAGGGCCTGAGATCTTGGAGCCCCAGTGTTAGAGGGTGGAAGATACTTATTCCAGTTCATGCAGAGAGAAAATTTATACTTCTGCATTTTTGTTGTATTCATACCCTGAACAGCCCACCTTAAAGTGGTGACAGTGATTAGTCTTCAGAATCAAATGCTGAACTTTGTTAATCTTTTCTAGAGAGGCCCTAAAGATACTCTCAGAAATATTGTTGAGGCAGCTACCTGGAGCATCCCTTAGCCCAGTTACATTGACACAAACAATTAACCATCACATACAAATGTTTGTCATTTTCTTGATTTCATATGATAGCTCTGAAGGTCTTTTTGCCAGACTTTTGGAATCCCATTCTGTAGAGGAACACTGCTAGGCCCGAGATCATGACCAGTGTGGATGGAGAATTTAAACAGTATCCATGTCTTACGTTTAGTAACACCCAGCAGCCGCCTTGTTATTCAGTTGCCCAGTCATGTGCAATTCTTGCGACCCCATCGACTGCAGCATAGCAGGCCTCCCTGTCCTTCACCATCTCCCAGAGTTTTCCCAAGATCAAGCCCATTGCATTGGTGATGCCGTCCAGCCTTCTTATCCTCTTACGCCCTCTTCTTGTGTCCTCAGTCTTTCCCTGCATCTGGGACTTTTCCAATGAGTCGTCTGTTCACAGCCATCTTGTAACTGATAAATATACATTTCAAATTAAATTGGCATATCTTTTAAAATTTCTTTTAAATTGTATAATTTTTTTAGTAGACTCTTGTTTATCTTGAAATTATAATTTTTAGTCTTAAGAACATTTTGAACAGCCAGGTTGGTGTTTTTGACATTTAGAAAAAGACTGGGATAATTGTGATATGTGAAATTTGACACAGTTTTAGACATTTTATCCCTCATGAATATAATTGGAAGGCATGTCAAATATAATTTTATTAAATGTTGAAACTTATAACAAGTAGATATGAATTCATTTATTCAGATACTTGATATATTTTTTAGGCAACCTCCGTGTGGATAATTTCACTTAAAGGTCACCGATTTGTATATGTATCTTTAAAAAGAATGATTAATGTCGAAACTCCATAATTCAAAAGGATAGCTTTGCATTAATTGTTTCATCATATTACTCTCTTTAGAATACTTTTTCCTGTAATTTCAGAATTGTAAATTTCATGCTTTTTTTTTTTAACCTCGACCAGAATTGCCTTTGGTTATTTCTTTATGGTGTCAGTTTTAATTGTCACTGTTACACTTAATTAAATACTAAAATATTTAAATTATATGTATTCTTTATTGAAGTAGACTTGTTGAAATTCAGTGTATTGGATGCTTGCTGGTAATAGATGTACTTTTATAGAAAGTAGATAATAGGTTGATATTTCACTGGGTTTCCAATATTATTTTTGCAGCCAGACACTTCAGACTAGATCTTCAGAGCATATTTTTAAAAAATTGGATAAGAATGTTGGCATGTAAAACAACACAGAGAAACTATACATATTTAAGAAAATTATGTCATAGGTTCTGTTGAAACTTAGAATTGGGAATATTTGCTTTTTGGCAGCATTTAAGTAATGAAGTATTTTTAGAAGGCATTACTGATAATTTATGGTAGAAAGTAACCCACTCCCAGATATGTTAGTATTCTCTATAATTAAGAAATTCCTTTAAAATCATTGGCTTTGACTTATAAATGGTTTAATTTACTTCTTACTCTAAAGGAAAGAGATCTGTTTTTTTTTTTTAATTTTATCTTTATTACTGCAAATATCCTTCTAATTTGCATTTTCCTTTCTATGCTTAATTTTTTCTTAGCAAATTTAATTTTGTTTCATACATGGGATATTATGCTCTCAGGTGGTGTAGGAGAGAATCTGCCCGCCAATGCAGGAGATACAAAGATGCGGGTTCAATCCCTGGGTTGGGAAAATTCCCTGGAGAAGGAAATGCCAACCTGCTCCAATATTTCTTTTCTGGAAAATTCCATGGACAAGGAAATGGGTAGGCTACAGTTCATGGGATCACAAAGAGTCAGACATGACTGAAGTGACTGAGCATGCATGAACTCACACATACTTGATTCATCTGTCCTGAAGCTAAGTGGTAGTGGCAGGTATGTTAGTCCTTTTAGTCAAAATCTTCTTAAAGTAGATAAATAGTGCTTTTCTCTATGTTGTAGATATCCAGCGTCTAATCAATACACTCATCTATGTGTCTTCTCTGGCCACTGATACTTCAGCTTCTGCATTTGTCCTCTTCTACTCTATATGTACTCCTCAAGCTATTTTGTGTCATTACCATGATTTTAGCCTATATTCTATTCTTGAATTCTAGACTCATGAATCCAAATGAGAATTAAACATTCTTGAGTATTATCCTGACACTTAAATTCAACGTGTTTAAAAACTTAATTAATTATGCTAGATTAATGCCCTCAACCAACTGATCCCTTGCCTCTTAATCTGTTTAGTCTTACCTAATTGCTACCTTTTGTCCTGAAATCCTGCTTCAAGTTCCACTGTCTTCTTTGAGTGTTCCCCTCTATAAAGCTCTAAAGTTATCCTAGCAAGACTCTGACCTCTGCTCTTGAGTCCAGGTGGAAGGAATTAATTCTCCTGTGGTCATAGCTTTTAGCACCCATTTCTGAACCTCATCAACCACCTCCCTGTACCACCACCCCACCCCACCTCTGCCCTGCCCAGGCAATCCTTAGATTGGTATCTTTAGTTACCCATAACTCACCAATAATTTAAAGTATTTTGAGTCAAATGTCATCAACCCAGCATTATGTTAGGAGAGCAACAAGAAGTTTCAAAAGCAGAGTGGCCAAGGTCTCAGAAAATGAAGAATCAGAGTGATTTGTGCTGAAACAAGTGAGCAAAAACTGGGATCTAATTTTCTTGTTGTTTAATCCCTGATTAGGAGCACTTTTAGTTAAGGATGTTTTTCACATAGAATTTGGGCACTTTCTGAGGTTCTGGCCATTGGTAGCAGAGAAGTTCATTTTCATTTGTGCCCCCTTTGGCCCATGGTCAGTGGGTAGCCCCAAGCTGTAGTATCCTATCAAAAGTCTACGAGGTTTCACATTTAGTTTTCCAATTTATTCCGTCAAAGTCTGTCTATCACACACATAATAGGTAAACTCTTATTACTACAGATTAACTCATGGTAAGAAAGTGAGATGGAGCTCAAGAATATGTCTTTTATGCCCCATATTATTTTTCCATAGCTGCTTCACAATGCCCAGTGCAATATATACAGATTAAAAATATGGTAGATGATTTCACTGGCTAAATGCAGTGAATATACTATGCATTGGAAATATACTATGATATGGAAACTGTCATATTATTTTTCTATAGTAACCAAAGTCTCTCCATTGTCATGATGACTGAATGGAAAGCAAGACAAAATGATGAAAAAAAAACCAAACTTTTAACTTAAGCATTTTATTTTTACATTTGAATTGCTTGCTGATTAAAGCATTTAGCAACATAATTAGAGGTAATTTAAGTAGGTAATCAGATAATGTTATAAAATAGTTTCCAGTGATAAGTTCCTTTAAACAAAGCATCCGCATTTAAGAATGTAATTTATCACTGAGTTATTGATACAAATTGAATTATATGTTAAATAGAAGAAAGATTTCACAAATCAACCCTGGTACCCTGTAAAAATGTCCGTATCTATAACTTTTGAATAGTTCTCATAGGATCCAAAGAGATACATGGGAAATTGGCCCTCCGCATTTTAGCTCTCTTTGCCATTTTGTAGTGTCTGGTTCTAAATCATATTTTGACAGTTGACTCAGATAAAGCTATGTCTGTGTGTGTGCATGTTTTAATAAAATTGACTGATGAGTTTAATCAGTCAAATTGTCCACTTCGACAAATGCTTTGACTGTATGATTTGCTTATTTGTTTTACTTTCTTTATTAAATTAACTTGTTTTAAACATTTTGATTTAATTGGTTAGGTTAACAAAACATAGCAAGATCAACTCAATGTTTGAAAGCAGTTTTGATGTGATTTTTTTAAGTAGTTATACCAAAGTTAAGAAAAAAAAAAATTGTCCCTTAGCAAATGCTCAAGGGTTTACTGTAAAATATTCTGAAAAATTCAGATTTCAAGAATGTTTTGTAAAAAGGCAAAAAATTGTTATTTTATTTTGACTGATCAAAGTTATGACACTAGATTCCAAAATTGGAGCATGTTTATTGTTCAATGATTTTTATTATTTAAAATACTATATACATTAATGAAAATGTCTTTTTCCTTGAAAGAATCTCAGTATTAAAAAGAACTTCAGGTTTAAAAATTGGTGTCTAATTTCTAAATTTTATATATATTTATACACATATATATATAATATTAGGAACCATAGAAATGCACATTTTAGAAATTCAGTGTGTGTTGTGAGACTACCCTGTCAAATACTGATTCAAAATTAAACTTTAAAAATAATGTTGCCTCCAATCTCTTTGTTCATTCTCTTTGAATAGTGCTGTGGCTGTGCTAGATACGTGTGTGTGTGTTTGCTGTGTGTATCTGTCTCTGTGTTTAAAGGTGATGGAGAACAGAACAAGAAAGAAGCTGAATGAAAAGAATGGAATTAACTGTACAGTGTGGCTTGAGTGACTTACTCGGAAGTTATGCATGGGGTCTTTGGGGGTGTTTATGGTTTTTCCAAAGTAGTACTGAAATGAGATAAAAACTAATGTCAGTTTCTTTAGATATGAGTTATGGTTTCATAAAACAAATCAGTATTTTCTCTAAGTTTCAAGTGAAAATGTTTATAGTAATAAAATCTCATTTCCCCAATACAACTCCTTTTATACTTTCTTGTTTCTCTCCTCTCTTTGCTTCTCAGGTTTCATACTTCATGTTAAAGACATAAGAAAAGTTGAACGTATTTCTTTAAATACATTTTTATGTATGTACACACTGAGTTAATCAATCATCAATTAAAAGTTAATGCTATCATGTGTTTATCTCTATAATTAATTATCTTATGTGGATATCAATTTAATAATTGGTTGGTAAGCAGTTAATTTTGGAATTTCAGTCATGTGCTTTTAAAAAAGACTTGGTGAGTTATTCCAATTAAACATTTGACTGTCTTACAATAATATACTGATTATGTTCACTGTCTTGGATTATGAAACTGTTAAATCTGAAATGAAAAGATAGATGGTTTGCTGTATGAAAGTGAAATATATATGCACAGCGTATATCTGAAACCAAACAGCAAACAAGAAAAACACAAAGGACAAAATTTCAGTTTTCTTGCTATGCAAAAACTTTTACAATTACAAACTATATATGTGAGCAAGTAGTTCACAAGTGAAATATATGTGGAGGATCAATAAGCATATGACAATATATTTCATTGCATAAGTAAAATGGTGAAAATTAAAATACAGATGATTGTTATATCATTATTTATCACTGGCAAAATATAAAAGAATTGGTAATCTGTAGTTTTAAAGAAGAAAGTAGTGCTCATAAAAGTGTGCATTTATATTAAGCTTTTTGGACATTTAGTAGCTGATATTTGTCAAACTTCATATATATTTACCCCCTATGAATTTTATTTATAGACATATATCATAAAATATATTTAGATAATTATATTTTTTCTAAAGTATCATAGCTAAGTACACAGGTTTGTACTTCTTTACAATATTATGACACAAAAACACTGGGACATTTCTAAGTACCTGTCAGCATAAGACCAATTAAATAACATTTTGTGTGTGTACATATATGCAATGCAGGTGTTAAAAATGTGAGTTTCAACTATAAATGAAAAGATTTCCACCATATAATGTTAAATTAATAAGTAAAATAAATCAGTGTGTCAAGCAATATGTCAAGTAACTGATTGAAAGTTACTTAAGTAAAATTTAAAAAGGGAAGGGAAGAAAAATACAATGTTTTTTTCTGTAGACAATCTTGATAAGAAGGTCACCAGATTGTTAACTGGTTACCTCCTGACACTGAAAGATAGATGCAGCGAGGGACCTGAAGGAATTGTAATTTGTGTCCTTATAAATCTCTATCTTCTAAAAGAACATTCACTATTTCTATTAACTCAAAAGGTATATTGATTTATTTTAATTATTTCTTGAAACAATAAAACAATTTTAAAATTGAAATAGATTGCCTTTTTAAGTAAGTATATATAAGTTCAAGAACAGTACTTTTTTGGAGAGGGGTAATGGTTTCCATAGAAAAATGAAACAGATACGGTATTCCTGAGGTTAATTTGATTTTTGATACTCTTGTATTACAAGTTGGATAATATTTCTGTATAGTCTTTAGCTCATCTACCAGCCAGTGCTTTAGAAAATCCAGAGTGCTTTGTTTCCATTTATAAGGGGAAAAAACAAACTGTAAGACTAGGTTTTTAAGAAATAATTGTTATAATTAGATTTTTAAATTTTTATTTTATTTTTTAACATCAAAAGCATTTTGTACTGGAGTATAGCTGGTTAGCAATGTTGTGATAGTTTCAGGGGAACAGTGGAGGGACTCAGGCATACATATTCATGTATCCTTTCTATCCCAAATCCCCTTCCCATCCAGGCTGGCACATTGCATTGAGCAGAGTTCCATGTGCTATACAAAAGGCTCTTGTTGGTTATCCATTTTAAATATAGCAGTGTGTACATTTGCTTCCCAAAGTCCTTCACTGTGCCTTCCACTGGCAGCCATGCGTTCACTTTCTAAGTCTGTGAGTCTCTTTCTGTTTTGCGAGTAAGTCCATTTGTATAATTAGATTTTTTAAAATCCTGTCAAGTTCCTGAAGTGAAATGCTCCATTTTTAGTTCAGTTTATGAATTGGAATTGCTTTATTCCTTGGTATTAGTAGACCAGAACCACATATTTTTCCTTTGTGTGTAACAAAGATGTTTTATTTTTCTCCCTCCTCCTCTTGGTAGCTTTCAGCCGTGCCCCCATCCCGATGGCTGTGGTTCGCAGAGAGCTCTCCTGTGAGAGCTACCCCATTGAGCTCCGCTGTCCGGGAACAGATGTCATCATGATTGAAAGTGCCAACTATGGGAGGACCGATGACAAAATCTGTGACTCTGACCCTGCTCAGATGGAGAATATACGATGCTATCTACCTGATGCCTATAAGATTATGTCTCAAAGGTATGATATTTCTAATATTCTTTCTGCCTTTAGTGTAGACTCTCAACCTGCATCTGTGTGACGTATTACGCATAGGTAAGAACATAAAATTCTGTACTTTAGAATACTTTGCAATGCTTTTTCAATATCAAACTGTTCCCTGTATCACTAAAATGCTAGTGGAAGAAATTGCAAATGGCACTTGGAAAACATTAAAATGCATTAGATTATTTATTTTTTCATGTGTTCTCTTCTGCATTCTCTAGACCTAGATTCATTAGTTGAGAAATCAAATTACCTTTTCAGTTTTCAAAAACAGAATTATGTCATTTTCTCTAGAAATTACAGAAAAAAATGTTACTGCTAATGCTTTTCCATTGGTGTGGGGAAAAGCAAGTAAAATTTAGATTCATGGGCAATTTTATAAAAAAAAATATGGTAAAGACTATTGATTAATGATTATTTGACCTTGGAAAGCAATTTAAAAAGTTTTCCTTAGATATCTAGCATATGAATTAATTCTTTTAATATGTTTAAACTATCTGAATTATTATAATATTAAAATAAATATAAATTAAAATAGCATGCAATATCATTGGATAAGTAAAAGAAAATCTTCAGTTATAAAGAGACTGGTTAATTCAAATTTATAGTTTAGAAAGTTTATATTAGAATTTCTTAATGTTGTTATTCAGTCATTCAGTCGTATCTGATTCTTTGCAACTCCATGGACTGCAGGCTTCCCTGTCCTTCACTGTCTTCCTGAGTTTGCCCAAACTCACGTCCATTGAGTTGATGATGCCATCCAACCATCTCATTCTCTGTTGCCCCCTTCTCCTCCTGCCCTCAGTCTCTCTCAGCATCAGAGTATTTTCCAATGAGTTGGCTCTTCACAACAGGTGGTCAAAGTATTTTTTAATAAATTAGTTAAGTACTAAGTATCATTCATATATTTGTTCACTATTATGATTTATCAGAAATCAGTAACAAAGTGATTTATCTTTGACAGGCCTTCATCCTGTCTGACTCCGTACTCACAAAGTAATTTTTAAAAACTTAAACAATTTAGTGAATTTGTTTTTAATTCAAATTTCTATTCAGGCATTTCTTTTGTTTAAGGATTTCTTAAAATATGGAGGAAGTCATACCATATGTACAAATAAATTAAATTATAATTGCACAAAGTGATTTTCAGGCTTGTCTTTTCTGTACTTATAAAAGCTTGCTTTATTTTTAACCTTCTTGATACTTAAATTCAGATACATAAGTCTATAGTTTTATAAATTTCTGTTGTGCAAATTATTCAGAGAAATTATAACATGCCAGGATTTTGATGGTAGAGCCTCTGGGGTATAACGGAAGGATAGTTAATGGTCTCTGGGCAAATCTGAGGGCTTATTTGTCTGTTTCTAAAATGCTGGCTCATGGTAAGGTGAGTATTAATGGGAAATAAGATTTTAAAATTAGGAATTCCATCTGAGACAAGTTTGGTGATTAGAAATCTAATCATTTTGTTGCGTATAAGTGTTAATATCATCTTTCAAGAGCAGTTTTTCCACAAGTAGTATGAAATTGGCACCATGACTAAGTTTGTATTTTATTTGTTTTGGTTAGAAAACCAAACATAGGATTTTTCAGAATCCTTTTTGGGAGTGGGTTGAGGAGGAATTTCTGCTTTTCTGTGATTATGTTTTTCTTTAAAATGTAGAGAAGCATTAACTTCTCTAGCTCTTTGATCTCTATATGATTTTTCACAAAAAATTGTCTTAATCCTTTCATTGGTATTATTAATGGCTCCCAAAATAAGCCCTTAATCTTATAATTATTGCAAAAAAAGATCCTTACAATGGATCCTCTGGAGCTACTGAATTAAATGGGGTGCATCTGTGAAGTGACAAATCTGCAGAGTAAAGTTGCTCTAAGCACCCTGAGTAAATCATTTATAGAAGCCCTGCTGGGGGGCTCTCAAATAAGAATTGTCAGTTAACTGTAGTAGCTGTGGTTGATTCTCCATGGAGGCAAGATTCTTGCTTGTATTTGAACTATTAAATGTACTATATTTACACCTGTCCAAAATAAGTGAAGAGAAGAAATCTGGTTCCATTTTGTAAGTTCCCAATATGTGGGATGATCATGTCCACTTAAGCTGCTTCATAATGAACTCTCATAGTCCATGCCAATGCTAGCATGTTAAATAATGCTCATAATTACTAAGTAACATATTAATTATGATGTTGACAGTTTAAATAATATGTTTGAATTAAAACCATAATAGAAAACATCTTTTTAAAAGGTATTTTAGGTTAATTATTGTGTTTCCTTTTATTTAAACTTCTAGAAGGACATTTTGTCAGAGTCTACAGTTTTTAAGCATGTCTCTAATGGGTGAATTATTATTGAAGTAAAAAAATATTTATGTATCTTTGCATAACCTTGTTAAAAAAGGCTTCATAACTTCAACCTCATAAATTAGACAGATGTCACAGACAAGGACAGGCATGACATGTTATTCCTGTGGATGTTTGAATACACATTGAATGAATGCATAAATAAATTGTATGCTGATATGTGCATTTGGTGTGAAAAACTGGGAACTTGAATCAAAAAGGGTATGGCACATGATTTCTACTTTTTTTTTTCTCCAGTAGAACTATAGCATCTGCTCTAGAGAGTTCAGTTTCCTCACTGCCTTTCAGATTAAGCCTGGTGTTCTCAACTCCAAGTGTGTTTTCATAGCATTCTTCCCCCAATTTCTCTGAGTATTTTGTGCCTTATTTTTTTCATTATATTGCCAGAAGACTCATTAAAATGTCAGAACACATTTATTTTCCCTTCTCAGAACTTCTCATGCTGCCCCTCACCTACTATCATCTACATCCATTTGTTTTGCATCTAAATAATCGATGCATATTACCATATTTTAGATCATTTCCTTGTCTAAAGTAAACTGTAGGCTTCTAGAGTGCATACTTGCTCTTGATTTTTCCTAAAAGTAAATTTTGAATGTAATAACCAAATATATGTATATATTTCAAGTCAAGTCAAATACATATATCTTCAGTTCAGTTCAGTCGCTCAATCATGTCCAACTCTTTGCGACCCCATGAACTGCAGCAAGCCAGGCCTCCCTGTCGATCACCAACTCCCAAAGTCCAACCATACCCATGTCCATTGAGTTGGTGATGCCATCCAACCATCTCATCTTCTGTCATCCCCTTCTCCTTCTACCCTCAATCCAAATATATGAATTAATAAAGAAATACATATGCTGTTCAATTTTGTCATGTCAATTAAAAGCTTTCTTAAATTTATTAGCTGATTCATTTTTCTTTGTTTTCATTTTATGTTTATACAGTTGAGTTTAAAATATAATACATATAACTTCTGAATCTAAATGAATATGACTGGCAACTAACAACTGCAGGACTTTTATATCTTGAATGCAGCTGTTATGTTATCACCAGCTATTAATGGAAATACTTGTGTTAATCTACGAATATCTGAAAGTTCATGATATGTAGTTCACTGTGAGAGTTACTCTGGAGTTTGCTGGATAAATACATCAGTCATGATTGTAATTCATAAAAATATGTATTTTTGTTCAATAAAAACTCAATCGCTATATCATTTGTTCAGTAATTTATTTTTATCTCATTTACATTAATTGAAGAGTTCAAAACAAGAAGTGCTCTTTTACCTCCAGGATAACAGGGAGCATTCAGCTGAAGCCAAAGTGTTAGACTGGTCTTTGAAGGATTGCAACATTAGTGGAACTGGAAGAGACCAAAGTGATGTTAGATATAGAAGTGGATGAATACTGAAAAGAACATGGGGAGCTTCTTCTACTCAGTAAACATTCACCCATCCTTTTCTGTCAAGACTTATTATTATTGATGTCTGCTGTGCACAACTTAATCTCTCTAGATCCTCTTCCCAATGTGCCTGAGGCCAGCATCTCACCACCAACCATTCCTGTAGATCCAACACAAATGCTCTTAGGAAGCTTTGATGATTCAAAAATAAACTAGCTTGGATGCTATTCCCTTGTTAATATAACTGCTGGTAGTGTTCATCTTATAAACTGAACACAAATTCCACGTAAATCTGGGAAGTTTGAAAATCATATTTTATGACGTCCTCAGCCAGCTTTTGACAAGTATTTTAAGTATCTGATATAATAGCCTTACGTTACTTACACTTGCCCATAATTTTAAAGTTGAAAAGGAAATTTGAATAAGCATGTATATACTAATGGGTTTCCCTGGTGGCTCAGCTGGTAAAGAATCCTACTGCAATGTGGGAGACCTGGGTTCAGGAGACCTGGGTTCAATCCCTGGATTGGGAAGATCCCCTGGAGAAGGGAATGGCTACCCACTGCAGTATTCTGGCCTGGAGAATTCCATGGACTGTGTAGTCCATGAGGTCACAAAGAGTCAGGCACGACTGAGCAACTTTCACAGGATGTATATGAATATGTATGTGAGGGATTCCCTCATAGCTCAGTTGGTAAAGAATACTCCTGCAATACAGGAGACCCCAGTTCAATTCCTGGGTCAGGAAGATCCACTGGAGAAGGGATAGGCTACCCGCTCCAGTATTCTTGGACTTCCCTTGTAACTCAACTGGTAAAGAATCCGCCTGTAATGTGGGAGACCTGGGTTTGATCACTGGGTTGGGAAGATCCCCTGGAGGAGGGAAAGGCTACCTACTTCAGTATTCTGGCCTGGAGAATTTCATGGATTGTATAATCCATGGGGTCACAGAGTCGACACGACTGAGCGACTTTCAGTTTCACTATGTATATGAAATACTGTGATTTATTGCAGTATAACATACATACTAATAATTGCACACTGCTGTTGTTTAGTCACTAAGTCATGTTGGATTCTTTGTGACCTCATGGACTGCAGCACACAAGGCTTCCCTGTCCTTCACTGTCTCCCAGAGTTTCCTTAAACTCATGTCCATTGAGTTGGTGATGGCATCCATCAATCTCACCCTCTACTGCCCCCTTTTCCTCCTGCTCTGAATCTTTCCTAGCATCAGGGTTATTTCCAATGAGTTGGCACTTTGCATCAGGTGGCCGAAGTATTGGAGTTTCAGCTTCAGCATCAGCCCGTCCAATGAATAGTCAGGGTTGATTTCCTTAGGATTCTCTGGTTTGATCTCCTTGTTCCAAGGGAGTCTTGAAAATCTTTTCCAGCAACACAATTTGAAAGCACCAATTGTTTGGCACACAGCCTTCTTTATGGTCCAATTCTCACGTCTGTACATGACTACTAGAAAAAACATGGTTTTGACTAGACAGATCTTTGTCTCCAAGGTGATGTCTCTGTTTTTTAATATGCTGTGTAGGTTGGTTGTAGCCTTTCTTCCAAGGAGCTAGTGTCTTTTAATTTCATGACTGCAGTCACCATCCACAGTGATTTTGAAGCCCAAGAAAATGAAATCTGCCACTATTTCCATTTTTACCCCATCTATTTGCCATGCAGTGATGGGACCAGTTGCCACTGTCTTAGTTTTTTGAATGTTGAGTTTAAGCCAGCTTTTTCACTCTCCTCTTTCACCTTCATCAAGAGGCTCTTTAGTTCCTCTTCAGTTTCTAGCATTAAGTTGGTATCATCTGCATATATGAGGTTTTTGATATTTCTCCCAGCAGTCTTGATTCTAGATTGTGATTCATCCAACCTGACATTTCACATGAGATACTCTGCGTATAAGTTAAATAAGCAGGGTGACAGCATACAACATTAATGTACTCCTTTCCAATTTGGAGCCAGTTTATTATTCCATGTCTGGTTCTAACTGTTGCTTCTTGACCTGCATATAGTTTTCTCAGGAGGCAGGTAAGCTGATTGGTATTCCCATCTTTTTAATAATTTTCCAATTCATTATGATCCACCCAGTCAAAGGTATTAAGATAGTTAATGAGGCAGAAGTAGATTTGTTTTTTATTTTATTTTTTTTTATTTTTTTTTTTTTTTAGGTGTTACTCAATACCTGAAGAATTCTCATTTTAAATTTATTTTTAGTTTTTCTCTTTTTGTAAACAAATGATTGATGAAATAATGCAACACCTTAAATTCAAAAACATGGCGTGGTTTTCCAACCGTCTGTGGATGCGGTGCCTGATCAATCTATTATATAGGATTAATACAAGTTCATGCTTTTTGTGTTATGGTGAGACATTAAAGAATCCAATTTAGATTGGTTGAAGCACAAGTATAATAATCCTTGAATGTGATCAAACCTATGCAGAGACATGAGTTTGAAATGTTCGTGCCTTTTCTGTGATCCAGTGGATGTTGACAATTTGATCTCTGGTTCCTCTGCCTTTTCTAAATCCAGCTTGAGCATCTGGAAATTCCCAGGTTCACGTACTGTTGAAGCCTAGCTTGAAGGTTTTGAATGCTACCTTGCTAGCATGTGAAATGAGTGCCATTGTACAGTAGTTTGAACATTCTTTGGCATTTCCTTCTTTGCGATTGGAATGAAAACTGACCTTTTCCAGTCCTGTGGCCACTGCTAAGCTTTCCAAATTTGCTGGAATATTGAGTGCAACACTTTAAGCACAGCATCTTTTAGGATTTGAAATAGCTCAGCTAGAATTCCACCACCTGCACTAGCTTTGTTTGTAGTAATACTTCCTAAGACCCACTTGTTTTACACTCCAGGATGTCTGCCTCTAGGTGAGTGACCACACCATTGAGGTTATCTGGGTCATTAAGACCTTTTTTGTACAGTTCTTCTGTGTATTCTTGCCACCTCTCCTTAATCTCATAAGTGTACATCTCACTGAATTTTTACAAACCAAGCTCATCTAACAGCAACCAAATGAAGACAGAATATTAAGTATACCTCAGATATCCCACCTTGTGCTCTGTACCAGCCATATTCCCCCTAACCAAGAATCGCTGCTACTGTGTTGTCTATTACCTTAAATTAGTTTTGCTCAATTTAAATTTAAATAAATTGATTCATATAGTATATGGTTTTTGCTGTCTAGCTCCTCTCACTCATTGTGTTCATTTTTTTTCCCATTTATTTTTATTAGTGTGTTCATTTTAAAATACAACTTTATTGAAGCATTTTTATATACCGTGAAATTCACTCGTTTTGCATGTATAATAACTTTTCCAGTATGTTTATCAAGAGGTGCAATCATTTCCATAAATCAGTTGTAGGATGTTTACATCACCACAGTAAGATTATTCATGCTCTTTGTTGTTAATCTCCATCTCCTTCTCTACCCAGTGTTATTTCTACTGTATTTTGTCTTTCTGTCCATCCTTGATGCATTCTTATTTGAAGAAGTCCAGTTAGATTTAGTGGGTGTTTCAATGGGGATATTATCAAAGATATATTAGCAGTTATTTCTGGAGGCATGGACATAAGTATGTTTATTGCCTTTTGGATTATCTTGGAATCAAATATCATGAATCTAAACATTTCAAAAGTACCCTCTTTAGAGTTGTCTCTCAGGAAGAGATATTAAAAAAAAAAATAAAAAAAATTTTAAACAAAAGAAGAGATGTTAAATGTATCAAGTAGTAATGTTTTTCTATTTAAATAAATGATTTAAGTTTTACTTTTAACCTTCCAGCACCATTTTAGCAATATCAAATTTCCACATGCCATAGTTACATCAGGAACACACAAAGAAAAAAGGGGGAGCGGAGAAAGAAAGAGAGAAAATCATTTCTCACCTTTCTGAAAAAGTTCTATTTCAGTTTCTATCAGTCCCACTGCAGGGGATTTTACAGTGTACAGAAAGGGCTTTGTTTCTGTTGCAGTCAATGCTAGTGATGTTAAGAACTCTTTCAATAGCAGTAAAGGAGGAAATGCTGGTGATAGTTTTTGTATGGACATAGCTGAGTGTATATTCTGCAATAACTTTGTGTATAGACGTGAATTTTTCAGTTTGAGTATTCTCCTTTGCTCCTTTGACAGATTCATTGCTCTATGTCCTGTATTTCTCTTGGAAATTATAACAGATTAAAAACAATTCCACATGTTCAGGAATTTTTTCATAGAATCCATATTTTAATGCAACAAAAAGAACAAAAAATAGATAAGCATAGGAACAGTAATGTATAACTCTTTGCTCTAAGTATGAACAGTAATTTTCATGTGTATGCTGATTGAGGAAACACAAAGGGAAAAAAGAAGAGTGAAGGAAATGAAGGAAGATAAGTCCCATTCCCAAAACCCAAATGTAGAGAATATGGAAAAACTGAAAAGTTTATATCTGAAAGGCATTTAACTCTTCTCTTATATTTTGTCCCATTTCAATTCTGAGAATACCTATTTAATAATACTCTGCTAAAATACTTTCTAGTCCTCCTCACTGGTCACCTGATTTTGAGTGAAATTATGTTATGTATGTGTAATTTGTTTTTTTTTTTTTTTTTAATTTTATTAGTTGGAGGCCAATTACTTCACAACATTTCAGTGGGTTATGTGTAATTTGAAATTTAAAAATTAGTAACTGATTCAAGTGTTTCAGGAAAGATTAGGGGGAAAGTTAAAGGGGGCTGTGTTGGCTATCTCTTATAGGCCTTGGAGAGTGTTAACCCCGTGTGCAGACATGTTGTAACACTGTTCGTGGAAACTTGGAATCATTGGGTTCTTTCTTGGCATTTCACAAGATCAAAACTATTTTCATAAAAATTCTGACAATATATTTGCCATTTTCATTGTATTTAGGGCAGGCACTGATGGTGCAAAGGCAGTAGTAGGTAATATTAGCAGGGATCAAGGTACTGGCAACAATGTACTTTTAAAAATATCTCAGTTATTTAATTTCTAATATGGTAAATATTGATAGATATAACTCATATAAACTGAGAGCTTGGGAATCTTAATTATTTTAAGAGTTAAGGTCATGAGTCCAAAATTAGAAAAATTGATGATTTTCCAATGATTTTTTTTTTCATTTCTAATAACTGGGTGAAATTAGTAATTTTTGTTCTGTTTCATTTTTACATTGCATAATACTCATTCTATTTATTTTAAAATCATGTAGACATTTTCTATAAGTGAATGATTTCTGAAGGGATTAATATCTGTGTTATACATTACCCCTGCTAATATAAATCAAATGAGAATTTGACTCATGCCTAAAAATTACTAATGTATTTTTCTGTTCAGATACTCATAATTTTCATAAAATTATGAAACCTGCTAAAATTATAAATAAAGTGATTAAAACAATAGAAACTTAGAATAGCTATTTTTTTTTTTTTTTATAAAATTACTACACAGGTTAGCAGTATGATTTTGTGGGAATGACAAGATAGACCTGTTATGATATTATCCTAAAAACAAATATTGTAGAGAAACTAAATTTATATATGTATAGTGGAAAATATTTTTCATTTTTGTGTATTGTTGATATCAGTTTTCTTTTTTAAAAAGAGTCAGCCTTGTAAAGACAGAATTGAAGAATGTTTAGGGAAACTCTTCCCTGGCACTCTTTACATTTTCTGAGTTCTTTTTAATTATTTTAATTCATGGTCATTCCAGTGCCTGAAGCCATTAGCAAATGCATTGGAAAATATGCTAAACAAAATAAACCTGAAAGCAACCTAGAAGTAGAGGTAGAGTGAGAATGTTAGATTTACCTAGAATTTGTCCTATTTCACATTTGATTTAGAAAATATAAGAATCGCTTTTTTCATTCATAGTGGAAGATCATCATAATTGTTTCCCCACTTCTAGATTTTTTAGAAATTTTACACCCTGTGGTCTCTATGTAGAACTTGACATCTTGTGTAAAATGTTTAAAAGATACTAACAAGGGAAGAAGGATAAGAATTTTCTGAAAATTAGAGAAAATAGGATAAAAACACTGAAGCTATTATCTTGAGTATAACTTCAATTGAAATGGAAAATAACTGACAATTAGGAGCATAAATTTTGTTCCTGATTAATGCAATGTAACTGGACTCTGGAGGAAAATAAGTTATAGTGATATGTAGCAGATATTCAGAATAAATACCTCAGTTTCTCTTATCATTAAGTAATTTTAAAAGTTGCTGAGGATATTGGGGGAGTGACTTTCCGAGTGTATTTACTGTCTTTCATTTTTCATTTTACTGGTGAGGAGGCTGAGTTGTACAGAGTTAAGAAATTTATCTGAAATTATATTTCTGATGATTTTTTCTATATTAGGTTATTATATGATATTGAATATTGTTCCTTGTGCCATACAGGAAATCTTTATTGCTTGTCTGTGTATATATAGTGGGTTATATTAATATCTGTTAATCCTATACACCTAATTTATCTCACCTTTCCTTTTGTTACTGTGAGTTTAACTTCTATTTCTCTGAGTCTGTTTTTGTTTTGGATTTAGATTCATTTGTGGGACTTTCCCGGCAGTCCAGTGGTTAAGACGTCATGCTTCCAATGCAGGGGGTGCAGACTTGATCCCTGGTTAGAGAACTAAGATCCTGTAGGCCATGGGGCATGGATAAAAAATAATAATAATAATAAAAGATTTGCTTGTATTATTTTTTAGATTCCACACATATGTAATACAATATTTTGTCTTTGACTAACTTCCCTCAGTATGTTAATGTCTAGGTTCATCCGTATCAATTTAAAAAGTAATATTTCGCTCCTTTTATAGCTGAAAAATGTTCCATTGAGTTTACGTAACATGTCTTCTTTTACCCACTCATCTGCTGACAGATGCTTAGATTGGCTCTTGGCTCTTATAAATACTGCTGCTCTGAACATTGGCTTAAAGTATTTTTTCTTTCTTTTATTTTTCCCCCTCCTGGATGTACGCCAATGAGTGGGAACACTGAGTCATATGGTAGCTCTAGCTTTTGTTTTTTAAGGAACCTCCATACTGTTTTCCATAGTGGCTGCACCAATTTGCGTTCCTACCAACAGAATAGAAGAGTTATTATTTGTAAACTTCCTGATGATATCTGTTCTGACTGGTATGGGGTGATCCCTCCGTGTGGTTTTGATTTGCATCCCTTTGGCAATTAGTGATACGCTGATTTCTCCGACGTGCGGTAGCTCCTCTTGGTGGCGTGTGTGCGTCATCATGGCCGCTGCCGCGCTTGCTGTCCAAGGTCAGGGGCCGCGGCCCGAGGGGAGCTACCCCACGTCAGAGGTAACGAGGAGCAGCCGTGAAGAGACACCCCACATCCAAGGTAAGAGAAACCAAAGTAAGACGGTGGGAACTGAGAGAGGGCATCAGAGGGCAGATGCACTGAAACCGCAATCACAGACAACGAGCCAATCTGATCACAGGACCACGGCCCTGTCTAACTCATTGAGACTGCGCCATGCCGTGTGGGGCCACTCAAGACAGACCCGTCATGGTGGAGAGGTCTGACAGAATGTGGTCCACTGGAGAAGGGAATGGCAAACCACTTCAGTATTCTTGCCTTGAGAACCCCATGAACAGTATGAGAAGGCAAAAAGTTAGGACACTGAAAGATGAACTCCCCAGCTCATTAGGTGCCCATTATGCTGCTGGAGGTCAGTGGAGAAATAACTCCACAAAGAATGAAGGGATGGAGCCAAAGCAAAAACAACACCCTGCTGTGGATGGGACGGGTGATAGAAGCAAGGTCTGATATCGTAAAGAGCAATATTGCATAGGAACCTGGAATATTAGGTCCATGAATCAAGGCAAATTGGAAGTGGTCAAACAGATGACAAGAGTGCCTGATGAACTATGGATGGAAGTTTGTGACATTGCACAGGACACAGGAATCAAGACCATCCCCAAGAAAGAGAAATGCAAAAAAGCACAATGGCTGTCTGAGGAGGCCAGAAGACAAGCGAAAAGCAAAGGAGAAAAGGAAAGATATACCCATTTGAATGCAGAGTTCCAAAGAATAGCAAGGAGAGATAAGAAAGCCTTTCTCAGCGATCAACGCAAAGAAATAGAGGAAAACAATAGAAAGAGAAAGACTAGAGATCTCTTCAAGAAAATTAGAGATACCAAGGGAACATTTCATGCAAAGATGGGCACAATAAAGGACAGAAATGGTATGGACCTAACAGAAGGAGAAGATATTAAGAAGAGGTGGCAAGAATACACAGGAGATTTGTACAAAAAAATATCTTCACAACCCAGATAATCACGAAGGTGTGATCACTCACCTAGAGCGAGACATCTTGGAACGTGAAGTCAAGTGGGCCTTAGGAAAAATCACTACGAACAATGCTAGTAGAGGTGATGGGATGCCAGTTGACCTATTTCAAATTCTAAAAGATGATGCTGTGAAAGTGCTTCACTCAATATGCCAGCAAATTTGGAAAACTCAGCAGTGCCACAGGACTGGAAAAGGTCAGTTTTCATTCCAATCCCAAAGAAAGGCAATGCTAAAAATGCTCAAACTACCGAACAATTGCACTCATCTCACATGCTAGAAAAGTGTTACTTAAAATTCTTCAAGCCAGGCTTCAGCAATATGTGAACCGTGAACTTCCAGATGCTCAAGCTGGTTTTAGAAAAGGCAGAGGAAGCAGAGATCAAATTGACAACATCCTCTGGTTCATCCAAAAAGTAAGAGAGTTCCAGAAAAACATCTATTTCTGCTTTATTGACTATGACAAAGCCTTTGATTGTATAGATCATGATAAACTGTGGAAAATTCTGAAGGAGATGGGAATAACAGACCACCTGATCTGCCTCTTGAGAAATCTTTATGCAGGTCAGGAAGCAACAGTTAGAACTGGACATGGATCAACAGACTGGTTCCAAATAGGAAAAGGAGTACGTCAAGGTTGTATATTGTCACCCTGCTTATTTAAATTATATGCAGAGTACATCATGAAAAATGCTGGGCTGGAGGAAGCACAAGCTGGAATCAAGATTGTCAGGAGAAATATCAATAACCTCAGATATGCAGATGACACCACCCTTATGGCAGAAAGTGAAGAAGAACTAAAGACCCTCTTGATGAAAGTGAAAGAGGAGAGTGAAAAAGTTGGCCTAAAGCTCAGCATTCAGAAAACTAAGGTCATGGCATCTGGTCCCATCACTTCATGACAAATAGATGGGGAAACACTGGAAACAGTGGCTGACCTTATTTTTGGGGGCTCCAAACTCACTGCAGATGGTGACTGCAGTCATGAAATTAAAAGACACTTACTCCTTGGAAGGAAATTTATGACCAACCTAGACAGTGTATTAAAAAGCAGAGACATTACTTTGACAACAAACGTCCGTCTAGTCAATGCTATGGGTTTTTCCAATGGTCATGTATGGATGTGAGAGTTGGACTATAAAGCAAGCTGAGCACTGAAGAATTGATGCTTTTGAACTGTGGTGTTGGAGGAGACTCTTGAGAGTCCCTTGGACTGCAAGGAGATCCAACTAGTCCATCGTAAAGGAGATCAGACCTGAGTGTTCATTGGAAGGACTGATATTGAAGCTGAAACTCCGATTCTTTGGCCACCTGATGTGGCCTGATGCTGACTCATTTGAAAAGACCCCGATGCTGGGAAAGTTGAGGGCAGGAGGAGAAGGGGACGGCAGAGGATGAGATCATTGGATGGCATCACTGACACAATGGACATGGGTTTGTGTGGACTCCCAGAGTTGGTGATGGACAGGGAGTCCTGGCATGCTGCAGTTCATGGGGTCACAAAGAGTCAGGCATGACTGAACTGAACTAAAGAATAATTTCTATCATAAGGAAGGGTCTTTTTACTTTTTTACTCCATCAGAAAAAGCAAGTGAAATATTCAAATCTATCCACATTTCATATAATTCATTCTGTTGGTCAAGTATAGAAGGGTTTTAATGAAACCAATCTTATAAAATTGATCAACATACGCATTTAGTTTCATCTTTGGAAAAATATCCTTTCTTTCCTTACTGATTTTACCTTTTGCTGGAGTATTATGTCTAGAATATTATGTGCATGAGCAAATAGAGAGCATATTTAATTTTTATTGATAACAATACCTGGACATGTGTATTGGTGCTTTTTATTTCCTATACATTCTGGTTGTGATTTTTACATTCATTAACTCATATAATACTCTCAATAATACTAGGAAATATATTTTATTATTACTCCCATTATAATATAGATAATTAAAGCATATATACACTATCTTGTTTTAGAATTTATTTTAAGTCCATAAAGTGTCATGGTTGAGGAATTTGGGGTTTTGTTTACTATGGAAAGAATGATAAAATATTAAGATTAGTTAAGAACAGTGCTTCTGATTGTGTTCATTACGGTGAGTAAAGAAACTCATTACCTCTCATGGAGACACTCAACCAAATATCGGGTTGGTTTAGCTCAGGTTTTATTAATATTCTATTATAGCCACTAAAAAGTTTTTATCATTGAAGTTTTTGATAGAAAAATTTAATTTTTGTGAATCTGAAACTGTCCAGCCTCTAAAACCCTTGTTTACCTGAATCAATTATATTTATAAAATGTTTAGTACAATGTTATGCATCTTTCACTGATAGATACATGCATTGATAGAACAAGTCTGATTGAATTACCAAATATTCCAGTTATAACCATATATCAAGCAATATTTATTGAGAACTTCATATTAGCCAGACAGTATTCTAAGCACATTACATGAACTAACATTTTTAATTCTTCTCTCACTCATATAAAGTGGGTACTATTACCATCCTTCCTTTGCTGATCTGGGAACTAAAGCATCAGTTCAGTTAGTTAGCATCCCAAAGTTATACAGTTTAATGTCAAAGCTGCAGTTTTAACATAATGAATCCAGCTTCAAAATCATGATAACTACTACCATCTATTGCCTGTTGTGCTCTGTCTAAAATATGTACTATTTTTAATAAAAGACCTTACCCAGGAAAGAAGTATGAACTAGCCACTGTTCCTGAAAAGAAATCAAACACACACATATGTGTGCATGTTCACCACCCCATACATATATATACCATTAGTGCCTAGTTGTCATATTCACATGCAAATAATGAAACATGGCATGAAGTTTATTAAATTATATGACATTAATTTTCTCCCTAAGGATAAATTTTCAGATAGAAATCACTCACTTATGATAAGTTTTTTTCTTAAAAAATAATGAAATCAGATTTTCTTATTCTTTTAAACATTTTAGAGTTTATAGGGAAACAATTATCTATAGAAAACTTCAGTAAAGATGAACTTGTAGGTAATAATGGGGGACAATATTACCAGTTTCTGTTTGTTTATGGAAATAAAAGGAAATAGATATCAGTTGATAGGCAGACTTTAGCAAAGTGAGACTCATGAATTAGAAACTAAATATATCACATGGGAATTTGAAATACTTATAAATGAGAAAATGTATCATGTCAACCATTTTAAAATCAAACTTGAATAACACAATATATTAAACTTGCTAATGTTTTATGTAATGAGATTTTAGATAGCATAAATCTCTACAAGTCTTTTTATAATAGTTACAGAAAACAAAGTGGATCTTTATTTGTGCCACACTATGGTAACTTTGTTTAATTTGTGGTCAGTTTATTCCTATTTTCTATTTTATTTTTATTTTTCTGCCACATTATGCTGAAAACATATTGGTAATTTTGCCTCCATGAATACTGTGTTAGACACAAGCTTAAACTGATTTATTTTCTCTTTAACAACAAGTCATTCTGTGTAATACACTTTGAATTTCTCATTATGTTATGTGATTAATTTATTAAAAAATGGTTTTTCCCAAGTCATTGGAGAATAACCATTACTCTAACATTTGTTAGTATGAAAAATTGCATTAATTGATAACAGTTTCTGTGAAATTAGGTGTTTATAATACTTTGTCACATATGTTGCAGCAAGATATGTAAATCATATTTACTTGTAACTAGACTTACAAATGGTATAAGCAAAATATGTTTTTTTTTTCATACATATGGGCTTATTTCCATATATAAATATATGTTGAAAGTTTTGGCTTGAAAAGACTTTGATCTTTCCAAAACTGTTAGTATTCATTACTATTAGTACTATCAACCTTATGAAAATAAACATTTGGAGCTGTTTCTTGGACATGTTAGTTCATTGAGGAAGTAATATTAGGAAAATAATATAATTATACAAAAATATTGCCATATGTAAAGAGAAAAGCATACTTCAAAAGTATTATAAAATACAAGAGGATATGGTTATGTGCTAATATGAAAGGAGGAATAAAAATGGCAATGGGTTTGAAGGTAACAGTTAGTAATGTTACATGAAAAATTTAGAAGTCTTCTACCAATATGAACATCTTACTAAATATACTTTTCTAATATTCTTTACTGATTAACATTGACTTTCTTTTTTCATAGTATACAGTTTTGCTTTAGTTTCAGAATTATGCCCACCAAGTTCTGGCAATATGCTGCCTCCTTGATCATTTCTGTTGGGTGTGTGTGTGTGTATATATTTATATATATATATATATATATGTATATATATGTGTGTGTGTATATATATATATATGATTTTGATATATTTCACTGCTTCTCATTTTGTTTAGATGCTATATTTTATAATCTTATTTCTCTCCCCAAACCACAACTTTTTGTCTTTTCATTAAAATATAGAGTAAAAATACTTATAACCAGTTTCATCATTTATAATCTTCTAGACAGTGTGAGTTATTTCTCTGACAGTATTTTTGAAATTAGGTTCACAAATATGCACACCTTTTTCACAGATTAGTCTCTGCAAATTTGCTGCCCTAAAATATCTTTTACTTTTGCAAGGATTTCAAGTAGATCATTCTTGCCTGAGGAGATAGGATTCTGAATTACTTTCCAAGTTTGGATCTTAAAAAAAAAAACCACAGTGGAATATTCCTAATGACTTTACATTCAATTATTTCTTCCAATAGCATTTCCCTACTGTGACATTAAAAGAAAACACTGCAACTATAGCAGCAATAATTATATAAAATATTTTAATGAAAGTCACAAATGTAGAAAGTGTAAATTAATAAAAGAAACACAAGTCCACATGTATATTAGATTGGAATATGACCCTTATTCTGCAAACTAATGGAAAGAAAAATGTGTCTTAGTGTACGTTATGAGGTACATGACATATATCTCAAATGTTACATTTCTGTATGTAATTGCAAAGATAATTTTCCTATATGATATGATATAATTGGAGGTATATTTTATAGCTATAATTGCATTGTAATAGGATGTCAGCAACAAATGACCAAAAAGGAGCTGCAATATAAGTCATATCTTCCAGAGTCTTTTAGTCTGTTGTACCAAAGTTTCTTGTAGGAAAAAATTGAAGAATATATTGCCCTGATGGGTGTGGCATGAACTCAGTGTACCCTTAGTTTTGAAACTATTATATTGGCAGTGTTGGCACGTACACAAATATAAGTAAATAGTATAACTTCTGAGACATAAGTGTATAGGGTAGTTATTTTATGTATTTCTTCAATGTTGATTGATTTTAGGGGAAAAAAATGTATCTGTCCTGGAATCACATTGTTATATCATTATCAAAAGTTAATGTTTTACTTTTTCTTTCATTTGCTAATAAGTAGAGGGATATGTTTCTCATCCATTTCTTTGATTGTTTCATTTTAATATATTTGTTTTAAAATATTTATTTGTTTTAGGATGATAGAGAAGACATTTATTTTATTTTACTGTTTATGATACTGATAATCAAACAGATACAACGACTAATCCAATGTTAAAAATGATCCTATGCTTTGAAGTTTAGTTATTTATTAATCTGTTTTCATAGCTAGTTTATTTGGAAAGCAGACTGACTTATCTTTAGTTTTATTAATAAAAATATGTCTTTTGTTTATTAGCAAAATGAGAAAAACAGTTTAAATTCTTAGACTTTATAATTCAAAAATAAAATTTCCTAATTATAAGTGGAAACAAATTAGAAATGAGGTATTCAGCGATGGTATAGAGACTTTTTAAGAAAAATATGTCTTCTGAAGCTCCAAAATCATATCATTAATAGCTTTAAAAAGACGTTTAGAAACCACCCCATTACTCTCAGATATCTATGCCCCCTCTTGTAGGTTCAGAGCATTGAATGTTTTGCCTTGAGATCTTTGAAGCAGACTTTGGTTTCAAATCCACACCATGTGTCCCAGTACAGATGGATTTCTGAGCAAGTTTTAATTAAAATACTTGCCTTGAAGGGCCATAATGAGAATAGAAAGTTTGTGTTTTTTTTCACATATGTAATAGCAAATGCCAAAGTGATTGTTATTATGTCTAGGGATATGTTTTCTATATTTTCTTCTTCTTTTTTTTTTATCTTCTACTGTTGAATAAGAGGTGTTAGTCTGGATTTTGATGTTTATTTTCTTATGAAAGTCAAGTTTTTAAACAATTCCTGTCTCCCTCATTAATCAAGTTCATATTCCAAAGAAATATGATAGAATGTGTTTACATTTGTAGATGTTTCTCTTGCTGTAGTTTTTAAAAATGTTATGGTCACTATGTAAAGAGTTCTGGTTCTGGGAAAATCCTTAAAACACATGAAGTTTCTTTAAAGCCAGAAAGATTTTTAGGGGTGGATGTGTTGGAAACTTTTACTTCTTTATGTTCTGGGACCTTAGACCTCATTGTTTTAGTATGTTTACTCTCCCTTCCCTGCCCCGCTCCTTGCTTTTTAGTCCTATATAAGAATGCCATTACTTTCTTACTTTAAAATTACCTCTGAAACTAAGAATTCTTCTAATTTCGGGTGAAGCACATGCCTCATAATGAGGGATGAATGCTCACCATAGTTTTATCTGTCTGGTCCTGACAAGGAAAGAGAGAAATACATGTTGAGGAGATAATCCAAACTAGCCACTCCTATTCCAAAGTCAAATTAGAATTTATGTGGAATATCATAAAATGATTTCTCTTTTGTGGCTCAGCTGGTAAAGAACCTACCTGCAATGTGGGAGACCTGGGTTCCATCCCTGGGTTGGGAAGATCACCTGGAGAAGGGAAAGGCTACCCACTCCAGTATTCTGACCTGGAGAATTCCATGGACTATATAGTCCATGGGGTCACAAAGAGTCTGACAGGACTGAGCGACTTTCACTTTCAGTTGACTAGATTAATAACAGGCATAATATTGTATAATATGTTACAGATATCAGCAAAGCTATTATTTCTTGAAAGTGTTTCTTTCTTTATTAAGAGTTCACCTACATACTTATAAGAGGCTATATTTCGCAGTATGAAAATGTCACTTGTCTGAAAAGAAATGCAGCATCCAAATGTCTCCACAAGTCACTCCTTTGGTCTTGGCATTGAATAATCAAGCTTTGTAGATTTTTTTCTCTTCTATTTAAATATTATATTTCAAGCAGTAATCTTTGTAGATTTTTAAAGGAAGTTTTATACTTGTGAATTTTTATACTTGTCATTTTATTCTGTCAATATTGTTGGAAACATCTTGATAGAATACATAAGGAATAGTCACCCACACACTGTTTACATTAGTAGTCAACAGAGATAGAATTTTAGGAGGAAGCCTAGGCAAAATCATCTTTCCAGAATCTTCCTTTTAATGAAGTAACTAGCACAATGGAGAGTCAGCTGTGTTTTTAAACCCAACAGGCAAAACTGTGGAATAGAAACCAGTGAGTGTCAGAAGGAAGGGTCTGAATATAAAGTTTGCTAAAACTGAGCATAAGTACTCCTCTAAGGAAATGCCTCTTGGGCAATTCCGTCTAGAAGCTTAGAAAACTAGGACTCTGCAAATTCACATTGCCACACAATTTCTAGTATAACTGGACACTTTGTAGGCTAAGGCTGCAAAGCCTAAACAGAATTTATAATATGATACTTAATTATCTTTGAATTCTGAAGACCCTGCTCCGTAAGACTAAAACCAGAATTATTTAAGTAGGCCCTTTTACATATGCCCGTAGGTTTGGGAGTAAAGTAGTTATCTCTTCTGCATTGAGATATTTCCAGAAGGAAAAATTGAACAAGAAACAAGCAGCTATTTAAACGTATTCCCACTTCTCTTATTTTTTCCCCCTTTCCTGACATCTGGCCTTTGGTTAATAGCACCAATGGCTAAAAAATGTTTCTGATCTCAGGGAGGCTCATGGCTACAAATAAGGGAAGAACACTCACCGCTGCAAATCTGTGTATTCTTGACAGAAAATGAGGGATAGATGGTGGGATGCGTGTGCGTGCTGCTTGCTTCAGGCATGTCTGACTCCTTGCAACCCCATGGACTGTAGCCCGCCAGGCTCCTCTCTGTCCATGGGATTCTCCAAGTAAGAGCACTGGAGTGGGTTGCCATGCCTTTCCCCAGGGGAATCTTCCCTACCCAGGGATCTAACCCACATCTCTTATGTCTCTCTCCTGTTGTTGGCAAGCAGCTTCCTTACCAATAGCGCACCTGGGATAATCCTGGGGAGATAATCACTATATATCCCCTACTGCAAGCACAATGTAATATTTTATGTGGAATGTCATGAAGCAAGTTCCCCTTTACTGAAAATAGCGATGCTGATCACAAAGACTTGGAATCTCAGAATCTTTCAGGCCTCCACAGTACCACCACCCCTACAAAATCTAAACTAAAGATAAACCTTGTTCCCGTGGATAGTACTTCTTTATGAAAGTAAAGCAGTGTCTCTGTTTCAGTCTCATAGTACCAGATGCTCTATGTTCAGATTGAAGATCCTGCTTTTCAAGAAGAGATTTGGGACATTAGTTAAACTTGAACTCAGATTTTAGTTTGGTTACATGTTTTACATAAACCTTTGTGAATTTTCCCTCTCTTTTCATCACTGATCTGAGGAGACTAATAATGAAGCCCTGGGCTGGAACTTACTGGAATATGTGCTGCTACTTCTGATCTGAGACCTGGCTGCCTCTTTTTTCTTTCACCTTCCCTCCACTCCAGGTTGTTGGGGTCAAACTGATGAAAGAACCTGGATGTGGGAAGCACCGGTCAGGCTTCATACTAACCACAATCTGTAAAGTTACCTAAAAATTTTAAAATCAGTGGTGTTTTTTTCTCTGAAATGAAGCATTGTTCATAAAAGGTAAAAAGAAATGTCATCACATTAAAGTGAAATCACTAGTGAATTCCATGCTGAAAAATTTTAACTATTTAAAATTTTTATTATGAATAGAAACAAGCTTTTAAAACAATGTAAAATCTCAAATAATCCCTTCTTCCCCATACTTTAGTTTAAATTGCAGTTTTAAATTTGATGAAATTCTGTATGTTCTACCATAAAAATAATTTCTGCAATTTTTACAGCATCCTGATTTCTATTATTAACATATACTAAATGAACCATTGTTAGGAAATGGTATAATTCATTTGTAGCAGGAAAAAAATACATATGCATATATGTTTGTGTGTATATACATATATATATATTTATATAGTTCTTGTTCAGTCGCCCAGTCATTTCTGACTCTTTGCAACCCCGTGAACTGCAGCATGCCAGGCTTCTCTGTCCCTCACCATTTCCTGGAGTTTGCCCAAGTTCATGTTCATTGCATCAGTGATGCCTTTTGGCCATCTCATCATCTGATGCTCTTTTCTCCTTCTGCCCTCGATCTTTCCCAGTTCAAGGACTTCTCCAGTGAGTCGTCTGTTCACATCAGATGACCAAAATACTGGAGCTTCTGTTTCAACATCAGTCCTTCCTGTGAATATTGAGGGTTGATCTCCCTTAAGATTGACTAGTTTGATTTCCTTACTGCCCAAAGGTCTTTCAGGAGTCTTCTCCAGCACCACAGTGCAAAGGCATCGATTCTTTGGCATACTCCATTCTTTATGGTCCAGCTGTCACAACCATACATGACCACTGGGAAGACCATAGCCTTGACTATATGGACCTTAGTTGGCAGTGTAATGTCTCTGGTATTCAACACACTGTCTAGGTTTGTCGGTGCTTTCTGCCAAGAAGCAACTGTCTTCTGATTTTATGGCTGCAGTCACTGTCCGCAGTGATTTGGAGCCCAAGAAGAGGAAATCTGTCACTACTTTCACCTTTTCCCCTTCTATTTCCCATGCAGTAATGGGGCTGGATGCCATAATCTTAGGGTGTATATATATATGTATATATAGTCTTAAGCTGGCTCTTTCACTCTCCTCCTTCACCCTCATCAAGAGGCTCTTCATTCCTCTTCGCTTTCTGCCATTAGAGTGGTATCATCCACATACTTGAGGTTGTTGATGTTTCTCCTGCCTATCTTGATTCCAGCTTGTAACTCATCCAGCCCAGCATTTCTCATGATGTGTTCAGCGTATGGGATAAACACACGGGGTGACAGCAGATAGCCCTGTTGTACTCCTTTCTCAATCTTGAATCAATCAGTTGTTCCATACAGTGTTCTAACTTTTGCTTCTTGACCCTCATACAGGTTTCTCAGGAGACAGGTTAACTGGTCTGATACTCCCATCTTTCTAAGAGCTTTCCATAATTTGTCCTGATCTACACAGTCAAAGGGGCTTCCCTTGTAGCTCAGTTGGTAAAGAATCTGCCTGCAGTGTAGGAGACCTGGATTTGATCCCTGGGTTGGGAAGATCCCCTGGAGAAGGAAATGGCAACCCACTCCAGTATCCTTCATGGAAAATCTCATGGACAGAGGAGCCTGGTGGGCTGTAGTCCATGGGGTTGCAAAGAGTCGGGCACGGCTGAATGACTAACATCCACACACACACACACACACACACACACACAGTCAAAGGCTTTAGTGTAGTCAATGAAACAGAGACAGATGTTTTTCTGAAATTCCCTTGGTTTTTCTATAATCCAGCAAATGTTGGCAATTTGATCTCTAGTTCCTCTTCCTTTTCTAAATCCAGCTTGTGCATCTGGAAGTTCTTGGTTCGTATATTGCTGGAGCCTAGCATGCAAGATTTTAAGCGTGACCTTACTAAGCATCAGAGATGAATGCAATTGTCCAATGGTTAGCACATTGTTTGGTACTACCATTCTTGGGAATTGGAATGAGGATGACTTTTTCCAGTCCTGTAACCACTGCTGGGTCTTCCAAATTTTCTGACATAATGAGTGGAAACCCTTGATAGCACCCTCCTTTAGGGTTTTGAATAGTTCTGCTGGAATTTCATCGCATCCACTAGCTTTATTAACAGCAGTGCTTCTTAGGGGCTACTTGACTTTGCATTCCAGATTGTCTGGCTCTCGATAACTAACCACACTGTCATAGTAATCTGGTTCATTACGATCTTTTTTACACAGTTCTTCCATGTATTCTTTCCATATCTTCTTGATCTCTTCAGCGTCTACTAGGTCCCTACCATTTTTGTCCTTTATTGTGCCCTTCTTTAGGTGGAATGCTCCCTTGATGTTTCTAGTTTTCCTGAAGAGATCACTAGTCTTTCCCTTTTGTGGTTTTCTTCTATTATTAAACACTGTACATTGAAGAAGGCCTTGTCTCTTCTAGATATTCTTTGAAACTCTGCACTTAATTGGATGCACCTTTCCCCGTCTCTCTTGCTTTTCACTTCTCTTCTTTCTTCTGCTGTTCGTAAAGCCTCCTCAGATAACCTCTTTGCCTTCTGGCTTCACTTTTTCTTTGGGATGGTTTTGTTCGCCTCCTCTGGTATAATATTACAGACCTCTGTCCATAGTTCTGCAAGCACACTGTTATTGAGATCTAGTCTCTTGAATCTATAACTTCTACTGCAGATTCATATGGGATTTGATTTAAGATGTACCTATCTGGCCTAGTGTTTTTACCAGTTTTTTCTTTCTTTCTTTTTTTTTCTTTTAAGCTTAAGCCTGAATTTTGCTATGAGAAGCTGATGATCTGAACCATAGTCAGCTACAAGTCTTGTTTTTACTGATTGTATACAGCTTCTACATCTCAGGCTACAAAGAATGTAATTGATTTGATTTCGCTATTGACCATTAGGTGATGTCTATGTGTAAAGTCGATTCGTGTTGTTGAAGAGTATTTGCTATGACTAGTACATTCTTTTGGCAGAATTTGGTTAGCCTTTGCCCTGCTTCATTTTGTTTTCAAAGGCCAAACTTGCCTATTACTCCATGTATATCTTAATTTGCTAGTTTTGCATTCCAACCCCCAATGATAAATAGAACATATTTTTTAGGTGTTAGTTATAGGAGGTCTTCTAGGTCTTCATAGAACTGATCAACTTCAGCTCCTTTGGCATTGACGGTAGCACCATAGGCTTGGGTTACTGTGATGTTGAATGGTTTGCCTTGGAAATGAACAGAGATCTTTCTGTCGTTTTTGAGGTTCCACCCAAGTACTGTATTTTGGACTGTTTTGTTGATTATGAGGGCTACTCCATTCTTTCTGGGGGATTTTTGCCCACTGTAGTAGACATAATGGTTATCTGAATTAAGTTCACCCATTCCCATCCATTTTAGTTCCCTGATTCCTAGGATATCAATGTTTATTCTTCCTGTCTCCTGCCTGACCGTGTCCAATTTTCCTTGATCCATGGACCCAATATGCCAGATTCCTATACAATACTGTTCTTTGCAGCATCATATTTTACTTTTTTCCCCAGACACATCATCAACCAAACTTCATATCTGCTTTGGTCCAGACTCTTCATTCATTCTGGGCTATTGGTAATTCTCCTCCACTCTTCCATAGTAGCATATTAGACACCTTCAGACCTGGGGGACTCATCTTTTGGTGTCACATCTTTTTGGCCTTTTATATAGTTCATGGGATTCCCACGGCAAGTATACTGGGGTGACTTGCTATTGCCTCCTTCAGTGGATGACATTTTGTCAGAACTCTCTGCTGTGACCCATCCTTGTGTGGCCCTACATGGCATGGCTTATAGCTTAATGAGTTATGCAAGCCCCTTTGCCATGACAAGGCAATGTATACACTCTGCTTTTAGCAGCAACAAAAGACATGAAATCATTGTCTGTTCCATTCTGAAATTTAAAAAAATAGTGTATAATAAACACATGAAGTCTGTCTACCAAAAATTAGGAAATTTGATCTTTATAGGGAAAAAAAAACACTACTCTGCATTAAAATACAAATAAAAAGCTAAATCTTTTTTTTTTTTTTTTTAAATGTCTAAACTTATCTCACTGTGAAAAGACAGGAAAGGAGACAGTCAGGTATTAGAGAAAGAAGAGGGGTATTTTTATCTAAAGCCCCAGGCTTCCAAGAATGTAACTATTAGGTATTTCTGATTCCTCTGCCTTGTTACTTGGATATAGTTTCCAAGCCAGAAACAGGGAAAGGTAATGAAGGATTCTTCACCAAGAGGACAGGATAGAAAAGGGAAACATGTACAGAGAAAAACCAAAGAGAGACAGCTTCCTTATTTGTCCTATATTATGCCCATCATTGCGTGAAATGTTCCTTTGGTATCTCCAATCTTTGGAACTCTGCATTCAGATGGGTATATCTTTCCTTTTCTCGTCTGCCTTTCACTTCTACACTTTTCTTATTTAATTTTTAGGCCTCGTCATCAACCATTTTATCTTTCTGCATTTTTCTTGAGATACGGTTTTGATCAACAGCCATCTGTTTAATGTTATGATCCTCTGTCCATAGTTCTTCAGACACTCTATCAGATCTAATCCCTTGAATCTGTTGATCACTTTCACTGTATAATTTAAGGGATTTTATTTAGGTCATAACTGAATGGCTTAGTGGTTTTCCCTACTTTCTTCAATTTAAGTCTGAATGTTTTTATAAGGAGTTTGTGATCAGAACCACAGTCAGCTCCCAGTCTTGTTTTTGCTTTCTGTATAGAACTTTTCCATCTTCAACTTCAAGAAATATAATCAGTCTGACATTTGTACTGACCATCTGGTGATGTCCATGTGTGAAGCTGTCTCTTGTGTTGTTGGAAGAGGGTGTTTGCTTGACCAGTGCGTTCTCTTGGCAGAACTCTGTTAGCCTTTGCCCTGCTTCATTCTGTACTCCAAGGCCAAGCTTGCCTGTTACTCCAGGTGTCTCTTGACTTCCTACTTTTGAATTCCAGTTCCCTATGATGAAAAGGATATATGGGTGCATATGTCTTTCTGAATTATATGTTTGTCTCAGTGTATTCCCAGGAGCAGAATGTCTGGATCAAAACGGTAATTCTATTTATAGTTTTCTGTGTAAAGTCCATATTGTTCTGCATAGTGGCTGTGTCAGCTTACATACCATGAACACTGTACAAGGATTCCCTTTTTTCCATATCCTCTCCATATTTTTTATTTGTAGATTTGTTAATGATGGTCATTCTGACCATGTAAGGTGTATTATAGTTTTGATCTGCATTTTTCTAATAATTACTAGTGTTAAACATCTTTTCATGTGCCTACTGACCATCTGTATGCCTTTGGATAAATGTCTATTAAGCTCTTTTGCCCATTTTTCAGTTGGGTTGTTTGTTTGTTTGTTTGTTGTTAAATTGTATCAGCTATTTGTTTATTTTGGAGAATAAGCCCTTGTCTGTTGCATACTTTGCAAATATTGATATTTTCTCCCACTCTGTAGATTATCATCTTGGTTTTTTATAGTTTTATTTGCTAGGCTAAAGCTTGTAAGTTTGGATTATGTCCCATTTGTTTATTTTTATTTTTACTGACTTGAGAGACTTAAAAAAATAAAAGTGCGATTTATATCAGAGAATGTTTTGACAATGTTGTCTTCTAGTCATGTCTTATGTTTAAGTATTGAGGACATTTTAGTTCCTTGTATCACCTCAACAGAACTTTTGCCAGGCTCTCCTCTCACCTTTTGTTCTTTGACTATGGTTCTTTTTGGCAAAATGCTTTGGTTGATAAAACATAATTTGGAACACAGGATCCACTGGAGTGGATAGGGGAAAAAAAAGAAGAAGATAACTAAGTAACTTAAAGAATTTGTATCACTAAAAAGTGATTTTTTTTTTCACTTTTTGTGTACATTCATTGAATAAATAAAATTGTTAATTTTATTATGTGAGGGAGACACCTTGATGTTTCATCAATTCAGTTCAGTTCAGTAGCTCAGTCATGTCAACTCTTTGCAACCCCACGGACTGGAGCGCGACAGCCTTTCTCATCCATCATCAACCCACAGAGCTTGCTCAAACTCATGTCCATCGAGTTGGTGATGCCATCCACCCATCTCATCCACTGTTGTCCCCTTCTCTTCATGCCTTCAATCTTTCCCAGCATCAGGGTCTTTTTCAATGAGTTGGCTTTTCATATCAGGTGGCCAAAGTGTTGGGACTTCAGCTTCAGCATCAGTACTTCCTATGGATATTCAGAGTTGATTTCCTTTAGGATTTACTGGTGGTCTGGTATTCCCATCTCATTAAGAATTTTCCACAGTTTGTTGTGATCCACATAGTCAAAGGCTTTTGCGTTGTCATTAAAGCACAAGTAGATGTTTCTTCTGAAACTTTCTTGCTTTATCAATGATCCAACAGATGTTGGCTATTTTATCTCTGCTTTCTCTGCCTTTTCTAAACCCAGCTTGATCATCTGGAGGTTCATGGTTTACGTACTTTTGAAGCCTAGCTTGGAGAATTTTTATCATTACTTTGCTATCTTGAGAAATGAGTACAATTGTGTGATAGTTTGAACATTCTTTGACATTGCCTTTCTTTGGAATTGGAATGAAAACTGAACTTTTTCAGTCCTGTGGCCACTGCTGAGTTTTCCAAATTTGCTGGCATATTTAGTACAACACTTTCACAACATTGTCTTTTAAGAAATTAAATAGCTTAACTGGAATCCCATCACCTCAACTAGCTTTGTTTAGTGATGCTTCCTAAGGCCCACTTGACTTCACAATCTAGGATGTCTGACTCTAGGTGAGTGATCACACCATCATGGTTATCTGGGTCATTAAAATCTTTTTTGTATAGTTCTTCTGTGTATTCTTGCCACCTCTTCTTAATATCTTCTACTTCTGTTAGGTCCATGCCATTTCTTTCCTTTATTATGCCTATCTTTGAAGGAAATATTCCCTTGGTATCTTTAAATTTCTTGAAAAAAACTCTAGTCTTTCTCATTCTATTGTTTTCCTCTCTTTCTTTGCACTGATTACTTAGGAAGGCTTTCTTACCTCTCCTTGCTATTCTTTGCAACTCTTTGGAACTTATAGAGATATGATTGTATTATGGGTAGTTAAAGATCCTTAATTTCAAACTTAATGCATAAGAAAAACCAAAAGCCTGCTGTTTTATTTTGTCAATAAAATTACTTTCATACAAGAAGGGCAAGTTTTACTTTTCAAACATTTAACAAATAGCCAGGGTTTCTATATTTCAGTCAACCTTTATAGAAAGCTTATATATGTGAAATGAGGCTGAGCAAGTCAAGGCTTGATGGCACAGATACATTAAATTAACAATAGGAATAAGCTATTCCTACAGATTCTCCCACTTAATGCTACTGTGCCAGGAATCTTGATAAGTGCTAGGAATTTAAGCACGACTAAAATAGTCCTTCATTATAAGGAGGTTTAATGGAAAAGATTGTATAAGCAATTACATTGAAAAAAAATGTAGTAGATGCAGTAAGAATGATGTGGATAATTGATACATTATCCATTTATTAATGTTGCAAACACATGTTTGCTATTGAGAATTCATATGAAACATCAAGGTGTATCCCTCACAAAATAAAATTATCAATTTTATTTACTCAATGGATATACAGAAAAATGAAAAAGATTGTTTTTTAATCATACAAATACTTTAAGGACTAAACAAAAGAACTCCTGTAGTAGACTGGGAAACCTCAAGTGTGAAATCTTAGTTAAATCTTAAAGTGTACATGAAAAAGTCATCAGAAGAACATTCGGGGCTAAGGAGAGTTATGGGATTGCATAAATGGGAAGGGAAGTAAAAACTAATGCAGTTCAGTGACACTGGAATTTGCAGTCTAGGAAAAGATGAGGTATATAGGCACAAAATAATGGCCTTGACTATCATGTTCAGAATATTGGATTTTATAATGGCTGTAGTAATTTGCTAGGACTGCCATAAGAAAATACCACAAACTGTAGCTTAAACAAAAAGACATTTAACTCTGAACAGTTCTGGAAGCTAGTTGTTTCAGATCAAGTTGTTGAGGGGGTTGCTTTCTCCTGAGGCCTCTCACCCTGACTTGCATATGGCTTCTGGTGCCCACACAGTCTATTTTCTGCTCATATGCATCCCTGGTCTATTCCTTCTCCTATAAGTACTTCATTCCTATTGAATAATAACAGAAGCCCTAGAGCAAGTTAGGATTCCTATTGAATTATAGCCTCATTTAATTTTGATTCTTTAAAGCCCCTATTTCCAAATATGGAGCTTAGGGCCTCAGCATATGATTTGGAGGGAAACATTTGTCTATAATGATAAACATGAAGAGAGTCGACTGAAGGATTTTAAGAGAAGAAGCACATTCCTACATTTGGAAAATTTGTGTCTAGATGCATAATGAAGATAGATTTGAAGGTAAAAAGTAATGGAGGCCTGAGGACAAGTTGGAAGCATAAAACAAGCTGTCTGTTATGGGACACTTAATCTAGAGCAGTTGTAGAATGGACAGAGAATGGCAGACTGAATTGAGAGGAATGTATCATTAATTGGATACAGATGAGAAGGGGATTAAAAAATAAAATTAAAGTCCCAAAAACTTCTGTCTTACAAAAATAGTGGTTCTACCTTAAGAGTACAGGTTAACATAGAAAGAATTAAAAAGTGGCCTTCAAAGCTGGACCAACCTGCCTCCATTCCCCGCTTCCCACCCTTGCCTACACAGCGTGGCTTCTTTGATCTTGTCTCTGTACTCCCAGTCTTGCTCCTTCAAATCCATCTGTGATCCTGCCCTTGAACAAGACTGACACAAATGCTGTTGGTTCTTCAGTTAATCAAGTTAACAGCATAAGTATTGTTTTTGTTACCTTGCTGTGGAATCCTGTAGACAGTTTCAAAAATATATGCAGAACAATAGAAAAACCTCCTAAATGCAGTCAACATTATAAATAAACCGAGAAAAAAAAGTCCCAAAACAATAAAAAAAAAAAACTGAGGCAATATTAGAAATGCAAAAGGAAAAGAAAACCAGCACTTTGCAGACTCACTCAATGGACATTTTTTTATTTATGTGTTGAATTATAAGGACAGACTGTTAGCTTTAGGGTGGTAATGATAAGGAATGTGTTAAACTAAAGATTTGTATACCCTGTTTAGGTTTATTGTAGGAATGCTAGCCATGTGCGGCTAACCTTTTTATTAGTAAAAGAAGTCAGAAATTGGACATTTACAACAATCTCCTAAATTCTATTTAATCAGATAAGATGTGGGTTGAACAAGCTATCTGAAGAAGACATTTACCTTGTATTTGACTGCTGTCTACTAGAATCTGGGAATTCAAATATGAATTATCATGGATAAGGATTATTACATCAAAAAGTCAGTAAACGAGGCTCTATTTAACCTTCTGTTTAAAATGCATTTCAATCATTCAAGGATTTTAATAAGTGTGGGCAATCTCTTAAGTTCACAGAACCGACAATCTCAGGGTTTGTCTGTTTATTTCAAATTCAATAGCGTGCATGTAAATTCCAAGGTTCTGGGTGGTGGTAAAGAAAGGAGGAATAAAGACCATCAGAGTATAGCTTTGAAACACAAACTGGAGTTATGTCAAAGCTATGTTTTCATAATTACATTTGGTTAGCACCAGATAGCAAAATAATAAATGATTATAGGCTTATTAGAAATGTTTTCCCTCAGACGTGATGTCATTAGAAACGGTATGCCTTCACTTATTTGTAATTTGAGAAGATGCTGCCTAAGTAGAGCAAACGAGGCAGGACAAAATTATCTTTGATTTTTCCATAGTTGAAAAATATAGAAACATATTTAAAAATTTTCAAATATAACTTAGTTATTCAGGATCGAGAAACCTCAGGTTTGTTACAGAGTATTATTTTATTGATTTGGTTCTTTTGCTGGCATTTTCACATACTTTACCCTATGTATGCATATGTGTAAGAGTGAGAAGGAGGTGACGTTTTTATCTATTAGTTTTATCATTTAAACCTGTGTCTGTTGAATTTTATGAGGTAAGTCATTAAAGGGAAGCACTGGAAGTTCATGGGTATATGGAATTTACTATACGTTATACTTAGAATATTGAGAATAGTCTAAATCACTGATCTATGCAATATCATAAAGATGTGACTTAGATTATGAATATACCTGCTGTATTTGTTAGTGGCATCTAGTCAGCTCAATAATATGGCAATGTTTGAAACAATGTATTATCTTTTATGGAAAATTAATAATTCACTGACTTACCCATGAACTTATTTCTTACTTAGGATTATTATTAGAAAAAACTGATAGTTATTTTTGTGTTAAAATTGTGCCTTTATTTTGCATTTTACAGTTTAGCATTCTGTTAAATACATGATAATGCTTATTTGTTTCTGTTTATGTAGATAGGCCTTATCAACTGTGAAGCTATTAACTGTGTAGAGGAAGTCACAGCAGGCATGAGGCAAGGAAAATCCTTGCCAACAATATTCTTATTGGTTATTCTGTTCGCCAATAATATTGCAATGAAAAAGATTTCTCAGTTCCAAATTTTTTAATGTTGAGATTAATTAAAATTTACTCCTCAGTATTCCCAGAGAAATCTGCACTCATGTGTTGTTCTGCACCTTCTGAAATAATAAATTCTAACTCTGCAGACTTGTGCAAATACATAATTAATAAGCAAGGTAAATATGCTGTATATACTATTTTGGACTACACCCTAAAGACTATTTTAAAACCTTTATTGGGTTTATAAAGTCATTTATGAGTAAGAATGTGCCTGATTAATTTTCATATCTATGAATATTTAATAGCATAGCTCTTAAAATTAAAGAAGTAAACATGGTTCATGGGGAAAAGACCCCGAATATCTGGAATTCATTTTTAAAGAATTGTTTCATACATTAGCATATTATTTGGTTCAGTTTCTGTGTATTTTAAGAATTTCAGAATTCTACGTTCTGAACTTTCTTTCCTATATTTATATATACAGTCCTGATTAAGCAACCCAGTTTCACCTAATATTATTATGTCTTAATCTTTCTTCCCTTTGGCATGCCCCCATGTTACTTTCAAATGTGTAATATTACGATAACAAATATTTCAAATTAGGATCCTCTAGCTTCTGACATGAATTTTAAAAATTGCCCATGAGTAGCTGGTTTTAATATGCAGGTAAAATGGGCATAAATTATCAATGGTTCTTTTTGCTGCCTGAGATAAACTCTCCCCCCACAAAAGAAGCTGAAATGAAACAAATATATAGTAGTTAGCAAGGACACGTCTCATGTAGCCTGATACATATTTTTGTTTAAAGAAAGACATTTTTAAAAGTCAAAGTAGGCATTGTTAGTAATTATGTCAAGATTATAGGAGTATACAAGTAGCGTGTGTGCTAAGTCACTCCAGTCATGTCTGACTCTTTGCAACCCTGTGGACTGTAGCCCCCCAGGCTCCTCCAACCATGGGATTCTCCAGGCAAGAATACCTTTCCTTTCTCCAGGGGATCTTCCCAACCCAGGGAGGGACCCAGGTCTCCTGCATTGCAGGCAGATTCTTTACCAGCTGAGCCACAAGGAAAGCTGAAGAATACTGGAGTGGGTAGCCTATCCCTTCTCCAGCGGATCTTCCCTACCCATGAATTGAACCAAGGTCTCCTACATTGCAGGCAAATTCTTTACCAACTGAGCTATGAGGGAAGTCCACTGCATAGGACATGTGTATAATATCTAGCTTCCCGAATTAATTATCTTTTTATGAGCATTTCATGTTAAAATAAGAGAAGTGATACATGTGTCTCTTTTATAAAAGAAACTGATTTCATTTTTATTTTAATGCAGGAAAATCTATGATTCAAACATTTAATTATAGATTTACTGATTCTCTGACTTAGTACTCTTCTTTTAGACAAGTGTCACATTCCTAAAATCCATTCTTAATTTAAAACTTATTTGAGTAATGCATTGATTCTTCATATCAAATGGATCCTATTTACAAAGATTGCCCAGAGGTAAGTCAGCAAACCACATTTTAGAAGACGCGTAATTTCAAATTTGTACATGTTAACTCACCTTCTTATTTCAGAACTGATCTTTAAAGGATGTCCTTGACCTCAGGGAAATACCACTTAATGTTTTGATACTGTAAGTGATCTGGCAGATTAAAAGAACAACCAAAATACAAGTATTTGTTGAAGAGAAAGCCTCTAAAAATAATTTCATGGAGATAATAGTGAGATGGTCAAGTGATTAGAGTGGATCATATTTTTCCTTGATTTTTAGCAAGAATATAGACAAACATACAGATGTTTCAATTTAATTCTTCTAACGTTATCTGCTTGTCAGTACAAAGAGAAAAGAAAATGGTTTTAACCATGGGGAACAGAACGCTACGTGAGTACTTTGAAAGAGAAAGTCTTTTATATCTTTTGGATTAGAAATTCATTTCATAGAGGTCAAAAAATAAATACTAAATAGATAGTGAGGTGAAGAATGTTTGCATATAAGCAGCATTAGCAATTTTTCCAAAAAGCAACAACTACTTATAAAAATCTTTTAATATTCCTTGGCATAGGGAAAATATTGTTTCTTTTTGTCTATCAAGTCCATTATATCAATAATGTCAGTATATTCAGGGATAGTCTCTTTTAGGGAAATGGTAGATGCTCTCACAAATAAACCCCAAAACTTCAGAGGCTTAATGCACTGAAGTGTATTTCTTGTCTTTATAAGACTTCAGAGCTGATATTTTGGCAGGCTATTTTCTTTCATATGCTTATCAGAGAACCTGGGCTCCCTCTAACTGTGATTCCCATCTTCTCTGGTGCCTAAGAATTCCCTCCATCCAGCTGGCATGGTAGACAGGGGACATGGACTAGATACAGAGGAACCCCCCAAAATTGAAAGTGTTAGTCGTTCAGTCGTGTCTGACTCTTCGTGACCCCGTGGACCGAAGCCCACCAGGCTTCTCTGTCCATGGGGTTCTCTAGGCAAAAATACTGGGGTGAGTTGCCATTCTCTTCTGGAGATCTTCATGACCCAGGGATTGAACTTGAGTCTCCTCCATTGCAGGAGGATACTTTGCTGTCTGAGCCACCAGGGAAGCCCTACAGCTCCTCAAAACTGTGACTTGGAAATGTCACCTCTTCCAACCATGATACTGTGGCAAGAACAAGTCACATATCCAAGAATAATAAAGAAATAAACAGTCACATAGACACTCCTGATAAAGGTGTCTTGCTGGCCTATAGTTTCTATGAGTGGCTACTTCCCACACTCTGGAGTAAAGAACACAATTTTTTGTTGAATAACTAACTGTCTCTATCAGAGTAACTATGATACATTTAATTTGATAGTGAAAGTCCATTCCAAAGATGAGTATTAACAAGCCATCAGGGTGGTACCTCTAGGTGGAGTGAGCTGAGTCCCCAGGAGGAAAAAGATATTCAGTTACTACCTTTGCACAGTTTGAACTAACACCATGTGAGTGAGTTAACTATTAATTATATTTAAAAATGTGTCTATATAAATTTAATGGAAACGAATTTTAGTAATCAGTAACTCATCAGCCCTAGTGTTTTACTGTATATCATACACATTTTCTATTTACTTAGCCATTACAAAGTGGGAATTTGATGATTTGAAGAGATAAAAGTTAAAAAGATGAAATAGGGTTTGCTTAATTTTCCTGTTAGAAAACATTTACGTTAGTTCACATGATGAAAGAAAAAAATCTCTTTATTCTTGTCAGATTGAAATATGGCCAACTTAAGCATATGATAAGTAATTCAGACACAAAAACAGATATAGCACAGTACAATATAATTGGCATGATTTTGATATTTTTCAGCCTTTCAGCCTTGAGATCATTGTGAATTTTATCAACTGAAGCATTTACTGGTGGGGAGCCTGCTCTCTTTACCTTTGAGAAACCTGCAAGTGATTTATTGTGCTAAAAGACTCATGAGAAAACAGATGATACTCAAATGCTCACTAGACATTAGATAGTGAAGGTAATCACAGTTACTCTTGTAATTTGTCTTGAAAACATACACCTTTACTTATTTGTGTATCAACCAAAAATATGAAGAGTCTTTTAACTAGTTCTAAAGAGTTTACCATACAGTAATGACTTTTTCTTTACTTTCACAAGATGATTATTACCCTTCTTAGAGAGGTAATATACTCCAAGAGAGAATTAAAAGATGAAGGCACTCAAAAAAAATCCTTTAATACAAAAATCAGTCTCTTTTGCCATTGAGAAAATGGATTATATTACTATCCACAAACAGGGGATGGACTTAGGCTTTTGTAATGTAGTATGCAGAATAAAGAACCATTTATAGATTTCACTACTCTGAGCACTGCTAAATTATTGATTGTTAAACATGGGATGTCTCTAATTGTATGCTTACCAGTTTAGTCTAGCCAATGTGTACATAAAATTGGCAGTCCCACGTAAAGTAACCTCAGGAGCGTGAATGGAAGCTGATATCTGCTTCAAGGAAGAAAGGGGAGAAGAGGAAATCCTAAAGCTTCTTTATATCTCAAGAGGGTTAATTTATTTGTCTTTTTATTTTTATCATCCCGAATCATTGTATAGGAAATGCAGGTACAATTTAGGCCACGTCTCTACCCTCACAGGGCTGAAGTAATTTAACAAAAAATGTTGAAGGAGCATATTATTCCTTAGGTTATTCTGTTTTTCTGACTTACCTTGGCCCTCAAGACTCAATATGATGTGGACTTCTGTCTCACTGTACCTCCTAACCATGATCCCTATCCTCCCCATATTCCCTTCGAATGTTGTTTATGATCCTAGATTGCCCCTTTAATGTTTTCTTTGTGTTGGTCTGGGGAAGCTTTGAAGCTGGCTTAACTAAGAGCATAATTTTAATTTCTCTTCTCTACTTCTCTTTTTTGAATATTTTACTGCAAAGAATGGTATATTTAAGGCCTAAGCATAAAATTCTGAGTTCTTATGAAAATTTTCACTGATATTTTTGATGAATTATTTCCTTTAAAAAATTGCCCAAGAGTGGGTCCTGGAGACGTGTCGCAGTAGTAGATTTAATTGTAATCAGGACAGTGTTACATGAAATACATAAACTGAGATTTAATTATGGAAACATTTGTTTTGTTCAGTCACTCAGTTGTGTCTGACTCTTTGCGATCCCATGGATTGCAGCACTCCAGGCTTCCCTGTCCCTCACCATCTCCTGGAGTTTGTTCAAACTCATGTCCATTGAGTCAGTGATGTCATCCAACCGTCTTATCCTCTGCCGTATTATGGAAACATATCATGCGTGAAAATAAGCAATGTGATAGCAGGGCTGCAACTTGATGCTATTGGGTACAAAATTCCAACTGTGAAGACAGGGGTGCTTGTTAAATCCCTAAATGGTATATGCATCAAAATCATCAGTGTGAATTTGTCCAGAATTTATTGGTGGGGATGCATTATGGGTAGTGAATTAATTCCTCACATGTTTAATTTTTAATAAAGTTTAAAACAAGTATTTTTACAAAGGAAATAAAATATCCAGGTCTCAAGAAAACAATATTGCAAAGTAAAATGGTCCTACTGCTAACTGCATTTGCAATATTCACAGCCACAGAACTGAAAGCTGTCACTGGGAGATTGAAAAGCTGCCAGCACACAGTACACTCAATAATAGCATTATGCATGCTTACATTGAGAGTGATCTCAAAAAATTGAATTTATCCCAAGTGGCAAACTTCAGAAGGCTCTCTTTCCAAACTTCATAGCATTCAGTTCAGAAAGTGATTGATCTTATTAAGCAGTTGCTGTTGTCTGCTATGAGGCAGTGATGCTTAAGGTCACTGCTTATTCTGTGCACCATTTATCCCTACTGAGAATATTTGCACTGCAGGATGTGAGCAATCAATTGGGATCTTGATAGCTAAAATATAAAGGCTAGCTTCTGAGAGTCTCAGTAAGCCACACTAGATTTAAAACACCTTTTAGCATAGTAATCACCTTAGTGCTCTGAGAATTCAGATAAATTCATCAAGTCTAATACAGAGAAAAAATCCAGGAGGCCAAGAAATAATGTACTGGATGTGGAATGATACTTTAGTCTCTGCTTAAAAATCATCTCTTAAAGACTTCTTTCCTGACCTCCATATCTGAAAGAACAGTGGTGACCCCTACCCCCAAACACACATATTTTGTTTCCATCTTCTCATTTGTTTTTCTTCAGACATGATTACCAATCTGTATAACTATTGAAATGTATGCATGTATGTGTATGTCTCATCTGACTAGAGGATCATCTCTATGAGGGTAAGGACTTTGTCTTTTTTAGCTTACTGCAAAGTACTGTTGCCTAAAACAGTACCTGGAGTATGAGGCACTTTAAAAATGAAAGAATCTTGTGGAGTAAAAAGGAATGTATTATCCTTTTTTCTCACTGGAGCTGAAGTAGGGAATTTTCTTTTATAAACAATTTCAGAGTACATAAAAAGAGTTTTACAGAGAACCCTTTTAAATGGACAAAAAGCTATTAATTTATAAGATAATGATAAAAAAAATACAGTTTGAGAGAAAACATGAATATTTATATGAGATGTGCATAAGGATGAAGATTTTAAGAAATCTAACATCTTGAATTATGATTGCTGTATGTTGGCTTTTAGTAATTATTAAATTATCCCTACTATGCCTGACATTACTCTAGACTTATGCATAATAAGATTAATAGAGCATATGTCCTTCCCTTCAAATGTCCACTGTCTGGAGAAACTTGAAAGCAGCTACAGTTCATTTGAATCAATACTGTATGTGTTAAAATAGAAGCTAGTATAGGGCTCTGTGTAAACAAAGAGAGGAAATGGCTTGCAATTTTGAGGGAAAGCTTTGAGAAAGATGTACTATTTACATTTAATTTTGAAATATGATAGAGATTTGTGTATCGGATAGACATAAAGGATCTAGGTGTGAGAAAGAATTTGCGTATTCTGGTCAGAATCGTGTGTGTGTGTGTGTGTGTGTGTGTGTGTGTGTGTGTGTGTGACAGACTGACAGGAAACTGATAAAGCGGGAACAGATCGTGGTTTTGAGTATCAGATTAAGAGAGTGCATTTTCATTTTATTCTCCAGGTGATAGGAAGCTGCCAAAGAATTTTAAGCAAGGGAATATAACTTGAACAAAATTGTACTTTTAAAAAATGATTTCTATGTCCAGAATGTGATGAATACTTTGGAGGGAGACAGTGGCAAGGTAGGAGATTGATATCTTAGACCTCTGGTTTTCCCGCAAAGATTCTTCAGTGGAATGCTGGCTTTGGGGAATGTCTGTTGAGAAAGGGTGGAAAAAAATATTGCAAGGTCAGCTGTGTTTTGGGAATATTAAGCAAAGGTAAATGGTTTATTATTTGCTTTATTATTTTATTATTGCTATTTCTATTATTATTATTACAGAACTTCTTAACAAATTCAGTACAGTTGTGTGCATCATGAATCTCTAAGTTGGGGGAGTGTATGTCACATTTCCAAACATGATTAACCATGGAACTGTGTATCTTCCTTCCTCCTGTATACTGCCACCTCCAGTCTTATCATCTATGACATTCTTGAATCATCACTAGAGCTAGTATTTAGGAAGACTCTCTCAGCTGGGCTTCTATGAGAAATTAAGTCCTATAGAAAGTTATTTGAGTGAGTCTTTTGGCAATTTTTCCAGTGGTTCATAGGTAACACCATCCTAGATTCCTAAAAGATAAGCTAATTCCTTACATACAGTGAATGCCCTTGGATATTAGAAATTGATTCTTTAATGTGACCCCAACTGAGAGAACACCTTTAAGGGCTGGAGTTAAAGCAGTAGGAGTGTTAAGAAAGAGGCTATGCCAAATACTTTAGGGAGTTATTTTGATATGGTGAGGAATTTATGGCTTGGATAGACAGCTGTTATCATAGATTTTTTGTATTAAGATAAATAAATAATGCACCCAAAATAATCTCAATACATATGCATTTCAATTTAAAAGTCTGACATTTTCTTCCTCATATTTACATGGAATCAAGGCAGAGTTCTGTTCTAAATGATTTAGAGACATATTAATATAAGGAGCACACTTTTTCTATAGAAAATGATGGGTAAGGAATGTTTGCATCTCAGAGAGTCTGGGAACATATGTTTCAACAAAACTGAACATTTTGTTGAATCACGGGAAGGACATAAAAAATATACTAAAGCTCCCATTGGAAATTATGAGGAAATTAGACACTGAGAGAAAATGGTCCAAAATATTTATTTTTTAAGGTTGACAATATATGTGATAGGAAAAGAAAACATGGACATAAGATATTTGATCAAAATGATTAACTGTTGCATAATAGCTGTGCAGTGTGGATATGTTGAAAATAAACATTAGAAATAAAACTTTTTAAAAGCAATGTCTTATGAAAATATTAAAATTTGCATAGCAGACACCTAAACCTCATGCAGTTGACATTATAAACTATAATTTAAGGTCATTTATATTTTTATTTTCAGAGTGAAAGTCATTGAATAGTTTAGTGGGAAAAAAAAATTATCACTACTGGAAATTAATTTTCACTTCCGTAATCAGAGAAAGGATTTAAAATTTTCTGTCCTTCAAAGATGTTGTGTAGAATTTTAAGCAACACAAAGACCGCACAAGAAGGCTTGTTTTTCACAAGCAGCTTGATTGATGGAAGATTTCTTTTTCTTTTAAGTAGTGCTGTCTTGCCAGTGAGATGGTCCTAATCCAATTACTGATACAACCTCCCCATGTTGACAAAGATTTGTTTTTCTTTTAAATTTTTATTTATGATTTCGATTGGTACCTAGAAGGAAAAGCTAGATTTCTGATACTACTTTTTTACTTTCAATTCTGTTATCCATACTATACAGTGTGACTGATGTTTAAAAAATAAGCTTTTATAAGTATGTTATATTCTTTTAGGGTGGTATCCAAAATTAGAAAAAAAGTAGCAATAGGTGGGTTGCTAATATTTAAACATTATTCTATAATTTTTGCCCTCTTCCTATATAAAAATTTTATCATTATGATACAGTGGATATTTATTTTGTTTAATCCATTTCATGAAAATCTGGAATTACTGGGGTACTTTCATAGATATGGGATTAGTTAATTTTGATTTCTAAGGAATTTGATCATAGATGCAAATGGTCTGTATTGTTTATTGGAATGATTTTCTCTTTGTACTAAATGTGTGAAAATACAAATTACACATAAGAATACTGTGTTTTTATTTAATAGTGGGCTTATCAAGTTTGATGTTTATGCTATTCAGGACAAATACTGGCCTTTAGAATTTCTGATAATTGCTTGAATGCATTCATTTCTCCATATTGTATTTATTTTTTTTAACTTTTCTTTCCATTATGTGATTTATATTTTCTTAAGCTTCAAAACCCCTGAGCGTCTGCTTTATCTCAGCTGTTTCCATGAGCACTTCCTTTTAGGTGTTTAATTCCTCTCATTATTTTTGGTGGTCATTAATTGGTCATTCCACCTCTTGCTTTTTTCCCTAATTAGTTTGGGTGCTTCCAGTAAGACTGGTACCTCTCAATCAAAAGGAATCTTCTCAAAGTTGCTCCAAATATAAAATGGGAAAATATGAGGCAGCCAAGAATTCAAACAGCATCCGCCCCATCTCAAGTCACTTAAATGCTTCTAGTTCAGCAACTCTATTTTTATTTCTTCAAATATGAGTCTTATTGACATAGCTTGAATTCTGAAGATGTGCTTAATATTTCACCCTAACCTATCTGTTCTGTTAATTATTGTTACAGATTCTACTTGAGTATCTACTTACTTCTATTATTTACCTTAGGGTCTCTCTGACTGCTCTCTAACAGTCAAATCAGGGAACTTGTTCTAGTAAAATAAGCTCAGTAACATCATATGAATATCTACTATTTTAAAATCTTTAATTGGCCTGAGTTATTAGAGCTAACTGACAATATGACATCTTCCTGTCTTTGAAGAGTATAAAAATCTAGTAAAAGTCACATACATAGATAACTTCAGCCTAATATTTTAAGCCCTGAAATTACAGGTGTGATTAGGATTCTGTTGGAATCTAGAAATAAATTATTGGCTTAGTATTGAAATTGAAGACTAATAGGTTGATGCAAACATAACTGTGGTTTTGAACTGTGAAATTTAAATCATTATGACTAGGTTCAAGCACATTTTTAGTAATCAAAATAGGAACCATTGCAAACAACACATTTTTGCCAGCAATAAATAAGCTTATTTCTGTAGCATAAAAATCTTTACTTTGGGTTTCGACAGACTCTTGGAAAGCATTTTCTGCCTCCTGCTGATTGTGAAAGTGTTTTCCCTCCAAAAATTTGTTGATACACTTAAAGAAGTCATACTTATTTGTTGAGAGGTTAGGTAGTATGGTGGATGAGGCAAAACTTTGTAGCCCAGTTCATTAAACTTTTGAAACTTTGGTTGTCTGATGTGTGAGTGGATGTTTTCCTGGAGAAGAATTGGCCCTTTCTGTTGACCAATACTAGCTGCAGGCATTGCAGTTTTCTGTGTGCCTCATTGATTTTCTGATCAAACCTCTCAGATGTAATGGTTTTGCCAGGATTCAGAAAGTTGCAGTAGATCAATTGGGCAACAGACAACCAAAGAGTGACCATGCCCTTTTTTGATGAAAACCTGGCTTTGGGAAATGCTTTGAGGCTTCTTCTCAGTCCAACCACTGAGCTGATCATCACTATTTGTTGTGTAAAGTCGACTTTTCATCACCCAACACAATCCAATAGAGGAATTGTTTGTTGTTGTATAGAATAAGAGAATATGACACATCAAAACTGTTACCAAGCCCAAGCTCATTCTGCTCACCAAACAACAGGTCAGTAAATCAGGAGACTAGTTGTTGGAGCAAGGAGTGATGACTTTAATTGAAAGGCTGGCAGACCAAGGAGATGGCAGACTAGATCTGGAAGAACCATCTTATCTCAGTCAGGATACGGAGTCCTTTTATATACTATGCAGAGAAGGGGAAGGGACTTTCAGTTGCACCAACCAATGGCAGAGCAAGACTGTTAACTGGTTGCTGCTTGACACTTGCTCACTTGGTTGGGAGGGGGACCCACCGGGGTGCCCAGTCAATGGCTGAGTAGGATTGTTATAGCTGGTGTCTGTCTCAATGGAGCGTGCCAGCCAGAGCGAGGGACGGAATGGCCCCTTGTGTCTTGGGTCCCATTTGGGACACCACTGCAAAACAAGAATGTTTTTGATTTGTGGTCAGCTCATGAGGCACTCACTTATTGAGCTTTTCATCCTTCCAGTTTGCTTCAAATGCCAAATGACCTTAGAATGGTTGGCACTGAGTTCCTCGGCAACCTCTCGTATATTTGTGAGAGGATCATTTTGGCTCTCATTTGGTTGTTGTCAACTTCTGATGTCCAGCCACTGAACTCAGCTTCAAGGCTCTTGTCTCCTTTTGCAAAACTTCTTTCCCCACCCCTGCACTGTACATTCATTAGCAGTTCCTAGGCCAAATGTGTTGTTGATGTTGCTAGTTGTCTTTGCGGCTGTGTGACTCATTTTGAACTTGAAAAGGAAGCTGTGGTACATATACACCATGGAATATTACTCAGCCATTAAAAAGAATTCATTTGAATCAGTTCTAATGAGATGGATGAAACTGGAGCCCACTATACAGAGTGAAGTAAGCCAGAAAGATAAAGATCATTACAGCATACTTACACATATATATGGAATTTAGAAAGATGGTAACAATAACCCTATATGCAAAACAGAAAAAGATACACAGATGTACAGAACAGACTTTTGGACTCTGTGGGAGAAGGCAAGGGTGGGATGTTTCGAGAGAACAGCATGTATATTATCTGTGGTGAAACAGATCACCAGCCCAGGTTGGATGCATGAGACAAGTGCTTGGGCCTGGTGCACTGGGAAGACCCAGAGGAATCGGGTAGAAAGGGAGGTGGGAGGGGGGAATGGGGTGAGGAATGCATGTAACTCCATGGCTGATTCATGTCAATGTATGACAAAACCCACTGCAGTGTTGTGAAGTAATTAGCCTCCAACTAATAAAAATAAACGAAAAAAAAAAAAAAAAGAAAAGTTAAATAAATAAATAAAATTTAAAAAAAAAGAAAATCGCTTAGATTTGTTTTTGTGAAAAATCATTCCCTAGTCTAAAACAAATATTAAATAAGCAGCAAATAATGTCATTAAAAACAACAACAAAAACAAAAACATAAACCAAGAAATGTGCAATAAAATGATGTATAATGTTCCAACAGTTATTAGAATGTATTCCAATATGAATAGACAAATTTCAGCAGTGAAAAACCATGATTACTTTTGCAGCAATCTAATAGCTTCCTGAGAAAGAGTCTATCTTGGAAAAGTAAGCAAGATATAGGAAGATATTTCTAATAGCAGATGCCCAGATATGAAACAGAATGAATGTGGGAAAACCTATAAGGTTTACATTTTTATTTAATTTATAAACTTTTGTATTATTATTAACACTTGCTTTAAAATGTCATTTTTTAAAAGTGAAATTTTTATAAAAATAAGATAGTGCATAAATTTACCATATCAGGAGTTTCTATTTAACAAATCATCCCAAAACTTAGGTCTTAAAATAATAAATATTTATCAGATTTGCAGTTTTGTTGGTCAGCTGTGTGATTTTTTTTTATCAGATCTTGGTCTGCTAGGCTGAGGCTTGATGGTCTATGATAGCCACACCTATCGTAGGTGGTAGTGGTTGGCAGAGAAAGTCCATTGGTTAGAGGAGAGTTGGAGGGATCAGATGGACCTTGTTGTCTGGGCTTTCCCTGGCCTCCAGTTCTCCAGGCTTTTTTAAAAGGTAGTTTCAAAGTTCCAAGGGACCTCAAGCTAGAGTAAGGTCCAGTATTCTAGCATTTTTCAAATCTCTGCTTGAGTCATATTTTTTTAAAGTGAACTATTAACCAAACCAACTCACTTTGGCCAATCCCAGAGACAATTGTGGAGAAAGAAGCTTCACCTCTTTTTAAAGGAATAGTTGCAATTCAAATTTCAAGTATTATTTGTATATGGATAGGAATGATCTGTGGCTATATTTGTAATTTACAATCACTCTGTAGATTTTAATTTTTATCATTGTATTCTTTTTTTCTTATTTCATTGTGTTGTTTTTTTTTTTTAATATTGAAAATTACATTCCAGTTTATCTCAGGACTAATTATTAGTTATACATTTACAGTATGAAGAGTGGATCTGTTTTTTTTTTTTTCTTTTTTTTTAATTGGCTTCCCTTTCTATTTGAATGTTAAGTTATCTGTATTTTATTTTTAATTGGAGGGTAATTGCTTTCCATTGTGTTGGTTTCTTCCATAGAACAATGCAAATCAGCCATAAGTATAAATGTACCTCCTCCCTTTTGAACCTTCCTCCCTCTCCCCATCCCTGCCAAAGGAATGAATGTGAATCAGCTGAACTGAGGTGGATGAACCTAGACTTTGTTATACAGAATAAAGTAAGTCAGAAAGAGAAAATAAAATATTTATATTGACACATATATATTGAATCTAGAGAGATGGTACTGTTGAGCCTATTTGTACAGGGTTAGAGACACAGACATTTGTTTGCTTTTGTTACTATTAATTGAACACATTTGCTTCCTTACAGACCTCCTTTATTCTTTCTACTTGGTCTTTTTAAATGCACTCTTCCATAAAAAGTTTTCCCCAAGTAGCTTTCTTTTTCAAGAAATCAAAGTAAGAAAATAATTATTTTCTTTGGAAGGGGATAGTAAAATTATTTTTAAAAGACATCGTGTGCTACTAAGTATCTACATTTGAAGTATTCTGTTTTTGTTTGGTAGCTTTATTGCTAGGCTTCTGGAGAGTATGTTGTATATATAGTCATGCTTTTGGGTATATAGCAACCCTGATGCCATTGTTTATCCTGTTTGACCCCAGGTGTCCACAGTAGTCCTGGCTAGTGCTTGAAGCTCACAAGGCTCCCTGCTGCTTTCTGGCCACCTGGGTGCCATTCAGAGCAGAGAAACTGTAGCCACTGCAGTTCACACGTGGAAGTTCTAGGGACTGAAACTTACCTCATTTTTTCTTTCTTTCTCTACTTAAAATATACCATCAGTTTCAAAAGAAACATATCTTTCCAAAGGATTTTACATTATGGAGAAAACAAATTTAATGTCAAGAGGTTACTGCTGATTAATCAAAAATATGTTGCTACTCATCCTGGTAAAGAACAAATAGTTAAAATTTCTCTGCATCAAGTTTCTGGTGGAGTTTTTAACCAGTAAAAAAGAGTCAGGTGGAGTAAAATTATAAACAGAATATTTAAAATCTGTTCTTAGATAATTTAGGATACTTTTTTTGATATTTTAGAGATATATATGTACATATATATACATGTATTTAATGTAGACGTATGGAGGATACTCTTGAGAGTCCCTTGGACTGCAAGGAGATCCAACCAGTCCATCCTAAAGGAGATCAGTCCAGGGTGTTCATTGGAAGGACTGATGCTGAAGCTGAAACTCCAATACTTTGGCCACCTGATGCGAATAGCTGACACATTTGAGAAGACCCTGATGTTGGGAAAGAATGAGGGCAGGAGAAGGGGACGAGAGAGAATGAGATGGCTGGATGGCATCACTGACTCAATGGACATGGGTTTGGGTGAACTACGGGAGTTGGTAATGGACAGGGAGGCCTGGCATGCTGCGGTTCATGGGGTCACAAAGAGTTGGATACAACTGAGTGACTGAACTGACTGAATTGATACATACATATACATGTATGTATAAATAAAATGAAGCTTGCAAAAACCACTACAATATTTTAAGGTAATTTGCCTCCAACTAATAAAAATAAATGGAAAGAAAAAATGAAGCTTGCTTTTAGGTTTTTTTCATAAATTGTTAGGAGTTTTTTAATAATATAATAAAGTAAAAACAAGAACAATTTCCAATATATTTAGCAGATTTAACTCATGCAACAAACTGCTTTCCCTTCTGAAAACCATAGTAATGACAGTGAAGAGGTTTTTTTTTCTTTTTTTTTTTTTAAGATGTAAATGTTACAAGACTGGAAAGAAAATAAAGAAAATAGTAGCTAGGCAGTTTTTGAACCTGGAAAGCAGATGGATGAATAGTAAATAACTATTTGAGTATAACTAAGAAATTTCAGTTCTAAACTAATGTTACAGAAAGCCTAAAATCAATCCCATCCAAAGGTCTTAAATAACTGATGGAGGTGGAAAAGAATTTAAAAATAGTTATTTAATAAGCGACACTCGCAGAGAAACCTGGACACTTCAGTCTACACAAGTGTCTCTAGTTTGACTTTTATTCTTTCACTCATCTCTTAAGAAGTAACAGACAAAGAAATAGTTTGGCTGACTTATTTCCTACTCTTGTGTTAATTTATGTAGTGTAAATTATGCCTTCCTGTAGAATAGTTCACTTCTGTATCAAATTTTATGGGTTTACTTGACTTTTTTTTTTCCTGTTTACCCTTTAGTTTTTTGTTTGTTCTGTTTTAAAAAATTAAGCCTCCACTGGACTGTGGAAGACACCTCTCATTCAAAGAGTGTAAGTCAATAGTGAACAGTCTTACGACTTTATTTAGTATTGATTAATGATTAATGCTTCCAGAGATTCAAGGTGGATTTAGAAAAGACAGAGGAACCAGAGATCAAATTGCCAATATCTGTTGGATCATCAAAAAAGCAAGAGAGTTCCAGAAAAGCATCTACTTCTGCTTTCTTGACTATTCCAAAGCCTTTGACTGTTTGGATCACAACAAATTGTGGAAATATCTTAAAGAGATGGGAATGCCAGACCACCTTACTGCCTCCTAAGAAGTCTGTATGCAGATCAAGAAACAACAGTTAGAACTGGACATGGAACAACAGACTGGTTCCAAATAGGAAAAGGAATATGTCAAGGCTATCTTTTGTCACCCTGCTTATTTAACTTAATGCAGAGTACATCATGTGAAATGCTGGGCTGGATGAAGCACAAGTTGGAATCAAGATTCCAGGAGAAATATCAATAACCTCAGATATGCAGATGATACCACCCTTATGTCAGAAAGTGAAGAACTAAAGAGCTTCTTGATTAAAGTGAGAGAGGAGGGTTAAAAAGCTGGCTTAAAATACAACATTCAAAAAATGAAGATCATGGCATCCAGGCCCATGGCTTCATGGCAAACAGATGGGGAAACAGTGGAAACAGTGACAAACTTTATTTTTTTGGGCTCCAAAATCACTGAAGATGGTGACTGTAGCCATGAAATTAAAAGACAGTTGCTCCTTAGAACAAAAGTTATGACTAACTTAGACAGCATATTAAAAAGCAAAGACATTAAATTACTTTGCTGACAAAGGTCTGTCTAGTCAAAGCTATGGTTTTTCCAGTAATCATGTATGGATGTGAGAGTTAGACTATAAAGAAAGCTGAGAGCTGAAGAACTGATGCTTTTGAACTGTGGTGTTAAGAGAAGACTCTTGAGAGTCCCTTGGACTGCATGGAGATCCAACCAGTCTATCCTAAAGGAGATCAGTCCTGGATATTCATTGGAAGAACTGATGCTGAGACTGAAACTCCAATACTTTGTCCACCTGATGTGAAGAACTGACTTATTGAAAAAGACCTTGATTCTGGCAAAGATTGAAGGCAGGAGGAGAAGGGACAACAGAGGATGCGATGGCTGCATGACATCACCAACTCGATGGACATGAATTTGAGTAAAGTCCAGGAGTTGGTGATGGACAGGGAGGCCTGGTGTACTGCAGTCCATGGGTCACAGAGTCAGACACACCTGAGTGACTGAATTGAACTGAACTGAACTGAATGCATTTCAATCTTGTTTTCATATTCTAACTATTTCCCTAGCTTCTTCTTTACCTATATCCTTTCTTTATTTTATAGCTTCTTTTAATAACATGGATTAATTGAAGCTGATGATTCCAATGAAATATCACAGATCAAATTCTTATCTGGAATTTAAATAATAACAATGATGAGAAGCACACAGTGATCCCTAAGAAGATGGTCCATGTCCCACCCCCACCCCATTACCCCAGTGGACCTCAAGTTACAGTTGGCTTTTTGGAAATTTCTTAGTGCTTGTAAGTGTGACAATACTTAACAAAAAATAATTAATTTATTTTTTGGCAACTCTGGGTCTTGTTGCTGTGTGTGGGTTTTCTCTAACTGGAGTGAGTTGGGGCTACTCTGGGTATGTGGGCTTCTCATTGCAGTGGCCCCGCTTATTGATGAGCACAGGCTCTAGAAGTTAGGCTCAGCGGTTGTGACACACAGCTCTGATTGTTCCATGGATATGTTGAATCTCCCCAGATCAGGGCTCAACCCCTTGTCCCCTGCATTGACAGGCATATTCTTTTTTTTTTTTTCTTTTACTTTACAATACTGTATTTTTTTTTTTTTTTTTAACTACTGGACCAACAGAAAAATCCTAGGAAAACTTTCTATAGTAAATTTGTAAAATTTGACTGGAAAGGAAATTTTATTAATCTTGAATTTTATTTTGTCTGAAAAATTCTTCAATGCTGGGATTTTATCATATGTTTTAACAGTTTGCTCCTCTTCACTCAACTGTTTAAAAATATTATACACTTAATAACAATTAAAGTCTTTGTAAGTATATTGTTTGTTCTCAGTATAACCAGCATTATCCATTACTGCTCACGTGTACTTAGTTAATTATTCTAACAGCTAATTTTCCTTTTACATATTGTCACTAGGACAGCAGAGCTAATTTGTGTGCAAAAAGGCAGATTTTAGGGTTTTTTTTTTTTGATGCTTTTAATTTTTGCTGTGAAATTTAAAATTAAAGAAAAAAATAGATTTTCTTTTCATTTCCTGTTATAAAAGGGGAAAAGGGCAATTAGTTTTTACTTACATAATTTATTCAAAGGTGGAAATGTAAAAAAAAATTGCTGTTTTCATCTATGCCTGTACTTGTAAGCAAAATTTTAGTCAGACAATTAGACCACAGTAATTATTCATCAAGAGGTTGCTTATATTTCTGTGACTGCTGTTGGTATATTTATATCAAACTAGTCAGTACTCTTGCCTGGAAAATCCCATGGACGGAGGAGCCTGGTGGGCTGCAGTCCATGGGGTCGCTAAGAGTCAGACATGACTGAGCGACTTCACTCTCACTTTTCACTTTCACGCATTGGAGAAGGAAATGGCAACCCACTCCAGTGTTCTTGCCTGGAGAATCCCAGGGACTGGGGAGCCTGGTGGGCTGCGGTCTATGGGGTCGCACAGAGTCGGACACGACTGAAGCGACTTAGCAGCAGCAGCAGCGGTCAGTATTTCTTCATCATTTTCTGAGAGTTTATAGAACCAAATTTGAGGCATATGCACAAAACAAAGTTTGAAACTGCATCTCTTTTATATATTGAAAAAAGAAAAAAATTCCTAAAGGAAAATGATATAATCATTGATCTGATATTAGTGAGCCAGATATATTTATTTTCATTCAAAAAATTCTATAAATTCTATTGAGGATATTCTGTTAAAGTAAGATAACAGTAATTCAAACCAATATTGATATTATGGCTGCAGGGTTAAAAATTGTCCCTATGAAGTTCTCCTTGAGCATTATAAAATGGTCTATCTTAACATGTTCATCTTTGCCTCCCATTTCCCCAAAGCTTTTATAAATTCAATCTGATTTGTTAAGATAACTTTTTATGCATGTTGTAGGATAATAATATTAAAATTAAAATATACTGATAATATGAAAATCATGATGAAGGTGAAAAGAATAGTTAGAATTTATTAAACATTTGCTACATGCAGGCATTCTAGTAGGTGCTTAATGTGAATTTTTTCATTTAATCTTCAGTTAAGTAGATAAAAATTTTGTTTCCATTTAAAACAACTGGAGCAGGGAAAAATTTTAAATATTTCAAAAGTCATAAGGCTAGTGAGCAAATAAGCTGAGATTGAAATCAAAGCAGTCATTTTCAAGGATATACTGTAACCATAATGTTCTTCACTTCCTCCTTGGCAATTTAGTCCAATCATAATGTAACTATGATGATGCCATTTTTCTCAGGAAAAATTATGAAAAACTGAGAAAACCAACTGTTTAGTTCTCAGTATTTGCATCTCAAAAGGAAAAAGAAAATACTGAAAAATATATGTTTAGCTTCCCACAATGGTCACATTAATAGGAAAGCTAATAGGAAAATATGTTAAAAGCGAATTTGAAGTTGACAATTAACCAGGATCATTCTTTCCCACCATGACCTAAACTAACATTTTTGCAGTTAAAGAAAATGACCCAGTCTTGCCTTATTCAAACTTTATTCTACTGTCTTATTATGTCTTTGCCACATATCTTCTCTAATGTAACGTCCTAACTTCTTCCCTAACTCATTTGATCTATTTGCTTCTTGCTAGTAAAACCAGAGCTAACTCAGCAGTCTTAATTTTCTAGGACCCCATCCTTCAAAACAAAAGGTAACTTTAAAAAATGAAAAAAAAAAAAACAAACAAAACAAAACAGGAACCATGTTCAGAGATGAGCTTGAACTCTAGGTCACAACTCTACAATTTAAAAAGATTTTAATATGAATTTATTGTCAAACACAAAAATCATCTGTTATCTTGCTTCATGTTTGAATCATATGAAGTAATCCTTTCTAGAAATAATTTTTAGTTTTTTTCAAAATAAAACACATGCAACCTTCAAGAACTGATACAGTCCCTTGAAGTCAGTTCAGTTGCTCAGTCATGTCCGACTCTTTGCAACCCCATGGACTGCAGTACGCCAGGCTCGCCTGTCCATCACCAGCTCCCAGAGCTTACACAAACTCATGTCCATTGAGTTGGTGATGCCATCCAACAATCTCATCCTCTGTTGTCCCCTTCTCCTCCTGCCTTCAGTCTTTCCCAGCACCAGGGTCTTTTCCAGTGAATCAGTTCTTCACATCAGTTGACCAAAATATTTCTGCTTAAGCCTCAGCATCACCCCTCCAATGAATATTCAGAATCAATTTCCTTTAGGATCAATTGGTTTAATCTCCTTTCAGTCCAAGGGACTCTCGAGTCTTCTCCAACACCACGGTTCAAAAGCATCAATTTTTTTGGTTCTCAGCCTTCTTTATGGTCCAAATCTCACATCCAACATGACTACTGGGAAAAACATAGCTTTTACTATATGGACCTTTGTCAGCAAAGTAGTGTCTTTGCTTTTTAACATGCTGTCTAGTTTGGTCATAGATTTTCTTCCAAGGAGCAAAAATCTTTTAATTTCATGGCTGCAGTCACCATCTACAGTGATTTTGGAAACCAAGAAAATAAAGCCTGTTATTGTTTCCCCATCTATTTGCCATTAAGTGATGGAACCGAATGCCATTATCTTAGTTTTTTAAATGTTGAGTTTTAAACCATTTTTTTCACTATGCTCTGTCAGTTTCATCAAGAGACTCTTTAGTTCCTCTTTGCTTTCTGCCATTGCTTTCTCCTGTTTGCTTTCTGCTTTCTGTGGTGTCATCTGCATATCTGAGGTTATTGATATTTCTCCTGGCAATCTTGAATCTAGTTTGTGCTTTATCCAGCCCAGCATTTTGCATGATGTACTCTTCATATAAGTTAAATAAGCAGAGTGACAATATACAACCTTGAAATACTCCTTTCCCAATTTTGACCCAGTCCATTGTTCTATGTCTGTTTCTGTTACTTCTCAACCTGCTACGAGTTTCTCAGGAGGCAGTTAAGGTATTCTATTATTCCGGTCTCTGTAAGAATTTTCCAGTTTATTGTGATCCACTCAGTCAAAGGCTTTAGTGTAGTCAGTAAATCAGAAGTAGATGTTTTTCTGGAATTCTCTTGCTTTTTCTATGATCCAGCAGATGTTAGCAATTTGATATCTGGTTCCTCTGCCTTTTCTAAATCTAGCTTGAACATCTGGAAGTTCTTGGTTCATGTACTGTTTAAGCCTAGCTTGGAGAATTTTGATCATTACTTTGCTAGCATATAAAATGAGTGTAATTGTGCAGTTGTCTGAAGATTGCTTGGCTTTGCCTTTCTTTGGGATTGGAATGAAAACTGACCTTTTCCAGTCCTGTGGCCAGTGCTGAGTTTTCCAACTTTGTTGGCTTATTGAGTGCAGCACTTTAACAGCATCATCTTTTAGGATTTGAAATAGCTCATTTGAAATTCTTTCACCTCCATTAGCTTTGTTCATTGTAATGATTACTAAGGCCAACTTAGCTTCGCACAACCAAGATGTCTGGCTCTATGTGAGGGATGACACCATTGTGGTTATCTGGGTCATGAAGATCTTTTTTGTATAATTCTTCTGTGTATTCTTGCCACCTCTTCTTAACATCTTCTTCTGTTAGGTCCATACCATTTTTGTCCTTTATTGTGCCCATCTTTGCATGAAATGTTCCCTTGGTGTCTCTAATTTTCTTAAAGAGATCTCTAGTCTTTCCCATTCTATTGTTTTCCTCTATTTCTTTGCATTGATCACTGAGGAAAGTTTTCTTATCTCTTTTTGAACTCATGATGAGACTAGCTATAATAAATTAATTGTATTTAATAACTATGATACCTCAGAAACAGCTTATATATTTTATTATGTATAATTAAGCTGTATTTTTTAAAAACTCATAAAATATGTCCTTAGAAACTATACTACAAGACTTCCCTGATAGCTCAGTGGTAAAGAATCTGCCTTGCAATGAAGGAAATTTAGGTTTGATCCCTGGTCTGGAAAGATTCCACTTCCTGCAGGGGAAGTAAGCAAATATATCACAACTAAGACCAAGGCAGCAAAAAAGAAAAAATTATAATAGTAGATATGCATCATTAATGTAGGCTTTCTCTTGTTTTGGAGATAAAATGTTTCTTCCTATTAAAAATACAAATGCTACATATTTACAATTCTTTTTGAAGTATGCATAGGTTACTATTTTGAAGCATAAAACTGGAAATTATTTTGAAAAATCGTCCATGTGATGATAAAGACCCCAAGAGAGAATTAAATGTTGAAAATGAAATGTCTAAAAAATTAAACAATGGCATTTGAACTTTGAACTTTAGATGTAATTCTATTAAAGTATTATTTCTCATCCAGTCATTCAGTAACTATTTATTTAGTGCTTGGTATATGCTGAGCAGTATTTATGGCACTGGCATAAATCTGTGAACAAACTAGATAAAATGAATTCTTGTGGGTAGGGTAGGCAAGATTGCTATTTATATAAGGTGTTCAGAGAAGTTCTTGTTAAAAAATCATAAACAAGATTGATATTATTTGTTTCAAAAAGTGTATGGACTAGCAAATAGTTTTTGCTAGTTTATTTTTTTTTTTGGATAATAAATTTAGATGTTAGAGAGAATAATGCCTATATATATTTATTAGTATATAGAAGCCTACATATTGGTTACAATAGATAATTTTAAAAATATTTATAACAACACTAACTTAGATGATTTCCTCTTCCTAATTTAAATATTTTTGAATTTGGCCATCTGACCATTCACAGGCCTGATATTCCTGATATATTAAGATGCATAATACAATCTGAGAACTTGAAGGGGTCTTGACTTAGCATGGATGTGGGGAAGGACACTTCACAGAGAATATATTAGCTACTTGATGGAAGAATAAATTTAATTATAAGTGTGGCTGTGGGCACTCTATGCATATTATTAAAACTCATTTTTCAATGGTTATTAAGTATGTAATGGAAAGCATTGCGTCAATTGACAGTATTTTATTTTGCTCTATTTTATATACTTCCGTATATCATAGAGTGGAGAGCCTATTTATTCCTACAAATAGTGACTATTTATTAGGTAAAATCCTAAGTATTTGCAGAGTAAGTTAAATTTGCCCTTGAAAACGAAGTTTAAAGTGAATGAGTCCACTTATACATGGATTTTTTTTTTCACTATGTGTACATATACTTATTGTCCATTGAACTGGTGGATACAAACTCCATGGATTTGGATGAGTGACAGTGGACTTGAGTATCCGCAGAGTTTAGTATCTGAAATAGATCCTAGGACCAATCACCTATGAGGGACATCTGTGTTTCTCACCATTTTATAGTGTAGGATATATGTGTATAGAGTCTTTTATTTCATTTTCATATCAAATAAGAAAGCTATAGGTAGAAATAATAATTCCTTACTTTAAAAGTCTATAAGAGTCTAATAACTTATTTTTACATGATTTAATGATTTATTTTATTAAGAAATATTACTGTTTAAGTGACTAAGTGAATGTTTCACGCAAAATAACTTATGTCTGTTTGTCTTCAGCTCCATTTCCCCTCCTCCTATTTATTTGGATTAAACCACTTACCATCAAGTATTACTATTTTCATAAAATTCTTGACTCAGCATATTTCTTCAAGCAGAAAAGTCATACTGAAAACAAGTTAGAGTCATTGACTATATGCCACTTCTGTTCTCCTCAAACTTCTTTTTTTTTTTTTTCTCTTTTACTCATTTTTATTGTTGTACCTCAATATTTTTTTTATTAAGAGGCCAAGCTTTAATTACCAACGAATTATTTTTGTATTTTGTTCATTCACATTCGATAAGGAAACAATTTCAAAAATGAATCAAAGGTACATATTATTATTGTTTATCATTTATACTCTAATAACAGAGCCTGTTTTATCTATTAAAAGCTTATTCTTTGCCCTCTTTTACAACATGTGGATACATAAACATACACCCACATATCCATATATGCATTCATATACATTTCTCTAAGAATACAACCGCATATGTACATATTGAGAATTGTAACCTATATGTGTACAAATACATATTGGTCTCCTTTGTACAGTATAGTATCAGAATATTTTCTCTACTCCTCATAAGCAAAAATATGTATGAAGATGAAATTATTTTTATTAATAAATAAGACTTCTGGAAGCAATGTTGGTTATCCATGGGGATGATATGAGGAGTTCCCAGTGAAATGGAAATGCACATTTACATGATACATTTTATATACTACATACTCTGCTGTGTGGTAATTAATTTTAGTAATAATAACTAAATGAGGGACATTACTATCCACATTTAAATGAGGCAATAGAAACAAATGTTATTCCTTTCACTTCATGCAAGTAATAAAATATTGAGATTTTAATCTACTATTTGGATTGGAAGAGTAACTGAATTCATTCAATACAAAGATGAAATAGGAACAAAACTACCTTCATGAAAGCCAGGTTACTAAAAATAGATATAGACGTTATTTAGGAATCATTTTACAAGAGTTGAAACCATGATCATATTTTCATCTCCTTACTACCAGTATTTTTGTAGCCTGAAATTTAGATTAAAATACTGCATATAACCACTACTACTAGCATTAGTTTTTAAATCATTTGCTTTTTTTCTATTTTTTTAAATTTTATTTTATATTGGGATGTAGCCAATTTCCAATAGTTTATTGTGACAGTTTCAGATGAACAGCAAAAGGATTCAACTTTAAATATGCATCTATCTATTCCCCCTCAAACTCCCCTCCTATCCAGGCTGCCACATAACAGTAAGCAGAGTTCCATGTACTGTTAAGACCTTGTTGGTTATCCATTTTAAATATAACAATGTGTACATGTCCATCCAAAGGTCCCTAACTATTCCGTCTCCCCATCCTTCCTCCCTGCAAGCAAAAGTTCATTCTTTAAGTCTGTGAGTCTCTTTCTGTTTTGTAAATAAGTTTATTTGTATCATTTCCTTTTAGATTACACATAAAAGGGATATCATACAATATTTCTCCTTCTCTATTTCACTCACTATGACAATCTCTAGGGCCTCAAACTTTTTAAAAGTTGTATTTATTTCTCTGTTGATTTGTGTTTTACTATCCTGTTAGTGTTGTCTACACTCTGGCAAGGTTGAAGAAGTAAAAATGTTTTCTCCTCAAGATGGATCAAATGCAAAAACAAATATTAATCATTAATTAAATTTTGCATTTCAGATTTCAGGACATTTCCTAAATTATGCTTATAAATTGCATAATTTCTAATTTCATTTCTATTGTTATGAAAGAAAATTCTGTAAGTTTATTACAAATGAACACTGACTTTAAAATGATGTATACCTAAAGTTAATTATAATTTTTGTTTATTTCTGAAATTTCCTTTGTTTAATCTTTCTGGTTATTACTATCTTAATCTCTAAAATGGGAATAGTAATATCAAATATATGAGTTTTATGAAAATTAAAGAAAATATCATGTACAAGTCACCTTGTAATGTACCTGACATTAAAGTAGTAAGCAATTGTATTTCCTTTTGACTTTTCATCCTCATTTATTACAACAATAATATACCATATCAGTTTATGATTTTAGTATGGACATGCCCTTTTCCAAAGAACTTGGGGGAAAAATACTCTACCCTTTTTCTTCTGATATTAACATTTTTTATTACCGTGTCCTTCATATATCAAGAGAAGTGATTATTCTGATATTCTGCAGAATTTTTCATCTTTACTAGACCTTATTTTACCTTATTTAAAATTTACCTTTTCTGCTTGTACTTTGTGAAAAATAATAATCATCTTTCTCTAAATGTTCCTTTTAAGCTGGTACATTGGTAACTGTTAACATCAAATCCTAGCTCTCAGTATATTGTATGCATGATAACAGATTGCATTAGAAAAAGTAGAGTGGGTGTCCGTGTTTGGCTCCTTCAAGGGCACAGTACTCTCCTTAGCCCCCTTTGCTTGCTTCCAGTGCCTTAATTTACAGACATTTAAATCATTTTTTTCATTAAGGTTTCTTTTAAAATATGACCATGTTATATTAAAGATTATCTTTGACTCACTGTCTTATATTTTGTGATAGGTTGGCATAGTGACACAAGAGAGGAGAGGAGAAGATGTAGAAATGAGTATACAGATAGGATGTAACCTGAGGAAACGTGACTCTTGGTCAAATAGGTGCATATTTTATTGTAGTTCCCCTTTGAGTTAACTTGATAACATGGTAGGAAGAGGTACACAGTGTAGTAATAATGATAATAATAACTGCAGCTAATGCATAACACAGCTATTTGGGACTTAATGATTAGTGGGACAAAACAGTGCATGTTTCAGATCCTTTGAGAAAGTATTTGTTTTAAAAGAAAGGAGTTCTTGGAGACTAATGTGTATTTGTAATGTGGCTTACTCATGACTGGGTACATTAAGCATTTTCATTTAACGTTACGCATCTCATTGATGATAACTTTCAGTTGAGTTCAGTTCCGTTGCTCAGTCGTGTCTGGCTCTTTGTAACCCCATGGGCCCCATGACCCATGATGCCATGCAGGTCAGGAACTGTTGCAGGAACTGTTGCTTCCTGACCTGCATACAGATTTCTCAAGAGACAGGTCAGGTGGTCTGGTATTCCCAACTCCTTCAGAATTTTCCACAATTCATTGTGATCCACACAGTCAGAGGCTTTGGCATAGCCAATAAAGCAGAAATAGATGCTTGTCTGGAACTCTTGCTTTTTTGATGATCCAGGGGATGTTGAAAATTTGATCTCTGGTTCCTCTGCCTTTTCGAAAACCAGCTTGAACATTTGGAAGTTCACGGTTCACGTATTGCTGAAGCCTGGCTTGGAGAATTTTGACCATTACTGTGCTAGCGTTTGAGATGAGTGCAATTATGTGGTAGTTTAAGCATTCTTTGGCATGACCTTTCTTAGGGATTGGAATGAAAACGGACCTTTTCCAGTCCCGTGGCCACTGCTGAGTTTTCCAAATTTGCTGGCATATTGACTGAAGCACTTTCACAACATCATCTTTTAGGATTTAAAGTAGCTCAACTGAAGTTCCATCACCTCCACTAGCCTTGTTCGTAGTGATGCTTCCTAAGGCCCACTTGACTTCACATTCCAGGATGTCTGACTCTAGGTGACTGGTCACACCATCGTGATCATCTGGGCCTTGAAGATCTTTTTTTCTTACAGTTCTTCTGTGTATTCCTGCCAGCTCTTCTTAATATATTCTGCTTCTGTTAGCTCCATACCATTTCTATCTTTTATTGAGCCCATCTTTGCATAATATGTTCCCTTGGTATCTCTAATTTTCTTGAAGAAATCTCTAGTCTTTCCCATTCTATTGTTTTCTTCTATTTCTTTGCAGTGGTCACTGAGGAAGACTTTGCTATCTCTTCTTGCTATTCTTTGAAACTCTACATTCAAATGAGTATATCTTTCCTTTTCTATCCATGGTTCATCAAGCACTCTGTTTATCAGATCTAGTCCCTTAAATATATTTTTCACTTCCACTGTATAATCTTTAGGGATTTGATTTAGGTCATACCTGAATGGTCTAGTGGTTTTCCCTACTATCATCAATTTAAGTCTGAATTTGGTAATAAGGAGTTCATGATCTGAACCACAGTCAGCTCCCGGTTTTGTTTTTGCTGACTGTGTAGAGATCTCCATCTTTGGCTGGAAAAAATAATTAGTCTGATTTTGATGTCGACTATCTGGTGATGTCCATGTGTAGAGTCTTCTCTTGTGCTGTTGGAAGAGGGTGTTTCTATGACCAGTGAGTTCTCTTGGCAGAATTCTATTAGTCTTTGCCCTGCTTCATTCTGTACTCCAAGGCCAAATGTGCCCTGTTTATTCCAGGTGTTTCTTGTCAGTCACTCAGTCGTGTCCAACTCTTTGCGACCCCATGAACCGCAGCACACCAGGCCTCCCTGTCCATCACCAACTCCCAGAGTTTACCCAAACTCATGTCCATTGTGTCGGGGATACCATCCAACCGTCTCATCTTCTGTTGTCCCCTTCTCCTCCTGCCTTCAATCTTTCCCAGCATCAGGGTCTTTTCAAATGAGTCAGCTCTTTGCATCAGTTGGCCAAAATATTGAAGTTTCAACTTCAGGTTCAGTCCTTCCAATGATAATTCAAGACTGATCTCCTTTAGGATGTACTGGTTGGATCTGCTTGCAGGCCATGGGACTCTCAAGAGTCTTCTCCAACACCACAGTTCAAAAGCATCAATTCTTTGGCACTCAGCTTTCTCTATAGTCCAACTCTAACATCCATATATGACCACTGGAAAAACCATTGCCTTGACTAGATGAACCTTTGTTGGCAAAGTAATGTTTCTGCTTTTTATTTATTTATTTATTTATTTATTTTTAATTTTATTTTATTAGTTGGGGGCCAATTACTTCACAACATTTCAGTGGGTTTTGTCATACATTGACACAAATCAGCCATAGAGTTACACGTATTCCCCATCCCGATCCCCCCTCCCACCTCCCTCTCCACCCAACTCCTCTGGGTCCTCCCAGTGCACCAGGCCCGAGCACTCGTCTCATGCATCTCACCTGGGCTAGTGATCTGTTTCACCATAGATAATATACGCTGTCTAGGTTGGTCATAACTTGCTTTCCAAGGAGTAAGCGTCTTTTAATTTCATGGCAGCAATCACCATCTGCAGTGATTTTGGAACCCAGAAAAATAAAGTCAGCCACTGTTTCCACTGTTTCCCCATCTATTTGTCATGAAATGATGGGACTGGATGCCATGATCCTAGTTTTCTGAATGTTGAGCTTTAAACCCAACTTTTTTACTCTCCTCTTTCACTTTCATCAAGAGGCTCTTTAGTAATTATAAATGAGCAATAAGAGCTTAAATTACAGTTTGACATCTTAACCTGCTTGCAGGGAAACATCTGTTTGGCTCTCTAGTGTGAAAGATGGTTGCTTCCTTTCTCTTACATGTTATTCCTTCCATTTTTTTGTTGTTCTTTTAAAGTTTTGAGGGCAGTGTTCATTTCTGAAAGAGATAGCTGTAAGGAAGTTGAGAACTGCTTTGCCATAACTCAACTTTTTCTGCTTCAAAATATAGCTTAGGCACAGTCCCATTTAATAATCTTAGTTTTTAAGAAATAAAATTGGACCTTGTTCTTTTTGATAATATGTAAATTACCTGGAGAATAAGTGCTGCCACAGAATAGTTGTGGCGATTTCTGTTTATATAGCACCTATTCCTGCAAAGCAAATACAGCCTTGCTTGCATGAGATCCTTTGTGTCTCTGAAATGTGAGATCTTGCTACCTCACTCAACCAACAAATCCATGCAGAAAAGACAAGTGAGACTTCAGTGAGAATGGTATGATTTGCAGATTAGCAAAGTGAGAATGAGTGAAACTTACTGTATACAGATAGAGATTCTCTTTAGGACCCTTTTGCCTTAAAAGTGCTATGCCAATAGAAATAGTTCCTTTTCATTTTGTAAAAGGACAACTTGTAATAATCACAGGCAACTGGTGCAGATACTACTAGAAATTCATAGGGCTAAAATGTATAATTTGTGCTGATGTAGAAAGATGAGTTATTTCTGTCTCCATTGTTACTGATTTTGTGAACTTGCATTTCTAATTCAATAACATACATCTTTCATTGCAGAGCCATGTATTATTAGCATATGAAGTGGTTCTACATGTTTTTCCTACATCTTTAAAACAAAAATTCAAGAAATTTGGATTCACCTAAAAATTTTGATGCAGATTGCCAGAATTAGAGTCAATTGCATTGAACATGTGTCTTAATTGTATCCATGTGTTGGCATGATATTCTGTAGAGATTAATTCTAATCAATTCTGTCTAAACATTCTGGATTTCCCCTAAATTACTATGCTAAGTCGTTGACAGAATTCCTGCCAGTCTTTGGGCAAATGCTTCCCAATACTGCTATTTTAACATCCCAAAATGAGATCAGCTTGACAGATCTCTTTGTCTATGTATTTTACATACCCAGCTTATTTAAATGTGAAAGATTTCTCCTGTGAAATCACTACTTCAAGAGTATTATATTTTTCATGGATTTTATTGTACTATGTATATTTGACCCATATATTATCCTATTTTTTGAACTGAATTGGCAATTGAAATATTAAAGCAGATTTATACATATCTAATATTCAGGCACATTTTAACCTTCATATAGCATGTGTGTATGAGTTCTAAGTCATTTCAGTTGTGTCCAATTCTTTGAGATCCTATCAACTATAACTCACCAGGCTCCTTTGTCTTGGAGATTTCCCAGGCAAGAATACTGGAGTGGGTTGCCATGTCCCCCTTCAGGGGATTTTTTGACCAGGGATTGAATCTGCATCTCTTACATCTCTTGTATTAGCAACGGAGTTCTTTACCAATAGCACTACCTGGGAAACCCTCTAAATAATATAATGCTAATCAAAAGGTGAAGTAGTTTTCCATTATTGGCATTGAAGCCTTTTGTTAACCATTTACATTGTTGTAAATTCATATATATAATATTATCCATGACATTTCTCTTTTAATCATAGGTCTTTTTCGTGAAAGAAATAGGATCTTAGTAAAAGTAGTTGGATTGAGAAAGTAATTTTTTAGGAATATATTGTGTTGTCTACTGACTTTGCGTTTTTTTGGAACAAAGAACTGTAAAGACTCCATAGACTCAGTAAGATGTGGGTCTTTCTCTCTTCCATGTACTTCTCATTCTTTTTTTCTCCATTACTCTCTTTATAATTCTATTTTTTCACTTAGTTTTCCAGTGTTCAATGTTTCTTACAGTTAGTCTGTATAAGGATTGAAAAAGACCCCATTGAAATCAAGTTTATATGTCTACAGTTCAAGAAACCAGCCAAAACTCGCTAGCCAAGCACCCAGGAAAGAACATTTAGGTTGAATTGTAAACCTTGGTCACAAAGATTCACACATTCATTTTCACATGAATGTGTGAAAAGTGCATACATAAATATGGAGGCTTTTTAATGGACAATGATATAGGTGGTAGTTCTCAAAGAAGAGGTGGGCAGATACCCTAAAAGCTGTTGAGTTATATTATCTTTTCAAGAATATTATGTTCAGTCATTAAACTATGATGCATGAAACTAGAGATAGTTTATTCCTCACTGGCTGCCTACCTAGCCTAAATAATTCTGAATTTTAAGTAAATATTTATTGTTTGATTAAATGAATGAAGTAATAGTTGACAGGCTGACATACTTATTGGTATCTCAATTTGTGTTGATAACTTCATTATTTTCCCATTTCCCAGGCTAAACACCATGACAGTTATCTCCTTTATGCCTCTTTAGTACATTCTCAGACATTTTTCTTGTTACTGTCCCTTCACTATGCGTAATGAATTTGTACCTTTCTCAATATTTCCAATGGCATCTCCCAAATCCTGACTTCTCCTAGATCAGCACTTTCTAAATCGAGTTTTGTGGAATAGTCATATCCAGTGAGATATTAATGTGTGTTCTGGGAAGAAATAATAAAAGGTTTCTATTTTCAAATAAATTTGGAAAAGATGCATACTCTATCACCCCTTGGATAGTCACAGTGAACATTAGTGCTTTGAGAAATTCTACGATAAAGAAACTCTGTTTAATGTCGATTATCCTAGCATTTCTTTAAAACATTTGACCAATTAACTCTTTTATCATGGAGTGTCTATTCAAATCTCTTGAGACTGGTGTTCTATATATCACTGTTTGGGAAATGTTGAGGTGTAGCGTATTAGAAGGAGTTAACCACTTTCTCTTTGCTTCTTGTCTTGTTGAGTCTCTGCACCTATACATTCCTGTTGAAACAATAATTATGGAATAGCACCATGTAATGGGCATATAGAAAGTGGTTACTAATTCTGTTGACCATAGTTACCACCTAGAGAAAAAGAGAATGAGTTTAATTAAAATCAGGTATTTTTTGCTAGAATTATTGCTAGTAATATTTATTAGTTACTTAAAATAAGCTTAAGATAATTTCAAAACAGATAACTAGTACTGTTTTACTTTAAAAAAAAAACTAATTATTTATATATCTATATGAGTAAAGTCCCTATAAGGGAACTATGAAACAAAATATCTAAATAGCTTCTTATACATACCATCTCAAAAGTAATAATCACTACTGGGACAAAATCAAGCTGCAGTCATTTTGCTCATAACTTCTTTAACATTTAGTAAATGCCTCTGTATGTGTTATTTTATTTTTAATGACTATATTGGGAAATGTTTTACATTTTAAAATTCCTGTCCAGAAAATATATTTATTTATTTTTGTGTACCAGAAATATTAAGGTCATAATAATTTTCCATTTTAAATAAAACATTTATCTAAATATTGTGAAAGTCACACCAAGAATTTGTTATTGAGTCTTCAAATCTTCATGAGTATTAGCTTGTTCCTTTATGTTAATGAAAAGAAGCAATAGTGATCATCAAAGCATGCAGTATTTAAAAATCAATAAGGGATCTGCTCTCTGTTTTGCTCTTTGAACTTTATTTATTTATTTTTTCCTCTGCCTCAAAGCTTAGGGAGACTCTTTTTTGAGCATTTAGATGCACAGTCTGGTGTCATGCCTATTAAGTCCATGATAAAAATGAACCCGGGTCTCAGTCTAACCTAGATACTGGTCCTTGATGTTTTATACCTGGAAGGTAATTATTGTTTCACTTTTCAGAGCTTCATTACCCCCAAACAACTTTCCTCTGCTCATGCTTATTTCATTCCTCTTGCTAAGGATGATTGCATGTAGTTTTTATTGCTGTCCTTAAAGGTGTATATATAAATTATCTATACAATGTAATTGTTGGCTGAGGTAAATGACCTTTCTGGGTTTCCAGAATGTTTTTACTTTAATTGATCTACCGTATATGGCTGGCATTGATTTACTATATGTGAATTCACATTATTAATAGTTTAAAAGTATTGATAACTTTTGAAGTTGGGAACTTCCTGATAATAACAGTGATGTTCACAGATGATACTTGAAAGTAATTTACATGTTTGCAGATGTGCTTTCACATATATTATCTTATCTTGTCCTTGAAGCAACACTGAAGATTATAAATATTATTATTCCAGATAATGAAGGGATGAACTCATTATTGGAGAGTCAATTACATTGTGTCCTCATACATATAGTAAGTTTTGGAGCTGGGACTCCAAAGCCAGTATTCCTTACTCCTTTATTCCTGAAGTAGTAATTTAATAACATTGACCCATGTTACAATTTTTTGTTTTAAAGAATTATTATTGTTTGGCATACACACTTAAGTTTAACATCTACTTCATGTATAGTCCTGAGTTTGTTTTACCTTTTGTAACTTAGTTTTACAATGCAAAAATAAAGTGGGGAGAACCCCAATATTAATGATAATTTCAAATCACTTCTGAGTTACCATACTCTGTAAGCATATGATTTCACATATTCTAAAGGCAGAGATTCAACCAGTCCATCCTAAAGGAGATCAGTCCTGGGTGTTCATTGGAAGGACTGATGCTGAAGCTGAAACTCCAGTACTTTGGCCACCTCATGCGAAGAGTTGATTCATTGGAAAAGACACTGATACTGGGAAAGATTGAGGGCAGGAGGAGAAGGGAATGACAGAGGATGAGATGGCTGGATAGCATCACTGACTCGATGGACATGGGTTTGAGTAAATTCCAGGAGTTGGTGATGGACAGGGAGTCCTGGCGTGCTGTGATTCATGGGGTCACAAAGAGTCGGACACGACTGAGCAACTGAACTGAACTGAACTTACTGAAAGGTAAGGAAAAGAAACAAATATTAGGGTGCTAAGAAGTAAAAGCAGCATACAGATAAAGACTGAGGGCAGGAGGAGAAGGGGACGACAGAGGATGAGATGGATGGATGGCATCACCAATTCGATGGACATGGGTTTGGGTGGACTCTGGGAGCTGGTGATGGACAGGGCGGCCTGGCGTGCTGCAGTTCATGGGGTCGCAAAGAGTCGACACGACTGAGTGACTGAACTGAACTGAACTGATCAAGATAACCTATACAGTCAGACCACATGGGTTTTAATTCACTCCTTCTGAGTGAGCTTTGTGATCTGGCCTACGTTACTTAAGACTCATTTTTCTCACATGTAAAGGGAATGCGATTAAAGCATTTCCCTTGTTAAATTGTTCTGGAAATGGAATGACATAATATGTGTGCCGTGTGTGATTATTCACTCAGTCATGTCCGGCCCTGTGAGACCCCATGGACATACTCCTCTGTCCATGAGGAGACAGCCCTCTCCAGGCAAGAATACTGGAGTGGGTTGCCATCCCCTCCTCCAGGGGACTTTCCCAACCCAGGGACTGAACCCAGGTCTCTCACATTGCAGGCAGATTCTTTACCCTCTGGGCCACCAGGATAGCCCATATGTGTAATTCACTTAATACAGTGTTTCTACTTAGTAAACACTTGCTCATTTTTAGCCATGAAGAAAGCAGTGGAATTGTCTTGCTGGTGCTGTTCATGATGCTAGATGTCTTGCTGTTCACAGTGTCCACTCTGTTCCCTGAACCCAGGGTAGGCAAGGCACGGTCTAAGAGTCTGGAAGGAGACTCTAGGAACCGTAGGAATTGCAGACACATTTATTCCTCCTGGCTGGCACAGAAGCCAAACACAGCCTCTCCCCTGGCTGGTGCAGCAACTGTAGCAACAGCCATAACCTAAGCATAACGTAGCCATAGTGTGACCATAACATAACCTCATATGATGTAGTCATGGTGTTGCTCCCATGTAGCCCTGATGCAGCAGCAGTCAGGGCTTTCATGGTGAAGCTCATACAGGCATACTGCCCACAGGAGCCCATGAGCAAGTGAGTACCTTGTGACATGCACGCACAGTGCTATATGTGGTCTCAGATCTCAGCTGTTACCTAATCATTATTTACAAAATGTGGGGCAAGAGCGAGAGGCCATGGGGCCAGAGAGCCTGACCATGCTGCCTTGGCTCGTTTGCTCTTTCCCTACAGTAATGAAAACTTGAAACTATATTGAGACCGCTGGATCATCAAAGCATACAGGCATGTAGAGAAGGGGGAAATGAAAAGGGAAACAGGGGAATGAGATAGGGTAATTAAAAAGAAATGCAAAAGGGCTGCTATTTCTAATGAGGATGTACAGTGTTGCAGGGGAATGTCCCTCCAAACCTAACAAGGAAAACAAGCCGAATAAACTATAAAATCAGTAAGTTTAGGCCATCAAAGAATCAGGCCCAAAGCAATTGAATAAATTAAAATCCAACATTTGACAAACCTCTCTCAGGATATGTAGCTGCTTTCATTTTTGAAATGTGGGAGGAGGAATTCACTAAAGTAAAAATAAAGCGGCTGAACTTTTAAATTTTTAAATGCTGAATGTGGGCTGGGCGTAGGAGTTTACAATTTCTAGGAGTCCTAGATACAAGAGGAATCTTTGCTCTCTCCTCATCTTCTTTCTCATTGGCCTTCACTTGAGTGAGAGCCCATGAGAAAGGTCAGGGTTAGGTCAGGAGAAATGAGAAGTGCATCTTATGAGGAGCAGGCTCACCAAGTCTGCTATAGTCTCCATGTGCCGATGAGAACTAAGAGAAATGCTTCTGCATTCGGGGACTCATGTTCAACACGCAGCAGAAGCAGTCCACCTCAGGAGAGATCCCCACTGCCCCCATCTGAGGTTCACTGACATAAAGCTGAGGCAGGGTATGGTGGTGGGGAGGTTGAGGAGAGCTGAGATTTCCTGTCAAGCCCGCTTTAAGTTTGAGGGCAGGCAGAATGGAGAGAAACCAAAGGCACCCTCCCCTGAGTCTCTGTCTGTCTTCCTTTGTGGGGGGAGAAGACAGTTGAGACAGAAGCTTCCAAGCCACAGGTGCAGAGACCCTGTTGAATGAAGTCTGAAGATGGAGAAGGAATGGGTGTCACCAGTGTCCTGAGGGGTTAAGATCAGAACTGGGAGAAATCTGACAGGCACTCTGGGCCCTTGCTCTTAAGAGTACCAGGAAGTGTTCTTATGCCACTGGGATAGGAAAAAGATTGCTGAGATACACCTCTGGGACATCTGAAAGCAGAGTATGGCAACTAAGACAAAATCTGCTCTCCCTTAGACTGCAAAGTGAAGTTTCTAATTCTCCTTTCAACATTTAAGCCTGTGGTGAATTTAAACACCACCAAAACTCTGGTGCATTGTACTAGTTTGATAGATGTGGTGTAACAAACAACTCTAGCCTGAGTGACTTAACAGAAACAAATTTTCTCATGATTTTGAAAGCTGAAAGATTGAGATCAAGGTGTCATCAGAGTTGGTTTCATCTGGGGCCTTTTTTCTTTGGATCATAGATAACAGACTTCACCATCTGCCTTCAAATGGTTTTCCTTCTATGTGTTTCTGTGTTCAGATTTCCTCTTCTTAGAAGGATACTAGTCATAATGAGACAGGATCCAGCCTAATGAGTACATAAAGCCTAACGTAGCTATTTAAAGACCCTTTATTTAATCACAATCATATTCTGAAGTACTAGGAGTTCGGATTTTGACATATAAATGTTGAGGTTACACACTTTAGTTTATAATGTCTATGTAAACTGTTCTGACTTCCAGTCCAAACAAGAAGTGTACCCTTTTCTGTGTATAACTATTACTCATCTCAGTCCTTATTTTTTCATATGATCAATCCCAAAATTACAATGCATAAGAAAATATCCTTTTTCAAAGGAGGAAAGAATAAATAGAAGGAGATCCAATACATTGCAATTATCAGACTGGATTTTTTTTTTAATTTTTTAATTTTTTATTTATTTTTTTTTATTAATTGGAGGCTAATTACTTCACAACATTTCAGTGGGTTTTGTCATACATTGACATGAATCAGCCATGGAGTTACACGTATTCCCCAATACAGACTGGATTTTAAAACACCTCTAATAACACGGACGTAGAGAATGGGCTTGTAGAGCAAGGGAAGGAGAGAATTGGGCAAATTGATGTAGTAGCATTGACATATGTGCAATATCATGTGTAAAATAGATAGCTGATGGGACACTGCTATGTAACACAGGGAACCCAGCCTGGCACCTCTCTGGGAGGGGTACAAGAGGCTCAAGATGGTGGGGGTGTGTGTGTATATATATATATATATATATAGGACTGATTTGTGTAGCAGAAACCAACACAGCATTATAAAGCAGTTACCTCCCGTTAATTTTTTTTAATACCTTTAATATAGTAAGAAATTTTCTTGAGCAAAGGACGACATATGTGAGCAGACAGGGAATTTCAGCAGACAGAAACTACCAAAAAATCAAATGTGAATGCTAGAAACAAACAAAAAATACTGCATTGGAGTTAGGTAGTTCTTGTGATCTTATCAGTAATCTAACACATGAAATAGTGATTCTGGCCAACATTGAGCAATATATATTTTCTAGCTTAAAGCATAGGAAGAAATATAACAGAGTGACTAGTTTCTGTAAGACTATGTTTAATTAGAGTCCCAAGATGTAAAAAGAAAGAGAATGAGAGAAGAAATACTTGAATAAAAATTGATAATTTTCCAACATTAGTGAAAAACATCAAACCACAGATCAGAACACTAGAGAACTTCAATCAGTGTAAATTCAAAGAAAAACATACCTCCAATATCCTAATCAAGCACTGAAAATCAAAGATAAGAAAGAAAACTCAAAGAGGCAACCAGAGAAAAAAAAATATTAAGTATAGGACAACTGATGCAAATGATGCTGTTTTTCATCAGATGCAGTGGAATCCATGAAATAGCAGAATAGCATATTTAAAGTTCTGAAAGATAGATCTGGCAACCTAGAATTAACACCTCACAAAAATATTTTTCAGAAAAGAAAGTGAATTGAAGACTTTTTTTATAAATTAAAAAAGCCAAAATTTTCTCTGAGTTTTCCATTACAGATATGTTAAAATTAAAAAGAAAATAAAAGATTCTTCAGGCTCTTGGAAAATGATAGCAGATATGTATCTGATTTGCTTTTAGGTGAAGAATACCTTAAAGATATGAAATACATACATATGAATATATATATACAGAAATAGGTATGCATGTAATATATGCATATATTTTATATAATACATCGATGTTAAATATATTATCTATCTAGTTAGACATCTATGTGACTAAGGAAAAATAATAGCAATATAGTATGTCTCTAACATCTATACAAGTTAAACATATTATAGTAAGAGTACAGACGATGGGTGGATGCTAATTTGAAATATATGGTTGTAAGGTTTTTATGTTGTATTTTTATAACTAGACAGTGATAAATTAAAGATGCATAACCAAAGTGAACAGAGCAAGGCATTTATATGGATTGAATTCTTTCATCTCCCCAAATTCAAGTCCTAATCCCAGTATCTCAGAATGTACCTTTCTTTAGAAACAGCATCATTGCAAGTGTAACTAATTACAGTGAAGTTCTATTGCAGTAGAGTGGTCCCTTAATTCAATGTGATTGTGTGCTTAGTCAACCATGTCCGACTCTTTGCAACCCATGGATTGTAGCTCACCAGCCTCTTCTGTCCATGGGGATTGTCCAGCAAAGTATACTGGAACGGGTTGCCATGCCCTCCTCCAGGGGATCTTCCCAACCCAGGAATCGAATGCAGGTCTCTCGCACTAAGGCGGATTCTTTACCGTCTGAACCACCAGGGAATCTATATAAAAAGGGGAAATTTGGACACTGACAGGAACCCTGGAGAATGCCATTTGAAGATGAAGGTAGAAATCACAGTGATGTTTCAACAAGCCAAGGAACACCAGGGATCACCAGCAAACTACCAGAAGGAGGGAAAGGACATAGGACAGACTCCCTAGCGAACTAATGAAGGCACAAATAAAAAGTCAGTAGAGAAGATAAAATGGGATACTAAAAATATTTGGTTAACACATGCCCAAAACAAGAGAGGAAGGAGAAAGAGGAAAAAAGGAAGAGAGAAACAAAATACAGATTGCATGAAACAAAATCAAACACCTGAATAGTGAATTAAAATAAAATGGTGCAGTAATTGCAATGAAGATAAATGGACTCCAATTAAAAGGTAGAAATTGCCAGACTGGATCATAACAGTTTGTCAGATTCTTGTAAAAGTTAACATGTATCAACTTTATGACTGAGTAATTCCAATCCGAAGTATTTATCTATGAAAAATGAAGACATCTATCCACAAAATTACTTGTATACAAGGATGTTCATACTAGATTTTTTGATAATAGCCAAAAACACGAAATAGCCTACATGTTTATCCATAGGAGAATGAGTAAACAGACTGTGGTATATTGCTGGAATATGAGATTACTCACTGATAAAAGGAACAAACCACTGATGGATGCCACAGAAAGTAAAACTCTGAAAAACATTGTTGAGTAAAGGAAACAAGCCTGCTCAATATATGCTGTTTGATTTCATGATTAAAGAAATCAGAAGAGTTTTTTGTTTGTTTGTTTTATATGTGTGTTCCAGCAGCATGGGGATGCAGTGAGAAAGGCATATGTGGATCCTGGGGTAATGTGAATAACCCATGCTTCATAGTGGTGTGGGTTAGGTGAATGTAGACATATGCCAACATTGATTGAAATACATTTAAGATCTCTTTATGTATACAACTTGAAAAAAATAATTGTAATATGAAGCACATTTACTTATTTGGCATGCAGTCAATTTTTACTTGACTTTATCCTGAGTGAACAATGTGAACTATGTTTTAATCCAGTTACTATTATCTCTGCTAGGGCTTCCTGGGTAGCTCAGATGGCAAAGCGTCTGCCTACAATGTGGGAGACCTGGGTTCGATCCCTGGGTTGGGAAGATCCCCTGGAGAAGGAAATGGCGACTCACTCTAGTACTCTTGCCTGGAAAATCCCATGGACGGAGGAACCTCGTAGGCTACAGTCCATGGGTTGCAGAGTCAGACATGACTGAGTGACTTCACTTTCTTTCCTTCTCTTTCTACTACTACCACAAATATTTAATATAAATGTTTATACTGAGTTTCAGTTTACAAAGTTTGACTCGGGCTTCAAAATCACTCCATCAAAATCACTCCAAGGTAAACAGGAAAGGCTCAGTATGATTATCCCTGTTTTATAGAGGGGATGATGTCACTTATGTTTATTTATCCAGAATCAGTGAGATGATCAGTGGGCAAAATAAATCTTAAATGAAACTATTTTGACGCTGACTCATTTCAGTGAATTTCTTCTACTGAAAACATAATTGAATGTAAATTGAGTTCCTCCCCCTCTCAACTCTCACTTGACCTGCCTGCTTATGTTTCATTTATGTAAAGTAGTTCTCTTGGAGCACTGAGTGCCAAAGGGCTTGGTAGCTTATTGCACAGATTCTGTGTTCTAGGACTTCCCAGGTGGCTCAGATGGTGAAGAATCGGCCTTCAATGCCGGAAACCTCGTTGTCCTAAGTCACCCATATGGCACCTCTGTGTCCCTGAATCAAACCTAGTTATTGAAAACAGCCAATGACAAGATTGAGATTATTTTGTTTGTGTGTGTAACAGGTTTAGAAGCAGAAGAAATGCCAACTCAATATGTCTTTGTACTCTATCTATATGTTTTTAACCGTATTTTTTTCTGTTACCTCCTTCCTCAACCTCCCCAAGGCTGTTAGATGTGTTGTGATAATTTTTTTTTAATATTTATTTATTTGGCTGCATTGGTTCTTAGTTGCAGCACTCTACATCTTCCTTGTGTCGTGCAGGATCTTTAGTTGTGTAGCAGTAGCTCTAGTTGTGGTGTGTGCGGGACCTCAGTAGTTGCAGTACGTGGGCCTAGCTGCTCCACAACATGTGGAATTCTAGTCCCGTAACCAGGGGTCGAACCCATGTCCCCTACCTTGCAAGGCAGACTGTTAACCGCTGGACCAGCTGGGAAGTCTCTGTTGTGATGATTATTAAAAGATGTTGTTGACACGTTAGGTCTTAACAAGTTTCTTAAGAGAAATGTAAAACTTTGGAATAATGTTTAATGTTGTATGGGAATAATGCATATCTTAGTAAGTAAAATGATGTGCACAATTTAAAAAAAATGGAAAATGTATCTCCCAAAGTAGTATAAACCATTACTGCTGTGTTCCGAAATCAGTCATCAAAACTTATATACTGGTGAGAGCATAGAAAGGACATTTCAAGAGTTACATTTGTAACTCAAAACAGGAAACAGTGAATATAAATTAGAATCTCCCTGGAAAGTAGGTTTATCATGCAAAATAGGACAGTTTCATTAGGGGGATTTATTTTACTCAATTAATAAAATATAATATCCTGCTGAAGACAATGGCTGAGCAAGTATAAACTGGTAGCAGAGAGGTCATAAAATCTCATTAAAAAGGATTTTTAAATTGTAGTCTCAGTAGTGAGTTAAATTAAAGAAAATGAGTCCAGATATTTCTCACCCAGAATTATGTGTTCATAACCATAATTTTTAAACTTTAGTCATAGAGGCCATATTAAGTTCTAATTAATATTGACCATTTTTCTCAAATAATTTTAGTATCTATCTAGATTTCTACTTAGCCTTTCATGTTACAGATTACATAAAAAAACAATTGAGACCATCTGTATTTCACAGAGGCTAACGGGTACTCCATGCTCATTAAAGGAAAATGGAATTGTTTGAATAAATTACTTCTGACTTTACTCCTGACAGCTGGAATCTAAAGAACAGTTCAGAGTGTAATATCCTTACCTCCCTAGGCAAAAAGTGGTCAGAATAGTTAAACCTCTTTTTACTTTCTCTTAACTTACTACTTAGAATCATTTAAACTCCTGTGATCAGATAATCAGATCGTTATCATGCTGCTGCCACCAAATAAATCTATTCAGAAAGCAGAATATGAAAGAGAAAAAAATATGTCTTCATTTTGTATAGAAAAAAAGTAAAGGAAATAGTAATTACAGTGACTTTTTTTTTAGCAGATGTCATCTTTTGGGAATAAGTTACATAACAAATCCTTCTGCCACTGACAGTATCCATTGGAGGATACTTTTGCCTTCTGTAGTGTGAACTAAGATGGTTAATGCTACCCCGCAGAAGATTGCTGTTATATAGTTAGCCATAATTGCCTTTTTAGGGCACACAGTTTCATAAAGTGGGCCTTTAGGAACAAACCCTGGTTCACTGTATTCTCCGTATGACCATATAGTTGTGACAGTGTCTGTCATACACTTTTTAAATCTATTTGTCCATATCCATGTCTTCTCCATAGCATAACTCTGGGTGTGAAAATTCCTTTTTATTAATTTATCAGTTATAGTGATCTCTGTCAGAACTTTGTGACACATACTAGATACAGTTTTTATTTGTATGTGACACTTTTTCTTGAAATAATATTGATTTCCACCAGTCAGTACCTAGAAAAAGATACCATTTTTATAGGTCATTGGGTATCATTATCATTCTTGAATTCTGCTTGGATGGGCATTTTTTTTTTCCCCTCAGAAAAACAAAAATGTTTCATTTTTCTAGAATAAATTTGTTTTCCTTTGTGAATTAACCAGAGTTTGACAAAGCTGTTTCATTTTCTGTTTAACTATTCGTATTTTAGATTAATGAATATAGATCTTTTAATTTTTTTTTTAAATTTTTTAAAAACAGGTTTAGGTTAACAAATCAAGAGGAAGGTTCAGAGATTTTCCTTATACCCACTCATATCCCCTGTGCTCCACAGCCTCCCTATTATCAGCCTCATTCACCAGAATGATACTTTTCTTTTTTTTTTTTTGTAATTAAGGGTGAACCTACACTGATTCATTATATTTATTCATAGTCTATAGTGTGCTTTAAAGTTTCCCTTTGGTGTTATATAATCTATGCACTTGGACAAAAATATACTGACATACATGAATCATCATAGTATCATAAGGAATATTTTCACTGCCCTAAAAGTTCTTTGTGATCTTCACACCCACCCCCACCAGCAACCACTGATCATATTTTTTATTATCTTTATAATTTTACCTTTTATAGAATGTCATATAGAATCATACTGTATGTAGCCTTTGCCAATTGGCTTATTTTATTTAGTCATCCACATTTAAGGTATTTCCACATCTTTTCCTGGTTTGAGAAATGTTTTCTTTTTATGGCTGACTAATATTTATCATTTGGATTTGCGAGAGTTTGTCTATTCACCTAACGAAGGCCATCTTGAGTGCTTCTGAGTCTTGGCAGTTATGAATAAAGCTGCTATATTCATCTGTGTGTAGACTTTTGTGTGGATGTAAGTTTTCAGTTCAATTGAGTAATTATCAAGGAAAGTGATTGTTGGATCCTCTAGTACGTTTGTTTTGTAAGATACTGCCTAACTGTCTTCCAAAGTTGGTTATGAGTTTGACATTCCTACCAGCAGTGTATGAGAGTTCCTTTGGCTCCACATTAGTGTTCCCCGTGTTCTGGTTTTTGATCATGCTAATATGTATGTAGTAGTATCTGGTTTTATTGTTCTCTAGTGACATAGGATGCGGAACACCTTTTCATATGTTTATTTGCCATCTCTATATGGTCTTTGGTGAGATTACTTTTATGATTTTTGGCTCATTTCTTAAATTGTGTTGTTTTCAAGAGTTCTTTTATTTTTAGGATGCATGTGTGTGTGCTGCTCCTTCAGTTAAGTCTGACTCTGTGTGGGCCTGTGGGCTGTAGCCCACCAGGATCCTCTGTCCATGGAATTTGCCAGGCAAGAATAGTAGAATGGGTTGCCATGCCTTCCTCAGGGGACCTTCCAGACCCAGGGATCGGACCCATGTCTCCTGCATTGCACGCAGATTCTTTACCCACTGAACCACCTGGGAAGCCTGGTTTAGGATAACAGTCCTTAATCAGATGTCTATTTTTCAAATATTCTCTCCCAGTCCATAGACTGTGTCTTCATTCTCTTGACATCATCCTTTGCAAAACCAAAAATTTTAATCTAAAATTTTGGTGAGTAGGTTTGAAGAATTGGGGGATTAAATCTGTATATATTTTTAAGTAGAAAATAGCTTTAATGAATGATTTCCTGTTCAGCAATGTTGGAATGACACATTACTTTCTCAGATACTCAGTTAATCAAGTTAAGGATTTGTCCCATTACCATTCCTATCAGGTACAGGTATCATTGGTACTAGGAGGGTTTTGTTTTGTTTTTTGATTTAAAAAAAAAAAAAAATCTTTTCCTCTTTCAAGTCTGTGAAGCTAAATATCTAATAAGTTATGTTTCTATTCTCTAATTAGGGGAGAAAAAAACAGTCTAGAATATAAACACTATTGACTTTCACTAATGAAAAAGGGAGGAAAATGAGTAAACTGGTATTCATGAAGTAACCGCTGTGTGCCAGACACCGTTAAGCACCTTCTATATATTATTTCAATTGCTCCCCATCTAAGTCAGGCATTTAGATGAAGAAATTCAGTTTTATTTTTGGAGAAATTGAGACTCATTGAATGTGATAACTTTTAAAAACAGCTTTTCACTGTAAAAGTACTAGGGACATAGTAAGAACGCAGTTTCCTAGGACTTCAGCCTTCTCTTTCCATTATTCTTTATACTATCTTTCTCCCTCTTAAGTAATCCAACTTATAGAAATAATGCCCCCCCCCAAAAAAAACACATTTTAGTCCTTTTAAGTAACCACTTTTAACAATCAGATATGAATATATTTATGAAAATGAGATCTTACTCTATATTTTGCTCTAGATATAAAACAGTTAAAATGGATATTAGCTGTTAAAATAAGTTTTGGAAAAGAATGCTAGTAAAAATAGTGCTATCTAATTTTTTTCTGGCAGTTATATATAGAAGAATCATCACTGACTAGTTAATGAAAAAATCAAATTCATAAATTTCTATAATAATAAGATAACACGATGTATCTTTCTGATATTTTGCATTATATTAATAAGATAAACATCTCTAACTATTTCATCCTTAACAATGGCAATATCTAAATTTGCCAAATAAATTTTTAAAACTTTCGGCCTCTTACTTTGGGCATGTTTATCTTTTATTTGTATGCCTTCAGTTCTCAGTAAATTTATAGGTTCAACTTTCCTTTCTTTTTTTATATTATTATTTATTTTTTAGAGGTTTTTCGTTTCTGAGAATAAAAAGAGGTTGTTTATTTACTTTGTGCAAGGGTTTGACCTTTTGTCACATCTCTTTATTTTAATGATCTATGATTTTTTTTTAAGCTCTAAGCAAAACACAGAATGTCTTTTGAGCTAATGCTAATGATTGGTTTCTTATAATTTTACACCCTTTGTTGTTTAAGATGAAAGTTTTAGAGAAAGTTCAATTCCTTTTTCTTAGATGAGAAAATTAACATATCAATACCATATGTTTTTGACCTGTAAATAGCAAAGTTAGAACCAGAACCAAGCACTCACTAGCTATTATCTCTAAAAGATACCATCTACACACAAACATGAAATTGAGTCCACATCTCACTGCATTCCTTTTACAGAGATCCTTCAGAATTTAGGAGAGAATTGTGATTCTTATTCCAGTAAATGTGGCAAAGATTTACTGATCTAACCTTGTCTAGCCTTAACTGTGACCTTTTTCAGGTTGGACACTTGGAGTTGGAGCTGCAATCTGTTAGGTAGTTAGAATAGGGAAAAGGAGTCCAAAATGGCGGTGACTAAAAGAGCTGGAAGGAAAAGCCTGCAAAATAGAACAAAGGAAGGAGTGAGGACCTCAGGTAAAACAAACAGCACTCCTGGCTGGCCCAGTTTACATAGGACAGTCCCAGGGAGAGAGGAACATATAAAAAGAGGAGCCAAAGCTCGCTCGCTCTCTCCCGCGTGCTGGGGCGCTCTTCTCTTCCCGTGCCCTCATGCCTTAAAGATGAATTTTCCTGTTATCTTCTAAACAAAATAGAGCTGTAACAGTGAGCTGTAGCGCTGATTTGTCTAAGAACTATGACACGGTCCATTCGAGACCTGAGAGCTATGACAAAGTCTGTCCAAGACCAGAGAGCTGTGACATGCTGAGGGGGCTTTAATGTCCGTCACTCCAAATCTTTGTTGTGAGCAGACAAAATCCGAGGAGCATACACTCGCCTGACAAATACATTGTTTGGCATCTTTTCCGCCCTTTTAGAACATTATTGTCAATAATTACGTATAGTAAAACCAGCTAAAGGTGTGAAAATGAAGAAGCAACTTAGGGCAATTAAATTTACCAAAAGTAATAAAACCTTTTAATATTTGTCTTAAAAATAGTAAATATATTTGTATATTTTATGTTATCAGGGTTTACAATGGAAATTTATTAAGAAGGATAATCAATGAAATACAATGCTATTTTATAAAGTATAATCAAAATTAGACTGATTCTTACTCAAAATACTACATTTTAAGAAATAAATTACAACTGTTGGGAATATATACTCCATAACTTTAGAAAAAATGTATTGACTAGAAGCACATTATGAGACCTCCAAAAGTTTTATCAGATTCCATATGCAACGATCTTGTAAGCACTCTTTATCTTGTCTGAATTTTCTCTATTTTATATTTTGTAATGATGTATTCCTAAAACTTTCGTAATGGTATATTCCTAAAACTTAAATAGTAAATGCCAATTTTAATGTTTTCATAGCAATGTTTATTTTAAAAATTATGACTACTAGCCCTCATGTTTCTGTGTTTGGCATTTTTATTTTAATATGTATTTTGGGGTTTTATGTTAACTGTTTTCTTTTGTTTAGCAATTTTTTGGGCATAGGTGACTATCAAGTGAAATGAGTAAATAAATGATATTAGTTTGACCTGTATCCTTATCAGTTGAAGAAGATGAATGTGGCTTTCTAACTACAAAGTCATGACGGAGAATATCAGCTATCATCACCTTAACCGTAGTATATAAAATATCAAATAAAATAAACTAAGAAAATAGTGAAAATTAATGCAGCCCCTGTATTTATACATCGGAGAAGGCAGTGGCACCCCACTCCGGTACTCTTGCCTGGAAAATCCCATGGATGGAGGAGCCTGGTAGGCTGCAATCCATCGGTTCTCTACGAGTCGGAAACGACGGAGCGACTTCAATTTCACTTTTCACTTTCACACATTGGAGAAGACAATAGCAACCCACTCCAGTGTTCTTGTCTTGAGAATTCCAGGGACAGGGGAGCCTGGTGGGCTGCCATCTATGGCATTGCACAGAGTCGGACACGACTGAAGCGACTTAGCAGCAGTATATTTATACATGAGTCATCAGTGACCTGGCAAAATCTATGCTGACTGTGGGCAATGTGCAATAAATAATTTTTCAGTTCAGTTAGTTTCTTAGTCGTGTCTGACTCTTTGCAACCACATGGATTGTAGCATGCCAGCCTCCCCTGTCCATTACCAACTCCCAGAGCATGCTCAAACTCATGTCCATGGAGTCAGTGATGTCATCAAACCATCTTATCCTTTGTCATCCCCTTCTCCTCTTGCCTTCAATCTTTGCCAGCATCGAGGTCTTTTCTAATGAGTCAGTTCTTTGCCTGAGGTGGTCAAAGTATTGGAGCTTCAGTTCAGCATCAATCCTTCCAGTGAATATTCAGGACTGATTTACTTTAGGATTGACTGGTTTGATCTCCTTGCAGTCCAAGGGACTCTCAAAAGTCTCAAAAACCACAATTCAAAAGCGTCAGTTCTTCAGTGCTCAGCTTTCTTTATAGTCCAACTCTCACATCCACACATGACTACTGGAAAAACCATAGCTTTGACTAGATGGACCTTTGTTGGCAAAGTAATGTCTTTGCTTTTTAATATGCTGTCTAGATTAGTCATAGCTTTTCCTCCAAGGAGCAAGGATCTTTTAATTTCATGGCTACAGTCACCATCTGCAGTAATTTGAAGCCAAAGAAAATAAAGTCTGTCACTGTTTTCACTGTTTCCCCATCTATTTGCCGTGAAGTATGGGACCAGATGCCATGATCTTGGTTTTTTGAATGTTGTGTTTTAAGCCAGCTTTTTCACTCTCCTCTTTCACTTTCATCAAGAAGTTCTTTAAGGGTATTTTTTGAATACCTAATTGCCTGCTTAAGAAAAACAAAAAGTAATAATAATAAGAAGAAGACAAGAATCAATGACATGACAAAAGATATTTAAATAATATAATCAACTTCAATCAATGTGTTTCTTAAATAAAATTATTTTTTTCCCCACTAATGTTATAGTAGTAAAATATTGGGAGGAAAAGTTTCAGCTTATGCAGGCACTTTGCATATGAGAATGAGGTTAAAAATCTTAGCAACTCATTACTGATCCATTAGAAAGCAGAAATGATTATTTTTTTTTTTGGATCATATTACATGGATAATTGCAATCACCAAACAATGCAAATGGGATGATGAAATGATGAAAACTGATAAATAAGCTAATAAATGTGCACAATGACTATAAATCCTTTGTGTTTAAACTGTTTCCTAAATCACTAAAATACCACTAGTTATATTTACATTATTTATTGAACTGGTAAAAAAAGATAGACTGAATTATTACCGTGTCTTGTCTTTATTTGCTATATGAGAGCACTTCTAATATCCTTATCTAATAGCCTTATCCACCAGCTGCAATTTTGAAAATATGTTCCAACTAGTTGTGCTGTTTACTGCTTCTTACACAGAGACCAGTGTTACTTTGGGAAGGGCTTAAAAGTTGTATTGAGTAATGTTTTAAAATAAATTGTTAAGATAATATATAAGATAATTTTAACAATGTTTTAAAAACAAAACTGTTATTAAAAATATTTGAGCCAAAGTAGGCAATGTAATTGAATTAACTTATTTTTCAATCTTTTTGACAAAGTTTGCATATGCATATTAAAAAGAATTTCCTTAATACCATCTAAAAGAATTGAAAAGTGTATAGGAGAAAGCACAATTTATTCTCTGTTTTGCCAAGCATCTAAGGCGTAGTCTTAGTACAGTTAACTTCAACAGAATATCACAGAATACTGAAATGGTTTTTGTTGTTGCTGATAGTGATTGTGGTTTTTTGTTTCTTTTGTTTTAGATATCAATATATGCATGGAATGCAAAGCTATATACTTTTAAATTGGGGGAAAATTTAAAAGTATTACTTAATGGTGGAATGCTTTGGATTTTAATAAATATGGTTCATCTTATTTTTCACCCAGTCAAAAAGTTAAAGGTAGTTATTATTGCTGAAATCAAAAAAAGAAGGTTCTTTAGGTTGATTCATTGAATAAAGCAGGGGAGATCAAGCAATGACCCTCATTCCAAACTAGGCCTGTTGTAACACAACTTATGTTTTTGATTTTTGTCTGTGGAGGCTTTCTTGCTACAATGACAGAGCTGAATAGTTGTGACACAGCCCACCAATCCCATAAGGCCTGAAATATTTACCACCTGATCTTTAAAGAAAATTTATGCTGACTTCTCAAAGGAATACATACATGTATATCATATTATATATTATCACCATATTACAGTGTATTTTAGAAATCATTTTGAAGCAATGCATTTGGCTACAGAATCTATAAAGTCTTCTAAGATTATCTGTATATGCTTCCATGATCTACAATATTTGTATTTCTGTCATAATTATAATCACCTTTTTTCTTGTAAGAGCATGTTTTATATAATGTCTGCCAATGAAATAATTAATTAATGCTTTAATTAATTACTGAACACTTGCTAGATACAAAAAAGTAAGTACTAATGATATCAAAGTGAATAATTTTGTTCACAATCCACGGAGAGAGTCAGAGATAATCTAAATCAACACATGCATTATATGCAATGGGCAAGATGTAGTCAGGCCTGAAGGAAACTCAGCTGTTTACTGCTCTGAACTGCAGGGAGCTCAAGCCTAACTTAAAATGACTTACAGAGAATGGAATTACTCTCTTACCTGAAAAGCCCCAGGTTTAATTGACTTTAGGTCTCTCTTCACCTACGTGTTCAAGTGAAGCCGCCAGAAATCTGTCTTTCTCCACTTCTGTTCTACTTTGTATTGGGCTTCATTTTTAAGTGTTAGCATATTGGCTTTAAGCAGCTGCAGGATTATGTACTTGAACTTTTAATCTCAGTTTTAGGTTACCAGCATTTTTTTTTCCCCCCAGTGTTTTCAGCAAAAATTCCAGGTTTGGATATTATTGACTTCTGTTGGATTGCAAGCCCACCCCTGATTCAGTCAGTGTGACCAGGGAACTTCATTAGGCAAATGTGGATCACTTGTCTAAGTAGACTGAGCTTATGAGCAATGATTCTGCAGAGCAAAATAGTCTGCAGAGCGAAATTGAGATGCTCTTACGGGAGTGAGTGCTAGGTGGACAAATTGATATTGACTGCATTCAGTTAACCTGAAAACCTCTTCTAGGGAAACTTTGCAACAATATGTAACTCTATATAACTAGGATTTTCTTTGTGATATTTTGGGCTAAAAATAATATGATTTTTATATTTGGTCATGTAGAATCAATCAATAGGGAGTAGACTACACTATTTTTTTGGTAAAGTTTGTATTATGTATATCCTGGTGATTAATTAATTTAGAAATTTGAAACATTTTTTATAAGTTTCAATTTTTTAATATCACTGATAACGAAAAATTTTGTAATGAATGTGACTTACATTGATATATATATATATATACATATATATATATATATATATGTACATATAATGTAGGAACTTCTTCTTAGTACCCAAAGTTTAGGAATAAATATAAATACAGCATTTTTATTAGACTGGATTCTCTATTTCATTATTCCCTATGAGGTGAGTTTGAAGTATTTCTGTACTCAGTTGTGTCCAATTCTTTGTACCCTTTGGACTGTAGCCCTCCAGCATCCTTTGTCCATGGGATTTTTCAGGCAAGGATACTGGAGTAAGCTACCATTTCCTCGTCCAAGGAATCTTCCTGACCCAGGGGTCAAACTTGTGTTTCTCCTGCATCTCCTGCATTGCAGGCAATTTTTTTACCTGCTGAGACAGCAGGGAAGCCCAGAAATATTTCCAGGGGAATACATAAGATTGTTAATATACTGTAAGATACATGAAAATTAAATATGAAAATGATTCTAACACTTTTGTAATTCTTAGAATTCTCTTCCATACTCTATTACTTCTTAAAATAAAGCTGATTATGAAATTTATATTACATAGCAAAAGACCTTTATGTATACATATATGAAGAAAACTGGAAAAGAAACTATTTTGAAAATGCAGTTTTTTAAAAAATAATCATGACCTTTTTAAATTAACTGCCTTCCATATACATATATATATATATATATTTGGCATGGCTTTTGCTATCAGCACTATTAATACCTAAAAGAAAGTGTCTTCTTTTTAAGCAATATTATACTTACACTTACTTATACCATATGGTTGGCCTCTTTTACTCCATACAGGAGCCCTGTGAAATGTGAGTACTGTTATCTCTATCATATAGATTAGGAGTTTGAGGCTTGGAGAGGTTAAGTAACTTATATAAACTATAATAGCTGAAAATTGATCTATGATATATTCTCAAGTTTGCATAATTTTTAAGCAAATGTTTTTAATTTATGCAAGACTTCCTCCAATTTAACTGCAAATAGATGGGGAAACAATGGAAACAGTCAAAGACTTTCCTTTTGGGGACTCCAAAATCACTACAGATGGTGACTGCAGCCATGAAATTAAAAGATGCTTGCTCTTTCCCTGGTGGCTCAGATGGTAAAGTGTCTGCCTGCAATGCAAGAGACCCAGATTCAATCCCTGGGTCGGAAAGATCCCCTGGAGAAGGAAATGGCAACCCACTCCAGTACTCTTGCCTGGGAAATCCCATGGACAGAGAAGCCTGGTAGGCTACAGTTCATGGGGTTGCAAAGAGTTGGATACCATGGAGCAACTTCAGTTTCAGTTTGCTCCTTGGAAGAAAAGCTGTGACCAACCTAGACAGCATATTAAAAAGCAGAGACATTACTTTGCCAACAAAGGTCCATCTAGTCAAAGCTATGATTTTTCCAGTGGTCATGTATGGATGTGAGAGCTGGACCATAAAGAAAGCCGAGCACCAAAGAATCAATGCTTTTGAACTGTGGTATTAGAGAAGACTCTTGAGAGTCCCTTGGACTGCAAGGAGATCCAACCAGTCCATCCTAAAGGAAATCAGTCCTGAATATTCATTGGAAGGACTGATGTTGAAGCTGAAACTCCAATACTTTGGTCACCTGATGTGAGGAACTGACTCATTGAAAAAGACCCTGATGCTGGAAAAGATTGAAGTCAGGAGGAGAAGGGGACAACAGAGGATGAGATTGTTGGATGGCATCACCAACTCAATGGACAAGAGTTTGAGTAAGCTCTGGGAGTTGGTGATGGACAGGAAGACCTGGTGTGCTGCAGTCCATGGGGTCTCAAAGAGTCAGACAGGACTGAACGACTGAGCTGAACTGAGCCTCCAATTACCTCTGTCATGTAATTTGAAAATACTTATAATAAAACGATAGTATATATATAAAATCTTCATTCAGTTCAGTTCAGTCATTCAGTCAGAAAAGGAAAGATATACCCATTTGAATGCAGAGTTCCAAAGAATGGCAAGGAGAGATAAGAAAGCCTTCCTCAGTGATCAATGAAAAGAAAAAGAGGAAAATAATAGAATGGGAAAGTCTAGAGATCTCTTTAAGAAAATTAGAGATATCAAGGGAATATTTCATGCAAAGATGCGCACAATTAAGGACAGAAATGGTATGGACCTAACAGAAGGAGAAGATATTAAGAACAGGTGGCTTGAATACACAGAACTATACCAAAAAAAAAAAAAAAAATCCTCATTAGGAAATCTTTTATGATTGCATTGAACATTAATGTGCTTTCTTAGGCTTACTATTAAGTCAAATCAGTATTAACTTAGTTAAATAAAATGAAATAAAAATTAAAAATGAGAAAATATTTTAAATAATCAAAAACACCATTACATTAGGGAAAAATAACCTAAAAACTGAATTGATTTTAGGCAAATGCCTGTCTTTCCTAGTTAAAGCTTTTTTTGCCTCAAGCTTGAGGTGGTTTTTATTTTTTTTATTTTTTTTTATTTTTTTATTAGTTGGAGGCTAATTACTTCACAGTATTTCAGTGGGTTTTGTCATACATTGACATGAATCAGTCATGGAGTTACATGTGTTCCCCCTCCCAATCCCCCCTCCCACCTCCCTCTCCACCCGATTCCTCAGGGTCCTCCCAGTGCACCAGGCCCGAGCACTCGTCTCATGCATCCCACCTGGGCTGGTGATCTGTTTCACCATAGATAATATACATGCTGTTCTTTCGCTACATCCCACCCTCACCTTCTCCCACAGAGTTCAAAAGTCTGTTCTGTACTTCTGTGTCTCTTTTTCTGTTTTGCATATAGGGTTATCGTTACCATCTTTCTAAATTCCATATATATGTGTTAGTATGCTGTAATGTTCTTTATCTTTCTGGCTTTAAGGTGGTTTTTAGTAGCAACTAAGTCCCTCGTTTTTTTCTAGATTGATAGATTCATTCAGAAAAATTTTTAAATCAATTAGTTCTACATGCTGGATGATATGGTAAATTATGAAATAAAAATTAGCAAATTTGACTTCTGCATAAGTCAAGTTTCTAAAGAAGGTTTATTATTTTTTCTTCTTATGGAACTCTGCATAGGCCTGTTATACTGTTGACTTGAATTTAGTTCAAATAAAACACATGTGATATTATGATAGCTTTAAATTTTGAATAAAAACATGTATTTCCTTTAGATTTATGAGATTCTCTCTATATATATGGAATGTATTGTTCTATCTGGTATTAAAAAAAAAAAACCTGCTTCCTTGTTAATGCTAAAATTCAAGATCATTGGTTGACTTGGTCCCAGCTGTTAGGTTTTCTCCAGTGGTTTTTCGTGCATTTTCTTAATCATGTTTTTAATGTTGAAGTAAAGCATTAAGTGTTCACTGTATTGCTAAAAGGATGCTTATCACTTTAGTGAGTCATACATTTCATCTTTCAGCAGACAGATGCACATTTCATGAATGTCCCTCAGTGCTCTCTTTTGGTATGACGACTTATATGTATTATTGTAAGTCAGCATCTTAAAATTCTTTAAAAGATTAGTATGAATCTATAGTTCAGTTTTTTCTCTATGAAATTAAAGTTATATGTGATCATTTGTTGAGTGGAATGACTTGCATTAAGTATACATAAATTGGTTGAAACATATAAAAAGTGTTTCTTGTTACACTTTTTTTTTTTTTCATTTACTGTTGCATGGCAGCCCACTCCAGTGTTCTTGCCTGGAGAATCCCAGGGACGGGAGCCTGCCGGGCTGCCCTCTATGGGGTCGCGCAGGGTCGGTCACAACTGAGGCGACTTAGCAGCAGCAGCAGCAGTAGTGAACTCAAGAAGTCCTTGACAATAAGAATAAATATTTATTGGAACCCGTATCCCTTAATTTTGGAATCTAAATTTTAAAACTGCATATTATAAATGGCAATGTAAATGAGTTATTTTGTCCCTAGGTAAAATTAAAGTTCAGAAAAAGTTTCTTTTATTTTTATCTCACTAGTTTGTAAATTTTGGCAAGTTGAGATGCAGCAGTTATATCCTACACTTCTAGAGTGGGTCTCCATTGATGGGGACAAAAAAGGTCAATGTATAATGTAGAAAAAACAATGAATTTCCTAACTTTTTCTGCCTCGTCACCCAAGTTATACTTGTTAGGTGACTCCTTGTTCACGTCCACTTAGATATTTCAGATTCACTTAACCATTGCTGCTGCTTAACTTTTTTTCCCTACTATTTCTCTCTTTGCTGAATTTCCACTGATTTTCTCCGTTGATGTGCTAGTAATGACAGTCTCCCAGTACTCTTCTCCCCATGTAAAAGCAGCAAACGCATCCTTCAGTTTGCATACATTTGCCAAATGTTGACCCTTTTGATATATTTATAAAAGTCTATTTACTTATCAGGTGAATTAAAATGCTTGAAATATGGTAAGCAGTAAAAAGCATAATTTTTTTTTCACCTTTGCTTCTGTCCATTCTTATACTTTCCTTCAGGCTTCTCCATTTTCTTTCCATCATTTTTATGTAACTTGCTTCTAGCTGAGAACCCTCAATGGGAGTGCCTTTCCCTCAAGCTGAGGAAAGTATTGTTGTGTATAATTAGACCACAGGGAATGCTGCAGAAGGAATCAGCCACCTTCTCCCCTGCTTTAGGGACTGCCTATCATCTCTGCAACATGCTCAGACATTATAACCCTCAAGTGCTAATGCTACAGACATACATATACACCTTATAAATGTTAACTTTTAATTGCATATGTTCAAAAATATATTGCTAGCTGATAGTAACTTTAATCAATACCTGACAGTATGGGATTTTATTCACTTAGGTACTGTCCTCTCTAGAGACCCAATTCTTTAAAATCTGTTGTAAAAATTCTCATTTAACACCAAAACCGAGAAACAAGACTGTCCTTTTAATTCTGTAGCTAACTGACTGCCTCAGCCACTTCTAATATTTGTACATCTAAGAAATGTGAATCTTTCTAATTCTGAAAATGTTTCTTTCTTTGGAGAATGAACAAACAACAAAATCTGGCTATTTGAATGTGTATATTGCATTAGAAATTGTTAAACATTTCATATAATGTATTAGAAAACCAAAGGGTGTATACCCCAGATATGTCTTTTGATATATGAGGTTGAGGTTTATATCTTAATCTCTTTAAGGATAATGGTAAACATTGGAGAACAAGAGAGTCTGTTTAGCAGAGTGATACCTTACAGCAGAATATAGCAGAGGAACAGTGCTTGCTGAAGGACATTGGAGGTTTACCATCAGCTATTTAGAGTTCCTATTGTGTACAGGGGTTTCCCTGGTGACTCAGATGGTAAAGAATCTGCCTGCAATGCGGAAGACCTGGGTTCCATGCCTGGGTTGGGAAAATCCATCCCCTGGTGAAAGGAATGGCTACCCACTACTGTTCTGGCCTGGAGAATTCCATGAACAGAGGGGCCTAGCAGGCTACCATCCATGGGATCACAAAATACACATCAACCCAAAACCAGTGCTTCATATATCATTTTCCTAATGTAGATCTACTATAAATTATGCCCCTGCTTCTGCTCTCTGCTGTCTTTTTAATTTTTTTAATAATTGGAGGATAATTGCTTTATACTGTTGTATTGTTTGTGCCATCCAGCAATATGAATCAGTCAAAAGTATAGATATATCCCCTCCCTCTATTCTCTGCCTTCTTGTGTTGTTCCACCACCAGACGTTTAATTTCCAAAGCTAGAGTCTTCAACCTTGGTTCCTCCCTCCTTTTAAGTCTTGACACTTCAACCAATTATCAAGGCTTTTCAGTTTTGCCACCTCAAGTATATTTTGAATTCACCCATTTCTCCATCTCTGTTATACAATCCCCATGCCTATTGGCCTGTACTTCACAGATTCATTTTCTATAGAAATGTCAGATTAACCTATATCAGAAGTAAGGAGAGCTTATTATTGGATGGACAAAACGTTCATTTGGGTTTTCCCATACTATGTTATGGAAATCCTGAACAAACATTTTTGCCAACCCAATACTTCATTGCTTATAACACATTCTGGGATCTCACTTAACCAAATAGACTGACTCCAGACTCCTTCAATAACTAGCTGGATAATGTGTACACAAATAACAATTTTTCAAAGCTTTGTTTTTGTCATATGCACATGTGTACAAGCCTATTAAGGTCATTGTGAAGATTATTACAAGATAATGCACATAGAGCACTTTGTACAGTGTTGGAGGAAGCGATCGATTCGTGTTAGCTACTCTCCTTATTAACATGTTATACAAAATCTCTGTGTTTGAGCCTCTGTTTGCCTCTCTGACCTCTTCTGTTGTCAGACTGTGTCTTCTACTCCAAGGGCACAAAATGGCTTCTAGGTCTGTATATAGTTTCAATTTTCTTTCTCTTGTCATCTGTCTGAAATGCCTGCTCTTTTCTTCTAGTAATTTCACCAAGGTGACTGTTATTCATCCCATAACACTCAATTCTGATGTCATATCCAGGAAAGCTGCCTTGATATCTGCTGTTCTGTCCCATTAGATATCTGTATTTCCTAGGGCTGTCAAAATAAAGTACCACAAACTAGGTGGCTTAAAACCATGAAAATTCTGTCACTGTTCTGAAAGTCAGATATGCTAAATGCCATGGGTCTGAGGTCCTGGATAGAATCCTCCCTTGCCTTCCTAGCTTCTGGTGGTAGCCATCAAACCTGGTACCCCTTGGTTTGCAGCCTCATCACTCTAATCTCTGCATCAGTTATGGTATGATGTTCTATCTGTGTGTCCAAATTTCCCTATACTGTGATACTGGGTTAAAGGCCCACCCTACTCCAGGCTGACCTCATTTTTCCTAGTTGCATCTGCAACAAGTCAAAGTCCAAATTAGGTCACACTCTTAGGTACTTGGAGATTAGCACTTAAACACATATTTTGAAAGACACAATTCCACCAACAATAGTGACTCTCGGGTGTACTTTCATATCACCTGTCATACAACTGTTTTTGCATTTAACTCATCATGTGTTAATAACCTGTTCATGTATCTATTATAATAGATTTCAAAATCCCTACAGTATGTGCCAAGTCTAATCCCTTTGTCTTCCTAGCACAGGACACATGATAAGCTTTTAATACATGTCAATTAAGTAAGCATATTATTGTTCACTGTTTAAAAATAGGTTTTGTGATCCAAAAGATTACAAGAGTTGATAATGTCACATAATACCTAATAATCTGATTTTTTACTTTCTCATTACTACAAAGAGAAAGAACATAGAAATACCTTGAATCAGAAACAAAGAGAATATAGTTCTTTTCCCTGGGTCCTCATTGTTAGTGTAACTTTGGGGAAAATATCTAATTACTTCATGCTTATCTATAAAATATAAATGAAAGAAGTTATAACTTACTGATTCATTTTCAGGCATCATACGCTTTCCCTTCCAGAACTGTCAGAAACTTAATTTAATCAGAAAGTAGAGTCTACTTATGAAGAGACTGAGGTGTCATATTTAGTTCAAAATCTGAAGGAAATGAAGGGCCATGAAAGGCAAGTAAGGATTATGAGAAAAGCTGAGATAAAGCAGCAGTAGTGAATCCAGTTAAGAAGGGATGCTGGAGATGGGGTAGAACACACAGGTATGGGGCTGATTAAATGCTGGGAAGGATGAGAAAGAGGTTAGGAAGCAGTGTTGAATGAATTTTTGAACCTGTTATCAAATGGCAGATATCATGATATGGATGTGTGAGTGTGCTCAGTTATTTCTGACTCTTGTGCCTCCATGGACTATAGCCCACCAGACTCCTTTGTCCTTGGAATTGTCTCCTTTGTCCAAGAACACTGGAGTGTGTTGCCATTTCCTATGCATATGTTAGTCGCTCAGTCATGTCCAAATCTTTGTGACCCCATGGACTGTAGCCTGCCAGGCTCCTCTGTTCATGGGATTCTTTAGGCAAGAACACTGGAGTGGGATGGCATTCCCTTCTCCAGGGAATCTTGCTGACCCAGGGATCAAACCCAGATCGCCTGCATCACAGGCAGATTCTTCACCATCTGAGACACCAGGGAAGCCATTTCCTACATTGAAATCTAAAATTTTACAATTCGGTAGAATGATATTTTTGAAAATATAAGAGGTTTTACATGCCTTTCTCTGTAAATGCGTACCTCATTGAGACCACTACTGAAGTTATTATGCCCTGTAATTATAAATCATTTACGTTTTCCTCACTATTCCCCACTTCATGTCTTTCATATAGGGAGGTGAAGCCCTGTAACAGTTGTTTTATACATGAGTGGAGTAAAACTCAGAAGGATAAATGGTTTGCTTGCATAATTGTTACTTTGAAAATAGTCTTTTAATTTCATTTTTTTTCTTAAAGCTTATATGTAATTTTAGTCTTACTTTCCCCAACTTCATCTACATGTTTATTTCCCTTAGCAACTAATAATCATCAACTGTTTCTTAATCATTTTCTGTCTTCATGGATTATTCTATAACTGTTTAAAATATCGTGTGTTTTTGGAGATGGGTAGGGTCTTCAAATGCAGCACAATCCTCCAAACCCAAACTAAATAGCTTCCTAATTTTGTCCCCATTAATGAAGAGTATTTTAATTAAACTATTCATGAAGAAGATCTAATAGCGCAGTGATATAAATAACTTTTTTTGACAGAACAGAAGTGAAGTGCACAATGCTAAGTGGCTTCTTTCTTCTGAGTAACTTTCTACATTGAGCCAGCTGTTCAAAAATGAAATTGTGAGGTTTGGACATACAGCGCTTTGCTTGGTTGTCAGAGAATTTGTTTCATTTTACTTGGAATTCCAAAGTGAAGGCTTTGTAGAATTCATTTATTTTGTTTTTATATTTGCAATATTTTCTTACATTTTTTAAGATTAATTATCATATATCTTTGATTCAGGAATCCAGCATTTATGAGTACCTAAACCATCCTGTGTTATATATTGCATTATCCTATATAGTATCTATTTTGAGTCTTTAAATAATCACAGATTATAGTTACAAATATGTAGAAAGTGAGACCCTGAGAGATTACATATTTTGTCTTGTTTTTCACCATAGTATATGTTCAAAGATAGGCTTCTGAGCTTACTTCTAGGATACTTTCTATATTGCTAATGGTATCTAAACTCTTGGCTGTGAACTTTTTAAGTACCTTAAAATTATTCCACATTTCAAGCATTCTCCATAATCTGAAATCTTCCTTTGTGCAATTTGCATATTTTCACGTGTGTATAAGATTATTTGACTAATGTAATATAAATACATCTAAAAATAGTAAAAATAAAGTGATCACTTCCCATGGTAGATTTTTTTAATCAAAAAACAATGAAACCACAATTACTATTCTATAGTAGAACAGAATTTTTCTTTAAAAGGAAGTCTATATCCTTGAAAAAAATTGGAAACCATTGGCTTTCATCATAACATTCTCTTAGTTAAGTGCTGTATTTGAATAATAAAAAGTCTAGTTCATGGTAGGCACAAAGTTGGTATCATAAAGAACTGTTTTTATTGTGTGTTTATAAATATTTATAAATATCTTTCTCTAAACGGAAGCAATTCTTAAAGAGCAGTGTAACAAATGTTTAAGTTTATTTATATTTACTGATTTTTTATCTCTCAAGTTTAAGACATAAAGTAATAATCATATGTTTCATTACAAATATTTTAGAATTGTGCCTTATGCATTATATTACATATTTTATTTCTATTTCATATATGTGATTTCATATTAATAAAGGATGTTAATAAAACATGCATTTAATCTTTTTGGGTTCAATAACACAAAGTACTTTCACTTAAACTTCAAAATGTGTAGATTATTTGTGAAATATCTATCTATCTATCTATCTGTCTGTCTATGATCCTAAATGCAAAAAGAAACACCAAATGCCAGTCATTCAAAATGGCAACCTGGAAACCAAGAAAATAAATAAATTGTGTTTGTCTTTTGCTTACTATCTTTAAAGGAAAACTATGATACCAGATTTTTTTCTTCCCTTTTGCTTTTACTGCAAACCTTAAATTATTGGTGACTTTCCCAACCATGCATAAATTATGAATCATATATCTCAGATAATCACTGTGTTGGATTGAGTAGTATAGTCCACTTGAATATATTTCTCTCATATATGGAATAAGGACCACAACTTTCAAAGGACAAATGTGAAAAGTCCCTGAACACAATGAATACCTTTAAAGTTGTCAAAAATTGTCATCATAGTCATTCTAAGATGAATCAACTAACACTGTTATCATCTTAAGTTCCTTAGGAACTGTTGCAGAGATTATCCAGTTGTGAAGGATATGTATAAGCTTTCCAGACATGTGGCAAGATAGGTCTTTATTATGCCAGAGTTTCTAGGTGACCTACACCTGTACATTATCTCTAGAAAGGCTATTTCTCCCCTCAATACTAAAAAGAAATGCAATGTTTTAGAGGAAGAGAAATGTACAATAAATATTGGAGAAACTTTGTTTATAGAAATATAACTTAAGAAATTAAAAAACGTTTGCTTCTTGGAAGAAAAACTATGACCAAACTAGACAGCATATTAAAAAGCAGAGACATTACATTGCCAACAAAAGTTCATCTAGTCAAAGCTAGGGTTTTTCCAGTAATCGTGTATAAATGTGAGAGTTGGACTATAAGGAAAGCTGAGCATCGAAGAATTGATGCTTTTGAATTGTGGTGTTGGAGAAGACTCTTGAGAGTCCTTTGGACTACAAGGAGATACTACCAGTCAATCCTAAAGGAAATCAGTCCTGAATATTCACTGGAAGGACTGAAGCTGAAGCTCCAATACTTTGGCCACCTGATGCAAAGATCTGAGTCATTTGAAGAGACCCTAATGCTGGGAAAGATTAAAGGCAGGAGGAGAAGGGGAAGTCAGGGGATGGTTGGATGGCATCACTGACTCAATGGACAAAAGTTTGAGTAAACTCTAGGAGTTGGTGATGGACAGGGAGGCCTGGTGTGCTGCAGTCTGTGGGGTCACAAAGAATCGGACACGACTGAGTGACTGAATTAAAACTGAACTTAAGAAAGCTATAGGTGGCATTACATAAGATTTTTGGAGTTAAAATTTATCAGAATATGAAGTAGTTAGTATGGATAGTCCTAAAAAAGTTGTCATTTTACATGAATTTTATGTACACTTTGAAGCATAAATATTCACTTTGAAATATTCACATGAAACAGTAAATATTCACTTTGTTTTAAAAAGCACAATATCTCTTAAGAAATTGAGAACTCACACTTATTTCATATCTCATTGTTAATCACTGTTGGGGCAGATCCTTTCTAGATATTCCCTAAGTTTATGCATATATTTAACTAACTATACACATGTTTAATGTTTTTATTTAAAATGTAAATCTAGAGGTTTTGTTTTTTATTCAGATTAGTGAAGGAAGAGTTGCTTTACCATTAAATGCCGTCTAGCGTCCCACAATAGGCATGCATTTTAATATATTTAACCAGAGTGTGTACCTTCGAATGCACATACTATATGCATGCATTCAAAATAAACTGTTGTGTTTTAAATTTGAAAAAAAGACTTATTTTTATGTCCCAATATTTTTTATAGCTGTGCTGAAGACTTTATAATATTTTAAATATGAGATGCTTTTCACTAAAGAAGGAATCTTGAGACACTGGTATATCTATATGCTTGCTTGTGACAAACCCATCATCACTAGCAACCACAATTTATCCCATCTTCTGTTAAGTGGCTAGTGTATCAAAGGAGACTGCTTGCCTCTCTAACCCTCTGATGATGAACCCTCACTGGGTAAAACCAATCATGTGGATTCCCCTTGTGTGACTGTTTTAGGCATAGGCATTTTTTTCATTTGGACCATTGTTCTTTAAGGGCTGCCTATGGAGTGACTTTTGGTGTAGAACATCCTTACTCTTAAAATGAGACACAAAGTAGGAACTTTACTTTTTTGGATTTAACTTATTCATGTAAGAACTACAAAGACAGTGGCCATTTTAAGACCATAGGACATAAATCCAAGAAAATTTCACAGAATCCAAGTCAGAGCCATGATGTTGTATGTTCAGTGTTAAATCTCTGAATTAATGAACTTGAATCAATTCATCTTCCAAATTTAATATGTGAGATAATACAACCCTTATTTTTAAGCTACTTTAATTTATGTTTGCTTTTTTTTTTTTTAACAGTCTAAAGTATTAGGATTAAAGTAGAAATGTCCTTGCATTTATCTTGTACTTATTGCTTCCTGGAAATACCTTAATTCAAAACAGGTAGGGTGTACACTATAGAAGAGTCTCTGTCTGAGGTCATCACTGGACCTAATTCAAAAGAGCCAGCCCAACTAGGTCAGGTACCAGAAAGGAGAGATGAAGCATCTTAGAGGAGACAGACCTGTCAGAATTAGTGGTCTTCAGAAACTGGCACATGTGGGCTTTCTTTCACAGTTTATTATACTGCACCATGTATATTATACTTACAATCCATAAAGATGGCTAAAATTATTTTTGTGTAATATAAATCTTACTCTTGCACTCTTCAAAAAGTCCATGTATGAGGACAGATAGACATGAAAGTTTATTTCTGCTGTATATTCTCCTTTGGAAGTCTTTTTATATGTATCCTAAAGTAGGCATGTGCACACATATGTGCAAACATACACACAAAGTTATTCATTTGCTTTTATTTGGCACTTCATTGAAAGCAAATGTGAAGAAATCAAAGACATTTTTCTGAGCTCATGTTGTTCCTTTCATGGGCTTTCATGTTAACTGATTTCAGGAGCCACCATTAGTAAAATACCATTTCTTTGATTTTCTTTCTCTGGATTAGATTTTATTCCTTTTTATTTTTATCACACATAAATAGTTTGATCTGAAAATATTACACATTGAGAAGACAAAAGACTAAACTGAATTAGTGTGACGTCTCTAGTCTTAGTCCTTTCATGGCAGCTAGGATGTTCCTGTAGCTCGGGGGAGAGAAGAATGCTTTGCCGCACTGACAGGAAGTGTAACCAATTATGTCTGTTTTTAACTTTAAAAAAAGAAAATCTGTCGGCAAAGTAAACATTGTCTTCAGTAAGAAAAATACATACATGCAAATATTGTTCCTCTTTTAGAAGAAAACAAGTTATACATCCATTTACTATACTTTAAGAGAATGGATTCAGACACACACTGATTTATTCGGTTAACCAAACATGCAACTTCAAAAATGTTCAGTTCTGATATGCTGCTGCAAGTAGATGGTTAATAAACTAATACAGAGGCAATTCCAATTACTTTTAAATGAGAAGTTTGTCATAATTCTATATACCCATTGTTGTAGCGTTCAGCTAGTACTAGAAGATTACAGCTTAGAAATCACTGGCACATAACTCAGAACTGAAATGCTCTTCCAAGCAATGCTTGTGAGCATGTTAATTTTAAATGTACATTTCCATTATTGTGAATGCATGCTTCTATGAATTGTATTCATGTCTGACATAGTTAATCATTTTGTTTTTGGAATGGGCTCCATAAATATTCTGTGGATGCTGACTGATGATTATGATAATTTGTTCTATCAAATATTACCCAGAGATGTGTGGAATATTTGGTAATTGGACTTCCTTGCAAGATTACTGCATTTTCAAATATATTTCTGAATTTTCAGAATATTATTAATATTACTAAGGCAATTTGAAAAAAAAATTCCCAGTAATAAACCCTTAAGGTTCATAAACTTGTTCATACTATAGTAAGACAATCTGACAATTTTTCTTTTTTAAATTGCCACAGCAATAGTTTAGAGCACAGGCAAATAGTATCTTTTTAGTGCAGTAGAAAATTAGTATATTAGATTGAATTTTGTCAAACTAAAACTGTTTACTTAAGTCTGTAAACATGAAATAGTCACTTTTTAATTTATTCATGTAAAGGTATAATAACACTGAAAGATGAATTAATACATCAGTTGGGTTTTATTAATAATTTCTTAATGTTTGATATTTCACATTTTATGAAGTTTTATTTGTGATATTTTATACTTTCACTTTTTACTTTCACACATTGGAGAAGGAAATGGCAACCCACTCCAGTGATCTTGCCTGGAGAATCCCAGGGACGGGGGAGCCTGGTGGGCTGACGTCTATGGGATCGCACAGAGTCAGACACGACTGAAGTGACTTAGCAGCAGCAGCAGCATACTTTATGAAATAAAAAAATTGAAACAATGACCTAGTTTCTGTAAAATGCTTTAATAATTGCCTTTGTTGGTCAGGCAAACCTAGCTCAGCTTCTCACATCTATTGCAATAAGCTTTATCCACTGAAAATCCCATTGTGATCCAAAAAAAAAAACAAGCATAACAAGCATAAGATGATGTCTTTTAGCCAAGCTGTAATCAAAATGTTTGTTTGTACTGAAACTTTATGTATGTAACTATAGGCCTATGCATCCTTTTAATAAATAAAACTGTATATTATGGAAACGTTAAACATCTTGGCTCTACTAAACAGGCTCTACTATAATGACATGCATCTTCCTGAGTAAGACTTCTATAAAGTGACTGCTGCAGGAAGCAATTTCAGTGAGTCTTTTTGCATAAATGCTTATGGTAGGCTGCATAATACCTCTTCAATGGTCTTGACATCCTTATTCCCATAACCTGTGAATTTTACTTTATATGGATAAAAGATTTTTATGTATGCATCAATATTAAGACTTTTGAGGTGGAGGCATCAGGATTATGGAGGTGGGCCTTAAGTATGATCACAGTGTCCTTATAGAGCGAAGCAAGAAGGTCAAAGACGGAAGAAGGTAGTGCTGTGTCAGAATCAAGGTGAAAAAGGTGATGTGGTGTGGGGCTACAAGCCAAGGAATGAGGGCAAGCCTCTAGAAACTGGGGGAAAAATAAAGCCAGAAAACAGATTCTCCTCAGAGCTACTATGGAACCAATCCTGCCAACACCTTTGTCTTAGTTGTAGAAGACTATTTTGGACTTCTACCACTAGACCTATTTTGTGGTAATTCATTCCAGAAGCAACAAGAAAACTAACACAGTATCTTAGTCTCTGTGGTGCTCCTCACTCCTCATTTTGGTCATGTTTTTACTTGCTGTGTCATATCACATCTCTAATGTAAAGAATGTGAAATAAAATACAAAAATACAAAATATGAATGACTTGGGGTTAAAGAATTACCTTGTGAATCATAGAACTTGATTTATATTCATCATCACAGTGTCTTCTGTAAGACATTACAATACTTTTAGTTTATGATTTAGAATCAATGTTCTCAAATATATAAACAGTAAATAAGGACCTTATCACTTTTGTTGCTCCTTTTTTAAAAAATTTTTGTTGATTATTCAGTTTTATTTATTTATTCTTTTTACTTTACAATATTATATTGGTTTTGCCATGTTGCTCTTTTTAAATTGTCACTTAGGGTATATGTGGAGAACGTTGGCAGATTCCTTTGTTAATTTTAGGTGTAAGGCTAAACTATAAGAATTAGAGAATCTTTAAAAATATTGATTTATTTTTCTCTGACAATTTACTTATCATACTAATTGAGATTCCTGCATGATTCCTTTATTATACATATAGTCATATTCTACCAAAAGATAGTTGCCTTGTTCTTCCCAAGCAAGTCCAAACTGAATGATGTGTTTGTAGGTCTCAGAGCAATGAACAGTGACACATAGGGAAAGTGCTGTCTTAAGGAAAAGATAATTGTTCTGATTATGGACATTGAGCAAAATGCTATTGATAGTCATACAAGAGTTTGTTTTTTGTATATCACTACAGTCCATTCTGAGAATTAAAAATTGCAAGTAAACCTGATTTGTTGTTGTTTAGTCATTAAGTTGTGTCTGACTCTGCAACTCCATGGACTATACCATGCCAGGCTCCTCTGTCCGTGAAATTTCCCAGGCAAGAACTGGTTTGGGTTGCCATTTCCTTCTTTGAGGGATCTTCCCAGATCAGAGATCAAACCCATGTCTTCCACATTGACAGGCAGATTCTTTATCACTGAGCCAGCAGGGAAATCCTGATTACCTAAACCATTTTTGGATTTTTAACACTAATGTAGCATGAGGAAAGTACCTTGCTTTTTGCATAAATTATATGTGCTTAGTCACTCTGTCATGTTCAAATCTTTGCAACTCCATAGACTGTTGCCCACCATGCTCCTCTCTCCATGGACTTTTTTTTAGCCAAGAATACTGGAATGGGTTGCCATTTTCTACTCCAGGGGGTCTTCCCAACCCAGGAATTGAACCCACATCTCTTGAATAGATCTAAAACATTTTACTCTTAGAACAGAATGCCTTAATCATATATGGTTCAGATATTGATGTGCCATATTTTAGATACTGTATTACTTGGGTATACTCAGTGTATGTATTTCTCATCAGTCATGTGATAAATGCTAACATAAACTCATATGACTAATTTTGCTAGCAAAAGACACAAAGTACTTTTTTTTAACGTGGTCATATCTTGTAATTCCAATGATTTTAAATGGAATTTTATATATTTGCATAACTAAAGAATCAATTGAGAAGTTTCTGAACATCTGTTGGATTGGATTTTTTGTACACAATAGTTTAAGAGCATAATAAAAATATGTAATTGGGTTTATTAATGGAGAACCCTAAGGATCACAGTCCTAGTGTTTAAATGCAATAATACTTTATTTAAATTTTTTAGTTTTACCATAGTAGAATTCTAGAGCCATGGAACCAATGGCTTAAACCAATATGATCCTTATATATCTAGAATGTAAGAATGTTTTGAAATACAGTTATGTTTAGTATTCATTTTATATTCTTCATCTTTAAGTATTTGTAAATAAATGGCAGCTAATGGAATGCTAATTTTTATCTAGATATGGAAGTTAAAACAAACATCATTTTATTAAAATTAGCAGAAAAGAGGCTGATTATTTTCTATATAATTAGAATTTACTGAATAGATGATGTGTGCATAAACCTAGCAATTTCATTTTTATTATTTTCTGCAATACATTATGGTGAAATTTTGCCCAATATGATTTTTTCATTATCATACTTAACTAATTTTTTCTTATACTACTATGAATAATATTAGAATGAATAAGTTAGCAACAAATGATTCTGTGACTAATTTATAATCCTGTAATTATGTATATCTTCCCTGACAGTCATCATGAGACATCTAATTTAAGCAATATTACCTTAAAATTAGTACTAATATTGCTTTAAACTTAGTACTAATAACTAATTCTATTGAACATGTTATGTAGTATTTTTAAATAAACTTTTATCAATAGGTAGCAACTGTGCTTAGTTTGAAGCTTTGTATACGGACTGAATTAAAATGGCCAGTTTTTGTCTTTTTTTCCTTTATTATGTCTTATATATAAGTAAATATTAGTCTTATTACTCCTTCTAACTTATGTTCAGAGATTCATCTTTCTGATTGATTCATTCCAACTTGAATTGAGAGGGTCTCATTATGCCATGCTAATTTAAATTCATAGCATCCTTGGAATGCCTGATTCACACCACATCTGAATGAAAATTGGGCCAGTTACATATTTCACAGCAACTCTACCTCATCAGATCATCATCAGTTCAGTTCAGTCACACTCAATCGTGTTCAACTTTATGCAACCCCATGAACCACAGCAGGCCAGGCCTCCCTGTCCATCACCAACTGCCAGAGTCCACCCAAACCCATGTCCATTGAGTTGGTGATGCCATCCAACCATCTCATCTTCTGCCGTCCCCTTCTCCTCCTGCCCTCAATCTTTCCCAGCATTAGGGTCTTTTCAAATGAGTCAGCTCTTCGCATCAGGTGGCCAAAGTATTGGAGTTTCAGCTTCAGCATCAGTCCTTCCAATGAACACCCAGGACTGATTTCCTTTAGGATGAACTGGTTGGATCTCCTTGCAGTCCAAGGGACCCTCAAGAGTCTTCTCCAACACCACAGTTCAAAAGCATCAATTCTTCTGTGCTCAGCTTTCTTTATAGACCAACTCTCACATTCATACATGACTACTGGAAAATAGACTGACCTTTGTTGACAAAGTACTGTCTCTACTTTTTAATATGTTGTCTAGGTTGGTCATAACTTTCCTTCCCAGGTGTAAGCGTCTTTTAATTTCATGGCTGCAGTCACCATCTGCAGTGATTTTGGAGCCCAGAAAAATAAAGTCAGCCACTGTTTCCACTGTTTCCCCATCTATTTCCATGAAGTGATGGGACCAGATGCCATGATCTTAGTTTTCTGAATGTTGAGCTTTAAGCCAACTTTTTCACTCTCCTCTTTCACTTTTATCAAGAGGCTCTCTAGTTCTTCTTCACTCTCTGCCATAAGGGTGGTGTCATCTGCATATCTGAGTTTACTAATATTTCTCCCAGCAATCTCGATTCCAGCTTGTGCTTCCTCAAGCTCAGCGTTTCTCATGATGTACATTTTTTAATTTATACCTGAATTAAAATGAAATTGAAGAAAAATCTGAATGTAAAACACATGAGAACATTCAATTATTTTGCTTTTATCATCAAAGGTTTTTTAGAATAAATTTAGTTTTGACAACTTTGATATAATTATAAAAGTTCTCTTACTGGTATATAATGATCAATAATCTTTAATATCATATTAATTTAATTTTAACTCACAGTGACTGAAATTGTAAAAGAGAAATAAGAGGATAGACTTTTAAGCTGCAACTTTTGAAATGTAGATAGTTTTTAAACATTCTGTAATATATCTAATACAGAAATAATATTCTAAAGGTTGTCTACCTTTTGATTTCTGAAGATCTTAATTTATGAAAAGAATTTGATACATGAATAGTAATAGAATATAACCTATCTTGAAAATATTGTAAAGCATTGTTTTCTATAGAACAATGATGACAATAACTGCAATATATTATTTATGTAACATGTTTTGGTTTATATACATCTTCAAATACATGTCTCATTATTTAGAAGACTTTCTTGAGTCTTCTTTGGTTACCATTAAATAGGATATTTGGGACTCATGACAGCATCTGATGTTTATAATCAATGTGGCTTGCTTCAGTTTTCCTGCATATACATTAATAATTAGTATTTTTGTAAATTAAATAGTATATGATATGAGGAATATTCAGTTCATATGTTTAGATAGTAAGATGGGTGGATATAAATAATATGCATAATATATTTTAAAATCTTATCTATACAATTATAACCATGTGAAATTATTTTTGATTCAAGACAGTTCCTTAGAAACAAACACTGTCATAATTGCAAATTTCAACCTTTATGTTCTACTCATAAATAACTAGTAATTTGGTGTGCTGGTATCAAACATTGATTGCTTAAACAATATAAATTTGAAATTGCCCACTTATATATGAAAATTATAAGAACAGCACAGATTCTAAATTAATTTCATTACTATAAAGCTGTAGTAATTAGGAAACAGGTTGATAATAGGAAGTAAAACAATAGTCCAAGAAACAAAACATTATAAATATATATATGTATAATGTTTATTTCAATCTTATAATTTAATTACTTGAGATTAGCAATCATATTTTGTTTATAGAATAGTTAAATATAATCTTGTTTTTGTCATGTATATTTTTATTTTTCATTATTTCTACTTTGAATTCATTCCTGATAATAGCTGATTTTTCTGTAACCATCTGGATATAACTGAGTTTATATAGCTGTTCATTGTATAAAATCCTGACACAGATTTAGGAGTTTATTTTTTCAAGGTGTGATGTTAAAATTGTATTTCTTTATTGCAAAAAAAAAAAAAAAGTCATGTCTTTTAACTTAAGACAGCTTTCTCAAAGGGTTTTTGTATGTAATAGGAAAGTAATGCTGTTTAAAAAAAAATGTTAATACACTAAAATATTTGAACCACTATTTTCTGTATATGTTGGTGACAGCCACATTTATGTTAATGTTCTTATACAATTGTGTGATAATCATTCTTAGACCTAAATCTATGCAAGAGAATTCTATAGTATGTTGACCATCAGAATTAGCTGTTATTCTAAACTGCCTGATGAGTATGGAATTTTTTTTATTTTATTACGTTATTACTCTTTCTTTGACAATACAAAATTTTTTTAAAGACATTCACTAATGAATCCATTTTAATTTAGGTAATATATAAAATCCTCATTACACCTGACAAATGGTAGCCTCAAGTAAACTCAAACCATTTTCACTATAAATCCAAGTGAGTTCTGCCCTAAATGCTCCTTATCCAGCTAGTATCCTAGCAAGGATTCAGAGGTATATGTCATACCAGGAAATGAAACATATCATTAAGAAAATAATAAAAAGGAAAAAAAAAAGAAAAGAAAGGAAGAAAGAAAGAAAGAGAGAGAGAGAAAATCTAGTTTGAGATATATTTCTGAGACGAGTAAGATGAGAACATGAAGCAAAGAACAGCGAGAATGTCTCATACTGTATCCTTATCAATACTCTTTTGGGTAGGAGAAGCCATATTTTTATTTCTTTCATAGATATGTCTACTTATTGATAAATTATTGAGTCTAAAAAGTTTTTGAGTAAAATTTGCTGTAAAGAGGCTACTCTGAAATTGAATGTCTTTTTCAGAGCAAAAATCATTTTCATTATATGTATATTTACCCATGAGTAAATCTACGTAACCCAGATCTATTTAGCCCAAAGCCACAAAAGATACCTAGTTTGTTTTTCTATTTCATTAGTAATGTCTGATCTTTCTCTTTGGTCATTTTAAGTTATTTTAAATGATAAGATGCTGACATTTTTGTGAATAGTAATCTGCAATATTAATGTCATTATTTGACTGATCATGAGGAATATGAGTGCATACTTAAAAATAGTCTTATTTATGGGATTATGTATTATTACACAAGTTTATATAAATTAAATTCTTAGATATATTTTGATATTTAAATAGTAACTTTTTACTGAGTTTATTTTTTAGGTGTAGCTAAAAGTGTTTCAAAAACATATGTTCAAGGCCTATAAAAGTGATATGATAATCAGTGAATTTATTTTACTAGTGCCTATAAAGTTCTGTGGTTCTATTTTCTTAATTATCATTATTTATTTATATAATGAGAGTATTTTCCTACCAAATAGTCCTATCTTCACATTGACAATATCCTTTGGGCCAGTTAATGTTGCTTAAGCTGTATTTTAACTTCTAACTCAATATCATGCTGTGCTCAATCTAATATTCAATTAGTTACTAGGAATAAACTGAATGAATTTTTTAATGTCTAGCTTTTTAAAGTAAACTGTAGTATACTTTATTTCCTTAGTAAAGAATTACTATATTACTTAGTTACTATATTACATAGTAAGGAAATACCACATTTCCTTAGTAAGCCTAAAACGCTGAATTACCCAAAACCTTGCTTAAATCTATGTAATTAGAAACTATTTATAAGATAAAATTTGTATTTATGTTAATAATTACTTAACTATATAGACACTTATTATTTTTCTTCTCTTTTGACTTTAGGTGCAATAACAGAACCCAATGTGCAGTGGTGGCAGGCCCTGATGTTTTTCCAGACCCCTGTCCGGGAACCTATAAATACCTTGAAGTGCAGTATGAATGTGTTCCTTACAGTATGTATATTCTTGTACTTCTTTTAAAAAAGGAAAGATATTAAGCATTATTTTGCATGCATTGACAACATATTCTCTATAAAACATAAAAATAATCACATAAATTATATTAAAAACTGGATAATTTTAATTTTTCAAGGTCATACATTATCCTCATACTTGGACTAATTCGATGTTGCCTGCATGATCTTGCAGCATTTAATTTTGACTATATTTTTTTATATATCAATCAATACTTATTCTAAAACTCTTTTCTTAATGCAAGAATATAAAATATTTAGGAAAAAGGATGAACGAATGATATGTCAGTACTATATCCCTCTAGTTCCAACAAACAGAAGGCAAAGTGAATAATATGCTTGTATATATAGTAGCATAGAAATTGATGCATTTTCAATTTGATAGAAGCAATTAAATCTAAGCTTCCTGTGCTGCCAACATATTGAGAATTAAAAATATTCATCCAGAGGGAACAGACTGGATAGAAGATACAAGAATTACATGAACTAAAGCACTCTTTAGAATGTATCCTTTATACTCCCAAGAAGTGAGTCTTTGCAACTTTTATGTCAGAAAAAATATATACCAATAAATTATTTTTTTTTCTTCAGGAATAATGAAAAATCAAACATTCAAAAATGAAGCATTTTTGTTCCTTTTTTTTTTAATTCAAAGGTAGAATCACCATCTCAAGATAAAAATTTTTGATCTAACTAGTTAACTATTCATGGACTACCTTAGTGAAGATCACTTAGGAAATCCTGTATTCTCATACTAAATATGCAACTCATCCTAGAGGGAGAAAACTCCTCGGATCAAAAACAAATCCCGGGTTCCAATATACTTTGACATCTCAGAAGAACAAACTGTCTGGGGATCAGCAAGTTTACTGTGCCTAGAGATATTTCTAGGCTTCCCTCATTTCTGTTTATTTAAAAAGCAGTACATTGCTCATGAGCTGTATGTGTGCGTACTCTGATAATAGAAATTTGGCCAGCAAGAAATGAATTTAAATGTAAAAGTAACAGTGAAAGCAGTTAGGAGAAAATTCCATTGTTTACTTATTTAAGATGTGATTGGTTAGAAGTATATCTAATGAAGTTTTATAGGCTAACTTTGTTACAAAGAAGCACAAGTGTATAGGTTTTATTGAAATCCCAGTTGAGGTTCCCCTTCTTACATTGCTATCTCCAGGGACTGACCCTTCTATAAAAAGATAAAGCTAAATGACCATTTATTGTGCATCAGTGATATTTTAAAGAACTAAAATTTGTAGTCTATTTTAGAACTGTGACAATTATACTTGGATTGCATAATAATAATATCTTTGTGAAAAATATAGAATAGCTACTTCCAAAGGCATTTTTAAAAAGTATGAATTAAGGTGTGCTTCAGTTTTAAAGAAAGTTTTAAGAAACTTACATTCATATTTTTGAAACATGAAAACTGAAGAAGGCTTTTTGTATATTGGTTTTTTTACACAATTTTAAAAAATTAAAGAATTTCACAGCTGTTTCTCCGATTTTATGTCTTTTCCAAATTTCTTTGAGGATAACTACTTCAAAATCCTATGCCAAACTCATTCTGAAAAATCATTTTCTTAAATCATTTTGATATAAATGAGAACTTGCTCCCACACATTTGTAAAAAAGGATTGTGATTTACCACAGAGTTCCTCTCTCTCTTACAAATTTTTAGAGTTGGGCAATTTGATTCCAGAATATCCTGTATTTACAGGTTTCTGATAATCCTAAAAATGTACTGATTACTTTAGAAGTATGTCTATTTGTTGCAATGGTGAATGGTATTGTTTCCTTAATTTCTCTTTCTGTTTTTTCATTGTTAGTATATAGGAATGCAAGGGATTTCTGTGTGTTAATTTTATATCCTGCAACTTTACTATATTCATTGATTAGCTCTAGTAATTTTCTGGAAGAGTCTTTAGGATTTTCTATGTAGAGGATCATGTCATCTGCAAACAGCGAGAGTTTCACTTCTTCTTTTCCTATCTGGATTCCTTTTACTTCTTTTTCTGCTCTGATTGCTGTGGCCAAAACTTCCAACACTATGTTGAATAGTAGTGGTGAGAGTGGGCACCCTTGTCTTGTTCCTGATTTCAGAGGAAATGCTTTCAATTTTTCACCATTGAGGATAATGTTTGCTGTGGGTTTGTCATATATAGCTTTTATTATGTTGAGGTATGTTCCTTCTATTCCTGCTTTCTGGAGAGTTTTAATCATAAATGAGTGTTGAATTTTGTCAAAGGCTTTTCCTGCATCTATTGAGATAATCATATGGTTTTTATCTTTCAATTTGTTAATGTGGTGTATTACATTGATTGACTTGCAGATATTAAAGAATCCTTGCATTCCTGGGATAAAACCCACTTGGTCATGGTGTATGACTTTTTTAATATGTTGTTGGATTCTGTTTGCTAGAATTTTGTTAAGGATTTGTGCATCTATGCTCATCAGTGATATTGGCCTGTAGTTTTCTTTTTTTGTGGCATCTTTGTCTGGTTTTGGAATTAGGGTGATGGTGGCCTCATAGAATGAGTTTGGAAGTTTACCTTCATCTGCAATTTTCTGGAAGTGTTTGAGTAAGATAGGTGTTAGCTCTTCTCTAAATTTTTGGTCGAATTCAGCTGTGAAGCTATCTGGTCCTGGGCTTTTGTTTGCTGGAAGATTTTTGATTACAGTTTCGATTTCCTTGCTTGTGATGGTTCTGTTAAGATCTTCTATTTCTTCCTGGTTCAGTTTTGGAAAGTTATACTTTTCTAAGAATTTGTCCATTTCATTCAAGTTGTCCATTTAATTGGCATAGAGCTGCTGGTAGTAGTCTCTTATGATCCTTTGTATTTCAGTGTTGTCTGTACAGATGGCTAACAAACACATGAATAGATGCTCAACATCACTCATTATTAGAGAAATGCAAATCAAAACCACAATGAGGTACCATTACGCACCAGTCAGGATGGCTGCTATCCAAAAATCTACAAGCAATAAATGCTGGAGAGGGTGTGGAGAAAAGGGAACCCTCTTACACTGTTGGTGGGAATGTAAACTAGTACAGCCACTATGGAAAACAGCATGGAGATTTCTTAAAAAACTGGAAATAGAACTGCCATATGACCCAGCAATCCCACTTCTGGGCATACACACTGAGGAATCCAGATCTGAAAGAGACACATGCACCCCAATGTTCATCGCAGCACTGTTTATAATAGCCAGGACATGGAAGCAACCTAGATGCCCATCAGCAGATGAATGGATAAGGAAGCTGTGGTACATATACACCATGGAATATTACTCAGCTGTTAAAAAGAATACATTTGAATTAGTTCTAATGAGATGGATGAAACTGGAGCCCATTATACAGAGTGAAGTAAGCCAGAAAGATAAAGACCATTACAGTATACTAACACATATATATGGAATTTAGAAAGATGGTAACGATAACCCTATATGCAAAAAAGAAAAAGAGACACAGATGTACAGAACAGACTTTTGGACTCTGTGGGAGAACGCGAGGGTGGGATGTTTCACAAGAACAGCGTGTATATTATCTATGGTGAAACAGATCACCAGCCCAGGTGGGATGCATGAGACAAGTGCTCGGGCCTGATGCACTGGGAAGACCCAGAGGAGTCAGGTGGAGAGGGAGGTGGGAGGGGGGATTGGGATGGGGAATACGTGTAACTCTATGGCTTATTCATGTCAGTGTATGACAAAACCCACTGAAATGTTGTGAAGTAATTAGCCTCCAACTAATAAAAAAAATTTTTTAAAAAAAGAATCACATAAAAATGTAAAATCACAAGCATGATAAGCAATATAAGAGTTACAGCATATAAAAACAAAAAAGAAGTATGTCTATACTATATTAGAATACTTATCTGATTATCTCATTAAATAAGAATTATAAACACAGGTGCATGCACTTTTCCAGGTTATACATGCTTTAATTTATATGATACAGTATGATTGTTTAAACTATCTTCAGTCTGTTTCAGTTAAAAGTATAATAAATACTAGAAATTCATTTAGTAAATTTAACTTGAATTTAAAAGAAAATAATCCAAAAGAAATTGAAAACCATAAAATAAAATAGAGTGACTTGTTTGAAAGGTAGGATAGTTTAGTAGAAAAATGACCAGGTCGCAGGATCCTGTTACTTTACAAAAACCTGGATACTTCAGCTTAGGTAAACTGTTAAAATTTTCTGAATCTCACCTTACCAACATTCCCTCATCTATAGAACAATCACCCCATTTAATCTGTGGTTTCACTTTTCATGGTTTCAGTTACCCATGGTCAGCCTCAGTCTAAAATTATTAAATGGAAAACTCTAGAAACAAGCAATTTGTAAGTGCTAAATAATATGCCATTCTAGGTAGCTGGATGAAATCTGCTGTCCTCCACAGACATGAATCATCCTCTTGTCTAGTATATTTACTGTATTCATTACCCACTTGTTAGTATCTCAGGAGTCATTGGGTTATCACCTCAGCTGTCTCGTGATGATAGTTATCACGCCATCATAGTACTTGTGTTCAAGTCACCAATATTTTACTTAGTAAATGGCCCCAGAGTGCATGAGGAGTGATGCTGGAAATATGGATTTTTTTTTTTTACTTTGACTAATTTATAAATTAAATGCTATCATAGATATGTATAGGAAGAAAGACAGTATATTTGGGGTTTGGTGCCATTTGCAGTTTTAGGGATCCACTGAGGGTCTTAGAATATATTCCGCTTAGAATGGTCCTAGAAAGGGTAAGTCAGTGGGAGACTATTACAAGTCCTGACTTAGGTGATGATGAGCTCCTTTACTTTTCTCCAGAATGAAAAAGCACTGTTTGTTGTTGTTATTGTTTTCCCAAAAGTGAAAATATTCACTTATTAAAAGAGCTGACATTTATTAACATTTACTACATGTCATTTACTGCATTGGTGATAAGACTCTTCGCAGGTGACCCCATGGACTACACAGTCTGTGGAATTCTCCAGGCCAGAATACTAGAATGGGTAGCCTTTCCCTTCTCCAGGGGATCTCCCCAACCCAGCGATCAAACCCAGGTCTCCCACGTTGCAGGCAGATTCTTTACCAGCTGAGCCACAGGGGAAGCCCAAGAACATTGGAGTGGGCCTATCCCTTTTCCAGCAAATCTTCCCGACCCAGGAATCAAACTGGGATCTCCTGCGTTGCAGGTGGAATCCTTACCAACTGAGCTCTCAGGGAAGCCCTTTATGTTTACATACTCTCTTTTATTTAATTGTCACAATCTCCTCCCTGTTAAAAATGTGTGTCACAACTTTACTAAAGAAACAAACTCAGTAGGATAAGTAGAGTGTTTCTTATAAAATGTAGAATAACTCGAAAATGGCAGAGCCAAGAGTTGAGTATCTTTGGAATATTTGTTCTTAAGAATCCAACTCTACCTCCACACATAGATTTTCCACTTTATATTTTCACAAGTTATTCAGTGGTGTTCAATATTCAACTTTCATCAGTACAGTAATGGCACGTGATGAAGAAAAAGCTTCAAGAACTCAGGCTCTTTTTCTCAGTTCTTTTGCTACTTACTTTTAAGAGGTTTGTATTCCTCTCTTAAAGCAACTGAATTGCTACAAACTTTTTTTTCCCCAAACATCTAGTGAAGCTTTATGGCAAAGACTAATTTGCACTCTAAAAATACTACCCACAATTTAGAATGAGACTCTTACCTACGTAGTAACTTTAAAAGTTTTTTAAATTACCTGCATTATAAGAAGAAAAAAAAAAACTTGTACGTAATTAAAATGCTTGTTAAAAGACCTCACTGTACTAGTAGAAGACAGACATCATGTTTCAGATTCAATATTAATATTTGAAACTTTTCTAACTGTACCACTGAATAAACAACCAGTCAAGAGGTGCTGTTAGGTTCTGTTTATCATATAGTTTTATAATATCCATTTTAATTTTGAATTTAAAATGATAAATTAAAGTGTATATGGTGATATATTTTATATTTATGAATAATTTGATCTTAATATTGATGTGTGGGAAAATATTGATATTTTATTTTATACACGCTCTGTATTTTTCCATGGTAATATTGATTTTTCAGGTGATACTTTTTCTTGGCAAAATATAGAAAAGAAGGAAATATAGAAATACAGGGAAAATAAAATTATGTATAAAAACATATCAATATTAATGATATATAAGCATATTAGAGGTAATATAGAAAAATACAACAAAGACTGTTGTATCACATAGGAGAAGGAAAGTTGAAAGTATCTTAAGATAAGCTTGCAATAATTTTTGCACGGAGTTTTAGGAGTCAATCAATAGGTAGATAAATTGAACAAAGATTTAAAAGGACCTTTACCTGAATCAATCAAATGTTATGACTTCATTTGAAAAGATGACAGTAGGAAATAAAATAATGAAAATGAGTAATTGTTAACAATATAGTGAGGCTACTGAGTTTTTTGGATGCCTTGTACTCAATTTTTTTTCAAATTGTAAAAGTTATATTTAATCTTTTCTTCCTACTATTTGTATTATCTTATTTGGGTTTATAGGTACCCTGTTTTGGGGTAAGCTGAATTAATATTTTTTCTGTTGCTGTCCCACCTTAGTTCCACTGTGACTTTTATAGCTTTTGCCTTTCCTTCTGCAACTTGATTTTCCTCCTTTGTGATATTTTCTCTCCAAGAGATGACCCAAATATTCAAGAGGTTAAACCTCAGCCTTTACCAGTGCCACACATTTGCTCTCTCATCTTCTTCTCACCCCACCCCATGACTTCTAGTCTGATTTGGGATAAAATTTGTAAGCATCTTTAAGTAGAGCTTCCTTCATTTAGCCAATTTCCGGGGATGACTTGAGTTAGAAAGAAAACAATAAAACAACTAACCACCTACACAGAGTATTTCTGAGCAAAAAAATCTTTGCTTTATATCCTGCTGACAATTTGTCTTTCTTTCAAGGCATACAATTTCACGCACATTACACTCAAAAAGTGCTTGTCTTCACTCACAGTCTAGCTTTTCTATTCAGTTGTTTCTTATTTTTAAAAATACAAAGCACATTTTACTTATTCTAGTAATCTTCTCCTCTGGTAGATTTTCTTGGGAGATGTGGGAAGCACATAATTGGAGAGGTACTAGAAACAAATGTTTGGTTAAACCAGTCTTATTTTATAGCACTTACAGACCTTTCCACCATTCACTTTAGCCATCTGGAATTATGTATAAGATTATCTTTATAGAAAGACTTGCAAAAAGGGCATTATCAGAAATTAATACTTATAATTAATTAGATAATCTACTTTTTTTTTTACTAAAAAAAAATGCCATACTTTCAACATTTAAAATGAACAAAGCCTTTCAATATTTATAAATAACAATATATTTTAGGGCTTCACTGATAGCTCTGTCAGTAAAGAATATGCCTGCAGTGCAGGAGATCCAGGTTCAATCCCTGGGTTGGGCAGATGCTCTGGAGAGGGAAATGACAAACCACTCCAGTGTCCTTGCCTAGAAAATCCCATGAGCCTGGTGGGCTGCAGTCCATGGGGTCACAAGAGTCGGGCATGACTGAGTTACTAATACACACACAAATATATTTTACAAATACTGTTTAACTGAGTATATATTTTTAAATGTGCACTGAGTGTATATTTTAAAGTGTGAACACATTGGTTTCCTACTGATATTTATTATGTAAATAAATCATCATATATTTTAAAGCTCATTGTACTGAAATCAACCTATAGATTTAAGTTTTTAGATATCAAATAATATCAAGATATAATTTGATTTCCAATGCCTCAGTACATTTTCCAGTTTGATACATAGAAGATATTCAATAAATGTGTATTGAATGATTGAAAGAATAAATGTGATCAAAATTTATCCTCTAAAAGTATTATGCTCATTACTAGAATGATAAACAAAAGAAACTCTTGTCTACAAGACAGACCGTGTTAACTCAAAGGAAAGATCTATGGTTAAAAAAAAACAGAATATATTAATTTTAGTTTCTCCAAGTTATTTGATGTTTGTTACTATATTCCTCAAGAATGCTCTGTTGTGCAGTGCTAAGTCGCTTTGGTCATGTCCGACTCTTTGCGATCCTATGGACTATAGCCTGCCAGGCTCCTCGGTCCATGGGATTCTCCAGGCATGAATACTGGAGTGGGTTGTCACTTCCTTCTCCAGGGGATCTTCCCAACCAGGAATCGAACTGGCGTCTCTATGCCTCCTGCATTGACAGGCACGTTCTTTACCGCTAGTGCCACTTGGGAAGTGCCTCAAGAATGCAACTAGCAACCAATTTGTTTTCCATATTATTTTTTTATACCTTCTTATAATATAGCAAGTATTTTCCTTCTATAAGAGGAATGTCAGTTATCTAAATTCTCTGTTTTTAGAATGATACTTAAAAGAACATCAAAATTCTCCCTTTCCTTTCTCCTTTTTCTCCCCACTAGTTTCTTTCTTAAATATTTTCTCTATACTTGACAGTATCTTGCACCTAACATACAATTTATAAAGCTTTTGTAAGTCAGTCAGATTATTTAGCAGTTAATTAAAACTTTTATTGTATATAATAAATATGAAATATTCATAAAAATTGCTATTATATGTTTGAAAAACAGGAAGGACGAGTGGACTATATACTTTCTTAGAAGTTCTCATCCTAAATTCTCTCATACTTTTATCTAGCTGCTTCACATGTTTATGGAAATTAGTTTCAACTAGATGATATCTGTTGCTTTCGAGATCTCCCTCTTTTATTGTCCTTTCCTCAATCAGTTTATATTGCAGACCAGACACTGTGCTAAATAGTTGGTAGAAAGCTAAGATAAAAATTCTGTCGTTGAGGAATTTAGCCAAATGAGACTCAAGGTTCCCAAAGTTACACTGCTACTTGTTCAGCATAGCAGTTGAGCACTTCATATTCACTGGTGCATTGAGGAGACATGCCCGTCTTATAGCCTTGATGTTTGTAATGGGTGGGACATCTTTAGGGAAGGTTTTCTGAAAGAAATGACCCTTGAGCTGAGCCTTAAAGAATGAGCAGACTTTAGTGAGAAGGGCAATCAGTTTTGGCTGATGGGGCAATGACAGATAAGAAACTGTTATGGTGAATATAAAACAAAAACAGTTTGATGTTTCTATAAAAACAAAATACAAAAGTGACAGGAAATGGAGCCATCGATTGGCAGGGTAGAAATCCTGATGTCCCTCTATGCTGGGATTCTTTTGAGTCCTGATACTCATCACAGTGAGGAACACAAAGATAGAAAATTATTTTAATGTAATTAATATATTAATTAGAAATACTTGTTTGCAATCTGCAAAAAAACAATTTTGACTAAGTTGAAAAACAGTCTTTTGGGGGGAGAGGGGATTGGGAAATAACAGAGTAATAGTTCCAGAATCAAAAGAGAAAAAGGTAAAACTCAAGTGTGAAAAAACAAGATCCAGTGATCTAAAGAGTATTAGTGGACAGCAAGGACTCCATGTTTGGATAAATCAGTTCCAAAAATAGTCTGTGTAATCTAAGTCCTGTAAAGATCTCTGCTGGGACATCAGTGTTAGTTGCTCAGTCATTTCCGAGTCTTGGCGACCCCATGGTCTATAGCCTGACAGGGTCCTCTGCCCGTGGGATTCTCCAGGCAAGAATACTGGTGGTGGTGGTGATGGTTTAGTCACTAACTTGTGTCCAACTCTTGTGACCCCATGGACTAGAGCCCACCAGGCTCCTCTGTCCTTGGGGTTCTCCAGGCAAGAATACTGGAGTGGTTTGCCATGCCCTCCTCCAGGGGATCGTCCCAACCCAGAGATCAGACCTGGGTCTTCTGTATTGCGGGCGGATTCTTTACCATCTGAGCCACCAAGGAAACCCTGGGACATCAGGACTGTATGAAATTCAGAAGAGCCTACGTGTAATTAAAAAGAAGCAAGCTCCTCAGTAGACTGTGCAATTAGTCCCTCAGTCATGTCTGACTCTTTGTGACTCTATGGGCTGCAGCATGCCAGACTTCTCTGTCCATCACCAAATCCTGGAGCTTGCCGTGTGCCAAATACAGCCTGCAGGGGATTTCTTTAGGCCTCTTAGATATCAACAAGTGAGTTTTAACATTAAGTCTGGAGAAACATTTGACCTGTTTTTCCCTTGGGCAACTGCAGACCAGAGCTGAGTATGTGCTGCACCGTTTAAACAGGGTCTGTTCTTTGCTACTTCTTGTAATTTCCATTACTTTTTGTATTGTATCTAGTTCATTAAGGGCTCCCCAGGTGGTCTGTAGGGTATGGGCTTTGCCTGGTGGTAAAGAATCAGCCTGCCAAAGGTGCAGGAGAAGCAGGTGGATCCCTGGGTAGGGATTATCCCCTGTAGGAGTAAAATGGCAGCCCACTCTAGTATTCTTGGCTTAAGGATTTCATATACAGAGGAGTTTGGCAAGCTTGTAACTTTTGTTCTAGATTTTGTATCCAATCAATGTTAATAGGAGTAAAAGCACTCTAAATAGTTACTGTTTATTTTCAAAGTATATTGTATTAATTTTTTGCACCAACAATAATTCTACCAATAGAAGTTTATCAGTACTTTTTTTTAAATCAGTACCTATTATATAGGTCAGTCACTGTGTTAAATGCTGGGGAAAAGTGGATTTTGGTCTTAAGGATCTAGTGGTCTAGGGTAAGGCAAATAATAAACACATGAACTCATAAATATAATCATCAGTGATAAAAAAAATGAAAGAAGAAAATAAGCACAGTTGTACGATAGAAAACAACAAAAGGGCCAGTTTATATAGGTGTGATAAAAGAATGCTCTCAGGAGAGGATGTTTGCAAACTGAAGAATGAGAAAGAGGCAGTCAGGCAAAGAACCCAGGAGAGAGTTTTCAAAGGAGAGAGATCATTAGTTCCAAAAAAGCCTGAGGTTGGAAAAAGTTGTTTGTCCCAATACCTAATACAAAGTCAATGTGACTTCAGTCCAGTTAAGATGAAGAAAAAGTGACTTGGAGAGATACCAACCAGCACTTAATACTATTAATATCATTAAAGAAATTGGGATATTCTATTAGTGGGAGTTCAGATGGCTGCCATAATTTTAGGAATGAGCTTTGCATTATCTGCTAATGTTGATAGCACTCGTGTCTTTTGCTTCTGGCTGGGGGAGTGATTGGAAGGAGCACTAATGTAGTACTAGAGATGCTCTGTTTCTTAGTAGTTAGTGGTTACAAAGGTATTCCATCTGTCTCAGAATACTTATGGATTTGTTTTGTAAGAGTCAGACATGACTGAGCAACTGAACTGAATACCATTAATAATGAAGCAGCAATTTCTTTCAAGTTTCTAGGATTTGTTGATAGTCAAAATATGATTGCAGAATGAAATTAAAGTGACATTATTCTGCAGTAACATAAAGGTAACTTTACATCAAATAAACCAAACATCAAATGGCATCAATATCTAGATAGAATTTTTATATATTTACAGCCATTTGATAATATGTAAATGTAAACATGATGCTAATTATCAGTAAACAAGATGAATTACAAGGATTAAAAATTAATTGGATTTGGAAAGTTAGGAAAGTATTTGATTTAGGAAGCAAAATGTTATTATAGACTTACAGTTTCAGAGGTTAACTTACCCATGCTTATTTACTTTATTTGAAACAGTAAGATTATATAACTAATGCACTTGAACTTAATTCAAATAAAATTTTATAAGACCCTCAAATTGAATAACATAAACATGACGTTTAAAGAGACATGGATTATAGCATTTTGTTTTTAAAATACACAGCATAGGGGACAAATGAAAACATGTGAAAGTGAAAACATGTGAAAGTGAAGGTTTTCTTTCCAAAGTATTTGCTACTAGGAGCATCTTATAGCAAATATGATGTGTGAGATCTTCAGAGTTTATTTTTCAGATAAATTTTTTCTAAATTCTTGTAAAATCAACTGAAATACTATGAAAGGGTATTATTGTATTATAATCATTAATCTTATGAAACCAGAAAAAAAATAATCAATTGTGTAGAAAGTACTTAATCCAAATATTAAAATTTTCACATAATGGTACCTCAATAAAATGTGTAATTAGTAAAGGGGAAAATGTATATAAAGTTTAATGTTTTGTTTTATTTCTGAGGATTTTCTCAAATGATAGGAGATCATAGATCCTGTGAATGTTGTAAATTTTATTAAATTGCTTAAAACTTTTTAAAAGCCCTGCTATAAAAGCCAAATTATTTTACACAATTAAATACTTATATGGTAGACTCAATATGATCCCTTAAAGAAATCCATATCTTAATCCTATGATTAGGTGTTTATAAGTGGCAAAGAGACTTTGCAGATTTGATTACAGACTTTGAAGATCTTGAGATGGGGACATTATCCTGGATTACCCATGGAGACCCAATCTAATCATAAATGCCCTTATAAAAAGGAGGCAAGACATTAACAGATGAATGGATAAAGAAGTTGTGGTACATATATGCAATGCAATATTACCCAGCCGTAAAAGGAGTGAATTTGACTCAGTTCTGGTGAGGGGGATGAACCTAGAGCCTGTTATGCAGAGTGAAATAAGCCATAAAGAGAAAAAACAAATATCATATATTAACACGTATATATAGAATCTAGAAATAAATGGTCCTGATAAACTTATTTGCAGGCAGTAATAGAGACACAGACATAGAAAAGAAACTTGTGGACATAGTGAGGGAAGGTGAGGGTGAGACAAACTGAGTGAGCAGCACCGAAACATGTACATTACTATATGAAAAATAATTCTAGTGGGAAGTTGGTATATAACCCAGGGAGTTCAGCCTAGTGCTCTGTGACAAACGAGAGGGGTGAGATGGGGTGGGGTGTAGGGGGAAGGTTTAAGAGGAGAGGGACATATATATACTTATGGCTGATTCACTTTGCTCTATGGCAGAAACCAACAGGACATTGTAAACAATTATCCTCCAATTAAAAATAAAATTTAAAAAGGAAAGTAATAAGTAATATTCAAATGAAGAGATATGACAACAGCAGCAGAGATTGGAGGGATGCACGCTGAAGATGGAGGCAGGGACTGCTGACCAAGGAATCAGGTGTCCTGTAAGACGCTGGAAAGAACAGGGACTTAGACATTCCGCTAGAGCATCCAGAATGAACACAGTTCTGCTGACCTCTTAATTTTAGCCTTTAAGACCAATTTCGAACTTGTTCTGCTGACCTCTTAATTTTAGCCCTTAAGACCGATTTCGAACGTCTGACAATGTATGTTGTTTAAAACCACCAAGTTTGTGGTAATTTGTTATAGCACCACTAGAATACTAAGTATAACCTGTTACAATTTTTTTTCTGAAATGATTAACATATTTGGGAAAAATAACATTTTTTACTTATGACATAAACTAGTGAAGACAGTTTTATTTTCTGAATAAAGATTATTGTGTATTTCTCTAATGATATTTTTAAAAGGTAAACATAAAAACTGTCTCTGCCATGGACTGGCTGGATATGAGATGCATAACATGTTGTTTTAGACAGAAATCATTTTAATTCTATGACTATAGCAAGCCTAAAGCAAACCAAAGTCAACTTAATGGTTTGAAAAATCAATTTTAATGTATTACGTATATCTACTACTTATATTAGGCAGCAAAATTATTGAATGGGTGAATAAGTGGTTTATGGTAAATATATGAGCTAATCAGATAGGGTAAATAAATGCAGTGAGTTTCCATTTAAATTTTCTTGTACTTAAAGAAGAAATTTTCACAGTAACTGACTTGTAATACTTGAATTAAATCCATTATTTATGGACTTCCAAGTCTACTCTGCATGTATTAATTTAATTCCTTAGTTGCTCAGTCTGACTCTGTGACCCCATGAACTGTAGCCTGCCAGTCTCTGTCCATGGGATTCTCCAGGCAGGAATACTGAAGTGGGTTTCCATTTCCTTCTCCAGGGGATCTTCCTGACCCAGGGATCAAAACCTGACCTCCTGCCTTGCAGGCAGATTCTTTACCAGCTGAGCCACCAGGGAAGCCCAGTAAAAACCTAATTATCTTCAGAATTTTACACAATGTCTAGATGCCCCCAGTATTATAAATATGATTGTTTTCTAACTTCCAAGAAACCATAATCTTCTCAAAATTCTGTCATCATTAGAGTAATCATATTAACATTGAATTGGAACGGGAAAGGAACTCAGTATTCCTTTATTTTTATTATTGTGTTTTAATAGTATATTTTGTCTTCTTTGTGCTACTTGCTTTTATACTTCAATTGGAATAGAAACCAATGCAGGATAGAATAATAAGTGGCATAGAGACAAAAGAAGTGACTCTTTCCAAGTGTTCTTCATGGCAATGACATATTTCTAATTATTATTTAAGCACATGGCAGGTTCTGTCACATTTTCCATTCCCTTACCAGTTCTCTCAAGCATGAGACTGCTTAAGAGTGAGAACCTTAGAATTTATGTTCTGATTTTGCTAATTAATAGCTGTTTTCTAGTGAAATGACTTTATTGCTCTGTGAATGAGTCTTTTCACATAGAAAGTAGGGATCATAATCAACTCACATAGTGTCTGTGAAAATTAAAATGAAATATACATAAAAAAGGTTTATACAGTGACAGCCATATCAAATTAAATTCCCACTATATATATTAAATACTGAGTATATCATAGCTATTAAAATTAAGATGGTTGTGACATTTCACCCATTTCTAAAGTTTTTTGGCAATCAGTGCTATGGTGTACTTGGGCTTAGAATTGTTATGCTGTTAATTTATCCCAGGAAGCCCTGGGTATCCTAGAGTTATTGCTATCTCTATTGCTCTAGACTGTCAGTATATATTCACAGACAAGACTTTTTGTCTTCATTCTTTTTTTTTTTTTTTAATTTCAGATCACCTCAGGGTTTTGAGTCCTTCTTAGAACTAGTTACAGAGCAATCTGTGCTATGATTTAGCTCTTGAACCAGTGCTATTTTATGCAGTTATTCTCTTTGACCCCAAAGTGGTACTAAGACACATCAAGCAAATTTTCTCATCTACCCTCAATTCTGTGCATTCTTTTAGCACATATTCCCTAATCTGCATCCTCTTTATACTTAACCTTCAACAGAAAATTTGACTAAAGATTTACAGAAGAAGACCTAGTTTTCCCCTCAGTCAGTCTCTCCCATCAGGAAACTTCCATCAGCCTCTTACCCTTCTCCATCAGAGGGCAGACAGACTGAAAACCACAGTCACAAAAAACTAACCAATCTGAACACATGGACCACAGCCTTGTCTAACTCAATGAAACTATGAGCCATGCCCTGTAGGGCCACCCAAGATGGATGGGTCATGGTGGAGAGTTCTGACAAAACGTGGTTCACTGGAGAAGGGACTGGCAAACCACTTCAGTTGAGAACCCCATGAACAGTATGAAAAGGCAAAAAAAATAGGACACTGAAAGAGGAACTCCCCAGGTCAGTAGGTGCCCAATATGCTCCTGGAGATCAGTGGAGAAATAACTCCAGAAAGAATGAAGGGATGGAGCGAAAGCAAAAACACCACCCAGCTGTGGATGTGACTGGTGATAGAAGCAAGGTCCGATGCTGTAAAGAGCAATATTACATAGGAACCTGGAATGTTAGCTCCATGAATCAACGCAAATTGGAAGTGGTCAAACAGGAGATGGCAAGAGTGAACGTCAACATTCTACGAATCAGCAAACTAAAGTGGACTGGAATGGGTGAATTTAACTCAGATGAAAATTATATCTACTACTGTGGTCAAGAATCCCTTAGAAGAAATGGAGTAGCCATCATAGTCAACAAAAGAGTCCAAAATGCAGTACTTGGATGCAATCTTGAAAATGACAGAATGATCTCTGTAATTTTCCAAGACATATCAACAGTAATCCAAGTCTGTGCCCTGACGAGTAATGCTGAAGAAGCTGAAGTTGAACAGTCTGTGAAGACCTACAAGACCTTCCAAAACTAATAACCAAAAAAGATGTCCTTTTCATTATAGGGGACTGGAATGAAAAATAGGAAGTTAAGACATACCTGGAGTAATGAGCAAATTTGGCCTTGAAGTACAGAATGAAGCAGGGCAAAGGCTAACAGTTTGCCAAGAAAACACACTGGTCATAGCAAACACCCACTTCCAGCAATACAAGAGAAAGCTCTACAAATGGACATCACCAGATGGTCAACACCAAAATCAGATTGACTATATTCTTTGCAGCCATAGAAGGATAAGCTGTATACAGTCAGCAAAAACAAGACCAGGAGCTGACTGTGGCTCAGATCATGAACTCCTTACTGCCAAATTCAGATTTAAATTGAAGAAAGTAGGGGAAATCACTTTTTCTAGGGATTAGACAGAGTGCCTGATAGAGTGCCTGAAGAACTAAGGATGTAGGTTTGTGACATTATACAGGAGGCAGTGATCAAGAACATCTCCAAGAAAAAGAAATGCAAAAAGGCAAAATGGTTGCCTGAGGAGGTCTTACAAACAGCTATGAAAAGTGGAGAAGTGACAGGCAAAGGAGAAAAGGAAAGATATTCCCATCTGAATGCAGAGTTTCAAAGAATAGCAAGTAGAGATAAAAAAGCCTTCCTCTGTGACCAATACAAATAAATAGAGGAAAACAGTAGAATGGGAAAGACTAGAGATCTCTTCAAGAAAATCAGAGATAGCAAGGGAATTTTTATGCAAAGATTTGCACAATAAGGATGGAAATGGTATGGACCTAACAGAAGCAGAAGATATTAAGAAGATGTGGCAAGAATACACAGAAGAACTACTCAGAAAAGATCTTCATGACCCAGATAATCATGATGAGTTGGTCACTCACTTAGAGCCAGACATCCTAGAATACTAAGTCATTTGGGCCTTAGTAAGCATCACTATGAGCAAAACTAGTGGAAGTGGTGGAACTCCAGTTGAGCTCTTTCAAATCCTGAAAGTTGATGCTGTGAAAGTGCTGCACTCAATAAGCCAGCACATTTGGAAAACTCAACAGTGGTCACAGGAATGAAAAAGGTCAGTTTTCATTCCAATCCCAAAGAAAGGCAATGCCAAAGAATTCTCAAACTACTGCACAATTGTACTCCTCTCACACGCTAGCAAAGTAATGCCAAAAATTCTCCAAGTCAGGCTTCAACAATACGTGAATCGTGAACTTCCAGATGTTCAGACTGGATTTAAAAAGGTAGAGGAACCAGAGATTATATTGCCAGCATCTGCTGGATCATCTTGCTGGAAAAAGCAAGAGAATCCCAGAAAACCATCTACTTCTGCTTTATTGACTATGCCAAATTCTTTGACTGTGTGGATCACAACAAACTGTGGAAAACTCTGAAAGAGATGGGAATACCAGACCACCTGCCTGCTTCCTGAGAAATCTGTATGCAGGTCAAGAAGCAACAGTTAGAACTGGACATGGAACAGACTGGTTCCTAGTCAAAGAAAGGAGTATGTCAAGGCTGTATCTTGTCGCCCTGCTTATTTAATATAAATGCAGAGTACATCATGAGAAATGCCAGGTGGGATGAACCACAAGCTTGAATCAAGATTGCCATGAGAAATATCAATAACCTCAGGAAATGAGATGATACCACCCTTAGGGCAGAAAGCGAAGAAAAACTAAAGAGCCTCTTGGTGAAAGTGAAAGAGAGTGAAAATGTTTGCTTAAAACTCAACGTTCAGAAAACTAAGATCATAACATCTGGTCCCTCCCATCACTTTATGTCAAATAGATGAAGAAACAGTGGAAGCAGTGACAGACTATATTTTTTTGGGGTGAGGGGCTCCAAAATCACTGCAGATGGTGACTGCAGCCATGAAATTAAAAGACGCTTGCCCCTTGGATGGAAAGTTATGACCAACCCAGACAGTTTATTAAAAAGCAGATATATTACTTTGCCAAAAATGGTCCATCTAGTCAAAGCTCTGGTTTGTCCAGTAGTCATGTATGGATATGAGAGTTGGACTATAAAGAAAGCTGAGAGCCAAATAATTGATGCTTTTGAATTGTGGTGTTGGAGAAGACTCTTGAGAAGAGTCTTCTCCCTGGAACAGCAGAGATATTCTGCCAGTCTGTACTAGAGGAAAGCAGTCCTGAATATTCATTGGAAGGACTGATGCTGAAGCTGAAATTCCAATATTTTGGCCACCTGAAGCAAAGAACTGACTCATTTGAAAAGACCCTGGTGCTGGGAAAGATTGACAGCAGGAGGAGAAGGGCATGACAGAGGATGAGATGGTTGGAATGCATCACCAACTCAGTGGACATGAGTTTGAGTAAGCTCTGGGAGTTGATGATGGACAGGGAGGCCTGGCGTGCTGCCGTCCGTGGGGTTGCAAAGGGTCGGACACGCCTGAGCAAGTGAACTGAACTGAATGGTGCTGGAAATTGCATGAATCACTCCCAGTCTTACTATGGATTTGTGCATTGTGTCCTTTAGAGTCATGCGCTTCTCACTGATGTTAACTTTTTAGTGCTTGCTTATTCACCTCCAGACCCATTTTCCTCTATCGATCACAATAGATAGTGAAAGTGTTAGTGTCTCAGTCATGGCTGACACTTTGTGACCCCTTGGACTACATGTAGCCCACCAGGCAAATCTGTCCGTGGGATTCTCCAGGTAAGATTACTGAAGTGTTTTCCCATTCCCTTCGCCAGGGAAGATCCCAAGAGGGGATCGAACTCAGATCTCCCATGTTGCAAGAAGATTCTTTACTCTCTGAGCCGCCAGGGAAGCCCAACAATAGATAAGGTGCCAGTGCCCCCTAGCATCTCCAGGTGGGCCCTGGCCATCTTCAGTTATTTCACTCAACAAGTATTGGTGCAGCCCTTATTATATGAGTTTTCACATACTGACTCTAGGTTAATAACACTAGTGATTAGCTATCAAGCAATCTGAACTGTTTTTTTTGGTAAACATCCTAATTATTCAGAGTAGAGTTGCATAGTATGATTGTATAGTTATAACTCATTTATTCTTAATTGTAAATTGAACTGTCCTTTCCTCATCCTACTCTGTTCCTTTAAGTTTCAGAATAGTTTTATGTAGCCTTAGAAAACAATAAAATAGGAAAGACTAGAGATCTCTTCAAGAAAAGTAGAGATAACAAGGGAATATTTCATGGAAAGATGTACACAGTAAAGGACAGAAATGGTATGGACCTAACAGAAGCAGAAGATATTAAGAAGAGATGGCAAGAATATACAGAAGAACTATACAAAAAAGATCTTAATTAACCAGATAAACACAATGATGTGAGCATTCACCGAGAGCCAGACATCCTGGAGTGTGAAGTCAAGCAGGCCTTAGGAAGCATCACAATGAACAAAGCTAGTGGAGGTGATGAAATTCCAGCCAAGCTATTCAAATCCTAAAAGATGATGCAGTGAAATTGCTGCACTCAATATGCCAGCAAATTTGGAAAACACAGCAGTGACCACAGGACTGGAAAAGGTCAATTTTCATTCCAATCCCAAGTAAGGGCAATGCCGAAGAATTTTCAAACTACTGTATAATTTCTCTCATTTTATATACTAGCAAAGTAATGCTCAAAAGCCTTCAAGCAAGGCTTCAACAGTTCTGGAACCGAGAACTTCGAGATGTTCAAGCTGGATTTAGTAAAGGCAGAGGAACCAGAGAATAAATAGCTAACATTCATTGGATCATAGAAAAAGAAAGGAGGTTCTAGGAAAACATCTACTTCTGCTTCATTGACTACACTAAAGGCTTTGACTGTGTGGATCACAACAGACTCTGGAAAATTTTTAAAGAGATGGGAATACCAGACCACCTTACCTGCCTCCTGAGAAAACTGTATGCAGAACAAGAAGCAACCATTAGAACTGAACTTGGAACAAGGGACTGATTCAACATTGGAAAAGGAGTATGTCAAAGCTGTATATGGCACCCTGCTTATTCAACTTAAATACAGAGTACATTATGTGAAATGCTGTACTGGATGAAGCTTAAGCTGGTATCAAGATTGCCAGGAGAAATATCAATAGCCTCAGATATGCAGATGACGCCACCCTTATGGCAGAAAGCAAAGAACTAGAACCTCTTGATTAAAGTAAAAGAGGAGAGTGAAAAAGTTTGCTTAAAACTCAACATTCAGGAAAAACTAAGATCATGTCTTCCAGTCCCATCAGTTCAGTCTCTCAGTCGTGTCCGACTCTTTGCGACCCCATGATTAGCAGCACGCCAGGCTTCCCTGTCCATCACCAACTCCCGGAGTTTACTCAAACTCATGCCCATCAAGTCGGTGATGCCATGCAGCCATCTCACCCTCTGTCGTCCCCTTCTCCTGCCCCCAATCCCTCCCAGCATCAGGGTCTTTTCCAATGAGTCATCACTTCATGGCAAATACATGAGGAAGCAATGGAAACGGTGACAGACTTCATTTTCTTGGGCTCCCAAATCACTGCAGGCCTTGACTGCAGCCATAAAATTAAAAGATGCTTCCTCCTTGGAAGAAAAGCTATGACAAACCTAGACAGTGTATTAAAAAGCAGAGATATTAACTTTGCCAGCAAATGTCCATATACTCAAGTCTATGATTTTTCCAGTAGTCATGTATGAATACGAGAGTTGAACCATGAAGAAAGCTGAGTGCCAAAGAATTGATGCTTTTGAACTGTGATGTTGGAGAAGACTCTTGAGAATCCCTTGAATTACAAGAAGATCAAACCAGTCAATGCTAAAGAGTATCAACCCTAAATATTCATTGGAAGGACTGATGCTGAAGATGAAACTCCAATACTTTGACCAACAGATGAAAACAGTGGACTCACTGGAAAAATCCCTGATGTTGGGAAACATTGAGGTTAGTAAGACAAGGGGATGACAGAGGATGAGATGGTTGGAGGCATCATTGATTCAGTGAGCTTGTGTTTGCGCAAACTTAGGAAGATAGTAAAGTTCAGGGAATCCTGGCATGTTGTAGTCCATGCATGGGGTCACAAACAGTCAGACACGACTGAGCAACTGAACAACAGTAACAGACAGAAGGAGTGATTAAGGCCTTCTTTAAAAGATATGTTTTAAATGGATCCCCTTTAATTGATATTTGGCATTCTAATTCATAATAATTAAAATTCTTCCATGACAATTTCAAAATTCGAAATTGCCCTCATGTGAATAACTTGGTTATTTTGTGTTTCTTTACCTGCAATATAACCTATAATTAATACAAGTTGCTGCTGCTGCTAAGTCACGTCAGTCATGTCCTGTTCTGTGTGACCCCATGGACAGCAGCCCACCAGCTCCCCTGTCCATGGGATTCTCCAGGCAAGAATATTGGAGTGGGTTTCCATTTCCTTCTTCATAATACAATTTAGGATAGCATATTGAAAAATGCTATCAAAAAACCCAACTTTCTCAATATCATGAAAGAGCAATCTTTTGTGCATACAGCTTGATTTCAAGTCTTGTAACATGTCTCATAAATTTATTTCAAACTTACCTAGAGAAAGCCAATAAGTGAACATTTTTAGAGGAGGTGGGGTGTGCCATTGCCTTTTATGTTCACTATAGGCTAACTATTTACTTTTGGAAGCTTTCAAATTTATATCCAAATTTCTGCAGCAAATCCTTTCTCATTTTAGTTTTGAAAGTAGCTTGAAATAGATTCACTGCTCAGTTACATTGAGATTTAATAGTTTCTAAAAACTGTCTGCAGTTAAAAACAACAAAACAAAACCCAGCAAATGTAATTATGGAGACAAGAAAAGAATGAATCTCTTTCAAAAGGCAGAGAGGAATGAATCTCTCTCAAAAGGCAGAGCATAGGCTTTCCTATACTGTTGTTTTCCTTGACTTGCTCTCTTTCCTATTCTTACTCTTAGAAAATTCATTGTTGTTAAGTTTATCAAGGCAAAAGGAAAAATTCAGATGAAGACCATATTCAAATTTGTTGGAAACAAAATGCATTTATTTCTGCAACAGGGCTTTTTTTTCTTTTTTTTTTTTTTTTGCCTTCTGTGTTCATTCTGTTTTCTCAAGCACTGATTGAACTGGTAGTTGCCTGTGTATATTAGATTCTAACAAGCTTTTCTTATGGCTGTATTCTGGCTTTATCCTGATCTGTTCTATCCTATTTATCGAGCTATTTATCCAAATTCATCAAGGCTTAATTCCAGGAAAAGTGCTCGCTTAGTAAAGAATATTGCGGAGATTATCAAGGACTAATATACTCATATTGAATGAGTTTCAAATATCAAGCTCATGTCTCGTAAATTATGAAGTGACTGCCCTGCAACATGTGGTATGTGTTTCTCTTTTAAAGAATGAGTGATAAGTGTAAAGTGAAAAAGTTAAACTATTCTTTGTCTTTAGGACCCAGCAGTCCTTCAGTCATTTTTCAACATTTGCCTACATTTGTGATTAGCACTGATTCTAACACAAAACTCAAGATTTTATGATGTTATATTACTTGATTGAATCTTACCAGCTATGCTCCTTGGGGGTGTCAGATGATATTTTCTAAAATGTTGAAATGCCTTTTTCTTATCATCAGGGAATAACTTAAACACTGGTAGTAACTCTTCACTAAAAATCCCGTTTGTCATTGCTTCTGAAAGTGCTGAAGATTCAGAACTAATAGGAACCAATGTATGAAGGCCATTTTATTTTACTTAAGTATTAGAAAGGCAGAAAGGATCTTTTCTGCCTCATTGATGAAAAATAGATGAAGAGTCTCGCTGTTTACCAGAAATATTCAAATGAATCTAGTGCTTTAAAATGTTATTTATCTTTTCAATGCAAGCACTTACATTAGTTATTTTGACTCTTCAAATAGCTATGCACACAAAAGAATTAAATAGTTTCTAGCATGTAATTAGTGCTTGATAAAAATTTTCTATTGATATTTTAATCTTTCATACAATATGGGTAGAAAGCTTAGCCTACTGTTGAAAACACTAAATAAATAATAAAATTCTGAATTGTTGTTGTTCCTTTAGTTGCTAAGATGTATCCTACTCTTTGTGACCCCACGGACTGAGGCCCACAAAGGTCTTCTCTGTCCATGGGATTTTCCAAGCAAGAATACCAGGGTGGGTTGCCATTTCCTTCTGCACGGGATATTTCAGAACTAGGGATTGTACCCACATCATTCTTTACTGCTGAACCACCAGGGAAGCCCCAGGCTATAAATAGTATTGTACTTTCCTGATTTGGGCTCTTGAGATATTCTCCCTGAGAGTGTTTTTAAGAGTTAAAATTCTGATATGGACTAGTATTCATCTATCTTTGAATTATTTCAGTATATACTGTATACTTTAACAGAAACTCAAATCTAATTTTACATTAATGATGGTTGCTAGGTAACTATTTGATGCAAATAATTCTGAAACATTTAGCAGATCATTCTTTGATTGGAGTGGAAACTGGAGTGACTTAGAAGCTGATGGTCCAGGAAACAATTGATTGAGAAAGAACATTGTGGAGTGTTTAATAAAAATAGCTTGTAACTCTTCTACTTGATTTTCTTTCTTTTTGTCCAAATTAAAATATAAAAGGGAGAAACTGCTAGAGAAAAATGAAATATTTCTCCCGAATAGTAGAGATTGTTCTCTGAGCAAGTACCAAGTGTTGACACTATGCTAAATACTTTGATACAGGATCATGTCCTAACAGCAAGGCCAATGGCAGCCTTTAGCATGCAGTTGCTTCTATGTGCCATTAGCGCTCACCCTGTTACCAGGCAACACGTCCCACTTGGCCATTGGTCTGCACCACAGAGGGCTCTCTCGCAAAAGCAACCAACCATTAATAAGGGGCCCTTGGTGGTCATGCTGAGCCTCTGGTCAGCACCGCAGTGGACCCGCCCACAAGCAGCCAGCTGCCAAAGAGTGTCGCTTAGGAAGAGGCTTTTAGCCAAAGGCTGGTGAAGTGGTGGCCTTAGTGGAGAGTGAGCTAGGAGACGGATCCCATCCTTCTCCCTGGGGCCCTCGTGCTCACCCAGCCTTGAACCAGCATGTGAGCTGGGGTTTCAGGGGACAAATTGGGGGCTGTGTTCGGCAGGGTTCCAGAGCCCTCAGTGAGGCAACGGTGAACATCTTCCCCATCCCTATCTCTGTGACCTAATAGCAGTGGCAGTCTGCCTGGGTTGCAGTTTGTGGAAACTGCCTACCACCCTCCCCAGCCATTTTGGTGGCCTGAGGAAGCTGCCGATTCAAATCTGCCTCCTCTTAGCCAGGACCGAGTCCCTAGAAGGCGAAAGTATTGCCTCAGGACCTGGTCCTTTCTTGACAGGGCAGAGAAAAACTTTTGTTTGGTAAAGATTTGGGGCTTCCCAGGTGGTGCTAGTGGTAAATAACGCATCTGCCATTGCAGGAGACATGAGACGAGGGTTCGCTCCTTGGGTTGGGAAGATCCCCTAGAGAAGGGCATGCAGCCCACTCCAGTATTCTAGCTTAGAGAATGGATAGAGGAGCCTGGCAGGGTAAAATCCATGGACTCACAAAACAGTTGAACACGATTGAAGTGACTTAGCATGCATGCACAAATGGCAGAGATTTACAGAAACATCATTACTGACTTCAAGAACAAAGGATCTGCCACCAAGAAGTTTGCAACAACTAACCACTCCCCTCTCTCACCTTTCCTAGAAAAGGGCTTTGCTAAAGCTTTCGGGAATTTTGGTTTTTTTAAGGCATGAGCCACCCATCTCCTTCTCTGTTCCAGACTCTGACATTCTGGTATTGTTTGGTCTCACTGTCCATCAGGTACACAACTTGCTTTTGGTAACAATTGTGTCCTATAGCAGTTTGTTTATTTATGTAGTATCAGTTCAGACATGTCCCACTCTTTGTGATGTAGTTCCCATTAAAAAAATAAGGAACACAGGAAAATATTCTTAGTCCTTATTTTGTCCAAGTTCTCATGCTTACTAGGTGGGTGGAAAGAAGGGGTGGGGATTTGAATACAGGTCCCTTTGACTCATGCAATTCTGTTCATTTTATTAAAGGCTGGTAAAAATAGCTTCTTATCTGGGAATTGATAATTCTTATCAGCTATCTTTTGCAAAATGTTTTACTATTCTTTAGGGTGATACCTAAAAATTAGAGTCACATTTGCTGAAGTTAGCTTGACATGAAAACAATTTCCATCAGGAGGTAGAGATCTATAGGAACCTGTGTTAGTACAAGGGGTACAAGAGAGAAACTCGTTAGTGAGTAGTGTGATCACTGTCACTTATGCTATATCGCTTTGGGGAATACGTGTAACTCTATGGCTGATTCATATCAATGTATGACAAAACCCACTGGAAAAAAAAATTTATGTAGTATAATTCCCATTTTAAAAATCTTGCAAGTCTTTCTCTGAACTGAATCTGATTTATAATGCTTTGTTTCTGTTAATACTTGTTAAACACTTGCATTAGTTTTCTACTGCCACTATATTGCAACATGGTGATAATTTTATTCCCTTACAGATGTGAAAGTCAGAAGTCTAAAATAAGATTACTGATAGAATCCATTGCTATTAGAGGAGTCCATTCCCTTGACTTTTCCAGCTTCTAAAGGCTGCCCGAATTCTATGCCTTGTGGCCCCTTCCTCCATCTTCAGAGCACATCGCTCCACCCTCTGCTTCTGTCCTCAGGTCTCTCTGACACTGACCCTCTTGTTTCTCTTTCATAAGGACCCATTATAGGCTCACCTGGATGATTCAGGATTGTCTTCTCATCTCAAAATCCTTAACTTAATCACACCTGTAAAAGTTCATTTTGCAATGAAAATTAAAACATGCACAGGCTCAAGGGATTATGGTATGGACAGTTGAGAAAGAGGGCATTATTCAGCCTTCCACAAGTTTTTTTGTTTTTTTTTTTTAATTAAAGTGCATGATTTTATTTTAAAAAGAATATAGTTCAGTATAGAATATACTTCAAGAATATATGTCAAGCTCTATTGCTTTATTGCTTAATGACCAAATATACTTGTTTATCAAATATCAACTATCATAGAGCGCTCATATTATCTAGGAGAAAATGGGCAGTCCATGGCTGATTTCAGATTGATGGATTAAATTGAAACCAGTCTGCTTACCTTTTGCTTCTACAGCAAAGTGTCTTTTTTTTCTGATTACATAAATAAAGAATAAGTGATCAAATAATAAAAATATTACAAAAATATAAATGAAGATGAAAGTAAAGTTTACTTGAGTTTCTATAACTGGAGGTAAATTCAACTATCTTTGGTACCAACCATTATTTTAGGTGTTGCTTTATACATTGATATATACACATGTGGTTTTACAAGGTTGGAATTTTTATATATATACAGCATACATATATATGTATTTATGTATGTGCATATATAAATACATATATGTGTATATATACACACACACATATATATAGGCACACACATATAAACATATAATTCAGTGTATGTTTTTGATAGTTCTTGTATTCAGGAATCCTTTGGAGATTTTTACATGAATAGAGATTTATATATGTGGGTGTCTAGGTATGTGTGTATGTCTTTACAAAAATGAGATCATATCGCATATGCATCTTTCTTTTTTCATTTATGATATCTTGTGAAGTTAGCCAGAGTCAGCTGGTATAATTTGGTTCCTTTTTAGTGGCTTTATAATAGCTCATGGGTTTATGTAGACCATGTATTGAGTCATTTGATGAAAATTTTCATTTTCCTTCATATGTAAAAAGGTGAATAATGTTTAAATCTTTACCAGTAAGATGATCTTAGTTAATCTACTAAGAATCATTTGTTTTATATTACTTTCAAACAGCAGTGAGGCACTTGCTACTTGAATAAGAAAACCTGTTTGCTGACTGAAGTTAATGGTTCAATATATAGAGTCAAACTGAATGGGACTGAACTTAGGATCTTTATACTTCTCCACCAAAGTGATTGACCCAATACCACTACAGTTCTTAACCTTTGTTAACATTTGTGGCATGTGTTTTGTGAACCAGTACTGTCACTGAACTTGGAACATTTTTATTAAATAAACTTTGGAAGTATCGCATAACATCTGTCATAGCTAGTACAGCTCACTTAATCAAAATACTATGATGGAAGAACCAAAGTAACTTTGAGCTACTCAGAAAACAGAAAGGCTATGACACAAATGAACTAATTTCTGCAGTGTCAGGAGGGCTGGAAGGTTTTTTTTGTTGTTGTTTTTTTTTACCTTAATGATATTCCTTAAGCAGTTAGTAGCTATTTCCCCACCATATTTTTCCTCCACTGATTTACTGATAATATTTTATCAAAAACTATGTGAAACTTTCCTTTGAGTCAAATTTTATTTTCTCAGAGCTTGCTTTTCAATATCTCCACGATAGCTGTGACCATCTACTATTTCCTTCTTTACTAAGTTCTTCCTTTTGACTTATCAATATTTTTTTCAATTTTGAAGCACTCTCACCAACTCAATCTCATAATTATTATTTTATTTTGTTAAATTTCTTATACTTTGAGGAATTCAATGATCCTAATCCTTCCACAGACATGTTGCAAGTAGCTTCAGTGTATTCTTGACTGCTCGTGGAAAAATGTGTGTTCTTATCTTGAAAATTAACACGCTCCAGTCCTTTTGCTCCTTTGCGATTTCTTCATCTTCCCAAACTATTATATAATTTCATTTTTAGAAAGCTTCCCAGTGTGATAGTAATTAGAACCCAGGGGAAAATGCCAGGATCCATGAGTGAAAATACTTAAAGTTAGGGACAATTTTTCTTTCACTGTTACTTTTGTGAGGTTTAATGATCTTCACTTTTGAGAAAAGATTGGAATAATAACAGAAAGTGTATGCTTTTGTTTTATGCTCTTCTATTATCATACTTTAACTCAATATTGCCACTACTATTTAGTTTCTTACACAAAATAACCAGATTAACCTTTAAACTGTCACGTTCACTCTTTTCAAGCTTCAAAGGAAATGGATCACTTTAGCGCCAAGCAAAATTTATCCCATTTTATGAGTTTTAGACAAACCAACAATTTAGCATGCCAGAATTCTAACTGGCATGCCTAAAGCTTATAATGTTATACCCTTAAATTGAGTGTTATTAAATCACCAAGAAGTTTCAAAGTGGTAGAATAAAGATTATGTTAAGTCTGAGATTAAGCTGTCACATCATAGTAATTTGATTTTAAGTCTGGCTCCACCACCTCCATTAGTAATCACATCCTTGACAGAGACAAAGTTCATCCAATATGAGTTCTTATTGCAGATGAAGTACTGATGTTTTTGTGTTACTTTGGTCAGTCAATAAAGTTAAAAGGATAAAGTTTATTTCGTTTTCAACTTGAAGTCAAATGTCTATTTAATTAAATTTTCCAGTATTTGGCAAGAAAGAACTAGTCACATCATCTTTCTTCAGCTTGATATTAAATAGCATATTGTGAAGTTTGGTAAAGAATATTTACATTAATATGAAACAGATATACTTGGAATCTATTTAGAAGAGCATCAGGAAGTCCAACTTCTTTGTTAAGATAGTTGATAACTTCTGATAGTCCCCTAATGCTAAAAGTTTGTGTTACATCTGCAGGTTTTAAGTATGGTATTCATTTTCTAATTGGCTTATGTTACTCTCGAGTATTCTACTTCTTCAAATATTGAGTGTGTATATCTATATCTATCTATCTATATATCTTTTATAATTCACAAAATAATTTCTGAACCACGCAGATGATTATGACTTTAAAACAGTATGTATTCTACATTTCATTTCTAATCCAGACACCTATCACATAATCATCTCTTCTACCCTGTGCTATTAAAAATTTACAGTGCCTTTTTAAATATACTGATGACATATATAAAGAAGGAGTAAGTAGAAAATATATTATGCATAATGTGGTCACATTATATTTACTTGACAAGATAAAGAACCCACCTACCAGTGTTGGAGACTTAAGAGGCATGGATTTGATCCCTTGGTCAGGAAGGCATGGCAACCCACTCCAGGATTGTTGCCTGAAGAATTTAACGGACAGAGAAGTCTGGCAAGCTTTGGTCCTTAGGGTCACAAAGAGTTGGGCACTACTGAAGTAACTTAGTATGCGAATCACTAAATATATGTTATACTTAGCATATATTCAGTGACCAATTGAAGACTAACTACAAAGATAACCTGAATATCCTTGAAAAGCTTGTAACCAGTTTCATAAGAAAATACAAATTCCTTAATGACTCTTATAGTTTTATATGTGAAAAATAAAAATTCTCATGAGCCAGTTTCTATAGAAGTAGAAAGACATATTCAAAAACAAAAATTGGCAAAGATTCAGGGTAGAAGAATACAGTGAAGTGCGTTAAAAAATAAGTTGTAATAATATTTTAAGTCAAAAAGTATTTGATATTATTTGAAAATGGATTTTAAAAAATAGGTGGGAACATCCAAAAGCTCAGTGAGACAACAGAGGACCCTATACAAGAAGTGTTAATGACAGAGATGTTTCCAAGAAAATGCTATCAACTGTTTTCTGTCCATTTCTGAATTGTCTAGAAACTGACCTAATAGTTGTAGTATATAGTGGTTATGTGTACGGCATATTACTGTGTCTCTGAATTTGAGCTAGTATTCTCTTTGTAAACTCACAAAGCTTCTGTATGAGTTCTTCTTGAGATGGTCTATGCTATTAGCATGGAACCTCATTTACTAATCTCAAGTTATTCTGTTATGTGCATCACTTAACCACAGAGAAATTTCTGCCACATGAAAGCCAGGAGTGATTACAAGACTAGAGTAAATCAATCTGATCTGTACGCTTATCTCTTAGCTAGGGAGTAATATTTAAAATTACTAAATACTAGAGTTAGACCATAAAGAGTGCTGAGCACCAAAGAACTGCTGTTTTCAAACTTTGTTGCTGGAGAAGATTCTTAAGAGTCTCTTAGACAGCAAGGCAATCAGACCAGTCGATCCTAAAGGAAATCAACCCTGAATATTCTTTGGAAGGACTGATGCTGAAGCTGAATTCCAATACTTTGGCCACCTGATGCAATGAGCTAACTCATTGGAAAAGAACCTGATACCAGGAAAGATTGACAAGGTCAGGAGGAGGAAGGGGACAACAGAGGATGAGATGGTTGGATAGCACCACTGACTCAATGGACATGAGTTTGAGCAAACTATGGCAGATGGTGAAAGACAGGGAAGCCTGGCATGCTGCAGCCCATGGAGTTACAAGCAGTTGGACGTGACTTAGTGACTGAACAACAAAAGGCTATTCAAGGCACTTCCCACCATTCGGGATTAGGAATCATAGAGAAGAATATTACTCATTTTAGTTTTCTATTTTAATTTTAATGAAATTAAAAGATGCTTGCTCCTTGGAAGAAAAGCTATGACCAACCTAGACAGCATATTAAAAAGCAGAGACATTACTTTGTCAGCAAAGGTCCATCTAGTCAAAGCTGTGGTTTTTCCAATAGTCATGTATATATGTGAGAGTTGGACTATGAAGAAAGCTGAGCACTGAAGAATTGATGGTTTTGAACTGTGGTGTTGGAGAAGACTCTTGAGAGTCCCTTGGACTGCACAGAGATCCAACCAGTCTATCATAAAGGAGATCAGTCCTGGGTGTTCATTGGAAGGACTGATGTTGAAGCTGAAACTCCAATACTTTGGCCACCTGATTCGAAGAACTGACTTATTGGAAAGACCCTGATGCTGAGAAAGATTGAAGACTGGAGAAGGGGACAACAGAGGATGAGATGGTTGGATGGCATCACCGATGTGATGGACATGAGTTGTGTAGGCTCCTGGAGTTGGTGATGGACAGGGAAGCCTGGCATGCTGCAGTCCATGGAGTCATGAAGAATCAGACAGAGACTGAGCGACTGAACCGAACTGAGCTAGTTTTCTCTGTTTGGTTTCTGACTCATTCTTTGAGATAATAGTATCAAAACTTATTCCGCTATGTGAAATTATGAAGTATTAATGATTGTAAAATTCATGATTTATTTTTAAAAAGCATTTACTGGTCTTTTCAGTGCTATATGCTAGGCACTTAGTGAAAAGCTGAAGCAAAAAGTGAAAAAAATATTGGGTCACTGACCTTACAGAATGAAAAGAGGTTACACACATTCAAGTTCTTGTGATATTCTCAAATGCTTAGTTTTTAAATTCCACTAATTTTACATTAAATAAATTATTTAGAGTTGTTTATTTAGTATGTGAGATTATCTCAAGAAGAAATGTGATTAAATATCATAATCATCTTGGTGTGTTCTTCTTCATTCCATCACAGTGAATTGCAATCTTTGATTCCAGCCCCAGCTTATAAAATGAGATAACTGCACTTTACATAGAGTTCCAGAAAATCCACTTTAAATTATGTCTTATGTAAATGGCAGGCTGTTCTTTTGCAATGGGTGGCATTATTTAATCCAGTTAAAATTACTTTCTTTTTAACTCTGGAGCTTTGACTTAAATTAGTTTATCCTTAGGCTTCAGCATCTCACTTAAACCATTAGTGTTCTTCTTCCTCTAGGGACTCCCATTTATACTTTCCCATCCAGAATGTAATCCTATCAGAAATGGTAATTATACTTTATACTTAGTAACATCTTTCATCCAGAGAAGTCTTGAGCATTTTAAAATATGACCTTGTTAATGTTTTCCACCTCCCTCAGATGTAGCCACTAGCTGAGAAGAATTTCTGCAGTTTTACAGATGGAAAAAGGGGGTGAAGGAGAAAAATAAAGTTCTCCAAACATGATTTTAAATGTGACAAGGGATAAGTTGAATATCAGAGGTACTCCACAAGAATATAAATTTTTTTTAGAAATATACTTATAAGCAATTATAAAATTTAAATTTCACTTAAAAAATAATTTTCCAGTCATTATTCATTAACTGGTTACTCTGACCCACTGGTATGCTAAACACTGCGTACAGTATATAGCAAAACAGAAGCTGGTGAAGTGGGAGAAGAAGACACAGGGTTCAGATCCTATAAGGCTTATGGGCCAAGAAAAAGGCCTAAAGCCCAAGAAAAGGGCTTTAGTCTTGCTTTAAGTTTGTTGAAGGGCTTAGAGCATGTTTAAGTTTTAAAAAAGAATCACTCCCAACATAATGTGTAATAGGGGACTTAACACAGTGAGCAGAGAAAACCCAATAGGATTTTTATTTCTAATGTTGTATATTGATTGTTTTGCTCTAAAACTTCACCATGTACTCAGTGGTTCGTGAACATATAATAATAACTTCTAGAAATCTGTGCCATTATATAGGAATAAGTAATGTTGAATGTATTGAATTTTCTAATAAAATATACTGCTTTGTTTATTCAGGAGCTTCTTGAAAATTGCTTAACTTGGGAGAAAGTATTGTAGATAAATCATGGTTTTATGAAATTGTAGACTGATTGGAAACTTTAGATCTGCACTCAGATAACAAGTATGTACCTTTCCAAGTGTCTTACTGGCTAGATAGGGTATTATAAGAGTTCTAAAAAGAAAGTCATCACTTAAGGGGAAAATGACCAGCAAAAGAGAAAGAGGCTATATATTATATGAGTCAAGTCATGAAAGTATATTTAAAAACTCACAAATAGTCATGTCATTTATTTCCCAACCACTATGGAAAATTATAAAGAGGATGTAAATGTATTACATTGTATTTGTAATCATCCAGGTGTCAAGTGTTACACTCAATAATGTCTGACTCTTTGTGACCCCATGGACTATAGCCCACCAGGCTCCTCTGTCCATGGAATTTGTCAGGCAAGAATACTGGAGTGGGTTGCCATTTCCTTCTCCAGGGGATCTTCCTGACCCAGGGGCCGAACCCAGGTCTCCAGCATTGCAGGCAGTCTCTTTACCACCTGAACCACCAGGGAAGACTTTGTATTCAGTGGTCATAGTCTATTGGGAGAACTGCATACTTGCCCAAATCTCTAATACTAGGCACACTACCAGAAGTACCACAAGATAGAATATGAAAGAAGAAATTTAATCTAACTGCAGAACCAAAGCAGTTTTTAAATTTGAGAATAGGAGACAATAAAATATCAAGTTTTCATTCAAGAGAGAATGGATTTTACCTTAAATATCAGTTTGAAAGAAGACCAATAGGTAAGAAGAGAATTTTAGAAAATGCTTTGACAGTTGCATTCAAGTGCCTTAAATTCCAGAAAGAGTGGTTAAATAGATGAATGCCACCACCTAGGTGTTCAGTGATTCCACTGAAGTAAAGTGCTCATGATGGTGAGGGGCAGAAATGAGATTAGGGTGAAGTGGGGAAGAAAATTGGACAGAAACTAACAAATTCTTGAGTGTGGTATTAAAAAAAAGAAAAAAGCAAGTACTGAGTTTTGAGCCATAGTGATTATGCAAGTGGCAGTACTATTATTTACAATAGGAAAATGAAGAAATGTTGATGTGTTAGAGTTCAGTGAAGTGGGTTCGGAAGTACTTAAATATCTGAAGTTTGAGGTGCTGGGGAAATTTATAGTGCTCAGCAGTGACGATAGCCCTGGGTTTAGAAAAGAACTTGAAGCAGGAAAGAAAAATAATAGTTTATAAAAAATATTTGAGACATTTTTCCTGAAACCTAACTTAATTTTCCAAATTTGTTGAGCAAATACTACTAAAGCCCAAGGTCATACAGCTAATAAGTAGACCTGAAGTTTAACCTCCTTCACCATCGTTTTGTTGAACCAAACCACTATGCTGCCACTTCAGAAGGCACTAAATAATTGAGAATCAATTTTAGAGAGGTACGAGTGGAATTTTGAGAGTGGAGCAAGTATCTGAAACAAACCAAAGGCCAGCAGTGGTGGGGGGCGGGGGTGGAGCATAGAGAACAAAAACTTTGAAAACAGGATGAAGATATATATGCAGAAGGTCTGTCTAAGTTGAAAGACGCTAGTCCAGAACCTTGGGAAAAGGCTATCAATCACAAAAATTAGGAGAAGGAAGTTTACAGAAAAAGAAACACATTAACTTGTAGAATTCTTTAGAGCAGTATTTCTCGAAGTGTGTTCTACGGAACATTAGCCATGCCACATAATTGAGGAGTGCAAAGGAAAGATTGCATCTATCATCAAGTAAGTCTGTAAGACACAAAAAAAATAGGCTATCACTACCATCTTTCTTCTCACCTTGTAGAATCATAGTGTAAATTAGCACATTAAAGCTATAGAGAAATATTAAATTTAGCTTCATCTTAGTGGGCATCTTTTTTTTTTTAATGTTTTAAACCTAGGAATTACATATTTGAATATATTTTTAAGAAAAGAATCATTTAGGGGTAAGATGAAGATTCTGAAAGAGGGGGCTCTTGAGTCACTAGAATCTGAAATGTTAAAAGAGGTGTTGCAGAGATAAAAGGACAGTTTAAATCTGGACACAGGATTGGGGGTAAAAAGTGAAAGAGAGTTGTGGAATTGTAGAATTAGGAGGAAAGTGTGAGGCCCACTAGGTTAATGACTGTGTTAAAATTACCCTGGAGCCAGATTGATTACAAAGCTGACTACTTCTGGGACTCTGGTCTGTGTAAAGGTTGATAGGAATACCAGTCCCTGAATTATTCTGTGCTGGTGATAACTCCAGTTTCTCTCTCCATGGTTTCTAGACTCCACTCCTTTCAAGTTTCAATCTTTGAACTCGTCCACCTTGATTATGTTGATCTCAAAAAGTATTGCTTAGAACTGAAGACAGAATCCCTTGCCTTTTTCTAGGACACTGTGTGTTTCATCTTTTCTGACAATGTGATCAGAGGGTGGGTTCTCTTTGAATTTTATTCAATTGTATTTAATTTATATGAATCTTTAAAATTCTTCTAGTAGCTATCCAACTTTTGTACATGAATGAAACACCTTTTTAAGGTTATTTTATAACTTTGCGTTACAGTTTGCATTTACATTTTATTAGTATCAGCCCTTTATCCTTGCCTGGTATTTAAAGGACTTTTTCAAATATTCATTCTGACTTTCTTTTTATGGGAGCCCCTAGCTTTGTGTGAATTGCAGATTTTACTTTTATGCCTTTTGATTTCTCCAACTGAATATTAATATTAGAGTGATCAGCATGAAGGACAAAGGTTTGCTGAAAGCTGCTATACTCATTGTCCAACTTTAACTTACCCAGAAATCTCTTTGAGTGCAGTTATTAATTGCATCCAGCTCATTGGGTGCGGCTTTTTCTCTTAATCATCTCTGTTGTTTTATTTCTACAATCTATCCACTTACGTATTAGAATAAGCTTTTTCAAAGCCATGTGGTGTCCTGTAAAATCTTTATTCCTGTATTTCCTGGCTTTCTATGAAGAAAGTGGTATTACTTTGATATAATTTGTGATTCTGTTTTCACATACTTAGTACCCATCTCTTCATTCTAGAATCTAGCTTGTACCCTAAGTCAGTATCACTAATATGTTTCTCTAAACATACATTTCCCCCCTTTCTACTAAAGGCATGTGTCTTTCTTCCTGCTTCCCCACAACTTTCCTTTGTATTTTACTATTCTATTTTTAAGGCAGTTTATCATAGTGGCTTTAGCATCTTGATTTATACACTCAAATTCTTTGTGCCTCAGTTTCCACAGCACTGTGAGAATTAAATAAACTTAAATGCTGGAATGTACTTTGCACAGTAAATGCTCAACAAATCCTGGATATTATTCTTTCAGCACCCTAGTCTTGACTAAGAACCTAGATCCATTTACAAACCTAGGGTGAAAGTAATTTTGGGAACTATAAGTCATTGAATACATACAAAAGTTTCTTTCAATTACTAAGCTTAAGGAGTGTGAGACTTCTGCTGGGAACTTACTCTTTAATTATTTCTACAAAAACAGCTTGTGGGAGACATCTTTCCAGTTAAAAATATGTGATAGTGAAGGGTTCTGTTTATCCATCCATTCAACATCTTAAAATAATTTTCTAAATTTAAAGTTACAATGCCAAGTATCAGAAAAATAGGGTATGGTTTTAGGAAAAATGGATCAATTTATAAAAGAGATAGACATCAAGACTGTTCTTTCCATTGTTAGGAAGAGCAAATTAGGACAGTCTTGCTGGGCAGTGACTCAGAGAGGCAGATGACAGAGAAAATGGGTGCTAAAAAAAGACCAAACCTTGTCACCACAGAATTTACATCCACTTCCTTCAACAGGCCATAGGATACTCTTTTATGATATATCTCATCTATTGTTTGCTTTGATATTTATTTTAACTATTGTTCTTTTTGCATAAAGACATTTGTTTAGAGGCCAGAATGGAGAAGAGATGAGGAATAGTATCTGCACCTTAGGGAAGTGGTTTCTTATCTTTGGGGGCTCAGAATTGCCTACTTCATAAGTTGAATGGAGATACTTTCTTTGGGGGTGGCATCTATAGTTTCTAGACGATGTATAGCAGTCTTTGGAATCTCATTAACAGTGCTTCACAGGGCAACGCTATTACCAGCTGAAGGATTTTAATGGGAACATAAAAAAGTGTAATTGCTAAATAAGGTCAAGTGTACCCAGGCTTTGTTATTTGATATCATAGTATATCCGAGACTGATTGGAAAATATGTATCAAAGTCTCTCCACTTATCAATAAATAAACATTTCCACAAGAATACAAATATTTGCAAAGAAAGATAAACTATAAAGTATTTTGATTCAAAAACAATAAATAACGGTGTGTTCATTTCTTTGTAATGTCTTTATATCTTTTCAATGATTTTATTTATTTTTGTTGACGTATATTTGCTTTACACTGCTGGGTCAGTTTCTGCTGCATAGCAAAGTGAATCAGCCATAATGATACACATATCCCCTCCTTTTTTTAGAATCTCCTTCCCACTTAGATCACCACAGATCACCAAGTCAAGTTCCCTTTGCTACATGGTAGACTCTTATTAGTTTTCTATTTTATACACAGTAGTGAATTTATATCAATCCTAATATCCCTATTTACACCTGTTTTCACCCTTGGTGTCCATACATTTGTTCTCTAAGTCTGTATCCTATTTCTGCTTTGCAAATAAGGTCAGCTATACCTCTTTTATAAATTACACCTATGTGGGTTAATATACAATATTTGTTTTTCTCTTTCTAACTTAACTTCACTCTAGAAGTTAAACTTCACTGTAGAAGTTTAGATCTAAAAATCCTTTAGACCTAAACCTTTAGATCTACCCACAGCTCTGCAAATGACACAACTCTCTTAATGTTTTTATGACTGCGTAATATTCCATTGTATTTATATAGCACATCTTCTTTATCTGTTCCTCTTTTGGTGGACATTTAGAGTACTTCCATGTCCTGGCTGTGGTAGAGTGCTGCAGTGAATATTTAGGTGAGTGTGTCTTTTTGTTTTTTTGTTTTTTTCCATTTATTTTTATTAGTTGGAGGCTAATTACTTTACAATATTGTAGTGGTTTTTGTCATACATTGACATGAATCAGCCATGGATTTACATGTATTCCCCATCCTGATCCCCCCTCCCACCTCCCTCTCCACCCGACTCCTCTGGGTCTTCCCAGTGCACCAGGCCTGAGCACTTGTCTCATGCATCCAACCTGGGCTGGTGATCTGTTTCACCCTAGATAATATACATGTTTCGATGCTGTTCTCTTGAAATATCCCACCCTCGCCTTCCACAGAGTCCAAAAGTCTGTTCTGTACATCTGTGTCTCTTTTTCTGTTTTGCATATAGGGTTATCATTACCATCTTTCTAAATTCCATATGTACGTGTTAGTATACTGTATTGGTCTTTATCTTTCTGGCTTACTTCACTCTGTATAATGGGCTCCAGTTTCATCCATCTCATTAGAACTGATTCAAATGAATTCTTTTTGATGGCTGAGTAATATTCCATGGTGGAGTGTGTCTTTTTGAATCATAGTTTTCTCTGGGTATATGCCCAGGAGTGGGATTTCTGGGTCATATGGTAGTTCTGTTTTTGTTTTTTTAAGAAATGTCCATGCTGCTCTTCATAGTGGCTATGCCAACTTACTTTCCCACTAACAATTTAAGAGGGTTCTGTTTTCCCGACATAATCTCCAGCATTTATTGTTTATAGATTTTTTGATTCTGGCCATTCTGACCATGTGAGGTAATACCTCATTGTAGTTTTGATTTGCATTTCTTTAGTAATTATTGATCTTACACATGTTTGCGTGTGTTTGTTGGCCATCCAGCATTCTTGCCTTGAAAATCCTATGAATAGAGGAGCCTGGTGGGCAACAGTCCATGGGGGTCATGGAAGAGTTGGACGCAACTTAGCAACTAAACAACAATGTATTCTTTGGAGAGATGTCTATTTAGCTCTTCTGCTCATTTTTTAATTGGGTTGTTTGCTTGTTTTTGATTCTGAGCTGCATGAGCTGTGTGTGTATTTTGGAAATGTATCACTCCCAGTTCCCATGGAGGCAGAAGCTGGCAGATGAGGGAGTGGGTTAATGGCCGCCATGCCCCTTGCATGCCACTCAATGAGAATGCATTGCTTCTATGGTGCCAGGGCTTCTTCCACAAACTTTCCCAGGGCCTTCATCTTTTTTATTCCTCTTTTTTTTCTTTCTTTTACCTTGCCTGTTGTGAAGGTATTTTTCTTGTCCTTTTAGGTTTCCGAAATCTTCCTCTTATGTTCAGCAGGCCCTTTCTGAGAATTGTCCCCTTTGTAGATGTATTCTTGATAGATGTATTTTCTAGGCGAGACAAACTACACATCCTCCTCTTCTGCCATCTTGACTCCTCCCCTCATCAATGATTGTAAACGTGTTTGTTTGATCTTGACTTTTTTAAAGCGTTATTTAGTTTAACTTATTTCAAACATGTTAACATCTCTAGCTATCTAATCAGATCTTAGGGACACTTTTCAGCATGATTAAGTGTACTGAGAAATTTTTTAAGCAAACAAAGAAGAATTATGAAAAAGAAATGAAAACCCTTGAGCTTCATGTGCTGGTCTCCCCTCACATGTAGCCCAGCATATACTCCTTGGTGTGGAAGCCTGTCTGCTGCTGAGACCCCCTGAGGAAAGGCCCATATGTACTTGGAAATTGGCTGCAGCTCTACCAGGACCCCAATATGAGCGCTGTGCAGGCCTTAACTCACCATGTCACTGCCTCTACTACTTTATTTCAAGCTTACCGTGGGCCACTTCATCTTACTTTCATTCTTTACCCCCTTTTGTGGCTATGATGTATAATTTAACTATGTTTTCTTCAGAATATTGCATTCGACATTACCCCAATCTCAGACATTCTTTTCTGAAATTCAAGCTTCCAGGATCATTTGGCACAGTTATTGGCTTATTTCCAAACTTGCCATCTCCCTTTTGTTTAGAATTGCTGACATTTTCATGCTTATTCATGAAAAATACCATGTGAATTTACACTGGCACTGGGAGAAAATGGTTGTGGTGCCAACAATAAGTGTCATTTGGATTACAAAGGAATTTAAGGCTATAATAAATTTTCTCATTCTAAATAAGGTAATGTATCAGAGTAATAAATCTTACCTTTCAAATGCCTTTCTTTAATGGCAGTTGCTTTTTTTTTTTTTTGTTCTTTACACCACTAGCAAGAAAACTGATTATTCTTAATATCTTTAAAGATGGTTTAAGCTGTTTGAATACTTGTTACTTAGGGCTAGTTTATAACAAAATGAAAAAGGTTTGTTTTGGTTTTTTTGGTTTTTTTTTTTTTTTTTTTTGCTTTACTTCAGGTACGTGTTGCTGGCTCAACAGGAAGGAGATACTGCTCTAGGTTTTAAAAGTTGGTCTAAGTTGATTTTTTTCATAGAGATAAATATCAACTGGGCCATGACTAAGGGCAAAAAACCCATTAAGATGAATAAAAGTCTATGTTCATACTGAAAAAAAAAAAAAAAAAGGTGGTTTAAAACAGGTTTTTAATGGTACTGTTTTCCGCCATGTTACTGGTTTTTTAAACTCTTAAGTTCTTAGATTTTTTTTTTTCTTTAATACGGTTTCCAGGTTGAAAATTTAGACTCTCTTAGGTCTACGGTTTTTTTGTTGTTGTTGTTGTTTTTTAAGTAGGGACTGAAAAGCTCAATAAAAATTTAAGAAAACACATGATGCTTTCTACTTTTATTTTTTTTTAAGTTATAAATGAAAATTGATCAAAATTAAAAGATCAATTCTAAGATTTTTAACATTTCTTTATCTTTCAGTTTCAGTCCCACCTTACCAATAGAACATTTCATAGAGTTATATTCATTTTGATATTACACCCTTCTTACAATTTATAGCTCAATTGTATCTACTTAAATTTACCCCTTTATTTTAGCCCATTTTATTTTATCTCAAGGTATATTAGGTTGGTGCAAAAGTAATTGCAGTTTCAGACTGTGAATTTTAAATCATTATAACTAGCCTAAACATATATTTATTAATCAAAATAGGAACCATTCATCAACACACTTTTGCCAACAATAAGTTTGTTTATTCCTGTAGCATAAAAATCCGTGTTTTGGGATTTGAAGAACTCTTGGAAAGATTTTTCTGCATCCTGCTGGATGTAGAACATTTTCCATGCAAAAAGTTGTCAAGATTCTTGAAGTAGTGGTAGTTGATTGATGAGAGGTCAGGTGAATATGGCAGATGAGGCAAAACTGTGTAGCCCAATTCATTCAGTTTTTGAAGTGTTGGTTGTGTGATGTGCAGTTGTCATGGAAAAGAATTGGGCTGTTTCTGTTGACCAATGCTGACTCTAGGCGTTGCAGTTTCCATTGCATCTCATCGATTTCTTGAGCATACTTCTCAGATACAATGGCTTCACTGGGATTCAAATCTGTAGTGGATCAGATCAGCAGCAGACCACCAAACAGTGACCATGATCTCTTTTTGGTGTGGGTTTAGCTTTGGAACTGCTTTGGAGTTCTTCTCAGCCCAGCCACTAATCTGATCATCACTGGTTGTCATAATAAAACTCACTTTTAATCACAGGCCACTATCTGATCAAGAAATGGTTCATTGTTGTTGCATAGAATAAGCAAAGATAGCACTTCAAAATCGACAATTTTTTTGATTTGCAGTCAGCTTGTTAGGGACCCACTTACCAAGCTTTTTCACCTTTCTGACTTGCTTCAAATGCCAAAGATCTGTAGAATGGTCAGTGTTGAGTTCTTGGGCAACTTCTCATGAAGTTTTACGTAAGAGGATCAGTTTGATGTTGCTCCAGGTTGTTGTCAACTTTCCATGGCTGACCACTATGCTCCTCATCTTCAGGGTTCTCATCTCCTTGGCAGAATTCTTGAACCATCACTGTACTGTACATTTATTAGCAGTTCCTGGGCCAAATGCATTTTGATTCTATGAATTATCTCCACTACTTTGTGACCCATTTTGAACTAGAATAAGAAAATCACTCAAATTTGCTTTCTGTCTAACATCATTTCCATAGTCTAAGATACATATAAAATTGCAAGTAATAATGCATTAGCAAAAAAGCATAAAGCAGGAAAGTTGCATTAAAATGATGTATAACAAAACCACATTTATTTAAGAAGGTATTCCAAGATCAAATGGCAAAGTTCAACAATGCAAAATTGTAATTACTTTTGCACCAATGTAAATATTTAATCTGATAATTTATTTCATATTTAAATGTTACATTATTTGCCCATGTATTTAAACTTCTAATTATTCAATTAATAGAAATAATGTCTTTAGCAAAATTACAAAAGTCATAAAAGGGACTCATAAACTTCCCTGGTGGTTCAGTGGTAAAAAATCCACCTGCCGGTGCAGGAGATTCGGGTTCAATCCCTGGATCAGGACAATCCCCTGGAGAAAAGCTTATGGTCTTAGAGAACGGCCATGAATCCAGTCTTCAGCTTTATAATACCCTTCAATTTGTACCATGGAAGGTCATTCTTCAAAATGTCCATTTAATCACCTCGAGACCCTCACCTGCAGGATGTTGTTCCCTTTTTCTTGAATCATAGATCCTTTGATTCTTCTGCCCAGATGACAAGCAAACAGGAGTATAGCTTTCTGTCGAACATCTGCATTCCCAGACAGAATTTTATAAGCACTGTACTGGGTAAGGTTATTGCAGATTATACCTAGAGTATATGTTAATGATTCTGAACCTGTGTGTATATGTATATATATTAAGACAGATCAAATACCAGAATCTTGGTGGGTCTCTTGAATGAATTCAATTTAATTCACAAGTAAAGCACTGTATATTCACTTTAGTGTATTCCCCTCTCAGTATAACACTTTTCTGGACTGCTATCCCTATATACATGTAAAATTATTTTATACATTTCAAGTGAATATTAAAGATTAGGATTTTTCTTTTGTTAATTAATTAATTTTTTATTGAAGGATAATTGCTTTACAGAATTTTGCTGTTTTCTGTCAAACCTCAACATGAATTAGCCATAGGTATACATATCAGTTCACTTCAGTTAAGTTCAGTCACTCAGTCATGTCCAACTTTTGGAGACCCCATGGAGTGCAGTACGCCAAGCCTCCCTGTCCATCACCAACTCCTGGAGTTTACTCAAACTCATGTCCATTGAGTTGGTGATGAGATCCAACCATCTCATCCTCTGTCATTCCCTTCTCCTCCCACCTTCACTCTTTCTCACCATCAGGGTTTTTTCAAATGAGTCAGCTCTTCCCATCAGGTGGCCAAAGAATTGGAGTTTCAGCTTCAACATCAGTCCTTCCAATGCATAGTCAGGACTGATTTCCTTTAGGATGGACTGGTTGGACCTCCTTGAAGTCCAAGGGACTCATAAGAGTCTTCTCCAACACCACAGGTCAAAAGCATCAATTCTTCAGTGCTCAGATTTCTTTATAGTCCAACTTTCACATTGAAACATGACTACTGGAAAAACCCTAGCTTTGACTAGATGGACCTTTGTTGGCAAAGTAATGCCTCTGCTTTTTAATATTCTATGTTGGCCATAACTTTCCTTTCAAGGAGTAAGCGTCTTTTAATTTCATGGTTGCATTCACCATCTGCAGTGACTTTGGAGCCCACAAAAATAAAGACTGTCACTGTTTCCACTGTTTCCCCATATGTTTGCCATGAAGTGATGGGACCAGATGCCATGATCTTAGTTTTCTGAATGTTGAGTTTTAAGCCAACTTTTTCACTCTCCTCTTTCACTTTCATTAGGAGGCTCTTTAGTTCTTCTTCACTTTCTGCTATAAAGTGGTATCATCTGCATATCTGAGGTTATTGATATTTCTCGTGGCAATCCTGATTCCAACTTGTGCTTCCTCCAGCCCAGCTTTTCTCATGATGCACTCTGCATATAAGTTAAATAAACAGGGTGACAATATACAGCCTTGACATACTCCTTTTCCTATTTGGAACCAGTCTGTTGTTCCATGTCCAGTTCTAACTGTTGCTTCCTGACCTGCATACAGATTTCTCAAGAGGCAGGTCAGGTGGTCTGGCATTCCCATCTCTTTCAGAATTTTCCAGTTTATTGTGATCCATCCACACAGTCAAAGACTTTGGCATAGTCAATAAAGCAGAAATAGATGTTTTTCTGGAACTCTCTTGCTTTTTCGATGGTTCAGCAGATGTTGGCAATTTGATCTCTGGTTTCTCTGCCTTTTCTAAATCCAACTTGAATATCTGGAAGTACATGGTCCATGTATTGTTGAAACCTGGCTTTGAGAATTTTGAACATTACTTTGCTAGCATGTGAGATGAGTGTTATTACATGATAGCTTGAGCATTCTTTGGCATTGCCTTTCTTTGAGATTGGAATGAAAACTGCCCTTTTCCAGTCCTGTGGCCACTGCTGAGTTTTCCAAATTTGCTGGCATATTGAGTGCAGCACTTTCACAGCATCATCTTTTAGGATCTGATATAACTCAGCTGGAATTCCATCACCTCTACTAACTTTGTTCATAGTGATGCTTCCTAAGGCCCACTTGACTTCATACTACAGGAGGTTTGGCTCTAGGTGAGTGATCACACCATCGTGATTATCTGGGTCTTAAAGTTCTTCTGTGTATTCTTGCCATGTCTTCTTAAGATCTTCAGCTTCTGTTATGTCCATATCATTTCTGTCCTTTATTGAGCCCATCTTTGCATGAAATTGTTCCCTTGCTATCCCTAGTTTTCTTGAAGAGATTTCTAGTCTTTCCTATTCCATTGTTTCCTCTATTTCTTTGCACTGATCACTGAGGAAAGCTTTCTTATATCCCCTCCCTTTTGACGCTCCCTCTCATTTCCCTCCCCACCCCGCCCCTCTAGGTTGATTGAAAATGTGTTTATTTGGAAGGTTTTATTTTTGACAGTGGCTGTACCCCATGTGTTATCACATGACTCCACTCAATTTAACATTTTATCCAGTAGATTTTATGTTTCTCAGTTGTATCATGATAATGATTTTGCACATTGATCAAAATTTGGCACCACATCTGTAAAGGATTTGTGGCATATTATGAATTCTATAGTCTTTTTGAACTGTCCATTTGAGTCAGCACAGTGGGTCTTATGTCTAAGGGACAATCAGTCCCTAAATTTCAATGACCTGATAAGATGCTTTTTAAAAAATGTACAGTCTCTTCTTATACCAGAGATTGCTTTGCTCATTAACCACAGATGGTAGTGTGGCTGTCAACAATATTATTTGCCTGTTATAATTTGAATGGAAAATTTTATTCACTGCACTAGCTGCACATGATATTTGGTTTGCAGTGTTGAGTTGCTCTTAAATAAAGAGTATGCAATGATTGCTAGTGCTTCTTTTTATCCTTCTTGTCTGTTACTAAAGTTAGGATCCATTTGGCTGCAGCTATCAACCTAACAGTGCCGTCTTAAAACATATGCTTCAGAGATTTTGCTGTAATAGTACAATTATAGAATTAATAGATGCAACTATTTCAGTAAATTAGAATACCATTAGCTTTGAACAGTGTGAGGAAAAAGCATTTTTGAGGGTTTTTAGAATCATCACAAGTGAAATTATATTTTACATTTGCATTTCATTCTATATTCTATCCACAAATAAATGCATAGCATTTTGGTTGGAATGTAGTTTTTTTTTATTATCTGACAAATCATTTATTAACACATTAATAAAAATGTGCCATGACAAGCCCACCATAAGTATATCCTGATTATACAGTCATTTGTGTTAAAAACCATAACTTTTCTGTATTTATTTCATGGATTTACTCTGAGTATCAGTATCTCATTTTCAATTATAACTAATTTTTGGAAGAATGTAGGTTTTTTAATCTTACATATATGGATTGAAATCTCAGGCTTGTTGATCAAATTGTGATTTATATACTTGGACTATTTAGTTCACTGAGCTTCCCTAAGGAAATGAAGACCTTAACCTGAGTGTTTTTACCAAGATTGGTAAAAAGTAGGAATCTATGGGAAAACATGAGAGGACAAAATGTTTGAATGAAGGTTGGTAAACTGGAAGAAACTTGGGCCTCTTGTTTTGAATTTTTCTAGCATCTCTCTGTCTTCTGGGAATGAATAGGGCACCTCTCACAAGACGGCCTTATGACCTACTTCAGGAGAGGAGAGGAAGGTCAGAGAGTCCTTCCTGCACCTGAGGTTTCCTGAAATATTTAACATGTCAAGCACCATGTCTTAGGTCGCGTACTCTGATCCCCTTTGTGTCCATACAGTTAGCTGATATCACAACGGGAACATTCTTGCCCCCTGTTGAAATTCAAGGGACGGCTGTCATCTGCACAAAGGCCAGTGGAGCCTTCTTCACTGTGATTCTGGTTGCTTTTGTCTCAAGGTCGCATGTCTCTGTATACACTTCCCTTCTGTGTTTCTTCTTGGAATGTTTTGTTTTCAAACTAAAATTGCCCTTTTGACAAAAGTGACTATCATATGCTTTCAAAATTAGCCATCAGTTAAACCTGGGTGTCTGAGTTGCTCAACACCCAGATACATGGAAAATGATGAGGACTGATATTACAGTTACTTCCAAATACCCTCCTCATTATAAAGTAATAATTTATTCCTGTAATAAGACTTTATTAAAATTATTTTAGTGTGTAAGTATGAATGCCTATAACTATATTACTAGCTTGATTCTGTAGCTACTTTTCCATTAATAAACATACTGTCATTTTATAATAATTAAACAAGTAGTTAGTGGTCACTGGTACTCATTTCCTCCAGTGAGAAACCACTTATGCTTCTATGGCCAGCACTGCATGCACTCTTCTCTTTTTTCCTTTGGTGTGTTCTTTCTCCGTCTAGAAATTAGTTCTTATTAACTCATCATCATGTTCATTAAGTCAATAACTCAGCAAATATTTACTGTGTAACCAGTGCTCAAGAAAGCATACATTTTGTTGCCTTTAAATTGCTTATAAATATTTTAGGTTGCTTCCTAATTTACTGTGGTATATTAATCGACCTTGGTCTACTCAGTTTAAATTATGTCCTCTCGGAATCTTAAAATTTACATAGGCTCACTTTTCTGAGTTAGTAAATGAAAATATATGAGTTTAAATGGCCAGCATTGCCCATGTTTTCATTCTTTATTCAAGAATTTTAGGTTCCTTTAATCATCCTGAGCTGTACGTGATTTATTAAAATAACTTCACATGCTATATTTTAAAAGACCAAGAAGTAAGACACGCAAAAATGAATGATGGTTTTTATATAGGTAGTATTTTAATAGTTTCTTATGATGAAGGTCTATCTAAACACGTTTTCTCTTTAGAAAATAGGAAGGACTATCAAAAGGCTAAATTTAAATGAATGTTATCATAAAAAGTAGCAGAAAAGAATGATTACATCTGTTGAATCTCTCCTTGTCCACTGGGTCCTAGCTGCTTGTGAAGTGAGAATATGTGATCTAGGTGATTTATCTTTCTCTTTATATATTCCCAGAATTCACACGAGAACAGACAGAATCAGCCACAAAGTTCTGTTTTTCCTCTTTCTATGTCTGCTGCAGAGGTTCTGTGGAATGTGTAAATTTTAGACCTCCAACTACACTTCTTTTCTGGACTTTTCACTCTTAGCCGCATGTGACCAGAAAGGATGTTACAAAAGTAGAAATATTATAGTAGCAAAGATTTTTTTTGTGGTGGTTGGGAGGAGTGAAGATAAACTGCTATGTAAAAAGGCATATGAGTAGCTATCGTCTTTTCCTATATCCCAAGTTGAAGGGACTACTAAATAAATTTGAAACTCAGGATTATAAGTTAATGAAGTTAAAGATTAAGGTTTAGGTACTGTTTTTGTTTATGTACATGCATACACACATCCTGGTGGCTCAGACAGTAAATAATCCACCTGCAATAAGAGAGACCTGGGTTGGATCCCTGAGTTGGAACGATCCCCTGAGAAGGGTACAGCTACCCACTCCAGTATTCTCACACACACACACACACACACACACACACACACACACACACACACACACACACACAGGCACTTAGCAGATGCCTGGGGATCTTCCTGGCAGAGGGTCAATCCCAGAATTCTGCATTGCAGGCAGATTCTTTACCGTCTGAGCCCCCAGGGCCGCCAAAATTTTACCCAGACCCAAAGTAAACAATTTTGTGAGCACTCAGGCCTGCCTCAGTTACCTCATCCTCACCTTCTGTGCCTTCTGTTTGTCTTGTAATATTCTGCCATAAGACTTTCCCCAAGTCTGCAAGCTTCTATGATTGGCACTCGGCCGTTCACTTGGATGCAGGGGAGTTCATCTTGTAAAGATTGTCCTCAACTGCTGGGGAGAAGGGCCTGTGTATCATTACCTCGGATTTATACTACTCACAGAAATATCTCAGAGATCTGGACAGAATTTGGCTTTCTTTGCCAAAAGTGGCAATTCCAACAATAATGCGCAGTGTGACTTTTCTTCCTTTTCAGTTTATCTCTCCTCATTCCTTCAAACTACTTTCCTGGGATCACCCCCTGAGTAAACTACCTACATCAAAGTTCTTGTCTCAGGCTCTACTTTTCAGAGATCCCAAATTAAGATACCATACCACTTAAGATTGCTTGGATTTATTATGTTTGAATAACTCAAAACATTTGTAGGCATCATCTGTCAGTAAGTATTTACCAACCATTATGTAATTATTAATTGTTATAAAAATATGTCATAGCCTTCTGTGTAAATTTGATTTGCAAAACATTAATCATCTCACTCCCTCTTTTAACATTTACCATATTATATACCTTCTTCGAAAGCAGCTATAGTCTTGCTGATGAAATAATAAGATTTACATGTTTGAAACAGTTGACCAATGCTCCTCTGTTATTCTACTGAATACTGAATTTCTTGTTAACATACAAATTGAAGTGGTGTCTTACTCTAGATCTCCCAAAGTGAACAATTTCTGCGAAATCTTCTTCCTAAGGCTTATTTTTCAAAAGGAGGCTTTCCTAAAAGCTGTGGTTCACATAGGAAGTTGTTGAAAACCTCACAGAAGAGGTGGGATTTCAACTAATCTTAGATAAATGTGTTGGAGAATGGGAAAGGCAGTATTAAATGATAAGTTTTATGTGCATTGTTGTTTAGTTGCTAAGTCGTGTCTGACTCTCTTGTGACCCCATGGACTGCAGCCCTCCAGGCTCCTCCATCCATGGGATTCTCCAGGCAAGAATACTGGAGTGGGCTTCCATTGCCTTCTCCAATGGTGTGTGCATGGGCACAGCTATAAGAGAATCATTGTGTTTCATTTCAAAAGAGATAGCTTGAGAGAGAGGGACCCTATAACCAACTTGCTTTTTCTTATGTAAAAGGCAAGTTTGTGTGCAAGAAAATAGTATATAAAAATGAAAGCAAGACCTTAATTTACACACAGCTTTTCAAAAGTAAAATCAAATTTATCATAATAAAAATTCTGGCATTTATCTACTGAGAGATATTTTGTACTTATGCTAGGTATGTAAAAAACACAGTATAGTTACATTACAGCTGTGGGCATGTTCTGATTTAGTAAACATCAATATTGTCATAATCAAAGATAAGATGATTGCCACATAGAACTGGGAGAGAGCAGGTTTTATTATCTGTGAGCATGTATTCTGACTGTGGCATGCTTGACCAATTGCCCAGAATGGCTCTAGGGAATTGATTATGTAAGCTTATCCAAAACCATCTTCTATGGGAGGGAAGGGACTAACAGATCAAAGAGTCTACCTTCAAAGTAAAAAATGTTTTCCTCTGTATTTTTAGGCAAAGTACTATTTCCAACATTTTGTTTAATCCCCCAATTATCAGTTTAAGAATATTGAACTAAATTTGCTTTTATTTATTTTTATGGAAATAATCTAAGTTTGTCAATAAGCCATTGTTATAGTCAATTTAAGAAAAGCATCAAACTGGGGCTTCCCTGGTGGCTCAGAGGATAAAGCGTCTGCCTTCAATGCAGGAGACCTGGGTTCGATCCCTGGGTGGGGAAGATCCCCTGGAGAAGGAAATGGCACCCCACTCTAGTATTCTTGCCTGGAAAACCCCATGGATGGAGAAACCTGGTGGGCTACAGTCCATGGAGTCACAAAGAGTCAGACACGACTGAGTGACTTCACTTTAACATTATAAAATTCAGTCAGTTAAGCTCTCTTGCCTCTTTCTATACTAAAGAGTTGTATGGCTCAAGAAACAATAGATTGAATCTTTTAAAGTCTTAATATACTCCTCATTTTCCCTTTTATAAATATCCCCAAGTATATATCAGAAATATATATCTAGTCTTATTAAACATTAACAAAGTAGCATTCTGTCAGGGACCACAAAAAAAGGGAAAATAACCTATCTCTGTGCCTTCTTGAAGTTCGCAAGATAAATATTTACTGATTTTAAATTAAAGTGAACATCAGCAAGCTAGAGAGATTTATAGAGTTATCTTGTAGGAAAAGGAGCTTGCTCTATTTTCACATGCTTTTTCTGGTAGCGAATGTTTTAATCTATTGATGCCATGGAGAGATGTTACATTAGTTGTAAAGCAGAAAGAAGGCCCTGTTCAGAGACAGGACCAATAATGTATATAGTGCAGGAACGACTTTGCGAGAATTTAATGGCCCTGAATTCAATAGACAATGTATAGTTTACCAGTCTGAGAGAGAAGATTCATAAAAGACTGGTGCATTCTCCAAATGCATAAACTAAACTTCGACATGAAATTAAGATAATATTTTTTACAGTGGCGTAGAAATTAGTTGATTTGAAAAAGAAGAAAAAAAAAGAAGGAAAATTCATTTTCATAACTCTGCTGCACACTAGAATTTTGCACTCTGTTCTTCTTTTCATAGTTTCAGCATTTGGCTTTCACTTTTGCTGCTAAGGAGTTATAATTTTGCATCACAAATCTCTCCCCTAAAGTTTTTAGGCACAGTAAAACTTAGATCCTCACTGTTTTCTAATGAATCCATGCATAACAAATGAACTGATGTTAAGAGAAGACTGGTGAGTTGAGATGCTATTGTTTGATAGTAGAAAATATCAACTTGAGGAATCTAAGAAACCTCACACTCTCTTTCCAAATATACATGTTATTCATTTGAAAGTGGATACCAAATTCTGTAGGTCACATAATTTTCATATAAGTGGTAAATCAGCCAACATTCACAACTTGAGAATTCATTCAAAATATCATAGTTTTGAATCTGTTTTTCAAATTTATTAACTTTTAAAATGGGCATCAAACTGTTGTGTTACTTTATTTTCTGAGCAAGAAACTTTAGTCAGTATAAACTGATAAGTAATTCTCAGGAGATCATGTAGAACCATCTGATGAGAATAAGCTTTTGGAGTCAGATTGTCTTCTTTCAAATTCTAGCTCTTTTTCTCAGTAAATTTGTGGCCTTAAGCAAATAATTCCTCCTTCATTTGTAAACTTTCTACTTCATCTGTAAAATACTGATTGTATCGGGTGGGTGACTCAGACAGTAAAAGAATCTGCCTGCAATGCAGGAGACCAGGGTTCAATCCCTGGGTCAGGAAGATCCCCTGGAGAGGTGAATGGTTACCCATTCCAGTATTCTTGCCTGGAGAATCCTTGGACACAAGAGCCTGGCAGACTGCAATCCATGGGGTTGCAAAGAGTTGGACCAAATTGAGTGATTAACACTTTTTCACTTTCATGCGTACTTTAATGAGTTGTTTTGATAATTAAATGACTTAATAATAGGGGTTTCTACATAGTACACATTCAGTAACTGTTAACTGTTGTTACTATAAATGCTTCTTGTTTCAAATTATGCAGTTATTGCCATGTTTTAAAATGTCAAAAAATGTAAATGACTTTGTTTTCAGTGTTCAGTATTTTAAAATGAAGTGTTTTTTTCTTTTTCTAAGTAATTAAATAGTAATCTAAAATATCAAATGGGTTTATTAATTAAGCATTATATGTAGAAAATATTTACTTCACTGTAGCAATTACACAATCTACATATATCAGTTAATTTTTTTTTCCTTTCATCTTATCGTTGGTGATTTGAGTTAAGTTTTACCAGCTATTCAAGAGCATCATAGATCGAGACCCTCTGTATTGATTTAACAAATTCAGAATATTTATCGAGTGGCTTCTATATTCTAGGCACTATTCTAGGAGCTAGGACAGAGCAATGAATAAAATGAAAGAGGGACCTTGAATATATACAATTAACTTTCTAGTAGATTAATAGAGAATGTCATAATATGGATGCTTCTGAGAAAATATATAGTTTCTATTTGAAATTTATTTTTGGTCTTTAGTATTTTTTAATCACCTTCTGTGGTAGATTCAATAACATTTTTATGTTATACCTGTAAACACGAAATTAAAAATTTAAATAATTACTATCTATAGTGAGTTTGTGGTGGGGGGAAAGTGAAAGTGTTAGTTGCCAAGTCTTGTCGAACTCATTGCGGTCTCGTGAACTGTAGCCGGTCAGGCTCCTCGGTCCCTGGAATTTCTTCAGGCAAGAATTCTTCAGGCAAGAATACTGGAGTGGGTTGCCATACCCTTCTCCAAAAGATCCTGCCAGCCTGGATTGAACTGCATTGCAGCGGTCTCCTGCATTGCAGGCAGATTCTTTACACTCTGATCCAACATGAAGCCCATTGTCAGTTTACAAGTTAGCATTTTTCGGGTGGAGAGGGAGGTGGGATGGGAGACCGGGATGGGGAATTCGTGTAGCTCTATGGCTGATTCATATCAATGTATGACAAAACCCACTGAAAAATAAAAAAATAAATTAAAAAAAAAAAAAAAAGAAAAAAAAAAAGTTAGCATTTTTTTTTAACTTTGTGTTTGTTTATCGGAGGTTTTTAAATTAAAAAATGAGAAAATTATACATAATAATGTTATATTGTTGATAGTTCCTTCCTGAATGCTCTAACTAGGAAATTTGTATTTTATAATCCTTCTATAGATAGCTTTTAAGGCAAAATTAACTAACAGACAAACAACTAGAGTCAAGTTAAATAAAGTCAACTGTAAAGCATCTTGCCAGTGTTCACTAGAGTAAAAAATAGAGTGATTATTTATTTTATTCTCTGAAACTTGGATTTCATTTAATTTGACATATTTTACTAAAACAAACTAAAGAGTACATTTAGTGAATTACTGAACAGATGTTGGCTGAGTATTATAAAGATTGGGATAACACACTTTATGTTGTACATATTTATTTTAAATTTAATGTCTATACTTTGGGTGTTGTAAACAGTATATCCATTTGAAGAGCTGCCCGCTTATTATTTCCTCTCGCAACTTTCACCTGGCTAATTTGCAACACATCTTTTAAGGAAGATTAATTTCTTATGTTATTGTCTCTCAAAGGAAGAACATAATATGACAAGGAAAAGAAGGAAGACTATGTTCCGGTTATTAAGAGCATAAGAATATGACCTAAGAATACTTCTTATGTCAAATATAACATTGCAGAGCTAAAGTCCATTATGAATGCTCTCACCTATGAGTGAGAAAAAAGTAGGAACTTTTCAGTATACAATTAGCTGTTTGACTAGACTAAAATGAAATCTTGCTGCTAAATTGTCATAGACATGCTATGATGGACACTGAGGAATAAAGAAACAGAATGAAGAGTAAAGAAACTTCTCCTGTTAGAAGTATCCTATGTCTACAGTTTACTCTAGGATGCATAATTAATACAACATTTTCTTTCTAGTAGGAAAAAAAAGTACGAGATAGTTTTATGTATATCACCTTTATTATGGTATCCTTAATTATTCTACCTCTGCATTTCTTCCAATTCTGTCTGACATCATTGATTTGGGTCAGAAGCTGGCTCCTGTCTTTACAGGTGACCTGCATGTGCCTTGTGAGTCTGGGATGTGACACTGTCCTAAAATGCATGTAAAAAGACAGGCTCTTGTCGCAAAAGAGATCTCAAATAGGCAGCTTTGAGAAGAGATTCTTTAGTGAAATCAGTAAAATGCTTTTGTTCAAGTTAAGTTATTGTTAGTTATTAATACTAACCTTTCAAAGGTTTTGGTTATTGTTGTTGAAATCACATGTTTTTCTTGCAGGCAGGAAATCATTTTTTTATACCTGGCAAGTATAATTTAGTGGATAAAGCACTACTGGCATTTTAGAAAGTAATAGGGATAACTGAGATACTATTCCTCAATTGATGGATTTATTCAACAATAGCTTGCTCTTGAAAGATACTGATTAGTTTCTTGTGTCAGAGGCCTGGCATTGGATCCTGAGTCTGCTCCTTGCTATTAATTTACCTTATCTTCATCTTTGAATACTGAAATAATAATGCTGCCATTTTACAATGGTAATGTGACTATTGTGTGAATTGTTGGCGTTGTTCAGTCGCTAAGTTGTGTCTGACTCTTTACGACACCATGGACTGCAGCAAGCTAAACTCCTCTGTCCTGCAGTGACTCTGGACTTTGCTTAAATTCATGTCCGTTGAGTTAGTGATGCTATCTATTATATGAATAGTATATGTAAATTATTTTAAACAATAGATCATCTAGTAATTAGTAAGCCCACAGATGATATTAGTTATCCTCATTATTTTCATCATCATTACCTTCTTGTTTGCTGGATAGCATAGCAAGAGGTTAAGAGTGCAAGCCCAGAAGTTCAAATAGCAGCTCTACCAACTGCTAATTATGTGAACTCTGAACTCACCTGTATAACACTGACAACATTCTCATCAGGGTTGTGGTGAGGATTAAATAAAATAATCTAGATAAAGTATTCAACAAATAGCCTGATATAGGGTAAGTATTAAATGTTTTAAAAATTAAAAAATCATTTGTTTCAATATCATTAAGGAGAAATTCCACAGAAATTACAAAATGTTTCTTAGTAATTGATTGTAGAAGAAACATTTTGCCATGTACAATCAGTTGGTAGATAGTGAGAGTTACAATGGACTCTATCATAGAAAGATAATAAGTAGTATCTAAGGGGGGTTTTGTCTGTTTACCCAGAAGTACTTTGCTGTCTGTAAGGTTTGCCCCTTCTCTTTTGTGCACGTCATCAAATAAAGCATATCAAGTTCATATTTGGAACTATTTGCCTGTGATTTTAAAAGTGTATCAGTGCCAGCATTTTTTGACCAGCAGTTATAACAAGACATTAAGATAGACCCTTATAGTCCCTGAGTGAGTGATGCAACGTTTTAGTCCTTCAAGAACTTTTAAGTACAGTTGATCCTTGAATAACTTGGGGATGAATCTGAGTATAACTTATGGTTTGCCTCTGTATCCACTGATTCAGCCAACCATGGACCATGGAGTACCAGAATATTTACTATTGAAATGTATCTGTGTATAAATCGTCTTGCATAGTTCAAACTCACATTGTTTAAGGGTCAACTGTGCTTCCAGAAGAAGGATAGAAGGTTAAAATACCAAGAGCCAGGAGGATAGTAAATGAGACAGTATATGTGAAATTAAATAGAATAGATATTAGCAAACTGTGGCCAAGGGATAAATATCCAGTGGGTTGTCTACATACTGGCCCATGAGCTAAGAATATCTTTTACATTTTTAAACAGTTGTTTCATAAAAAAGGGACGAAGACAACAAGTGTGTGACAAAGCTTACAGGTGGCTCAGAAAACCTAAATCGCTAACTGGCTGCTTCTAAAAAGTTTGCCAACCATTGGACTGGGACATTACAGAATACCATTCTTCATAAACTCTGTTGGAATTATACACATACTCAATACGGACCGAGAAAATAATTATCAACAGTGCTTATGAAGGAATAACCTAGGACACAGAGTTTGACTTAACTGAGATATATCATGTGAGGCATTCTGGGTAGGGGCTACAGAGTGAGTAAAAGTTGAAAAATAAATATAGGTGTGAAGTATATTGAAAGATAAATATAGGTGTGAAGTATATGAAGGAAAATGATTAAAAAAAAATACTGTGACAAAATAGTAAAACACAAAATGAGAATAATATCATAAAGAATACATTTTTGGAAGTTTATAGCAATGAAACTAAAGACCTGAAATTTGTTCAGATGAATTGGTATTATTAGCATGTTAACTTTATCAAATTCCAAAACCTAAATTTGTAAGGATCTTAAATCTACTTTTCAAGAATGAATAGGACATTTTTGGTGTATATTTTCTACTAATTAATTCTGGATCTAACTTTGTTTTTATTTATACTTATACTTTCATAATGTTGTTATTAATCTTGTTCTTATTAACCATGCTATTCCCAAATACAAAATGTTTTCTGCTCTTTGGCTACTGAATCTAGTCCAGTTAGGTTGGGATATTTGGAAGAGTCATACCAAGTAACGATTATGTAGCAGCTCTTCAGATCTCTAAGCTATTTCTCAAAATGTTATTTTCTTTTTTCCTTATTGAATGTCATTGTGAGTTTTGTTGTCTTATTCCCTTGCACCAAGTGATTATACAAATTTTCAATTCCAAGAATAAGTCACAAGATCTTAAGAATGCCAGTGAAAACTGAAAGAATAATATTTAGACAAAAGTAAAATAATTTGACTTCCTTCAGCTTTTTTTTTTTTTTTTGCATCAATAAGATTATGACAAATAGATTCAAGGGACTAGATCTGATAGAGTTCCTGAAGAACTATGGATGGAGGTTTGTGACATTGTATAGGAAGCAGTGATCAAGACCATGCCCCCAAAAAAGAAATGCAAAAAAGCAAAATGGTTGACTGAGGAGGCCTTACAAATAGCTGAGAAAAGAACAAAAGAGAAAGGCAAAGGAGGAAAGGAAAGATACACCCATTTGAATGCAAAGTTCCAAAGAATAGCAAGGAGAGATTAGAAAGCCTTCCTCGGTGATCAACACAAAGAAACAGAGGAAAACAATAGAATGGAAAAGACTAGGGATGTCTTCAAGAAAATTAGAGATACCAAGGGAACATCTCATGCAAAGATGGACACAATAAAGGACAGAAATGGTATGGACTTAACAGAAGCAGAAGATATTAAGAAGAGGTGGCAAGAATACACAGAACTATACAAAAAAACCTTCATGACCCAGATAACCACTATGGTGTGATCACTCACCTAGGTCAGACCTCCTGTAGTGTGAAGTCAATTGGGCCTTAGGAAGCATCACTATGAACAAAGATAGTGGAGGTGATGGAATTCCAGCTGAGCTATATCAAATCCTAAAAGATGATACTGTGAAAGTGCCTCACTCAATATACCAGCAAATTTGGAAAACTCAGCAGCAGCCACAGGACTGGAAAAGGTCAGTTTTCATTCCAATCCCAAAGAAAGGCAATGCCAAAGGAAGCTCAAATTATCACACAATTGCACTGATCTCACATGCTAGCAAAGTAATGCTCAAAATTCTCCAAGACAGGCTTCAACAATACGTGAACTAAGAATTTCCAGATATTCAAGTTGGATTTAGAAAAGGCAGAGGAACCAGAGATCAAATTGTCAACATTGTTGAATCATCAGAAAAGCAAGAGAGTTCCAGAAAAACTTCTACTTCTGCTTTATTGACGATGCCAAGGCCTTTGAACATGTGGATCACAACAAACTCTGGAAAATTCTCAAATTTTCCATAGTATGGGCATACTACACCACCTTACCTGCCTCCTGGGAAATCTGTATGCAGGTCAGGAAGGAACAGTTAGAACCAGACATAGAACAATGGACTGGTTCCAAATTGGGGAAGGAGTAGATCAAGGCTGTATATTGTTACCCTTCTTATTTAACTTCTGTGCAGAGTACATCATGCAGATTGCTGGACTGGATGAAGCTAGGAGAAATATCAGGTACCTCAGATATAGAGATGACACCACTCTTATGGCAGAAAGTGAAGATGAACTAAAGAGCCTCTTGATGAAAGTGAAAGAGGAGAGTGAAAAACCTGGCTTAAAACTCAGCATTCAAAAAACAAAGATGGTGGCATCCAGTCCCATCACACCATGGAAAATAGATAGAAAAACAAGGGAAACAGTGACAGACTTTATTTTCTTGGGCTCCAAAGTCACTGCAGATGGTGACTGCAGCCTTGAAATTAAAAGATGTTTGCTTCTTGGAAGAAAAGCTATGACCAACTTAGACAGCATATTTAAAAGCAAAGACATTGCATTGTCTACAAATGTCCATCTAATCAAAGCTCTGGTTTGTTCAGTAGTCATGTATGGATGTGAGAGTTGGACTATAAAGAAAGCTGAGTGCCAAAAAATTGATGCTTTTGAACTGTGATGTTGGAGAAGACGATTGAGAGTTCCTTGAACTGCAAGAAGATCTAACCAGTCAGTCCTAAAGGAAATCAGTCCTGAATATTCCTTGGAAGGACTGATGCTGAAACTGAAACTCCAGTACATTTTGCCACCTGATGCTAAGAACTGATTCATTGGAAAAGACCGTGATGCTGGGAAAGATTGAAGGCAGGAAGTGAAGGGGAAGACAGAGGATGAGATGGTTAGATGACATCACCGACTCGATGGATTTGAGTTTGAGCAAGCTCTAGGACTTGGTGGTGGACAGGGAGGCTGAGCATGCTTCAGTCCATGGTGTCACAAACAGTCAGACATGACTGAGCAACTGAACTGAACTGAAGATTAGTATAGCCATGTTTGCCCTTACAATGCATAATGTTACATGACTCAAAAAGAAAATCACTTTTCTTATTAATTTATTTTAATGCTGTTGAGCTAAAAAGTAAACTGAGTTGAGACTGATATATTAATTCTCTGGCTTCCTTTTTCTAATTTATAAAATTTTTACTGGGACTAGAAAATCATAAAAAAAAAAACAAAAACTTTCAGCTGTAGAACCCAAAGAGAATTCATTGTAAGGTATTTACTAACTGTCTGAGGTTAGGTTTAGATTCACTTTGAAATATATTTTATTTTTAAATATACAGAGCGGGAGCCATAGAACCTAGTAACAGGCATCAATCAGAAATATCTTTCTCAAGAGCAAATGGATGACATTTTTCATAGGAAATTTGATCGCAGTCAGACTGTGATGCCTTGTGTTTATAACTCCAGTCTCTCGCAACAGTTCCCCCTTTCTCTGCTGTTCACTTCTCTTCTTTTTTACTTTATCTTTCTATATTAGTTCTTTTGAAGACATTTAGAAAGAACATCATTGCTAAAAAAGTATTTTGAAAATCACCAGTTATTGGATTGTAAGCTTCCCTAAGGCAGAAATCAGTACCTCCTTTGTAACATGTTCATAAAAGTACAACCAAGTTCATCTTTTTGAGGATTCAATTAAATGATCTTCTGAATAATTATTCACATAGTACATGTTCAGTTAATTGTTAGGAATTTTGATTGTTATTACTTATTTCTGTATTCACATCTCTGAGGGCCTTGCACTTAGCAGATACTTTTAGTGGATCTAATATATAAATATGGATATATAGTCGAAGACATTCTGAGGGGACTCTACCTTTTTTAACAACTCTAAATGCCACATGGTTGTTACACAGTGTGACAAATCATTATGATAAGGGTATATCCTTGATGAACCAAATGTGATGTTGACTTTACTGTTACCAATAATAACTTTGAAAATTATTATTTTTTACTAGAAGTTATTACCAACAGAGTCATGAAAGAGTCACCCAGTAGCACCATATTATTGAAAACATCTAAATTAACTGTTTGAAGGATTTTACAGATCCATCAATGGAATAGAGAGTTAATACAAATTTAAAGACAGTCTCGGTTTCTGTGGCATCTACAGATAATGTATTTAAGTGCTTACATTATAATATGGCTAGTGAAGGGATTTTATGAATTATTGATATTTTCAGTCTACATACTCCAGGATGAAATTCATTAGGAGGTGATAGTTTAGGAAACACATTATATAAAGCCATTGTAATACAAGCTGATTGAGCAGCACTTTTATTCACTGGTGCATGGGTATCATTTAAAAACATAATTTAGATGCTGAGCTACAGAGATTACCCTTGTCTTTCTTTTTAAAAAAAAGTATAAGCAATTTATTTATGGAAAGAGACAGATGTCTGTCAGAATTTTTGATACGCAGTATACCAAAAATTAATGAACATCACAGATCTTTTTATTTCTGTTTACTGAAGTGCTTTTGTATTTTCTTGGTGGATGTGAAATGCATGACGAGAGAATTTTCTCTGCTTCAGAATAATAATTAATAGGACACAAGTTACTCAGCACCGGTTTGTTTCTGGTGATAAGAAATATCTTGTTTCCTTGGCCAAGAAATGAGGAAGCCATTTTTTTTTCTATTATTTTATCTTCTCCAGAGAGATACATTACATCACCATTCTGAAGCCTGATATCACTGGAAACTATGACATTTGGTTCCTTCCTTTGAAAATACCACAGTACAATTCATCATTGCATGGTGGTGGGAGAAATATTAATTGAGCTCTTTCTGTGTGCTGGGTATTGAAGATGCAGTGATGAATAAGACCACAACTTGGTTTTGAATTTGAATTCTACTACTACTTGATAAAAGAGCCATATATCTTTGTTCCTGTTTTGTCACTTGAAAAATTAAGATAATGAGAATATCTACCTCATAAGTTTGTTGTGAGATGATTCAATTAGCATATATGCAATATTGGCATGTGGTACATGCTTAATTGTTCTTCAGTTATGTCTGACTCTTTGCAATCCCATGGGCTGCAGCATGCCAGGCCTGCTATTTCCTGGAGTTTGCTCAAACTCATGTCCATTGACTTGGCAATGCCATCCAACCATCTCATCCCCTCCTCTTCTTGCCTTCAATCTTTCCCAGGATCAGATTCTTTTCCAAAGAGTCAGCACTTCGCATCAAGTGGCCAAAGTATTGGGGCTTCAACTTTATCATCAGTCCTTCCAATGAATATTCAGGGTTGATTTCTTTTAGGATTGACTGGTTTGATTAACATGCTTGATAAACATTGGCTTTTATAGCAGACACAGTGCCTGCCCTTAGGGAGATTCTATTTGTGTTATTTATCTCCTCTACACCCCTGCTTGGCTTTGATGGCAGAAAGGAAATGGAGAGCAACAACGCAATAGTGTTTCATTAAGTTTAAATGTTGTGAGAACCAGTATGTATTAGACAAGTACTAGGACTCTGCCACCTACCAATGTTGACCTTGGTTAAGCTTTTAAACCTTTGAAGTTTTGGTTGACTTTTGTGTCTGATATGATAGTAACTAGGACCATGTCACCAGAGAAGGCAATGGCATCCCACTCGAGTACTCTTCCCTGAAAAACCCCATGGACAGAGGAGCCTGATAGGCTGCGGTCCATGAGGTCAGTAAGAGTCGGACACGATTGAGCGACTTCATTTTCACACTTCACTTTCATGCATTGGAGAAGGAGATGGCAACCCACTCCAGTGTTCTTGTCTGGAGAACCCTAGGGACGGAGAAGCCTGGTGGGCTGCCTTCTATGGGGTCACACAGAGTCGGACACGACTGAAGTGATGCAGCAGCAGTATCAGCAGGACTATGTCACACTGTCATTTAAAGAATAAAAGCAAGTGATTCATATCAAAATATTTTGTTAACTTCAGTTTGATGGCTCAGTCGTGTCCGACTCTTTGTGACCTCATGGACTGCAGCATGCCAGGCTTCCCTCTCCATCACCAATTCCCAGAGTCTACCCAAACCCATGTCCATTGAGGATCCAACCATCTCATCCTCTGTAAACCCCTTCTCCTCTGCCTTCAAACTTTCCCAGCATCAGGGTCTTTTCCAGTGAGTCAGCCCTTCGCATCAGGTGGCCAAAGTATTGCAGTTCAGCTTTAAAATCAGTCCTTCCAATGAACACCCAGGACTGATCTCCTTTAGGATGGACTGGTTGGATCTCCTTGTAGTCCAAGGGACTCTCAAGAGTCTTCTCCAACACCACAGTTCAAAAGCATCAATTCTTCTGTGCTCAGCTTTCTTTAAAGTCCAACTCTCACATCCATACATGACCACTGGAAAAACCATAGCCTTGACTAGATGGACCTTTGTTGACAAAGTAATGTCTCTGCTTTTTAGTATGCTATCTAGGTTGGTCATAACTTTCCTTCCAAGAAGTAAGCATCTTTTAATTTCATGGCTGCAATCACCACCTGCAGTGATTTTGGAGCCCAAGAAAATAAAGCTGACACTGCTTCCACTGTTTCCCCATCTATTTACCATGAAGTGATGGGACCGGATGCCATGATCTTAGTTTTCTGAATGTTGAGCTTTAAGCCAACTTTTCCACTCTCCTCTTTCACTTTCATCAAGAGGCTCTTTAGTTCTTCTTCACTTTCTGCCATAAAGGTGGTGTCATCTGCATAGCTGAGGTTATTGATATTTCTCCTGGCAATCTTGATTCCAGCTTGTGCTTCCTCCAGCCCAGCATTTCTCATGATGTACTCTGCATATAAGTTAAATAAGCACGGTGGCAATATACAGCCTTGATGTACTCCTTTTCCTATTTGGAACCAGTCTGTTGTTCCATGTCCAGTTCTAACTGTTGCTTCCTGACCTGCATACAGGTTTCTCAAGAGGCAGGTCATTGTGACCCACACAGTCAAAGGCTTTGCCAAAGTCAATAAAGCAGAAATAGATGTTTTTCTGGAACTCTCTTGCTTTTTGACGATCCAGCGAATGTTGGCAATTTGATCTCTGGTTCCTCTGCCTTTTCTAAATCCAGCTTGACTATCTGGAAGTTCACGGTTTACGTATTGCTGAAGCCTGGCTTGGAGAATTTTGAGCATTACTTTACTAGCGTGTGAGGTGAGTGCAGTTGTGTGGTAGTTTAGTTTGAGCATTCTTTGGCATTGCCTTTCTTTGGGATTGGAATAGAAAACTGACCTTTTCCAGTCCCGTGGCCACTGCTGAGTTTTCCAAATTTGCTGGCTTATTGAGTGCAGCACTTTCATAGCATCATCTTTCAGGATTTGAAATAGCTCAACTGGAATTCCATCACCTCCACTAGTTTGTTCGTAGTGATACTTCCTAAGGCCCACTTGACTTCATACTACAGGAGGTCTGGCTCTAGGTGAGTGATCACACCATCGTGATTATCTAGTTCGTGAAGATCTTTTTTGTATAGTTCTTCTCTGTATTCTAGCCACCTGTTCTTAATATCCTCTGCTTCTGTTAGGTCCATACCATGTCTATCCTTTATCGAACTCATGTTTGCATGAAATGTTCCCTTGGTATATCTAATTTTCTTGAAGATATGTCTTAGTCTTTTCCATTCTATTGTTTTCCTCTATTTCTTTGCACTGTTCACTGAGGAAGGCTTTCTTATCTCTCCTTGCTATTCTTTGGAACGCTACATTCAAATGGGAATATCTTTCCTTTTCTCCTTTGCTTTTTGCTTCTCTTCTTTTCACCACTATTTGTAAGGCCTCCTCAGACAGCCATTTTCCTTTTTTACATTTCTTTTTCTTGGGGATGGTCTTGATCCCTGTCTCCTATACAGTGTCACGAACCTCTGTCCATAGTTCATCAGGCTCTTTGTCTATCAGATCTAGTCCCTTAAATCTATTTCTCACTTCCACTGTATAATCGTAAGGGATTTGATTTAGGCCATACCTGAATGGTCTAGTGGTTTTCTCCACTTTCTTCAATTTAAGTTTGAATTTGGCAAGAAGGAGTTCATGATCTGAGCCACAGTCAGCTCCCGGTCTTGTTTTTGCTGAGTTGTTTTTGCTGTCCGGTGAAAAGTGTACCCAAATGAATTTTAATAATCTAAGCCAAATGTAACCAAGAAAAGAGATTGTTTCAAAATACTACTACATTTCAATAATGAAAATATTTGTTTATAATTGTTTAATATTTTATAACTATCTTATTCTCTTCATAAATGTCACTTCTCTATATTAGATTATATGCATTATTGCATAACATTCTGCTCATTTAGAATGTTTAAATTTTAGATAGAAAATGGGTTGTATGACTTGCAGAGAAAAGAAATTTTCAGCTACATTAACATTAAATACAATTTCATAGTTCTCAGTTATGGCAATTTAGTTCTAACAATTTTTGGCATGCGACAATTTTATTTCTCTATAATTTGTAACACTATTTGAAAAAAGTTGGCAATGCATGCATATGCTCTCTCATCCATACGTTTTCTAATTAAAGAACACAATCCCAAATATTGCATATGGTACAGATGTGAACAGAACTAATATAGAACTAATAACATCTTATTTTTTCTAAGCAATAACATGACTGTATTATATTTTATGAATTGCTGTTGAATGAAGGGGAAATCTGCTAGTCTTTTTTCTTTCTATTTCTTCCTTTTATTCAGAATGGGGTTACCCTTAATTTGAATTTGCCCTGTAGCTAATTTGCCCTCTACAGGATGTAGCTTGTGACATTAAGTTTGACAAAGGACAACAAGAAAAGCACTTAAAGGCAATATATAAACATATTTATGGAGGTTGCATGAATTAATTAAGTAGTTTGGGTATTAAAATTGAAGGCAGAAAAGTAGAGAAACTACTTCCAAGGAGGTTTGGAAATGAACAGCAACAGTTAAAATGTCAGAATTTAGGATATTGGATCAGAGTAACAGACAAGAGGTCCTGAAGAAGACCTAGCAGGGTTGTCATCATACAATTCATTTATTCATGATCCCATAACAGAGAGAAGAAAGCGAGTATTTTCCACTTGTGTTTCTAGATTGTCATAGACTCCTTTGTAGTGACAAATTTCTCTTGCCATTATAACCTCAAGACCATGCTTTTTTTTTTTTTCTTTTTTCCTCTGGTTTTACATTTAATGAGTTGAAGACGCAAATTGCTTATAAATTTTACTTTCTTCCTCATCCTTTAAAATTTTCAAAGACATCATACAGATATGCATCCCATGTGTGATTCTATATAGCAAATCCAGATTCTTCTTTGCCCTTTTTTTCTTCTTATCACATGCTTTAAATATCTACAAAACAGAATTAATTATCTCTATGTGGATTGTTTATTAATTCAGCAGTTGTTCACTGGATATACATTACGTGCCAGGCATTGTGAGCTTGTGAAAGATTCAGGGGTAAGCATGGTTTTTATATGCAGGCAGTTTGTTTGCATATATTTCTCAGGTGAGGGAAGCATCTAGAATCAGAATTAGATGATGAACAGTAACTGGAGAATCCTAAATATTACTTAGCTTTTCAGTGACAAATTATGTTTGCCATACTAGTTTTTGTTATGGGAATATGATTTGTATGTACTTATTTCAACTTAAATTATCGGATTGTTTTACTTTAGTCTTAGAAATGGCAAGTAAATGATGAATGAGGTACAGCCAGTCATGACATAAGCAACACCATAATAATTTTCCCTGAAATAGAATTGCCTAATAAATCTTAATTTTAAGTCACAAGCAGTGCCAGAGGCACACTTTACTTGGGCTACAATTTATGACAGTTTCTTCAAATTAAACCAGAACCAGAGAATTAGAAGTTAAACTTTACCTAATGACTGTTGAGAAAATAAAAGTAAAATTTATTTGAAAAATAAAAATCTCCATTAAATTTTAAGGTAGTAGTTATAAATTGTAATAAATACCTTATTAATACTTTTTGCCACATAGCCACCTTGCTCATTAAGCATTTGTTGGAGAGAGAAATACCAATCACCAAGAAGTTAGGGTAATTGCACACAAAAATAAGATGAATTTTATATGGAATAAAACTAAAGTTGCATGATTGTACATTTTACGTTGTGTAATATAAACAGCTTCATGTATAATCCAAAGTATATATACCTAGAACTATTTCAAAGAACGAAATTAGTTCTATTAATCCCCTGGTAAATAGTCCTTAACAAATGTTATCTTCAGTGTAAGACCCCACTCTCAGCCTCCACTTTCATTGTGAAATGAGCCTCCAGTACAAACTTTCGAGACTATTGATTAATTTTTAAAGCTCTTACTTCCATTTCTTCTAGTTGTCAGTCTGAGCGCAGGTGTGTTACTAATCTAATCATAGCAAGAAGTTCATCTCTTAGGTAAAGTAGTTAAGTGAGCTATATTGAAGTACACAGTCCAACAAATACTACATTTACTTGATATAGGTATAATTAATGATGATGATAAGTAAAAGATAATATGAGTATCATAGAGTTTTTTAAAAAGTCCTAAAAATACTGTTAAAAATAAGATTTGTAAATTAAAGACATATCTTAAAAAGGATAACCCCATTTACAACTTCCTAAACATAAGTTTTCATATATACCCTTTTTGTCTTCTAACACATGTGATTTTGAGCTTTCTAAAAAGTCAAGGAAAGAAATGAGTGTGATTTTGCTGGTAATTGAAGGCATGAGCTTAGGTCAAATCACAAAATCTTACCTGGAAGTAAATATCAAAAAAAAATTTCTCCTTTGTTTTAAAATTTTCCTAGAGATTTATTTATTGTACATAGTAGCTCAGTTTATCCCTTCCACTGAAATTATCTTAGATTTATATCACTTGGAACCTATTATTTTTTCTTTTTAATGTCTGTATTGTGAGCCCATTCTTTCTTGAGTCTTTCCCTGTTTTTTCCCCCATTGATTCTTTTGTTTGTTTGTTTGTTTCCTTGTTGTGATCTCGGCAAAGTCTCCCTAATGAGACCAATATTAATTAGAAAAAGAAGATGTCGCTTGATGAGTTTCATGAATATGTTACAGTTTCCCAGAATTTTCCTCTACTTGTAATAATTGATACCTTAAAATAATAATGGAATCTAATTTGAAAGATACATAACCATAATGTGTTTGAGAATCTCAATTTATTCTTATAAGAGTTTGTTGAAAGACTTGCTTTAGAATTTCAGAAAAGCCCAGAGCAGGTGGCTCATTATTTGTATCAACCTTTGGATATATATTTTCCTGAAGATAGTATTTTTCCACAGTAATATAAAATATTGATGAGTGGGAGGAAGAAAAGCTTCTTCAGTAAGGATTCTAAATATATTTATTCAGGATGACAGCAATTCCTGTTAATGGGTCACCTCACAATGTACATTTCTCATTATCTATAGAAAATATTAGGTCCTAAGAAATGAGTTACAAAGTAGTTCCTTCCAAAGAGATCAATTCTTGAGATGGGTAAAAAGCAAGACTATTTTGCTAACTTGTGGTATAAACACTAATTAATAAATGAGACAATCCAAACTATCTGAAAGCTTTCTGTGTATAATCACCAACCTGTCTTTCAAATAGAAAATCCTTGTGTTATTATTATGAGTATTGTATTTCCTGTGTCTATAGTTTTGAATGATATGTTAATTCAATCTTAGCTTGATTAACTTTTGCCTTATTTTTTTTTCAAGCTTGTACTGTATTTTTAAGCTTATAATGTGGTTGTTTCTTAAAAAATAATTTTATAGAGGGATGGGTTCTTTTAAGAAAAACATAATGTTCAATAAATCAAGTTTGAGTGCAATAAATTATTTACTTTCAGTTTGCAAGAGGTGAATAAAAAGTGCTTGGCCAATATCGTACCATTAATCTATTCTCTTTTCTCCTTTCTCTCTTTACTTCTCTCTCTCCAATAGAAGTGGAACAAAAAGGTAATTAAATACCTTTCATAAATTATATACTATTTATAGGCTAAGTTATTTAACAGTTTAACATCTAGTTAAAATAATTGTTATTAATTTTTATCTATTTTCTGAAAATTTATTTACTACTTCTGCTGCTCAACTTCACTTTAATCTGTTGTACTGACTAGTGCCGGTTTGATTATTTTCATCCTAAAACAGTTTAATACTGTAAAGCTTTCAACCATGCATTTTATTCCTCTTTATTTTTAAATGAGTAGTTAGAAATCCAGTAGATTCTGATGCATAATGACTGCTTCAGATTTGTTTTTATTTTCTATACTAGATGATTTTCCTTAGCTCTGGAGCGATTCCCTGTTCTTCTGATTTTTAACTATTAAGGGAAAAGGGGAGATGGTTTTCTGAAATACATTAACATAAATTGCTTTTGTAAGCAAGGGCTGATTATTAACTAACATAAAGTTTATATACAATTTTGACAATAATACCTATCCATCCTTTATAAATATCGACATCATATTGTGTGTGTGCTAAGTCACTTCAGTCGTGTCCGACTCTTTGTGACACTGTGGACTGTAGCCCGCCAGGCTCCTCTGTCCATGAGATTCTCCAGGCAAGAAGATGGAATGAGTTGCCATTTCCTCCTCCAGGGGATCTTCCTGACCCAGGGATCGAACCTGAGTCTCTTATGTTTCCCACATTGGTTGGTGGGTTCTTTACCACCAGCATCACCTGGGAAGCCCAGACATTATATTAGAGTCCTGAAAAATTCTTCCAATAGTGAATTTTATTATTAAGTATAATTTGATGATGGCCCTCTATCCTTGCTATGGAAGATTTTGACAGTTAAATTTCCCCCTAAATGTCTCATTTTCCAAAAATTGAAACTCTGGACATTTTAACAATGTACTTGTATTTTTAATAACCTGCAAACCCTAGTTGAGTTTCATCTTAGATTTTCTCTTCGATGTAGGTTTAAAATTGCTGTTAAAGAGCTAATCACTAATATCAAGAGAATAATACTTTAATCATTAAAATACGGGTCAACCTCCAAATTTCTTGTGATTTCCTAATTTCTCTTCCCAATATACTTCTAATCATTTCAAACATAACAGTGGACTGAATGATTATTTTTCAATGTGTTTGCTCTGCAAAAATATTGGAGCAGTGTTTCCCATAGCAGGTTCAAGAGAAAATTACATCCCATCAGGCTCTGTAGAAAGGGTTCTGTGATCAAATTAATTTATGGAAATTTGCTCACACTCCCCTCTTCTGCCTTGAAGAGTCACTAATATATCTCAGCACTTAGAATCCTGATATTATTTTAATTAGATATTTCTTAAGCATGTGTGGCTAGGAATCCCTGTTTTTGTGGGTTGTTTTTTTTTTTCCTGTGTATTATATATCTGAACCATATAAATAGGTATTTCAAGGACCTCCTTTTGGGAAACATTGCTTTTTAGCCCCATTGTTACAGATGAATCAGTCAAGCTTTCCTTACCACCACTCACATGATGTGCTACTGAATCGTATTAAAAATAAAATGAATCAGACAATTCCTGCCCATTTTCAGTCTGAAGTATGAGCAGCAAAATATTGTAGCAAGTAATCTTGTTTTTTTAATGTTCTTCTCATGTAACAGTAAAAGGTACATGTTTTTAAGTTCCAATTCTACTGTATTTAACAGGACATTTTTAACTGATTAAAATCTAGATCTTGGGTTCTTCTCTGTAACTTTTCACCTTTTCTTCTCCCCTTATTTCTTCTTTCCTTTCTTTTTCTTCCTTTCTCTTTTTCCTTCCAGTATCCATCCATCACTCATTTTTAATCGTGTGAGTTGCATGCTCTGTGTGTGCTGTAGCAGATTTAAGGGCTTTTATCCTGTAAGATTCAGTGGCCTGTATCACAAAGTTTTTCTTTTCCCTTATTATGTATTTTAATTACTATTGTATTTTCATTTGCTTCTTAATGATAAGTATAGAGTAGTTACTAGCATCAGAGCGAAAACAATATTTTTAAAAAGCTTTCAAATAAGATATATGAAACCATCACATGTAAATGTTTATATTTGTTATATGTTTATAGAATACACAGGCATAAGTCATGTCTATATAGATAGCATATCCAAAGTTATTGCAACACTCTTGCAAAGGTAAAATGCAAAGAAAAGCACAGCCACTCATGAAAAGGCCAAATTTCATCAGCAAATCAAATCAGAATGATTCTAAAGAAATGTCAAAATTTAATGTGGAAAAATACGTTCTCCGAAGAATACAGCAAAATAATTAAGTGGTGGTGGGTATTTCTTATTAGAGTTGAATTCCAGTTGGTTAAAAGTAAGAACATATGACAAAATATGTAAATTAATATATTTATTATTTTGACTCTTTCCCAATTGACAGTTTTTCTTTGTCCTGGACTACTAAAAGGAGTGTACCAGAGTGAACATTTGTTTGAATCCGACCACCAGTCTGGGGCATGGTGCAAAGACCCTCTGCAGGCTTCTGACAAGATTTATTATATGCCCTGGACCCCCTACAGAACTGATACCTTGACTGAGTACTCATCCAAGGATGACTTCATTGCTGGAAGGCCAACTACCACCTACAAGCTCCCTCACAGGGTGGATGGCACGGGATTTGTAGTGTATGATGGAGCTTTGTTCTTCAATAAAGAGCGCACCAGGAACATAGTGAAGTTTGATTTGCGGACTAGGATAAAGAGTGGAGAAGCTATCATAGCAAATGCCAATTACCATGATACCTCCCCTTACCGTTGGGGAGGCAAATCTGACATAGACTTGGCAGTGGACGAGAATGGGCTATGGGTAATCTATGCAACAGAACAAAACAATGGTAAAATTGTCATTAGTCAATTGAACCCTTACACCCTACGGATTGAAGGGACGTGGGATACTGCATATGATAAAAGGTCAGCTTCCAATGCATTCATGATATGTGGAATTCTGTATGTGGTCAAATCTGTCTATGAGGATGATGACAATGAGGCCACGGGAAATAAGATTGACTACATTTACAACACTGACCAAAGTAAGGACAGTTTGGTGGATGTACCCTTTCCCAATTCATACCAGTACATAGCAGCTGTGGATTACAACCCCAGGGACAACCTTCTTTATGTATGGAATAACTATCACGTCGTGAAATATTCTTTGGATTTTGGACCTTTGGATAGTAGATCAGGTAAGTTTGACTTTTGATGGTACTTTAAAGGGAACTATTTACAGCTTGAACTTAGTAAGTTTATTGTATATTTTGATTAGACTTTTTTCTCCTGGTTTTTCTTCTGGCCTATGTTTTGAAAGTTCTTCATTTTCTTTTTAGCTAAAAAATGTTGCTGTTAATCACTGTAGAAAAAAAAATTATAGGCACGAGAATCCAACTCTTCCTCCTTTGTGCAGCTAGTCTCCAACTTTCATCCCTTCTTTGAAGGGCATTTTCATTATCAGCTAGTTAGTTTGTGTGTCTGTGTGTGTAGTGAACTATACAAAACCTTTGCAAAAATAGAATGCCATCCCACCTAATTAATTGTGACATGCCCTACAAAGTGCCCTCTACTTGAAAATGCCAAAGGGTTGGCTTGATATAATTCTTTAGGAGCCCTATACCAACATACTCAACTCACTGAGTGCATCATATATGACCACCCCTACTGGGAATATTGTCAGTTTGTTCATATGTATAAGTGTATCTAATTGATATATACAGAAAAATGGTCATAACTGATACAGATAAAAGAATAGATCTCAATTGTAAAAGAAAAAACAGTACAAAGCTCAGCTAAAAAAAAAAAAAAGGACATTTCAACTCCCTTTCTTTATTTTATTTATTTATTTTTTTTTACAACTACCTTTCTTTAAAAGTATCTTTTTCTTCTCTAGGAAATATTGATTACTTTTAATATTGTTTGAAGATAGTCATGAATTGATCCATCTTTTACATTTTTAGTTGCGTAACTGAGCAGATCTATCAGAGTTTAGAAGTTAAATTATTTTAGATAATAATTTTATTGTTCAGTTTAGTTCAGTCTCTCAGTGTGTCTGACTCTTTGCGACCCCATGGATTGCAGCATGCCAGGCTTCCCTGACCATCACCAGCTCTCAGAGCTTGCTCAAACTCATTTCCATTGAGTCAGTAATGGCATCCAACCATCTCATCCTCTGTCATCCCCTTCTGCTCCTGCCTTCAATCTTTCCCAGCATCAGGGCCTTTTACTATGAGTCAGTTCTTCACATCAGGTGGCCAAAGTATTGGAGTTTCAGCTTCAACATCAGTCCTTCCAATGAATAGTCAGAACTGATTTCCTTTAGGACAGACTGGTTTGATCTCCTTGCAGTCTAAGAGACTCTCAAGAGTCTTCTCCAACACCACAGTTCAAAACCATCAGTTCTTCGGTGCTCAGCTTTCTTTGTAGTCCAACTCTCACATCCATACATGGCTACTGGAAAAACCATAACTTTGACTAGATGGACATTTGTTGGCAAAGTAATGTCTCTGCTTTTTAATATGCTGTCTATGTTGGTCATAGCTTTTCTTCCAAGGAGCAAGCATCCTTTAATTTCATGACTGTAGTCACCATCTGCAGTGATTTTGGAGCCCCCCAAAAATAAAGTTTCTCACTGTTTTCATTGTTTCCCCATCCATTTCCTTGAATTAATGGAAACAGTGATAATACTGTTCCTTCTGATAAAATATAATGGAAAATTAAGATATAAGTGTCTGAATTTTGATAGTGACATAGCAATTCAAAGTTCATTTTTTCCCCATTCTTACAAGTTATTATTTCTTATTTTCTGCATTGTTTTTACCATGCTTTTACTAGCATGTCATTTTGCTTTACTAACTTACTTCATTATATACATATCATCTTATACAATTAGAGTCTAAGTGCCATGTAGCTAGTAATCTTGCTTTACTTATCTTTTTATTATTTTTCACCTGAACATTATTTCTGCCTTCTTAGATCCTGGTGTAATATATAGCATAAAGATAATAAAGACTCAGTAATTCTTTGCTGAGTGAATGAATGGACGAAAGCATGAATGAATGCCTTTCTATTTCTCACTATGATAGAATGTCAAATTGGGTGGCATTTTCTCTAATGACTGAGAAGCTTCTACAAGAATGAGAGCTGTTCTTTCCATGGCCAGCATGTTGATATATGTTGAATTGCTTTTCATAGAAGAAAAACCATAATATTCAATAGCAGCAAAAGTAACTTCTCATTATTAGTCCTGAAAAATCTCCTAGACCTAGCTAACCTCTGTACAGGTAAGGTTTCTTAAACCTTAACTGAAACCTTAACTGAAACCTAATTTCAGTTAAAAAACTAAGCATCTGAAATATTCTGGGAAGACAGTTCTTTCAGATCTGTGATATTCTTGAGTATTTTGCCAGTGGAAACTCTATTGTTGAGTGGTTCTTAGCCTTTTTTGACTTTTAATTGTAACCAAAGTAATTTCTAATTGCCTTAGGAAAAATGATGCATAGTAACATAGTCATCTTTTAATGTTAGTGAAATAAGGGCAGTGATATACCTTATTTTTATTTATTGGTAAAATCATGCTTTATTTTTTAGACTAATAGATAAGTTTAAATTAATTAGCATTCCAGATTTTGACTCAGTGGACTGAAGCAAATTCTTAACTTACTTTTTGTAAATTATCCTTAAAGATAATACTATAGCCCATGTATTCAGAGACTTGTCAAAAATATTTCTGGCATACATTAATAAAATTATATTTTTATCCCATACATGTATCCCTATGCATGATAATTCATTGTAATCATGGACATAGGAAACTTATACCACTTGCTTAATACTTATTGTGTTTGCTTATAGAAGTTAGATTATGAGCCATCTTGCCCACTTGTAATAGTTATCGTATTTGTTAAAAGGATATTATTAAAGTGGCAAATACTGAGAAATGAAAAAGCTCAGCTTTTGAAACAAATCACTAACTTAATCCAGGAAATTCAGTTTTCATTCTTTTTAAATGACAGTGAAATTGCTTCTGTTTTCCAAAAAGTGAGACTTCAGCTGTATTAAACTTGTATATGTAATCACAAGAAAAATGACCAATTTTCATGTATGAATGCTCAAATTAAAAAGCTAGAACTTTGATATGTTACTACAGTGGAGAGGTAGAAAGAAAAAGTAGAGAATAAGAATATGTACATTTTATGCATCAATATGAGAATTTCAACTAGTATTAATGGAAGTTGATCAAAAACAGTTTCAACTGAGGATTTTTCTTTAGTGTACATTACACTGACAGTTTTCCAACAAATTTCCTTTTGATTTGTTTTTGTGGACATTTTTATGTGTCTGTGTATGGAAACCAACTTGCTATAAATATTTAGGGTCAAAAAAACTACTCTGTAAATTAAAATATCTGGGTATTGGAAGTTGAGACAAATATGTTCCCTGATGTATAAAAATCCCCAGGTGAAACATCCATAGAGGTAGCATACTGCTTCTGAACATAAGTCTAGGAGCCAAAGGACTTGGGTTTTAATTCTGCCTCTAGTGTTGTTTGACTGTGGGCCTCTTGCTCTTAGTTACCTCAACTATAAAATGTAAAATAATAATAATAATAATAATAATAATAATAATAATAATAATAATAATACCTGTGTCCAAAGATTGAGCTTCCCTGGTGGTTCATTCGTAGAGAATTTGCCTGCAGTGCCGGAACACTTGGGTTTGATCCCTGGGTTGGGAAGATCCCCTGGAGAAGGGAACTGCTACCCACTCCAGTATTCTGGCTTGGAGATTCCATAGACAGAGTTTTCTGGCAGGCTAAAGTTCATGAAGTTTATTGTTAGATTTTAATGAGATGATATATGTATAGATATAGCACAATTAACATAAAATTACATACCAACCCTATAAGGATCATTATTATCCATGTTATCTAATTGAGGGGCTTAAGGCACTACTGTTCATATAATTTTCTTAAAAATTACCAACTACTAAAATGCAGCATGAACTTCAAAGTCATGGTCTCTTCTGTGACACTAGAAATGGAATGTATGCTTACTGAAACAATGTGTCCAAGTTCATTCACTTGATAGAAGTGATCTCAGTATCCCCATGTGCCAGGCACCCTCCAGATGGCAATCTAATTTGTAGATTTCATGATTAGATAATTACCATAGATCTGCTCTCCAGAAAAAGTGTTTCTGGTTTTCAGTGGTGAAATCATATAGTCTATGAAGATTTGCTGAATAATCTAAGAAATAGATCAATGAATTATAATGTATACATACATATTTTATATCTTATTATTCAGAATATTATGGTACTGGAGTAATAGTCCAAAAATGTATTTTATTAAGATTATACATATGCTTCTCGAGTTGTCCCCTTCACTGTTGGCCATGCACTCCTATGATCTGGAAGTTATTATCTGGAAGTCACCCCAGTTATTCCCCACCTACCACACACACTAATTCTTATCTTCATTCAGATCGTAGTGATATTTGGTAATATAAAGGAAGGTTGGTGTGGTAAGAAGTGCCGAAGCACGTTACAGCACCTAGTGCATTTTCTTCTAGAAGTTATTATAGAATTGCTCAATAGTTTTACAATGGGAAAGAAAGTGAGCAGCTGTTCAATGGATTTTGTTTTCAGAACATCTCACATTTTCCCATTGATGAATTGCATGAATCTTTTCAGCTTAGAGAAAATGGAAAATGTAATCCATTGAGTACACCTTTGTATTCAAGTGATTAAGTGTGTTTCTTTAAAAATATATTTTGTCTGCAGAATAGATGGTTAAGTTTTGGACACCAGTATCTAAAATGCTTGTAAGCATTACCACCTGAGCTATAAAGTAAATATGTGAAATTGCTTTTTTTTTTTTTTTTTCCTGAGCCAAGGACTAGCAAATCTACAATTTTCCTAAAATGTACTTTTAACTGAACTTTTTTCCTCTCTTATATAATATGATAAATTATGCATTCATCATTGCCTTCAATGGCTATCTTTTGTAAGATACACTTTTAAAACTTCCAAACAGTGCTTAGCTATTTTGCATGTTATTTGAGTGATTCTCATGTTGCCATCATGATTCTAAAATTCTACCTGATATCTTCTTATGTCTGGTGTCAGGGAATCAAGTAGTTACTTTACTTGTCCTTAGTTCACTGCTGTTGAATGACTTTTACTCTTGGAGTTCTTTCTCTCAAATCACCTTGTGCTAAGTTCATAATTAATAAAAAAAGAGATGTGAGGTATTATCTTTTACTCTCTCATTTTGTCTCTAAACTGTCGACAGAACAATCTCAATGTTCTTTGTCAAATATACAAAGATTTTCCACTATTTCATCCTGAAGAAAGAAGAAATATGCACAGGTTGATAATAAGAATATTCAGAGAAGGCCAATGCCAAAACTCCTAAAATTAGGACGTCTAACAGATCTACAGCCCTATTGGTTGAGATTTGGTGAAACATACCAGCCAGTCAGTATGCACATCAGACGACAACATGTAGTTACGGTCTAGTGCCTGCTCTTTTGCTTCCCAAACGCGATCCAAATTTTGAAAACCATTTTAGATTATGTAAATGTAATCATTTTATATATGCTGAAGATAGTAGATTCTAAAACAACAAAAAGCCTACACATAACAGTTTAATAATGCAGATAAGGTGAACCTTCTGTCCTTATAATATGCTAATTAAGTGCATTTGTGTCTCCAGTAAAAACTGTGGCTATGTCGTGATGAATAAGAACTTTAAACACACATGACACCTCGTTAAAATGTAATTTTCACATCATATATCTGAGCTCTTTACTTTGGCAGCTGAGTAATGTGAATGCTGGGCAGAGAATCTTGAACATTTTGAAGCTGTCACGTGCTTAATAGGTAGCTGAATCTGCTTCCTGGACGGTTTATTTAAATATGTTGCATCCTAGTCACAAAATAGAGCCTGGAAGTAGTGGGATGTTAAATCAAACTTGCCCTCAGCATATAGGTTGCAATTGCTTCATGGTTCCACTCGAGATGCCACATTGTCTCTAAAGTTTAATTGATGTAAATCTCAGTAGCTGAGTGAACTTCACAGAAAGAAAAAATAGTCAGCTACTTGTTGCTAATTTCACCCAGGTCTTTATTTTTACGCGTCAGCTGTTTGGCTGTCTGCAGAGGCGCCCCGTCTCCTTCTCTCCACTGCTGCTTCTCTGCTTTTAGTGGCAGCTGCTGCCGGAAGGGCATTGCTGCTGGTGACTTTTCAGGGAGCACAGCCAAAACTTACAAGCTTTGCAAAAGCTATTCTATTGCCACTTAATGTCAGCTGAATTCTCTTATGTTTGTTTTTACATTTCTTATATTTTACTTCTTTGTAATTTGAAGGCTAAACCTTTCCAGAATGACACCCTCTGCTTTTCAGGCTCTTCATATCAAAATCTCAGTCCTGTACAAAGCAAAACTTTACTGGGTTTCTACAGCCAAACCCAGTGTTAGCCTTTCATCCCACATAGAGGTGACCCTCTTAATAAAGGAGACAGATACAGGGATAAAAATGTTCAAAATTTCTATTAATTTTTCCTACATAGTGACATCCCTGAAAAATGTATAATTATTAGAACAGTAATCAAAATTATTTCTACATGTAGCTCACAGTCATAAAAGATGACTTACTTGTGAATAAGCTTCCCACTCAGACCAGCTGTCTTTTCTGTAACCATTTCACTGCTCATTAGCACGTCCACCAGAGGGCAGACAGGTGGAACTGAAACAGTTTGGCTCTTCATTATTAGCACATCTTGTCAGGGTTGGCAGTAGTGATTAAAATGGGATTTCTGGTTATCAAGGGATCCCACTTTAGAATACTCTGCTTCTATCCATATTACCATAGGTAAGTGAGAACTGACTTTATTACATAGTAAAGTCTGACATTTGCTTTATTTTTCCGTGTTTTTTTTTTAATTCTATACAATGAACAAACAGAATAGGATTGCCAACCAAAAATACAAATTGAAGCAGAAAAATATTTCCTTCTTAATAACTACTTTTACACCACAAAGCTAAATTCTCAAGTAATAATGATGAATGACCAAAAATTTAAGATACCTAAATTACAGGAATAATCTACCATGCTATATAATTTTATGGAATGAGACATGTTGTCAGATATCCCTGAAAACAAATGGATTATGTACCTTAATAATAATTCTTCCTGGTTTTCTTCATGCCCTTCAGTAGTACAAATCCTTGGCCAAACTCTATGTATCCACTTACCCCAAAGAAGACACAAGTTAAAATTACCTACTGTCATGTGACTGAACTATTTTAGCTTTAGAATTTGGATTTTTAAAACTGTTAAAAAAAAATGAAATTCTACCAAAAATATACAAATGCACATGAAATTAGGTATTTATTGATTTCATGGCTTAGAATTATCTCTAAGAAAAATTCGCACTTTATTTGTAAACACTTTGTTCAATAAAAATACAAAATGATAAACTTTAAAAATTTTTAATACAAGCTTTTCAAAATCTATGAAAATTTTGCTATATAGTATACATATGTACATATTAAAAATAGATTTTTATATTTTATAGAGAAGCCCACTAATATAAATCTTAGAGAAACAATAATAGTGGGGAGCAGTTCTGAAAATTCATGCTTCATTGTGATACAAAAAAAAATAAATCCCTTAACCTGTTTGTGGAGAGGAAGCTTGAAAGTGGAATTGAAAAATATTAAAATAGAGGTGAAAAGTGAAATTCAGGCACAAAATCAAGCCCGCTATAGAAGGCCACAGCAGGGAGCTGCCGGGGTCCAGCCACAGCGGAGTCCCTTCGGATGAGCAGCATCAGCGAAGAAAAGAAAGCCAGTCGAGTCTTGGTTAAGTGCAGGATCAAGACTACTTTATTTTTTTACATCAGTGCTTATATACCTTAAAACCAATAATCCTTTAAAGAGGCTTAAGGTGGGGGGAATGATAAGATGCATAAGGTGCATAATCATGGGTTACATCATAAATAACTTTCCAGAACAGTCAATACCTACACATAACTTTTAAGCAATTCAATGGCAGCAGCTAGTCAGCTGTGAAAAGCCATCTACAAACCTCATCTTCGGAAGCTCAGCCCAAGGAAGGGTCAGAGGTCTCAGAATCCCTTCCTGATCACACCCTAAGGAATCTTCTCAATCTCATAATGGACTCTGTCTACTTTTGCTTATGGGAGAGATAGGCCTGTTTCTTGGGACCCATGTGCCCCCGGGGACTATGTTGCTGCCATGCAAAGGTTTCAAGGAGGGATTTTAGGTAAGAGGCAGACTAGTTTTTAGGGAACATAGAAGAACGCCAAGCATCAGAAGATGAAAGGACCAAGGCCTGGGAGTGGATGGTGGGGCGGTCCCGAGGAACCCCCGGAGGTCCGGACGCCTTTGCTGCCAGCTCCTTGAACCCAGGCCTTGTCACGGGCGGGGTTTCTGTCGCCGGCTCCGAAAGGGAGCCAAACGGGTTAATTCGGAAGTCCAGTGATTAATAGGTTGTTTCTTCCCCTTTCTCTCTTCTTCCTCCCTTCCTTCTTTCTTTTCATCCTTCAAGGCGTGTCTTTAGGGAGCTGAGGTATGCTCTGTGGTTACCACTGTTGAACAGGCCAGCATTGACGCTGCCCTCGTGGCGTTTACAGAATAGGGAAAACTTGGAAGAAGAACCAAAAAGAGAAAGGGGGACGGTGTGTCAGAGAACAGTGTTACTGATTAGCTACTATTTTGGAGTATCTTATTTTCTGGCCTTTTACATAGATTATCTAATTTAATCCTAACAAAAATCTTGCAAAAAAGCATTAGCTTCATTTCCAGTTAAGGAAATTTAGGATCAGAGACAGTAAATAACTCACATGTCACATGCATAGTCCAGAGTTGCGGTTAGAGTATTAACTGTCCGATCTTCCACTGTGTCGTGTTGCCTCCGTTGGTAATTAAAAAGGAAACAGGTGCCATGGTTAAGGGGCAAGGGGAAAGCAGGAAGGCAGCGTGGAGGTAGTACATAGAACATAAGTAAAGCTGGTAAAGTGAAGCAGCAAGTGCAAAGCGGCAAGGCCACATCTAGCTCGTTTAGAACAAACACAAGCACACAGCAGCTAGTGTTGCGGGGTAGAGCCTTCCTTCGCATCGGCCTTGCCCCAGAGCTTGGCCAGCAGTATCAGCGTAGGACCACAGGGCCGCTGTCAGACAGGCAGACCTTCCTCGCCTTGGTCTCTGGTTTCATTTGCCTGAAGGATAAGAGCAAGCAGTCTCTGCTGCTTTCCTGCGAACTCTGCCCACCTGGCTGAGATCTGCTCTCAGAAAATTAGGTGCCATGGGCTTGTCAGGAAGAAGGTGTAGGATGGAGGAGCTACAGGTGTTTCTGGAGAGAGATTTGGAGAATTGGAGAGATCATTCCAGAACACTTCTGTTTTCTAAAAGAAGCACCTGCCATCCCATCACATTGCACTAGGTTTCACATACATGCCTTGACACTTAAAACAATACTGTGAAGTACAGATGTGAAAACTAAGACGTAGAAATGTAAAGTCATCTGTCTGGAGAAACCCAGTTTGTGAACATAGATGTAAACTTTAAAGAAGCCCAGGTTTATTTAAGTAAATCATGAAGCTGAGACACTTCGTATTTACAATGAAAAAATTGTAATGCACACAAATATACAGTAGAATGTGATATAATGGTGTATGGTTTTTCTGTGTGTGTGTGTGTGTGTGTGTGTGTGTGTGTGTGTGCATATATGTGTGTCTTCTTAGAAATGCTTGAAGAAACAGATTTAATTATTGAAGGATTAGAAGACTTAGAAACTTGCAGAAATTCTGAGCAATTTAAAAGACTTTAGAGATTTGGGAACTGGCTCTTTATTAGATTTAATTTTACTTAACTTATATTAATTCCATTTTCTTAATCTAGATGTTTTGCTAGCAATACTTTTATGGTTACTATCTATGAGCAAGATTAGTAAAATGGGGGAGAAACGAAGAAACAAAAGGAAGGAGGTGATGAGGCAAGAAATGAGGGAAATAACCATTTGTCTCCTAAAAATGAATGGACGAGAAATGAATGAGTTCTTTTACTTCAAGAAGAAAGTGGTGAAAGAGCATGAATTTTAAAATGTCATTTTTCCAAGATTGATATAAGAAATAACCTCAAGTGGTTAAAGATAAAATTAAAGACAAAATTTGGTGTACTTATGCCTCGCTGGTTAACCACTCTTGAGGGCAACTCGGCAATATCTAGTAGAGCCAGTGGGGCTTCCCAGGTGACTCAGATGGTAAAGAATCTGCCTGCCAATGCAGGAGACACAGGTTGGATCCCTGAGTCAGGGAGATCCCTGAAGGAAGCAGTGACAACCCACTCCAGCATTCTTGCCTGGGAAATTCCACGGACAGAGGAGCCTGGTGGGCTGCAGTCCATGAGGTTGCAAAAGAGTCAGGTAAGACTGAGTGACTGAGCATGCATTTAGTAGAGCCCATGTCTAAGTGATTCCTTATATACCTGCAAGGGGTTTCCCTGGTGGCTCAGATGATAAGGAATCTGCCTGTAATGCAGGAGACCCAGGTTTGATCCCTGGGTCAGGAAGATACCCTGCCTGGAGAAGGGAATGGCAACCCATTCCAATACTGTTTGGGGAATTCCACGGACAGAAGAGCCTGGCGGCTGCAGTCCACCAGGTCTCAAAGAGTCAGACACGACTGACCGACTAACACACACAAATACTAGCAAATCCACTTTTAGATTTGCTTCTGGAAACTTTCTTACTTTTGTCCTAAGAGAGCAAGGTTTGTTTGAGGTTGTCCAGGTGACTAATAAGCAGTTGGAATAGGAGATATGAATGTGACATCTATCTTCACTGGCACCAAAGATTATAAAAGCCCTGGTCAGTGTTGAAAAGTGAAAGTGTTGGTAGCTCAGTCAACTCTTTGCAACCCCATGCACTGTAAGCCCCCAGGCTTCTCTGTCCATGAAATACTCCAGGCAAGAATACTGGAGTAGGTATAACAGTTCCCTTCTCCTTGGATCTTCCCAAACCAGGGCTCGAACCCAGGTCTCCTGCATTGCAGGCAGATTATTTACCATCTCAGTCACCAGGTCAGTGTTGAAGGTAGAGGGAAGCATTATGTGATCAGTTATACCTTAGAAAGAAATATACCAAGTCAGGTACTGGTACCCATGAAATGATAAATAAGAAAAAATCTTATCCTGAGATTTACTCTTTCTAGTAATATCATCCATCCGGCTTCACGCTGGCTATGATATCTCAAAGAAGCTAGGATTACAGTTTCCCAAGCACCAACAGACTTTAACTCCTATAACTTTTTCTCAGAAATCATTGCACTGTTTGTAAAAGAAGCTCTTTCTTGTCAGAAAAGGAAATTTTACTCTGAAATTTTAATTGAGTGTGACTTATTATAGTAACTCATGTGTTTCAGCCACTGTGCATATTAAACAATTCTTAAGATTTAATTGCTTCAAATTTATTTTATATCACCTTCACTGAATTTTCCCCTAAGTATGAATAGATTAACCTGCCATACATTCTAACCTGCCATATATTCTGTATTCTTATAACAACTTTTAGTATAATAATAATTTTTAAGCTGTCAGGATCATGGCAAAACACTTCAGGGACTGAACAGGATGACCGAGTTGGTTGATCATGTTCGAATTAAGAACTTGCAATGCCATGACATAAGCTCAAATGCCCAGTTTTTGAAAGCATGGAAAATATAAAATTTTCTAAACCAAATAGGGAACTAGAGGATTTACATATCAATGAAGGTTGAGGTTTTAATTCTCTGAGTTACAATAGAAAAAGCTGAGTTAGTCAGAAGAGATTTGTGCCATAAAATTATTGTATTTCAGAACAGAATATCACATAAGGAATTTAAGAAAATAATTATCTAGTGGAGTTGAAAGGGATATTGGGTTAGATTCTAAAACCATCTATTAAATTAAAATTAAATATTACCAAACCTATTTTGAATCTCCTGTAGTAGTTTATAAAATATAATGAGGTTTTAAAAAAATATATATCCCTACAAAGTACAGAGATAGCATTATATGTTATAGTGTAATGTATAGTGTACATAATAAATGGTACCTTTACAAAGTATATTTTACAGTAATTTAATTACATAACAGAACTATGTGAATTCATGTAAATTGAGTGTAATAACTGTGGTACAATTCCTTTGTATTAAAAAAGAGTTCCATAGCTATTCCTGTGTAAATCATTTACATGAGAACGTTTTCGCCAATAATATATTGACTTGTACTTTCCCATTAAACTTATATGCAAGTATTAGAACACTTATCAAGTGCCTAAATGATACAACTACAAAAGTATTGTGGTATAAGAATATTTAATGATATGAGAACTGTTCATTATGTATTGCTAATTCTTTTTAAAGCGTGTTTAAATGATTTGGAATTTAGGTTGTTATACATTTTTCTACTTTCATTTGTGTTTGAAAAATTTTATACAAAGCTTTTAAAAATGCTTTATGTGAAATAAACCTACTCATTATATCTAGTACAGTTATTCACAAGCATAGAATCCAAAGTTTTAATGATAGTTAATTCTTTTTATTTGGCCTTGCCATGAGGCTTGCAGGATCTTCCTCCACCAGGGATCAAACCCATGTACCCTGCGTTGGGAGCTCAAAGTCTTAACCAGTTAATTTCTTATTGGTTCAGATTTGAGCTGGGATTCTCCAAATTTCTGTAGTGAATATGTGCAGTCTTCAAAATATATGAAACACATTTCTTAAAATTAATATTGCACATTGTTGGAATATAATAATCTTTAGAAGTCTATGATGAGATATTAAAAGGCCTTCTAGTTGTGTTCAGGACAACTGCCCAACTAACTGATTCTCACCCACTTGTGACTAGGACACACAAACAAGAAACTGCAAAAATATTCTTGAGAGAATGAAACTGAAAGAGCTATTCCTAGCTTTTTTTTTTCCTTTGCTATAGAAGAAAATTTGTAGTTCTTGAAAGTATTGGCTATTCCTAGAAACTTTACCTCTACCCCGTGATGACTGAGGCATTATTTGCTTTAGTGGTACTTTCTGTTGATTTTGACTTTTAAACTTTTTAAACCATCAGTTTTCACCAGTTACTTATAAAGATTAAAATTGAAAAGGGAAAAATATAAAAAGAGAACCATATATTTAAGTGTACCAGCATTGAAATTGAATAAAAGAGTCAACCTTCCTAATCAGAGATCCAACTTAAATATTTTACTTTTAGCTTTGACAGGAAGGCAGGTTAATTTGCTCATCTATGACATTCAGTATTATTTTCTTATGTATACAACTGTCCCCTTTTTGTGGGCTTCCTAGATGACTCAGTGGTAAAGAATCTGCCTGTCAATGCAGGAGTCGCAGGTTCAACTCCTGGGTTGGGAAGATCCCCTGGAGAAGGAAGTGGCAACTCACTCCAGTATTCTTCCCTGGGAACTTCCATGGACAGAAGAGCCTGGCAGACTATTGTCCAATGGGTCACAAAAGAGTTGAACACAATTTAGCAAGTAAACAAGAACAACATGCTATTATTTTCTAAGAAGTAGAAAATAAGTACATTTATTGAATATTGACTGTTCAGTTCAGTTCAGTTCAGTTGCTCGGTCGTGACCAATTCTTTGTGACCCCATGGACTGCAGCTTACCAGGCCTCCCTGTCCATCACCAACTCCCAGAGTTTACTCAAACTCATGCCCATTGAGTCGGTGATGCCATCCAACCATTTCATCCTCTGTCGTCCCCTTTTCCTCACACCTTCAATCTTTCCCAGCATCAGGGTCTTTTCAAATGAGTCAGTTCTTCACATCAGGTGGCCAAAGTATTGGAGTTTCAGCTTCAGCATCAGTCCTTCCAATGAATATTCAGGACTGATTTCCTTTAGGACGGACTGGTTGGATCTCCTTGCAGTCCAAGGGACTTTCAAGATCTCCAACATCACAGTTCCATTAAAATAAGATATCCAAGAAATACTTTAGATGACTGAGAAGCACTAATGATTGTTATCTTTGTGTAATTATATTAGAAACTGTTGATAAACTATTATAATGTTTTGCTGCAGTTTTATGTAATTATTTTGGGAGATAGATAATTTTGTTCTAGAGATCAGTGAGTTTAAATACTCTGATGAATTAAAACCTCTTTTTACATTTCTTTGTATAATAAAATTTCAGTATTTGCAAGTAGGTTACAGGCAAGTGATTCCTAAGTTATATATCATAATGGATCTCAAAGCATAGTCCAACAGAAATTTTTTAAAATGCAAGTTCTTAGGTTTCACCCCAAATTTTTAGATCAGAAAATCTGGGGGTGAACTCAGTAACCTATTTTTAACAGGCTGCTAAATTTGAGAATTAATATATAGGCCATAATCCCTCAATTATATAAGCTAGGGTAGTGTATACTACAAAGTATAATAAAAATATTACACTATTTTTTAAATTTTTTTGCTTTCTAAATTTCTGATTGCCTTTAAGTGTTTCCCAATCCCCTGTCTGAAAGAAGCCATATAAATCACTAAGGGAACACGTTAAAATGCAGATTTCCTACCTCTCTCAAATCACAGCCCTAAGATGTTGATTCAGTGTCAAGTGAGATCTGGGGACAGTATTTTTAAAGTGATTCTGGGTTTGAAAAAAATATATCACTACTTTAGATTCCCTAAGGTGTAAATAAAATTTGTATCTTAGCAGAAATGTTATTTTAATGCATTAAGCATCCGTGGAGCGAGATATACTATCTACCTTCTCTCTGAGCTAAGGCTGTTCTGACAGTGAAATGCATCACTTTGTTTTGATTAAATGACCCTGTTTTGTGTCCTCATAGAATTACTACCTGTGTGGTTGACAGAAAACAACAGTAGCCTAATACAGGATGGACACATCCCCTCACAGGCTTGTCCTGGCAAAGCAAGGTGCCATTCATCTTCACCTTGGGTAGCTGGAATAAATTAACACAGTGAGAAGAGCCATGAAACATTTTGTAGTCATGCAGTGCCTTACGAACACTCATGGTATAATCATGTGTTGAGAAACAAACACCAAAGGTAAGAAAACGGGCAGGAAAACAAGTAAGGCCTTTCCCTGTAGTTGAAAGAATGTATAGTATAATCCTATGAGCAATACCTCAAACTTCTGTATTTTAATTTAAGGCCAAGCTATATTTCATACTCAAAAGTGATGGTAGCTAGAATTCTGAATTTTTCATTAATGTTCATAATTTTCCAAGTACATTAACACATGGTCAGGAATACATGATAGGTCCTTCTTCTCTTCATTCCCGCTCACTTACATAAACATGGACAGATGATATGTTTTGAAGTGCTATTTTGCTCTCTGAATCTGATCACCCTTTATGACTGTTTCTTCTGGCTATTCAAGGCAGGCATGAATGGCACTCAGCTTTGCCAGCTGAGATCTGAGTGGAATCAGAAAATGTGCCCATGCTGGATCAAACTGATGTGTAAACTTTCTTTTGTCCAGCCCCCTGCTGCGCTCCTTCTTTTCCTTTTTTAAGACATAAACATCTGGTGGCTTTGACTCAATAAGGATGTAAAATTTAAAAGCACATTTTCAAATATGAACCTGTTGAATAAATATGCTAACTCACTTAAAAGGCACTCAAAATTTTATATCATTTTTATTTTAAATTAAAATTGTGCTTGGAAGTGCTGTGTCACTAAACAAAATAAATTCTCCCTTCATTTTTAAAAATATATCTATTATTAGAGTTATCCCTAGAAATGTTTGGGTTAGTAACTAGATTGAATAGTAGTTGTTTATTCCAAAGATATTTTTGTTCAGCTTCCTCTAATTCTTTAAATTTTATACTGTCTCTTCCCCCAATTTAGAGCTGAAAATGCAGTCATTCATTCTTCTTGCATTGAAGTTGGATTTATTTGTTTTCAATGTACTCTATTCTGATTCGGATGAAAGATAATTCTGCTATTTTTCCTGTTTAAAATAATATGAAATACTAAAGTAATAATATGAAGCCTCACACAAGTCTTTAGGATTTTTTGCATCTAAATTGTAGGAAAAAGGAAAATCTAAGAGGTGGAAAATCTAAAAATCATGTTTCACTAAAAGCCATCATGATTACCTATTTTAGATTCGAAGTATATCCTCTTTGAGATAATTCAGAAGCCTTTTAGTTTTCTTTAATTATTTTACATAATAAGGCTAAAGTTTTTATGTAATTCACTCTGTTAACAAATAGTTGTTGAATTCTTATGCCCAGCTCTGTACCCAAGATCTTAAATTAATTAGAATGAATATGTGATGGAATTGATCCTTTTAAATTTCAAAGCAATTCATTTAAGTGTTAAAGTGGACTGATTATACTGCTTGAAATGGGATGAGGAGGACACAGTTATCATTTTGCAGAGTATTGATGGGTACTATAAGCAGAGGATGTAACACTGACTGCATCCTAAATATATGAGCTCCCTGCTATTTTGATATGCTCAGGTTTTACTAGATTCATTTCTTTTTCCATTAATGAGAAGGAATAATATTCACTGATTCAGTTTGTAGCACTTGGCCATTATATGCTGAGCTGTATAAACAATGAGCAGCTGTATCATTGTTTATATTACATGATTTTGTTTACTCATTTAAAAATTTCATGACAACAGTATGGCTTGGCTGCATGCTTATGGTAATGAAGAAGTTAATTAGCAATGTTGAGCAGAATTTCAAGAGATGACTTTTAGCAAATAATACTGAAAATATTATAGTAGTCATCCACATATAAACAAGCTTTAGACAAATGGGAAACAGGGTCAGATTATAAAAATCATATTAGAATCTTTCGGCTTTAAGTTTCCAAAGAATAGTGCAGATAAACATACTCATCCACATACCATAATTTCCCTGTTTTTTTTTTTTTTTCTCCCCTAACAATAAACTACAACACGGGTGGATAATGGAAGATTACTTTAACAGAAAGTAAGCAATCATCTTTAAATAATAAATTCACTCTGATAGAAGATGATGACTCTGCCAGTAAAAGAGGCAGACAGCTTACCAAGAATTCTGGAATTGCATGAGCTTTCCAGCCCAGAAATATTGATAGACATAGTCTGAGTGTGTTAGTCTGCCTCATATTAGAGCCAAAGAAGTCTGAATTCAAGCACCAGGAAATCCATAATTGGAAAGAATCCCACAGTCACTGCTGATATTTTCCTCTAATTATAAGTGACTCTGTGTGTCCTAAGTCCACTTAAGAACTCTGGATTCTGATAAGAAAAGTATTCTCAGTCTCCATTTACTAGATCTGGTGTTATCAGAAATTCACTTCTGCTGGCTATGCATTTAGAGTGTCATGTAGTATTTGATACAGTGATATGAAAATGCTTATATTGGTGTATTTTAATGCAGTGCCAATTTTTGCCTGAAGGCTAAACAGAGGTTAAACTTACATTTCTTGATATTTGTAATTTAGTGGATACTATGACTCGTTCAGGAATTCATTGTGATTGTGGCAGGTGATGTCACTTTATTCTTATGTCATGTCACCATCACCAGTAACTCTAAGTCCACTGGGTGGACAAGCCCACTGGGCGATTAAATATGGATTCAGTTCTCATGGGCCTGAAGAGGTTACTTTTAATGAGGGAAAAGGTATTTTTTCTTGTTTATAAACATCATATATATGTGTGTGTGCGTGTTGCATCTGAGTGGGAAGTGCCAAAGTTATTAAAGCCAAGAGAAGTTAGAAGATTGATGATATGAGATATTTTGAAAAGAGATAATTCCAGGAAATTGTACATAAAGCCTCTCAAGATTTTTTAGTTGGATGGGTTATGAGCACACTCAAAATATCAGATTTTATTTATTCAACTTTTCATGAGTATTTATTATGTGCAAAATACTTGGCATAAATGGCTATAAAAGGAGGGGGAGAGAAATAGATTATTGATAAATAAATAGAATGGTTTAGGAGGGAAATCAGAGGTGTCTTCAAAGACGTGAAGTCTGTGGATGAGAAGATATTCATACTTGATTCCTCCTACAGTGAGCACGAGCAAGTAGTTAGAAACCATAGGGTGAAGACAGATCACATTATGTTATAAAATATAGCTTAAAATTTCAAAAATTAGCCAATTATAATCTTGAAGTCCTTTCTGCCTTCCTAAATTTTGGTAAGTTCTAAAATGATGCAGAATTGACAAAATTAGCTTCAGCATCCCTGCAACCTGACAGCTTTCATGTGAACTAGGTGGCAGTGATTTTAAGGTCTACACAAATTTCAGAAATATTGTCAACTCCAAATGTGGAAACAAAGTTTATTCTAATAATGGTTTGGAACATGAGTACATGCCATGTTAGGACATGACTGCCTACTGACTGGTAACCAGAGGTGGTAGGGTCATTTTCCCAGCAGTGCTTCTGCCAGAGATTATCTGAATAAATTCAAATAATTTTCTTAGCCTCTCTTTTTCTGTAACCAAATAAAATCTCATCAGTACAGTGCTATTACTAATATTATCTAGGATTTCTTTTAGTAACAGGTCCTACTGTGGCGACTTCTTCCTTGGACTATTCTTAGGGGATTTACTGAAACCTCTCTTGCTAACTATAAATATAATGTAACATTTTCAAAGTAAAACCACGGTTATGAAGAAAGAGGAGCTTTTGAAATGGTGTTTTAAAAAATTATTTCCTTAAAAGAGAATTGTTTTTTTTTCCCCTTGGTATTCTAAACATACAATATTTTTAGGTTATCCAAAAATAATCCAGAAAAATAAGTGTTATCACATCCACTTGAAGGCTATATATATACCTTAGACAGTTGTATGTATACTAGCTGCAGTATCACAGCTTCATCTATAAAATGTTAGTGCTGTATCTCCACTGATACATATTTACATTTATGCTAATAGAAAGCTATTTAATGTTGATTTGACTGTTTTCGAAAAGACCAGTTTCCCCTTGTTAGGTACATGTAAGGTTACGGTTGTGATTAGTAAGCAGTCAATTTTTGGCATTCAGTAGGTTCTCTTATTCATAATTAAGTTCACTTATTCACCTTCATACAGTTTAAACATTTATTACTTCACTCTGTTTTCAGTGAAGATATTTGGTGGGCACTGTGTGTGAATTTAACATTATAGAAAAAATATATATATATTTTCCCCAAATGAACACAGGCCAGTTGGGGATGCAAGCTATAAGTGAATAAACCAGCTGCAGAAGGAACAGGAAGAGCATTCATAAACTGATGAAATAATACTCAAAAAGGAAAAAGGCATGAATGACTCTGGCAAAAGGGGAGATATAAGAAGTTTGGTGACATACTCACTCCGTAGTTGCTATTACCCAACAAAGTATTTTATTTCTCATAGTTTTATGTATTTTTTATTTTTTAACCAATAGCCTATCCAAAAGGGTATTATATTAGATAGTATAAACACTGGATTTTTAAAAATTGCAATTCTTTCTCACAGATGAGCTTATGAACTAATAAGATATTTTTACCCTAAATAAGTTCTTTGTCCGGTTCAGTTCAGTTCAGTTCAGTCGCTCAGGTGTGTCCGACTCTTGGCGACCCAATGGACTGCAGCACGCTAGGCCTCCCTGTCCATCACCAACTCCCAGAGTTTACTCAAACTCATGTCCATTGTGTCGGTGATGCCATCCAACCATCTCATCCTCTGTCATCCCCTTCTCCTCCTGCCTTCAATCTTTCCCAGCATCAGGGTCTTTTCAAATGAGTCAGCTCTAAGCATCAAGTGGCCAAAGTACTGGAGTTTCAGCTTCAACATCAGTCCTTCCAGTGAACACTCAGGACTGATCTCCTTTAGGATGGACTGTTTGGATCTCCTTGCAGTCCAAGGGATTCTCACGAGTCTTCTCCAACACCACAGTTCAAAAGCATCAATTCTTCTGAGCTCAGCTTTCTTTATAGTCCAACTCTCACATTCATACATGACTACTGGACAAACCATAGCCTTGGCTAGATGGACCTTTGTTAGCAAAGTAATGTATCTGCTTTTTAATATGCTATCTAGGTTGGTCATAGCTTTCAAGGAGTGTCTTTTAATTTCATGGCTGCAGTCACTATCTGCAGTGATTTTGGAGCCCCCCAAAATAAAACCAGCCACTCTTTCCACTGTTTTCCCATCTATTTGCCATGAAGTGATGGGACCGGATTCCATGATCTTAGTTTTCTGAATGTTGAGCTTTAAGTCAGCTTTTTCACACTTCTCTTTTACTTTCATCAAGAGGCTTTTTAGTTTTTGTTTACTTTCTGCCATAAAAGTGATGTCATCTGCATAGCTGAGGTTATTGATATTTCTCCTGGCAAATTTGATTCCAGCTTGTGTTTCATCCAGCCCAGCATTCCCCATGATGTCCTTTGAATATAAATTAAATAAGCAGGGTGACAATATACAGCCTTGACATACTCCTTTTCCTATTTGGAACCAGTCTGTTGTTCCATGTCCAGTTCGAACTATTGCTTCTTCACCTGCATGCAGATTTCTCAAGAGGTGGGTCAGGTGGTCTAGTATTCCCATCTCTTGAAGAATTTCCCACAGTTTATGATGATATACACAGCCTAAGGCTTTGGCATAGTCAATAAAGCAGAAATAGATGTTTTTTTCTGGAACTCTTGGTTTTTCGATGATCCAGCGGATGTTGGCAATCTGGTCTCTGGTTCCTCTGCCTTTTCTAAAACCAGCTTGAACATCTGGAAGTTCACAGTTCACGTATTGCTGTAGCCTGGCTTGGAGAATTTTGAGCATTACTTTGCTAGCGTGTGAGATGAGTACAATTGTGTGGTAGTTTGAGCATTCTTTGGCATTGCCTTTCTTTGGAATTGGAATGAAAGCTGCTCTTTCCCAGTCCTGTGGCCACTGCTGAGTTTTCCAAATTTGCTGGCATATTGAGTGCAGTGCTTTCACAGCATCATCCTTTAGGATTTGAAATAGCTCAACTGGAATTCCATCACTTCCACTAGTTTGACCCAAAAATATTCTAATGCTTGCCCATTATTTTTCCATGTATTTACTGTAATATAATTTCTCAGTTGATGCTTTTATTGAGAGTCATTCAGCTATCTGAATAAATAGGAATTCATCATGTTGGTAGCAGTGGTTTAGTTGCTAAGTCGTGTCCAGCTCTTGGGACTCAGTAGACTGCAGCCCACTAGACTCTTCTCTTCAGGAGATTTCCTAGGCAAAAATATTGAAGTGGGTTGCCATTGCCTTCTCCAGGAGATCTACCAGATTCAAGGGTAGAACCCTAGTCTCCTGTTATTGCAAGCGTATTCTTTTCCAACTGAGCCACCATGTGGTATCCCCCAAATACTCTTTATATTGTGGCTGTGATAAGCCTTATATTCGAAATAGTCCTATTATTGATAAAAGCAAATATTTTATATTTAAGAACTTTCATTTTAAATATGAATAACAAAAATTATTAAATTTCTGTAAAGTCTTATCCTGATTACTTGAGTTTCTCTAGTATTAAAAAAGGAAAAAAGAAAATTTGTCATACAAAGTGATGCTAATTCTTTTGGCATTCACCAGCATACAAAGATAAAGATAAATCAAGAATATAAATTAATCAATTACAAAATGTATTAAGTGTTCTTAATTTCCCATACTAGATATGCCCTGGGAGGTTGCTGGGGCATGTGACGCTCCTCTGTCCATGGGGATTCGCCAGGCAAGAATACTGGAGTGGGTTGCCATGCCCTCCTCCAGGGGATCTTCCCAACCCAGATATCAAACCCAGGTTTTCCATTTTGTAGGCAAATTCTTTACCATCTGAGACACCAGAGAAGCCCCCTAAAAAAATATTGTTTTCTTAATTTCCTATACTAGATATGCCCTGTGAGGTTACTTTAGGAAAGAAAATTGCTGTAATATCCTATAAATGTCAAAATTTGTAAATAACTCACTAACTTCACGATGGAAGGTATCATTTCTCTTTGATTGATATGTCCTATAAGATTTAAAATAAAAAATAACATAATGGATTTTAAAAAGTATAGAGCTATATAAGGCTTCCCTTTTGACTCAGATGATAAAGAATCTGCCTGCATTGCAAGAAACCTGAGTTCGATCCCTGGTTCAGGCAGATTCCCTGGAGAAGGGAACGGCTACCAATCCAGTATTCTTGCCTGGAGAATTCCATGGGCAGAGGAACCTGGCAAGCTCATGGGTCGCAAAGATTGGGACATGACTGAGAGCTAACACATTTCACTTTTTCATAGGACCATATAACACTGAATTTGGATTAAGTAATATTTTGCCACTGTTTTCTTTGAAAAACTTATTGTCTGTTCCTTCATATTATAAAGTAACATCATAAAAAGTGTTTGACAGATTTCAGTATTAGCTTAAGCTTGTGAAAGAAGAAAACAATCCAGTGAAATTTAATATTGAAAATAAACCCATTCCAAATAATTCTGTTTTTTTGAAATTTATCATTCATTGAAAGTTTGCCAGAACTCTTCGTATGTTATATTCCTTATTTTTTTTATTCAGTCCCTACCTTACTTAGAAAAGATTTTGTCTTATTTTTTTAATTAAAAAATAAACTATATACCATCAAATTCACTACTTTAGTATAGATTACTGTAAATTTTATAAAATGTTTTAAATTCACTACTATAATCAAGGTATAGAATTTTTATTGTTCAGTCACTATATAAATGTCCTACTCTTTGCAACCCCATGGACTATAGCATGCCAGGCTTCCCATCTCCCTGAGTTTGCTCAGACTCATGTCCATTGAGTCAGTGATGCCATCCAACCATCTTATCCTCTCGTCCCCTTCTCTTCCTGCCTTCAATCTTCCCCAGGATCAGGATCTTTTCCAATGAGTCGGCTCTTTGCATCAGGTGGCCAAAATATAGGAGCTTCAGCTTCAGCTTCAGTCTTTCCAATTCAGGGTTGATTTCCTTTAGGATTCACTGGTTTGATCTCATTGCAGTCCAAGGGGACTCTCAAGAGTTTACTCCAGCACCACAGTTCAAAAACATTAATTCTTTAGCATTCAGCTTTCTTTATGGTCCAACTTTCACATCCATACATGACACTGGAAAAACCATAGCTTTGACCATACGGACCTTTGTCAGCAAAATGATGTCTCTTCTTTTTAACATGCTGTCTAGCTTTGTCATAGCTTTCCTTCCAAGGAGCAGCATCTTTTAATTTCATGGCTGCAGTCACCATCCACAGTGTTTAAAGTCTGTTCTGTTCCCATTATTTCCCCATCTGTTTGCCATGAAGTGACAGGACTGGATGCCATTATCTTTATTTTTTGAATGTTGAGTTTTAAGCCAGATTTTTCATTCTCCTCTTTCACCTTCATCAAGAGGCCCTTTAGTGCATAGAATAAGAGCACATAAATTAAAACTGAAAAGAACTAAGAAAAACAACAAAAAATACAGTGAGGAAAGTAACGTCCAACAGATGTAAAGAACGGTCTTTTGGATTCTGTGGGAGAGGCAAGGGTGGAATGATTTGAGAGAATTGCACTGAAACATGTACATTATCATATATGAAACAGATCACCAGTCCAGGTTCGATGCATGAGACAGGGTGCTCGGGGCTGGTGCACTGGGATGACCCAGAGGGATGGGATGGGGAGGGAGGTGGGAGGGGGTTCACGATGGGGAACACATGCACACCCATGGCTGACTCATGTGAATGTATGCAAAAACCACTACAATATTATAAAGTAATTAGTCCCCAATTAAAATTAATTAATTAAAAAAAGAAAATAATGTCTAAAAAGACATATTGCATAACCTAATATCTGGCCACAAATTTGACAGTAAAGATTTTTTCCTATTGATGAGAAAATAATAAAAAATTATTTGTATATGTTTATATAACTTAATTATCAAATATTACATTCAAAAGTGATTAAATGTTTTTATACATATTATATATATTATATTATATATATAATATATATATTCCATTTCTGAGAATGGATTCCACTGTCAAGAACTGATTCCATTATTTCAGTGCAATAATTTTTTCCTTATATGAAATCAATTTCTTTTACCAGTTTAAAAGATATGTTCTACTTCACTTTGTAGAAGGATGTAATGAATCAACTTCCCTTTAAAAATAATGTTCATCACAAATGTAATAATTGCTTATTCTCAGGCTTATTCTCCAGTCTGAACATCCTTAGTGTTCATTCATGTATCATCATGACAATGTTCTTAAGACTCCTTATCTCCTTTTCTCTTTCTATTCTCAAAACTGGGCACCCACATAGAGATATAAGGAGACCAATTACATATGGTTTGACTATCATCAATGGTTCACCACTAAAATTTATTGAGCTTTTCCAATGAACTGTGAGGTTTCATTTTTTTCCTTTTTATATATAAAGAAACCAGAAGTTACAAAGATTGAACTGTATCTCTGTGATCACATAACTCAGCTTAAGAACTGAGATTTCAATCTACATTTAACTTTGTACAGAATACTAAATCAATATAATGCAGACTGAATATATCAGAGTTGAAGCATCTGTATTGTTCCATTGGTTCATGATGAATTTATGTTTAAGAAACCAAGTACTATAAAACTTTCCAAAATATGGTTTCTTTATTTGAAATATAAAAGTATGTCTCCTCAATCCTATATATACATGTACAATCCACATTTTAAAACAAATTCAGAGTAATTATGAGATCTTAAATGAAGGAATTCTTCACTTTTAAAATTTAAGTAGGGAATAGGAAACATTTTACTAAATTTTCACCTTGGATTCAGAATATTAGAAATTTATATATTTATGGCATGAACACATGCATTAAAGCTGTGCTGTTTATCTTGACCGTGTTTTTAGTTTTTCCTAAAATATTTTTGTTAAAATATATCTTAAATTTTGTCTATTATTGGAATGAAAAGCAAGTGTTTATATAGAGAATTTATATTTTCCTGGAATACTTTTCACTAAATTATACAAATAAAATTATAGATATGTTAGTATTTATTAACAAAAGAAGAAAATTTCAAATGTCCTTTGAGGATTTAATATGACACAAACACATACCAGTTAATTGTCAAATGTGCTCAGTAAAGTAATTTCTTTGTCACTTGCTAAAGGAAAATCTTACATTCAACAATACTTTTTCTAAGGCTTATCATATATGTGGGCAGATATTTCAGGAATCTTATACATTTTAAACTTTATTTTTTCTTCAGAATTTAAAATGTATTACTGTTTTAGATTTTCTAATTATGCATGAGATAATATTACTAAATAGTATGCTAAGCTTCCCTTTAATTGACAAGTTTGAACTTCAAGTATTTAATTGGTACTTCATAATAATGACTGAAAGTCCACTTTCAGAGAATTCTCTAAGGGATGAAATGTCTTCATTACCAGCAAGGTGTAACTAACTTTAAATTATTTCCACTTTTGCTAAGATACATTCATATACTAGTGTATACATTCCATAACTCCAGTGGTAAAGATTCCAAAATGACACTGAAAAAGTGTTGTATAATCAAAACTGGAATGTGCAGTATGAAGCGTAAATGCATAAATGAGCCATGCCCTTTTATCGGCACCCGTTATTAACTGGAATGAAAGTTTTCCTATTTGAATCTCTCAGGAAATGAGTCATTTTGAGTAGCTGAATCCTCTCTCTAAATGAGAATGTTTAAGTGGCCAGAACATTTAAGACACGTTTTAATATTTTCAAAGAGATTCTTTCTGTAAATTCTTCTATACACTATATATATATTTAACCACCCTTTTTTTTCTGTAGTCAAGCTAGCTCAACTTGAATTGACTGTTCCGTGGTCCGTCTAGATTATCATTATGTTTGTGGCTTTTGACCTGACTTACATATATTTCTTATATAAATTCCTGGTTTCAAAGTAATTGGGTTATTTTTACTATGGGAAATTAAGTGCCTATAACTAAAAACATATATATTCATTACAAACACTTGTAGTCGTAAATTAAACTTTGACAGCTCCTATGACAGTAGTTGGCTATGCATTTATTTGTGTAATCATAAATTACTTGGATTACACTGAATGAATGCATTTGTCATATTATTTAACATAATCAAAAACTGAAGCTAGAACAGTGTTGATATAGTGAATTACCTCACTTGCATCCATTCCCTTTAAATTCTGGGATACTAGATTTATTTATATTTTTTAAAATTGCATAGCCTTGGCATCCCCCCCTTTACCCCCCCATCACTGTTTTACTTCAGTCCATTGATCCTCTATTCAGGTGGGAGTAGGGGTATTACAAATTATGTATTGTAGTCACCTGAACACATGAAGATTCCAAAACCACCTCAGCCTCCAGAGTTTCACCTGTTGAGAATTATTGCTGGGTGAATCACTGTTTTTGATGGAAGCATGTCTTCCTTTACATATTTGGAGGCTGAAATGTGGGAGATTGGTTGAGGCTCCCAATGTCACTTTCCTATCATCTTGTAGCAACTGATTCATGTTCCAACTTGTAGTCTCAACAGACTCCTCTTTGTCCTCATTCCCATTGTCAGTTTGTCCTCCACACAGCTACCAGATAATTCTAAAACTCAAAACAATAATTTAAATCCTATAGTTTGATTTCTTGACTTCCTGTTGCTTTTATGATTAACCTTTGAACAATATCATGAGAGATATGACCTCAATATATAGTCTTCATCATAAACAATGTGTTTTCATAATTCCACCTAAATTTATACTGTAAATTAGAATACATTTTATATATTTAGCTTCTAAATAAGAGTATTAATGTAAGCTTATTTTAATGGATTTTAAATACATTAAAGAGCTGGAAAAGCTAGAATAATTCCCTGATAATGACCCACATATTCTTTGTGCTCATGCTCACTCAGTCATGTCTAACCCTTTGCCACCCTGTAGACTGTAGCCTGCCAGACCCCTCTATCCACGGGATTTTTCCAGTCAAGAATACTGGAGTGGGTTGTCATTTCATAGGAAATATGTTTTATAGGAAAGGAGCTAGGTGCCATCTCCATGATGTCATAACCTATTCTGCAGATAGTCATAGTTGATAAATTTGTATTGCGTTTAGAGAACCAAGTAGATCATATTTATTTTTGTAGCTAAAAGTCTTGAACAAGTGATATATTCTAGTTGACAATATCCACACAAAATTAGCCATTTTCCTATTTATAAGTTTGTTTACCTTTGGAGAGTGGGGGTGGATTCACTGTCACCTAAACATTGGCTAGAGGTAATTTTATCCTCACAAAAGTAAATGTGTAAGTGGATGAGTGATTACAGCATACAGTCTTTAGTATTTTTCCACTGTATAAGTTTATACTTTTGTGATGTCCATTACTAACTTCAAAACAGGAAGGAAATTTCTGCTTGTAATACTATCTAAAAAGAACAAATTGGTTAGTTTTTAAACCAATTAATCTAAAAAAGAGAACACCTGTCACTTCTTAAATAGTGAGTGTGATGTTTTCCTGTGAATTCAGTTTGAGATAATGCAAATCTGAATAGCCATGATTCATTTCTAGTTGTCTGTTTCTTCCAATTTGAAACAAATGAAAGCTTCCTGTTATTGAGTTTCCTGGAAAGGAAAGACAAGTGATTGTTCACTTGCCTGTGGAGATATTCTTAGTGAAGAGGAACTCAAATGCACTTGGCAATGATTGACTGGCTTTAAGAATAAGGTAGCAGAGTTTAAGAGGCACTTGCTCATTTGTAAGTCGTAGAGTCTAAATGAGGAAAACCATTAGGTGATGGCTCCTTCAGTTTTCTGTCGTGTTTGCTTGTGAACTAATGACCATTTGAAGCATAGATCTTAACTGAAAATTATTCTAAGGAAAGTCACTCATCACAGTTGCATTCACAATTACTTCCACATGAATAACTTCTTATCTCTTAACCTCTTTTCATGCCTAAGCAGCTCAAAAAATTCATATGCAATAAATGCATTTTACATGAATGGCTTTATGTCAGGCCACTGAGGAGAAATTGAAGAGCTATTCATTGGATTTTTCTGTATATCAAATAGAAACAATGCTAGCTATTTTCTAAAAATGAAAAAAAAAATCAGTGTGAGCTCAACCTAGATTTAAAAACAGAATGGATGAAGAATGATTAAAGAGCAACTACTGATTAGAATTCTTGAGTTTCATTTCTTTCAGTTTATATGTGACCTTGAGGAAATCATTTGAACTCATCCCTGTTTAACTATGACTAGAGAGTACATCCATTATGCAAAATTTGAAAATAAAATATAGAAACATAAAGGAAATGAATCACTTTTTCAGCTTATCAGCTACCGTCTGCAAGTGAATACTTTTCAGCTATTCACAGTAAATAGAAGTCACTTTTCCAGCTTATCAGCTAATCTGTTCAAAGGAATACTTTTCAGCTATTCATAGGGGTTTTCATTGTTTCTTAGAATTATATGTAGTTCAGAAAAAACACGAAAAATCCTTTTTGGAAAAGGATTTTTTTTTTAACTCCCCCAAAAGATTATTCCGTGACCTTTTCAGAAAATATATCCAAAATCTGCTATGCTTATGTCTCCTATCCTGCCTCCCACTTCTTACTCCTTGCAGTTGGCGCGTAGCACAAAGATGGCCCTGTGCTGCTGCATGTGAATGAACTTCCCCACGTTCTGGTACCTTGGCACTGCCTGTCTTTCTTCACTCAGGAAGCCAAGTCCTCTGTACCTTTGGAGATTGGGATGACCATAGAATTAATCGCCCAAATTGGGACACTTGAGAAGAAAAGGACAGCTAGCGAGACAGGAAGTGTGAAAATAGATGTCAACAGGGCCATATGGTCCCATTACTTAACAGCTATCTAAAACATTAGCTCCTCTGCGATGGTTTCTCCCCAAACAGAAATGCTCATCTCCTGTTTTTACTGCTGTTGACCTCCATTATGGCTCTTTAACACAATGTATTGGATTGGCCAAAAATTTCATTCAGGTTTTTCCATAACATCCTTAGAATACTTTAAACAGTAATGATTTCATCCTAACCAAGTAGAAACAGATTTCAAAAGGAAAAAAGAAAACAGTTTGCATCCCTTCTGGTGTTTTCAGTTTTATAATCGAACAATTTGATTTTGTGGTAGAGTTGTTTTCCCCTATTCTTTAGAATTTTTAAAAGGTCAGCACTTAACAGCCTGTGTTTTTTTCTTTTTTCTTCTCTCAGGATTGCTTTATTTTTTCTTCTAAAACACAGCACCCTTTGCTTTTCCAAAGAATTTAAAAGATTTCTCAGAAGTTCTTGGCCTTTTATTCCTTACATGGAGAATTCAAATGAAATTTGGTACTACTTTCCTTCGTTCAGTTCTTTGATAGCTTTTCATCCACACAGAAGTTAAGCAATGTAAATTTATAACAGTAGAAAATGAGAGCTCTGGTGTCTATGAAGGCCATTCAGACTCTATGCCACGTGATAAAGAATGTTTTAATGTATCAACTGTCTAATTTTAGACCAATGTTAAGTACCCTACAAAAGGGTATATCCTTAGTTTTAATTTTAAGGTTATATTTTCTGTGAAATTATTACAAATTTGAGACAGAAAATATGGGGGCAAAACATATTTAAACTGAGAGTTAGTTGCCTCATTTTTTAAACAATGATAACTAGAGCAATTACTGGATTGATTTGTTGTAAGGATAAAAATGGACTTATAAAATCCTTAACAGAGAATTTAGCAAAGAGCTGAATATTCAACAAATATCACCAACATTATCATTATTTTTATATTATCTTTTGTAGCAGTTTATCATTACCCAAACCAGTTGATAAACCAGTTGAATTGGTTTATTAGCTATTTAACCAAATGTTCATGCTATCAGGGGAAAAACCCAAAACACATATTCTTTTTAGATTAACTTTGACCACGTAAACATGAAAGTTGCTCAGTCGTGTCCGATTCTTTGCGACCCCATGGACTATATAGTCCATGGAATTCTCCAGACTGGAATACTGGTGTGGGTAACCTTTCCCTTCTCCAGGGGATCTTCCCAACCGAGGGATCAAACCCAAGTCTCCAAAATTGCAGGTTGATTCTTTACCAGCTGAGCCACAAGGGAAGCCCAAATTTGACCACACGTATATGAATTCTCAGTTCGAATCATCTCCTAATCACCCAGTTAAACTACTCCATGCTCAAAGGGTTTAATGAACAGTGATGATACTGTCTCCTTTGTCTCAGAGAAAGCAAATGTAAAATAGCCATGACGCAAACAGTAATGATGGCAAAAGTTTAACATTCAGGCCTTATTATGTGGCAGGCACTCTGCTTCATATTTATGATTTTTTTTTTTAACCCTCACCACAATCATAAGAAACGGGAATGCTATTGTTTGCTTTTTGTAGATGAAATGGACACTAGAAGACTGATACGCCCACTCCCCAGAATCCATAAGCGATATCACTGCATGAGCACCCACAGGTCTTATGTCTCTCCAACCTGTGTTCATAACCATGGTACTACATTGCCTCTCTACTGAAACCCGTGTGTTCTGGGATATGTGACTTTGATTAGAATTAGTGAAACGTATCTCAGCTCAGCCTTGTAAGTGAGGTCTAGCAAAGACTAAGCTTCTTAACCATCTAGTAACAATGAGATAGGGAGTGCAATAAAAATAGAAAAAAAAAAAAAAACACACATACATTCATGTATATTTGTTTTTTTTAAGATTCCCTTAGTACAATTGAAGCAAGACATACCCTATCAACATGTGATTCAGCAGGAATGATTGTTATATGAGGATATTGAGTGATACTTTAAGACTAAGCAACTTGTCAAAATTCATTAGCTAATTATTTTCATATCACTTCATATTATTTTAATTCTGCTGTAGGGGGTCCATCTTTGCCTGCACCCTTTTTGGCTGTTGCTTGATAAGAAGAGTGATATTTAGGTAAGGATAATTCTTAAAGTTTCCAACCTCAACTGAGATATACTCAGGTCAGAAAAAGTTATAACATATCTGGTCATCGGTGTATTGAAAATCATTAATTCAGAGCTGAGATAATGATGACAGAAGTTCAATGTATAACTGAAACCCTTCATGTTGTTTTGATAAGTAACCCTGCGTGATCAAGAAGTTCCCCTGGAGTTCTCTTGAACTATAATTGAAGATACTTATTCAAACATCTTTGGTCATATTCTAATAATATAATTGTCTTTTTTTTTTTCCATTTATTTTTATTAGTTGGAGGCTAATTACTTTACAATATTGTAGTGGTTTTTGCCATACATTGACATGAATCAGCCATGGATTCACATGTGTTCTCCGTTCTGATACCCTCTCCCACTTCCCTCCCCATCCCATCCCTCTGGGTCTTCCCAGTGCACCAGCCCTGAGCACTTGTCTCATGCATCCAACCTGTGCTGGCTAATAATATAATTTTCTTTAATGAATTATGAACATCTAGGCTTGGGCTTCCCTGGTGGCTCAGCTGGTAAAGAACCCACCTGCAATGTGGGAGACCTGGGTTCGATCCCTGGGTTGGGAAGATCCCCTGGAGAAGGGAACGACTCCCCACTCCAGTATTCTGGCCTGGAGAATTCCATGGACTGTATAGTCCTTGGGATCGCAAAGAGTCAGACACTACTAAGCAGCTTTCACCTTCACACTTGGACTAAACTCCTCTGCAGCCAGTAGGCCATCAAACATAATTTTAAGAAGGATTTTCATGAAAATAGTGTGTATAATATTATATAGATAATGTGACAATCACATTCTGTAATAAGCACTTACTGTTTTTCCTTTAATAGTACACTTTATGGCAGATAAGTTAAATTGCTTTTTTGTGACCAACTTTTATTTTCTCAACCATGTTCTAGTACTGATGTTCTCCTTCATACTGACATATAGGAGTCCTGTCCTATGCAGTTAACTGTGCAATTTGATCAGACTGAAGAGATAATTGAGGATCCACTAGCCTAAACCTTCCATGAAGTTAGCACAGTGTCAACTTTGATATTCACTGGGAGATAACTCAGCCCATCAGTATTCCATATTGCTTTTTTGGTTTTGAAACTATAGGTAAGACCTCATGCTCTTCTGCACAGATAATCTACTTGGGAATATGCTTATTTTCAGAAATAAGATTAGTGATTGGTAATCAGTAAAGTCACCACAAAAGTAGAGGCTATAGATAATTGGTTTTGGAAGGCTTATGTGGTTTTTTTTTCTTGAGATAACATTTCTATGAGCATTTAGAACATAATGGCTATTTGAATACAGCACTAGCACTTAATGTAAAATATTAATGGTAAGACACAATAATTTATATATATACCAAAACATGGAAGAAACTTTAAATTAAATTGAGAGGATTTGAATTCTATTCATTCCCTAGCTATTATTTTTTAATAGATTCTCACATCTATCTCACAGAAATAAGATGTTAGATTCTAGAATAAAGTGAAGAATTCTAGAATTCTTCAGCATTGCAGCAGTGAAATACAAAAAAAGAAAAAGAAAAATAGGATGATGCCTCATGGTATCATGATGGTGGTTGTGGTTTAATCACTAAATAGTGTCTGACTCTTGCAACCCCATGGACTGTAGCCAACCAGGCTTCTCTGTCCATGAGATTTTTCAGGCAAGGATGCTGAAATGCGTTGCCATTTCCTTCTCCAAGGGATCTTCCTGGCCCAGGGATTGAACACTGGTTTCCTGCATTGCAGGCAGTTTCTTTACCAACCAAGCCACCAGGGAAGTCCTGGGTATCACGATATGAGGCTCAATTACTTGTTCTGAACTAAAGCAGGATACACTAACAAGTCCAGCACTCCTATATAATATTAGCAGCTCATAGTAGGATTTGTTAACGATATTGATTAATCCCTAATGTCCCTAAAAATGCATTTTCAAGATATAAAAGTATTTTGATATGGTTAATTTCCAGAAATGAATATTCTCCTTAATGAGTTAATGCTTTTTCATCACCAACATTTAGTGATTTATCTAGTTTCTCTATTTTTTATAGATATTTTTATCTAAAGTTTCTAAGGCATACCCCCTTTATTGCTAGTTAATAAGCACTTTAGGAGGTATGATAATGAGCAATTTTTTTTTAATTGTATATTAGCTCTCCATATATTCCCATTCAAAAAGTGATAAAATGAGATGTATTAGTTGAGTTATAGATGGTTGAATTAATTGCATTGCAACTATGTTAGTAAGTTTTTGAATGGCCAAGGAAGAAAGCTGAAGTGATTAGCTTCCTTTTGTAAGGTGTACTTATTAAGGGAAGAAAATACTTCTGCTACCCCGACACACAGACACATTTCTACACACGCAAGATGATTTTATTTCAAATTAAGAAAAACTCAACTCAAATTGGATAAAGCTAAAGGAAGGAATTAGATGTCTGATATACACAGACTTCCAAAGAGAGAGGCTTGCTTCAGACCTAAAAAGGAAGTGTTCATTTCTGTTATCAAGGGTCTATCTGACTCATCCCTAAGCTGCTCAGCTTGCTTGTGATTGACTCCTGTTTCAGACATACTTCCTCCACATGGCAGCGAGATGATCACTGGCATCTCCAAATATAAGTTTCTCATGGAGCTCAGGTTCTCTTCAAAAGAGTGTTCTTTCTGTCTAAATTACACTAGCAAGTTCCAGGGAAAATCCTGATAGGATCTTCTGATATATTTGACAGAACTGTCCGAGTAACCAAGTTCAGTTCAGTTGCTCAGTCATGTCCTACACGTTGCGACCCCAATGACTGCAGCACGGCAGGCCTCATTGTCCATCACCAACTCCCGGAGTTTTTTGTTTTTTGTTTTTTTTCATGTATTTTTATTTTTATTTTTTTTATTTTTTTATTTTTCAGTGGGTTTTGTCATACATTGATGTGAATCAGCCATAGAGTTACACAAATTCCCCATCCCGGTTCCCCATCCCACCTCCCTCTCCACCTGATTCCCCTGGATCTTCCCAGCCCAACAGGCCCGAGCACTTGACTCATGCCTCCCACCTGGGCTGGTGGTCTGTTTCACCACAGATAATATACATGCTGTTCTTTCGAAACATCCCACCCTCCCCTTCTCCCACAGAGTTCAAAAGTCTGTTCTGTTCTTCTGCGTATCTTCTTCTGCCCTGCATATAGGGCCATCGTTACCATCTTTCTAAATTCCGTATATATGTGTTAGTATACTGTAATGTTCTTTATCTTTCTGGCTCACCTCACTCTGTATAATGGGCTCCAGTTTCATCCATCTCATTAGAACTGATTCAAATGAATTCTTTTTAACGGCTGAGTAATATTCCATGGTGTATATGTACCACAGCTTCCTTATCCATTCATCTGCTGATGGGCATCTAGGTTGCTTCCATGTCCTGGCTATTATAAACAGTGCTGCGATGAACATTGGGGTGCACGTGTCTCTTTCAGATCTGGATTCCTCAGTGTGTATGCCCAGAAGTGGTATTGCTGGGTCATATGGTAGTTCTATTTCCAGTTTTTTAAGAAATCTCCACACTGTTTTCCATAGTGGCTGTACTAGTTTGCATTCCCACCAACAGTGTAAGAGGGTTCCCTTTTCTCCACACCCTCTCCAGCATTTATTGCTTGTAGACTTTTGGATAGCAGCCATCCTGACTGGCGTGTAATGGTACCTCATTGTGGTTTTGATTTGCATTTCTCTCATAATGAGCGATGTGGAGCATTTTTTCATGTGTTTGTTAGCCTTCTGTATGTCTTCTTTGGAGAAATGTCTGTTTAGTTCTTTGGCCCATTTTTTGATTGGGTCATTTATTTTTCTGGAATTGAGCTTCAGGAGTTGCTTATATATTTTTGAGATTAATCCTTTGTCTGTTTCCTCATTTGCTATTATTTTCTCCCAATCTGAGGGCTGTCTTTTCACCTTACTTATAGTTTCCTTTGTTGTGCAAAAGCTTTTAAGTTTCATTAGGTCCCATTTGTTTATCTTTGCTTTTATTTCCAATATTCTGGGAGGTGGGTCATAGAAGATCTTGCTGTGATTTATGTCAGAGAGTGTTTTGCCTATGTTCTCCTCTAGGAGTTTTATAGTTTCTGGTCTTACATTTAGATCTTTAATCCATCTTGAGTTTATTTTTGTGTACGGTGTTAGAAAGTGTTCTAGTTTCATTCTTTTACAAGTGGTTGACCAGTTTTCCCAGCACCACTTGTTAAAGAGATTGTCTTTTTTCCATTGTATATCCTTGCCTCCTTTGTCAAAGATAAGGTGTCCATAGGTTCGTGGATTTATCTCTGGGCTTTCTATTCTGTTCCATTGATCTATATTTCTGTCTTTGTGCCAGTACCATACTGTCTTGATGACTGTGGCTTTGTAGTAGAGTCTGAAGTCAGGCAGGTTGATTCCTCCAGTTCCATTCTTCTTTCTCAAGATTACTTTGGCTATTCGAGGTTTTTTGTTTTTCCATACAAATTGTGAAATTATTTGTTCTAGTTCTGTGAAAAATACCGTTGGTAGCTTGAAAGGGATTGCATTGAATCTATAGATTGCTTTGGGTAGAATAGCCATTTTGACAATATTGATTCTTCCAATCCATGAACACGGTATGTTTCTCCATCTGTTTGTGTCCTCTTTGATTTCTTTCATCAATGTTTTATAGTTTTCTTGTATAGGTCTTTTGTTTCTTTAGGTAGATATACTCCTAAGTATTTTATTCTTTTTGTTGCAATGGTGAATGGTATTGTTTCCTTAATTTGTCTTTCTGTTTTTTCATTGTTAGTATATAGGAGTGCAAGGGATTTCTGTGTGTTAATTTTATATCCTGCAACTTTACTATATTCATTGATTAGCTCTAGTAATTTTCTGGAAGAGTCTTTAGGGTTTTCTATGTAGAGGATCATGTCATCTGCAAACAGCGAGAGTTTCACTTCTTCTTTTCCTATCTGGATTCCTTTTACGTCTTTTTCTGCTCTGATTGCTGTAGCCAAAACTTCCAACACTATGTTGAATAGTAATGGTGAGAGTGGGCATCCTTGTCTTGTCCCTGATTTCAGAGGAAATGCTTTCAATTTTTCACCATTGAGGGTGATGCTTGCTGTGGGTTTCTCATATATAGCTTTTATTATGTTGAGGTATGTTCCCTCTATTCCTGCTTTCTGGAGAGTTTTAATCATAAATGGGTGTTGAATTTTGTCAAAGGCTTTCTCTGCATCTATTGAGATAATCATATGGTTTTTATCTTCCAATTTGTTAATGTGGTGTATTACGTTGTTAATCCAACAACATATTAAAAAAATCATACACCATGCCAAGTGGGCTTTATCCCAGGAATGCAAGGATTCTTTATTATCCGCAACTCCCGGAGTTTACACAAACTCATGTCCATGAGCCATCCAACCCTCTCATCCTCTGTCATCCCCTTCTCCACCTGCCTTCAATCTTTCCCAGCATCAGGGTCTTTTCAAATGAGTCAGTTCTTCACATCAGATGGCCAAAGTATTGGAGTTTCAACTATAACATCAGTCCTTCCAATGAATATTCAGGACTATTTTCCTTTAGGATGGACTGCTTGGATCTCCTTGAAGTCCAAGGGACTCTCAAGAGTCTTCTCCAATACCACAGTTCAAAAGCATCAATTCTTCTGCACTCAGCTTTCTTCACAGTCCAACTCTTACATCCATGCATGACTACTGGGAAAACCATAGCCTTGACTAGACGGACCTTTGTTGACCAAGTGATGTCTCTGCTTTTTAATATGCTGTCTAGGTTGGTCATAACTTTTCTTCCAAGGAGTAAGTGTCTTTTAATTTCATGGCTGCAAACACCATCTGCATTGATTTTGCAGCTCCAAGAAATAAAGTCTGTCACTGTTTCCACTGTTTCCCCATCTATTTGCCATGAATTGATGGAACCGGATGCCATGATCTTAGTTTTCTGAATGTTGAGCTTTAAGCCAACTTTTTCACTCCCCTTTCACTTTCAGCAAGAGGCTCTTTAGTTCTTCTTCACTTTCTGCCATAAGCGTGGTGTCATCTGCATATTTGAGGTTATTGATATTTCTCCTGGCAATCAAACTCTATACTTTTACTTTATAAATATTTTCACTTTTATGACAACTTCAACTTTTCATAGATAATTATAATATAAATGCCAAGTACCTCCAAATTATACTAATAGTGCTTTGCTATTCTTTGAGTGTAAAGCTAAATTCTAACTTTTCCAAATTCCTTTGATTTAGACTGCAAACATAAAAGTAGGATAAATCTGCCAAAAATGAATAATTTGCACAAAGAGTTCAGACTTCTCAGCTGAGAGCATTTTAGCACACAGAGGGGTGTTGTCAAAATTTCAGTACAGGCAGTTTCATTCTATGCAATGATATATTTTAGAGTTTATGAAAGAATTACATGGTAAAATTCACTGTCATCATCCTGGGTACCCTTTTATTTCTTGGCGTACAAATCTAGTCTTATCATGTTTGAGGCACTCTGGTCCCACTATTGAAAGCCTATATATGCAATACCTTTTGCACAGAAATTTCTGAATCCAGGTCTTTCGTGGGTATATATTGATCTCCAACAACTAACTGAATGTGCTGGCAGGTCCTGCTGGGCTCTCTTCATGATCAGTCCTCTCACAGATTCAATGGATTAATAAAAAGAGAGAAAATAAGTCCTGACAACTGGCCTGATTGTGGGGGAAATAAGCATCTCCTTATTTCTTTTCTTTGGAGAAAAAAAAATAAATTTTATGTTCAAAGTGAAAGTGAAAGTCTCTCAGTTGTGTCTGGCTTTGTGACCCCATGGCCTGTAACCTGCCAGACTCCTCTGTCCATGGAATTCTCCAGGCCAGAATACTGAGTGGGTAGCCATTCCCTTCTCCAGGGTATCTTCCCAACCCAGAGATCAAACCCAGGTCTCCCTCATTGCAGGGGGATTCTTAACCCTCTGAGCCACCTCTTCCTGACACAGGAATTGAAGCTGTGTCTCCTGCAGCGCAGGCAGATTCTTACTACTGAGCCACCGGGGAAGCAACTATATCATTACACATATAAAGAACTTCTTTGAACACTGGGCCTATAATTAATATATTTGAATTTTTCAACTCCTTTCAATACAGAAATAACTTGAGGTATATTTGTTATACTATAGTATCCAAAGTTCTCATTCTAATTCTCCTACAGGTATGTCTTCTCTAATTTTTACTGACTCAGGAGCTGTGAGGAAAAATGCCTGAAGGGCATCATTTGAGAGTAACACATGCTCAGTAGCTTTTACTTGGAGACCTGTGCCATCTCACTTCTCCATTGATAGCATTTATTCAACCAAATCCAGGCTGCTACTTTTCATATTCTGTACCCTTCCATGGGGACCAGGGCCAAGGGCAAAGTGTAAGCATTTTGTTGCCATCCACTTATGAACTTTTTTTCAAATACAGTTAACATGCTTTATCATCCTACTTTGTGAATAAGTGTTGCTGTATATTTTCTGATCTATCAGTGGGGAGGAAAATAAAATTTAGCATGTTATGTTTTTCTTAGCATGCTTAGGATAACCTTTGAAGCAGAACTCTAAAAACACAAGCACAACAGGCCAGCTTCCTGACTCTGTACTCCAGGGAACAAACTTCTTTATTGTGAAGACCCTAATCTATATACTTGTTTTCTTGCTGCTTGCTTCTGTGATTCTAGAAGCAAATTTTCTTTTGCTAGTTCTCATTTGAAGTAGTTCGAATAACACTTTTCAGGCACCATAACCCTTTATCCTAAATACACAGTTTTAGTCTTTCCTTTATGACATTAAATATGTTCAATTTATTAAATGCAGATAAAGAAATAGAATTATAGTGTCAATTTATCCAATTTTTTACAATTTATTGTAATTTTGTAATTGTTATCTACTTAATAATTGTATTGGAGGAGCAAAATTGATAAAGTTACACTAGAAGTTTTGTTTGTTTGTTTTTTCTGCTTTTTATTTTGTGCTGGGTTAAAGCCAGTTAACAATACTGTGACATTTTCATGGTAACAGCTAGGGGACTCAATCATACATGTACATGTATCCATTCTCTCTCAACAGAAGGGTGTTTTTAAAAAGATCTACTTTACATAAACACATAGGGTTAAAGTCTGTATTTGGAGAATTGCCGTGCATCTCATTTGGTAGAGACCTCTTCAAGAACCCCATAAATGTTTTCTGCTAGAAATGGACAAGATGAGAGAGTTGAAATAGTTATAAAATTTATAACACTTTTAAATTAAACAAAGTTAGTTGTGCTATGAATTTATTTCCATATGTGATGGAAATTTTCCCAGAGTTTTACTATTTGTCTAGTTTATTATTTGAAGTGTAGTATTTTTAACATTCATCTTAATTGTTTATATCTTTATTGTGAATTTTCACTAGATGAGATTGGGTATGTTTATGGCCATAAATGAATTTTCATCAGAAGTGCATTGAATTTTACAGTGACTAAAATGTTTGAGTGAGTCCTACAACACTACGGAAGACATAGGAACTGAAGTTGTTATCCTTCCAGCTCTCATGGAGTCTTCTACCTGGATTGTCCTATGTGAAGTCCGTGTGTTCAGTGAGCTTACTCTTCCAGTAAATGCAGGGAAGCCTGGTGTGCTGCGGACCTTGGGGTCGCAAAGAGTCAGTCATGACTGAGCAACTGAACAGCAAAGGCAAATTAGAGAAGTGAAAGGGTGTTTCAGTTTTAATATTTATAAAATTGTAACAAGTGTTTAAACAGGTTTAGGAAATCATAGAATAATATGAGGGTAGCCAAGATGTGAATGTGTGTGTGTGTTTATTTGTGAATGTGATGATAAATATAAATGTATGCACAAAATTGATACTCATATTTACCCGCATGGCACACAGCTTCTGGAGAACATATGTTTATAAATATTATATAAGTTTTCATGACATAAAATGAGTATAAAGCCTACATCATCTTTTTTATTCCTTTGGAATTTGATACCTAGGCTGCATGTTGAAAAGGTTAAATAATTGTTATTGTTTAGTATTAAGTTTTGATAGTTGCGTTTAATTATAAGAAAAGAAGTGGATTCAAGAAATGAACAGACTATGCTCTTTATGCCTTTCTTGCCATAAATCAGATGCCATGGGAAACACCTCTTTTCCTCTCTCTTGAAAAGCACTTTTTAATATGGTGAATCATATTTCCAAATATCATAAGAGAATTAGGAGAGTGAACATGACAATTTTAGTCCTATAGGGTCACAGTATCTGCCCTGTGCTGCTCCTCTGCCAGTCTTTCCTGAGACACCCGAGATTTTACTTGTCAGTAATCAAGGTTATTTTTGTCCTTCTTATAGATACAATTAATAAGTATTTGTTGAACACTTACTCTGAGACACATACATATTTATTGAGCTCCCTTTACCTTAACAAGTGGATTTTTCACTTAAATCCCATAGTTTTCACCTCTGATTGTAGATTCCAAGAGTTAACAGTTTACTTATTTCCAACACTTAGTATCAATCATAATCAGTGAAAGTCGCTCAGTTGTGTCCGACTCTTTGTGACCCCATGGACTGTACAGTCCTTAGAATTCTCCAGGCCAGAATACTGGAGTGGATAGCCTTTCTCTTCTCCAGGGAATCTTCCCAACTCAAGGATAGAACCCAGGTCTCCTGCACTACAGACAGGTTCTTTACCAGCTGAACCACAAAATATAGTAGGCATTCATTAAATATTTGTCCTAATGAATAAATGAGTAATTGAGAAAATTAATGAAAGCTATTCACCATTTCTTTCTTTTTATTTTGCCATTATTTGAGTTAGAGTTATTTTACTCAGTTTTTTCAAGTTCCATGATCAATAACTGGTATAAAACTAACATTTGATATTTTATTTTAAAAATTTACAATTCTTGAACAGTGATATATCATCAAAAACATGATAAACACTTTATTATCACAATGCTACAGTTATATTCTTAACATACCACAATATATCTGAATATTAACAAGAAATTCAGCTGATACACATAGCCCACATTTTAATATCCCACTGCACAATTAGATCCTAAGTGTTAAAAACATGACAAAGAATGATTCCAGTTTAATCCAAAATTTTCATGTCTTAACTTCCTCCTCCTCAAAATTAGATAACAAGAAGCAAGTTTTAAAAATAATTTATTTTTTATTACTTATACTTATCATTTATATTGACTGATGAATTAGGTATCAGAAAATCACCACACAACAATGAAATAACCCAAAAGGAAATATTTAGTAAACGGGTAGGAGCAGTAAAGAAATGTGTGTTTAATGAACCATGATTCTATACTGGACACTAGTCATCTTTATGTCACATTGATTTCATTCTCACATAAATCTGTGACCTAGATAATTTTGTGAAAGTGGATTGACTCCACATCTCCCTTTTATATAAAACTTAAATTTCCTATAATGCAGCTTTCCTAGACTTATTTTGTCCAACCAAGTTTCTACACTTTCTCCATTTTCTGTCATAAAAATAAGAGAAGTAAAGGAGGAGAGAGGATGAGTCAGCAAAGCACAGATAATTTTTAGGGCCATGAAAATACTCATATGATACCATTATCATGGACTGATATTGTCATTATACATTTGTCCAAATCCATTGGCTATACAACACCTAGATTGAGCCCTAATACTAAATAGACTCTGGGTAATTATAAAGTGACAGTGTCAGTTCATCAGTTGTAATAAATTTACCACTGTGGTGGGGAGCATGGATAATGGCTATACCTGTGTGGGACAGGATATATCGGAAATCTCTATCTCCTCCTTAATTTTGCTGTAAATTTTTAAGTTTTCTAAAAAATTCCTCATAAGAAATGATAAACATAATACTACAATGTGTATAATTATTATGCTCTGTCTGCCTCTGCCCTTAACTAGAGGATGACCTTAGATGAGTCCTTTATCTTCAGTTTAGTCGCCCAGTCATGTCCTGACTCTTCCAGACCCCATGGACTGCAGCACGCCAGGCTTCCCTGTTCACCCTATTTCCTCCGGTAAATCACAACAGTTAGGCTAGATGATTTCTAAGAAAAGTATTCCATCTCTGATTTTTCTTTTGCCTAATTACTTTGTATAGTTGTGTTTTATGCTTAACATTTATTTACAATCATCAAGTTATGTTGCCTTGTGAAATGATCTCTTTTTTGATTAAAAGAACTTTGCCCTACCTATACTACTGGCCGTATTTTAGGTGATTGTACATTCTTAATAATGTAATGCAGGGATTTATATGCATTCGGAAGATGTGGTTAAGCAGTTGAAGCTCTAGAACTGTCATTTAGAGCAGTCCTGACAAAATGCAGAATCTCAGTGTGTTACAATATGGCAGCAATTCAAATAAATAAATATATGGTAGATTGTGTGTATGTGAGTGTGTTATAAGGGCAGAGAGTAACTCCAGCATGGTATACTAGATAAAAGAGATTGCCTGTGGGAAGCATCAATATGATTAGATGCTATCATTTTATTGCAGTTAAATGTGTACCACATCCATGTATTAGCTATTCAAATAATTAGTACATTTAATATGAACAGAATGTGTTTAAGATATATATAGGGCTTCGCTGGTGGATCAGATGCAATGCAGGAGGTCTGGGTTTGATCCCTGGGTCAGATTGAGCCCTTGGAAAAGGGAATGGCAACCCACTCCAATATTCTTTCCTAGAGAATCCCATGGGCAGAGCAGCCTGATGGGCTATAGTCCATGGGGTCTCAGAGTCAGACATGACTGAGCAACTAAGCGCATCACTACTTAGGGTATCGTGTCTTCGTTTTCTGTCACTGATGGAGCGAAGTACCACAAACTTAGAAGGATAAACAATGGCAATTTATCATTTCTTTATATTTCTCTAAGGTGGAAGTTCAACATGGGTCTTATTAGACTGAAAGTGGTTCTTTCTGTAGACTGTTAAGGATCTTTTTGTTTTTCAGTTCTAGAAGCAGCCATGAGTCCTTGATTCTGGTCCCCTTCCTCCATCTTAAGAGCCAGAAATGACTTATTTAGTGTTTTTCACATTGCATCAATCTGACTTACTCTTCTGCCTCCCTTTTTGACTTTCAAGAACTACTGACATAAGGATAATCTCTCTATCTCAACCATAATCACATCTGTAAACTCCCTCCTGCCACATAAAATAACATATTCACAGATTCTGAAGATTAGGAGATTGGCATCTTTGGAGGATTGTTGTTCTATCTGCCATAAACTATAAGCAGAATATCTGAGGAGACTGCAATTCCTAAATCAGAATTGCTCTAGAAGAGAAAAAGTCTTGGAAATAGCCTCTTGTATGGCCTGTGATGATTGACCAACTGAAGTTTATTACCCCTGTTTTCATGCTAACATCACAATTCTGGTCTTTAGGTTTGCCTATGTTTTTTCCAATCTAGCTTTTCCAGTTCACCCTGAACACACACACTCAGTGGAATAGGTCTGAATATTATCTACTTCAGTAGTATTTTCTTCTTATGCAGAGCATGGGGTTAGTACAATGATGATAAACATTAGGAAAGATTTGAGTTTGTGTATGGAGAGGAAGACTGCCTCAGAAGTCTTTTTTCTAGCTTTTGGATTCAAAATGATTCAAGGAGATCTGTGTTACTGAACCTTATCATTTTTTTTTTTTTTTTTTTTTTTTTTTTTATTTATTTATTTTTTTTTTTTTATATTATTTTATTAGTTGGAGGCCAATCACTTTACAACATTTCAGTGGGTTTTGTCATACATTGACATGAATCAGCCATATAGTTACATGTATTCCCCATCCCGATCCCCCCTCCCACCTCCCTCCCCACCCGACTCCTCAGGGTCCTCCCAGTGCACCAGGCCCGAGCACCTGACTCATGTATCCCACCTGGGCTGGTGGTCCGTTTCACCATAGATAATATACATGCTGTTCTTTCAAAACATCCCACCCTCACGTTCTCCCCCAGAGTTCAAAAGTCTGTTCTGTATTTCTGTGTCTCTTTTTCTGTTTTGCATATAGGGTTATCGCCACCATCTATCTAAATTCCGTATATATGTGTTAGTATACTGTAATGTTCTTTATCTTTCTGACTTACTTCACTCTGTATAATGGGCTCCAGTTTCATCCATCTCATTAGAACTGATTCAAATGAATTCTTTTTAACGGCTGAGTAATATTCCATGGTGTATATGTACCACAGCTTCCTTATCCATTCATCTGCTGATGGGCATCTAGGTTGCTTCCATGTCCTGGCTATTATAAACAGTGCTGCGATGAACATTGGGGTGCACGTGTCTCTTTCAGCAAAACACTCTCCGACATAAATCACAGCAAGATCTTCTATGACCCACCTCCCAGAATATTGGAAATAAAAGCAAAAATAAACAAATGGGACTTAATGAAAATTAAAAGCTTTTGCACAACAAAGGAAACTATAAGTAAGGTGAAAAGACAGCCCTCAGATTGGGAGAAAATAATAACAAATGAGGAAACAGACAAAGGATTAATCTCAAAAATATACAAGCAACTCCTGAAGCTCAATTCCAGAAAAATAAACGACCCAATCAAAAAATGGGCCAAAGAACTAAACAGACATTTCTCCAAAGAAGACATACAGATGGCTAACAAACACATGAAAAGATGCTCAACATCACTCATCATCAGAGAAATGCAAATCAAAACCACAATGAGGTACCATTACACGCCAGTCAGGATGGCTGCTATCCAAAAGTCTACAAGCAATAAATGCTGGAGAGGGTGTGGAGAAAAGGGAACCCTCTTACACTGTTGGTGGGAATGCAAACTAGTACAGCCACTATGGAAAACAGTGTGGAGATTTCTTAAAAAACTGGAAATAGAACTGCCATATGACCCAGCAATACCACTTCTGGGCATACACACTGAGGAATCCAGATCTGAAAGAGACACGTGAACCTTATCATTTTTAAGACCTCTATTAAAATAAAATTAAAAATTCCAGGGGAAGACTAATACAGTTAACCTATTGTTAAGTAGTACATAATGTTTTCCCCATTGTTTGAGGAAAGTAATTTTAGAATCCTGATTGTTCTGTGATTTAGTAATGTAAATACTTAGTTTTAGGGTAGCTTAGAAAAGGAGAACTAAAAATTTCAGAATTTTAGTGTATTTGCCGCTCTCCGCCCTCGTGGATATATTTATAGGATGTGGAGGCAGTAAGCTATATTCTAAGAACATGGTCTCTGGACTTGAAACCTGATTCCCACCCACACTGTTGTGTAACCTTTGAAAATACACTTAACCTTATAAGGCTTTAGTTACTGCATTTCTATAACGGGAGGCAACATTTACCTCTCACAGTGCTCCTTGATATTAGTCTTGTAGAAAATAATCATTTTTATTAATATGATCTTCAGTATTCAAAGTGTTCATTCCTCTCTTTTTTTCTTAAAGGACTATAAAAACCACTAAAAGAGGACTATAGTTTTTCTATAAAAACTAGAAATTCAGGAAAGAGAAATGCTCTGATTCATTTTCCTTTTCCTATTCTCATTCTAGTTTATCTTTGTAAAGCTTGCTACAAAAGGTTTTTGAGACTTCAAGGAATAATTTTGAAGTGATGCCTCCAAAATTCAGTGTTTGTCATTTTAACCACCAAGTCTATTTTTCACACTTGTGAAAGAACGGGAAGCATTTGTATGGTTTTATAAAATAGATTCTCCCTCTATATCTGTGAGCACCTGAAATTCATCATCAATATAAAACATTCCTCCATCCAACACAATTTCAAACCTACAACCAATGAGGTATTTTGCAGGCCGGCAGGTTTCATTTCTCTTGGATATGAAAGGCAATTGTTCCTGAAAATTGCTCCCTTGAATTTTACATTAAATTCCTTTCCTAGTGTATCTTCTTAATTTTTAGGTATCATAATGGTATTGTGGTTGTTTTAAAGAACTCTTATTTTAAAGACACATACTCAAGTAATTTACAGATGAAATTATATGATGCTTGGGGTTTGCATCCCATATTCTGGGATGGGGAAAGAGGCATGGGAGGAGACCAGTGAAACAGTATAGGCAATGATATAGGAAACAACATGACTCAGGGAATTGACCATTGCAGGACAAAAAGGTGTGAACCTGGGGCAGTAAATTAGTGAAGAAGTAACAAGGCTTGTTTATGCAGCTTTTTCAGCCCTGTCTCTGGGACAGTGATGCCTTCTGTCCTCCAGGTACAGAGAGGATACCTTTCACACGGGAGATTTATGTCATGCTTTCAGGGAGACCAACAAGGGCCAGAGTATTTTTATGTATCGTTTGTTTCTCAAGTAACTTTAATTCAGAATAATCAATAAATCAGAGTGGCATGCTTTGGGGTGGTTTAGTCTGTTCTCCTTCACATATATTTTTTAATTCTTTCCTTTTTCATACATTTTTGAATTTGTATATTATTTTAGTTGGCTTCTTCTGTCTACCCTCCTTCGTGGATTCCTGTCCTGTATCCCTCCCACGCATTTTACTGGCAGGCGTTACCTCCTATCCTTCCTTCTACTGCCCCATGCCTGCCAGGCCCATTAACTACATTGCTACTTGCTGTTCCCTCCATCTCATCTTTCTTCAGATCCTGTTCTTCCCTCACTTCACTTCCTGCGATCTAGTGCTATTGTGCTATGACCCTCACCTCTGTCTAGGTACTATCATCCTTCACTGCAATTACCTAAACATGTGGTCAAGTTGCAATCTTTTGATTGAATCATTACAGTTTCTTGTTCCTATAGTTACTGTTAATACTGGTCACAGAATGGGAGTGGGTACTAAAGAAATATTTGCTGGATGAAATGCACACCAAACGTAAACAAAGCGCACAGAAGTTACCTTTGCTTCAAATTACTCTCTTCGTTTTCTGTGTGGCGAGTGATATCTACAGAGAAGCCTATCAATGACCTTTGAGCCTCCTCAATAAGTCCAGCATGCAGTTGTTTCTCTGTTACCTTGTATGTTACTAAAGTCACTGAAAATAAGTGTGAGTAATTGGATGAAGGGGGGAATGGAAAGCAGAGTGAAAAGATAGTCATTAAACTGGCAAATTTACAACTCATTTCTTTGGTAATTACTTTTGATTGGTGTTATATCTTCACCTGAAAGCTAGCTTTTTGAATGCCAGATGGTTATAGTCAGACTATATGAAGACAGAAACACAAGTTGTTGTAATACTAGGCACACCCAGTTTTCCGTCAGCACATACAGCACACTGATCTCCGGTATTTTTTTTTTTTTAATCAGTAGCTGAGATTATTATCAACAACAACAAAAAATTAAACTCTTTTTTGAGAAGGCTCATCTACTTTCAGAGTATTTGAAAAACATAGACAAAAATCTCATATGCCATTCTTTTGTGTGTTTTTTTCCTTTCTTAATTTAATTTAATTTAATTTTTTTATCATTTATTTTTATTAGTTGAAGGCTAATTACTTTATGATTTTTTGTAGTGGTTTTTGCCATACATTGACATTCTTAAAGGTAGTGTAGTATGTGTCACCCCCTCCCCGCTTTCATGGATCACTGTCTTCTCGTGGTGATGGGCCTTGCATAACTCAGTGAAGCTGTGAGCCATATCGAGCAGGGTCATCCAAGACAGACAGGTCAAAGTGAAGAGTTCAAACAAATGTGGTCCACTAGAGGAGGAAATGGCAACCCACTACAGTGTTCTTGCCTCAGGAACCCCATGAACAATGTGAAAAGACAAAAAGATACAACATCGGAGATGAGCACCTCCGGTCAGAAAGTGTCCACTGTGCTACTGGGGAAGAGCAGAGGACGATTACTAATAGCTCCAAAAAGAATGAAGAGCCTGGGCCAAAGTGGAAAGGACACTCAGTTGTGGATGTGTCTGGTGGTGAAAAAGCTGGCTTGAAATTCAACATTCAGAAAACTAAGATTATGGCATCTGATCTCATCACTCATAGCAAGCAGAAGGGGAAAAAGTGGAAGCAGTAACAGATTTTATTTTCTTGGGTTTCAAAATCACTGTGGATGGTGACTGCAGCCATGAAAGCAAAAGATGCTTCCTCTTTGGAAAGAAAGCTATGACAAACCTAGACAGCATATTAAAAAGTACAGACATCACTTTGCTGACAAGGGTACATATAGTCAAAGCTGTGATTTTTCCAGTAGTCATAATATGGATGTGAAAGTTGGACCATAAACAAGACTGACCACAGAAGAATTGATGCTTTTGAATTGTGGTATTGTAAAAGACTCTTGAGAATCTTTTGGATTGTGAGGAGGTCAAACTAGTCGATCCTAAAGGAAATCAACCCTGAATATTAAAGGAAAGGACTGTTGCTGAACCTTAAGCTCCAATACTTTGGCCACCTTATGTGAAGAATTGTCTCACTGGAAAAGACCCTGATTCTGGGAAAGATTGAGGGCAAAAAAGTTGGGGCTGGTAGTGTATGAGATGGTTAGATAGCATCACTAACTCAATAGACATGAATTTGAACAAACTGTGGGACGTAGTGGAGGATAGGGAAGCCTGGCATTCTACAGTCCATGGGGTCACAAAGAGCCAGGCATGACTTATTGACTGAACAACAACGATAGGTTCCCACATTCCGCATGGAATCATTATAGTAGGGCAGAGAAATGCAGAGATATCACTTGCTATCATTCTAAAGCTTGTAAAAGGAAAATGAATATCATTATAAAACCCCATGAACAAAAATATGAGATCTATTTTATTGTTTGTAAGAAGGGGAAAATGTCATATCTCTAGAGGAAATAATTAAGTTCAGAAGTTGAAAATTTAAAGCAAACAAACAAAAAGAAGGCATGAAGTCTTCCTGGAGGGCCATAAACTATAAAATTTGTTTACAGCACTGTGTAGAAAATGAGGAAAATTTGATTTGAAAGTTGGTACAACTGGAGAAACCAGTGGGGACTTTGTTATTAATGTGTTTTTACTTCAAGAACAAAGTTGTATTGCCAGCTACATACTGCTATATATTATTTGTGTCCTCTTTTACTTATAAGTGACATTATTAATGTGTCTGTGTGTAAAATTTGAAATAAATATGTTAGGAAAGCCTTCTGATAGCAGCACATTTTGGTCCTTCATTCTTAATTAATAGAAATAGATTTGAACTTGTCCATATTTTTATCTTTTTACAATTTCCTATAAAAGTCAGATAGGATCTCTTGCCTTTTCTTGAACTTTTCAAATGCTATTCATAGAAATTAAATTAGGCCTTCCAGATCATTGTTTAAAATTGCAACCTGCCAGTCCCACTTCAGTTCCCCTTTAGCCTATTTTAATTTGTTTCCATTGCCTTCAGCATCTCACATATATAATATTTGTTGTGTTAATAGCTTATTGCCTATCTTCCCCTACCTAAGAGTGCAGATTATCATTTGTTAGGTGATGTATGTCAACCACCTAAGAAGGCGCCTGTCACATATTAGTCACTCCATTTGTTTTGTGGGATGAATTAATGAATGAATGAATTTATAATGGTAATAATCATAAAGCTCAAAATTCTAAACAATTTCCCTCCCACCAAGCACTGTTCTGATTGCTGACAGTGAGTTAGTTCCTCAATCATATCCAACCCTGTGACCCCATGAGCTGTAGCCAGCTAGGCTCCTCTGTCCTTGGGATTCTCCATGCAAGAATACTTGAGTGGGTTGCCAGTCCGTTCTCCAGGGCATCTTCCCAACCCAGGGATCAAACCCTGGCCTTCTGCATTGCAAACAGGTTCTTTACCATCTGAATCACCAGGGAAGCCCTATATGTATAAATTTAATTTTCAGAATACCCTATGAGCTTCGTGCTATTATAACCCCCCTTATCCGAATGAGGAAATCAAGGCATATAGAAGTTAAACAGCTCTATAGTGACTATAGAGCTGGCTAATAACTTATGTGGTTAATAATTCTATGGATCAAATGTGGCAAAATCCCAATACTAAGACAGGCAGTTCTGTGTCCTGGGCATGATTTTACCTGTTACACTAAGCTGCCTTTAGTTTATAGACCTAGCCAAATGGAAAAAAAATAAAAGTACATATTTTTGTAAATAACTAGTTTTCAACCCTTTAAGGTCTCTACTTAAAGCTGAAAGTTCATGACCCAAACACCTGGAGTATAATGACTTGCTGAGACTTCAGAGCTAAGAGGGAGTTGAGGGCAGTTTTCTGCAGACTAGCTGCATCCCCTTTATCACTGTTCCTCTAACATCACTCTTAACAACCACTGGCTTGATTTGGCTTTTGAAAGTCACCAATTTCTCAAGATGTCAGTTTTCTTATTCTAAAATGTTTGGGACTATATGCTATCAAATGTCTTCAGATGTCCAAATTCTATGGTTCTAAAAATGTATTTCAGTGCTCTGATGTGCAAGTAAGGTATTGACAGAAAGAGGGGGGGGAAGCCTTTTCCTGTAGCTAGTGCTGGCCAAGTCTTTTTTATATTTGAACTTCGGTAGAAATCACACAGAATTCCTAAATGAGATGGAAGTTAAATGAAACTTGAAAGGGAGAGTGAAGATAGAAAAAAATGACTTTTCCAAAATGCAAAATGGCCCTTCAAGTTCTACTACACAAGCACCCTGATTTTTTCTATATTTTGGGCATGCCTAATCCTGGATGGTTCACACATTTTCACTTCAGAATATGAGCTGCTCTTTCTTTTCCTGTGTGTGTGTGTGTGTGTGTGTGTGTGTGTGTGTGTTTGGCCAGATTATTTTTTCCTCTAGTCTGTCAATGTGGATGAACTATATAAATTTGACCGAAATTTTGTTTCTTTGTTTATTTGGTGAGATTATTCTCTTCCCAGTTGTCTTAATATTAATTATTTCAAGTTTTTATCAATCCTAACTTAACTACACTATCAGCTTAAAATGAACAAACAAGCAAAAAAACCCTGAAAACCATCTCTGTGATAGCGGAAGCTAATATGTCCCTAATGAAAAGTAAAATGGTACCTGGTGGCTCAGTGGTAAAGAATTCGCCTGCCAGTGCAGGAGACACAGGTTTAATCCATAATCCGGGAAGGACCCTAAAGAAGGAAATGGCTGCCCACTCCAGTATTCTTGCCTTTGAAATCCTATGAACACAGGGGCCTGGGTGCGGGGGAATATAGTCCATGGGATTGCAAAGAGTCAGACGCAACTTAGTAACTGAGTAACAACAGCTTCTTTAGAAATAATTTCCACAAAAGTTTAAAACATAGAATTTACTGTGTGACCCAGCAATTCCAATTCTAGGTATATATATTCAAGAAAATTGCAACATATGCCCACACAGAAGCTTGGAGATGAAGGTTCATAGCAGAATTTTTCATAATAGTAAAAAGGTGGAAATTATACCCAAAGTCCATCAACGATTCATGGATACAAAATATATGGTATGTTTTACAATGAAATATCTCCAATTTTCTTGAAGAGATCTCTAGTCTATGTACATACATGTGTATACATAAATGCATATATATTACATCTTCATACAAATTACATCATCATACAAATGACATCTTCATACAATGACATCTTCATACAAATGCATACAAATGTATTCATACAAATGAATACAAATATATGCATACAAATGTATGCATGTGAATCTTAACCTGGGAATATATTTCTTATAAGAAACAAAGATCACAGATCATAATCAAAATGCTATTATCAGTGTATATAGGTCTAAGGACCTAGTAAGGTAGAATCAATAACTTATAATTATAATAATGAAGGTCAAAAAATATGTGAAGGTCATTAAGAAAATTTAGAAATTTTGTTCAAAATAGGGAAAATAAAGTACTTCCGCAATGAAATATTCTTATAACCAAAGTATAGAAAACTTCAGAAAATATTTTCATTAAAAAGCAATTCAAACAAAAATCAATCCATTTAAAATATATGAAGACAAATTACTTAGAATGTTTATTCTTCAAATTGTTTACAAAATTAATGTAATTCTAATAAAATTTCAGTATGAATGTTTTACTTAGAAATTTAGAAAACTGCATTAAAATCAGAAGGAAAAATAATCAGATATATATCATTTTTAATTTGAAAGAGTAAGGAGGATATCGTATATTTAGATATACAAAGTTGTGGTTACAATGACAAGGTGAAACTAGGTATCAGTTCAATTCAGTTTCTCAGTCATGTCAGACTCTTCGCGATCCCATGGACTGCAGCACGCCAGGCTTCCCTGTTCATCACCAACTCCTGGAGCTTGCTCAAACTCACATCTATCAAGTCGGTGATGCCATCCAACCATCTCATCCTCGGTCATTACCTTTTCTTCCTACCTCCTAGTCTTTCCCAGCATCAGGGTCTTTTCCAATGAGTCAGTTCTTCACATCAGGTGGCCAAAGTATTGGAGTTTCAGCTTCAGCATCAGTCCTTCCAATGAATATTCAGGACTGATTTCCTTTAGGATGGACTGGTTGGATCTCCTTGCAGTCCAAGGGACTCTCAAGAGTCTTCTCCAACATCACAGTTCAAAGGCATCAATTCTTCTGTGCTCAGCTTTCTTTATAGTCCAACTCTCACACCCATACATGGCTACTGGAAAAACCATAGCTTTGACTAGATGGACCTTTGTTGACTTAGTAATGTCTCTGATTTTTAATACGCTGTCTAGGTTGGTCATAGCTTTTCTTGCAAGGAGCAAGTGTCTTTTAATTTCATGGCTGCAGTCACCATCTGCAGTGATTTTGGAGCCCCCAAAAATAAAGTCTGTCACTGTTTCCACTGTTTCCCCATCTATTTGCCATGAAGTGATGGGACTGGATGCCATGATCTTAGTTTTCTGAAGGCTGAGTTTTAAGCCAACTTTTTCACTCTCTTTCACTTTCATCAAGAGGCTCTTTAATTCTTTGCATTCTGCCATAAGGGTGATGTCATCTGCGTATCTGAGGTTATTAATATTCCTCCCAGCAATCTTGATTCCAGCTACTAGGTATAAGACATACAATTACAGTGAAAAATGTGTCAGATGTTTAAAACATGTATTTGTCATGCTTTTTACTCTCTTTGGGGCTTCCCTGGTGGCTCAGAGGTTAAAGAGTCTGCAGTGCAGGAGACCTGGGTTCGATCCCTCGGTTGGGAAGATCCCTGGAGAAGGAAATGGCAACCCACTCCAGTATTCTTGCCTGGAGAATCCCATGGACGGAGGAGCCTGATGGGCTGCATACCGTCCACAGGGTCGCAAAGAGTCGGACAGGACTGAGCGACTTCACTTTCACTTTCCCTTTACTCTCTTTGCTCTTTTTGGAGCTGACCACATTTTTGTTGTTGAATATTATTCACCATAAATCCAAGAGAAAATTTTATGGCAGCTATTTTTTTTTCCATTTATTTTTATTAGTAGGAGGCTAATTACTTTACAATATTGTATTACGGCAGTTATTTATGGTTTTAGCTGGTCCTGGGGTTGTTATCTGACTGATGATGGGCAGGGCTGGAGCCTAGTATGTTTGGCCACGGGGACCTCGGGTCCCAGGTCTAGCGCCTGTGCGCTGATATGACGGACCATATCCTGGGCCCTCTGGTGCACAGGGCGGTGTCCTCGGGAGGCTGAGGGCTCAGGGGATCTTGAGGCAGCCTCACCCAGTTAGCTACTGGTCCTGATGCATCCCAGCACTGGTGTAAACACACTGGTGGTCAGGGCGAGGTCCCAGTGCTAACAGACTCGAGGAAAGATTCCCTACTGGTGCTTAGCAGCGCCATTGCCCACGTGAAAGAATCAGCTCCCCGCAATGAGGCCACTAGTGTCTAGAGCTCCGCAGTGAGCTTCGCTTTCCTTCTGCCTCTTCTCAAGGCTCTCCGAAGTGAGCTGGTGGGTCTGACCTAAAATTACTGCTTCTGCTTGAGTCCTGGACTGTGAGAGATTTTGTGTGTGTCCTTCTAGAGTGGAGTTTCTCTTTCCCACAGCCCTGACATTAAGCCCCTGCTGCTGCTGCTGCTAAGTCGCTTCAGTCGTGTCCGACTCTGTGCGACCCCATAGACGGCAGCCCACCAGGCTCCCCCGTCCCTGGGATTCTCCAGGCAAGAACACTGGAGCGGGTTGCCATTTCCTTCTCCAGCGCATGAAAGTGAAAAGTGAAAGTGAAGTCACTCAGTCATGTCCGACTCTTAGCGACCCCATGGACTGCAGCCTACCAGGCTCCTCCGTCCATGGGATTTTCCAGGCCAGAGGACTGGAGTGGGGTGCCGTTGCCTTCTCCGGATTAAGCCCCTACTGGCCTTCAAAACTAAAAATGTTCTGGGGGTTTGTCTTCTTGATACAATACTCCCAGACTGCGGAGCCTAATGTGGGGCTCACACCTCTCACTCCTTGGAGAGAACCTCTGCAATTGTAATTCTCCTCCCCCTGCACTACCTAAAATATGTGGGTGGAACACTCTGAAGTTATATGGTTATCCCAAGAGCAGAGGCAAAGCTGTCATTTAAAGGAACCATTTGCTTCATTTTGAATATGGAGGTGACAGTTTCAAAGGCAGTTACTTGTCAGAATTTGATCACTAAAATCTACACACATTATTTCCAGGTTTAGTATGCCTTTTTTGAGAAACATATTATGATATAGAAGAACAAACTTCAAGTTTGTTTGTCAAATGCTTTTGTCAAAAGTCAGAATGCTGTTGACCTTGCTATTTGCCTGTTAGTTACTTACATTTTTTATTTAAAATTTTGATTTAAATTTGATTTAAAATTTTGATTGCATGTTTTATTTAAAAATATGTGTTTACTAATACAGTACCTACCTTTGAAAGCTTATAGTGATACTGGTTGCATAAAATTAGATGCTGTATATATAATACTTAGCAGTTATTATGATATGTAGTAAAAGCCATGTTCCTGAGTTAGACATGAAATCAACACTATTTTATATGCTGAGGTTATTTTGAACCAATATAAAGTGACTCTTATTTTCATTTACATGATCAATGAAGTTTGAAACTGATTCATTTGTAACAACACAGGACCTTAAAAATAAAAATGCTTTTGCAACAAAGTATACAGCATAAGTAAACATCAGATGTTTTTATAATTAATATAATCTGAAAATTTTAATAAGCTCTATTACACATGAACTTGATAACAGTGCAGTTTCTCTCTTATTACTTTTATAACAGTGCTTTTAGTATTCCACTGAAACACGGCCAGTGAATGCACAATATTCTTAGTTACCATTATGAGTGGCTCTGTATATTACAGTCTTTTCACTGTGTCTGCTGTTAGCTAGAAAAATGCTGGGAGCAACAGCAGCTACTATCAACAGGGAGCCATATTAATTATTTGAAATGTGCCTCATAAGAGGAATCAGCAGAGTTTATTACAAGTCGAATATTACTTGAAACGGGGAGGTTACTCTAACTGTTATCATAATCTATGTATCATTAACTTTCCTTGTTTAGGAAAAGAGATTAACAACCCTGTAAAGTGCTTTAGTAAATGTATAAAATACAACTGCATATCCCTTGTAGAAAGAAAGTGATGGGTTCTCTACTTGTACCCAAATTTTTTTTCATATATAGTGGCTTTAGTAATTGAACTCTGTAATTATACTTTCTTGCTTTAAAATTCTAATTGCTTACTGGATTATCAGTATACAAGCTATAGTTACTTTGAGCATTATTAAATCCTTTTGTTTATAGTTAGATTTTTTTTTTCAGTCAGTAACTTGATCTTCAAAGGAACTTTAACACTTTAACTTATATGACAGAAAGTGTATTACAAGTTTGTGTATAAGCTGGCAAAATGCTTTACAAGAAACAGAATGAATCCATCTACCTGCTTTTTATATTGTGGTTAGTTATTATTTTTCCATCAAATACAATAAGAAAGTAGGAATAGTTTTCAAATAATAAGTAAAATGTTGAAAAGTAATGTAGTAATAAAGTTAATTAGGATTGTAAATAAGCGCTATCTAAATAAGAGCTATTGAAAGTGTTATCTTTCAATAACATGGAAAGACATGGATGCCTGTCTGGAGATTGTTTGTTACTGATCTGCCTTGAAATAAGTGCAAAAATTAAAAGTCAGTGTTTAGAAATATTTAAAGCAAACAGTATTTAATGTCTCTTTAGAAATGAAAAATGGGGACTGTATTTTATATGTCTTTGTTTTTAGATTTTATATTTCATTTTTCTTGCCAATCACTTTAATGGTGTTTTTCAAAGTGTCATTTCACAATAAACATGATTTAAAAGCAACAAGAACAAAATTGGAGAAGGAAATGGCAACCCACTCCTATATTCTTGCCTGGGAAATCCCATGGAGAAAGGAGCCTGGTGTGGTTGAGTCCATGGCGTCACAAGAGAGTCGGACATTCCTTAGCAACTAAGCAGCAACAATAAAATTAGCTTAAGGACTGTTTTAATCAGTTGATGTTTGGATGACACATAATGTTTGTATTCTATAAGGCTATGAATTCAGTGTGCAGAGAGATGTGTGAAATCATAAAACTAACCAAAAAGTATAAAGACATAATTATAATATCTTAATGTTTATTTTTGGGTCCACAGGACAGGCACATCATGGACAGGTATCATACATCTCTCCACCAATTCACCTTGACTCTGACCTGGAAAGACCCCCTGTTAGAGGTGAGTTGTTGTATTCTTTTCTTTTTTTTAAGGAAAAAGAAATTCTATTCATTCTTTGATGAAGACAATTAATTAAAGGTGATTGTAAATATGTATCTTATAGTGCAGTGCTTGTTTAAAAAAAAACAGGAGGAAAATGGTTTGTAAGGAATATGATAACAGAGAGTAAGTCTTATTTATAAAATAAGATGTGAAATATTGTTTTGTTTTGAGAAATGCTTGTTAACCAAATAAGAAATGTGGCTCCATAGTGAAGGACTAATTGAAAAACAACCTAGATTTAAAGATTATCATATAATCATTTCCTTTTTTATTGGAACTTTCCTCTTCTACTATCTTTTTTTTTTTTTAGTAAATTAAGATGTCTTAAACGAAGTTACATTGACAAATTTATTTCCTTGCAAACTGACATCTTATGTTCTATTATTTGTTTAAAAACTTATTTTAGTATTAATAAAATTTATTTTTAAACTGTATAAATTGAAATTGTATATTTAAATTGATGTCATGTGTTTAAAGATTTTTAAAAATAACTAGTCATACAAAACAAATTAAAAGCAACATTTATCTCATCTACAGAATTTATCTTTCTACTTTTAAAGGATTAACAAATTTTAATGTTCTATAATGTTTAATCTGATGTAATAGTAGACACAGCTTTTAATTTCACAAATACCAAATATCCTAAGGTTAATTTTTTTTACTCAAAGTAATATAGTATATTTTCTTATACCTTCAATAATATACAATAAAAGTCATTAGATCCGTCTTTTATGTCTCCTCTGCTAGGGGTCTCTTATTTTTTTCTTTTCTGCCCGTTAAATTTCTACCAGTGTTTCAATGCCCTGCTTTATCTTCACTTCCTGTTAAGCCTTTGCTGACTATGTGTTAGGCAGAAGCTAAGTGCATGCCTCTGTGCTCTGTGCCTGCCTCAGCTATTGTACCTAAAGCATTGCATTTTAGTTTCTCAGGCTGAATGTGTCCCTTTTTTTTTTGTAAGATCCTTGAGGGCAAAAGTGTCATAATTATTATTTCTCCTCCAACCACTGCTCTGTGCTTGGCACACAATGGGAAATACAATGATTTCTGAATGTGACAATCTATATTGTGAAGGATGCATCCTCATTTTTTTCAAGAAGTAAACTGAGCAGGAATAATAAGAAACTTCACAAAGAGGACACAGAATGTACCAAAATATGGGTTTGTAAAGGTTGTGATATTTTTAAGGAAATATGCTAGGCGTACAGTAAAATGGATGCAGTTTTAGAGGAAGAAACTGGAAAGATATAATGAGGCAGACTGTCAAGGATTCTGTGTCATATGCCACGGAGTTTGTCTTTTATTCTGAAAAAGAAAGTCATCAAATATTTTTAATTAAGTTAGTGGGGTATTACATTATAACATTATCAGTTCTTGATATCAGAAAAATATCACTGTCAATGTAGATGATGCAAGATTGACAGAGAGAGGCTGATTCAGTAATCCAGGTAAAATATGAATGGGAAGTTAACAGTGTATTGGTGGCAGTGGTAGGGTCTGAGAAGTATTTTGAAGAGACATAGCGTTGATTGAGCAGATACAAGGGAAAGAGCAGAAATACCTCTAAAATTTCTATACTGATTAATTACCTGAATGCTTATAATATAATTTCTGCTCATGAGAGAAATGTGAATTATGAATGGATACCTTGTTTTAACCTTGCTAATTCTTAGTAGAATGTCATTTCCACCAGAGGTGGAGGCCTACTTATGCAAGTTAGTGACTTTAATTCAGTTCTTCATACATAGTCCCAGTATAATTTGGGAAGACTACTGTACAGTCATGAGTAGAGTAGTAAAATAATCCAGTCCAGAATTTAGTGGCTTAAATCAAGAAGCATTTTTTATAGTTCTCAGAGTTGTTTGCATTGCATGTGTACTGACTTGACTGAGCCTGAATGTTTAGTACTTAGCAGACTGGTCGGTTTTTCAGGGGAGGAAACTCACTTTCAGGTTTGGTAGCCAGCTTGATGCCATCTTGGGGCTTGCCTGGTGGCTCAGATGGTAAAGCATCTCCTACAATGGGGAGACCCAGGTTTGATCCCTGGGTCAGGAAGATACACTGGGGAAGGAAATGGCAACCAACTCCAGTACTCTTGCCTGGAAAACCCCATGGATGGAGGAGCCCGGTAGGCTGCAGTCCATGGGGTCGCAAAGAGTCAGACACAACTGAGCAACTTCACTTTCTTTCTTTGATATCCTCTGGGTGGTAGCCATATGACTCTCATCTTCTAGCAGGCTGGCACCGGATCATTCCCATTGTGACAGGACTCCCAGCAGTAAGGAGGGAAGTCCCAAAGCTCAGGTGTTGTTCAAGACTGCTTGTGTGACGTTTGTTATGTCCCGTTGGCCCAAGTCAGTCACATAATCATCCCCAGACTTCAGATATAGACTGCATCTCTTGAAGAAGGAACCACAGTCTGAAGGACTGTGGATAGAAGAAGGAGAGGAATTCGGGCCATGTCAACCTAGAATATTCTTGCCTGGAGAATCCCATGGACAGAGGAGTCTGGCAGGCTATGATCCATAGGATTGCAAAGTTGGACATGACCGCAGCGACTTACCACACATACAAGCAACCTACAAGCTAGGCAGATAGAATACAATAAGTTTAGAATAAAATTTGACAAAAATTGAGTGATAAAATAAAGGGATTTAGAGACAATCATTTTAAACTTGGGATTTCTAGACCTTTCTTATCTTTAATTCCTCAACTGCTACACAGAAGACAGAAATAAGAACTCAACAGTGTCTTTGTGAGGATTAGGGATAATCTAGATTAGAGTCTGGCATTTGATAAGCTCTAGATAAATTGTGGCTATTAGTATGTACTTTGGGGTTTGCTGTTGTGGCATATGGGAAGAAATTTGACCTTGAGGCCAGGCAGACCTGCATGACCTTAAGCAGCTTCTGTCTGTCATCTGTAACACAAGGATAGTAATGCAACCCTGGCAAGTTTATAAGGATGATTAAGTGAAATAGTTAGTGTCAAGGTCCTGGCAAATAATTAGACATAAACTAGACTCTGAAGAGTTAGTTGGCATTATTAAGAGCTTCACTTTAAAGTGGCATCATCTTAGTAAAAGTAGTGATGATACTGACCTGGTGAAGAATGAATTACCAGAATCCAACAGTTTCTCTGCTTTATGAAAAAGTAGAAGTGTTGGTCCCTCAGTCATGTCCAACTTTTTGTGACCTCCTGGGCTGCAACCTACCTGGCTTCTCTGTTCTTGGAATTCTCCAGGCAAGAATATTGGAGTGGGTAGCCATTCCCTTCTCCAGAGGATCTTCCCAACCCAGGGATCAAACTCAGGTCTCCTGCATTGGAGGTAGTTTTATTTGTTACCATTTGAGCCACCTCAAATTGTGCTCTCCACCTTAGAAGGATTGTCCTGATAACTTGTAGTTCTCAAATCTTTCTTCTATATGCCCAAGACCCTCTTAAACTACTCTGATTAATACAATTATAGTTATAGTTATTAGCTCGTGTGTTATAGTTCTGAAACTTTTTAAAATGAACATTAAATAGATAAAGAGGTTTGTGTAAATCACCAAAATTGTAGTACAAATGATCTTGGTTTTTTTTTTATTAGAACTATCTAATATTTAATTTAAAAACAAATATTGGAAATAGCATAGAGTAGGCAATATCGTTACTTTGGAACCAAAAATATTTCCTTTCAACTATCACTCCTCATTTAACATCTTTTACTATTTTTAATTACACTGTATATTTTTGATGTTTCTATGAAGTCAAATGACACAAATGACCTATAAATTATCTTTATTTATAGAGACAGTCTCTCATACATGTTATAGATTTTTATTTGAATATATGCAATAAGATAATTTAAGTTCTTTATTTTGGAATTCTATCTCTAATAATTTTTGTTAGATTATATAGCAATATACTTTGAACTATCTGGAAAACCACACTAGCTATTTTAGCTTTTCTTTTTCTACTTTTCTTCCATGATTTTATACATGTTGAGACTATGAGAGCTATGTCTTGATATCCACCCCCCCCCCACTAATTTACAGTTCACTGTATACTTTCTCTCTCTTTCTATACCAGTTTCCACTACTGTACATGGATGTTCATGTTTTAGGAATTCTTGCTATATACATATTAATTCCTTGAGTATTTTACAGACTTGACTATATTTTCATAGAATGTCATACTTAAGTTTTTTACATCAAAAAAGCAATACAAAATAATATTTAGAATGTAGGAAAGAAAGCTGTGACAAAGCTAGACAGCATGTTGAGAAACAGAGGCATCACTTTGCCCACAAAGGCCCATATAGTCAAGGCTATGATTTTTCCAGTAGTCATGGGCAGATGTGAGAGTTAGGCCATAAAGTAGGCTGAGTACTGAAGAACTGATCCTTTCAAAATGTGATACTGGAAAAGACCCTTGAGAGTCCCATGGACTGCAAGGAGATCACACCAGTCAATCCTAAAGGAATCAACCCTGAATATTCATTTGAAAGACTGTTTGTGAAGCTGAAGCTCCAATACTTTGACCACTTGATGTGAAGAGCCAGCTCATTGGAAAAGACCCTAATACTTGAAATGAATGAAGGCAAACGATGGGAGCGGCAGAGGATGAGATTAGTTAGCATCACTGACTCAATGGATAAGTATTTGAGCAAACTCCAGGAAGATAATGGAAGTCGAGAAGCCTGGTGTGCTATAGTCCATGGGGTCACAAAGAGCAGGACACAACTTAACAAATGAACAACAGTAATAACAATATACTTACCAGTGTTATCACAGGGGACTTTTTAATACAAAGTGTCATTTATCCAACATACAATTATGTGTCAGATTGCTTCTGATATTTTGCCATTTTATTCTATTCTCACCCCAAAGGTTTTGTATTACTTGCTACTATTTTTTTAATAGTTATTTTCCTTTTAGTATTTGAGACAGTGAACTAATTATCGGTAATTTTGGAATTATTTTTAAACTGATATTTTTTTAAAAATAATTACATAATTGTTTTCAAATATATGTATTTATTACATTTTCATTTATTTTTCATGCTCTTAAATTTTATATAGCGTATGAATCATTCCAGTTTTAATCTACATGTCACCATACTACCTCCTTTCAGTTTTCTTAATTTCTTTCACTTTTGGTCTCATTTTTAGGGAAAAAAAAATGTCTTTTAAAATTAATGCATTTGTTTTTCATAGTATATTTCTTCTTTGATAATGTGTATTCTGTGACAAACATGCTCATTTTAACCATGTGGAAAATGTAATAGCACGTTACCAAATAACCTTAAATAAAATGTTGAAATTTATTATTTCAAAGTAGCTGATGTATGTAAATTCAGTAGCACTTACCCACTGATGAGTAAATTTGAGAGATGCTGTTCCTTAAATCTAATGTGATCATACATGGCATTTGGTCACATAATTTATGCCTATGATGATTATATATGCATTCTTCAATTTACAGCTTTTATTACTGCACAGGGGTGTAAATTCCAATGGTTTACTAGTGCATTAATGTCACAATACATTATAAGATAGTTAACCAGAGCTGCCACTATAAATAGAAAAATAGTCACAGCCCTCACTATAAACTACTTAATAAAAATAAGATCCTGAATCAGCATTCATCATTATAGTAATTTTTCTCGCCACACATCTCATTAATCAGGACTTAAAAAGAAATAGCTTTATCTAGAAGCCTTATTATTTTTAAGCCCTTCACTATTAAAAGGTTTGTTACAATTTGTACTTAATTTAATAGGGTTGATTATATAATTCTTATGCATATAAGTTCTCTATGCTTTTTAGACATATTTCCCAATTTTATGTATTACAATTGGAAATGAAAGTCTACTTTGGTAATTTTGTAGCAGATTTGTAAATAAGGGCAAGGGAATTCTTTGCAGGGCTCAATAGAAGTTGCAGTTCTGAAGGTCATGTGTCCTCACCAAGGATCCTTTCTCCCTAACTTTTATTTCACTTCCTAACTACTCACAAAATACTCTGCACCATAATCAGGTCTGTCACAGGCAGAATCACTCAATCTCTCAGTGTTTAGGAGGGAGTTTATTTGGGGAGCTGAATCAGAATCCTATGCAGAGGTGAATATTGAGATTCAACTATACCAGTTGAGGCACCCTCTTCAGGAGAAGGGGACGACAGAGGATGAGATGGTTGGATGGCATCAGCGACACAATGGACATGGGTTCGGGTGGACTCTGGGAGTTGGTGATGGACAGGGACGTCTGGTGTACTGCAGTTCATGGGGTCGCAAAGAGTCGGACATGACTGAGCAACTGAAATGAACTTCATTTGAAACTGTTGTGTTATAGTTTGGTTTGGTTTGTTTTCATTGTTTTTTCTATAAAATTGGCTGACAGCCTTAGCAGTTAATGATAGAACCCTTCCTATAAATTCTTCACAACATCATTAGAAATTCAATTCAGATTAGTTCTGTCAATAGCCAAGGAAAGACATTAATTTCCAAAAAATGTCTTCCCTGTATGTAACTAATGGTGATATTTTGAATATTATGCTGCAGAAAAATTTGACTGTTCCCAGATACTTTCTGCCCTCCAATATGATAAGACAGTAGTAATAAAGCTGGCAAAACATTGTTATATTTTATATAGTATTGTGTATAATCTTCCTTTAGGTAGGTTCTTGAATTTGATCATAAGCCTAATGTGACGTTAACAGTCATGTCCGACTCCGCAACCCCTTAAATTGTAGCCCTTCAAGCTCCTCTGTACATGGGATTCTCCAGGCAAGAATACTGGAGTGGATTGTCGTTCCCTTCTCCAGGGAATTTTCCCAACCCAGAGATAGAACCTGGATCTCCTGCCTTGCAGGCAGATTCTTTACCATCTAAGCCACTGGGGAAGCTCCAAAGGGGATGTTGCATAAGTCTAGTAATACTCAATACTAAAGGATGTGTTGCATAAGCCTAATACTCAGTACTCAATACCAATTTATACATTTTTAAACTTCTTTTTCTGTAATAAAATTAGTAATGTAAACATGATTCCATTGGCAGATAATCAATGAATAGAATAATGCCAGGCATTAAGTTCCACTTCCAAACTGAATTACATTCAGCAAATCCACACACAGAAAATATTTTTTCAGCTCAAAATAAACAGATGGTTCTGTGTGGTGCATATATATCAAAAATAGACTATAGCCAAAGATATAGAATCACAAATTTGAGACATTAACACACAATATTATTTAGTGAAATATAAAAACATTTGATGTTGATTAAAATAAAATAAGATCAACACATCTGGCATTCTTACTGAGGAGTCTCCAGGCTTCTTTACTGTGCTATGATAATGTTTTTCTAATTTATTTGGTTAACAAATATTATATGGTGAAACATAATTCCTAAGCTTTATCTACCCTTAACCTAAGGTAATAAAAATTAAACTTGCATATAATGAAGTACTTTGACCATGTTGGATAAACTTCCAACAGTTGCAAATGCCAAGCTTTTTATGTTGTGTTTAAAGTATACTGTGAACACATACAAAATAGATACAGAGAGTGTATAGCTTGTTATTATTAATGGTAAACACCACTCCCTTTCATTAAGTATGTATCTTATTCAGACACAAGAAAAAATATTTTATACGCATTGTCTCCTTTAGTCTTACAAGGATCCTGTTACTTTTCATCCAGGCTTATTGGTCATCATCATTCTATTTCTAGCATCAAGCATACAACTATAATACAATAAATTAATAATTGAATTTGGGCTGAATTTAATTGAAGTTAAATTCTAACTCAATGGTAAAATGTACTTTTTTCCCAATATCTTTAGGAATAAGTAGCAGGGCTTTGTAAATTGTAATATACTTTCAAAGTATAAATTATTGTTGAAAAGTCAATATTTATCATTTGAAATAATTTAGTATACTCCTGCAGGCCCCTTGTGGAAGATGATTTATGTGTTGTGAATAATTATCCAGAGAATAGTGTGATCTGGTAGGTTATCTCATTAGATTCCTAGCCAGCTTATCTTGGTGTTCTCTCCATAAGCCTGATTGAGAAGAGAGCTTGTGTGAACTCTCCTGCCCCATTGGTTGATTAAACAATATTCTTAGTATCCAAAGGATATTAAGTGAAGACAGACGCTTGATACTGTTATGATATGTACATTTTCCTTAAGATTTGGTGTGTCTAATGGCAGATCCAGTGATAATGGTCCTTGACTTGAATATGATGATTCCTCCTTTGGAGCTATTGTTCAAGGCAAGGAAAAGCCTATGGATATCTCTAAGAGATTAGGATATCTCTAAGAAGCTATGACCATGGTTCCGTTTGCTGAACTTCACACTTCCCCACACCTCCCAACCACCCCTGGCTCTCTGCGCGCCCTCTTAAGATTGCTCCATGGCCCACCTCTCCTGAGAATGCTACCATAGGTTCCAGTACTTACTTCTCTTTGTCTCCTTTTGGTTTTAGTCTCATTAAGATACATGAGAGTAGAACTGCTTTATTTTGTTCAGAAAGAAAATATTTAATGTTTTCCAGATGTCATTACTTTACAGTGAGGTATTACTAGTCATTAATAATAATAGCTAACATTGATTGTACAAATTAACCTTAAGCCATAAGATCACCTAAAAATTATCCATATGATCTTCCTCCCAATTCTCAAACACAGCTCCTCATAGTATTCGTCAGGATGTTCTAGTAGATACTACTTTTTTTGAGTTGACTTGGTATGAACGCTTGATATTTATACTTAGTGTTTGTGGCAAGCTCTATTCTAAGCACTTGACATGGATTAGTACTTCAATAATTTCCCAAATCCCATGAATCAGATAGTATTATTGTTGTAACTTTAGGAATGAAAACACTAAGACACAGAGAATTTCTTTAACTTCACAAATGTCAGACAAGTATTAAGAATTGGAGCCGAGATTCACACTGAGGCATCTACAGTCTGGTACGACAGTTTTTCATTTATAAAATGACATACTATCACAAGTATTAGTAATAAAATATTATAAGCAAGCAACGGGAGTCTGACCATCCATAGAAGAGTATATTTTTTTAATTCACCACTCTCAGGACTCATCTCAAGAACACAATATGATACAAGCAGTTCAGACACTTATGTACTACTGCCCAATGAGAAATAATTTGTGTGTGTGTGTTGCTTTTTTTTCTATAAATAGAATGTTTTGTTCTGTTGCCATTCTTGTTACCTTCTACTCTTCATAAAATGTGTTAATTTTTGCTTACAAAAGGAGTGTCTAATACTCTGTTTTCCAGTATTCTCTCCCCAACATGGTTTATTTATGTAATCACTAAAAAATAATGTTATACATATAGACTCAAAATAATTGTGCTGCCAGGAGCAGACAGCTATCAGGTGTATTAGCCACCATCACCAAAGCCTGGGATGGGGAAGAAGCAATTGGCTTGAACTCCAAACATAGTAGTCACCTGCATCCCTACCTGCTAAATACTCACAGCTGCAAGGTTCTCATTTTTTTGATGTACCCCCACAACACATGCATACACACACATATGCCACTCAGAAGTACCATCTTTAAAAGTAATTCTTGACAATAGATTTAGAAGATTGGTATGATAAGGATAAAATGTATAGTAAATCCTTAAATTTTAAAATACCTTCTACTTTTACAGTCAGCTGCCTGAGATGTGATAAAATCTCTTTTCTCCAGATTCATCTTTTTTTTTTTTTTAAATCCAGATACATCGTGTATATCATAGAAATGAGGAGAGTGAGGATCATGTTTTCTTAGTTCTAAAACATTTATGTATGGGAAACATTGACTTTGGGTATTATTAATCCCATGACACGCAAAAGCAGCATTGCCTTTACACTAAGAGGCACTTGGCACCCTCAGTGCTGAGAAACACTTTTCTCTTAGCTAATTATAGCTTTGGGTCCAGCAATTATTTCCAGTTCTTCAGAGGCCAGCAAAAAAAAAAAAAAAAAAAAAAATCAAACAAACAAAAATTCCCTCACTGGAGCAGTTAGTCCTGTTGTTTGGCATCAGGTTTTTCTGAGTGGAATATTATGAAATTATGCAGCTCCAATTCTAATTTTTGTATTTAATCATGATAACCTTAGTTTATGTTAGGCTCAAAATCCTTCAAGCTCAGCTTTAGCAGTACGTGAACTGAGAACTACCAGATGCACAAGCTGGATTTTGAAGAGGCAGAGGAATCAGAGATAATGGAGAAAGCAAGGGAGACTCGGAAAAAAAAAATCTACTTCTGCAACACTGACTATGCTAAAACCTCTGACTGTGTGGAATACAACAAACTAGGAAATTTTTAAAGAGATGGGAGTACCAGACGACCTTACCTGTCTCCTGAGAAACCTGTATGCAGATCAAGAAACAGTTAGAACTGGACATTGAGCAACTGACTGATTCAATGTTAGGAAAGGAGTTCGTCAAGGCTGTATATTGTCACCCTGCTTATTTAACTCATATGCAGAGTACTTCGTGCAAAATGCCAGACTTAGTGAATCACAAACTTGAATCAAGATTGTTGGAAGAAATATCAACAACTTTAGATATACGGATGATACCACTCTAATGGCAGAAAGTGAAGTGGAACTAAAGAGCCTCTTGATGAGAGTGAAAAAGGAGAGTGAAAAACCTGGCTTAAAACTCAACATTCAAAAAACTAAAATCATGGCATCTGTTCCCATCACTTCATGGCAAATAGAAGGGGAAAAGATAGAAGCAGTGACAGATTTTCTTTTCTTGGGCTCCAAAATCACTGGGAACTTTGACTGCAGCCGTGAAATTAAAAGATGCAAAAAAATAAAATAAAAGATGCTTGCTCCCTGAAGAAAAGCTATGATCAACCTAGGCAGCATATTAAAAAGCAGAGACATTTCTTTGTTGTCGAAGGTTCTTATAGTCAAAGCTATGGTTTTTCCAGTAGTCATGTAGGGTTGTGAGATTTGGACCATGAAGTAGGCTGAGCACAGAATTGATGCTTTCAAACTGTGGTGCTCCAGAAGACTCTTGAGAGCCCCTTGGACTGCAAGAAGATCAAACCAGTCAATCCTAAAGGAAATCAACCCTGAATAGTCATTGGAAGTACTTATGCTGAAGCTCCAATAATTTGGCCACCTAATGCAAAGCGTGGACTTATTGTAAAAGACCCTGATGCAGGGAAAAATTGAAGGCAAAAGGAGAAGGGGATGGCAGAGGATATGATGGTTAGATAACATCACGGACTCAATGGACATGAATTTGAGCACACTCTGGAGATAATGGAGTTCAGAAGATCCTGGCATGCTATAGTCCATGGTGTTGCAAAGTGTTGGACATGACTTAGTGATTAAACAACAATAACAAACCTTAGTTTGCTAACTATATATGATCATGGACAAATCCAGTGACAACAGCAACAAACTCTCTCCCAAGATTTTTTAAGTATCAAACACCAAGTATGATACTATATGTGAAAGTGCCTCATACACTATAGATGACTGTACAGATATTAATATAATTTAGCACCAGTGCTTTATTGCTTTAGTCTAAATCTCATTATACCTCATACACACTAAGATCGAGAATATAAGTCCTCAAGAGGGTTTACAATGTTTTAATACTCCTTAAATCCTATTGGCTTATCTATGAAATTTTCACGTTAAAATTATCAATGTTTACCCTGTGAATTTCTGTACATTTAAAATCTCAAAAATGTATCAGACAATAAAGCTATACTTCAGCTTTTTTGTCCTTTCCTGAAAGACTGATTTTTATTTAATATTCTGTGCTGTTACATCTTATGAATAGGTTAGCTTCGGCACTTATAGGTTAAGACTAGAAAAAACCCACAGAACCCACCTTGATATATTCTCAAAATTATCTATAAAATATGGTTTATCCAACAGTGAGTTGGATATCAGAAAATGTGAATAAAAAATACCTCGATTTTCTCTTGGAAGTGGAGGTATTTTTGTGATAATGGTGTGAGAAGACATAGAACCAAGGAAACAGCTCTTGTAGTCACTCTGGGCCATGTGTTCCCTGAGTAAAATGGCAAATAGTCTCCTCTCAAATGCTTTTTGAGTTAGTATCATTGATTTAAGTCAAATTAATTTGGCAGTAACTATACTATAGGGAATAATTATTATGTGCCAAACACTGTGCAGGAGATGGGCAATACAGTGATATACAGGAGAGAAAACCTGGGCTTAACCTGGTAGCGGAGGAAGTTACCAATATATAAATATAGATTCAACAACCAAGGTTATGAATAGGTTATGATTAGAAGTATAAAGAAGGTATATATGTGGATGATCAATGAAAACTGTTCTAGGGAGATAAATATTGAGCTGAACTGTGAGATCAGAATGAAAATGAGTTAGCCATGATTAAAGTTGCAGGATTGTATAATCAAAGCCCCTGACATAGACAAGTCATGGTGTTATTTCATTTTTTTACTAAGCAAATGCTGAAGAGCGTCGCCAGGCACTCCTGGGACTGTGCAGTTTAAAGGTCTGTCAACACTTCTGTTCTCATGCAACTTACACTCTAGACAGTGAAAGACACAGTAAATGAACAAAGTAATTAACAAATATGTGGATGTGATTAGTTCTGAACATAGAGGGAGGACTGGGGATATAGGCAATGCACTTAGTCAGGACTCAGACTATATAGGACTTTTTCAAGGAAAAACCAGAGCTGGACAGTAAAGTGGTTTAAAAGTTTCTTTTTTAGAACTATTGCAGTAGAATAAAGACCCTGGAATAGAAGAGGCCTCCTCTTCAAATACAGCATGAACTAGTGAGAATTTATAGCCAAGGAACAGAACAGGGATCAGTGGATGGAAAATTACTAAGACGAAACATCAGAGGTGAGAGTAATCCTGAAACCAACTTCATAGGATTCTAGCTGAAGATGGGTCAGGGAGATTGGACATCTGGTGATGTCCAGTGGTGGAGATGAGGAATATGATCAGATATGGAAGGCAATCAGATACTAAGGGTGGGGTTCTAATTAAACTAATTTAGCAGAGTCATTGTTAAAACTGGATTTTATCAGTGCACAGGTGGACCTGAAAGAAGGTTCAGGAGTCTATAATTAAAGTTCGTTCAAGCAAAGAATCTCTGTCAGCCTTGTAGGCCATGAAAGGAGTTTGGGTTTTATATTAAGATCTTTAAGGATCCCTGAGTAATTTTTACACAGAATTCTGCATAATCTGGTTTTGATTAAAGAAAAAAAAAATGACTCTAGATCCAGTGTGGAAAATGGCATAGGATCCAATCATATTGTTGTGGCCCTTATTTGAATTTCATTTAGAGAATTCCCTCTTGCCACTTATTTTTTTTCTCTTTCTTACCTTATTGGCCTTTGGGTAATGTGTGACTTCTCTGATCCAGAAGTAGAGAAAAATTTGTAAATTGGCTGTAGGGGCTAACTGCTGAGCCCTTTAGAATTGGAACCTAAGGGAACACATGTCTGGATTCGAGAAATGCATGGAAGTTATAGTCCCTGGAGGGAAGAAGGGCATTAATTGATAACAGATAACCCATGAAAACACTGTATTTGCCAAGCCCAGGCTGGGTACACTGAATATTGACCCTGTTAAAGCAAGAACAGCTTTAGATTCTTGGCTGGTGATTACTAGATTGTTAACCTATTGGTCAGGTTGGTCTGCATTGCCTCTGGAACTGGGAAAGCCTTCAGTGTCCATAACTGATCTGATATGAAATGAAAAGGCAGAAGCTAGCATGAGGGATTATAGCAGATCTTTGGGTATTAATGCTAGCAATTCAGTGTATCCTATAAAAACTAAAAATTACTCTGGGTATAGAAGACGTCCCAGGTGGCACTAATGGTAAAGACCCCACCTACCAATACAGGAGATTTAAGATACGCAGTTCCATCCCTGGGTGGGGAAGATCCCTTGGAGAAGGAAATGACAACCTACCCCAGTATTCATGTTGCCTGGAGAATCCCACGGACAGAGGAGACTGGCAGGCTACAGTTCATGGGGTCGCAAAGAGTCAGACATGAGTGAAGCAACCTAGCACACGTGCATGGGAGGCATTAATACCACTATTCTGCATAGAAATTTTGACTACTTTGCTTAGAATGGATTGGGAATAAAGAAAATTATTCGGCTATTTCAAGAAAGGATTCTTGGGAGTGTAAACTTAAAGACAGTAACTTTGGGAATACAGAAGACATGATGGATTCATAGACTCTGCAGTTAAAGTTATAATAGGTCATGGTGAGTTTTTGGATATGTTAGAGAGAAAAAATATGTAATTCCTTGATTTCTAATTTGGATAATTTGGGTGAATATTGATAATGTCCTGGAAGACAAGGGAAATTCATGTTCAAACTAAAGATCACCTATTATTAATTCTTTGAATATATATGCAAAATGAAATGTAATTGGAACTTGTTTCCTTTCAGTCCACGGGAGATATGAAAAATAATTTCAGGGGTGTCTGAGACCTTTAGCCTTTTACAAGTAATTGAATTGGCCCTTTGGTCACGGGATGGTTAGTTATCCCAAGATGTAATTTATTTAGAAGAGTATGACCAGTGGATTTATGGGATACTGAGTCTGATAAAGTTCTTTCCTGGAACCTGAGAGGCATGCCTGCCAGATTTTATTTAGGTTTTAATGAATGAATAAATGAGGGCAGGGCTCCAGAGTGAAAACCATCTCTGGTCATCAAATGGCCCATGCCTTTCCTTTGTTTCACTCTTTTGAACAATTGAACTCATTCATTTGCAATGTGTCTGTTCATTTGAGAGGGGCGCCTCAGGGCATACTGGTTTCCTTTTTTGTTAGATAAAGCCATTCTTGAAGATGAAACACAGAACATACAGGCTGCACTGCAAGCACATAAAACCTGGAATACCAGCTGGAAAATGTCTTAGCCTTGTACTTCTGATTTCTTAAAAAAAAGGGGGGGGGAGTGGTGGTGGATAAACATTCAAATTTTGTGTCTGTTGTTTTTCTCTGTTATATAAAAAGGTGATGTTGATATCTTACAGAACAAGAGTTTTTAGAAGCAAATGCTCAGATTTTTAACACCCTCCCCAAAATATGTGGTATTATTTTTCTTTATAAAATCTATCCAGCTAAAGTATTTTCTGGTAAGTTTAAATGTACATGAATTAATACTCTGGAGAGTTTCTTAATTGAGTACTTCATTTTGCATTTTACTGAAATGTGTATTTTAAAAACATTGGTGAAATTTGCCATTTCCCACCTGGCCCCAGCAGCAGCTGGAGCCTGGGCCATTTTTGATGGCCGATGCTCAGGCAGCACTAATCTAAGGCAAATGCCACATTAAAAGCTACCTCGCCACCTCTTCTTCTGTTAGATGTACCTAAGGTGAAAGAAAGAGAATAATATTGCATTGAAGTTCCAACTATTTTCCTTTTTCTCCTCTTCCCTTTCCATTTCTATTACCTTAAAACTACTAACTACTGGTCATGCTCTTAACATCAAAATACTTACAGGAAAAGATTTGTTTTGAATGAGCAGATGGACCAGTTCTAAGACAAGCTGCTATATTAATAAACATGTGTGGTGCTTTATCTGCAAAGGAGCCTATTTTGACATTTCTCCTGGATGATTTGTATAACCTATCACTATCGCACCTGGAGCAGGGACAATAAATGGGCGCTTAATAGTCAAGCAGTGTGTGAACACCTTCATTATAGCTTCATTATGTCAGATATCATCATCTATTACTGAATGTCAGGCATTTAATTTATGAACAGTTACCCTACAGAATTAGTGGCCATACAAATGAATGGTCCATTCATGTCACTTTTACTGTAAATTTCCTTCTCCCAATACCATCTCCTTTTTAAAACACATAGTATTCATTTGATATCCTTTTGGGATTTTAGAATATAAGATGTCTTGTTTATATTTATGAAATTTGAGAAGAGGGTAAATGTGAATCACATGTTATGTACAATTGCATATATTAATGTGCATATCTATTTAAAACAATAATACAGTTCTATCATTTACTTATGAACTTTTATTTAATTTTGGTAAAGAAGGGATAATGCTCTTAGGAAAAAGCAAAAGTTTCCCCAGAAATCTACAATGATACAAGGTACATATCATTAATAATACTATTGTTTAGTCACTATGTCATGTCAGATTCCTTTGCAACCCCATGGATTGTGGCCAGACTCCTCTGTCCATAAGATTTCCCAGAGAAGAATACTGCACTGGGTTCCCATTTTTTTCTCCAGGGGATCTTCTGAACCCAGGGATTGAACCCATGTCTCCTGCATTGGCAGATTGATTATTTATCAGCAAGCACCAGAGAAGCCCTAACAATACTGTACTGTGCATCTAAATGTTCACTGAGAGTAAATTTTCATTCTATGTATTTTTAGCACAAAATAATAACAATCCCAACAATAATAATTCCATTGGACCATAATCAGCAGTGAAAAATGAAAGTGAAAGTTGCTCAGTTGTGTCAACTTCTTTGCGACTCCATAGACTACAGTCCATGGAATTCTCCAGGCAAGAAGATTGGAGTGGGTAGCCTTTCCTTCTCCAGGGGATCTTCTCAACCCTAGGATACAACCCGGGTCTCCTGCATTGCAGGCAGATTCTTTACCAGTTGAGCCACAAGGGAAGCCCAAGAATACTGGAGTGGGTAGCCTATCCCTTCTCCAGAGGATCTTCCCGACCCAGGAATCAAACCAGGATCTCCTGCATTGCAGGCAGATTTGTTACCAACTGAGTTATAAGGGAAGCCCAATCAGCAATGGCACTACCTAAATGATATGTATAAGAGAGAGAGTGAAAAGAGAAGCTTCAGTTTGTGAGAGAGAAGCTGAGGGAAATAAGAGAACCAGAGCTAACATTTTGTAGTTTTTCATAATTGATGTTCCTATTGGCATCTGCAGAACCCTTCAGCCCTTTTCTTTGGACTTAAGAAAATACAGCCAGAGCTTCACCATATCTGTTTCCAAGTTCAGTATTAGAGAGAGCTTCAGTTGTTATGAAGACTCCAGATCTTCAGATTGAGATTACTATCTGTGAAAAAGTTCTTTTAGAGATGTCTCAACCACTGCCTATTTAGAAACTTAGGACTGGTGAGATGGTAGGATCCAGTACACGGGCAGAGAAATCTCAAAGACTATTAAACAATCAGTGCCACTTTTAGGCCTTGACCTTTCAGATTAGAACAAAATGAATGATACAGACAGGAAATTATTAGCAAACTGACAACAGAATTGTATGGTATGAGGATGAATCTACATTGGTACCAAAACCATATTATAATTGCCTTTGGCTGTTTGAAAGGATGAAACTGCCAAAAAAAGCTTCCTCCTATATATTAACAATACAGACCTGCTTTTCTTCCACCCAGTTCCAGCTTTCAGTGTGATGAATGGTAGCATTCACACAGGAAACTAGGTGGCAGAAGATTATGAATTTCTTCTTTAGAATTATAAACTTAAACCATGTATTTTGGAAGGATGTCTCACATAACTGAAAAATATCATCGAGGATAAAGAACGGGAGAATATTTAGTTCTAATAAAAATAGAAAAAATTTTTTAAATTTAATGAAATAATTCATGGTAGAAAATAGCACAATAGTAATCTATAATAACAACATAGTGGAAGCCTGTGATCTAACTATAAGTTTTTCAAGGTGTGTACAATCACAGTGAAAGGACTATTAATTTACAAATCTTACCTTGAACACTAACCATTTGACAAATGTTTCTGGAATTTAACAGAAAATTTTAAGATATAGTATCTATTTAGGCCATAGGGTAGCAAAATGTAAATTACTTTCAGTTAGCAAAAAATGGAATAATTCTAAAATGTAAGCAACATTCTTTTCCCTCTAATATAATTAGAATCATTATTAAATTTGATCCATTAAACTGCTGGGAATTTGGGGACAATAATTAGATTTATTTACAGAAGTTGACATATACCCAGTCTAATGAAAAATTACATACATTTTTGAGAACTAAAGGTTTTTACTGATTTTATTCTTTTTTCATGTTTCAAATAGTTTGGGGCTTAATCTTTTCATCTTCTAAACTAGAAATATTTGCTAGATTAAAGCTCCAAAATTCTATGTTCTCTGAGAAACAAATATTGTACAATTAGGGTCCTATCAAATTATGTAAACTCATTATTGTATGCACTGTTGAATAATATATACAATGCAAATAATTGAAATCTTGGAGTCATAAAGTTGTTAAAGTTAAGTGGAAACAATTTAAATGTATTCTTTCTTTTATCAAAAGCACTAGAATTTTTTTTTTCCTTTTTATATTCTATGTTTTAGAATAGCCAATGTTATATTACTGACATGAAATGTTATAGTCTCTTCTTCATTTTACCAATCAAATTTGAATGTGTGATATTCAGGCCATTATGCATTTCTAAAACTATATTAATCTGAAGTACCCATAATTTCAAATCAAGAGACATGTAAAACACAAATGTCTTCCTTATGCTAATATTTTTCCTTGAATTAAAAATATTGTTCATGAGTGCTTATTATAGTACTCATTAACATTTCATTTTTAAGTGACTACATTTATCATGAAACAAATTTATTTTTGTGGAACTTTTTGATGTCTTCTCAATTAAGAAAAGAATTAGTGAATGGTTTTTATTTATTCTGTCATGCGAAATCTTTGCCTTTATAAACATGTAATTTAAAAGGACTTTTACTCAGCTTCTATCCAACTGTAACTGTCGGAGTAGTACTGAATAACAGAAGAAAATTTGAAATCCAAGACTTAGGAAATATCTTTTAAGAACAAGAAAGGTCACCACCAACTGAATGGCAGTTTTAAACCTGGGGCGGTGTTTGGTGCTTCACATAGGTTATTTCTAATTCTTATGAAAACTTGGGAAGATAGGTCTCTTTATCCTCTTTATAGAAAAAAGGAGCTGAGGCTTAGAGAAGATGGAGTAACTCATCCAGTGTTGTACAGCTATTAAGCGCTAGAGCTAGAATTCTGCAGAAGATTCCAAGCAGTTGTTGTTCCTATTGTTGTGTTCAGTCGCTAAGTTCTGTCCGACTCTTTGCGACCCCATGAACTGCAGCGCGCCAGACTTCCCTCTCCTTTACTGTCTCCCAGAGCTTGCTCAAACTCAGGTTCATTGAGTCAGTGATGCCATCCAGTCATCTCATCCTCTGTTGCTCCCTTCTCTTCTTGCCCTCAATCTTTCCCAGCATTAGGACCTTTTCCAATGAATCAGCTCATCACATCATGTGGCCAGTACTGGAGCTTCAGCTTCAGCATCGGTCCTTCCAATGAATAGTCAGGACTGAATTCCTTTAGAATTGACCAGTTTTATCTCTTCGCTGTCCAAGGGACTCTCAAGAGTCTTCTCCAGCACCACATTTCAAAAACATCAGTTCTTCAGCCCTCAGCCTTCTTTATAGTCCAACTCTCACATCCATACATGACCACTGGAAAAAACATAGCTTTGACTATATGGACCATTGTCACTAAAGCAATGTCTCTGCTTTTTAATATGCTTCAGTGTTCTTGCCTTGAGAACTCCCACACACACACACAAAAATTCTAAGCAGTAACCACAGTTTTATAGTCATTAAAATATATAATAAAAGTAGCAAAATACCAGTATCTCTTAGGAAACAATGTAAAAACAAAAACAATTGTGATAGCCTTCTAGGAAGTAAAGATCACACACTATTATCAGGTAATAGTAATCTCCCAGACATGGAGTTTGAAAGAATGGTATTGAATAATTATTTTAAAGTGAAATGAAGTGAACTGAATCCTATTTGTCAGGAAGTGCAGGAGACAGGGATCAAGACCATCCCCATGGAAAAGAAATGCAAAAAGGCAAAATGTTTGTCTGAGGAGGCCTTACAAATAGCTGTGAAATGAAGAGAAGCTAAAAGCAAAGAAGAAAAGGAAAGATATTCCCATCTGAATGCAGAGTTCCAAAGAGTAGCACAGAGAGATAAGAAAGTCTTCCTCAGCAATCAATGCAAAGAAATAGAGGAAAACAACAGAATGGGAAAGACTAGAGATCTCTTCAAGAAAATGAGAGATACCAACAGAGCATTTCATGCAAAGATGGGCTAAATAAAGGACAGAAATGGTATGGACCTAACAGAAGCAGAAGATATTAAGAAGAGGTAGCAAGAATACACAGAAGAACTGTACAAAAAAGATCTTCACAACCCAGATAATCACAATGGTGTGATCACTCACCTAGAGCCAGACATCCTGGAATGTGAAGTCAAGTGTGCCTTAGAAAGCTTCACTACGAAAAAAGCTAGTGGAGGTGATGGAATTCCAGTTGAGCTATTTCAAATCCTGAAAGATGATGCTGTGAAAGTGCTGCACTCAATATGCCAGAAAATTTGGAAAACTCAGCAGTGACCATAGAACAGGAAAAGGTCAGTTTTCATTTCAACCCCAAAGAAAGGCAATGCCAAAGAATGCTCAAACTACCACACAATTGCACTCATCTCACACGCTAGTAAAGTAATGCTCAAAATTCTCCAAGCCAGGCTTCAGCAATACGTAAACCATGAACTTCCAGATGTTCAAGCTGGTTTTAGAAAAGGCAGAGGCACCAGAGATCAAATTGCCAACATCCGCTGGATCATCGAAAAAGCAAGAGAGTTCCAGAAAAACATCCATTTCTGCTTTATTGACTATGCCAAAGGCTTCGACTTTGTAGATCACAATAAACTGTGGAAAATTCTGAAGGAGATGGGAATACCAGACCACCTGACCTGCCTCTTGAGAAACCTGTATGCAGGTCAGGAAGCAACAGTCAGAACTGGACATGGAACAATAGACTGGTTCCAAATAGGAAAAGGAATACGTCAAGGCTATATATTGTCACCCTGCTTATTTAACTTATATGCAAAGTACATCATGAGAAACGCTGGGCTGGGAGAAGCACAGCTGGAATCAAGTTTGCCGGGAGAAATATCAATAACCTCAGATATGCAGATGACACCACCCTTATGGCAGAAAGTGAAGAAGAACTAAAGAGCCTCTTGATGAAAGTGAAAGAGGAGAGTGAAAAAGTTGGCTTAAAGCTCAACATTCAGAAAACTGAGATCATGGCATCTGGTCCTATCACCTCATGCGAAATAGATGGGGAGACAGTGGAAACAGTGTCAAACTTAATTTTTGGAGGCTCCAAAATCACTGCAGATGGTGACTGCAGCCATGAAATTAAAAGACTCCTTGGAAGGAAAGTTATGACCAACCTAGACAGCATATTAAAAAGCAGAAACATCACTTTGTCAACAAAGATCCGTCTAGTCAAGGCTATGGTTTTTCCAGCAGTCATGTATAGATGTGAGTGTTGGACTATAAAGAAAGCTGAGCACCAAAATATTGATGCTTTTAAATTGTGGTGTTGGAGAAGACTCTTGAGAGTCCCTTGGACTCAAGGAGATCCAACCAGTCCATCCTGAAGGAGATAAGTCCTGGGTGTTCATTGGAAGGACTGATGTTGAAGCTGAAACTGCAGTACTTTGTCCACATCATGTGAAGAGTTGACTCATTGGAAAAGACCCTGATGCTGGGAGAGATTGGAGGGTAGGAGGAGAAGGGGACGACAGAGGACGATATGGTTGGATGGCATCACCGACTCCATGGGCATGAGTTTGAGTAAACTCCTGGAGTTTGTGATGGACAGGGAGGCCTGGCATGCTGTGATTCATGGGTTTGCGATGAGTTGGACACAACTGAGCAATTGAACTGAACTGAATTGAACTCTATGCAGTTAGGAATAAACTTTAGCACTGTCTTGTTTGTTGCTGTTGATAGCATTTGTTTCTCATCAAACTTTCATTGTCATTGGTTGCATTACCCAGACCCCAAGTTGTAGCTATATGTAAACCACATTTTGATCATATTAGTAATAATTACACTTGCTGGATTATATCATGGGACAAAGAGGAAGAAATGTGTTCATAAATCTCTTTGGCCATCTCATTATGTATAAAGCTAAGTATCCAGTTAAAAATCAAGAAACCTTGTGAAGTTTCTGAAAAATCAGTGCTGTTTTATTTGGGTTCATGGTAGTTTAAAATTACTTAAATGTTGAACCTAGTTCTATAAAACGGAAACAGAAATGAACAGGAAATTTTTTGTAAGTTTCTTAAAGCAAATTAACATTTTTTGTATTTAAAGAAAGATTGTCAAGCAGGTAAATTTGAGACTATTCTTGTTTTTGTTGAAACTTCAGGTTTTGCTTCTATGAAGTAAATTAGAGCTACATACAAACATTACAATTGAGTTACTTTGGTTACATATAGATATAGGTTTATCTAATATGTGGAACATCTTGAAGAATCCCCAGCTCTGTTTATTTTAATGAGTGAAGTTTTAATATAAACAAAGCTGTAACTTCTCTGGCTGGAAGTAAAACAAGGTCTGTGCCATTTATCTTTAAGAAAATTTCTAAATATGCAGATTCATTTAATTTCTTCCCTTTGTTATATTTTATTGTGAAGGAGATAAGGGAGTTGGTTTAATTTAATGACAAAATAAAAGCCTCTGTCTGTAACTCTCATTCATTCATGTGTCTTAAGTGTCTAGAGAAAATGGAAATGACCTTTTAAGAACTATGAGTTGAATACTAGTGAGACTAGTACAGAGGTGTTCTTCAGCATCACTTAATATAAAGAGTTGTGTTGATAGCTGCTGCTAAGTTGCTTCAGTCGTGTCTGACTCTGCGCAACCCCACAGACGGCAGTCCACCAGTCTCCTCCATCCCTGGGATTTTCCAGGCAAGAACACTGGAGTGGGTTACCATTTCCTTCTTCAATGCATGCACGCTAAATCGCTTCAGTCATATCTGACTCTGTGTAATCCCTTTTACAGCAGCCCACCAGGCTCCTCTGTCCATGGAATTCTCTAGGCAAGGATACTGAGTGATTTTCTATTAAGGAAACTTCATTAGTAAGGTGGAGTGAGAGAGAGCAGGAAGGAAGAAGGCATGTGCTGGACTATTTAAAACTCTCATACTTTGTGCAGTAGTTCTATAATTCTTTGTTTTTATGTAGCTATAAAATGTATAGTTGAAAAAAGAAAAAAAAATACCATAAGAATACATTTTTCCTGTTAATATTCTTATGTTTTTTTTACTTTTTAATTGCCATAATTTTCCAGGTTTTCTTCTTTTTCATGATTTGGTTACTTTTGATTTACTTATAGATTTTAGAGGTAAGAGATATGAAAAATTGCAGATTATAAAAGCATGGTTCTCATGTAATGGTATAGAATGTCATCTATTTAACTTTCCCAGAGATATCTAATGTGATAAAAAAAAAAATCCCATTTACATATGTTAAAAGATAAACTAAGACATATTAAAATTTTAAGAATTTACTTGAAAAAAGACTGATCAAATCAGGCAACATCCAATCTAGCACAATGAAAGGAGATCTGAGGAGCTGTACAAAATAAAAGACTTTTACAGGCAGAACGGAGTGAAATCAAGGAAGTTATCCTAGGCAAAAGCAGAGACTATTGCAAGGCTGCTTTCCTTCAGGGGATGGCAAGGATCTCCGAGCAGATCATCTAACTAGTGTTCATGTCGATATGTGCTCAGTTGTGTCCAACTCTGCGATCCCACGGACAGTAGCCCACCAGGGTCCTCTGTCCATGGGATTATCCTGGCAAGAGTACTAGAGTGGGTAGCAATTTCCTTCTCCAGGGGATTTACCCAACCCAGGGATCAAACCCACATCTCCTGCATTGGCAGGCAGATTCTTTACCACTGCGCCGCCTGGGAAGCTATCAGGCAATTGCCAACTGACTGATTTAAGACTCCATTTCTGGGGAAGTCAAAACTGTACTGGGACTTACCATAAGGAGCTCCATTTGGGGCTTGTTGTCTTTATTTATTTATTTTTTTTACATATATAAGGAAAGGGAAGCTCTAAGAGTTTGTGACTGATAATAACACATTTTGAGTATACTACCGTTTGTAAGTCTGAGTCTGAGCTAACTCGTATGAATCAATAAGCAGCTCCATGTATTGCCTTTCAGTAAGTTCAGTTCAGTCGCTCAGTCATGTCCGACTCTTTGCAACCAGGTGAATCTCAGCACACCAGCCTCCCTGTCCATCACTAACTCCTGGAGTTTACTCAAACTCATGTCCATTGAGTCAGTGATGCCATCCAACCATATCGTCCTCTGCCGTCCCCTTCTCCTCCTGCCTCAAACTTTCCCAACATCAGGGTCTTTTCAAATGAGTCAACTCTTCACATGAGGTGGCCAAAGTATTGGAGTTTCAGCTTCAATATCAGTCCTTCCAGTGAACACCCAGGACTGATCTCCTTTAGGATGGACTGGTTGGATCTCCTTGCAGTCCAGGGGACTCTCAAGAGTCTTCTCCAACACCACAATTTAAAAGCATCAATATTTTGGTGCTCAGCTTTCTTTATAGTCCAACACTCACATCTATACATGACTGCTGGAAAAACCATAGCCTTGACTAGACGGATCTTTGTTGACAAAGTGATGTTTCTGCTTTTTAATATGCTGTCTAGGTTGGTCATAACTTTCCTTCCAAGGAGTCTTTTAATTTCATGGCTGCAGTCACCATCTGCAGTGATTTTGAAGTGCAGAAAAATAAAGTCAGCCACTGCTTCCACTGTTTCTCTCTCTATTTGCCATGAAGTGATGGGACCGGATGCCATGACCTTAGTTTTCTGAATATTGAGCTTTAAGCCAACTTTTTCACTCTCCTCTTTCACTTTCTTCTAGAGGCCCTTTAGTTCTTCTTCACTTTCTGCCATAATATATTGCCTTTAACTGACCTTTTCTAGCTTTGCTTTTATTTTTCATTGTTTTATTTTACTAGTTACTGTGCTAGGGCCTTTAGTAATAGTAATAGTAGTGTTAGTTACTCAGTTGTGTCTGACTCTTGGTGATCCCATGGAATGTAGCCTACCAGGCTCCTCTGTCCATGGGATTCTCCAGGAAGAACACTGGAGTGGTCCATGCCCTTCTCCAGGTTATCTTCCCAAACCAGGGATCAAACCTGGGTCTCCTGCTTTGTACAGATTCTTTACCATCTGAGCACTAAAGCCTTTAGGAGGTTATAATAGAGGTGTTTGTTGTTTGCTTAATTTTCTTGCTGTCCCATCTTGAAATGACATTTTTTTCCCAAAAAGAATGGATCAGATAATTAGGGAAAGCTATATTCCTGGGTTTACATCTGGATTTGGATGAAGGAAAAGGTTAAAGAATGCCTCTGGATGATCTATCAAAATATGCTACTTAAGGAAGTGATTACACCTTCAGCCAAAGGAGAGGAGATGGTTTGTGCGTTTTGGTTTAGATTATGTTTTTCTTAAAGGATTGCTTCCTTCCATCCTTCCTTCTCTTTTTCTTTTCCAAGGTTAATAAAAATTTCCTTCTCAAACTTCCTCTAATCTCTAGGGAAAGTAATAACTAAATTCCCGGTGTCCTTTATCAGTGTAAACTGAAAATGTACATTGGCTAAGTTTTAAAGTCAAATATTCCATATTTTACATTAAAGGCAGCCTTTCCACCACCAGCCTCTCCTTTTCTTTCTTCAATAGGGTTTTCTCTTTTTTTCTCTCTCTCTCCTGTTTTGCCCAAACAAATGTAACCATGGCAACAATAAAAGTCCTGGTTAAAACCTTCAACATTTGAAAACCCAAAAGTATGACAATCTTTCAGCAAAACTGAAAATCATTGGTCTCCATCAGTCCTTTCCAATATGCTGGAGGCTCACTTAAGTATTTGCATATAAATTATGTAGTTTCTTAAATTTTCGTACACATCCTCAGGCCTAACAGATAGTCTCAGGTGATTTTCAAGTCAAAATCACAATAACCAGTACCCTTAAGGAAGTTCTTTGAAACTTTTCTGTTCTCCCTACCTTTTCATCTCACTGCTCATCTTAATTGACTCAAAACTTCATGTCAGCACCACATAGTTGCTGGTAGAGATTTTGAGAATGAAAAATGAGGGAAAAGGTTAACAAAGCGACACAGATTTGTTACTAAGAATATTTTACACAAGAAGGATAGATTGTCTTTCCAGAGAGGAAGGAGCACATCCATTGTTGTTGCTTAATCGCTGTCACATCTGACTTTTTGAGACCCCATGGGCTGCACCTTGTCTGGCTTCCCTGTCCTTTATTGTATCCCAGAGTTTTCTCAAACCCACGTTCACTGAGTTGATGACACCATTCAACCATCTCATCCTCAGTCATCCCCTTTTCCTCCTGATCATTTAAAACCATGAGATAATTTCAAAATTGTAGAATGGGAGAAAAAAAAAAATTATTGGAGAAATAAGTTATCATGAGGAAAAAAAAATCCATAGTGAAATCATTTGTACACTTGCTATTTTCTTGAATATTTTAGTTCTTTGCTGCCTAAAGGACTTTACTCTTATCTTTGCACACTCTGCTATTAGAGTAATATTTGCAGTGGGAAAGGAGAGGGCATGGGAAAAGGCCAGCTTGTATAGAGATAAATGACTGAAATTTGACTTTAGTTATCCTTTGTAGAAGCCAGCAAAGTTGCCACTGTGGGTATTTTGCAATCATTTGTTTAATTAGCTGAAACTCCTAAGGGAAAATTTTATGAAATGGCAAACTCCCAAAGACTAATTTAAATCTGTTTTTCTATGTATGAGAGAATTTTGTAATACAGAGCTTTTAAAAAGGTCCCAGTGTATAAAAGTCCATAGAGTCAAAACCTTTTAATACCAAAAGCAATATTTTACAGTGAAATGTGAAAGTAAGTTCTATAGGTTAAAATATTATTCACATGAGAGAATTGAGATACATGCTTGCAGGTGGCTAAGAAAATCATATTTTGACTAAGAGGATTTTTTTAACAGTCTCCACCCCCACCCCCACCCCTTTCTTGTTTCCTGTGGATTTTTCTGTGTAGGTAAGTATATAATTAAGTTTACATTCTGTTTTTAGCTAGTGGATTTTTTAAGCTACAAGATAATTCATTTTTGTAACAACTAGAAGCTATTGAGTTTTCATCATCCTGCTTTAGTCCTTTCAGAGTTTAGATTTAGGTAACTGGTTGATTAAAGAGGCTAGAGAACTAGGTTTTCCTTTGCATTTGGTTACAAAGACACAAAAATACTGTGAGTCATCCTCCTAGGGGAGAAAATAGCAGCTGGCCATAAAGCCATCTCCTCAGGTGTTTTTAGTTTTTTTAAAAAAATCTACTGTATCATTTAGAAAATCAAAATCTTATTAATGTACTGATTTCAGTTGAATAAAGTCATTCAGATTTGTTATAATCCTGAAGTTAGAGGATGACTTTATATAACACTTTAGTTGAAGGCAGTTTGCATTTTGTATGAAGCTGCATCATTTGTTGTTTGCAGTAGCTGATGAATTTTCTTGAAAAGATCAGCTAAATGGAAGCTTCTAGTCATGAATGCATGTAGCATACACTGAAGATGTAGTTTATACACTGGAGATTGGAAACAGGTGTTCCAGCACTGGTTCTATATGGGATTGCTTTCAGTAGCAGGCTATGAGGAAACACACACAAGAAAAAGAGCAACTCATAATTCTTATGATTATTACCTCATTCATACAAGTGCCGAATGACTCAAATGGAAAAGTGTACCATAGGATTAAATCCTTCAAAACGTAGGCCTAGGTGGGAAGGGTGTGATAGTACACACAGACAGAATCGTTCATGCTGTGAAATTGCTTGATTTCCTTCACTCTCAGAAGTTGTCTAGTTGACATCATTTCTAGATTTATAGATATAGAAATATAGATATGTAAAATCCGTGTAGCAGAGACAACTGGATGTCCAGTATCTGTTTCCCTTTCTTAAGTGGTAATGGGGCCTTCATTTACAGCTGGATCCTTGGCTACGGGGAATAAAGAGATTTTCCCTTATGGTTAAGATATGTCCTAGCCAACAGTACCTAAATAGATGTGGTTTGTGAAATTTCCAAGAAGTATTCTTGGATGAAGGTGGCATTCTCCTTCCCTTCTTTTTTTTTTTTTTTTTTCCTTCCCTTCTTTTGTCCTCCCCACTGACTGGTTGCAATATTCTAGGGGAGCCATTATAGATCATAAAGTAGACTCTGATGTATTAGAGAAGCAAAGAACATAATTGACGGTACCTGCTTCCATATTAGCCCTGGGAAACTGTTTTGTCTTGAGAGAGAGATAAAATGGTCTCTTGAGTTAACCATTCTTAGGTTGGATTTTTTTAATCACCAGCAACTGAATCTCATCCTGTTATTCTCTAGCATGAGATCCAATAATAGTTTCACTAGTAGACTGCCTATTATCAATTCATGAGGGTCTCTGATTCTCAGAAGTGTATAAAAATGCAAAAATTATATTTTTATGTGGTTTCTCTTTCATCTTTGCTTTCCTTTCTTTTTTTGCAGTTCTAGTTTTAACATAGCAAATGCATTCAGAAAAGTTTTCAGAGAAAAAATTAATTAAAAGCTATATATTTACCTTATTAATGTACAAGTTGGGAAAAGACTGGCTAAAAGTGAATAGTGGCAATAAATTCACTGTTTTGTAGGTTGAACAGTACTGCTTTAAAGTCTGTCATTGAGGTGGTCTTTGTATCCATTCCAAATGGCCTTGCCTTTTGCAAAGCTCTTCATCTCTCTATATAGTGGCTCAGTTGTAAAGAATCCCCCTGCCAATGCAGAAAACACAAGAGTGAGACGTTCAGTCCCTGGGTTGGGAAGATACCCTGGAGGAGGAAATGTGTTTTTGACCGGAAAATCCCGTGGACAGAGGAGCCTGGCTGCAGTCAGACACAGCTGAGCACCCAAGGACCAGCTTTATGTCCATTCCAACTGTCCTTGCCTTTTTTGCAAAACTTCATCTCTTCATAAACACATAATTTTAAAAATTTATTGTAGTGCAATTGCTTTACAACGTGTTAGTTCCAGGTGTACAACAAAGTGAGCCAGTTATACATATAAATATAGCCACTCTTTTTTTTTTCTTTTTAAGATTCTTTTCCCATATAGGTTGTTATAGAATATTGAGTAGAGTTCCCTGTGCTCAACATCAGGTTCTTGTTAGTTACCTTTTTTATATGTGATTGTGTGTATATATCAGTCCCAAACTCCTAGTTTAGCCCTCCTCCCCTTATTCCCTAGTAACCATAAATTTGTTTTCTACATCAGTGACAGTACTTCTGTTTTATACATAAGTTCATTTGTACCTCTTTTTTTTTTTCAGATCCACATATAAGCCATTATCAAATGCTCTTTCTTTCTGTGTCTGACTTACTTGACTCAGTCTGACAATCTCTAGGTACACCCAGGATGCTGCAAATGGCCTTGTTTTGTTCTTTTTATTTGCAGTATTCCAGGAAACTCAAACTGCACTCACAGCCTTTGGACTGTTTTCTTTGCCTTATCTGACCAGCTTCCTCATTGCCTGTGCTATGGCGTAGCTCTTTCACACTTAACAACACTGTGTAGTTACTCTTTTTTTTTTTTTCTTTTTTTTATTTTATTAGTTGGAGGCCAATTACTTCACAACATTTCAGTGGGTTTTGTCATACATTGACATGAATCAGCCATTGAGTTACACGTATTCCCCATCCCGATCCCCCCTCCCACCTCCCTCTCCACCCGACTCCTCTGGGTCCTCCCAGTGCACCAGGCCCGAGCACTCGTCTCCTGCATCCCACCTGGGCTAGTGATCTGATTCACCATAGATAATATACATGCTGTTCTTTTGAAACATCCCACCCTCACCTTCTCCCACAGAGTTCAAAAGTCTGTTCTGTACTTCTGTGTTTCTTTTTCTGTTTTGCATATAGGGTCATCGTTACCATCTTTCTAAATTCCGTATATATGTGTTACTATGCTGTAATGTTCTTTCTCTTTCTGGCTTACTTCACTCTGTATAATGGGCTCCAGTCTCGTCCATCTCATTAGAACTGATTCAAATGAATTCTTTTTAACGGCTGAGTAATATTCCATGGTGTATATGTACCACAGCTTCCTTATCCATTCATCTGCGGATGGGCATCTAGGCTGCTTCCATGTCCTGGCTATTATAAACAGTGCTGCGATGAACATTGGGGTGCACGTGTCTCTTTCAGATCTGGTTTCCTCGGTGTGTATGCCCAGAAGTGGTATTGCTGGGTCATATGGCAGTTCTATTTCCAGTTTTTTAAGAAATCTCCACACTGTTTTCCATAGTGACTGTACTAGTTTGCATTCCCACCAACAGTGTAAGAGGGTTCCCTTTTCTCCACACCCTCTCCAGCATTTATTGCTTGTAGACTTTTGGATAGCAGCCATCCTGACTGGTGTGTAATGGTATCTCATTGTGGTTTTGATTTGCATTTCTCTAATAATGAGTGACGTTGAGCATCTTTTCATGTGTTTGTTAGCCATCTGTATGTCTTCTTTGGAGAAATGTCTGTTTAGTTCTTTGCCCCTTTTTTGATTGTGTCATTTATTTTTCTGGAATTGAGCTTCAGGAGTTGCTTGTATATTTTTGAGATTAATCCTTTGTCTGTTTCTTCATTTGCTATTATTTTCTCCCAATCTGAGGGCTGTCTTTTCACCTTACTTATAGTTTCCTTTGTAGTGCAAAAGCTTTTAAGTTTCATTAGGTCCCATTTGTTTAATTTTGCTTTTATTTCCAATATTCTGGGAGGTGGGTCATAGAGGATCCTGCTGAGATTTATGTCAGAGAGTGTTTTGCCTATGTTCTCCTCTAGGAGTTTTATAGTTTCTGGTCTTACATTTAGATCTTTAATCCATTTTGAGTTTATTTTTGTGTATGGTGTTAGAAAGTGTTCTAGTTTCATTCTTTTACAAGTGGTTGACCAGTTTTCCCAGCACCACTTGTTAAAGAGGTTGTCTTTTTTCCATTGTATATCCTTGCCTCCTTTGTCAAAGATAAGGTATCCATAGGTTCGTGGATTTATCTCTGGGCTTTCTATTCTGTTCCATTGATCTATATTTCTGTCTTTGTGCCAGTACCATACTGTTTTGATGACTGTGGCTTTGTAGTAGAGTCTGAAGTCAGGGAGGGTGATTCCTCCAGTTCCATTCTTCTTTCTCAAGATTACTTTGGCTATTCGTGGTTTTCTGTATTTCCATACAAATTGTGAAATTATTTGTTCTAGTTCTGTGAAAAATACCGTTGGTAGCTTGATAGGGATTGCATTGAATCTATAGATTGCTTTGGGTAGAATAGCCATTTTGACAATATTGATTCTTCCAATCCATAAGCATGGTATGTTTCTCCATCTGTTTGTGTCCTCTTTGATTTCTTTCATCAGTGTTTTATAGTTTTCTATGTACAGGTCTTTTGTTTCTTTAGGTAGATATACTCCTAAGTATTTTATTCTTTTTGTTGCAATGGTGAATGGTATTGTTTCCTTAATTTCTCTTTCTGTTTTCTCATTGTTAGTGTATAGAAATGCAAGGGATTTCTGTGTATTAATTTTATATCCTGCAACTTTACTATATTCGTTGATTAGCTCTAGTAATTTTCTGGTAGAGTCTTTAGGGTTTGCTATGTAGAGGATCATGTCATCTGCAAACAGCGAGAGTTTCACTTCTTCTTTTCCTATCTGGATTCCTTTTACTTCTTTTTCTGCTCTGATTGCTGTGGCCAAAACTTCCAAGACTATGTTGAATAGTAGTGGTGAGAGTGGGCACCCCTGTCTTGTTCCTGATTTCAGGGGAAATGCTTTCAATTTTTCACCATTGAGGGTGATGCTTGCTGTGGGTTTGTCATATATAACTTTTATTATGTTGAGGTATGTTCCCTCTATTCCTGCTTTCTGGAAAGTTTTGATCATAAATGGGTGTTGAATTTTGTCAAAGGCTTTCTCTGCATCTATTGAGATAATCATATGGTTTTTATCTTTCAATTTGTTAATGTGGTGTATTACATTGATTGACTTGCGGATATTAAAGAATCCTTGCATTCCTGGGATAAAGCCCACTTGGTCATGGTGTATGATTTTTTTAATATGCTGTTGGATTCTGTTTGCTAGAATTTTGTTAAGGATTTTTGCATCTATGTTCATCAGTGATATTGGCCTGTAGTTTTCTTTTTTTGTGGCATCTTTGTCTGGTTTTGGAATTAGGGTGATGGTGGCCTCATAGAATGAGTTTGGAAGCTTACCTTCTTCTGCAATTTTCTGGAAGAGTTTGAGTAAGATAGGTGTTAGCTCTTCTCTAAATTTTTGGTAGAATTCAGCTGTGAAGCCATCTGGTCCTGGGCTTTTGTTTCCTGGAAGATTTTTTATTACAGTTTCGATTTCCTTGCTTGTGATGGTTCTGTTAAGATCTTCTATTTCTTCCTGGTTCAGTTTTGGAAAGTTATACTTTTCTAAGAATTTGTCCATTTCATCCAAGTTGTCCATTTTATTGGCATAGACCTGCTGGTAGTAGTCTCTTATGATCCTTTGTATTTCAGTGTTGTCTGTTGTGATCTCACCCTTTTCATTTCTTATTTTGTTAATTTGGTTCTTCTCTCTTTGTTTCTTAATGAGTCTTGCTAATGGTTTGTCAATTTTGTTTATTTTTTCAAAAAACCAGCTTTTAGCTTTGTTGATTTTTGCTATGGTCTCTTTAGTTTCTTTTGCATTTATTTCTGCCCTAATTTTTAAGATTTCTTTCCTTCTGCTGACCCTGGGGTTCTTCATTTCTTCCTTCTCTAACTGCTTTAGGTGTAGAGTTAGGTTATTTATTTGGCTTTTTTCTTGTTTCTTGATGTAAGCCTGTAATGCTATGAACCTTCCCCTTAGCACTGCTTTTACAGTGTCCCATAGGTTTTGGGTTGTTGTGTTTTCATTTTCGTTCATTTCTATACATATTTTGATTTCTTTTTTGATTTCTTCTATGATTTGTTGGTTATTCAGAAGCGTGTTATTTAGCCTCCATATGTTTGAATTTTTAACAATTTTTTTCCTGGAATTGAGATCTAATCTTACTGCACTGTGATCAGAAAAGATGACTGGAATGATTTCAATTTTTCTGAATTTTCCAAGACCAGATTTATGGCCCAGGATGTGATCTATTCTGGAGAAGGTTCCGTGTGCACTTGAGAAAAAGGTGAAATTGATTGTTTTGGGGTGAAATGTCCTATAGATATCAATTAGGTCTAGCTGGTCCATTGTATCATTTAAGGTTTGTGTTTCCTTGTTGATTTTCTGTTTAGTTGATCTATCCATAGTTGTGAGTGGGGTATTAAAGTCTCCCACTATTATTGTGTTGCTATTAATTTCCTCTTTCATACTCATTAGCGTTTGCCGTACATATTGCGGTGCTCCTATGTTGGGTGCATATATGTTTATAATTGTTATATCTTCTTCTTGGATTGATCCTTTCATCATTATGTAGTGTCCTTCTTTGTCTCTCTTCACATCCTTTATTTGAAAGTCTATTTTATCTGATATGAGTATTGCGACTCCTGCTTTCTTTTGGTCTCCGTTTGCGTGAAATATTTTTTTCCAGCCCTTCACTTTTAGTCTGTATGTGTCTCTGGTTTTGAGGTGGGTCTCTTGTAGGCAGCATATATAGGGGTCTTGTTTTTGTATCCATTCAGCCAGTCTTTGTCTTTTGGTTGGGGCATTCAACCCATTTACATTTAAGGTAATTATTGATAGGTGTGGTCCCGTTGCCATTTACTTTGTTGTTTTGGGTTCACGTTTATACAACCTTTCTGTATTTCCTGTCTAGAGAAGATCCTTTAGCATTTGTTGAAGAGCTGGTTTGGTGGTGCTGAATTCTCTCAGCTTTTGCTTGTCTGTAAAGCTTTTGAATTCTCCTTCATATCTGAATGAGATCCTTGCTGGGTACAGTAATCTAGGTTGTAGATTATTCTCTTTCATTACTTTCATTAAGCCCTGCCATTCCCTTCTGGCCTGGAGGGTTTCTATTGATAGGTCAGCTGTTATCCTTATGGGAATCCCTTTGTGTGTTATTTGTTGTTTCTCCCTTGCTGCTTTTAGTATTTGTTCTTTGTGTTTGATCTTTGCTAATTTGATTACTATGTGTCTTGGAGTGGGTTTATCCTGTTTGGGACTCTCTGGGTTTCTTGGACTTGGGTGGCTATTTCCTTCCCCATTTTAGGGAAGTTTTCAGCTATTATCTCCTCGAGTATTTTCTCGTGGCCTTTCTTTTTGTCTTCTTCTTCTGGGACTCCTATGATTCGAATGTTGGGGCGTTTCACATTGTCCCAGAGGTCCCTGAGGTTGTCCTCATTTCTTTTGATCCTTTTTTCTTTTTTCCTCTCTGCTTCATTTATTTCCACCATTCTATCTTCTACCTCACTTATCCTATCTTCTGTTTCCGTTATTCTACTCTTGGTTCCCTCCAAAGCATTTTTGATCTCATTCATTGCATTATTCATTTTTAATTGACTCTCTTTTATTTCTTCTAGGTCTTTATTAAACATTTCTTGCATCTTTTCAATCTTTGTCTCCACGCTATTTATCTGTAACTCCATTTTGTTTTCAAGATTTTGGATCATTTTTATTATCATTATTCTAAATTCTTTTTCAGATAGATTCCCTATCTCCTCCTCTTTTGTTTGACTTGGTGGGCACTTGTCATGTTCCTTTACCTGTTGGGTATTTCTCTGCCTTTTCATCTTGTTTAGATTGCTGTGTCTGGAGTGGGTTTTCTGTATTCTGGAGGTCTGTGATTTCTTTTTATTGTGGAGTTTTTACCCAGTGGGTGGGGTTGGACGGTTGACTTGTCAAGGTTTCCTGGTTAGGGAAGCTTGTTTCAGTGTTCTGGAGCGTGGAACTTGATTTCTTCTCTTTGAAGAGCAATGGTGTGCCCAGTAATGAGTTTTGAGACGGGTCTATGTGTTAGGTGTGACTTTGGGCAGTCTGTATGTTGACTTTCAGGGCTATGTTCCTGTGTTGCTGGGGAATTTGTGTGATATGTCTTGCTCTAAAACTTGTTGGCTCCTGGGTGATGGTTGGTTTCAGTGTAGGTATGAAGTCTTTTGGACGGTCTCTTATTACTTAAAGTTCCATGTAGTCAGGAGTTTTCTGGTGTTCTCAGGTTTTGGGCTTAAATCTCCTGCCTCTGGATTTCAGTTTTATTCTTCCTGTAGTCTCAGGACTTCTCCAACTATACAGCACTGATAATAAAACTTCTAGGTTAATGGCGAAAAGATTCTCCCCTGTTAGGGGCTCCCAGAGAGGTTCACAGAGTTACATGAAGAAGAGGACAGGGAAGAGGGAAATAGAGATGAGCAGGAGGAGAAAAAGGGGGACTCAAGAGGAGAGAGACAGATCTATGCAGTCATCTGTTCCTAGAGTGTTCTCCGTAGCCCAGACACCAGCAAAGATTCACAGAATTGAATTGGGAAGAGAAGGGGAAAGGAGGAAATAGAGGTGTTCTGAGGTAGAAAACAGAGAGTCAAGATTGGGAGAAAATAATCACCACACTCCTGAATAAAAATGGAAACTGAATATTGGATTCTTAAATGTTTACAGTTTATATCATATACTGAAGAACAAAAATTAAAAATCTAGAGTATAGGTTAGACTCATAAAAATACTATATTAAAAACAAAAACAAAAACACCCCCCCAAAAATTTTAGAAATATATATGAGGTTCGGTTTAAAAATAAGGCTTCTCTTCTTTTTTTTCCCTTTTTTCCTCTCCTCTTTGTAAGGTTATAGTGTATTGAAAATGAATAATTAAGGAGTAGTAGAGGAGTACTAGAGGACTTTAAAAGAAATAAGAGAAGAAGAAAAATAAAAAATAGAGGAGGAGAAGGGAAAAAAAAAAAAAGAAGAAGAGAAAAAAAAGAGGAAACAAAAAATTTTCCCTAACTACAAAAATCGTAAGAATTTATGAAAATGAATGTTAAGGAGTAATGGGGGAGTAATAGGGAATTTTAGAGGAAAATAAAAGAGAAAAAATTAAAAAGAAAAAATAAAACTAAAAAAAAGATTTTCTTTTTTTTTTCTTTTTTCCCTGCTTAAAAAATAAAAATAAAAAAAGAAAGAAAGAAAGAAAAAAAAAAAGTAAAAATATATGTAGGAAGTTCTCTGGAGCTGTTGCGGTCAGTGTGGGTTCGGCTCAGTTTCAGATAGCTCCTCGTTCCAGCTTACACTTCTTGATATCTACAGGACCCTTGTGGTGTGGTCAGTGTTTCCTACAGGGATTTTAATCTGTTGCACCAGTTCCTTCTGAAGCGGTTTGGCTTCTGTTTGCCAGGCTCTTCAGGGCCTCATTTCTGCCCTGACCCAAGCGGGCGGAGGTGGACTCTTATTCAGGTAGCTAGTTCAGTCGCGCTGCAGGGAGGGGCTAGAGTTGCTCGGGCTCCGGAGCTGCTCAGGCTCCCAGGTGTTATATGGAGCGGCGCTGCGCGCAGTTCCAGCCCTCGGGTGTTCCGCCAAGGGTCGGAACTGAGATCTGCGCCTGCTCCCTGTGCCCTCCCCGTCAGAGCGGTCCAGGCAGCCAGGGGCTTGACGCTTGACGGGCGCACTCTCCCCGGGTGCGCGCGCCCACTCCCTTCCGCGGTTCCAGTCTCAGATTCCGCCGGCGCCAGTCCGGTGCGTGCGCCTTCTGCCCGCCGCCTCACCAGCCCCAGTCCCCGCCTGCGCCGGTCGGGTGCCTGTGCCCTTTGTCTCGCCGCGACCCTCCCGGCGGATGTCGACCATCCAGAATCTCGGTCCCTTTGCTCTGCGAACCGCAGGCGGCGTGTTCTGGCCGGTTAATTTTCTTTCTCTTGCTCTCCCACAGTTCAAGCTGGGAAGTCACAAAAGCTCCCTCCGATTGTCCACAGGGCTCTCAGGCCCGGACCCTGCCCCAAGTAATGCCGCTCGCTCCTCTCCGTTCCGCTCCCACTTGCTGGTGGCGGATGCGGGTGTCTGGGGTACTCTCCTGCTGGGAGTTGCTTTTAGGCTCGTAATCTGTGGGTTTTATTGTTTCTCTCCCAGTCAGGTTGCCCTCTGAGATTCAAACACTTTCCCCAGGCCCGCCAGGTCGAGGCTTCCCCGGTGTCTGGGAACGTCCTCTATTAAGACCCTTCCCGGGACGGATCTCCGTCCTTAGCTCTTTTGTCTCACTTTTTATCTTTTATATTTTGTCCTACCTCCTTTCGAAGACAATGGGCTGCTTTTCTGGGCGCCTGGTGACCTCTGCTAGCGATCAGAAGTTGTTTTGTGAAGTTTGCTCTGCGTACAGTTATTCTTTTGATGAATTTCTAGGAGAGAAAGTGGTCTCCCCGTCCTACTCCTCCGCCATCTTGGCTCCTCTCTCTGTGTAGTTACTCTTTACATGCCAGTCAAAAACAATGAAAATGTTCCTTCCTACATGCCAGTTATCTGTCTAGACTAATGGGCACATAGTTGCTACCCATTAAATATTAGGAAAGGAAAACGGACGGAAGATCGGAATGAAGGAAGGGGTTGTTCTTAGAGTAAGTCAGCTTTCTTCTTTATATTAATCAAAAATATTATGTGGATAGGTGTAGTCATCATATACACTTCTAGTGTGTACAATAAGCTTTTTATTACAGTTTTGTGTTTTGATAGTTTAATTCTTGGTGTCTTAATTTTATTTTTTAGACAAATTCTCTTGGAATGATCCTTTTCATTTTTGGACAATTTCTTATGAGGAAAAGTAAGAAACTATCCACAACTATTGATCATAAGTCCTGTTACATTTTGCTTCTTTTGTATTGACAATTATTATACTCCACGATGCTCTACTTAATGACTCAGAATTTGCTTAGTGGTAATATTAACCGTTAAAGACAGAAATCAATAACTATTGTGGTAAAAGTATGGCATTTTGGTGGAAAATTGAAGAGATCAAGGGATACAATAAAATAGTTAAACTGAAGCAGTGTGAATATGTATATGATGAGATGTAAACCAATTTCTCTGGACAGTTACCCCCACCAGTGCTATTCTATTAATGTATACGGTTTAGTGCACTTTTATAACATGTATTGGCATTACATTATTTTATCAGTGATTCATTCTTTGGTTGCAAAACTTTATATTTTCATAATATCTTTATTAAAAATTATGCACTTGCTCATGTAGGACATGTTAAAAATTAGAAGAGAGTAAAATTAAAAATTACTCATATATACACTTCCCAGAAAATTGCAGTGTTGTCACCTTAGTGCATAGCCAGCTTGCCTTCTGTTCTGTTTGTACAGGGAATATTGTTGTACATTCTATTTTGCAATCTATTTTATTAGCTTCAAAATAGGTCATGAGAAAAAGTTTGCATCAACAGATATTTTTCTACAGTATTGTTTGTGTTAGTATTATATTTCATTTGTATGGGTATATTTAACTATTCTCATATTATGAAATATTTAGGATAATTCCAATTAATTCCTATTATAAATAGCTCTGCAGTGAATATTCTTGCAAAGTGTGTGATTATATCTTTTGTGGCCATCTGTGATTGTGTCCTTAGACTAAACTCCTAGGTAATGAAATTTCTAAATTTAAGGATAAGCAAAATGCTACCACATCTTTTAAAATATTCATTGACAGTTGTCTGCAGAAATGTCACACTGATATACAATCTAAGTAGGACTCTCCCCCAAATCTCACTGATTATTTAGAACCACTTAGAAAAATGTTTAACAACTTAAGTAGAGGAGTATGTGTGTGTGTGTGTGTGTGTGTGTATCACTTGAAAGTAGATACTATACTTTTTGTATGAAGAATCATTAAATTTTTATCTTAGAATTCTATGTGCTTCAAAGTCCCAGTTGGGAATTTATGTTAAGTGAAATAATATTTATGTATTAAATAATAGTAGAATGGAAGAATATTTTTAAACCATGTACTGCATCTAAAAATCTTATAAATCACAGTCTTTTTTTTTTTTTTTTTGGTACTGAACTATAGTAACTCTTCTAACTCTGAAACCACATAATAAGTTCGTTTCCTAAGGAGGCTATAATAAATCATTGCCACATATTTTAATGGCTTCAAGCAACAGAAATTTATTCACTCCATAGTTCTAGAAGCTAGAAGTTCAAAGTCAAGATGTCAGCTGGACTATAATCTCTTCAAACCCTCTAGAACAAGATCCCTCATTGCCTCTTAGCTCCAGAAGCTCCCTAACAGAGGCAGCATAATTCCAATCTCTGCCTGCATCTTCACATACACATCTTCAGCTACACATCTTCCCTGTACCTCTATCTCCAAGTGCCAGTCAAAAAAAGAAAAAAAGATAAACACCAGTAAAGTTGGATTTAGCACCACTCTTCTCTAGTATGACCTCATCTTAACTTGATTACACCTGAAAAGGTTCTTTTTTCTGTAAAGTCAGACCACATTCACACAGGGTCAGGAGTTCAGCCAAGCTCTCTTTGGAGGACCTATTTTAGCCCATTATCCCATATATCTTAAAACTTATCCAATCAATTATTATCTATTTTGATAATGAGGTAATAGTAGTTCTTACTTGTAGGTCAATACTTTTAATAATATTATCTCATACAATGAGAAATTAATTCAATCACCAAACCCTTCACCTTGTGACTACTTTCTGTTCCAGAGATACTCTTATATACAAATAACAGGAAAATCAAAGTACACTGAGGATTTTCTGAGACATGCCACTGATATCACAGGTGACTAGATTATGACAGACAGCAATGAAGAAAGTTCCAACCCATTCAATCCTCTGTCCATCCCAGTATGTAGAGAGAAGTACTTTATAAAGCTGTCCAAATACTTTAAAATAACCAACCAACTCACATAGATAGTATATACATTTTAACAGGTTCAGCTTTTAACAATATACAGTAAAGTTATAATGTTTTCTTCTAGTGAAAAGTCTTAGCCACAGTTACAAAAAAAAATTCATATTTAGCTCATCTGAATTTCTTCTTTCTCTGCTTTAAATTCTATTGATTCTTTTCTCATTTTGGAAAAAAAAATTCCTACTATTTTTTTTTAATAAGGCACTTACTATTATCTATAAAAGTCCTGTGTGCTCATAGAGATGCTTAAATTTGACTTTAAATCCAGTGATATTTAGCTTTGTATTACCAATGAAGTATTGCTTCCTTAGGGCACAAACTTCTAAATGCTGTCTGCTATATTTGTTACCTGGCTTCAGTTAATGTCAAGTTCTCTGTATCATTAGGATAGATTCTAATGCATATTCTGTTTTTCTGTAAAAAGAGAAATATTGTATACAATTTTTGTGAGATGTGATTCAAAAACTGGATCCGCCTTCTTTGATCAGGTGCAGGCTGGTATATATTAACTCTTCCTATGTAACCCCATTCAACACTCCCTCTGCAGGGCTTGTTGGGGATCTTTTTATCCATTTTATATAGAAGTTATATATGTAACCTTTAGAAACAGCTCTGTATCTTCTTGTTCTCATCTCTGATTTTAGTTGCCTTTAGGTTAAGTTTTCAATTCTTTCTTACAAATATTGTACTCTTTTAATATCTAAATGCCAGCAGCAACTTTATTTCTTACAAACAAAGAGCAAATGCAATCAACAAAACCAAACACATTTAGTTTATTCTTAATTTGAGAACTGCTTAAAATATTTTCACACTCCACTGAACATTGCCATGAGTATTTTAGGTATAAGCACATTACATGTAAACAAAATGCTTCTGCAAAGCAGACTGACTTGAAAAATATCCCTTTGAATTATGATGTAGCATATTTAGGCAATTTTGGGCATTATTTTATTTTCCTAATTTCTCTTACTGAGGACATCAGAATCTTAACTCCTAAGAGATAAGTAGCAATATCCCCTGATCCAGGTCTTGATAAAAATAGTAACTAGGAATTCTTTAACTCAGGATAGTGGCTGGTCAGTCTATATCCTCTTTATATTTATTGGGCACATGCCATGGGCCACATTCACTCTGCTTCTTAACCTTATGATTATCTTCTTTTATCCTCACAATAATTCTGAAATATTATTATTATTAATTTTTTCCATTTTAAAAATGCAGACACTGAATCTTAGAGAAACTGTATTTGCTTTCCTAGCTTTAAGTTTATTATTCAACTTGCTAGATACTTACCATCAGTAAAATATGATAGTAGAACAGATTTGATATCAGACTTTAGACTGTCTTACCATTATTATGTGATAGCTTTAGTGACTAAGTTAATAGTACTGATCCATTTTAGATCCTTTGTACTAATTTTAATTCTAGGCTTAAAAGTTTCAAATTATGCAGGCAAACTGTACTGTTAATGATAGAAAATGTCAGCATAATTGTGCTAGTTTTCTGGGATCTTTCTAGAAGGCATTTTCCTTGCAGCATTTTGCCCTTAAAAAAAGATACAAACATTAAATACTGATGAGAGTCTGGAGAAAAGAGAAGCTTCTTGATTGTTGGTGGGAATGTAAATTGATATAGACACAGTGGAGAACTGTATGGAGAACTGTATGTAGTTTCCTTAAAAAACAAATAAAACCACCAAATAACTGATAAGCCAATACTGAGCATATACCCTGAGGAAATCATAATTGAAAAAGACACATGTACCTCAATGCTCATTGCAGCACTACTTACGATAGCTAGGACATGGAAACAACCTAGATCTCCATCGACAGATGAATGGATAGAGAAGTTGTGGTACAAATATACAGCGCAATGTTACTCAGCCATGAAAAGAGGCACATTTGAATCAGTTCCAGTGAGGTGGATGAATCTAGAGCCTATTATACAGAGTGAAGTAAGTCAGAAAAATATTGTATATTAATGCATATATATGGAATGCAGAAAGATGGTACTGATGAACTTACCTGTAGGGCAGCAGTGGAGATGCAGACAGAGAATATACTTGTGGACACACTGGGGAAGGAGAAGCTGGGACAGAGAGAGTAGCATTGAAACATATATATCACCATAGGTAAAGCAGAAAGCCTGTGAAAATTTGCTTTATGACACAGGGAACTCAAATCTGGTGCTCTGTGACAACCCAGGGAGGTGGGATGGGATGGGTATATTAAATAAATTAATTAAAAGCACAAGCAAAACAAATAAACCAAAGACGGAAGATACTCTGAACAAGGATACTTCTTTATAATAGCACTCATTTTTTTTCAATGTTATATATGATTGTACTTAAGTGGAAACTTAAATATAGATAGAAAATTGGAATTTTTTTGTCAGTAAACTATACAAAAATTATCCTCTGTGCAACAAAAGGGAAAATTAAAAAAAAAAAACTTTAGATACAACAAAATATAAATTATCCCCATCAAGATATACTGCTATTGAAAATTCTGTCCCCAAATGGAATCATCTTTGCCAGTAGCATTCCCCATTGAAATAAACACAAGCATATTCCCTAATAATGACAGTTAATTAAAAAGTGAACCAAAGGTCATTTTTAATCATTCATTAGTAGAGATTTGAGTTGAATGCTTGCATATTTTATTCTAAAACGGACATAACTTTATCTTCTTTATCTACTATTTTTATTATTTATATTACCTTGATATTCAAGTCTTTTATCTATTTCTTTTTAAATATGGTGATTTATCCAAAAGTCATATTATGCAGAGAAATTCTGAAATCTTCAGTATTAAGTGAACAAAAATGTATAGCTCAGGAAAGATATATATATTAATTTCAAGAGCATTTATTAAGTACTTATAAGGTGAATAACAAATTAATGTTCTTATTCAATGCATTCAAGTGGTACTTTTAGGGGGTAGTTGCTATACAGTAACTTTGGTCTCGTTAAAAATTTCACCCTAGCTCCATTTCTCCTGATATTATATTTAAAACTGTTTTTTCATTTGAAGTATTATGTGGAATAGACCTCTCCAATGACATGTGATACTGTTTGTGTTTTTAATATAACATAATGAATATAGTGGGTTTACTTCTTTAAATTTGGAAAGACATTGTCAGCATCCTATAATAAAGCTTTGTTTTGCTATACAACTAGAAAAAACACAGCTTTTACTTTGTCAGGAACTGATGATATAATTATGTGTTTATGGAGGGAAAAAAATGTCATAGCTAAAATATATATTGTTAATGTCTAAATTTTTCCTAAAGAATTTAAAATTTAGATCTTTAAGTTTGCATGTTAGGAGACTGCCAGGATGGTGGCCATATTATTAGGTTTCTGTTTACTTATTAGGACAGTTTTTTAAGAGCTTTTATTTATATTTTATTTTAATAAAAAGAAGGGTGGGGGGGGCGTTGTCCTTGTTTCTCTATAAACTCTGCTTAGTTATCACTGATATTATATTGGTGTGCTAATTAATACAGCTAAAAACTGTTTTTAAAATGTAGATGCCATGGTTATTTAATCTGCTTGTTTCATTTTGTTAGAATGTGTGAAGTTAAAAGTGGAAAACTTTTGTGAATGAAGGTTCAAAATATGTGGAATTATCAGGCAGATACTTCTGCCCACAGTTCAGTTTGTTTTAGAACTCACCTTCTTACTTCTTAGAACTACTTCTAACTTCCCTCTTTTGAAACCACCAGCTATTGGCTATAGAAGAAGGAAGCTTGTTTTGTGCCCTAGAGGTGCGTGCCTGTCAGAGCTTAGCCCTCTTTGTACTCCTCCTCTTAATTAGCACAGTGTCCAGGCCAGAGGTGAGGGTAGAGATTCACAAGGGCAAGATTAATCTGGTATTCACTGATGGCCTTAAGCAATCCCTGTTTCTTAAAGAAATGTAAACATATAGGATAAATGTAAACCAGTATCTGTTTAAGGATCTCCTGGTTTTCACACTGCAATATCCTTAAGAAATACCTGGCATGCAGATTCCCAGGACCCATCTCCCAGATTGTAACCCTTTAGATTTATGACATGGAGAAGGAAATGGCAACCCACTCCAGTACTCTTGCCTGGAAAATTCCATGGATGGGGGAGACAGGTAGGCTACAGTCCATGGGGTCTCAAAGAGTCAGACACAACTGAGCAACTTCACTTTCTTTCCTTCTATAGTTCCTTTTGGAGAAAGAAGTGGCAACCTACTCCAGTGTTCTCGCCTGGAGAATCCCATGGACAGAGGGGCCTCGTGGGGCTGCAGTCTATGGGGCTGCAAAGAGTAGGACACGACTAAGCAATTAACACACACACATAAACACACAGACTCATGATGGTGGAATAGAATTTGTGTTGTTAACAATTTTGATAATTGTAGCTGATTTATCTCTCTGATCTAGAGAAGTGAAGTGAAAGTCGCTAAGTCATGTCCCACTCTTTATGATCCCATGGACTTCCATTCCATGGAATTCTCCAGCCCAGAATACTGGAGTGTGTGGCTTTTCCCTTCTCCAGGAGATCTTCCTAACCCAGGGATCAAACCCAGGTCTCCCGCATTACAGGCGGATTCTTTACCAGCTGAGCCACATCCCTGTAAAACTACTATTATTAATGACAGTTTGTGTTACAGCTATTTATTAAATACTTGTCATGTGCTTGACAGCATAGCTTGCACTTTTTAAAGTTGTTATTGTTGCTGTTCAATTGCGAAGTCATGTCCAACTCTCTGTGGTCCCACACTCTGCAGCATGCCGGGCTCCTCTGTCCTCCTCTATCTCCTGGAGTTTGTTCAGATTCATGTCCATTAAGTCAGTGATGTTATCTAACCATCTCATTCTCTACTGCCCCCTTCTCATTTTGCCTTCAATATTTCCCAGCATCAGTGTCTTTTCCAGTCAGTCACCTCTTCACATTAAATGGCAAAAGTATAGCAGTTTATGTTCCAGCAACAATCTTTCCAGTGAATATTGAGGGTTGGTTTCCTTTATGATTAACTGGTTTGATCTCCTTGCCGTCCAGTCTCCACCACCACAATTTGAAAGCATCAATTCTTTGGCCCTCAGCCTTCTTTATGGACCAACTGTCACATCTATACATGACTATGGGAAAAGCAATAGCTTTGACTCTAGGGACCTTTCTCAACAGGTGATGTCTCTGTTTTTTAATATACTGTCTAGGTGTGCCATAGCTTTCCTTCCAAGGAGCAAGCATCTTTTAATTTCATGACTGCAGTCAATGTCCACAGTGGTTTTGGAGCCCAGAAAAATAAAATCTGTCACTGCTTCCACTTTTTCCCCTTCCATTTGCCATGAAGTGATGGGACCAGATGCCATGGTCTTAGCTATTTGAATGTTGAGTTTCAAGCCAGCTCTTTCACTGTCCTCATTCACCCTCATCAAGAGGCTTTAGTTCCACTTCACTTTCTTCAATTAGAGTGGTATCATCCGTATTTATGAGGTTGTTGATATTTCTCCCAGCAGTCTTGTTTCCAGCTTCTGTTCCATCCACCCTGACATTTTGCATGATGTACACTGCATACTAGTTAAATAAGCAAGGTGACAACACACAGCCTTACTATACTCCCTTCCCAGTTTGGAACCAGTCACTTCTTCCATGTCTGATTCTAACTGCTGCTTCTTGACCTTCCTACAGGTTTCTCAGGAGACAGGTAGGTGGTCTGATACTCCCATCTCTTAAGAATTTTCCACAGTTCATTGTAATCCATACAGTCAAAGGCTTTTGCATAGTTAGTGAAGCAAAGCTCATTTCAGTTCAGTTCAGTCACTTAGTCATGTCAGACTCGGCAACCCCACGGACTGCAGCACACCACTTCTTCCTGTCCAGCACCAACTCCCGGAGCTTGGTCAAATTCATGTCAATCGAGTCAGTGATTCCATCCAGCCATCTCATCCTCTGTTGTTCCCTTCTTCTTCTGCCTTCAATCTTTCCCAGCATCAGGGTCTTTTCCAAGGAGTCAGTTCTTCCCATCAGGTGGCCAAAGTATTGGAGCTTCAGCTTCAGCATCAGTCCTTCCAAAAGTAAATGCTTTTCTGAAGTTCCCTTGCTTGCTCCATTGTTGATCCACTCTTGGCAATTTGATCTCTGCTTCCTCTGCCTCTTCAAAACCCAGCTTGAACCAAAGTTCATGGTTCATGTACTGCTGAAAGCCTAACTTGAAGAATTTTGAGCATACTAGCATGCTTCCACGGTGCTGCTGCTACTGCTGCTAAGTCACTTCAGTCGTGTCTGACTCTGTGTGACCCCATAGACGGCAGTCCACCAGGCTCCACCGTCCCTGGGATTCTCCAGGCAAGAACACTGGAGTGCGTTGCCATTTCCTTCTCCAATGCATGAAAGTGAAAAGTGAAAGTGAAGTCATTCAGTCGTGTCTGACTCTTCGCAACCCCATGGACTGCAGCCCACCAGGCTCCTCCATCCATGGGATTTTCCAGGCAAGAGTACTGGAGTGGGGTGCCATTGCCTTCTCCAGCTTCCATGGTGGCTCAGTGGTAAAAGAATCTGCCTGAAATACAGAAGACTCAGAAGGAGCCACAGGTTTATCCCCTAGATGGGGAAGATCCCCTGAAGAAGGAAATGGCAACCCACTCTAGTATTCTTGCCTACAAACTCCCATGGACAGAAGAACCTAGCAGGCTACAGTCCATGGGGTCACAAAGAGTCAGACACGACTTAGTGACTAAATACACTTTTCTAGCATGTGAAATAAGTGCAATTGTACAGTAGCTTGAACACTCTTTATCAATGCCCTTTTTGGGACTGGAATGAAAGCTGAGTTTTCTAGTCCTGTGGCCACTGCTGTTTTCCAGACTTGCTGATCTATTGAGTACAGCACTTTAAAAGCATCATCTTTTAGGATTTTAAGTAGCTCAGCTGGAATTCCATCACCTCCAGTAGCTTTCTTCATAATAATGCTTCCAAGGATCACTTGACTTCACACTCCAAGGTGTCTGACTCTAGGTGAGTGACCATAGCATTGTGGTTGTCTGGGTCATTAAGACTTTTATTGTATAGTGTATTCTTCTCTGTATTTTTGCCACTTCTTCTTAATCTCTTCTGCTTCTCTTAGGTCCTTGCTGTTTCTGTCCTTTATTGTACCAATCTTTGCATGAAATGTTTCATTGATATTTCTAATTTTCTTGAAGAGATCTCTAGTTTTCCCATTTATTGTTTTCCTCTAATTTTTGCATTGTTCACATAGGAAGGCTTTCTTGTCTCTCTCTGCTATTCTCTGGAACTCTGAATTCAGTTGAGTATAACATTCCCTCTCTCCCTTGCCTTTCACTTCTCTTCCTTTCTCTGCTGTTTCTAAAGCCTAATTAGACAACCATTTTGCCTTCTTGCATTTCTTTTTCTTTGGGCTGGTTTTGGTCACTACCTCTTGCACATTGTTACAAATTTCAGTCCACAGTTCTTCAGAAACTCTGTTCACCAGATCTAATCCTTCAAAACTATCTGTCACCTCCATTGTATACTCATAAAGAATTTGATTTAGGTCATACCTGAATGGCCTAGTGGTTTTCCCTACTTTCTTCAATTTAAGCCTGAATTTTGAAATAAGGAGCTGATAATCTGAGCCACAGTCAGCTCCAGATCTTGTTTTTGCTGGAACAAAAAACTGTATAGAGCTTCTCCATATTCAACTGCAAAGAATATAATCAATCTGATTTTGGTATTGACCATTTGGTGATGTACATGTGTAGAATCATCTCTTGGGCTGTTGGAAAAGGTTGTTTTCTATGCCCATGGTGTTCTTTTGACAAAACTCTGTTTTCCTTTGTCCTGCTTCATTTTTTACTCCAAGGTAAAAATTGCCTGTTACTCCAAGTATCTCTCGACTTCCTTTTGCATTCCAATACCCTATGATGAAAGCACGTCTTTTGTTGATGTTAGTTCTGGGTCTTGTAGGTCTTCATAAAACTAGTCCACTTCAGCTTCTTGACAACAGTGGTTGGGATCTAGATTTGGATTGCTGTTGTTGACTGGTTTGCCTTGAAAAGGAACCAGAGTCATTCTGTCATTTTGAAATTGCACCCAAGTACTGCATTTCAGATTTTTGTTGTTGTTGAATATGAGGGCTACTCCATTTCTTCTAAGGGATTCCTGCCCACAGTAGTTGATATAATGGTCATCTGAATTAAATTTATCCATTCCCATCCATTTTAGTTCACTAATTCCTACAACATCAATGTTCAACCTTGCCATCTTCTGCTTGACCATGGCCAATCTTTCCTTGATTCATGGACCTAACATTCCAAGTTCCTACGCAATATTGTTCTTTACAGCATCTGATTTTACCTTTTACCGCCAGACATATCCACAACTGAGGGTCATTTCTGCTTTGCCCAGTCATTCATTCCTTCTGGGGCTATTGTTAATTGCCACCCCCTCTTCCCCAGTAGCATATTGGACACCTTCCAACTTGGGGGATTCATCTTCTGACTTCATATATTTTTGCCTCTTTGTACTGTCCATGGTGTTATCTATGCAAGAATAATCAGGGGAATTGCCATTTCCTGTGGATCATGTTTTGTCAGAACTCTTCACTATGTACTTTTTAAAGCACTCCAAGTGGAGAAGATCCCCTGGAGAAGGGCATGGCCACACACTCCAGTGTTCTTGCATGGAGAATCCCATGGACAGAGGAGTCTGGCGGGCTACAGTCCATAGTGTTGCATACAGTTGGACATAATTGAAATGACTTAGCACACACTGCTTTATATCCTTCTGACAACTTTTTCTGGTAGAACTATTTCTCCCCATTTTACAGACAAGGTAACTAAAGCCCAGAGATCATGGTTCCCTTCCCCAAAATAGCAAAGTCAATAAGTTGATTTATGGAAATCCCTCACTTAAATTTCTTAACATTTAGTTGAGTAATCATGCTCCCAAATGATTTTCACAAGAAGAATGAAACAAACAAAACAGTAAACCCAGACTACTCTCACATACATGTTCTGTATCTGCCATGTGATAGCCACTAAACAATGGTTCAATTTGTCTCATTAGAATAGCACTGAGTTTTAATGTAAAAGTTTGACAAAATCCCTTTAAATTCAGTTTTTCTTTAGGTTCCTACTCACTTTGGTCTAATTAAACATCCTATCTTGTGTTAGAAATGAGTTCTTCACAGTCAAGAATGTGCACAGTCAGCAGTAGTCTTCAATAAGATTTAGCAGTTATTAAGTAACTTAAGAAATGAGAATGAATAGTTTGCTTTTCAGTGATAAATAATGCTGGACATATTTGTCCAGTTCTGTGTCCCACCCCTGGTACCTAATATATTATTATCCTTAACACAGTTCACCCAAACTATACTGACAGTGTATGTTATATGCCCTACAGGAGTCTTTTTTTCACTAGTAGAAATTAAACAAATAAATACATATGTGTGTATATATACACACATATGTCTATGTATACATAAATCAAGGATGATAAACCAAGAATGACAGCATTTTTGTCAATAAGGATATTAGCTATATATGTATATTTAAGAAAAAAAAAACTATTATCGGCATCAGTTTCATAGGAAGAAAGAACATTTTAGTCCCTGTTCCAGTGATGAAAATGAGAATAAAAATCATAATCTCAGCGTAAAAGATATTACTTTAAGTTATGGATGGAAGTGACATGGATTGGTATATGTTCCTACACAGGCTCTTCACAACCAGTGGTTTAGGCAGTTATTAGGTTTGTCTTTTCAAGAGCTTCCTAATGACATTCCTTGCTTTTGTACTTACTTATAAAAAGACATCCTTCAAATTTTTCAACAGTTTTTTGATTAATGCAATATTTAACATTTCTTTTTGACTTTAAGATTTTGTAGCATCATTGCTATGATGCATCATTTCCTCTCTAAGTGGCAAGCAATCTGTAGTGCTTTTTAAATTTCTGTAAAAGTGCATTCCTAGTGTTTTTCTCTCAGTCTTCTACTTCCTTTTTGGACTGAAAGCATACTTATTATGCTATTGGTGTCTAATATTATCTTTAAAAAAGGATAATGAAGTTCTCATTTGCAATTTCAAAATAATAACTATAGTTCTTTTGTGTCTATTTCTTTTTCTTACTACTACTGCCGGAGTAAAGAATCTGCCTGCCTACTCAGGAAATGCAGAGACACAGGTTAGATCCCGGGGTCCGGAAAATGCCCTGGAGTAGTGGCAACCCACTCCAGTATTCTTAAGTGGAAAATTCCATGGACCGAGGAGCCTGGCGGGCTGCAACCCATGGGACTGCAAAGAGCTGGACACGGCTGAGCGACTGCACACTCGCTGCAGTGAGGGCTGTTAGAAAAGGAAGTCTGCGATTAGAATATTTAGGGACTGCATCCCCTGCTCAGTCACTCAGGCATGTACCACTCTTTGAGACCCCGCGTCCAACCCTGGCCTGTAGCCTGCCAGGCTCTTCTGCCCCTGGGATTTTTCCTGGCAATAATGCTGGAACGGGTTGCCATTTCCTTCTTCAGGACTACATGGTATATCTTTCATTTTTTCAAGTATGTTTTCATATTGTTTGTGTCTTGTTTTCTGACACAACTCCCAAGAAGACTGTCCCCACTCAGATGCCAGGCACAAAAGAGTGCCTGGGCTACCCACACTTCTGCCTGCCCGACTGCAAATTCAAGGGGTGACTCTGATCCCCTTCCCCATTTCAGGTTCAATAATTCTGTAGAGTAACCCATGGAACTCTGAACTCGTGAAAATGCTCTATTTTTATTTAGCATTATAGCTTTACATGCAACTCAAGACAAGCCAGATTGAAGTAAGAAGATGGGTGGGGTTCTGCACAGCCTCAGTATCCTCTCTGGGTGTCACCTCCCAGCACATTAATGTGTTCAACTAATCCAGAAATTTTCAAAATCCTGAAATTCAAGAGTTTTTATAACCAACTTTCCAGTCCCCTCTCCCCTCCCAGGAGGCTAGATAAAAAGGCCTAAAATTCCCGCCCTCTAATCCTGTGTTTGGTCTTTCTGTAACCAGCCCGCTCCATCAAGAGACCCGACTCTGAGTCACTTCTATTAGGATGAACTCAAAATTTGTTATTAGTGAGAAAAGACACTCACACTACTTAGGATATTCTGAGAATTTTAGGAGTTCAGTGACAGGAACCAGGGATCAAGACCAAATATATATATATATATATATTTAGCTTTACCAGAGTTTGATTTCTGAAGTGAGTGGAATATTATGATCAGATTTTCCACTCCCGAAGCATTAGTAAGCATTCACAGTATGTTTACTGTCTCATCTGGTAATCATCTGGTAATTTTGTTATGTTCTACTACACAATTTCACTTTTGGCTGCAGCATAATGGCTACAAAACTACTTGGAGAAATTAAAAAGTACTCTCTGCTATAGAGTATTATTATTACTTCAATAATCTTGAAGAACACTGCTCTCCTGAGTCACTGAGGAAGCATGTTTGTGTCCCTTGCCTTTGACCCGTAAGAAGGTAAACTCAAAGCCACCTGCTTTTTGTTGTTGTTGTTACATGATTTACATTCCTTGGGTTGATGTTTATATATAGTTCCTAATATTTGAAATATATTCTTAATTTCCAGAAGTCCAAATATCCATCCTAAGAATCAGGTTCATTTATAAAACTCAATATGAGAGCCAGATATGGAAAGTATGAACCATAATGATTACTGTACATAATTTTTATAGAAAAGGGTTCTTTTCAATAGCCTGGACTTGAGATCTATACATTGAAAGCATATCTTTTTTTTTTTTTTTTGGTGGTAGTTACGGATTTTTATATGTTACAGTTTTCATATGCAGATGTGATTTAGTTTATTTTCTAAGAAATCTTCTTTCTTAGCATATCTATAAGCCAGAGTACTTGGGAATTTTTTGTTGTTCAGTCACTCAGTCATATCTAACTCTTTGCAGTCCTATGGACTGCAACATGCCAAGCTTCCCTGTCCTTCGCAATCTCCCAGGGCTTGCTCAAACTCATGTCCATTGAGTTGGTGGGAATTTATTGACTCTTTATTGGTAGAACTACATATGTGTGACTATGCTTATATTCGCATTCTTAGAAGGAGTGTCGGAGTAATGGTGGGCATCCAGAAAGTTGACTAGTCAATATCTTCCTTGCATAGTTGAAACCAACCTCAAAAATAAAAGAAACCATGTAGCACTTGATCTCTGAAATGATTCTCCAGTCAAGGAACCAGCTCCTTAGAGGGATGTCTGATTCTGGGACTGGGGCAGAAAGTATACAGAACAAGTCTGGAAAATCTTACAGTGCTGGAAAGTAAAGAATGTCTCAAAAACTAAAACAATGGTGATTTGTCAAAGAGAGATGAGGGTGACCAAGAGGGAAGAGCTCAGATGGCCAAAGTGGAAACAATTTGTGCAACAGACTAAATTATGTAACATTGGAATACAACTTAATAATATAAGATGAATATCCATGAATCCATACTAATACAAGTGAGTGAATAAACAAGTAAATAAATAGAGGGGGAGAGACTGATTTCCTTTAGTAACCTGCTATCAAAGAATACAATATGGAAGGGGGGAAAAAACCCAAGTAAGTTTACAGTGGAGAAATTTGGGAAGCACTACCTCACTCATAGGATCGATGCTAATATCTTCACCAGTCAGACATGTTAAGAGCATATACACTTGACCTGATGTGATTGAAATGACACTTCACTTCTGTGGCCATCTTTCCAAAAGACTACATTCCCAGTCTAATCATGAGACAGGGCAAGAGACAAGCCCTAATTTAGGGACATTCTACACATCATCTGACCAGAAATCAAAATTATCAACATCTTTAAAAACAAGCAAAATGCAGGAACATGTCACAGTCCAGAGAAAGTTGCAGAGATGTGGAAACTAATGTAAAGTGTCATCCTGGGTGTGCTCCTAGAACAGAAAAAAGACATTTAGGAAAAGCTAATAAACTGGTGTTTATTTAACCTGAATATTCATTGGAAGCACTGTTGCTGAAGCTCCAATATCTTGGCCACATAAACCAACTCGATGGACATGGGTTTGGGTGGACTCCGGGAGTTGGGGATGGACAGGGAGGCCTGGTGTGCTGTGGTTCATGGGGTCGCAAAGAGTCGGACACGACTGAGCGACTGAACTGAACTGAATGCAGGGACTCACTGGAAAAAGCCCTGATGCTGAGAAAGACCGAAGGCAAAGGAGAGAGGGAGGCAGAGGTGAGATGGTTATAGCATCGCCAACTAAAGGACATGAATCTGAGCAAAATCCAGAGACAGTGACGGACAGAGGAGCCTGGCATGCTGCAGTCCATGGGGTTGCCAAGAGTCAGACATGACTTAATGACTGAACAGCAACAACAAATTAGTTATGACAAGTGTACTACGTAATGGAAGGTGTTAAAAATTGGGGAAACTGAGTTCTGGGTATGTAGGAAACCAGTTGCAAAGTAATCTTTTCAAATTTGATGTAGTAAACTAGAAATCATTTTTAATTGTAAAATAAAAAAAATTAAGAGAAAAAAAATGAAACAAAAAAACCTCACATTTATAGAGTTGCCTGGGATTTTATATAGAAGAACATTTTCTGGAAGTAATCAAATCCAGAAACTGAAAAGCTTATGGTGTTTGCTTGCTTTCAACAGAAAGGAGTTCTGATTTGAAAGACACTGTTTTGTGAGTGAATTGACAATCAGTGAAGAATATTGAGATATCAATAGGGGATATCAATAAAGATTATTTTTCACTTTTAGCAATTTTCCTGGGCTATTTAAAACATCATGACAGTTTAAATTTTGTTTTTTAGATATCAGCAGTTTGTTACTAATAAAATGCACAACTGGCCCACACTGGGGCTTTAATAATCCACTAAATCATCTTAAAGTAGTTTTATGAGGGTTATGTGCTATGAGTGAAGAAAATACTTTCCTAATATTCACTGAAAGGTGAAAGATATAATTCCTTTAGTTTTTTTCAACAAACATTAATTGAATGCCTACCAGTTGTTAGGCTATGGAGATACAAACTCAGTCCCTAATTTCAAAGAAGTTATGGTCTAGTAGAGGGCAATGAGCATATAATCAATAACAGTAATTAAGTAAACTCTGCCTGGGTCCATTGAGAGCCTTGAAGAAGGAATCATCAATTGCAGAGGACAGGGACAGTTTAAAAAGTCTTTGCAGAACAGGTTATTCCAGACCTTAAATATCTCTCATCATGCTGAAAATGTTGGGAAACCAAACGCATAGTCTGAAGCCTGAAGTTATATTCAGGCAACTGCTAGTATTTGAGAACTTCTCAGCCATGGTGAGAGTAGAAATTCTATAAGAGAAAAGCCTAGAAATACAGGCATACTCCAGGCTATAGGGAGCTTTATAAACTTGGCTAGAGTTTTAAATACCAGAGTAAAATAATCAAGTTATTCTAGCAGCTGTTAATCAAGGACAATGAAGGTGGCTTGCCTATCAGAAAGTGTTGGGGCCTTATTTTAACTTCCTACCACCTAAGCACTGCTAATTTCCTCCACTATGATGAAATAGTACACCTAAGTGTGGAATTACAACAGCCATTAAATGTGTTGGGGTAGAATGCTGAAGAAACCTTTGGAAGAGCATAAAATTGTAGACAGCTGAGATTAGGTGGTGAATGACTGTTTTAATAGTCCACATGAGAGATCCGAATTAAGGCTTCACGATAATGACAGAGAGGAAGACAAATTTGGGATAATTTGATGAGGCAAAATCATTTGGAACTTAATCATTGATAAGTAGTGAGAATAAAGGTATCCCAAATGACTTTTCATTATTGAAAGGAACAGAAGTTGGCTTGTGAGGAAAGATAATGAATTGAGTTTTAGCATATTGAGTTTGAGATACCAACGGGAAGCAGAGATGACAGACCCAAAATGTAATGAGTAACATGATCTAGAGCAGGAGTTGCAGTTTTTTACCATAAAGGGCTAATGGTAGCCCTTTTAGTCTTTGAAGGCTATATAAGGTCTCTGTCACAGGTACCCAGTTCTGTTGTTGAAACTGGGAAGCAGCCACGGTCACTGTGTAAACAAACTGAGAGGGAGGCAAAGAAACCTTACAAACACTACAGTTTAATTTCATATCATTTTCATGTCATGTAGTATTGTTTCTTTTTTCTAACTATTAAAAAGAAGAACAAAAAAATTCTGCTGTCGTGTACCATTCAAAAATAGACTGGGAGGGGGTCGGGGGTGGGGGGCGGGTGGGCAGATTTGTCCCCAAATCCTTTAATTTGCTGACTTTTGACCTAGAAAGAGGTCTGGCTTAGAGATGGGAACTTTTTGTTGTTGGTGGTATTAACCTGTACAAAGAAGTCTGAAGTGATGGTGGTGAACACCATGATGTCTGTGTATTGATAGAGGAAAGAGCATGGCTAGTATGTGGTTAGGGAACCAGAGTTTATGGACTAGGAGTCAGTAATGAGATTTGAGAGGTATCAATAAATGAGATCTGGAAAGTATCAATAAAATAAATCCTATATTTTTATGAATAATCCTATAATCATTATTCTTTACATATACTATGAATCTGAATACTATTAGCATATAAACTATACTGCTATTTCCAGTTTTCTGCTTAGTGTACCACCTACAGTAGAATTTGCATTTGAAAAATGTCTAAAGGAGGATGGATAGTTAGAAAAATATTTTAAATACCCTTATTTAGAACTGTTTGATTTAACTTAGGAAGCTGTGGGTTGTGTTCTATTTCTATTAATCTAGATAAGTAAAAAGGAAGCTAAATGAAAAGCTTAGAACTTTGAAATAACTTGTAGGTTAAGTAATGATAAAATAATTAGTAATCATAATATTGCAAATTAGTGGTTACATTTAATTTTTTCATACTCCAGTCATGATGGTCTCAAGTGTTTATGTTTCTCTTAATTCCTTGATGGTGAAAAATGATTAGCTAAAATATTTATTAATGAAGGCCCTCACCATTAGGTAGGTTTCAGTGACCCAAAGTTCCATATTTTCTCAATGTTCTCTTTCCAATTTGTAAGTAGTTAAAAAGTATGACATAGTAATAATAACCACATGCAGTTCTGTAAGAAGTAGAAGAAATTCAAATGTCAAAAAGTTAAAAATGTTATTAAATGGTATTTATAATTTAGTTCTGATAAAATGCTAGGAAATTAATGTGATTATGAATCCACAGTAATGATCTGTTTCTGCAATGTGTGGTATTAAAGTGGCATTATTCTTACTAAAGAGGCTACTACTAAACAGAACTAGTTATCTCATCAGTAAAACCAATTTTAAAGAAAGATAGTGCCTAATTATGTATGTTAGCAAAATAAATGACATTATGTTTTTCTGATGCTTGTCTGAGTTAGAGAAATATGATCTTATTGCCTTTAGGTTAATAAAATACCACTATACTAAAAGCTATTTTTCAAAGCACAAATCCTCATACTTAACTTAAAAATAGAAGTAAGTGTGTGTGTGTGTGTGTGTGTGTGTGTGTGTGTATGGTCATTATTTTGGAATAAAACTTTTAACAACAGGGTGTATTTCAGGTTTACCTGTGGAGACTTTTGATTCTGTAGCTTCAGAGTGGCAGGGCTTTGTAATTTTTTAAAGCTCTCCAGGGGTTTTCTGACTTGCATGTCAAAGGTAAGAGACATAGTTGTGTTGTGTGCAAGTATATATACAAGTCTGTATTGTTTACTTCCTTCCCTGCATCTGGCTTAGGACAGCTAAACTGAGAACAGTGCCCTTCTCTTCTCTTTATTTTTCCTTAACAATATGGAGAGAAACTGGAGCCCGATGAACATTTACTTACCAACACTGTCCAAAATCAGATTATTAGAGTTGAAGTGAAATGTGGAATTATTTGCAATGCTGATCAGAAAGTGAACAAATTTACCCACAAGCAGAGATAGATAACAGCAGCTGGCAGCTAATCCTTTATCTCTCTGAATCTGGGTGGAGTAGAAGACTTTTATGATGCTGGCATCAATGCACTGTGCTGGTGCCAATATCTGGATCCTTTTGTCAATGCCAACATTATACAAATCTTCTCATCCACTCTACTTCATCTGCAGTACTTCCCCCGGGTGCTACATCTAAGAGTTGTCACTGAAGCCCTGATTCCCATGCAGTTGCCTCTCAGAGTTCCTTCAGGTTGTTAATAGCTGCTATGAAAGTACCTGCCATGTGACAACTACTCTCTGGAGCACTTAATGACTTCTTATTCAGTAATTGTCACAGTATTACAAGACAGCTAGCATCATCATCTAAGGAAAGGCAAAATTCAGGGGAGATGAGTGAGACTCTCCCTTTTAATAAGGGCATGGCAAGGTAGAGTAGCTAAGCCTCTTTGTTTCCCCAGGACTTAGAGAGTTACTATGACATGAGCCTTTCAGTTTTAAAACTGGAAATGTCCCAGGAAAGCCATGATATGTTGGTTTCTCTATGGTAAGCCCAAGTGCAAAAGAGCATTTGGAGTAAGAGAACAGTTGCTCAAGATATAATCTGTACCAAAAAGCAGAAACCAGGGGGCAGAGCTGTAACTATGAGAAGCCAGAGTCCAGATCAGCCAAAGCATAAACATTCACGTGTTTCAGCTGGCCTGACCCACTTGTAGCTAGAGATGTTGGTTGACATGGTCTAATGTGGGTTAGAAGAGAAAGCGACTCATCTATGGTAGGATATTGAATGACCTGACCCTGGATGAAAGCAAAGCAGACCGTTCACTGTCCCCTCCTGTGTGTTCCCTGGTGCTGTGTGTAGCACCACTGCCAATAGTATCCTTGGGGAAAACCTCAGCTCTGAGTCTCTGCATGTGCCAGTGGCCTTGCTCTCCATAACAAAGCAATCCAGAATGTCATCTCTGGACCCCTAGGAGTAGCCTCCCCAGGACCTTCTTAGAACTACAAATTCCTGGACTCTATCTCAGACTAAATCAGAACCACTCTGAGGTAACACAGGAATCTGTTTAAACTCACTCTTCAGGTGACTATGATGTTCAAGAAAGTGTGAAAAGCTTGGCTTCAGCAAAAATACCCCAGCACAACTAGTAGGTTTGTGGTCCTCATTCTCATTATGCATCCAAATAATTTTTGTATGGGGGGAGCAGGATAGGAGGTATATTTTTGAATCAGGCAAAAATCAGCTTCCTAAGTTGCATTACTAAAATGATTCTGATTTAGTACATTAGGGAACCAGTAGATAGGCAAAAGAACACAGGATTTGAATTTCAGAAGCCAATATTTGCAGCCCAGCTTTGCCACTTAAGGACGGTGTGATTCCTCTCTGAATGAACAGGTTGAATCAGATGAGCAGAATGAATTTTTTCTGTTCTTACATTCTGATATGTTTCATATCCTGAACCCACTAACAAAGATCAAACATTACTGACACGGAAACATTCTGCTTCACTTAGTGTCTGGACATCACTCATGCTCAGCAATTCCAGTTCTACATCTTTTAGTGTGCTAAATTGGATACTTATGTTGATAACAGCATACAGACTAACACATAAAAGTATACATGAATTACTTTATTTTCAAACATTATTTAACACAAGTCTTGCAAATATATCACCTTAGTTGGGAAGGAAGTTAGCTATTTTATAACTTTAGGGCTATAATTTATTATTGGCAATAAAATGAGAAAACCTCACTGCCAGCATGTGGTCACAGTTTGAAGTGATTGAAATCATGCAAACATCACTTAATAAGCATTGATTTTTGAGCAGCATAGCTTCAGAAAGGATTGATTTTTAAAGGATATTTTAATTATGCTCTAACAGGTGTTCAGAATGAAATGCTAAATTTCAATTATCCATATGAAGCTTTAGTCAGCATTGATTATTCTGAATGTCTAGCTTTGCAAGAGAGCAAAAAGGAAAGTGGTTTTAAATAAACTCTTCTGGCACATATTTTATACTACTAGTAGTTACAGGGTCATCAAACCTTGAAAATAGTCTCAATGTATATAAGTGAAAGGTGGTGGACACTAAGCTGTTATAGAAATAGGCTGTATCTTTGTAGGTTATCTAAGACATTAAATTTCTGAGTTAAAGTTCTAAAGAAAAGGTTCAAGTGAACTTTACTTTAAAACAAAACTAGAGTTACAGATCTAGAAAACAAGCCTACGGTTACCAGAGGGTAGCGAGGTTAGGTATAAATGGGGAGATTGGGACTGACATCTGCATGCTACTGTATGTAAGGCAGACGAGTAGTGAGAACTTACTGACTTACAGCACAGGGAGCTCAATCCAATACTCTGCTATGGCTGGTATGGGAAAAGAATCTAAAAAAGAGTGGATGTATGTACAACTGATTCACTTTACTGTTTCGCGGAAAGAAACACAACACACAGAAGAACTGTACAAAAAAGATCTTCACGACCCAGATAATCACGATGGTGTGATCATTCACCTAGAGCCAGACATCCTGGAGTGTGAAGTCAAGTGGGCCTTAGGAAGCATCACTACAAACCAAGCTAGTGGAGGTGATGGAATTCCAGTTGAGCTATTTCAAATCCTAGAAGATGATGCTGTGAAAGTGCTGCACTCAATATGTCAGCAAATTTGGAAAACTCAGCAGTGGCCATAGAACAGGAAAAGGTCACTTTTCATTCCAACCCCAAAGAAAGGCAATGCCAAAGAATGCTCAAATTACTGCACAATTGCACTCATTGCATAGGCTAGTAAAGTAATGCTCAAAATTCTCCAAGCCAGGCTTCAATAGTACGTGAACCATGAACTTCCAGATGTTCAAGCTGGTTTTAGAAAAGGCAGAGGAACCAGAGATCAAATTGCCAACATCTGCTGGATCATCAAAAAAGCAAGAGAGTTCCAGAAAAACATCTATTTCTGCTTTATTGACTATGCCAAAGGCTTTGACTGTGTGAATCACAATAAACTGTGGAAAATTCTGAAAGAGCTACCGGACCACCTGACCTGCCTCTTGAGAAACCTGTATGCAGGTCAGGAAGCAACAGTTAGAACTAAATATGGCACACCAGACTGGTTCCAAATTAGGAAAGGAGTACATCAAGGCTGTATATTGTCACGCTGCTTATTTAACTTATATGCAGAGTACATTGTGAGAAATGCTGGGCTGGAGGAGCACAAGCTGCAATCAAGATTGCTGGGAGAAATATCAATAACCTGAGATATGCAAATGACACCACTCTTATGGAAGAATAACTAAAGAGCCTCTTGATGAAAGCGAATGAAGAGAGTGAAAAAGTTGACTTAAAGCTCAAAATTCAGAAAACAAAGATCATGTCATCCAGTCCCATCACTTCGTGACAAATAGATGGGGAAACAGTGGAAAAAGTGACAGACTATTTTTTGGGCTCCAAAATCACTGCGGATGGTGACTGCAGCCATGAAATTAAAAGATGCTTACTCCTTGGAAGGAAAGTTATGACCAACCTAGACAGCATATTAAAAAGCAGAGACATTACCTTGCCAACAAAGGTCCGTCTAGTCAAGGCTATGGTTTTTCCAGTAGTCATGTGAGAGTTGGACTATAAAGCAAGCTGAGAACCAAAGAATTGATGCTTTTGCACTGTGGTGTTGGAGAAGACTCTTCAGAGTCCCTTGGACTGCAAGGAGATCCAACCAGTTCATCCTAAAGGAAATCAGTCCTGAATATTCATTGGAAGGACTGATGTTGAAGCTGAAACTCCAATACTTTGACCACCTAATGCAAAGAACTGATTCATTTGAAAAGACTCTGATGCTGGGAAAGTTTGAAGGTGGGAGAAGGGGACGACAGAGGATGAGATGGTTGGATGGCATCACCGACTCAATGGACATGAGTTTGAGTAAATTCCAGGGGTTGGTAATGGACAGGGATGCCTGGCGTGCTGCAGTCTATGGGGTCACAAAGAGTCGGACACGACTTAGCAACTGAACTTAACACAATACAATATTGTAAATCACCTATGTGCCAATAATATTTTTTCAGATTTAAAAACTAAAAATCCATTTAGACTTTCTCTTCAGACCAGTTTTCTCATGATTGATTCTCAGATATTCGTTTGAATTTATGAAATTATCATGAAATGTTGGGAATTGATCTTTAAAAATATCTTCTCTAAACCAATAAAAATTTCCCTACTTAATTCAAGTCCTTGATCAGAACAGGAAGGCCAACTAACTAGTTTTCCTCTCAGTGCAAAAGGCCTTTCAGGAGCCTCAGTAAATATTAGCAAGTCCAACGTAAAACCTTGCTTCTTCCTGATCTTGCATTTGATTTGAACATTTCAAAACCCCAGAGTATCAGATACTTAAGTTAAACTGAGCTCACCAGAAAACCAAGCTTTTAGATGTTACTGTGATGTTTTTATGACAGTTACTTACTGCCTAAATCACATGCAGAAACTATAGTAATGCTGGCTTTAGAAGATCAGAATTTTGATCTACTATTCCCTTTTATTTGTGGTAGAATAGCTTTATACTGCTGTGGCAACAAATAAAGCTGAGGTCACTAGCAGAAACTGGAGCAAATAATGGAATTTTCAAGCAAGATTCTTTTGAATCTGGTGTTAAACTGACTGAGGGGAAAAATGTTACATTTACTGAATATATAGAGTTCTGTGAAGAGTGCCCCAAAGACACATTAAAAAGCACAGGTTGGAAAAACTGGTAAAGCTGTGAAACTATTGAACTGAAACACAGTCAGTAGAAGCATAGTATATAAAGTTTCATTTTTCTGTGTTTTGAGGTTATTTTCTTTGATGGACATACATTATCACATGGTAGGTACTTTGATCCAGAAAGACCCAAATATCTTAATAATGACGCAAAATCTAGTGATTTTTAGCCTGTTAGTAGAAAATGTAGAGAGGATTACTTATATATGAATGTTTGTGATCCACTTAATAATGTATATCTCACTGAATGAGGTTAGTTTAAACTAAGCATAAACTATGAAATAAAATTTTAGTCTAGAATAAAATAAGTATTTTAGATGAGAAACTTGAACCATCCACAAGGGTTTAAAAAAACAAAAAATGGAACTAAATGTATTGGTTTCTTCAGGGCTTTGTGTAGGTGTCCTGTATCCTGGGCTTCCCAGATGGTGTTCATGGTAAGGAGCCTGCCTGCCAAAGCAGGGGACATAAGAAGTGGGGTTTGGTCCCTGGGTAGGGAAAATGCCTGGAGAAGGACATGGCAGCCAACTCCAGCACTCTTGCCTGGAGAACCCCAGGGACAGAGGAGCCTGAAAGGCTACCATCCATAGGGTCACAAAGAGTTGGACACGACTGAAGTGACTTAGTACAGTTGTATCCTGTATGATTTCACTCAGGGTGTAGATTCCCAGGAAGTCTAACTGACCTAGCTTGACTCAGACAAGAGAGGGTCAGGGCATCTTGAGTGGCATTTCACAAATTTATATACACAAGTTAGATAGTTCTACAAAGCAAAATTGAGATGCACACCCTGGGGTACTATTCAGCCATAAAGAGAATAAAGTCTTGCCATTTGCAGGAACAAGGATGGACTTGGAAAGTATTATGTGAAGTGAAATAAGTTAGACAAAGACAAATACTGTATGATATCACTTACACGTGAAATCTGAAAAATACAACAAACTTGTAAATATAATAAGAAAGAGGCAGACTGGCGGATCTAGAAGCTAGTGATTACCAGTGGGAAGAGGAAGGGGAAAAGGGCCATATGAGGATAGGGGATTAAGAGGTACAAACTATTATAAATAAAATAAGCTACAAGGATACATTGTCCATATGGGTAATATAGCTAATATTTTATAATGTGTATTGATGGAGTATAAACTTTAAAAACAGTGACTCACTCTACCATATTCCTGTTACTTACAATAACATTGTACATCAACTATCAACATTCAGAAGGCTAAGATCATGGTATCCAGTCCAGTCACTGCATGGCAAATAGATGGGGAAACAATAGAAACAGTGACAGACTTTATTTTTTTTTTTTTTGGGCTCCAAGGTCACTGTGGATGGTGACAGCAGCCATGAAAATAAAAGATGGAGCATATTATATAGAGTGAAGTAAGTCAGAAAGAAAAACACCAATACAGTATATTAATGCATATATATGGAATTTAGAAAGATGGTAATGATGACCCTATATGTGGGACAGCAAGAGAGACACAGATGTAAAGAACAGACTTTTGGACTCTGTGGGAGAAAGTGAGGGTGGGATGATGTGAAAGAATAGAATTTAAACATATATATTACCGTATGTGAAACAGATAACCAGTCCAGGTTCAATGCATGAGACAGGGCACTCAGGGCTGGAACAACCCTGAGGGATGGGATGAGGAAGGAGGTGGGAGGAGGGTTCAGGATGGGGGACACTTGTACACCCATGGCTGATTCATGTCAATGTATGGCAGGGAGCACTGCAATATTGTAAAGTGGTTAGCCTCCAATTAAAATAAATTAATTAATTTTTTAAAAAAGACACTTGTTCCTTGGAAGGAAAGCTATGATCAACCTAGACAGTATATTGAAAAGCAGAGACATTACTTTGCCAGCAAAGGTCCATCTAGTCAAAGTTATGGTTTTTCCAGTAGTTGTGTATGGATGTGAGAGTTGGACTATAATGAAGGCTGAGCACTGAAGAATTGATGCTTTTGAAGTGTGATGCTGGAGACAACTCTTGAGAGTTCCTTGAACTGCAAGGAGATCCAACCACTCCATCCTAAAGGAAATCAGTCCTGGATATTCATTGGAAGGACTGATGCTGGGGCTTAAACTCCAGTGCTTTGGCCACCTGATGTGAAGAACTGACTCACTGGAGGGGACCCTGATGCTGGGAAAGATTGAAGGCAGGAGGAGAAGGGGATGACGGGGGATGGGATGGTTGGATGGCATCGCTAGCTCGATGGACGTGAGTTTGGGTGGGCTCTGGGAGTTGGTGATGGACGGGCAAGCCTGGTGTGCTGCAGGCCATGGGGTCGCAGGGGGTCGGAGATGACTGAGTGACTGAACTCACTGACATCAACTATACTGCAATAAAAGTAAGTTCTTAAAATTAAAAAATAAATATACTGTAGTTATATTCTTACATTATTTTGGGTTGATAGGTATGCATCATCAAAAATATTAGACCTCTTCTTCAAGCATTGAGAGTATTTTAAAAGTTTTATAGTAATTTGACAGTTATTTTATGGCTATTAAATCTAATAATAAACAAATTTAACTCATTAAAAAAAAATTTATATACACAAGTTAGATAGTTCTACAAAGCAAAATTGAGATGCTTTTCCAAGCAGAAGGAGTGAAAGTCAGGGAAGCAAAAACAATAAATATTCAGCACAGAAAGCAAAATGAGAATTAATTTTCATTAGTCCTACTAATTTAGGAAGCCTTTTACTGTGTGGATCACAATAAACTGTGGAAAATTCTGAAAGAGATGGGAGTACCAGACCACCTGACCTGCCTCTTGAGAAACCTATATGCTGGTCAGGAAGCAACAGTTAGAACTGGACATGGAACAACAGACTGGTTCCAAATTGGGAAAGGAGTAGGTCAAGGATCTATATCGTCACCGTGCTTATTTAACTTATATGCAGAGTATATCATGAGAAATGCTGAGCTGGAGGAAGCACAAGCTGGAATCAAGATTGCTGGGAGAAATATCAAGAACCTCAGATATGCAGATGCCACCACCCTTCTGGCAGAAGGCAAAGAAGAACTAAAGAGCCTCTTGACGAAAGTGAAAGAGGATAGTGAAAAAGTTGGCTTAAAGCTTAACATTCAGAAAACTAAGATCATGGCATCTGGTCCCATCACTTCATGCCAAGTAGATGGGGAAACAGTGGAAACGGGAAACAGTGGCTGACTTTCTTTTTCTGGGCTCCAAAATCACTGCAGATGGTGATTGCAACCATGAAATTAAAAGATGCTTACTCCTTAGCAGGAAAGTTATGACCAACCTAGACAGCATATTAAAAAGCAGAGACATCACTTTGCCATCAAAGATCCATCTAGTCAAGGGTATGGTTTTTCCAGTGGTCATGTATGGATATGAGAGTTGGACTGTGAGAAAGCTGAGCACCGAAGAATTGATGCCTTTGAACTGTGGTGTTGGAGAAGACTCTTGAGAGTCCCTTGGACTGCAAGGAGATCCAACCAGTCTATCCTGAAGGAGATCAGTCCTGGGTGTTCATTGGAAGGACTGATGTTGAAGCTGAAACTCCAATACTTTGGTCACCTAATGCAAAGAGCTGACCCATTGGAAAAGACCCTGATGCTGGGAGGGATTGGGGGCAGGAGGAGAAGGGGACGACAGAAGATGAGATGGTTGGATGGAGTCACCGACTTGATGGACATGGGTTTGTGTGGACTCCGGGAGTTGGTGATGGACAGGGAGGCCAGGCGTGCTGCGGTTCGTGGGGTCGCAAAGAGTCAGACACGACTGAGTGACTGAACTGAATTTAGGGTAGTTTTTGTAACCAGTCTGACACTTTTCCACTTCAGTTAACAGATCATCAACTATCCCTGAAACCCACACACATTCTTTATTTGAGAGCAAAAATTCAAAAATGGTTATACCTGTTCCTCTCCCTATTACCTACTGCAAAATTTCTCACATTCCACTCTTCTGGCAGGTGCCCATTTGGCATTTTAGCATCTGGGGCAGGATGATTCTTTGTTGTTGGGTACTGTCTTGTGTATTGTGGGATGTTGAACAGCATCTCTGCCCTCTACCCACCGGATACCATCCCTCTCAGTTATTACACCCCAAAATCTCTAAATATTGCTAAGTGTCCTCTAGAGGACACCGTCATCCCATTGGTACCCACAGAACTCTTTGATCATATTTGAGGAAAATCTCTTTTTTTTTTTATCCTAATGAAAATAAATAGTATGCCTGCTAATACATTTTAGGTATTTGAAATAAATTTCATGTCGGGGAAGATTGCCCTATACACTAATATTAGCATTTCTTTTTGTCATAGTTAGTCTGTAATCACACATTCACTAAAGGTTCTGAGTCTAATCATAAAACACCTTTTGTTCTAATCCTACAATATTTCTTTCCTGCCTTTGTAGCCCCTGTTGCCCCACAATCATCGTTTCAGTCCAAAAAATAATCTGATTTTTGAAGTTTCGATTTCCATTTACTGTTCCATATGATAGCAAAATTTCCAAAGTTCATTCACAGTAAAATTTCTTCCCAGCTTTCCCTCTCCTTGGTGCTATAGGAAACTTGCTGTGTGAACTGGGTGCCTAGCCTGCTTCCTCTCCGTTTTTCCGCTGAACACTTCCACTTGTCCTCTGTGGGACAGACTGCCTCTAGTCCCAGTGGTTTAGCATCACAGGTGAGGAAGGGAGGACAGGTGAGGCATAGGGATCGTCTTACGTGATAGATTCAGATGGGGTAGCCGATTGTTTCTCCTTAGGAAGGTAGATAAAATGAATCTGTGTTGGGGAGATATCTCAAAGCTGAAAGGTCCCACTGAGAAATATTTGACTGTGTTCCATGTGAAAACAAGTGATGCACACTCTTCCAGCTGGATGACCACGCATGATTCCTCCTTATGCCCCCTGGAAATGCCTTTGTACACCTCTTCTGCTAATACCATTTTCCCCCTCCAAAAAGTCATCTTGGGCTTCCAGGCTGTACCCTTCCCTGGTCGTTGAGAACTTATGCAGCCTTGCTGTCATCTTTAGAGTAGAATTATAGCCAGTTCTCTGTGCATCTTGGTCTTTTTCTCTCTGCTTTGTCAACAGACTCTGGGGCATACATATTTAGCTCCTGAGAATCCTTTCTCATTAGGTTTAAATGAGAGAGAAACAATGACACAGCCTTTCAGTAACTTGAACACACGTGGTGGCATATCTCACCGTTTGCACTGTTGTATATTCCTCAGGTTCGTATTGCTTGTACCAACTGCCAGGCCAGGAGTGCAGAGAACTTCCTTAGGGCTGTCTGCAATTTAATGACAGATCTGTCTGCTCTGGAGCTAGTTAGCCTGTCCTCAGCATATATGTTCTCTGTGGCAGGAGGAATTCAGATTCTATTGGCCTAAAGCTACCTCATTCTTTTCGTTCGTGTCTATAGTAAGGCTGGAAAACACTCGGATTTCAAAATACCTCCAAGCTTTCCAGTGTGACTTCTGAAGCCTTATAATTAAGGAACTCCCTGTTGTCTTTTCACTGAAGACTCCTTTCACTTCCTGGCATTAACTAAAATGCATGTCTCCCCTGAGCACACCCTCAAGTCCTCTTTTGAAGGAAAACTATTTTCTCGTGTCTGTTGTCATTCTATTTTAGGGATTAAAGGTAGTGTCACATTGATCAATCTTCCACATGCTTGTTGAATAACAAAATTAAGCAGGACAAAAAAAGCAAAGTGAAAACCTCCTCTGTTCTTATGCAGCTCATGGCATTCAGCTGTTTTCCCTGAGAATCAACTACAGGCACAGTGGAGATTATGTACAGACTATAAGAATCGTATTGACTTTCTTACAGAATTTTTTTTCATTACAACAGGAAAAATTCTGTGTACTTGGCCTTCAAATTCTGTTTCTTAGGTTAAACATCATAAAAAAGGGATTTTGATATTAGCTTATATCTGCTTCTTAACAGGTATGCTAAGGAATATTTGCATTATTACTAGTTAGATTAAACCAAACAGAAACCAGAAACTTACATCTAAATGTAGATTTTTTGAGATAATCATATCTGCACCTGATAGTAAGTTAAAGAATTAAATTTAAAAATTGAAGAGGAGGAAGACCATTATGAGGGAAAGAGAGGCAGGAGGAGAAAAATGTTAAGTGTATGAGAAGGTGTTCAGCCAGGTGAAGTCAAAGCAAGAAATGAGAAAGGTAGTTAATAAAACATGAGCAAATTCAACTTGGTTAAGCATAGGAGTCAGACAGATCTTATTTTGACTCCCTGCAATACTTCTAAGAAGTTGTATTTGGAGTTACTAGCATTGCCTTCTAAACAACAGTAAGTTGGTTTTTTTTTTTCCTTCCCAAAAAACATTACCAAGTAATTTAAGTGATGTTGATTTTAAGGAGGATCTGGTGGAGACTAAGATCAAATAGTATGTATATCCTTTAAAGTAGGAGCAGTAAAATGCAACTTGAATTGTGCATTAATAGCACAGAGTCTTTTAAGCAACACATTTAGACTAGTAGATTCATCCAATGCTTATAGTAAAATATAAGCAAATATTTTATTTTGCTGTATGAAAGTGTTCCAGTGAGAAAGAATGGTATCATTTGTTTATTTTTTAAAGTTATCTGAATAGCCCTTATGTTAAAGTTTTACTAAATGCATTTAGAGTAATTGATAAGAGGTAATGGATTTTTGCTTTCATGATAAAGGTGAATTTATATACTCTTTCTTCTTCATGGGAAATGTCACTTAATCAAAATGTTGCCATTGTGTGTTTTTGATGACATTTATTTGTCTGAATATATACCATATTCCAAAAAGGAAATATAAATGAACTTATTTTAATAAAGGGTACAGCAGAGAACCTTTCCATATTACTTTCACATTCTAAGTGTCTTTTATTATATACAAGTTGACATGAAATATCAATCTTTTATTAGGTCAATGCCATATATGACAGATTGATTTATGTTGTTCTTAAGTTTCTGATTAAACATGTAGAATAATAAGTGATAATATAAATAATATAAATGTTATCATTTACTTTGATAACAGTATTTAGATTTTTCACACTAAAATCAGAGTAACTTAAAATATGTTCATAGGCAGGGTGAGAAAAGTGTAAAATTTTTCTTTAGTTTAAAATTTTTTAGGCCTAAAATGTGAACATAATGTGACTAGAGTTTATTTTATTCTCGTAAGGCAAAAATCTATTTATCAAGCCATAAGGAAATTACAAGCCCGGCTTTCAGTTCTTTGTTTAAAATGCACTGTAGTGCAGTATGATTTGCATGTTAATGATGTGAATCCAACTGTATAATAAATGAGAAGGGGAAGATGTAAACTAGTTTCATGTAGCAGACTTGTTTGTTTTTCATAATTTATTCCTTAAATGTTTAACCTGAGAAGACATCTATGAGGTCTGTTTATGTGAAAGCTGATAATTTCTGGTCACCAAACACAGTGGCATTGAAGCCAGAAGTTTCATTCTCAGTTTTCTCACTCAGAAAGCAACTGGACACCAAAGGCATTTGAACATCTTTGGAAGACAGATCTAATACAGTGAACAAGAGGCTCACAGAATTTATTCTGTGCAGTGTGATCACTGAAGTCAGAAAACATGAAACCACCACAGTGTTTCTTTCTCTCACCAATTTTCCCCGCCCTTGACCTAATTCAAGCATGCAGTTGAGATGCTTTGTATTTTGCGTTTTTCATTTGTTTCCTAGTATGCTGTTATGTCTATTCTCCTTAAGTAAAAAAGCAAAATACAGCCAGCTTTTCGATATTAATGTGTGATTTGTGGAAATGTGTTTTAGAAGCATGGAATCACTAGAAATTGAAAAGCATAATCTGTGTTTTTGAAAGCCATCCCATTTCCTTTATTTACAGTCTTGATTCATTTCACAAATTGAAAAGCAACCATCCAGCCATTTCATGTTTAGATTAATATATGTTTAAAACATTCTAAAACCATTATCAGCATGCAGTAGCCCTCTCATTGAATAAATATAGATAAGAGGTAAATGAAGAAATTCCTGCAAATCAGTGGTTCTCAAATGGAGGTGATTTTCCCCAAAAAGGTTATTTGGCAGTCTCTAAAGTTGTGTTTAATGGTCACCACTAAGAGTAGGGAGTAGTTCTACTGGCATCTAGCACATAAAGTCCAAGGATGTTGTTAAAATCCTAAAACGCACAGGACAAACCCCACTCCCTAACACACATGCACAAACCCACACACACCCCAAAGTGTAAGTAGTATCACTGTTGGGAATTCTTGTTCTCAGTAAAGTTGTGGAACCAAATCATATCTTAAATTTTAAATTCTAAATCACATACGACTGTGACAACCGTTAGAACTTTTGTTATCTACTGGTAAATAACATTGCTGCCACAGGGGATCTTCCCAACTCAGGGATGGAACCCAGGTCTCCTGGGTTGGCAGGAAGCTTCTTTACTGCTGAGCCACCAGAGAAGCCCCACAAATAACTATACTTTTTGTTTACTGTTTGATCTATTAGCTATACTATAAAAGACATGTTCTATGGTACTTAATACATATGTGATGACTGATAAAATTGCAGTTTGATAGATATCAAGTATATTTTTCACATTCATAGAATTCAGAGTTTCTATTTTATAGAAAATATATCCATAATACATAATTTTGGGGACATGAAAATCATATAGTCAAATAGAATTTTCTGTTTCTTTCAAATAACTTCATTGAACATTTGAGCCATTTGCACATCTTACATGGATATTCACACATGCACAAAAGGTTTATTAAGCACCTATTATCTAACAGGAAGTGGGTACTAGGTGTGCAATACTGCATTCTCATTCATAAGTCTATTTTGCCCATTTTTTAAAGAAGGGAACTAAAAGTTTTCCTGGTTTAGAGGTTTGCCCGAAGTTTCAAAGCTAGAAAGTGCAACAGCTGGTACTCATATGCAAACGTCCTTTCATGTGGTTCTTCCTAACTGGTGGTGTTAAAAAAAAGAACACTCCCAGAAGAATGAAATCTTGAATTCTCGGTCTAAATTAATGTCCTAAAATAATAAACATACACTGAATACAATTATGAGTCATCTAAAACTGATCATTTCATTCACTCTTCCTCCTTTTCTGATTGCAATCATTACAAATCACAGCTATCATTATGATTAGGGATTTAGCGAAATAAAGGAAGTGGGATATGGAAGGGAAAAAGTAGTTAAGACTGAGAAGAGTACATTCCAGAAAGAAACATTTGGATCATTGAAGTTGACAGGGAGCCTTTCTGGGACAGGAAGTAAATCCAGGATTATTAGAAGGGAGAGAACAAAGGCGGGGTGGCTTCAGTGACACTTGAGAAGTAGGCAGGATGAGGATTAGAGGCCTTTTAAAATCATGGTTAAGCATGTCAAATTTATAGTAAGATCAGTTGGGAGCTTTTAAAGAGCAACAACATTATATTTGCATTTTTCAGAAATCACTCAGATAAAAGGTGAAAGATTGCAGGTATTTTTGTGATGATTCAGGGAGATGACTTAACTATTGATAACTGCAACTACCTGGGTGGACCTCAAGAGCATTATGCTTAAAGAAAAAAAGTAGTCTCAAAAGTGTCATGCTTATGATTCTACTTACATAACATTCTTGAAAGGTTGAAACTGAAGATTCAGAATAGTTAAGAGATTGCTAGAAAATAGGGATGAGTGGAGAGTGTGTAGGTATGAATACAGATAGAACATTTCTGTGTCATTAAGGTGGTGTAGTCACAAACATGTCTACATGAGATACAATCACGTTGAACTATATGCAGGTGTGCATAATGCAAGTGAAAAACAGTGAGAATTAAAGTTTGAAGGTCTGTAGTCATCCAGCAGTTCTGTACCAATGCCCACTTCCTGGCTTTGACATTATACTGTAGTTATATAAGGATTCACCATTGGAGGGAAGATAAAGGAGGGAACTCTTTGTACTATTTTTTGCAACTTCCTGTGAGTCTATGCTTATTTCAAAATAAAAAAAAGAGTTCTAAAAGGCTATCATAATAGAATAGGCTTAGGTTAGAATGGAATGACAGTAAAGAACAAGAAAGGCAATGTCCTCTGGGCTCAATGACAATCACATTTGCAGGTCCCAATGTTAAGATTTTGTAATGAATCAAAGCAGTTGATGCTAGAGTGTTTTTATTGAACGAATACTAATTGGCCAACCTCTCTGTGTCCCAGGCTGTTGCAGGCACTGAGAATCACTGTTGGGCAAAACAGCAAGAGTCTGTCTTTAACGGGGCTTTTGGGCTATCAGGTATCTAAATCATGCCTGCAGAGAGCGTTATAAAATTTTGGCACTCTGCTATATAAAGACCAGGCTGTGCTTCTAAGAGATCAAGCTGCTGATTGAATTTTATTATGATATGTGGACTCCTAAATTATGTGGGCCATCTGAAATTTTGATTTTATAGTAGCTTGATCTTATTTATATCATATATTTCAATATTAATTTAAAATGTCCTTTTTCTCTCCACTTTGAAACTAAAATCCCTCCCATTTTACTTTTAAAGCTAATTATTGAATTTTGAGAGATAAAATGATTTGTTATACCCTGTACACTCCCAAATTTCGTGTTCTGAAGTACCGCAGAGCAGACAAATGATTTTAAAGAAATATTTTCTCCTTATTTACATTATTCTTACTTAAATATATATTTCCCATTGGAGTGCAAGTAACAATATCCTATATCTTTTCTAAAGCTGGTTTGGATAAACTAGGTAGTAGATTACTAGTGGGGTTTTAAATATCCTTCAGAGCTTGAGGTAAAAAAGATAAACTTTCTGACTGTACTTCAGGCTGGTCTAATTGCAGTCCTTGTTATATAAATTCAGGAAATAGTTCAACCTTCCAAATTAGGTGGCTGTTTATAACTTTCCTGAAACAGAGTCAGTGGCATCTTAGGATAACCTGCATTTGATTATAATAATGTTGCTGTTGTGTGTGCGCTTAGTCGCTAGTTGTGTCTGACTCTGCAACCCCATGGACTGACCCACCAGGCTCCTCTGTTCATGGGGATTCTCCAGGCAAGAATACAGGAGTGGGTTGCCATGCCTTCCTCCAGGGGATCGTCCCAACTCAGGGATTGAACCCAGGTCTCCCACATTGCAGGCAGGTTCTTTACCATCTGAGTCAACAGGGAAGCCCAAGAATACTGGAGTAGGTAGCCTATACTTTCTCCAGGGAATCTTCCTGACCCAGGAATCATACCAGGGTCTCCAAAATAGCAGGCAGATGATCTACCAGATGATCTACCAAAGAAGCCCATGGTATTGTTGCTGAATATCTACTGTATGTCTGTATTATTTTTAATAATTTGAACATATTATAATATGTAATATATTGTATGTCCTATATTCAAGTGAATATAGGAATCCACATCTTTTTTTTTTTTTTTTTTTTTTTAGGAATCCACATCTTTAAAGGTTTAATTTTTGCTTTTTGGAGAATTAACTTGACTAAATCCACACAGCTAGTAGATGATTATCTAATATTTGAAGTTAAAGTGAATGTTCTTTCTAGTACACCTCAGTGTCTTTAATTTTTTTAATATACTGTTTTATGAAGCCTTTGAGGTCTCTTCATAGGCCTCTGAAAATGAACATAATTCTTTTGGAGTAAAAAAAACTCAGTATAATCTAGTATCCATTTTATTTACTTGTTTCCCTAATAATTTAAAATATATGTGAGATGTGCATATGCATGTATTTGTGTGCATGTTTATGCATATGTGTGTGTATATGTATATCCATATATTTTAGTAGAGAAACCTCAAAATTATTATTCCAATTATTATTCTATGATCCATTTATAACTACCTGTGAAATGCATGACTCCATCTTATTAAAAGAAAAATCACGAGGAGAAAGCAAACTGGGGAGGTTTTTATTATTCTAGGTGGAAGGTGTTCAGTAGGCATGGTTGGCATTATAGTAAAAAGAAAATAAACTATTTGGTATGTATTTGAGTGAGGAGAAATTACTAAGTTCCCAACATGAGGACTAGTCAAGACATTTGCCTTAGAGATAAATGTCCTGAATTCTTTTCCTTAATATTTAACAGAAAATACCTTGGCCTAATCACTCAAACACTTAATTCTCTCAAGATAGATAATTTCTATGCAATATTATTCTTTATAGCATCAGACTTTACTTTCACCACCAGACACATCCACATTATCAGTTATTAGTGAAGTCGCTCAGTCGTGTCCAGCTCTTTGCAACCCCCTGGACTATAACCTACTAGGCTCCTCTGTTCATGGCATTCTCCAGGCAAGAGTACTGGAGTGGGTTGCCATTTCCTTCTCCAGGGGATCTTCCCGACCCAAGGATTGAACCCGGGTCTCCCACATTGTAGGTAGACGCTTTATCGTCTGAGCCCCCAGGGAAGCCCACACCCACAACTGAGTGTCATTTTCACTTTGGCCCAGCAGCCTGATTCTTCCTGGAGGTATTAGTAATTGCCCTCCACTCTTCCTCAGTAGCCTGTTTGGACACCTTCTGACCTGGGGGCTTAACTTCTGGGGTCGTATCTTTGCCTTTTCATACTGTTCATGTTCACGGGGTTCTTCTGGCAAGTACAGTGGAGGGGTTAGCTGTGCTGCAGCCCATGGGGTCGCAGAGACTCAGACACGACTTAGCAACTGAGCAACAATAAAGACAAATTCTACGCCTTCCTGTATTTTAGGGGAAAGTAATGGAATTATCAGTACCTATTTAAATATGTAAGTTTCTCAAGAGTCTAGGTCTGTATTTTCTGATATTCTTCTTATGGCTTAATATTATGGAAGTAAAAGTTTGAAACTCTTGTAAATTAAATCATACAAAATTTAATCTGTAATGGACAATTAAATTATTTAATCCAACTTTGTTAAAATCTCAATATAATGAGATACAGTTACATACATACATATATCTGAACATACTTTTCAAAATAAAGCATAGATACTTATTATATCATGCACTCATCATGAATTGCTGAGTATTTAATATATGTCAGATGGTATATTTGCATGGAAAACAGGGTAGAATATCAAATTTCCTTGCATTCAGTAAGAGCTATAGAGTTGAAGAGTTTAAATGTGGTTTTGGAAGGATGAATTAATTTATCAAGTCTGTAATCTATATGCTGATTATTAAGTGACTTAGAAGAATGTTTATGTTTTTACTTGAAATTAAGCATCATTTATATGACAATTATGCAGCTCTTTTTCTTTTTCATAATTTCAATTACCTGAAGAAAATGAAATGTTTAGTGGTCTTATCAGTGTTAGAGAGATGATGGGCTCAGTGAGGAGCCAAGATTTGACTGTCTACAGCTCATAATACAATAAGCCTGACTACCCTACTCTGTAGACTCGTTGAGGAGAGGGGCCATGTCATATTCAATCTTGTATTCCTATTCTAGCAACAGGTTGGATCTCCCATCTGTATCACTGTTAGGTTCTTTTGGTTAAAAAAAAAAAAATACTTGAGTTTGTTTAATTGTTGCTTCTAAGAAAGTGCTTAGGATACAATCTAATGACCTTTGTTTCCAGACTCTAGACATAAACAGCAAAACAAATAGCTGAGAACTTCAGCCACCCTGAAAAAAGGCCTTACATTTTATCAGTTTCTTAGGAACTTGTGCATATGTAACAGGGATAACCACATATATATTACTTCAAGCATCTGCAATAGATCAAAGTTACTAAAATTACATTCTTAAAAAAAAAAACCTGGAGCTTAAATTATGAGCTCTTCTTCCCTGTTCACTTTGAGTGTTTCATTTCCAGAAACAGAATAATTTTCTTTCTCTTGAATTTAACTTCATATTTATAAATAAATCATGTATAACCCATACATTTTGGAACCACTTTGTCTTCATAGGTAAACTACAATTCACAAGTTAATAATAAAACATATGTCACTGCAAATATTAGGCAGTAACTTCAGTAACTGGATAACAATGATGTCAAAACTAGGGATATAAAATACAATATTGAGGCTATAAGTAAGAAATTATTCTAAATCCTAACACCAATTCAGCATCATTACACTCTGAATGTTTTGCTGCTTGTTGAGAATTCAGTAAATTCGATTCAGTTGAATTTATTCCCCCAGTTTTTTTGTGTGCATAGTTTTGTAACCACCAAAATTTACTTAATATTCTCATAAATCAAAACTTCTGGAAATTTTATTGTAATGAGAAAATCAACATAACTCTGCTGATTATAACTCAGGATTTCTCAGAAATATGTTCATACTGTTTGAAGTTAATATGTCTATGTGGTCATTTCAATTTTAAGTAAATAATAGTATTTGAGATGGAGCTGAAAAAAAGTTTAATTGAGAAGGACTAACTCTTCTTTTGTTCAAATAAAGACTCAGGCATTGACTCAATTCCACCAACATTGTTGAAGGCCTAGTATGTACCGATGAGGAGCATAGTATCCATATTCAAAAGCCATCACCTCTCTTACAACCTGCATGTTCTCGTATGTATGCATGTGACCCATAGTGTTATAGTCATCTTCATCACCACTGAACCCTCAAATATATAGTCAAATAGGAACTTGTTCTCCCTACTTCCATTCTCTTCCAATTCAGTTAGTCTTCAACACAACAACCGAAGTGAACCTAAGTCACATCATGTCTTTCCTCTGCTCAGAACTTACTGTGGCTTCCCACACCAGACAGAGTGAGCACCGAGGTCCTCCCCATGCCTGTAAGTCCTGCATGCTCGGTCCCTCAACACCTCTGTGCTCTCATCTCACACTGGTTTTCCCTCCTGTTGCTCCAGCCTCACTGGCCATCTCACTGCATAGAGACTTCTGCAGATGCTTTTCCCTCTACCTGGAAAGTTCCCCAGTTATCCACATCTCTCAGTCCTCCACTTCCTTCAGCTGTTCCTTGTCACCTTAACAGCTAAGCAAAGCCTGACACCCTACAAAATTGCAATTCCCTCTTCTAACACTTCTGATTATTTTCCCCTGTGTTTCTTTCCTTCTTGTCATTGGCACTTTTAAATTCTTAATATGCTATGTATTTTCATTTCTGTCCTATATATCATACTAAAATATAAGCTCTTTGAGGGCAGGAGTTTTTCCCTTTTGCTGTTTTTGTTGTTCATATCTGTATCCCAGTGTTTCGAATAGCACGTGGTAAGCAATCAATAATTCTTGGCTGTGTTGAGGAATAAACAACAATATCATGCTAAGTCACTTCCGTCATGTGTGTCCGACACGTTGCAACCTCATGGACTGTGGCCCACAAGGCTGCTCTGTCCATGGGATTCTCCAGGCAAGAATTCTGGAGCGGGTTGCCATTCCCTCCTCCAGCAATACCATGGCTGATAGCGAATGTTTATTAATCTGTTGTTCTCTGTCATTTACTTTGCCAAGTGTGTTGGTAACACTCTTCCCCCACAGCATCTACCAGTAAAAGCTTCTTTCTTGGGTGCTGGTCACAACATGCATATCACTAGTTGTACCTAACTCTTCAAAGCTGGCATTGAGCAGAGGTCTTGTTAGTCTTACATGGCAGTAAATTCAAGGGAAAGGATGGAGGATCAGAGACAGCTTTGAAAACAGACTTTTATTCTGCTTAAAGTCAAACAGAAAGATATGACCCTGCTTGTAGACATCTCTCTGAAGCACAGTTCTGAGGGGAAAAGTTCTATACTGATCCTTAACATTAGTATTTCTGTATTAAGCGAAATAAAGTCCTTACAATGTATTTCATAACAAATTAAGCATAAAAATATAATTTTTATCAGTGTTATTGCTTCACAAAAATAATTCCATTTAAATATGATTGTTCTGAAATAAGGTCATTTGGGAGAGAGGGGCTTTGTAGTCTCCCTGTTCATTGTCTGTTTGACTTATCTCTTGAATTTTGTGAATGTAGAATAAAATGCATTGATGAAATAAACTTCCCAGCCCATCAGCTGTAGATATTCTTAGATGCGCTGCTTGCTATTTTCCCCATTATCCATTCCTATTTATTGTGAAGTTTTACAATGGGACCCTGCCCTGCTTCCTTGACCTGTCCCTGATGGTCATCTATATTGGCTGGGAGCTTGTGAACTCTTAGTTAGACACAAGGCTAAAAGTTGAGAAAATAATTTTGTTATAACACATTGTAACAGTAACCCTGTCTTGTTAAATTTGAAAAGGTCTCTTGATGGAGATGGTATCCAATCTAAACTCCACAGAATACGTAGGAGTTACCAGATGGAAATGGGGATAGGAATACTGTAGCAGACACAAAGACCCTGGGGCCAAAAGAACAGGACAGCTGGGAAACTACTGGTGATTTCCTATGGTTTAAGAGGAGAAGTAAAGATGAAAAAACATTGTAAATGAGCTGAAGAAAAAAAACTCCTAAGGGTTATAGGCATGAAGAGAAAGCGATCAGCCTTTGGAAGGCAGATGGAAAACATTCAAGGATTTTAATCTGGGGAGTCACCTACCCCAATGTATACCCTAAGAATGCCCCTGGAAAAAGGTAGAGAATGGTTTGGAGAGCGAAATTTTAGAGAAAAATAAAGAACATTGATTTTCATTATGTGATGCTATTGCTAAATATAGTTTGGTAGGATACTGTAGTCTCTGAAAAACTGAAATCTGGATCATTTAAATAAAGCACAATGATCATATTAAATCTATACTAAAAGACAAATACATTCAAACTTGGCAAGTCTGGAACTCTAGCAAGCAAAATCTTATGATAATGTCATTACTCCTTGTGCATTAACCATGTGATTGACACAAGTAAGCTGAAGAATCTTCTCACCACACATGTGATGCACATGTGATGGTGCATCTTTATCAGAGCAAGCATGATTGCAAACAAATCTCTTCTCCTAGAGTGTTGTATGTTAATTAAAATATCTAACTGAAGAAGGGTGCATTTATTCAGAAAGAATTTGTTAGTACCTAGATAATTCTCAAGAAGAAAAGGAAGACAACTGAAAATCAATGCTTGAACTAGAAGACAAGGAACTCAAAATGCTTTGCTTGAAACAAAAACTGTAGCTCACTATGAATGAAAAGATTTACAGTTCATTTCAAAAATTTGTCATTCAAAATGGCTCCTTCAAAAGTCCAAATGAGAAATGGCATTATTGAAATTGGAGTCAGAAAAGATAACTTGAAATTAACTTTTAACTATTGCCTTACTACTCCATCAAGCAGTAAGAAGTCATAAAAGAACTTTTTCCATCAGCTGGAAAAATTTTCACAGAAAATGTGTTAACATCCCAGCAATGACACCATTGACACACGTTTTTAAACCTATTGCTTAATATTAATAAATTATATCACTTAATTTCAACATTAATTAATAGCAATATGTAATATTTAAATGTCAAGTTTTTAGTATTAAATTTTCTTAATTTTATGTTTTCTTTTTGCTAGATAATTTTATATGCAAAAAACATGTTAAAATCATTTTTACTGTTTATTGTTTTAAGAATTCAGTTTCATTTAGTATTTTAAAATATGTTGTTCAGTTTTATATTTGAATTGAATTAAATGCGTGGTCAGTAATTTTGCTTTCTAAATCCTGAATTTGTATTTTGCAAAAGTAGATAGTGAAATACTACAGTTTGCATTTTTTGCTTTTATTAGTAAAATGTTAAAAGACTGCTGTTTTCATTCACTGATGATGATAGGCTGAGTAGATAATGGTGGCTGGGAAGAAAGAAAAGTTTTTTAATGAGACAGAATCAGCCAGACCTAGCAATTTAAATATGTTGTGTATAAGAAAAAGAAGGGAAAAAAGAATACTCTGCTTTCTTGTATGAACTTTGAGTAAATGTAGTTATGAATATTATCATTCCCATAGAGAGAGGGAACACAAGAGAAAAAGGAGGAGGAGAGGAAACAGAAAAATAAGCAAGAAAACAAAATAGCAAATAGCACCTCTATCCTGTTTTATACCCCAAATGCACTGTGATGGATTTGGCAGCTCTTCCGGATTAGCAGAGTCTAGTTGATGACGCAGTAAAGCAGGCCATGAATGGCAAGCAGAAGGTTCATCACAGGACTCTCCAGTTTCTTAATCCTGAGATGCTTTGAGTCTGACCAGAGTCAGTGCCCCTCCTGTTTGTTGTCAATAAGTGAGGTTGAGTAGTTTCTAACCTCACAGTTAGAAAAGCAGTGCTATATGTGGAGGGCTGGTATATGCTTGTATTCCCATGATGGGAATCTGAATGTATTTTACCAGAGATGATTCTCTGCAGTGGTTATTTCTATAGTATTATTTAGTTCAGTTCAGTTCAGTCCCTCAGTTGTGTCTGACTCTTTGCGACCCCATGAACTGCAGCATGCCAGGTCTCCCTGTCCATCACCAATCCCCGGAGTTCACTCAGACTCATGCCCATCGAGTCGGTGATGCCATCCAGCCATCTCATCCTCTGTCGTCCCCTCCTCCTCCTGCCCCCAATCCCTCCCAGCATCAGGGTCTTTTCCAATGAGTCAGCTCTTCGCATGAGGTGGCCAAAATATTGGAGTTTCAGCTTCAACATCAGTCCTTCCAATGAACACCCAGGAGTGATCTCCTTTAGGATGGACTGGCTGGATCTCCTTGGAGTCCAAGGGACTCTCAAGAGTCTTCTCCACCACCATAGTTCAAAAGCATCAATTTTTCAGCACTCAGTTTTCTTCACAGTCCAACTCTCACATCCATACATGGCAACTGGAAAAACCATAGCCTTGACTAGACGGATCATTGTTGGCAAAGTAATGTCTCTGCTTTTTATATGGTATCTTGGTTGGTCATAACTTTCCTTCCAAGGAGTAAGCATCTTTTAATTTCATGTCTGCAGTCACCATCTGCAGTGATTTGGGAGCCCAAAAAATAAAGTCTGACACTATTTCCACTGTTTCCCCATCTATTTCCCATGAAGTGATGGGACCAGATGCCATGATCTTAGTTTTCTGAATGTTGAGCTTTAAACCAACTTTTTCACTCTCCTCTTTCACTTTCATCAAGAGGCTTTTTAGTTCCTCTTCACTTTCTGCCATAAGGGTGGTGTCATCTGCATATCTGAGGTTATTGATATTTCTCCCAGCAATCTTAATTCCAGCTTGTGCTTCTTCCAGTCCAGTGTTTCCCATGATATATTCTGCATAAAAGTTAAATAAGCAGGGTGACAATATACAGCCTTGACATACCCTTTTCCTATTTGGAACCAGTCTGTTGTTCCATGTCCAGTTCTAGCTGTTGCTTCCTGACCTGCACACAGATTTCTCAAGAGACAGGTCAGATGGACTAGTATGCCCATCTCTTTCAGAATTTTCCACAGTTTATTGTGATCCACTCAGTCAACGGCTTTGGCATAGTCAATAAAGCAGAAATAGATATTTGTCTGGAACTCTCTTGGTTTTTCAATGATCCAGCAGGTGTTGGCAATTTGATCTCTGGTTCCTTACCTTTTCTAAAACCAGCTTGAACATCTGGAAGTTCATGGTTCATATATTGTTGAAGCCTGGCTTGGAGAATTTTGAGCATTACTTTACTAGCGTGTGAGATGAGTGCAACTGTGCAGTAGTTTGAGCTTTCTTTGGGATTGCCTTTCTTAGGGTTGGAATGAAAACTGACCTTTTCCAGTCCTGTGGCCACTGCCGAGTTTTCCAAATTTGCTGGCATATTGAGTGCAGCACTTTCACAGCATCATCTATCAGGATTTGAAATAGCTCAACTGGAATTCCATCACCTCTACTAGCTTTGTTCCTAGTAATGCTTTCTAAGGCCCACTTGACTTCACATTCCAGGATGTCTGGCTCTAGATGAGTGATCACACCATTGTGATTATCTGGGTTGTGAAGATCTTTTTAGTATAGTTCTTCTGTGTATTCTTGCCACCTCTTCTTAATATCTTCTGCTTCTGTTAGGTCCCTACCATTTCTGTCCTTTATCGAGACAATGTTTTCATGAAATGTTCCCTTGGTATCGCTAATTTTCTTGAAGAGATTTCTAGTCTTTCCCATTTTTGTTTTCCTCTACTTCTTTGCATTGATCGCTAAGGAAGGCTTCTTATCTCTCCTTGCTATTCTTTGGAACTCTGCATTCACATGGGTATATCTTTCCTTTTCTGCTTTGCTTTTCACTTCTCTTCTTTTCACAACTCTTTGTAAGGACTCCTCAGACAGCCATTTTGCTTTTTTACATTTCTTTTCCTTTGGGATGGTCTTGATCCCTGTCTCCTGTACAATGTCACGAACCTCCATCCATAGTTCATCAGGCACTCTATCAGATCTAGTCCCTTAAATCTATTTCTCACTTCCACTGTATAATCATAAGGGATTTGATTTAGGTCACACCTGAATGGTCTAGTCATTTTTCGGACTTTCTTCAATTGAAGTCTGAATTTGGCAGGAAGGAGTTCATGATCTGAGCCATAGTCAGCTCCTGGTCTTGTTTTTGCTGACTGTATAGAGCTTCTTCATCTTTGGCTGCAAACAATATAGTCAATCTGATTTTGGTGTTGACCATCTGCTGATGTCCATGTGTAGAGTCTTCTCTTGTGTTTTTGGAAGTGGGTGTTTGCTATGACCAGTGCGTTTTCTTGGCAAGACTCTATTATAATGAGGACATTCCTTTGTATACATTATAGATTTAATAACCTGTTAATATCTAGGCTTCCCTGTTAGCTCAGATGATAAAGTGTCTGCCTGCAATGCAGGAGACCTGGGTTCAACCCCTGGGTGGGAAAATCCTCTGGAGAAAGGAATGGCAACCCACTCCAGTATTCTTGCCTGGAGATTTTAGTGCAGAGCGGAGTCTGACAGCGGGTCACAGCGAGTCAGATATGATTGAGCAACTAACACTTTCACTTTTCACTTAATATCTGGCCAAATAACCTAACCACTTTTATTTGGAATTTGGAGTACATTGGGAAAATGCCATTTAAAAGAGTCTCGTTAGTAAATAATTTTATGAACACACCAATAGGGAACTACTTATGGAGACAGTGAATGGCTGAGAAACATAGCAGGCTGCAGTCCATGGGGTCTCAAAAAGTAGGCACAGCTTAGTGACTGAACAACAACAAATATCAAGCTTGAAAGTTCTGATACAGTGGGTCAGTTTTTAAGAGCATCAGAGTAAATCACCAAGCTACTCCAATTTGTGTTAAGGAAATTCAGAATTGCTCTTTTACTTTTTAGCTTGTGAGCACTTAAATTTCTGATATTCTTTTTTTTTTTTTTTTTGTCTCTCCTCTATTTGCAACATTTTAGAAACTCATGTTATGGTTAATGTGGAAAAAAATATTGTTTTCAATATATAGCTCTCTTCCTATCTGTACTAAGTTTCAAAATGGTAAAGAGAGGGCTTTAAATTTTGTAATCCCCTAATTGTTGAAAAGTCCTGAAGCTTCTTAAAGCTTACTGAAGAGTTGAATTGTGCTGTAACTTTGTTTTCTGTAATTGAAGTTGAAGAGAACCACAGACAAGACTACATTTAACATTAGTCACATGGCTTGTTTTGAAACTCAAGTGGCACTCTGAAATTTTGATATTGGTTTTTCTTTCCCATGTTTAAAGCTCCTAGAATCGTCAAATAAAAAAGACTTCTGAAGTGTTAGGATGTCTTTAGGTCCTACTGTGAACCAGCAATGCAGGTGTTTTCTCCTGGGTTTTATTTCAGACATCTCTACCGCAGGGCCTCTTGGCACGGGCAGCACCACCAGCAGTACCACCCTTCGGACCACAACCTGGAGCCCAGGCAGGAGTACCAGCCCGTCCGTGTCAGGAAGAAGAAACCGGAGTACCAGCACCCCATCGCCAGCCGTCGAGGTGCTTAACGACATCACCACACACCTCCCATCAGCATCGCCCCAAATCCCAGCCCTGGAAGAGAGCTGTGAGGCTGTGGAAGCTCGTGAAATCATGTGGTTTAAGACGCGTCAGGGACAGATGGCGAAGCAGCCATGCCCCGCAGGGACTATAGGTACGTGTGTCCTGCAAAACGAAGCTAGAGGTGTATTGCTACTTTGGCTTTTTGCTTTCCTAGCATTTTCTTGTCTTGTTTATTTGTTGATGGTGGTGGTTTGGGGGTTGTTTGTTTGTTTGTTGTCACAACATATTTTCACATTTGATTACCTTCTGGACTCAGCTAAATTGCAATTGAAAGCAAAATATTTTCAGAGTTTGAGAATGCAGCCTAAAGAGGTCACAGGTGAGAATCTGCTGGTGATATTTATGAGACCGGTAGTTCTCAGCCATGCTGTGCAGGTTCTAGGTCAAGTTTCAGTTAAGCTCCAAAGGGACTTCCCTGTGGCTCAGATGGTAAAGAATGTGCCTGCAATGCCAGAGACCTGGGTTCAGTCGCTGGGTTGGGAAGATCCCCTGGAGGAGGGCATGACAACCCACTGCAGTATTCTCGCCTGGAGAGTCCCATGGACAGAGAGCCTGGCGGGTTGCAGTCCATGGGGTCACAATGAGTCAGAAGACAGAGCAACTAAACGGGGCACAGCCCAAGTTCCAAAGAGCCAGCTCTTCTGCACAAAAGCTCAGAGTTCAATCACTGGGCTGGTGAGCGCTAGTTCTCATGCTTGTCACTGTCAAATGTTGATTACACAAAGCTAGACGGAGGAGGCACTAGTTCTCATGCTTTTTACCATCAAATATATATTACACAAAACTAGACTGAGGACTTCTATATTAGATAATCATTGGAACTACCTATCATTTATCAAGAGAAAAGATTTAACTATCTTTTATTACCAGTCCGCATAGCTGGCCTTAATAATCAGAGGCTCTTTGTTGTCAGGGATGATACTGGCAGGAGTCAACCTCCTCTTACCCAACAACCACTGGAGACATCAATCCTGCGTTGTTTTCCGTAGGGGGCAGTGAAGAACTGGATAGCTCTTTGCCCTCCACCACCACCCCCCACCCCCCACGTTTTTTCACCGATAACAATTCATAATATTCCAAACCCAGAAATAGTTTGATTTCTTATTGTTACATATAAACCATCATAAAATTAATACTTGATACCCTGCATAAAATTTGAATTATTCCATAAAATATGTAAATACAACAAATAAGCAATAGATGTCATTAGACTAGCATTATTAAGACTCTGTCTCTGAGTTTTATTGATTTGATTACTTCAACAGGTTTGTCGTAACAAAGTTTCAATGTGGACACATGCTTCTGAATTCCATGGTATATGAAGTGATGAGAAGACCAGAAGATGTGTATTGATTTTTATAAAAGTGCACATTTAATTTTTTTCAGCAAGTGTTTAAAATTATTGTGAAATCTTCCTTCCCTTTATGAAGGGGCACAGTGTTTAGCCCCATTGTTTTCTATGGTATTGGAATCAGAAAACATTTTTAATTTCTCTAGCACTGTCCCCCTAATTTCGGACCTCAATTCCTTTATCTCTAAAAGAGAAATAATAATAGCACAAGCTACTTCAGATGTTTGTTGTAGAGGTTAGTGAAGTACTTTTTCTTTGAAAGCAGTTTGCAAACTGTCAAAAACTACAGAAATATGTCGTTATTTTTCTGTGAAAATGAAGAAAGAGATTTAAAGAAAACCTGAAACCTTCCCTCCCAGGTGATTATGTTATGCTGTGGTCTTATTTTTACCCTTTCCCTGTCCCCGCTGATGATCATGTGTTCAGGCCCACACAGTCTTTTCTCACTTGAATTATTGTGATAGCTTCCTCATAGCCCCCGCATCACTCCCCGAAATTCATCCTCCATCCTGCTGCCACAGTTATCTTTCTAAAACCTAAATCAGCCCATTTGTCTCCTCTGCTTAATGGTCTTCATTGATTTTCCAGCACCCGCAGATGACAGACAAGGGCGTTTACGATCTGGCTCTGCCAGCCTTTCCAACTCCATTAAATACAACTCCCCTACCCAGCAGACCTCAATTCAGAACTCTTGATTCCCAAAGACAGCATATTTTCCCTTTGCCTGGAATGCCCTTACCCATCTTGCAGACTGATTCCTTTATGACTCAGCTGCCACCTTTCATCTGAAAACTCAAGCAATAAGCCTCATGGAGGCTTATTCATCCAGTTCATGAAATTATTCCCTGTACCTGGTGTAGTTGTCCGTAAATGCTTTAAAAGTACTGAGTGTTTGTTGTGTTATGTTTTTCTAGTGATAGTTGATTTGCTTACCAGGCTCTGTAAATGGTACTTTAATAGTCATTACCTCAGTTCAATGATCACAATCTCATGTTCTGCTCATATGTAAAAATATCATAGACGTAAAGTCATTATAAGAAAGATTGTTTGAATATTTGAAGCAGACCTATTTCTCTCATTATTTTAGGAGTATCAACTTATCTCTGCCTGGCTCCTGATGGAATCTGGGACCCCCAGGGACCAGACCTCAGCAACTGTTCTTCTCCTTGGGTCAACCATATAACGCAGAAGGTAAACCACGTGACCATCAAGGAAGGCTTTGCCAGTTCCAGATCCTTGGTTGTTGAATATAACTGCTAAAAACAAAATAGCCAATAGTTGTTTTAATTGATGGGGAAAAATTCTCCCATTTTATTTTAACTCAAGATTTAATGACAATTCTAGTATGCTGTGAGCTAATTCTAGAATTTTGCTGTTCTTAAAGGGCAAATCTGTGTATTTCCCCTAAACTGGCAGTATGGCTTGTAATAGTTTTATTATTAATACAAATTTTATGGTATTGTGAACTACAGATATAAAAGTCCAAGAGGTATTATAAATATTATAAATATTATAAGAGGTATAAATCAAACAAGCAAAAGCTTCTAGTATTCATACATACAGATTTTCTTCTGGAAATAATAATTATCAAAAGAAAAAAAATCTACCTTTGGAATCTTAATCCATTTGATAAATGTTCTGTAACCTATTCATTTATCAGTGTTAAAAGTATACACATGTGTGACAGAATCTTGCAGACTCAAATTTGCAGGGCTTATTTGGTTGCAATATGTTGAACATTTTTATTATTAATGCACTGTGGAGCTTTGAATTGATTTCATTACAAACATAGACCAGATGTGCATTTATGCCAAAAGGGCTATGGGATGAATCCTTATTATAGCAATTTGTGCGGATTTATGCACTCCTAAAATGGAGAGTCCTTCTATAGCACATTAGCTATGCTGAGGAATTTTTGAAAGAGATTTTTCCTGAGAAATATTACAAGCAATGGCCTCACTAAAAGCCTGTCTGTGCCATTTGCTCTTTTCTCTATTTGTTTTTAACCAGGCTTATCCTCAATAATATACTGTATAATAATCCATAAATATCTACCCAGTAGATCATTTAGCAGATGAGCCATAACTATCTATTTACCCTAAATCATGGAAGACCAGTGGTTATATTGACTCCAGTTACCCTCTTACATATGCATCTCCATACTTGTTGCTATTCATAATGATGCTTCTCCAATTTCAGTACTGTTCCTGCCACAGTTTTTATGTTCTTTGATTTTATTACAATGTAGCTCAGACCCCAGGGCAAATAACTCTTACTGGATGTGATCAGATTAAAAGATCAGTAGCATATCTCCTTACATTAGCAACTTTTAAAAAATATTCCCTACATACTTAGCCTGGGGTTAACATTAATTCAGTAATAATTCATCTAGAAAGCTGTGTTTTCATGATAATTCCTGAATATAGTTGGCATATTTCGTTGCAGAAATTACTGGTGACTTTAAATGATAATATTGCTTAATTCTTTCCTTTCCTCTGCAGACCTGCTAATCTTATGACAAAAGACACAGTTCCTTGCAAAGACCAGACAGTTGTGGCCCATTTGATTTAGGGATGGAATGGTTTTTTTTCTAACAGACAAGTTCCATTCTTTTGGAGGGTTTCTGTATAATCCTATAGCATCTGTAAAAATATATTAAGATTATACAGTTTAGATAGTTGAAATTTATAATACCTTAGCTAGATTACTTATAAGTTTGTAGAATTGTCAAACGTTTAACAGTGGGCTTTTGAGCCCTGCAAATTGACTTCTGTGCTTATTGCCGGGTCAGTGTTGGAGCTGGTGTTTAATTGGGTCTACCTTCATCAAGACGTCATGCTTAGCCCCAACACTAGCTACACAGTGAACAGATCATGATAGCCTTTATATCCCACACCCCACTTAGCTAGTCTCTCTTCACTTCTCTCCACTCTTTTCCTTGGTGTATCCATTATACCTCCAACTATCTATGCTATTCATTAAACATAATTGTAGTTGAACAGGTTACCACAAAACTCCAACACATTTAAATATTGATGTTGTAAACCTCTGAGAGAGAATCTTCATGTATTCCCATAGTGATTTGTCTCTGTTTTCTCTCCCTCCTCCCCAAAGCATCTTCCACAGAATTCAGCCCTTTCCTCATTTCCTCCCTCAGTACCCAAGTCCCAACAGCAAACAGGTGGAACCTGTGCAGAGAGTTTGTTTACAGTATTGGGGGAGCAAAGGTGAACTGCAAGGGATTGAGAGGAATCCCAATGCTAGGAACCCGGATGGAGCTGTTCCCAACCCCAGGCCTATGATTGCCAGATCACAAGGAATGATGGAAAATTGGTAACAGAGTGTCTTTGAGAGAAAAGATGACCTCTAGACAAGAGACACATTCTAGCCTCAGGCAACTTTTCAGAAAAGATCTAGGGGAATAAATATTCTGATCTCACCCACCCCACCCCTCTTACCTGGCCTCACCTGCCCAGCCTGCCCACTAGCCAAACCCACACAAAAGCCAGAGAGAGAGAGATGTTGTCTTCATCATATCATGTAAGTCCATTTCCTAAGACAGAAAAGGATGGAGGAGGATGGGAAGGGTCTTCACCAACTAAGAAATAGAAGGTATCCAGCAGAGTTCAGTTTTTCTTCACTTCTCTCACCCCTCCTCCCTTTCGCAGCCTCCTCTTCCTCTCTTTACTGCCTCTCTTCCTACCTTCCTTTCTCTTGCTCCATCCTCTTTCCTCTGCTCTGACCTCCCCATTTTTCTTATGTTTTATGCCATGTTGAAAAACTTAAAGTGAAATAGGTGTCTGATTTATTCCTCCCCTCCTCCACTCACTGTAGTTCTGAGAATTTTTAAAGCAGAGGAACACTGTTTACCCCCAATAACAGTATAGATGGAGGAAAAAAAAGAGGGAGTCATTCTCTCATTTCAACAGTATATTCAGTTTCCCCTACCCAAGTTTGTGGGTACCACTGTAGACTGCAAATATGCATAAACAAATGGATCACAATGCTTACTTTAGTTGGAAAAAGCAAACATTATCATTTTTCTTAAGAAATGAGTTGTGTTTTTCCTCCTGCAGTCAGGCAAGGAGGGAAAAATCAAGCACAGAATCTTGATGGTTTTGTGATTCACAAATGAAGTCAGGCCACTTATATATTGGTGAAATGATAGATTAAATTTTGAATGGTATTATAGAGTAGATTACATTTCACTAGAGAAAATGTAAGCCTTTAAAGTCAGAAGAAATTTGTTAAACGCTGGCCATAATACTTTCATAGTCATGAGGTTTAATAAAAAGCCAAATTTGTGTAGAAAGGAAAAAGAAAATTTACCTCAGCAGAACGGGGAAGTGTAGAGGCAGAGAAGGAAGGAGAAATTGGTAGGTGAGTGGACAAATGGATGGGCAGGTGGACAGAACGGTAGATACAAAGATAAATAGATGATTGGACAAAAAGATTAGATAGTGAAGCTGAGTACATGTCTTCAAATTAATGTTTTAAAAACATTTTTCTGTTTATGGAAACCAACAAATTAGTTTAGAGCTCTGCTTTCTCAGATACATGTGATGAAATATCTGATTTTCTCACCTTTCTCAAAGACTCTTCACTGAAATCATAATCTCTGGCTTTAGTTTGACCTGTAGCTTGAACTGAAGTTTTCAAAAAGTTTATATTTTCTATTTTTGCATATCTGTAAAGAATTCATTGCACTTTATAATCCCTCATATCTTTTTTTTTAATTGAGAACTGTGACATTCTAATTGTGAAGACCGTCCATATTTATAATATTTACATGTAAAATGAGATCTGCTTCCTATTTCATTAACTGGTCCAAGTATTATATGAAAAAGAAACACCTGAATTGTTAGTGGGAAATAGTCTTTCTGTTTCTAGCAAACTAAAGTGTCTTTTCTTTTGTCTGCACACAAGTTACTGACAGATTTTGAGATAATGTAAGGTTCTTCCTGCATTTTCTAAAGAAGGATGTGTAGATCTAGAAATGGTGTTGCTGTTTTATATTATGTGCTTGCTAAGTTGCTTCAATTGTGTCCAATTCTGTGCAACCCCATGGACTGTAGCCCCACAGGCTTCTGTCCATGGAGATTCTCCAGGCCAGAATACTGGAGTGGGTTGCCAGGCCCTTCTCCAGGGGATCTTCTTGACCTAGGGATCGAACTAACATCCCTTAGGTCACCTGCACTGGCGAGTTCTTTACCACTAGCACAACCTGGGAACCCCTTTACAGTACGAAATAAGCCAACTGTTTGTTCTGGAACTATGGTTGAAGCTTGCCACCCAGATCTTAATTTTACCATTCTTTTAGCACCCATAGATCTACTATGAAATAAAAGTAAATTGCTTATTAATTTTATTAGAGATTTGTGGCATTTCCACATCTTCAAGCTTAACTAGCCTACATTCAATTGTAAGATAGAGGCATTTTATTGTCTATAAACCCACTTGACTCAGATTCATAGAAAAATAGGTAGATCTTTCAAAGAAATGGTAGCTTTGTACTTAAATACTGAAACTGCTCCATGAATTGTTTTGCCCCCTTATTAATGTTTGATGCAATAAATCCCATGAAATGTCAAAGCTTATTTCAAATAAAACTGTTTTTTTCTTGTGTCACAATTTGAAATGCAAATAGTATCCATCTCTGTCATAATTATTATCCTTAACTACAGCGGCAGGGTTTCCCCTCCCTTATTCAAGCCCTAGGTATAATCCCACCATTTCAATACAGGCATTAATTAACTAATCCTCACAAAACTTATAAGATTTCTCAGTATGCATGTACTTATTTCTAAAAAATAATTTTAGCAGAATTTATTAAAAGGATTGTTAGAGATAGACATTGTAATGATGTCTTTAAGCTAGAATAAGCAAAATAACTATTTCAGTCTTGCTTCTTTGCACAGAAGACATGAGGTAGATGTAAGATATGTGTATATTTTTGTATGGAAATAGGATAATAATAACTGTGGTGAGTGAAATAAATAGGACAGTCAGAAAAAAGAGTAGCTTCTAGATGCCACTGGAAAGAATATGTTTAAAGCAGGCCTGGTCTGGGTAGGCAAACTTTGAACTGAGCTTGAACCTTAAAGTCATAGTCACTATCCGTCAGTCAGTTCAGTCGCTCAGTCATGTCTGACCCTTTGCGACCCCATGGACTGCAGCACACCAGGCCTCCCTGTCCGTCACCAACTCCCAGAGTTTACTCAAACTCATGCCCATTGAGTTGGTGATGCCATCCAACCATTTCATGCTCTGTCATCCCCTTCTCCTCCCGCCTTCAATCTTTCCCAATATCAGGTCTTTTCAAATGAGTCAGCCCTTCGCATCAGGTGGCCAAAGTATTGGAGTTTCACCTTCAACTTTAGTCTTTCCGATGAACATTCAGGACTGATTTCCTTTAGGATGAACTGGTTGGATCTCCTTGCAGGCTAAAGGACTCTCAAGAGTCTTCTCCAACACCACAGTTCAAAAGCATCAAGTCTTCGGCGCTCAACTTTCCTTATTGTTCAACTCTGACATCCATACATGACCACTGGAAAAACCAAAGCATTGACTGGATGGACCTTTGCTGGCAAAGTAATGTCTCTGCTTTTTAATATGGTGTCTAGGTTGGTCATAACTTTTCTACCAAGGAGCAAGCATCTTTTAATTTCATAGTTGCAGTCACCATCTGCAGTGATTTTGGAGCCCCAAAAAATAAAGTCAGCCACTGTTTCCCCATCTATTTGCCATGAAGAAATGGGACCAGATGCCGTGATCTTTGTTTTCTGAATGTTGAACTTTAAGCCAACTTTTTCATTTTCCTCTTTCACTTTTATCAAGAGGCTCTTTAGTTCTCCTTCACTTTCTGCCGGAAGGGTGGTGTCATCTGCATATCTGAGGTTATTGATATTTCTCCTGACAAACTTCATTCCAGCTTGTGCTTCATCTAGCCCAGTGTTTCTCATGATGTACTCTGCATATAAGTTAAATAAGCAGGGTGACAATATACAGCCTTGACATACTCCGTTCCCAATTTGGAATCAGTCTGTTGTTCCATATCTAGTTCTAACTGTTGCTTCCTGACCTGCATACAGATTTCTCAAGAGGCAGGTCAGGTGGTCTGGTATTCCCATCTCTTTCATAATTTTCCATGGTTTATTGTGAGCCACACAGTCAAAGCCTTTGGCATAGTCAATAAATCAGAAATAGATGTTTCTGTGGAACTCTCTTGCTTTTTTGACGATCCATTGGATGTTGGCAGTTTGATCTCTGGTTCCTCTGCCTTTTCTAAAACCAGCTTGAACATCTGGAAGTTCACAGTTCACATATTGTTGAAGCCTGGCTTGGAGAATTTTGAGCATTACTTTATTAGCATGTGAGATGAGTACAGTTGTTCATTAGTTTGAACATTCTTTGGCATCGCCTTTCTTAGGGATAGGAATGAAAACTGACCTTTTCCAGTTCCATGGCCACTGTTGAGTTTTCCAAATTTGCTGGCATATTGAGTGCAGCACTTTCACAGAATCATCGTTTTGAATTTGAAATAGCTCAAGTGGAATTCCATCACCTCCACTAGCTTTGTTCGTAGTAATGCTTTCTAAGTAATGCTTTCAATCCCATTTGACTTCACATTCCAGGATATCTGGCTCTAGGTGACTAATCACACCATCATGAATATCTGGGACATGAAGACCTTTTTTGTACAGTTCTTCTGTGTTCTTGCCACCTCTTCTTAATATCTTCTGCTTCTGTTAGGTCCCTACCATTTCTGTCCTTTATTGAACCCATGTTTGCATGAAATGTTCCCTTGGTATCTCTAATTTTCTTGATGAGATCTCTAGTCTTTCCCATTCTATTGTTTTCCTCTATTTCTTTGCACTGATCACTAAGGAAGGCTTTCTTCTCTCTCCTTGCTATTCTTTGGAACTCTACATTCAAATGGGAATATCTTTCCTTTTCTCCTTTGGTTTTCACTTCTCTTCTCACAACTATTTGTAAGGCCTCCTCAGAAAGCCGTTTTGCTTTTTTCTGTTTCTCTTTCTTGGGAATGTTCTTGCTCCCTGTCTCCTGTACAATGTCCCAAACTTCCATCCATGGTTCATCAGGCTCTCTATCAGATCTAGTCCCTTAAATCTATTTCTCCCTTCCACTGCATAATCGTTAGGGATTTGATTTAGGTCACACCTGAATGGTCTAGTGGTTTTCCCTACTTTCTTCAACTGAAGTCTGAATTTGGCAAGAGGGAGTTCATGCTGCGAACCACAGTCAGCTCCGGGTCGTTTTTGCTGACTGTGTAGAGCTTTTTAATCTTTGGCTGCAATGAATAGTAGCTATGGGAGAATCCAATTGATGGCACCACTGCCATTAACAAGAAGCCTGGAAATGAGTCTTGGTGGCTCCCTTTCATTCCCCTCACACATCCAATCAGAGAGTAAGCCTATCTCTACTTATAAATCTCTCCCAAATCAGGCCACTCTTCATTTTCCCTGCTGCTCCAATCCTAATCCACAGCAGCTTTTTCTACTGTGTTAGCTTCATAGTAGGTCCCCTTTCACTCACTCCTGGACCCTCTAATCCATTCCACTGAGTTTCATTCCAAACATAAGCCTGACCAGACCACTCCTATTTAGACTCTTTAATACCGTCTCATTGCTCTTAGCACAATTTCCCAAAATCGTCATCCTGACTTCCAAGTGCTACCACTGCTCCGCTCCTGCTCGTCCCTCCAGCTGCCTGAAGCCCAGACACAAGTCCCCTTCGTGCAGGGCCCTTAAGTCTCCCTGCGCCTCTTTCCTCAAAGCTTCTCTCTCTTTCTAGAAGCTCCTCTCCTCATCCCAACCTAATTTTCTTTTTTCTATTTCTTCTCAAATTAAACATCCCTTCTCAGAGAAGCATTTCCTAAATTATTCCCTAACTTCAAACACCAGGCTAAACTGCCTTTAGGGCTTCCCTGGTGGTCCAGTGGTTAAGAATCCGCCTTGCAATGCAAGAGACACCTGTTCAACTCCTGGTCCGAGAAGGTCCCACCTGTGTCAGGGCAGAAGCCAGAACTACTGAAGCCTGAACACCCTAGATCCCATGCTCCACAAGGGAGGTGACCACAAGGAGAAGCCTGTACACTGCAACCAGAGAGAGTCCAGAAGCAGCAACGACAACCCAGCACAGGCAAAAATAAACAAATATTAAAAAAAAAAAAAGCTGCCTTTAAATTTGATCCACTGCACTGGGATTCTGGATTGAATTCAAAAAAATTAAAATTAAATAGTCGTGCAGTTAATTTATTAATAGCTCTTCCCAGATCCTATTATGGGAAACCACGTTATTTACCATTTTATCCCCAGACATTAGTATAGTGTTATTCATAGAAATTCAAATTGTGGTTAAATAACAAATGGACATATAGAATGATAGAACAGTTTTTGAAATTATAAATAAAGATGTTTTATTCTTAAAAACTGTATATATATATGTATGACTATATATATATATGTATGTGTATACATATACACAATTTATGCTATGTTGGTAGCAGATTGAATTCTGAAGGTATAAATTTTTTTTTTAAATTTCTTTTCCACTTTTACTACCCTGTCTTCCCAAATCATGGTTATTCTAGACTTCACTTATTTATATAGCATCCTCTTGGCTCTCTCCCTACCAGTCCCCATCAGAATTTTATCTTACCGGGTCACCCGCAACTTGTCTTTTAACTTTCAACTTATTTGATATTTTCTGTTGCTTTCTTTTTTTTTTTTTTTTTATTTTTTATTATTTTTATTTATTTTTTTATTTATTTTTTTAATTTTATTTTATTAGTTGGAGGCCAATTACTTCACAACATTTCAGTGGGTTTTGTCATAATTTGACACGAATCAGCCATTGAGTTACACGTATTCCCCATCCCGATCCCCCCTCCCACCTCCCTCTCCACCCGACTCCTCTGGGTCCTCCCAGTGCACCAGGCCCGAGCACTCGTCTCATGCATCCCACCTGGGCTAGTGATCTGATTCACCATAGATAATATACATGCTGTTCTTTTGAAACATCCCACCCTCACCTTCTCCCACGGAGTTCAAAAGTCTGTTCTGTACTTCTGTGTTTCTTTTTCTGTTTTGCATATAGGGTTATCGTTACCATCTTTCTAAATTCCGTATATATGTGTTAGTATGCTGTAATGTTCTTTATCTTTCTGGCTTACTTCACTCTGTATAATGGGCTCCAGTTTCGTCCATCTCATTAGAACTGATTCAAATGAATTCTTTTTAACGGCTGAGTAATATTCCATGGTGTATATGTACCACAGCTTCCTTATCCATTCATCTGCGGATGGGCATCTAGGCTGCTTCCATGTCCTGGCTATTATAAACAGTGCTGCGATGAACATTGGGGTGCACGTGTCTCTTTCAGATCTGGTTTCCTCGGTGTGTATGCCCAGAAGTGGTATTGCTGGGTCATATGGCAGTTCTATTTCCAGTTTTTTAAGAAATCTCCACACTGTTTTCCATAGTGGCTGTACTAGTTTGCATTCCCACCAACAGTGTAAGAGGGTTCCCTTTTCTCCACACCCTCTCCAGCATTTATTGCTTGTAGACTTTTGGATAGCAGCCATCCTGACTGGCGTGTAATGGTATCTCATTGTGGTTTTGATTTGCATTTCTCTAATAATGAGTGATGTTGAGCATCTTTTCATGTGTTTGTTAGCCATCTGTATGTCTTCTTTGGAGAAATGTCTGTTTAGTTCTTTGGCCCATTTTTTGATTGTGTCATTTATTTTTCTGGAATTGAGCTTCAGGAGTTGCTTTTATATTTTTGAGATTAGTCCTTTGTCTGTTTCTTCATTTGCTATTATTTTCTCCCAATCTGAGGGCTGTCTTTTCACCTTACTTATAGTTTCCTTTGTAGTGCAAAAGCTTTTAAGTTTCATTAGGTCCCATTTGTTTAGTTTTGCTTTTATTTCCAATATTCTGGGAGGTGGGTCATAGAGGATCCTGCTGAGATTTATGTCAGAGAGTGTTTTGCCTATGTTCTCCTCTAGGAGTTTTATAGTTTCTGGTCTTACATTTAGATCTTTAATCCATTTTGAGTTTATTTTTGTGTATGGTGTTAGAAAGTGTTCTAGTTTCATTCTTTTACAAGTGGTTGACCAGTTTTCCCAGCACCACTTGTTAAAGAGGTTGTCTTTTTTCCATTGTATATCCTTGCCTCCTTTGTCAAAGATAAGGTGTCCATAGGTTCGTGGATTTATCTCTGGGCTTTCTATTCTGTTCCATTGATCTATATTTCTGTCTTTGTGCCAGTACCATACTGTCTTGATGACTGTGGCTTTGTAGTAGAGTCTGAAGTCAGGGAGGGTGATTCCTCCAGTTCCATTCTTCTTTCTCAAGATTACTTTGGCTATTCGTGGTTTTCTGTATTTCCATACAAATTGTGAAATTATTTGTTCTAGTTCTGTGAAAAATACCGTTGGTAGCTTGATAGGGATTGCATTGAATCTATAGATTGCTTTGGGTAGAATAGCCATTTTGACAATATTGATTCTTCCAATCCATGAACACGGTATGTTTCTCCATCTGTTTGTGTCCTCTTTGATTTCTTTTATCAGTGTTTTATAGTTTTCTATGTACAGGTCTTTTTCTGTTGCTTTCTTACCTAGTTTCCAGGTCTTTATTACCCCTGTACTATATTCCCATAGCACCTCACAGACATTATCTTATAATTGCATTTTTGAATTAATACTATCTGCTTTTATGTACCCTGCATACCAAGCAGTAGAATATGAGCTTCCTGAATGTGAGCAAAACTGCATATAGCATTTGACTTTATTTGTTTAGGAAATAACAAGTGTCCAAATGATTGTTAGATGAATGAAATAATTTTTTAATATTCTTTAATTTTTAAATATTTTTTAATATTACTACTATAATTTCTTCAATTTTAAGAAGAGGGGATCGTAATAAATAACTAGTTGTATCTATTTTTATTTTTCTTTAAATATGGTTTTCACATTTTTATTTTAAACATTTTTTTTTTCATTTCTTCTTCTTCTTTTTTTTTTTTTTTTTTTAATTTTCCAGTGGGTTTTGTCATACATTGATATGAATCAGCCATAGAGTTACACGAATTCCCCATCCCGGTCTCCCATCCCACCTCCCTCTCCACCCGATTCCTCTGAGTCTTCCCAGCCCACCAGGCCCGAGCACTTGACTCATACCTCCCACCTGGGCTGGTGGTCTGTTTCACCACAGATAATATACATGCTGTTCTTTCGAAACATCCCACCCTCCCCTTCTCCCACAGAGTAACTTATCTATAGTTAGTTTTTTTTCTGTTGCAGCTTTCTTGTTGGTGAACTTTGAGTTCCAGACTTCTTGTGTAGAATTGATTTGATTTATTCTTCATAAATAAATACTTCTTGAATGCTAAAACATAATAACTATTTTTAAGATAAATTACTGATGATTTTCGTACTTGACTCACCATTTACAACAACACACTATCTGTCATTGACACATACATTGGCAACATCATTATCTTTTATGTTGAAAACAGTTATATTTTGACTTGTCATCTTTATTTTCAGCTTTTTCATTACTGTATTTTAAAAAAATTTAAATTTTTCTATTAGGAATTAAATAGGCCTTCTTTTTTATCTTATCATGTCCTACCCCAATATTATAATAATTAATACTGAAAACAGCATTTGTACAACTACCCAGAACAAGAAAAATAAATTGAATTGCAATATGAAAATACCTATTATTTTCTTCTGTTTGTTAAGTAATTTTTCTTTTTATAATGTTCCCTGATAGCTGTAATGATAGTCAGTAGTTGCATCTTTAGTTTTGAAGATAATGTGTTAAAGAATGTCTATTACTTATTCCAGTAAGTAATAAGCCTTTTTCCAAAAGGTCTCATTTAATTGAATCACAAGATTCCAGAGGTCCATATGCCTTGACATTTTCTCATAGAAAAAGTACTATGTGGTAATAAAGACATAGAAGAAAACAATAGAATAATAAATGATAATGGTAACAATGGTAATAAAACAATTACACAAGACCACAATGCTTAGCAAAGTAAAACAATAGTGATTTCACAGATATGTTCATTTTTATGAGAATAGCATAGGTGCAACACGATAGCAAATGCAAGACTCTGCATGGTGCGCTGATTAAAAGACTATTCCTTTGGAATATTATAGGAACTCCAGCCATCTGGATACTCGTGTACACAGGGGTTTTGTAACATTGTTAAGCAATTGTATCAGCTGTTCAGACTTAATTGATGGAATGCTGAGTCTGAACACTTTGTGAATACTAGCATTTCACCAATTTAATTAATGAATACTGAATTTTATAAATCATTAAGTGAGTTAATAGATTACCAGTAAATAGCTCTAAATTGTATATAATGATTAAATATATGGATTATAATCACATTTATGTCACTTTGTGAACACTTCAAAGTACTTTCACGATCCATCTGTGGGTCATGAGTGCTCCTTTGATCTACATTGACTTTGTTACACATTTATCCTTGAACCTTATAATGTATTCCATTTGGTCTTACAGGTATCTTAGTTTTTCAGGCCCTGATGATATTTTACAAATTCAATAAACTTAGTGTGGATGTTTTTCTCTTTTTTCATTTTAAAGGTTTTTAAAAAGTACCAATTAAGCATATAATACTTTAATATATTCTTATTACAATATATTTTCTTATAAAATTTAAGCATTGAACAAAATGATTCCTTCGATTTCCATCTTTCAATTTTGTCCTATGCGTTTAAATATACACACATATATATAAAAACACACAAAATATCTACATATAATATTTATTTTTCATAGCACATTTATATGCTACTCAAGTAGTATTCATATTTCACAAATACTATGCCTATATATATTAGTATATTTATGATTTTTATACTTGCATTTATTTTAAGTCAATATTGCATGTTGAAGATTGATGTTAACAGTATTTTTCTCTTTATTACAAAGCTGTTGTATAGTATTCCGTAATTTTTATATATATATGTCCAGTTTTACACAGACATAACCCATTTTGTTTTCTATTATAAGCAAGCTGGAATGAATATCTTTGAACATTTTCCTTTTGTAACAGTGAGAGTATTTTTTATGGCTGATAGTGATAAGAAAAATCTGTCTTATACAGTCTGCACATTTCAGAGTTTAATAGACACTATAATTTACATAGGAAGTATACAAATATACACATCCAGTAATAGTTTATGATTGTCATAAACATTTATACAAATCTTTGCCAACACTTGGTTACTAAACTTTTTTTGCATATTTGAATTAGGATTTTCTATAAAGTTAACAATGTGATTGTTAACAATTTAGGTATTCCAATTGCTCCAATTTATTCATTTATTTCTTTAACATTTAGTCCTGCTACAAACATATTAAGTATCCCTGCATAAATAGTGGTAACCAGTTTGACTGAGTTTTTTATTGTACCCCTTACAACTTTCTGAATATCGATTGGGAAGATGGTCTTACAACGAGAGGCCCTTTCTGTTTGTGATCCTAAATTCTGTATCAGACTGTTAAAAACAGAAAAAGAGAAGAAAAGAAAATGTTCTAAATAATGACACTTTTGTATAAGTAATAATAGGGCAGACTAAAATTAGGAAAGATATATGCCAAACCGTTAACAATCTCTAGAAAGTGGGAATGTATAGGGTCAAAGAAGAGACACTCATTATTTTTGCATTGCACACCTATATCTATATTGCATAAATGTGTTATAATTGTACTTTAGTTTAATTTTAAAAAAGATAAAGGACATGATAACTTGGAAAATTACACTTATTTACCTTTTTTTTTAAAAGTTTTACAGGCCTTCCTTTCAAATTGATATATATTCCTATCTTCTTATTACCCAGAGCTGTCAAATTTGTTCAAGTGATCTTAGGATATAAGTTTTATCTCTTTTAACATCTTTGGATTGTTGCCAATTTGAACGATTCTTATAGAATATACTTAAAACATCAGCATGTAGTTTTAGAGAAGGAAAGTGTTAGAAGCTAAGCAATAGTTTGCTACCAAGTACATGGGGGGGTGAAATCTCTTACTTAGTAAGAAGATGAAGACCATTTTAAAAAGCAGAGTTTTTATTTGGAATTACATTTTCTCAGAGTTTAGCAGACTGAGTATTCGTTGTGAGCTATTAAAGTAGGCATAATGGAAAATTTGTGTTGTTCTCTGAGAACACAATTGTTCACAACACAAACTCATCAGTATTCAATTTAGAAATGCATAGAGAAAAATCACTGGGCAAACCTTAGATTTAACCCCTCAGATGGGTAAAGTGAGAATCATTTCTAGAAGTTAGTCCTCAAGAGGAGTTTCCTAAAAGCATGACTTTCAAGTTAGTTATTAAAGAAAACAATGGATTAGCAGGAAAACTCAGGGAATGTGTACCAAATAAAGAGGGAGTTTAATAACTTACTCACCTCAATGATTATAACATATGCAAAGACAATTGTCCAAAGAAGCCAATAAAATTACTTAAGATCTCTTTCCTTTTTGTTCTGTTTTCAAAATTGTAGTTGAAATCTGGAGAGACAGCTGCCAACATTGCTAGAGAACTGGCTGAACAGACAAGAAATCATTTGAATGCTGGAGATATCACTTATTCTGTCCGGGCCATGGATCAGCTGGTAGGCCTCCTAGATGTACAACTCCGGAACTTGACTCCAGGTGGAAAAGATAGTGCTGCACGAAGTTTGAACAAGGTAAGGACATTAGTTACATGCATCTTTAAAGTTGTAGTAAAAGCAGTGAGACTCCCCTGATTAATTTCTCTCTTTCCATAAAATCAGATCATTCTAAAGAAAATTGCTAGCTATATTCAATTCACTTCACTGTCTTATTATAATAATGACCTTATTTGACTTTCAATCTAAGGAACAATAAATGATAATCTCTTTGTATATATTTTGAATTATAATTCTGTTTTCTGTAGAATTCTTTCTGGATGCTAAATTCTGACATGGTTAATATAGATAAATGCCATGTCTTTTGCTTCCTTTTTTTTTTCCCTTTCAAGCCTTTATGTTAATATGATTAATAGTAAAACAAATATCTAATCAATAAAGAGAAATTTAGAAAATGACAATGAGAAAGGATATTAATAATACATTATAAATTAAAAAAATAATTTAACCTAATTCTTATTACATTTAAAAGGTCATTGGACAAAGTATTTGTTTTAATTTTCCTTTTGATTTTTAAGTAACTTATTTTGCATCACTACCATAATAGCTTAATAGGTTTTAATGTGTTTCAGCACCTTTGAATTGTAAGTAATAAAATATTTTTAAATTTTAAGGGATTTTATGTGTTTTATAGTTATAAATCTACAATATATTTTTATATACATTATATACACATATGTAAACATTATATAACTTATACAAATATAAGTGTTTTATTTACTTAAGTGTATAAAATATGTTTTATATATATTTATAAGGAGTATCATTTATATAACAGAATTTCACATTGTGAAAAGATAATAGAATTGCTGCCATTAGATAACATATATTCTCTTAATGGCATTTTTGTAATAAAGATGATCAGTTATTGAAACTGGATTTTAAGGCCTTAAATATCAGGGATAATCTTAGTATCAGGGATACGTCAAACAGCAAGAATTTGGCAGCAACAGACTAATATAATGTATGGAATTCACTGAATGAATATTCCCCTTTAGAATGAAAAAATAACTTTACAGAGTGGTCTTTGTTATGTTTATTTCTTTTCTGTCTTACTTGACTAAGTGTCTCATGAGATGGAAGACACTTTTTAAATGATGATTCTTTGACATTAAAGAAAAAGAAAAGCTGGATGTTTTATCTAGCAGTTTTTTCTGCAACTTCATCCTCAGAAAATAGATTCAGTTCTATCAGTTAGAATTTATTACTAAGGGTTTTTTTTTTTTTTTTTTTTGGTTATTTTCATGCTGAGTGAAAAGGAGTTATTTTTTGTCACTCATATTCATGATAGCATCTCAGCCCAACCCCTGACAGAATATAATCCACAGCTGTCTATGTAATCTGGGCATGCTGTGATTTTAGGATGCTGTTAATGAATATCGCTGCCAGCTATTGTTATTATAATGTACTAGAAGTAGTAATTTCTGTTAATGCTACAGATCCATAACACTACTTGTTATAGAATATTTTGTATCTTTATTTAAAAATGATGTTGATGTCTGGCAATACCAGGTAAAGCTGGCAATTAATGTCACATTCTAACAGGCTACAGCTAATCAGCTTGCCTAGTCTGAATATCAAGTAACTACATAATGGGCAAATTTCCACTTGTGATGCTTTTTAATGCTCTCTTTTGTTTCTTATTTGGCTCTTTTTGGTTGTTTATGTAATGTGGCTTGTCACGTGTTAATTCGCATGACGGGGTAAAGAGATGGAATGGCAGAGGTTATTCACATGCTTCCCGGCCTGCTCCTGTTTCCTGTGGCTCCGGCTGGTCCCTGAAGCAGTTGTAACCCAACAAATTTGCAAAGTCAACTCGGTGCAAATCAATTGTGCTCCACATTGAAATTCTGGAGGTTTAGAGACCTTTTAAACCAAGATGCGAGTCAGTGATCCAATGACAACACTGGCAGTTTACTTGTGCTCATTACTCACTTAATTCTGTAGAGGAGTAACTACTCCATGCTCATTGAAGAATGTAAAGTTGGGAGAGCATTAGCCACACAAAAGGTATCAGATTAACTGCTGCTGCAAAATGGGTAATTTTCTCCTTCAACAATTAAGGCTACTGAAGGAAAAAAAATACTAGAAGAGGAGGAAAACTGCAATCTAATTTACAAAATTTGCAGTCATTTATTTAAACCAAGCAAATATATGTATTAATTATTCATTTTATCACCAGGAAAAAAAAATATTTGGTACTGAATATGAGTTGCTGTTAATCTTTTGCCCAAAAAAACGTCATTCTGTATCCAAACAAATAAACACAGTCTTGTTATTCCACAAAAGTTTCTAAAATATGTAAAATCCTTTGGTCAAAACCATTAAAAAATTTTTTTCAAGAAATAAAAACAGAGATAAATCAGAATATTAATCACATTCTTTTAATCAAAAGTTACTTATATCTTGGTATTTGTCCCTTTGAATCAACGAGTCAAATGAATATGCATTCTCAATAAATGGAACTTTTTGAATGTATGAACAAAGGGTTTGTGGTACATATTAACTATCTATATTACCTTTAAACCACAGACAATTTACTCTCTTTAAAAAATGGGTTTCAAATTCTTGACATAATTTACTTAACTTCACACATCTTCATCTGTGGCCCACAAGTTAATAACTAACCTCATATGAAGTGAATCACGTCAAAAAATAAAGTATATTGATTTTTACTAATTTCTACTAAATTTATTCTAAGATTTCTTTCCATCATTAACAGCTTTATACCATCCAGTTATCACTTGGGTTCTGGAAAGGTATTGGTTACTATTTTTCAAGCCAATGCTGACATTTTGCTGCTGCTTAGCTGTCATTCTCTTCTTGAAAGTAGTGCACAACAAAATAAGGTGTTTGTGTAGATGTGTTCTTTTATTTTTCTTGTTTTCTTCTGTCACTAACTTGTTTTTTCTATTCTGTGTTTAATCTGCTGTCTTAATGGATTCAGCTTCAGAAAAGAGAGCGCTCTTGCAGAGCCTATGTCCAGGTACTTTCTGCGTTTTTATAAATGTGTTAAGTTGTTGAATTGTCTCTGTTGGCAATAGCATGTATGGGAATCTGATAGAAAGATGATAATGTATTGAACTTGAAGAATTTCAGGGAGGGCATGGAGGGTGGGAATGGAAAGCTATATGAAAGAGCATGTGCAAAAGGGAAATTTGACAGTGACAGTGCTCTATCATACAAGAGGAGCTCAGACTAGCAAAGAGGTGCAGCTTTGGTGTGAGAATTTTGATCGTCACTGAAAGGTGAGTTGGATGTAATATATAAATCTCCAATTTCTTCAGGGGGGTATGAAATCATTTCCTTCATATATTGATCTGGTTAATATTTGAGTAACAAGTCATCCAGAAATAACACTCAATCAAATAAGACAACAGTTCCAGGATACTTGGAATGTTACACTTCTGTACCAAATTGATCAAGACACGCTATAATGATCTTATTCTTCCACTCATTATAAGCACATGAATCCCAATGTGACTGTTTCAGTTAGCATGTTGTAATTTGTTTCTCAGCAAGGATTAAAAAAAAAAAAAGTTTCTAGGTTTATGAGTTCTTGTGGAAAGGAATCCCAGAAGCAAGTTTTATAGTTATTTTTAGAAGGAGGAAAAGAAGGGCGGGGATGTCAGAAGATAGAAGAGAGGAGAGAGGCAAGGTCAAATGACAAATGATTTAGTAATGACTTCACTCTGCTTTATTCAAAGTAAATCAATCCATGGGTTGCCGGAGTCAGTGCCTCACGGTCAGTAGCACGCTCTTCCTGAGGATATTGGGCAAGAGTTAGTTTTATGGAGACAACTTGAAACAGCGATTGCAAAGGACGTTGGGGCCTTCCTTATAAGGCTAGCAGATCCAGTTTTCTAGGGTAAAGTGAGCTGGGTTAGAGGACTGTGATTGGCTCCTTGACAGTCATTTCCCATAAATGCAGGTTTAGATTTGTGATATGGGCCAGGCTACTGAGGCAGCTTCCATTCTGTGCGTTCCAATGCACAAATTAACTTTATTAGAAGGAAGAAAAATATGACACTGTGTAGCTATAAATTTCATTCCCTGTGTGGATATATCAGCGTTTTTAAAGGGGAAGGTCAACTACATTTGTAAAGAAGGATGTCCTCAAGACCCAAGTTACTAGTTCTCAGATTGGTAGTCCAGAAATTAAACTGTATCAGGTTATTCACAGAGAAGGCAATGGCACCCCACTCCAGTCCTCTTGCCTGGAAAATCCCATGGACGGAGGAGCCTGGTGGGCTGCAGTCCATGGGGTCGCTAAGACTCAGACACGACTGAGCGACTTCACTTTCACTTTTCACTTTCATGCATTGGAGAAGGAAATGGCAACCCACTCCAGTGTTCTTGCCTGGAGAATCCCAGGGACGGGGGAGCCTGGTGGGCTGCCGTCTATGGGGTCGCACAGAGTCAGACACGACTGAAGCGACTTAGCAGCAGCAGTAGCAGTTTATTCACAAAAAGGGCATTTTGTGAGACAGTCATTTAAAAGGAAAAAAAAAATCTTCATAACAGAGGTTAGGAAGAAAACCTTTTAATTTGCATTTTTTCTTATAAAATAATGAATCTTTGTATATAAGAAACTATTCAGGTTTTTCTAATATTTTGGAAAAGAAATTACTTTGGGAGATTTATGTGTATATACTGCTTAGTGTGTGCAATAGATAGAAAAATTGAAGTACTCTTCAGAATTGAAAGCTAAGGATCATTTTTGAGCAATATTAGGATTGTTTTTGATTGCAATCTATGTTATCCTTTTAATGGGGCCTTGGAAATAATTAGAATTAGCCTTTTAGTATTTAAATCTATGAAATGCATGGTCATTCAAACAAGAATCTCTGATGGAAAATTAATAGCACAGTTTATTCAATGGCTGATTTCCTGTTGTTATAATTGACTGGCTATGAATAAATGTTTCAGCTATTGACTAAACATCTGATAAGACCAAATACAAACAGAATACTGGTGAAGTGGAAATACTCTGCTTGCTAATACATGACATTATTTCTATTCCTTTTAGTATAGATCATTATTCTGTGAAATTCTAGACTGAATAATACCTAAAATCTTTAGCCTATTTGGCTTTTAACGACATATTCCCTATTATTTCTATGTTCAGAGCACATCCTAAGCTACCTATGAAATAGGAATAACATATACTAGAAAGGTTTTTTGCACTAAATTTGAAAAAATATATATTTATTACAAGATTCTTAAAAAATTTTTTCCTTTCCTTTCCTTTCCATGGGCACAAGCAGTGATTCTTCTAGATATGACTTTGACCATCTAAGTACATTTAGCATTTAATTATTTAGAAGTACACTGTCTATTTTATGAATTATCTAGATCCATTCATTACTTCTTGCTTCCCACTTTTTATTTCACACAGACACACACAGACACACACACAAAATAACAGTGAAATCTGGACTGTCAGTAGTCAACTATGATAACTGATCTATTATCAGTTATCATAAAAAGTGAGCAATTAAAAGTTAGTTGCTTTGATTTTTCAAAATAATATATGAATCTCCTAAAACTCATTATGCTTTTGTATCAAGAATTTTAATGAAAATAAAAAAAACTGGGTCCAATAGATTTTATTTTTCTTTATTCAGTTGTAATTTTAGATTACCCTAAAAGTTTGTTCACTATTAAAATATAGGTATTAACATATATCAAATAAAATATCATTACCATATCCCAGGCACAGCATATCTTCATTTAGAAGAGGGTTTCAAGTGTTATGCCAGAGAAGACAAGTAAGGCTTGTCTCCATATGCATATTAAGTAGCTACCATATATATTACTACCAGGAGGGGCCATAGAGGTGAAGATGAGTGAGTTGAAATCTGGAGAGATCAGATGACCGGAGCTAGCTCACACAGGTGACACTGATGGCGCTGATGCTTCTATCCTGGTGCATCCAGTGCTTCTTCAACACCATGCTTAAGAATAACAGTGATGTATTATGAAGAATAAATCATTTATTAGGCATTGTGACCATCACTGAAAAGCATTTTGAATAAATTCTTATTTCATATTCTTTTGCAGGAACTATTAAAATTGACTGCCATTCATTTTTTACCATTTTAAATGCTTTAAAAGCAGGACATTTTCCTAGTTAAGAAATATGTTTTGATTTTTACCAGCAGTTTCCTTTGTCCTCCAAATGCCATAGGTGGCATGGACTCCATGGAGACTCGCAGTCAATCTTGCTTGATGGTAATAGAGTCTGCCTGCCAATGTAGGAGATGTGGGAGATGGGGGTTCAATCCCTGGGTCGTAAAGATGCCCTGGAGGAGAAAATGGCAGCCTACTCCAGTATTCTTGCTTGGGAAAATCCCATGGAGAGAGGAGCCTGCCAGGCTACAGTCCACGGGATTGCAAAGAGCTGGATACAACTGAGTGACTAAGGACACATGCATCGCTATTGATGTGAATCTTTTGAGTCATTCTTTGGAAACCACTATTATTTGCATAGTTAGGCTGAGAATTGATTTAAAAATTAGTAAATAGCTGCAATTTAAAAAAAAAAAAAACACACACCTGGTTTCGTCTCTTCTTCCCATCCTTCCTTCCATTTTTCATATTTTTAAAAGGCAGATAGTCTATGTTTTAAGTCTTACAAAGTATTTGAAATAATCCCTCTTTTTATTAGATTTTACTTATTTTATTTTATTTGGGCTTAAAATTTATTTATTTATTTATTTATTTTGTTTGTTTCACCTTCGTTATCCATTAGAAATCTGTATCTTAGAAATGGTATCCTAGGTACCATGAGTGTAAAAGCAATCTCAGCTTCAACTGTTAAAAAAAAATAGAAAATCACAGAGTATTTAACAAAAACATTCAAGAACTACTAGTTGAGCACATGTGCCCGACAATCTTCTCAGTACTGGGAATGCAGCAGTGCCCACAACAGGTCAGAATCCCTGCTCACTCTCCTAGGGTGAGCTATCTAGTAGCAGAATATAAACAGTAAATATATGGTATGTGAGAAGATAATAAATGTTATGGAGAAAAACAGAGCAAGAAATGCATCACTGAGGTGAGGTGACATTTGAGAAAAACTCTGAAGGAGTGAACTGTGAAGATATGCAGGAAAAAGCATTCTAGCAAAGAAAACAGAAAGTTTCTGAGGTAGATATATGCCTGTGTTGTCTAGGAAGCCAATGCAACTGGAAAGAAGTGAAAGAGAAAAGGATGACAGGACGTCAAGGGCCCATATCTGATAGACCTTTGTAAGGACTTCAATTTTTACTCATAGACAGATAGGAAACCACTCCAGGTTTCTGAGCAGATGGATGACATGATCTGATATGTTTTAAAATTAGAAAATAGATGATAGCAGGAAAAGTAAGAGCTGAAACAGGGTAACCATTTGGGCAATAACAACTACTTAAAATAGGATATGAGTATGGGATGCTCAAATAATTTTTCTGGTTCAAGATATTTTTTTTTTTTTTTAAGTGGAACAAATAGGATTTACTAAGGGATTTTAAGGTGAAGTGTCTGGAAAAGAGTGGCGTTGGAGTGACCCACAGTGTTTTGCCTGAGTAACTGGAAGAATGAAGTTGCCCTTTACCGAAATGGTCTATCTATCTGTGACCAATTTGGGAGGAACATGAAAAGAACTTCACTAAGAAGCATGTTAAGTTTCTTATCAGATATGCAATGTTGATGGTAAAAATGCAGTTAGGTATATGAGTTTAAAATTTAGCTGAATGATCAGGCTAGCAGGAGTGTTTCAAAAACCAGTCAATCCTAAAGGAAATCAATCCTGAATATTCATTAGACGGATTGATGCTGAAACTTAAGCTCCAGTACTTCGGCCACCTGAGGCGAAGAGCCAACTCATTAGAAAAGACCCTGATTCTGGGAAAGATTGAAGCCAGGAGGAGAAGGGCATGACAGAGGATGGGATGGTTTGATGGCCTCTCTGATCCAATGGACATGAGTTTAAGCAAGCTCCAGGAGATCGTGAAGGACAGGGAAGTCTGGCATGCTGCAGTCCTTGGGGACGCAAAGAGTTGGACACGACTGAACAACTGGAATACAACAACGACAACAAAAACAATGCTTCACTTAGAGTGGCATTTTCAGTCAGCGTTTCATTTCCTAGACGAATTTATCAAGGAAATGAGTATAGAGAGGAGAGAACCTAGGGCTGAGACCCAGGACACTGTCGTATGATGAGGTCCAGGAGAGGAAGAGTAACCAGCAGCAGAGACTAAAGAAACCTTAAAGAAGAGGAGGAGGACCTGAAGAGTGTGGCATCCAGAAGTCAACTCAAGTTCTCATCTCACCCAAAAGGAAAGGATGTCAGGTGCTGCTGAATCTGCTCAGAAACACAAATATAGCTTTTCAACGATAAAAGTAATGTCAGCATTTGATGAATTTTAAGATTCTAAAGTCCAGATGCGTAAACATTTCTACCTATTGCTTTCATTTTTCTTTTTCTTTTTTTGTCTTTAATACAGACTTTCTGTGAGCCAAAGTTGCTACTTGCATCTTTGACAAAGTGAAAATTGAATTATGCCAGTTTTACTTGTGTGCCTTTGGTGGATGAGACAAGAAAAGAGTCTAACCTCCATTTATACTGCTAGGAAGAAATTAATGAGTATTTTCAATTCCTTGTTTGGGCACTTAATTGGCTATGTGACAAAGAGCTCTGTGGCACACGTCAGACAACTTTTTGAGTCTCCTAATGATTTGTGCTTGGCTTGACTTGTGATACTATTCTTTGTGGCCTGTCAGGCTGGATATCCTTGTTAAAGTGGCTAGAATAAATTGGCTAGTGGTGTGCATACAATGTAGTATATTAACTACAGCAACGGGGAGTACTTTTAGCAGCTCTTTCAAGAAATTTCAATGTTTGCCCATAAGCATCAAAGGCAACTCAAACTTTCATTTAATATAATTAAAAGGACATCTGAAAGTAGTTTGAACCATACCAGGTTCTTGAGGTTTGGTCACCCTTTGGTAAAACACTATGAACTTAATATATTTCACAGCTTGATAAATCTGCACTTGATTTGTGTAAGAGAGAAAATATAAATCTGCACCCTGCATGTTTCTGGTGCCTTGAACCTATTGCTAAAATACATTGAGATCAAAGAAAGTGACTTCCATGTAAAAGTAGTTTTCTTTAGATAAAGAAGATATAAGAGTTCTATTTCATAAGTCGTAGTCATTAAATACTGTTGTAAAGCAATTGTTGAATCAAAAGATAGTGAAACCATATGTAATATAAGCAGTGTAAATTATACAGGCTATTATTTAAGATCTTGGACAGGTCAGTTCATAAATCTAATCATTTGAAAACCTCCGGGTGACAAATGTTGATGATGGACTTTCTGCTTTTACATGCAAAGAACATCATTTTGGGAATCTCTCAAAATCCCCATGGCTAGTGTGTCAGATCAGTCAGAGATGTCTGCTTTACAAAGTTATTTCCAACTCTTCCATTTTGCACATTTCCTATAAATAAACAAAATGTTCCTGTTTTCATATATATATATATATATATATATATATACATATCTATATATAGGTAGAATATATTCTATATATATGGTTTGTAAATGCTTCAGGAAGTAATTCTAATAAGGGTGGGAGACAAAGGCCTTTTATTTCTATATAAAATACTTTCACCTAAAAGAAAAGTATTTTCTCACTTTTTTCCACCAAATTTTATTCTCTTCTTTCTTATAACTTCTTGATTAAAGCCTGGATCATTATTGAATTGTAAAATTGCTCATTTAAAGTCCATTCTAGTGCATCATTGTTTTCTGAACATGAGTTTACCTTCAGAGAAGTTTTAAATACATAGAATGTAAATATATGTTATTTCTATGCAAACATAAGAGAGTTCACATCAATTTACCTTACTATGTGTCTTTAAAAGTCTATGATCATATACCTAACCAGAAGGAAAAAAATACATTTAAAATAGCATTAGAGATTTAACATCCTACTTTCTGAACCTATCATTAGCATTTCTGGTGCAGGTTAGGAAAGAAATGGAAGCTTTAAGGTGTTGTTTGCAGTAAAGTAGTTGCCTAATGACTTGGAACCAAACAAATGATTTTTTAATACTACTCCCAACAGAATTATAATTTTTATATTTTCACTTATCTCATGTATGAATTTTGTGCAGCCAGTAGTCACAGAAACTTAACTATGGTAACTTAAACTAGGACTTTATTTTCATAAATAAAAAGGAAATGCAGTTGAAACAGTTCAAGATTAGTATGAACACTCCATTTCAGAGACCAAGGCTTCATCTGTTTTTCTGCTATATTGTCTTTAGCACCTGGGCTTCCATCTTCAAAGTGAAAATATGCATACTAAGTATCCAATCATCACTTCATGCTAATTTCTATGCAGAGAGGAGGACAGTAACCTATTCATTTCTGTTACAACTTTCCAAAAATCTCACCCAACTACATTTAATCATTTCCCCTACTCCTAACCATATCCCTGGGATGTTCAATTTACATAAGTAAAATCTTCTTTGATAGATACAGTTTTGCATCTGGGCATAGTGTCCAATGATTCTGTGTCTAAAACAAGAGAATTATTGGGACATAGTATTCTTAGATGAAATAAAAAATTCTTTTTTCATATTTGATGGTACATATTAATATATTCATCCAGTTTTGATGTGATATCTGCCAGAGAGTTATGATAATACAATACCAATGGTTACTTTTAAATCCTCAGTAGAGATTAAAATATTCTTTTGATTGTTATAGTCTGAAGGCAATCATTTTTGTTCAAAGGAGAAAAAAAAATGTTATTTCAAATTATTTCCAGGTGGCATTTCCTTCTTTATAAGTACTTTTCTGAATGGCTAATATAGGTATATGCTATAAAATTCAAAAAGTAGAATAATGGATATGTCTCCTTCCCACTCAGGCCACTGCATTGCTAACTCCAGGGCATGCCACTGGTGGTGTGACCTATTTCACTGGTGCCCCCTCGGAGCTAAATGGTGCAAGCAGCCCTGCCTTTCTCCCCAGTAATTCATATCTCCTTCCTCAAAACAATTACTCTATCAACCTCTTAAATATCTTATCAGGGAAGACTAGTTTTGCTCACATCCTTATTTTTATAATGTTTCTTTATAAATCTTGTCATACAATCACAAAACAGTGTTTGTTCTCCTTGCCTACGACTAGGTGGTTGAGCGTAGCTGTGGCAAACTCACGTTATGTGGTAGCATTCGACCACCAAAGGATAAACATATACTGATGATCAAGGGCAGTTTTGCATCACAGTTTATATCAATAAAACAAGTTTGTCAGTAGGAAACCAGCTGAATAAAATGCTGCACCAAATAGTTGAATACTCTCTAGCCACAGAAGTGTTTTTAAAATGCAGATTGGTCAAGACTTGATCCCACTCAAAGACTGTCTTTTTCCCTTAAATAAACAAAAGTCCTGTTTTGGACTATAGTGTTTGAGAATTTGACTCCTCTTGCCAATTTCCCACATCTTAGCTGGCCCCTTCCGTAAACTTGGATTCTACACTCCCAGATGACCTAAGGACTTGCAGCTCATATTTCTGTGTCTTTGTAGTCACAGTGCCTTCTGCTTGGATTCCTTCTCTACTTGTTCTCCTTTCTCCTTCCCTTCTTCTCAGTAGCATTCACTTATCTGACAACATTTACTTGATGCATAAGTAGGATTATTCCTATATCCTGAAGACCATTTAAATTGTACTTAGCACATGAAAAATGACCTCTAAATATTTACCATTTAACTTAGGCCTTTGTCTAATGTTTCCAATTGCTTGATGGTATTTGCTCTGAAGAGTATGAAAGGCAAAAATATATGACACCGGAAGATGAGCCCGCCAGGTCAGTAGGTGGCCAATATGCTACTGAGGAAGAACGGAGAAATAGCTCTGGAAAGAATGAAGAAGCTGGATTAAAACAGGAATGACTCCCAGTTGTGGACGTGTCTGGTGGTGAAGGTAAAGTCTGATGTTGTAAGAAAAATATTGCCCAGGCTCTGGGATGTTAGGTTCATGAATCAAGGTAAATTGGACATGGTGAAGCAGGTGATGGAAAGCATGAACTTCAGCATTCTAGGAATCAGTGAACTGAAATGGATGAGAATGGGCAAATTTAATTTAGATGACCATTATATCTGCTACTGTGGGCAAGAATTCCTTAGAAGAATTGGAGTAACATCGTAGTCAACAAAAGAGTCTGAAATGCAGTACTTGAGTGCAATCTGAAAAATGACAGAATGGCCTCTCTCCACTTCCATGGCAAACCATTTAACATCACAGCAATCCACGTCTATGCCCCAACAACTAATACTAAAGAAACTTTAGTTGAGCAGTTCTATGAAGACATACAAGACCTTCTAGAATTAACACCAGAAAAGATGTCCTTTTCATCATATGGGGATTGGAATGTAAAAGTAGAAAGTCAAGAGATACCTGGGTAACAGGTAAGTTTGGCCTTGGAGTACAAAATGAAGCAGGGCAAAAGCTAACAGAGTTTTGTCAAGAGAACGCACTGGTCATAGCAAACACCCTCTTCCAACAACACAAGAGACAACTTTACACATGGACATCACCAGATGGTCAATACCCAAATCAGATTAATTATATTCTTTGCAGCCAAAGAGGGAGAGGTTCTATACAGTCAGCCAAAATAAGACCTGGAGCTGACTGTGGCTCAGATCATGAACTACTTATTGCAAAATTCAGGCTTAAATTGAAGAACATAGGGAAAACCACTAGGCCATCAAATCCCTTATGATTATATAGTTGAGGTGACTAATAGATTCAAGGGGCTAGATCTGGTAGGGAATGCCTGAAGAACTATGGGAAGAGCTTCATCACATTGTACAAAGGCAGTGACCAAGACTATCCCAAAGAAAATTAAATGGAAGAAGGCAAATTGGTTGTTTGAGGTGAGAAAAGAAGAGAAGCTGAGAAAAGAGGAGAAGCAAAAAGCAAAGGAAAAGATATAACCAACTGAATGAAGAGTTCCAGAGAATAGCAAGGACAGATATGAAAGCCTTTTTAATTTAACAATGCAAAGAAAGCAGAGGAAAGCAAAGAATGGGAAAGACAAGAGGTCTCTTAAAGAAAACTGAAGATACCAAGAAAACATTCCATGCAAAGACAGGCACAATAAAGGGCAGAAGTAGTAAGAACATAACAGAAGTTGAAGAGATTAAGAAGAGGTGACAAGAATACACAGAAGAACTATACAAAAAATGTCTTAATGACCTGAATAACCACATGGTGTGGTTACTCACCTAGAGCCAGATACCCTGGAGTGTGATGTCAAGTGTGCTTTATGAAGCATTACTATGAAAAAAGCTAGTGGAGGTGATGAAATTCCACCTGAGCTATTTCAAATCCTAAAAGTTGATCTGTAAAGCAATGCCAAAGAGTGCTCAAACTACTGCACTATTGCAGGCATCTCACACGCTAATAAAGTAATGCTTAAAATTCTCCAAGCCAGGCTTCAGCAATATGTGAACCGTGAACTTCCAGATGTTCAAGCAGGTTTTAGAAAAGGCAGAGGAACCAGAGATCAAATTGCCAACATCCGATGGATCATTGAAAAAGCAAGAGAGTTTCAGAAAAACATCTATTTCTGCTTTACTGACTATGCCAAAGCATTTGACTGTGTGGATCACAATAAACTGTGGAAAATTCTTCAAGAGATGAGCATACCAGACCACCTGACCTGCCTCTTGAAAAACCTGTATACAGGTCAGGAAGCAACAGCTAGAACCGGACATGGAATGACAGACTGGTTCCAAATAGGAAAAGGAATACGTCAAGGCTGTATACTCTCACCCTGCTTATTTAACTTATATGCAGAGTACATCATGAGAAATGATGGGCTGGATGAAGCACAAGCTGGAATCAAGATTGCCGGGAGAAATATCAATACCCTCAGACATGCAGATGACACCACCCTTCTGGCAGAAAGTGAAGAAGAACTAAAGAGCCTCTTGATGAAAGTGAAAGAGGAGAGTGAAAAAGTTGGCTTAAAGCTCAACATTCAGAAAACTAAGATCATGGCATCTGGTCCCATCACTTCATGGCAGATAGATAGGGAAACAGTGGAAATAGTGGCTGACTTTATTTCTTTGGGCTCCAAAATCACCGTGGATGGTGATTGCAGCCATGAAATTAAAAGGTGCTTGCGTCTTGGAAGGAAAGTTATGACCAACCTAGACAGCATATTAAAAACCAGAGACATCATTTTGCCACCAAATGTCCGTCTAGTCAAGGCTATGGTTTTTCCAGTTGTCATGTGTGGATGTGAGAGTTGGACTCTAAAGCAATCTGAGCGCCAAAAAATTTATGCTTTTAAACTGTGGTGTTGGAGAAGATTCTTGAGAGTCCCTTGAACTGCAAGGAGATCCAACCAGTCCATCCTAAAGTAAATCAGTCCTGGGTGTTCATTGGAAGGACTGATTTTGAAGCTGAAACTCCAATACTTTGGCCACCTGATGTGAAGAGCTGACTCATTGGAAAAGACTCTGATGCTGAGGAAGATTGAGGGCAGGAGGAGAAGAGGACAACAGAGGATGAGATGGCTGGATGGCATCATCAACTCAATGGACATGGGTTTGGGTGGACTCTGGGAGTTGGTGATGGACAGGGAGGCCTGGCGTGCTGCAGTTCATGGGGTGGAAAAGAGTCGGACACGACTGAGTGACTGAACTGAACTGAACTGAAAAGTGCTGCACTCAGTATGTCAGCAAATTTAGAAAAGTCAGCAGTGGCCACAGGACTGGAGAATGAATGCAATGATACAGAAGTTTTGAACATTCTTGGTTTGTAGATAAAGCAAGTGGATTCCAGAAAAATATCTACTTCTGTTGCATTGACTACACTGAAAGCCTTTGATTGTGTGAATTAAGACAAACTGTGGAAAATTCTCAGATGAAATGGGAATGCCAGACCACCTTTCCTGCCTCTTGAGAAACCTGCATGCAGGTCAAGAAGCAAGAGTTAGAACTGGACATGGAACAACAGACTGGAAAAGTTAAAAAAGGAATACAAAGGAATACATCAAAGCTGGCATATTGTCACCCTGCTCATTTAACTTATATCCAGAATACATCACATGAACTGCCAGGTTGGCTGAAGCATAAGCTGGAATCAAGACTGTTAGGAGAAATAGCCACAACCTTAGATATGAGGATAATGCCATGCTAATGTCCTAAAGCTAAGAGGAACTAGAGTCTTCATGTAGTCAAAGAGGAGAGAGAAAAAGTTGGCTTAAATTAAACATTCAAAAAAACTAAGATCATGACATCCAGTCCCATCACTCCACTTCACTGCAAACAGAAGGGGAACAAGTGGAAGCAGTGACAGATTTTATTTTCTTGGGTTCTAGAGTCATTGAGGATGGTGACTGCAGGCATGACATTAAGGCGCTTGCTGCTTGGAAGAAAAGCTATGACAACCCTTGTGTGTGCATGATAATCACTTCAATCATGTCTGACTCTTTGTGACTCTATGGACTGTAGCCTTCCAGCTCCTCTATCCATGGCATTCTCCAGGCAAGAATACTGAAATGGGTTGCCATTTCCTTCTCCAAGGGGTCTTCCTGACTCAGGAATGAAACCCATGTCTCTTACATCTCCTGCACTGGCAGACATGTTCATTACTACTAGCACCACCCAGAAAGCTCCTAGACAAATCTAAACAGCATATTAAAAAGCAGAGACATCACTGTGCCGACAGAGGTCCATGGAGTCAAAGCTATGGTTTTTCTTGTAGTTATGTACATATATGAGAGTTGAACCATAAAGAAGACCCCGTGCTGAAGAGTCGATGCTTTCCAATAGTGGTGTCGGAGAATATTCTGGAGAGTCTGTTGGACAGCAAGGGGATAAAACCAATACATCCTCAAGGAAATCAACCCTGAATATTCATCAGAAGGGCTGAGGCTGAAGCTGTAGCTCCAATACTCTGGCCACCAGATTAGAGGAGCTGATTCATAGGAGAAGACCCTGATGCTGGGAAAGACTGAGTGCAAGAGGAGATTGGAGCGACAGAGGATGAGATGGTTGCATGACATCACTGACTCAATGAACATGAGCTTGAGCAAACTCCGAGTGATAGTGAAGGGCAGGGAAGTCTATTGTGTGGCAGTCCATGGGTTCACAGAGTTGGACACTTCTTAGCTACTGAACAACAGCAGCAACAACATTTCCACTGCAGCAGATATTCTCACAACACTTCTCTACATCACTGTCACCAGCCCCTCCCCTTATACTGTCTCTTAATGTCACCGCATCAGACTTTGCCCTCACTACCTCACTGCAGCTCTACTAGTTGAGGTCATTCATGATTTCATGCTGCTGAACTCAGTAGTCAGTTGTCAATTCACTGCATTTAACCAGTCAGAAGACACAGTTGATCTTTTTGTCTTCCTTAAGACACTATCCTGGAGACAGCTCATTCTCTTGATTTTCCTCCTCTTGCTGCTTCTTTGCAGTCTCCTTTCTTCACTCCTTTTCGTCTAAATCCATGAGTTTGGGTGCCTCTTAGCTCAGTCGGCTATTGTTTGCTCTTTGTTCTGACACTCCTATGGTGATCGCATTGATTTATTTTTTATTTATTTATTTTTTGATCGCATTGATTTAAATGGTACCTATGTGCCTAAGACCCACAGATATTATCTACAGCACAGAACACTTTCATGAACTCCAAAATTAGTCTGAAGGTAACTTTTCAAAATCTTCACTTATTTTTAATAGACATCACATTCATAACTGAATTCTCAATCTTCACCTGAAAACTAGTTTTATGTGCAGTGTTCACCCACTCAATTGATTTGGTCCACCCCTGCCACCTCCTGTTTTCTAAATAAAACTCCAAACATGGGCCTCTTTAAGATTTAAATATGTTTTGCATACTTGTTGAATTGCATTATGCTTGTTCACCCTTTTGGAATACCTTCTCCAAATATCTACATGGATAACTCTCTCAGCTACTTTGTCTTTTTTAAATCATTATATTTTCAAGGAGGCCCACCTGGACCATCCTAGGTAAAATCAAAAGCCACCCTATCCCCAACCCCACCCCTAACTCTGAATCCCCCTATCATGTATATTTTCCTTTTATTTTACATGATAGATAGATAGATGGCTGGTAGGAAGACCTGACTTACTCCTTGTCTGTTTGGTTAATGTATTTAAGCTTGACATTCTCATGGAGTCTTTCTAATACAAAGCTTGTACTTCTTGTTTCCACTATTATAATGCTGTCATGCTGTATTTTACTTGTTTAATTCCTTGGCTTCACTATATTGTTATCACTTGGAAGGAAGGAAGAATGACTGTCTCTCTTTGCAGTATCTCAGTTAAAGGCACTTAATTAATATTTGTTGAAGGAATGTTGAGTAAGCAAAAAGTTAATGGCAACCCCCTCCATTATTCTTTCCTGGAGAATCCCCTGGCAGAGAAGCCTGGCAGGCTATATCCATAGGGTCGAAAAGAGTTGGACATGACTGAAGGGACTTAGCACAATTTCTATAAAACAACATAGATTTGACAGCATTCAATCATTTAATTTTATATAAGATTTAAAAATAATGCAGTTACAGTTTGTTAAATACGTTTTTAAATAATGAGTTTCTTGAAGAGGCAGAGTCTTTTTTTGTAAAATTTCTGTTTTATCTTGTTCTACTATTAAAGGTTCTTATTACTATATTCAGGTCAGTTGTGTTATACAATCATTTTTATTAAGACTTGAAAATGCCAACACTTCACTGTAATATAAAAGGGAGTTCAGAGATTAGTGGTTTCTATATGCTTAGTAATATTAAATGGCAGTGATTATTAAAAGAATCTTAGGTTTATTGATCAGATGTGTAAATATCAGTCACTCAGCTTGACTTCTAATAAAAAAACAACTTTAAGTTTAAAACTGTTTTGAAGACTTTTAACATTTGACCTTTAAAATTTTGATTTGAATCAATGTCTAAACGTAGATTGGAGTACAATGTGCCCTATTCAGGAATGATGTTAAACTTTTGCTCTATTTTATTTTATTCTCAAATGACAAACTTATTACAAAGTCAAAAATGAAGAGTTAAAGGTTTTTTTGAATATTTAATTATAAATCAATGTAAATTATATATATGTATATACATACATATATATATATATATATATAGAGAGAGAGAGAGAGAGAGAGAGAGCAAGAAATTGGAGCAGAGAAGATCTGAAGACTTATTTTTCTTTCTCTACGTAGCCTGAGATTTATACATGACATATATTAAACATGGAGAAGGAAATGGCAACCCATTCCAGTATCCTAGCTTAGAAAACCCCATGGGCAGAGGAGCCTGGCAGGCTACAGTCCATAGGTCACAAGAGTTGGACACGACTTAGCACTATCTTTCTTTCTTTCTATTAAACATAAATATACATATGATATAGTAAGAGAAACAATGTTCAGCATGATTACTGTATATACTGATAAAAAATATTGTGTTCATGAGAACACAGGAAAAAGAAAAAGATATAGAGGTAAAAAGTAAAATTTCGTATTACTAAGCTGTTTTTCAAAAAGATGTCAGCAATTTATTAATTTAAATTTATTCACTAATGGGAGATAATGCTCTTAACATTCTAATGGGCTGCCTAATGATAATATACATATATATGAACATATGCTTCAACACAAAAGAAAAAATATTAAAATTCATTAAAAAATTGTGAATGACCTCAAGAACTTAAGATCTAAGTTTATAAATCCTTTATGTATATATTTAATATATTTAGTTAAATATTAATATTTAATTTATGTATATATTTAATGGCTGTAGATTTTCTAAACAATACAGCCCAAACTGCTATCATACTGAAAATCTTCTAAGATCTGAATTATACTCACCATTTCTCTCACTTTACTCTTTTTACACTTTTTTAAATCTATCTTTTCTTACATCATGCTTTCTTCTCACCCCAAACCCAACCTATTTCTTGCCCCAATACCTTCATTTTTTCTTTTTTATTCATCAACTTGCTTATTATGTTCCTCAGGCTCAAATTTCCTGTTCTTAGATAAAGAAAGCTTATTTATCTTTTAATGTCTGATTCAAAACCAAACACCTTTAGGATCTTTTATCCCTCTCAGCAAGAATTCAGTACTTTCTGTCCCATGCGACATGTTTACCTTCTGCTTTGGAGTGTAGGCAAATTGAGAATAGATTTCCTTGTTTTTCCTAACCTCACCCAGCAGTGATTTCCCTAGTTCTTTGCATATCATACATATTTAATAAAATATGAGTTGCAATGAAAGTTAAAATGAATTACCTTCATTCCCTGTAATTCATCCTGCCTTCCTTCCAAACCATACTGATATCTGGTCACTCAGAAGACTTCTTGGGTGACATAGCAAAAAGTTATAGGAGTAAAAGAAGATGTTTTCAGTTTCCCTATTGTATTGAGGATTTGATAGTAAAAGTAGGATATTTTTGTTTAATGAGCCTTTATTGAATACTAAAATGTCTCAAAACACTAAAATTTACCCTGGAAAAATAAAAATGAACATGATATGTCCCCTGAGGACATCATAATCTAGTGAGAAAGCCAGACCCAAATATGAATGATTCTATTAAAGGTGAATAAGTACTAAAAAATGGGAGCCCATTGTGACATCGAGTCTCTGATGATAATGATTTGAATCATACTGGCTAGTTAATAGATCTTTTCATTTGTACTTAAATAATCTTTGTTCTTATAAAATCAGAGATTTTTTTTTTTTCTACTGACGTGAAAAGGGAGAAAACTCACTTTCATGTGAATCTTCACTAGATGGCAATAATTCAGCAAAGAGTTATTGAACACTTACTGTGTGCCAGGCAGTTTGGGGTACTTACAAATGACACAATCACTACCTTCATGAAGTTTACCTTTTTTTGAGTGAGTGATCTACTAGTTAAATATTTTTGTAGGTAGATAAATATCTAACACACCTTAGATAATGACACCTGTTACAAAGAAGACAAAACAGATAATGGATTTAAGTGAGTGACTTGCCTTAGATATGCTGCTAATGGAAGACTATATAAGCAGCTGATACCTGAGTTAAAACCTGAATGAGATCATGATTAAAAACTTGTCTTCAAAAAAAAAATACCATGATGGTATAATTGCATATCCTTTCAAAGGCATTCATTCTGTTTGGATCTTTATTTTAATGGTTATCAAGCAAGGAAGAAGGGTGACTAAGTTTCCCAGGTGATTTTGCTTACCTAGCTTAAGATTTAGAGTTTACCTTGGTAAGAAATGCCAGTGATCTATTTCTCACCATGGACCTTTTTATGTATTCTTGCTAAGGAATTCTAGACTATTTCACAAGCACATTCTCCTGGGGAAAAAAAATGATGAAAATTGATATTGGAAAGATATACAGCTATTTTTCACCAAAATTTCACCGTAGTTACAACAAATACAGTGCCCCTTTTGAAATATATGAAGTGTGATTAAACAGTTTAAAACATCTTTTAACAAACATGCTATAATTAAATGCTCAGTGTAAAATTAGTCAGATGAATTTGCTTAAGATCTGAATTTAATGATCAGGGGTCATATAATATTGTGCAATGGCTATACATGTCCAGAAAGATATGAAAGTGAAAGTGAAGTCACTCAGTCGTGTCTGACTCTTTGCGACCTCATAGACTGTAGCCTACCAGGCTCCTCCGTCCATGGGATTTTCCAGGCAAGAGTACTGGAGCGGGGTGCCATTCTCTTCTCCGGAGGATCTTCCCAACCCAGGGATCGAACCCGGGTATCCAGGATTTTAGGCAGACGCTTTACCATCTGAGCCACCAGGAAAGATATGGGATGTCCATAATTCTGGTATTAATCTAACTGACTTTTCACACTTCCTAATTTATGTTTGATTTTTAGGAAGGCAAAAGTGACTTTAGAGTCTAGTCTGTAAACTGTTTAATAAGAAGAGTAGTATCTTATATAGAATGCCCCTAACCACCCTCAAATTGAAATGTGATGCATCTTATTTTCTTATGCAGTTCACACTTTGTTAATTAGTTAGAAAACATCAATTTGCCCAAAGGCACGCTGAAATGTATGGTGGAACCAGAATATAAATTCCCAGGTCCACCTCCTATTCAGTTTCTTGTGTTTTGAAAAAGATAGTGAGGTGAATTAACATTTAGTTTCTGGCAAAGATATTTTTAATTAAATTAATATCCCCAAATTTTAAATTATTTCAATCTATAATGTCAAAACCATTAGGTAATTTTGTTTTCCCTTTTCAATAAAAGCATTGTGGTTAGAATATGTCTTTTAAGATTTATTCAGAATTAGTCTTGTTTATTCTAACTTTAGAATATAGATGTTAGGTCAATAAAAAAATGATAGCAGAAGAGAAAATGATGAGAGCTATTGATCAATAAAGTGATGTCCCATTACCTCACTTTAATCAAATTCATTGTGTATTTCCTGTTCAACTTTGGTTCTAAACTATAGTTAAGTTCATTTCTTTGCAACCAAATAAAATAAAAAATCAACTTGTGTTTTAAAGAGATGTTTTTGAGGTAGTGAAAGCAATGCAATAACTAGTGTGACCAGAAATGCCCCCCAAAATGAAGGCTTTATTACCAAATGTCATCATTTGTGTGTAAATGTATAAATGTATGAATATATAGGGAAAATGAAATATAGATCTTCTTTTGCTATTGAATATTTGTGACTGTTTATTTGGTCTTCATGAAACTGGTAACAGGAACATGTCAACAACCTTTGGAAAGCTTCCACAAATTGTATTAATTATAAAGCTATTAGAATTGACTTAATTGTGCTGTCTCACTAGCAGAAAACAGATCAGTTAGTTCCAGCCTCTAGAATATATATTGTGAATTCTTTTAAAAAACCGTTGATTGTTATTATTTTTTGGCATGTGGTCTTGGTCGCCATGTGTGGGTTTTCTCTGGTTGTGGTGAGTGGGGGCTGGTCTTCCCTGCAGAGCCTGGGTGTATCATTGCGGTGGATTCCCCTGTTGGTGGGCGCAGGCTCTAGGGCACTCAGGCTTCGGTAGGTGGGGCACACGGGCTCCACAGCTGCCGCTTGTGGGCTCTCGATAGCGCAGGCTCAGTGGCTGTGCATGGGCTTCATTGCTCGCTGGCATGCGGCATCTTCCTTTACCAGGCATCAAACCCGTGTCCGGTACGATGGCACGTGGAGTCTTCTCCACCGTACCACCAGGGAACATTCCGAACTATCTAATACACATACATGTTCCCCTAATTCCTCCACAGTAGTTAAGTTGTGTATCAGTTCTGCTTATGAGATTGCGTTGTAGAAGAGGCATTCCTTCCAGATCTCACTTCAGGGTGAATGTTTTGCAGTGATCAGGGATGACTTGTGTTTTATTCAGTGAATACCTCTCTTCTTCCCACACTGAACTTTGATATCAAATGAAAATAAAGATAGGATTACACCTAAACACTTGTTATGAACTTTGATATCAAATGAAAATAAAGATAGGATTACACCTAAACACTTGTTATGAGCCAGGCAACCTTATGAAATGATTTTATTATCATCTCTAATTTCAGAAGAATAAAAAAAGTTAAAAACTTGCCCAATAGCACACAGCTAGTAAGGTGACAAAGTATAATTGCAGACTCAGCAGATCTGGTTCCAAATCCCACACTGATTTTAGCACCTGAGAATTCTGTCTCAATTCTTGTGTTGACATTTCCTTTTATACTTAGGCAATCATACCAGGTGCTATTTTAAAAACAAATAAATAGCAGATTTGTGTCTTAACCCACCCAGATTTTAGGACCTGCCGTTTCCGCAATAAACTTGGAAATCATTTAGGCTTTAATAGAAAACTTCTCTAAAGACTTTGTCTTATTTGAGATGAAGCAGTTAAAATATGCTCAAAATATATAATGAAAAAATATTGCACCTTATACATTTTCAGTTGTAAAACTAAGATAATAAGTGGTGTGTCTGATGTGTTTACTATCAATTTAAAGACTCAGTATTTTAGCTAAAGCACTCCATTTGTAAGCAATTTCCTATTTAGAACATCTCAGAATTGACTCTGGTTGCTTCTTTTCCTTTTGTATTTTTAAATTAAAAAAAAATAAAATCTATAGAGGACAGAACAGAAACATTGCATTATCTCCCCAAAATGTTCCCTGAGGTAAGGTTTAATCACTGAAAGGTGATTCACTAATGTTAAAATGGTTGGTCCATAAAGAACCAGCATAATTTTTGTCACATATGGGGTTTTCAGAGCATTTCTAATGAATTAAGAACATCAGTGAATCCCAGAAAGAATACTTCCATGCACTCAAGAGGTCAGTGTCCTTTGTTTGGATTCAGAGAATACCTAAACTTTTTTGTTGTTTGATTTCTATCTGGCACCTCCTTTTTTTGGCATGTTCTGTTGGCATCACCCCATAGAGAACTTCCTGGAAAGCAGATCAGATTGTTGTGATCCAGGAATTCTTTTGTCTGGTTTCTAGGTCATGTTTTAAACACAGAACAAATGACAGAGCTAAGCATACTATGTGGAAATACTCAGTCATTAAACTCATGAGAGACTTTTTTTTTTTTTAATGATGCAAAGTACTCAACTTGCAAGTAGAACTATTTTATGTAAAAATCCAGTGATGTTGATTTTTAGCCAGAACTTGGAGGAGCTGGGAAAAATATCAAGAACAACTTCTATCAAAAGGCAGATTAGTTTTTGAAGCTGGTGTTAATTGGCAGCAAGGTGTTTCATTATGAAGCTGAATTTTTAACAGTTGTTAGTTGGTTACTATGAAAACACCAGCCAGAAGAAAACACTGCAGTTTAATGGGTATTCATTCCCCCAGTCTCTCCCACTCCCTCTCCCAAGGTATCAATACTGTGTGTCCTCTTTTAGACCACCTATGTACTGCCTGGAAAGTGCCTATGTTTGCTGTTTATTCACCTTTATTTCTGGATTAGATGCATATTTCATAATCAACAGGTTCAAGGAAGATCACTTTCAAACTGCCGGTGGTGTATTTTTCTGTTGTGCAATTCTCTATGTTTGAGGGAAATCTTAAGAAGACCTTAATGGGAGAACTGTCTTTTCTTGCAACCCAGAATATTGAGCTAACTGTGGGAAATACATAAATTGTAACTAGAAAGACAATTCTTTTGGATGAAGCAGGGAGAACCTTGGTACTTTATCTCTACGTGTGAATGTACTTACTGCTGATTTTTTTTTTTAAGGAAAAATGCTCAAGGGCCATAGGTAGCAAGCTCCAACTGTTTACTCCCCTCCCTAGTACCAAACAGCACAAACGTTTCTCTTCCAAAGCCCTGGGAATGTGTATGCTTTGATATTTTCCCCATCCTAACATTTTACTAGCTGGCTAAGAAAAAAATCGGTTTGCTTAGTGAGTTCTTAACCTATACATAACAAATTCTTGCATTGTCCTGTCTTTAGTCATCCTTTTGATTTCTATTATGTTCAGCATCTAGTTTTATGGTGATGTATAGAGGAAATCATATTTGTGGTGATGTGATGAAAGTGTTAGTTTGAATTACTTGCCAATAGTTTCCCAGCCAAATAATTTAATTATGTGATTATAGTCTTATTGAAGCCTTTGCTATTGATTTTAAGAAAGAAGCATAGCTCTCTTTGTTGTCCTTCAGAACAAAAGGCAGGTTTTCCTGTTGCCTTTCAAAGTCTCAGCTAGTATTTTATAGCACAAAATAATGAATGCTTCCACTGCAGCATGTCACAGGGGAGGCTGGGACAATACCGCACTCATGCACACCAATGATTCTTACTTGCTGGGCAGCATGCATGCTTGGATTTCTGCCAGCCCTGTGGGTCCGCTAGAGACCACTGTCATTCTGTTCTTCTTCTTGTAGGCAATGGTCGAGACAGTTAACAACCTCCTGCAGCCACAAGCCCTGAATGCCTGGAGAGACCTGACTACAAGCGATCAACTGCGAGCAGCCACCATGTTGCTTGACACCGTGGAGGAAAGCGCCTTCGTGCTGGCCGACAACCTTCTGAAGACTGACATCGTCCGGGAGAGCACGGACAATATCCGTAAGTGGCTTTTGTTATTCAGAAGGGCCAGAGAGGACACGGAGAGCTATCCTCTCGTTCAGCAGGCGAGGCAAAAGAAAAAAGTATCCTTTATGGTGGGCCACGTTTTATGAGTGGGACTTCATTTCAGGGCAGATAAGCTATTGTCTTTTCTATACTTAGGAGGGTTAGCTTGTCGTTAGCTTAGAAGTGTCCTCATAATCATGTATATCTTTCCAAGGACATTTCAATACTGACTATATTAGCTTGACCTGAGATCAAGGACAGTGAGACCTTTTTTTTTTTTTTCAATTTTTATGTATGAAACTGATATATACATATATATATATATGTATACATATATACATATACCCTCCATCTATGGAGGGTAGTATTTTACGTTTTATCCTATGGGTCACTTCAGTTTTAACAAGAATCTCTCTGAATTATAAACTATAAAGAAGCTAATCATTTAAGTGAAGGTGTTAAAATAATTTTTGATAATTGTGTTGCTAGCTCATAAAAAGTATAAATCTAATTAGTGTGTTTAAGGATGTAGCTGACAGTTTTATTTCAGACGATTTGATAAAGTTATTTCAAACTTATTAGATTTAAAGGTAAATCAATATTGATATAATAGTAGAGCTCCAGATTATAAAAAGATTTCACTTAATTCATAAAATAAACATTTTGAAAGTAACCTGATAGTCAATGACAAACTGTACTTGAGCTTTAATTTTAAATTCTAGGCTTTATAATTGATATTCTTACATATCTGATTTTTAATAACTTTTGTTTGCTTTATTTTGAAAAAAATTGAAATACTGAAAAAAAATAATTTCTAAAAACACTGAACTACTATAAAGTATAGCAGTTGAAGATCAGGTCCAGTGTTTTGATTCCAGAAAAGTTTCAGTAATTAGATTATCTTAACTTTGGCATGTTTCTCAATGAGTACTGACATCTTTTCACCATTAACAGAGTTGGAAGTGGCAAGGCTGAGCACAGAAGGAAACTTGGAAGACCTGAAATTTCCGGAAAACACGGGTCATGGAAGCACCATCCAGCTTTCTGCAAATACTCTAAAACAAAATGGCCGAAATGGTAGGCTAGAATTTCTCTATTAAGTTTGATGGAGTTGAACTTGTCATTAATTCATTGCATCTTAGGTTGGAATTTTAGAACTTCTGTCTAAAATCTTTCCTCTCCTCTCACTCCACTGATCTCTTTCTTCTCCTCTTTCTTAGCTTCTGCACCAACAATATTTTAATGATATTTGCTCTATAAAATTCCCAGTTATATTTGGAAATTGTTACCTTTCAGATGTAGAAAAATATCAGAAACTTGAATGTGAGGAAAACTGACAGACAACAAAATCCAGAAGTTCTGACTTTTTCCTTTGGAAGGAGTAACTCCCATCAACTTGACAGATTTTGTTTCTAAAATTTCTAGTAGAAATTTTATTTATAATTTAAAAATTAAATTTTCCTCATTAACTAATTTTTGAGAATGTTTCTATGCTTTTCCTTTGCAAAGCATATAGAAAACATAAATGTAAGCAGATGCTTTTGGACAATGGAACTAATAGATACAGATCAATTGAGTACCAGATTATAGTAACTGAGTATAATTAATATTAAATAAATATTAAAAAAATAATCTCACAGAGAGTATGTCTCAAGCCTCACTAATATTAACATATTTAAATAAGGAGGTGATAGCTTTTAACCTGCTATGTGATAGAAAGATGACTTCAGGTTGTACAACCAACTCACAGCTGATGTTTCATATTACAAGGTAAATAGTTTTGAAAAAGAAGAGACTTAAATAATATCAAGAAAAACAGATCATGTTTGTTGCCAGCAGAACAAAATTCTTTAGTGTTGGAAGTTTTATCAGCCCTAACTTAAAATTGTATTTATTTTGTTGCTAAGTGTGAATATTGAGGCACTGCTGAGATTTTCTATAGAGTGAAATCAGATTCCTGTTTCTTCCTAATGGTTTCCCTTCTTTGGCTCTTGGCCCGCATCAGTTTATGCTGTTGACAGAGAGTTCTTCACCCCAGCTTACACTTAGGATGAAATAAAATGACTTCACAGACCTATCACATGCTCCCTAGTCCAATTCCTTCCTGCCTCAGCTGCTCCAGCTCATGTCTGTTTTTAGCATGCTCTCTGTGATCAAGACAGTCCAGTCTTGATTTTCTTTTTGAAATTGAGATATAATTGGCATATAACATTATGTTAGTTTAAGGTGTACAACATGGTGACTTGATATTTGTATATATTATGAAATGACACCACAATAAGTCTAGTTAACATTCGTCACCATAGAGAGTTAATTTTCTTTTTCTTGAGAGAATTTTTTAAATCTATTGTTTTATCAGTTTTCAAAACAGGTAATATAGCATCATTAACTATAGTCACTATCCTCATAACTTATTTATGTCATAAATAGAAATTTTTGCATTTTACCTTCATTTTGCTAGCCCTCACCCTTCGCTTCTAGCCACCAGTAGCCTGTTTTCTTTATTAGTTAGTTCGCTAGTTTGTTTTTTCTTAAGATTCCACATGTAAATGAGATACTTGTGTTTCCCTATCTGATTTATTTCACTTAGCATAATGCCCTCAAAGTCCATGCAGTTTATAGCAAATGACAAAATTTTCCTTTTCATGGCTAAAGAGTGTTCCATTTCCCATTTTATATCTCTCTATATAATTATATACATAACATTCTCTTTATTTGTTCATTTATCAATGGATACAGGTTTCCATATGTTGGCTATTATAAATAATTCTATAGTGAACATGGGAGTACATAGGTCTTTTTCAAGTCACTGTTTTTATTTGCTTCACATAAATACCCAGAAGTAGACTATCTGATCATCTGACAATTCTGCTTTCAATTTTTTGAAGAATCATCATAATTTAATTTTTTCTTTTCTATAGTTCAGTCCAGTTCAGTTCAGTTCAGTCACTCAGTCATGTCCGACTCTTTGAGACCCCATGAACTGCATGCAGCATGCCAGGCCTCTCTGTCCATCACCAACTCCCTTAGTCCACCCAAACCCATGTCCATTGAATCAGTGATGCCATCCAACCATCTCATCCTCTGTCGTCCCCTTCTCCTCCTGCCTTCAATCTTTCCCAGCATCAGGGTCTTTTCAAATGAGTCAGCTCTTTGCATCAGGTGACCGAAGTATTGGAGTTTAGCTTCAACATCAGTCCTTCCAATGAACACCCAGGACTGATCTCCTTTAGGATGAGCTGATTGGATCTCCTTGCAGTCCAAGGGACTCTCAAGAGTCTTCTCCAACACCACAGTTCAAAAACATCAATTTCTCGGCTCTCCGCTTTCTTTATAGTCCAACTCTCACATCCATACATGACCACTGGAAAAACCATAGCCTTGGACCTTTGTTGGTAAAGTAATGTCTCTGGTTTTTAACATGCTGTCTAGGTTGGTCATAACTTTCCTTCCAAGGAGTAAGCGTCTTTTAATTTCATGGCTGCAATCACCATCCGCAGTGATTTTGGAGCCCAGAAAAGCAAAGTCAGCCACTGTTTCCACCGTTTCCCCATCTATCTGCCATGAAGTGATGGGACCGGATGCCATGATCTTAGTTTTCTGAATGTTCAGGTTTAAGCCAACTTTTCCCTCTCCTCTTTCACTTTCATCAAGAGCCTCTTTAGTTCCCCTTCACTTTCTGCCATAAAGGTAGTGGCATCTGCATATCTGAGGTTCTTGATATTTCTCCCAGCAATCTTGATTCCAGCTTGTGCTTCTTCCAGCCCAGCATTTCTCATGATGTACTCTGCATATAAGTTAAACAAGCAGTATGACAATATATAGCCTTGATGTACTCCTTTCCCTATTTGGAACCAGTCTGTTGGTCCATGTCCAGTTCTAACTGTTGCTTCCTGACCTGCATATAGGTTTCTCAAGAGGCAGGTCAGGTGGTCTGGTATTCCCATCTCTTGAAGAATTTTCACAGTTTATTGTGACCCACACAGTCAAAGTCTTTGAAATAGTCAATAAAGCAGAAATAGAGGTTTTTCTGAAGCTCCCTTGCTTTTTTGATGATCCTGTGGCTGTTGGCAATTTGATCTCTGGTTCCTCTGCCTTTTCTAAACCAGCTTGAACATCTGGAAGGTCACAGTTCACATATTGTTGAAGCCTGACTTGGAGAATTTTGAGCATTACTTTATTAGCGTGTGAGATGAGTGCAATTTTGCAGTAGTTTGAGCATTCTTTGGCATTGCCTTTCTTTGGGATTAGAATGAAAACTGACCTTTTCCAGTCCTGTGGACACTGCTGCCCCATGTCCAAGGTCAGGGACGGCGGCCGAAAGGAGCTTTCTACAGTAGATATATCAATTACATTTTCACCAATAATACACAAGGGTTCCCTAGTTTAGTCTCAGTACTATTTCTTGAATGTACCAAGAATATTCCCTCATCAGACATCTGTATTTTCTTTCTTCTGAAGTGCAATTTTTACATTACTTGTTCAAGAAGCTTCTCTATCATTCACTGCTCAGTATAAATCTTAACCCTTTAGGAAATTCTTCCTGTTGCCTCAAAGGTAGACTAGTCTTTCCCAATCATTCTTTTCCCATTAACCATTTTCTGCAAGTGCTTCTTCATAGCATTTTTTTACTTATCATTATATGAAATTATTATTAATAATTATAATTATTTTTTTAAGTTTCCTGCATATTGTCTGACTCTTTCTCTAGGAGATGATCTTCATGAGGACAAGAAGCTTTCTCAGTATGTTCATTGATGTAACCCTAGTGCCTGGCACAGGATGCAATCACTAAGGGTTTATCAAACAAATGTGTGAACTTTCAGATATAAAGCCAATAAAGATTAAAATATGTCTACATTAGTCATATAGACATATAGTTTACATAGTCATATAGTTGTCTTTACTAAATTAATGTGTGCATGTGTATGTGTGTGTTTTAGGCCACATTTAAGCATGAATTCTGGAATGGAGATTCTGTAACAATTATATATGACAAATTGTGCTGGTAAAACAAGGTGGGATGACAGTCTGACATCATTCCACAAGGGGAAATTGGTATGAATTATCACCAGTTATAAACCAATTAAAATAACAGTTGTTTCTGTCAACAAGAAAAATACATAGCCATTCCCAAGTTTAGCCCTCCAAAGATTAACATTTTTTTTGTTAAGTCTAGAGGAAAAGAACTAAAATTAAATGCTATGTTGTAACAGTCAAGAAGTATTTAGTACATTATTGTTTGTGTTAGAAAGTATAAGAATGCCCCTTTCTGTTATGTAGCTCAGATAATATCTCTATATTGGATTAGAAATCTTATACTATTACTAAGACAGCTAGATAATCAGGCCCAGAAAACACACAAGAGCAAGGAGGCTGACAGCAGCCTGTGTCATCACAAGGAAACAGTGCTGCGAGATGTCCCTGCTGCCACGAGGGAAGCTGCTTCTGCTGCTCCACCTACTGCATCCTTGAGTCACTAGTTCCCCATCTGAAATCTGAGTCTAGTGCATCTGACTAGACATGTTGAACTGAAGTGCCCCGAGCAACCTCTTTGAAAGGCAGGCTGGGAAAGCAAATATATGTCCCTTTTGTGTCTATAAGTCTCCAAGAGTAGGGCATTTCCCAAACGTGGGAGTGCAATTTATATATTGGACAGCCCCCTCCCTCCTCAAAAAATATATTAATTTTTATCTTTATTCCCACTTCACTCTAAGATTCAGGGATTTCCCTGTCTTAGTTACCCTAGTAGTCAGGGCAGTGCCTGTCTCTTGGGGAACCAAAGTGGATTTATACTGGAAGTAAGGCATAGGGCTTTAAGAAAGGAAATGAGGTAAAATTTAAGAGAAACATACTAAAAAGTTAATTTTACAGAGGATTTATATGTAAGAGATTGTCACAAGACAAAAAATAAGGTAGAAGGACATAAGAAGAATGTGATCTTGAATATGATAGCTGAGGTTTAAGACAGGTAAGGAATTTTTAAAATTTATAGAAATACAGTTAGTTTACAATGTTATATTTATAATATATATATGTATATATATATATATCTCCATTCTTTTCCATTTTGGTTTATTGCAGGATATTAAATATGCTGAACTCTGTAGTAGGACATTGTTATTTATTCATTCTCTACATAATTTGCATCTCCTAATCTCAAACTCCCAATCCTTCCCTCTCCCAGAATCCGTCCCCTTCAGTAACCATAGGTAAAGATTTTATATATTTTGTTTTGTTTTAATTGAAATTGAGAAATAATTGAAAGATAGTAAAATGCACTTATCTTAAGTGTTTGATCTCTTTGCTTGATCTGATCTGACAGCAAACAGATCAAACAAGTCAGTCCTAAAGGAAATCAACCCTGAGTACTCGTTGGAAGGACTGATGCTGAAGCTGAAGCTCCGATACTTTGGCCACCTGAAACAAAGAACCAACTCACTGGAAAAGACCCTGATGCTGGGAAAGACTGAAGGCAAAAGGAGAAGAGGGGATCAGAGGATGAGATGGTTGGATAGCATCACAAATGCGATGGACACGAACATGGGCCAGTTCCAGGAGATGGTGAGGGACAGGGAAGCCTGGCATGCTACAGTCTGTGGAATCACAAAGAGTCGGACATGACTTGGTGACTGAACAACAGGATCTTAAGTATTTAGCTTGGCAAATTTGACAGTTATACATTCCTCTGTTATATCATATAAAATAAGATGAGTGATGTTTTTAAAGTGCTGCACTCAATATGGCATCAAATTGGGAAAACTCAGCAGTAGCCACAGGACTGGATAATTTCAGTTTCATTCCAATCTCAAAGATGGGCTATGTCAAAGAATGTTCAAACTTCTGTCAAGTTGTGTTCATTTCACATTCTAGTAGATTATGCTTCAAGCTAAGCTTCAGCGGTATGCGAACTGACAACGTCCAGATGTAAAAGCTGGATTTAGAAAGGCAGAGGACAAAGAGATCTTATTTCTAGCATTCACTGATCATAAAGATTCCAGGGGATTCCAGAAAAGCATCTACTTCTACTTCATTGACTCAACTAAAGCCTTTATCAACAAACTGTGGAAAATTCTTAAAGAGGTAGTAATACCAGACCACCTTGCCTGTCGCCTGAGTAAGTTATATGCAGGTAAAGAGGTTCGTGACATTGTACAGGAGACAGGAATCAAGACCATCCTGAAGAAAAAGAAATGTAGAAAAAACAAAATGGCTGTGTGAGGAGGCCTTACATATAGCTGAGAAAAGAAGAGAATTGTAAAGAAGAAAAGGAAAGATATACCCATTTGAATGCAGAGTTCCAAAGAATAGCAAGGAGAGATAAGACTTCCTCAGTGATCATTACAAAGAAATAGAGGAAAACAATAGAATGGGAAAGACTAGAGATCTCTTCAAGAAGATTAGAGATGTCAAGGAAGCATTTCATGCAAAGATGGGCTCAATAAAGGACAGAAATGGTATGGACCTAAAAGAAGCAGAAGATATTAAGAAGAGGTAGCAAGAATACACAGAAGAACTATACAAAAAAGATCATCATGACCCAGATAATCATGATGGTGTGATCACTCACCTAGAGCTAGACATCCTGGAATGTGAAGTTAAGTGGGCCTTAGGAAGCATCGCTACAAACAAAGTTAGTGGAGGTGATGGAATTCCAGTTGAGCTATTTCAAATCCTGAAAGATGATGCTGTGAAAGTGCTGCACTCAATATGCCAGCAAATTTGGAAGACTCAGCAGTAGCCACAGGACTGGAAAAGGTCAGTTTTCATTCCAATCCCAAAGAAAGGTAATGCCAAAGAATACTCAAAATACCTCTCAATTGCACTCATCTCACATGCTAGTAAAGTAATGCTCAAAATTCTCCAAGCCAGGCTTCAACAATATGTGAACCGTGAACTTCCAGATGTTCAAGCTGGTTTTAGAAAAGGCAGAGGAACCAGAGATCAAATTGCCAACATCCATTGGACCATTGCAAAAGCAAGAGAGTTCCAGAAAAACATCTATATCTGCTTTATTGACTATGCCAAAGGCTTTGACTGTGTGGATCATAATAAACTGTGGAAAAATCTGAAAGAGATGGGAATAGCAGACCACCTGACCTGCCTCTTGAGAAATCTGTATGCAGATCAGAAAGCAACAGTTAGAACTGGACATGGGACAGCAGTCTGGTTCTAAATCGGGAAAGGAATACGCCAAGGGTTATTCAGTTTACATGCAGAGTACATCATGAGAAATGCTGGGCTGAATGAAACCCAAGCTGGAATCAAGATTGCCTGGAGAAATATCAATAACCTCAGATATGCAGATGACACCACCCTTATGGCAGAAAGTGAAGAGGAACTAAAGAGCCTCTTGATGAAAGTGAAAGAGGAGAGTGAAAAAGTTGGCTTAAAGCTCAACATCAGAAAACTAAGATCATGGCATCTGGTCCCATCACTTCATGTGAAATAGATGGGGAAACAGTGGCTGACTTTATTTTTTTGGTCTCCATAATCACTGCAGATGGTGACTGCAGCCATGAAATTAAAAGATGCTTACTCCTTGGAAGAAACTTTATGACCAACACAGACACCATATTAAAAAGCAGAGGCATTACTTTGCCAACAAAGGTCCGTCTAGTCAAGGCTATTGTTTTTCCAGTAGTCATGTATGGATATAAGAGTTGGACTATAAAGAAATTTAAGCACCACAGAATTGATACTTTTGAACTGTGGTGTTGGAGAAGACTCTTGAGAGTCCCTTGGACTACAAGGAGATCCAACCAGTCCATTCTAATGGAAATCAGTCCTGAATGTTCTTTGGAAGGATTGATGTTGACACTGAAACTCCAATACTTTGGCCACCTGAGGCAAAGAACTGACTCATTTGAAAATATCCTGATGCTGGGAAAGATTGAAGGTGGGAGGAAAAGGGCATGATGGAGAATGAGATGGCTGGATGGCATCACTGACTCAATGGACATGAGTTTGGGTAAACTCCAGGAATTTGTGATGGACAGGGAGGCCTGGCGTGCTGCAGTCCATGGGGTTGCAAAGAGTTGGACATGATTGAGTGACTGAACTGAACTGAAAGAAGCAACAGTTAGAACTGAACATGGAACAACAGATTGGTTCAAAATTGGGAAAGGAGTACAACAAGCCTGTATATTTTTGCTTTGCTTATGTAACTTCTCTGTAGAATATGTCATGTGAAATATTGGACTGGATGGAATTAAAATTGCCAGGAGAAATATCAACAACCTCAGATATCATATATTACTATCTAATGGCAGAAGTAAGGAGGACCTAAAGAATCTCTTGATGAGGATGAAAGAGGAGAATGAAACAGCTGGTTTGAAACTCAACATTAAAAATCTGAAATCATGGCATGTGGTCCCATCACTTCATGGCAAATAGAAGGGGAAACTATAAGCAGTGACAGACTCTGTTTTCTTTTGCTCCAAAATCACTGCAGATAGTGCCTGCAGCCATGAAATTAAAAGATGCTTGCTCCTTGGAAGGCAAGCAATGACAAAGCTAGACATGAGAGACATCACTTTGCAGACGAAAATCCATACAGTCAAAGCTGTTTTTTCCAGTAGTCATGTACAGATGTGAGAGTTGGACTATAAAAAAGGCTAAATGCCACAGAATTGATATTTTTGAATCATGATGCTGGAGAAGTCCCTTGGACTGCAAGAACCAGTCAAGCCTAAAGGGAATCAACCCTGAATATGCATGTAAAAGGACTGATGCTGAAGCTGAAGCTCTAATACTTTGGCCAACTGATACGAAGAGCTGACTCGCTAGAAAAGGCTCTGATTCTGGAAAAGACTGAATTCAGAAGGAAAAGGGGTGCCAGAGGAAGAGGCGGTTAGAGAGCATCCCCAACCTGATGGACATGAATTTGACCAGACTTCAGGAGACAGTGAAGGACATGGAACCTGGCATGCTGTGTCCATGGGATCGCAAAAAGTTGGACCGGCTCATCAACTAAACAGCAACACCCTGGAGAATATCCTGTCTCTTTCTGGTTTTCTCACCCCATCTCCCCACCTGATGAACCGCTTTATTCTCATTAATATTTCTAATTGCAAATTTTATCTGTTCTTAGACTTCATGTAACTGGAACAATAAAGTGTGTACTCTTTCCGTCCGTATTTTTTAACTCTGTATAATATTTTGTGGATTCAGTCATGATGCTCCGTCTGTCATTAGTTTGTTCTTTATTGATGTATGGTAATTCTGTTATTTTAATAAGCCATAATTTATTTATTCTCCTATTGATATTCTTTGAGTTGTTTCTATTTTTGGACTTTTGTGAATAAGGTTGTTATAAACCTGCTTATACAACCTTTTCTTTCTTTGTGTATATATGTTTCCATGTATCTAGCAAGGGTAGATATATGTTTAACTTTATAAGAAATTGCCAAATATTTTTCTAAATAGTTGAACTCCCACCAATAGTATGCAGAGGTTCATTTGTTCCACACTTTTACCAACATTAGTGTGGCTAGTCTTTTGTAGGGTGAGTTGCAGTGATTCTAGTGGGTATGAAATGCTATCTCAATATTATTTTGATTTTTACTTCCCTAATTATAAATAATGTTGACAGCTTTTCTCATATCTATTAGCTTTTTATATATCTATAATAAAGTATAATAATACTTTATAATAAGTTTTGTGTTTTGCCATTTTAGTATGATATTTATTTGAGTAGCAGAAATGCTTTATGTATTTATGAGTCATATGCATTTATATTTCCTAGTTTGTGGCTGTCTTATTAATTTTCTTAATATTATATTTTGGTAGACATAAATTTTCAATTTTGACAAAGTTTAGTTTACCATCTTTTTTCTTTTATAATTAGTGGCTTTGGGGCCTATCCAAAGAATCTTTGCTTTCCGCAAGATCACATAGATATCTGATATTTTGTTCCAGAGTCTCTTTGGTTCGAATGAGATAGGGATTGAGGTTTTTTTTTTAGTACTGATATGTACTTGTTTTAGTATCATTAGACTCTCCTTTCCTCATGAATAACTGGCTGCTTGGTTAAAATGAATGTTTGAATTTTATTTTGAACATATATAAATATAAATTTGATTATAGTCTGATTAGAAACACATAGTCTAAAAAGGATGTACAAGCTAATTAATTTCTTCCCAATTTATATGTACTTATTTTAGGAGAGATCAGAGTGGCCTTTGTCCTTTATAACAACTTGGGTCCTTATTTGTCCACGGAGAATGCCAGCATGAAATTAGGAACAGAGGCCATGTCCACCAATCATTCTGTTATCGTCAATTCTCCAGTTATCACAGCAGCCATAAACAAAGAGTTCAGTAATAAGGTTTACTTGGCTGATCCTGTGGTGTTCACTGTTAAACACATCAAGGTAAGAAAATGTTTGTCAGTATTATATTTATTGTAAGTATGTATGTATTAATTTCCTATCATTGGCCCTATTATTTGACATATAGAAATTCATTTTCTATAAAATAGTGACTTTTTTCCACCAAAGTGAGGGAGGAGAGTAATTCTTGAATATGTATATCAATTTGTTCAGTTCAGTCGCTCAGTTATGTCTGACTGTTTGCGACCCTATGGACTGCAGCATGCCAGGCTTTCTGTCGATGCATCACCAGCTCCTGGAGCTTCCTCAAACTCATGTCGATCGAATCAGTGATTCCATCCAACCATCTCATCCACTGTTGCCCCCTTCTTTTCCTGCCCTCAATCATTCCTAGCATTAGGGTATTTTCCATTGAGTCAGTTCTTTGAATCAGGTGGCCAAAGTATTGGAGCTTCAGCTTCACTGTCAGTGCTTCCAATAGCATTGACTAGTTTGATCTCCATGCAGCCCAAGGGACTCTCAAGAATCTCTCTAACATCACAGTTCAAAAGTATCAATTAGGTAAAAGTATTTATAGATGGATTTATAAATGCTTCTCTGTAATTAAAAAGAACTAACAATATGTTCAGTGGAACTGGGCATAGCTACACTCTGACATTACAAGTAATTATGTCCTTTGTGTGTAGATATAATTTTATGCATATGCAAAGATTGTAGTGTAAATTGAACAAAAAGTTTTAAAAACTGTTCTCTCAGAGAGGCTTTCCTGATGGCTCAGATGGTACAAAATCTCTCTGCCATGCAGGATTCCCAAGTTTGATCCTGGGGTTGAGAAGATCCCCTGTAGAAGGGAATGGCAACCCATAGCTCTTAAAATACTAAGTATCTTTGCCTGGAGAATTTCATGGACAGAGAAGTCTGGTGGACTCCAGTCCATGGTGTCGCAAAGAGTCAAACAAGACTGACCAATTTTCACTTTCACTTTTCTTTCACTTTCACTTTTATCATCTCAGAAGTTTATTATATGCAGCAATTCTTTGCTTTGTAGGTTATATTAATTGATGTGATTCTGAGATAATACTAGTATCCCTTCAATGTTATTTTTAAATGAGTTCACCTCTAATCAAAGGGAGTAAATAATATATATTCATCTACTCAAATTTATTGGGAATTGATAAGCCCCACTTAATATGAAAACATTGGTAGACACCTCCAGAAATATTGGAACATAGGATGAAGTTTTGTTAGATGTAAATAAAATGCCTACTTAATTTGCATGATCATAAAGTATTTATTGGCTTTATTGATTTTTGTTTTCTGTAGCAATCTGAGGAAAACTTCAATCCTAACTGTTCATTTTGGAGCTATTCCAAACGCACAATGACAGGTTACTGGTCAACCCAAGGCTGTCGGCTCCTGACAACAAATAAGACACATACTACATGCTCTTGTAACCACCTAACCAATTTTGCAGTACTGATGGCACATGTGGAAGTTAAGGTAAGATATACAGCATACAGTGAAATTCCTTAGCATACAGTTAGGACATTAACTATAAAAAGTCTTACCTCTGCACCTATCTTGGAGAGTATTCTAACTTTTGTAGTAATTCTATTCAAGAACTCTCTGATGTTCAACCCATACCCTAGTGAATGATTCAAAGAACTCCTTTTTTTTTCTGTTATCAATATAGTCCATAATATTGAAATCTGGTATGAAACAAAATTTTGCTGATAAAATTTCCCCTGTTATTCCCTCCTTTATTTTGTATGAATAAATGTCATACCATATCCTCATGACCTGGGCAAGATAGGACCTCAGCACTGCAGGTCAGGGCAATGGAGTTAGGCTGCTAGAATCTGTTAGGCTGAAGACTAAGGAGCCATGCTTGAGATCAAATACTCTCAAAATGAGTATTGGGAAAATAGCCATTAAACACATTGTAATAATGGTTCTGCCCATTCAGAAGACACAATTCTAAGGAAAAAATTCAGGTAATAGATTGTTTCCAAAATCAGAAACATGACTACCTTGGATGCATCAGTCTCTCTAAGTGACTGGTTGTCATGGAAGGCAGGATGAGTATTTAGATTTCAGATATAGTTAGGATATAAAAATACAAAGGGATTATTAATTTGGCTATAGATTGATAGATGGGTTTGCAACAAGAAATTATGATTGTGAATTCTCATCTTCCTGATGTCAATAAAAATAGAGGAAGTATCATTGTCCAATACATCTTAAAACATAAAAACCATGGCAAAGATTTTATCTACCTGATATCATTGATCCAATAATTTTATCCAAAATTGTCTTTGGCTCTGTTGAAGTTAAAAATGATGAAGGTATCTTAGAGGAAAACCAAATCCAAGCCTACTCAGCACCTAATAAATTACCTTAGCTGTGTCAACACAGTCAAATTTGGTCTTTTAAGGACTACAAATGGTATTTTGTGAGAACTTCACAAATTGATCAAGCTAAGCAAGATTGGCTACAGTAACAAATATTAGATTTAAATCTGGAATGTATTCGTATGACTCTAGGATTCTCTCTTTTCAGCTTAGGATATAAATTCAAACACAGGAAAATGGATCATATTTCAAGTCACAAGAAAATACAATTTTTTGCTCAGTTCATTGCAATAACAATCTCTACTCAGTCCATTACACAAGAATCTTGACTGTGACCATTATTGTGTGTCAAAAAGAGATAAAATAGATGGAAATCAGTATTTTCCTTCAGCAGTCAGTGACAAAGTATGCCCTGGATTTCTTATATCACAATCTCTTGCAGCTATGAGAGTCATTCTCATCTTGATCATGCAACATTAATTTGACACTTGAAAAATGAGAAGCAAACAGAATGATCATCCCTGAAAGTCCGAAAGGAAACACAGCAACCGAACTTACATTAGACTAATGTCTAGAAATGAAGGCTAGTGCGTTCATGCACAGTGAGATATGCAATAGCCAGTTAGAATAGATATTTACATTGTCTAGTTATCAGTTTCTAATTCCACAGGAAAATCTATAAAGAAACAAAACTGTATTGGAGAATTTTGCTTGATGAGCTTGGAAAGAGAAAGAAGAATTAGCTGAGTCTAGATGCTGTTGCTATTAATCTGTGGTGCCCTGATGTATCTTCACTCCAGGGCTCTACCGATGTACTGAGTTGCTCTTTTCTATCATCTGTGTTGTCCTTGCAATTCATTCAGTACTTCCTTCTTTCTTTTAAAGACTATTTTTCAAGCATCTAAGTAAAGATATTGATGTGTTACACAATGAAAGTGAAAGTGAAGTCGCTCAGTCGTGTCCAATTCTTTGCGACCCCTTGGACTGTAGCCCACCAGTCTCCTCCGTCCATGGGATTTTCCAGGCCAGAGTACTGGAGTGGGTTGCCATTTCCTTCTCCAGGAGATCTTCCTGACCTGGGGATTGAACCCGGGTCTCCTGCATTGTAGGCAGACGCTTTACCATCTGAGCCACCCGGGAAGCCTCAGGTTCTCAATAAATGTAACTCTCTCCTTCTGATCTGCCAGAGATACCACAAGATTCTAGCATTCCAGTGGAACTTAGATCATTCATGATGCTTACATTTTTAAGGGGATGGGAAGGGCAGAGAAATGAAGCTTCAGTCATAATTGTGATAAGCCTTATAATTGATACCTATACTGTGAGTTAGGACACAGGAGGGGTTCATCTAAGGCAGGACTGCTCAGAGAGGGCTTATCAAAAAAGTGACCTGTGCTGAAGAATAATTAGGATGAATTTGGTAAGGTTACCTGTGTAAAATTTGCATCAGCCACATTCTTGAAAGACTTTGCCTTGGGCACACTTTTCTCTCTTATCTCTTTCCTCCCTCAGCAACTGGTCCTTTCGAGCTTCCTTCGCTGGTGCCTCCCCATCTCCACAGCCTCTTGTTGTTGCCCTGGCCAGGAGTGTAATCCTAGCGGTACTCCAAGCACTATCCATTTCTCTGTAGTTGATCTCATATAGTGGTATGCTGTAACCATCATCCCATGATCCCCAGATTCTATCTCAGTTTCTTAACTCCACACTCCTAGATTCAATGGTTAACTTGATAAATCCATCTAGACTTCTAATCAGTGTCACAATTCCAGAACAACACTTGTGGTTTTTCCTATCAGTCTTTTCTTTCTTAGTAAATGGTTACTCTGTCCTTCCAAAAGCTCTGGAATAACCCATCTCCATGAAATACTGTGGAAAGTAAGAGAGAGGAGGTCACTGGCCTCAGCCAATTTACAGTTTATCAAGGGAGAGAAGTGTTAAGACTGACTTTTGAAGGAAAGGGATGCACTGAAGTGACAAGAGGTCTTCCCAGGTGGTGCTAATGGTAAAGAACTCACCTGCCGGTGCAGGAGACATAATAACCATGGGTTCAATTCCTGGATTGGGAAGATCACCTAGAGGAAGGCATGGTAACCCACTCCAATATTCTTGCCTGGAGAATCCCAAGGTCTGAGGAGTCCATAAGGCTGCAAAGAGTCAGACACAACTGAAGTGACTTAGCGCGCACACACATGAAGTGACAATATTACTGAAACCTGCCTCTGTCCACCAGTACCAAACTGAATCTCAGATTCAGAGTTTTGGATGATTTAGGAAAGAACATTGCTTTACCAAGTAAAGGGGGCCACTGCAGGCTAATGCCCTCAAAACTGTGCATCCCCACCTGAGGGGCCATGGCGAGGAGTCTTATGTTTAGAGTTTGGGGGCAGGGTTGCTGGTAAGGATGAGGGTGCATGCGGGGCCTGCATTCCTTCAATCCAGAGGTCATCTGGCATCAGGTGGTCTTTGGATGAGCTTCTGTGGTTTTTGAGGTTCTTCTGTGACCTTCTGTCTGCAATGAAGGAGGCTTCGTTAAGTTAACAACTTCCATTTGGTGGGGGTTTAGGTTCTGTACAGAACTCAAGACATCAATATGTATATGCCTTAAGGAGGAGCCAGAACCCTTTCCCAAGGCTGCAGTATTATTTCTTGACTGCTCCTTCCTTGTCTCTTCATCTCCTCCCTTTTCTCATTAGCAACTGTTTGAATCTGTCCTTTGGAACTCAAGGAAGATCATGGAGGCTGAATGAAGCCTGTTTCATATGAGAAATGGGGGACATGGGATTTTGCCTGGGAGCCCCAAAGGGCCCTGCACAGCCCTACACAGCTGATTAACTACTTTTGAGTTTTCTCTGTGTCTCTTATCTATGGAAACATTTGATTTTCTTCTCTTTTAGATACAAAAGTAACCATGATGAAAGTTTATATAATACAGTTTTATACCAAACTGTGGTAGTATATGTGGCATTTTTTAAAATTTTTCATTATTGGAATCACGTGCAGATTTGTCTGCTGTTCAGTAAAATGTTGAATACACTAAATTCAAATGTCTGTCTCTTCTCCTACTAGTAATTCTCTTTGTGAACAATCTGTATGGGAGGAGTATTTTAGTTTGCAGGATCATAGGTTTCAAACTAATTGACTAACATTTCTACTGTGGTTTTTGAGAACACAGTAACAATGCTTTAGAAATCACCAATAGCTTTTTCCTCTACTGAAATGATAATTCTTTGGGAGAGAATTTAAAAAGTCTCCTGGATCATTCCTGTCAGTTCAACTTGATGTCAGTTTTTATTATGTTTAAAAGTCTTCATTTTCCTTGGTTTGATGCTTGCATCTCTCTTTACCCCTCTCTTTTCTTCTTAGCTTAGTATATACTATTGCTTTTACCCCAACATTACCCCAGTCCAAGTATAGGTATTATTTTGCTATTTAAATACATTGTATTTCTTTTTAAATTTAGTGTTGATTTAAAACAATTTGAACAATCTCAAACAATTTTGAAATTTTTAGCTTCATACCATGGATTCTGCGTGTCAGATATTGTATAACTAGACTTTCTAGGTTAGAAGGAAATATACTATAGGGTTCTGCAGTGGGGCATGAATACTTGCTTTTCAAAAAGAGTAATTTTGTTTATTTATTTATTTTTTCAAAAAGAGTAGTTTTGTTTTTAAAGTCCAAAAGAAAAGTTAAGAGTTTAAGAGATGATTTTATTAGTGAAACATAGAATGTTTAATGTATGTTGATAAAGATTGTACACTTTGATTCCCAGTTTTTTTATTCTCATTTTATATATTGTCATCTGTACTGTAATGGGTTTGAGGTGAAGGTGTGGATGGTGACTGCAGCCATGAAAATAAAAGATGCTTCCTCCTTGGAAGAATAGCTGTGACAAACCTAGACAGTGTATTAAAAGTCAGAAACATCACTTTGCTGATAAAGGTCCCTCTAGTCAAAGCTGTGATTTTTCAAGTAGTCATGAGTATATGTGAAAATTAGACCATAAAGAAGGCTGAGCACTGAAGAATTGATGCTTTTGAACTGTGGTGTTGGAGAAGACTCTTGAGAGTCCCTTGGACAGCAAGATCAAACCAATCATTCCTAAAGGAAATCAGTCCTGAATATTCATTGGGAGGACTGATGCTGAAGCTGAAGCTCCAGTACTTTGGCCATCTGATGCAAAGAGCTGACTCTTTGGAAAAGGCCATGATGCTGGAAAAGATTGAGGACAAGAGAAGGGGGTGGCAGAGGATGAGATGGTTGGATGGCATCACTGGCTCAATGGACATGAGTTTGAGCATACTCGGAGATAGTGAAGGACTGAGAAGCCTGGTGTGCTTTAGTTCATGGGATCACAAAGAGTCAGACATGACTTAGAGACTGAACAACAAAAGTACATAATACTTTAATTGATGTATTTATTCAGAGGGGAAAAAAAAGACATAACTCACAAATTGAATACCCTCCAAATATGTAAAATTCTATGAAAACAAAATGGTTTAAAAAATGTAAAATTTTATTATATAATCTTATATACTAACTCTATCAAAATCTTTGACAATCTCTTAGAACCAAGAACTATTATTGGATTTTCTTATCTAACAATTTCATAGTAATATGTTTCCTTCATAGGTTTACTAAAATCTGAAATTATTTATTTGCTAGTATGCTGATTTATTGTGTGCCTCCTCTGCCAGACCCTAAGATCAGAATTATGAACAGAAGCCTGAAAGAAATGGGAATCAGTCTTACAGATCATCTGGGGCAAAACTCTTCCAGGCAGAAGGAACAAGAACAAAATCCTGAACTGGGGGTAACTCTGATGTGAACTTCAAGAACAGTGTAGTTGGAGTGGAAAAAATTTTTTTTGATACTCATTTTCTCCACTCTTTATAGAACTTTAATAGAAAAAGATGAAACGGTGGTAAACACTCACATGCTCCTTATTCGGGATTACAGTTAAATTTTTGACACATTTGACTTTTCTGTGTATGTACATGACATATATATTGTATTATTTGACTCCTTGAAAGTAAATTGCTGATTTTATAATATTTAATTCCTAAATCTTGCAGCAAATGTGTTTCAGGAAAAGTCTCTACCATTAAAACACACAAGAAATTTAACTTTGACTCAGCATTATCACCTACTGTATAATTCATACACAGGTGTTCTAATTATCCTGATAAATCCCTTTATAGCCATTGTGTTTTCACTTAGGACCTACTCAAACATCGCACATTACCCTTAGTTGTGACATTTCTTTGCTCTTCTTTAGAAGTAACTCTACCTATTTTTGTCTTTCATGAAAATGACATGTTGCAGAGTTCAGGTTATTTGTCCTATAGAATGTTTCACAATCTCAATCTTTCTGATTGTTTCCTCATAATTAGATCCAGTTTAAATGTTTTGGGCAAAATAATACCTTGTAAGAGATACTTTATCCTTCCCATTGTGTAGCTCACACAGTAAAGAATCTGCCTGCAATGCAGGAGACCTGGGTTCAGTCTCTGGGTGGAGAAGATCCCTTGGAGAAGGGCATGGCAACTCACTCCAGTATTCTTGCCTGGAGAATCCCATGGACAGAGGAGGCTGGTGGGCTCCAGTCTGTGGGGCTGCAGAGAGTCAGGCGCCACTGAGCGACTGACACTTTCACTCCCACTGCAAAAGGAAGCCACTTATTGGAGTCACTAAGTTTGATCACCTTGTTAAAGTTACATCGTACAGGAACATTTAAGTTTTTAATTAGAGAAATGTGGATGAAAAGCTAGTTTTATCAATCTCAATTTATTTCATTGTAATCACTTTTCCCCACCCTTCATTTGTTCCTCAAATATATAAGTACTGTCTTTGGGATGGACAAAATTTCTGATCTAATTAGTAATACAGATAAATAATCAGCAAGATTAGTGTCTTCTGAGAAATGTCTTGTTGTTGTGTTAGAGAATGCTGTAGAAACACATGGTGGGCGTGCTGTTGCTCAGTCAAGTCTGACTTTTTGCGACCCCGTGAATTGTAGTTGGCCAGCTTCCTCTGTCTATGGAATTTTCCTGGAAAGAAGACCACAGTGGGTTGCCATTTCCTCCTCCAGGGAGACACACATAGAGGAAAGCCTTAATTTGACCTTAAGAGGTCAGAGAAGATGCTCTAGATGAAATGCCATAACTTTAAGCAAAATGAGTGACAGGGTTGAGGTAGCATGAAGTGAGGTTCAATTTTTTGTGGTGTGTATTTTCAGTAAATTTTATATTCTTTTAGAGAGCATTAGTTGCATTCTTGCTCTGATTTGTTTTACTTCTGAGATACGGTAGCATTTTTAAGCAAAAATAAAAAAAACTGCAATCTTCTCAAACACATCCTAAATCCTTACCCTTAAATTTTTCAGGTTCTTGATTGTCTTCAGTAAATAAACATTGCTGAAAGGAGCAGCTGGAGCAGCATCTGCAATTCTAGTGAGAAATACTTTAAAGAAAAATAAGTAATCAAGTTTATGGAGATTGCCAAAAGTAGAGATCTGATAAGGACTTCAAGCCTCAGAGAGGCCAGTGATAGTAGGAATTAATATAATTTCTTTAGTGTCCACTTACATTTTCTTATTTGATCCATAGCACCATGATAGGTATTGTCATCATAATTTATTTCCTTGTTTTATAATCTGAAGGGAAGTTAGAATAAGAAAATTTAGGAAACTTAGGGTCCTGATTCCAGCTCTTGAAGTAATTGCCTCTTCTTCTGCAGCAGATTATCTGAACTCACTGTACCCATTATTAATCAGGTAAATGAGGGCAATAAAATTATTTTCTAATATTGTTTCAGGGTTAAATTAGTGATTGAACAGCAAAATGTATTAAAATCATGTTGAGAATTATAATGATTTATGAAAATATACATTGTTAATTCACTATATACTCCACTGCCCTCAAAACCTCTGAGCTTTTGATCCTAAGAGTAGTTAACTATCAAGACTCCAATATTTAATTGAGTTTCTAATAATAAATAGTTCTCTACTGGTACCTGAAATAAAGACATTTAGACCAGTGCTTTGCATCACTGTTCAAATTGACAGATTATTTTTTTTTCACAATGAAATTGTCAAGTTATAAATAGATTTGCAGCAAGAGTTCATCATAACTGCCCAAAAGTTCCCAGTGCTTCAAAATGGTTACGTGGACATTGTGAATTCCTGCAATGTCAGCACCACCAAATTCAATTTTAACTATAATCATAAGTTAGTACTAAGTATACATAATCTTTTCATTAATTGGATTTCTTCTTCATGTGTGAGATGATTTTTAAGATAGACCAAGTGATGAAAAGACACTTGCTCCTTGGAAGAAAAGTTATGACCAACCTAGACAGCATATTGAAAAGCAGAGACATTACTTTGCCAACAAAGGTCTGTCTAGTCAAAGTTATGGTTTTCCCAGTAGTCATGTATGGGTGTGAGAGTTGGACTATAATGAAAGGTGAGCACCAAAGAATTGATGCTTTTGAACTGTGGTGTTGGAGAAGACTTTTGAGAGTCCCTTGGACAGCAAGTAGATCCAACCAGTCCATCCTAAAGGAAGTCAGTCCTGAATATTCATTGGAAGGACTGATACCAAAGCTGAAACTCCAATACTTTGGCCACCTAATTCGAAGAACTGACTCATTTGAAAAGACCCTGATGCTGGGAAAGATTGAAGCTGGGAGGAGAAATATCACTATTTCCTCCTTTTTTATGTCTGAATAATTTTCCATTGTTTATACTATATCTTCTTTTTCATTCTTCTGTCAATAGACCTTTATGTTGCTTCCATGTCTTCACTTCAGTACAGTTGCTCAGTCGTGTCCAACTCTTTGCGACCCCATAGACTGCAGCACCCAGGCTTCCCTGTCCACCACCATCTCCCAGAACTTGCTCAAACTTGCTCATGTCCATCGAGTCAATGACACCATCCAACCATCTCATCCTATGTTGTCCCCTTCTCCTGCCTTCAATCTTTCCCACCATCAGGGTCTTTTCCACTAAGTAAGTTTTTGCACGTCAGGTGGCCAAAATATTGGAGCTTCTGCTTCAGCATCAGTCCTTCCAAAAAATATTCAAGACTTATTTCCTTTAGGATTGATTGGTTAGACCTCTTTGCAGTTCAAAGGACTCTCAAGTGTTTTCTCCAACACCACTGTTCAAATGCATCAATTCCTCAGTGCTGAGCTTTCTTGGTCAGCTCTCACATCTGTACATGACTACTAGAAAAACCATAGCTTTGACTAGACAGAATTTGTCTGCAAAGTAATGCCTCTGCTTTTTAATATGCCATCTAGGTTGGTTATAACTTTTCTTCCAAGGGGCAAGTGTCTTTTAATTTCATGGCTGTAGTCACCATCTGCAGTGATTTTGGAGCTCAAGAAAATAGTCTCTCACTGTTTCCATTGTTTCCCCATCTATTTGACATGAAGTGATGCAGTTGGATGCCATGATCTTCGTTTTTTGAATGTTGAGTTTTAAGCCAGCCTTTTCATCCTCCTCTTTCACTTTCATCACAGGACCTTTAGTTATTCTTAGCTTTCTGCCATAAGGGTGGTGGCATCTGCATATCTGAGGTTTTTGGTATTTCTCCCAGCAATCTTGATTCTAGCTTGTGCTTCATCCAGTCCAGCATTTCTCATGATGTACTCTGCATATAAGTTAAATAAGCAGGGTGACAACATGCAGCCTTGACGTACTCTTTTTCCTATTTGGAACCAGTCTGTTGTTCCCTGTCCAGTTCTAACTGTTGCTTCCTGACCTGCATACAGGTTTCTCAGGAGGCAGGTCTGATGGTCTGGTATTCCCATCTCTTAAAGAATTTTCCACAGTTTATTGTGATCCACACAGTCAAAGGCTTTGGCATAGTCAATAAAGAAGAAATAGATGTTTTTCCAGAACCCTCGTGCTTTTTCTATGATCAAATAGATGTTGGCAATTTGATTTCTGGTACCTCTGCCTTTTCTGACACCAGCTTGAACATCTGGAAGTTCTTGATTCATGTAATATTGAAACGTGGCTTGGAGAATTTTGAGCATTTCTTTGCTAGTATGTGAGATAAATGCAATTGTACGGTAGTTTGAGCATTCTTTGGCGTTGCCTTTCTTTGTGATTGGAATGAAAACTGACCTTTTCGAGTCCTGTGACCACTGCTGAGTTTTCCAAATTTGCTGGTACATTGAGTGCAGCACTCTAACATCATCATCTTTTAGGATTTGAAATAGCTCAGCTGGAATTCCATCACCTCCTCTAACTTTTTTTTGTTGTGATGCTTCCTAAGGCCACTTGACTTTGGAATCCAGGATGTCTGCCCCTAGGTAAGGGATTACACCATCATGATTATCTGGGTCCTTAAGATCTCTTTTGTATAGTTCTTCTGTGTATTCTTGCCTCTTCTTAATATCTTCTGCTTCTCTAAGTCCATATCATTTCTGTCCTATATTGTGCCCATCTTTGCATGAAAAGTTTCCTTGGTGTCTTTAATATTCTTAAAGAGGTCTCTGGTCTTCCCCATTTTATTATTTTTCTCTATTTCTTTACACTGAACACTGAGGAAGGCTTTCTTATCTCTTTTTGCTGTTCTTTGGAACTCTGCATTCAGACGGGTATATCTTTCCTTTTACCTTTGCCTTGGGCTTCTCTTCTTTTCTCAGTTATTTATAAGGCTTCCTCAGACCACCATTTTGCTTTTTGCATTTCTATTTTTTGAGGGGGATGTTCTTGATTGGCACCTCCTGTACAGTGTCACAAATCTCCATCCATAGTTCTTCAGGCACTGTATCAGATTGATCCCTTGAATTTATTTGTCATTTCTGTATAATCGTAAAAGATTTGATTTAGGTCATACCTGAATCATCTAGTGGTTTTAGCTACTTTCTTCAATTTAAGTCTGAATTTGGCCCTAAGGAGTTCATGGTCTGAACCACATCAGCTCCTGGTCCTGTTTTTGCTGACTGCATAGCTTCTCCATCTTTGGCTGCAGAATATAATCAATCTGATTTCAGAATTGAGCATCTGGTGACATCCATGTGTAGAGTTGCCTCTTATGCTCTTGGAAAGGGTGTTTGCTATAACCAGTGTGTTCTCTTGGCAAAACTCTTTTAACCTTTGCCCTGTTTCATTTTGTACTCCAAGGCCAAGTTTGCCTATTACTGCAGGTTTCTCTTGAATTCCTTCTTGTGCATTCTAGTCCTCTCTGATGAAAAGGACATGTATTTCTTTGGCATTAGTTCTAGAAGGTCTTGTATGTCTTCATAGAACCATTCAAGTTCAACATCTTCAGAATAGTGGTTGGGGCATAGACTTGGATTACTGTGATATTGAATGGTTTGCCTTGGAAATAGAGATCATTCTGTCATTTTTGAGATTGCACCCAAGTACTGCATTTTTAGACTTTTTTGTTGACTCTGAGGGCTACTCCATTTCTTCTAAGGAATTCTTGCCGTCAGTAGTAGAATTAAAGGTCATGTGAATTAATTTCACCCATTCCAGTCCATTTTAATTCACTGATTCCTAAAATGTCGATGTTCACTCTTGCCATCTTCTGTTTGGCCACTTTCAATTTAGCTTGACTCATGGATTTAACTTTCTGGGTTCTTATGTAATATTGTTCTTTATTGCCTTGAACTTTATTTCCATCACCAGTCGTATCCATAACTGGGTTTTGTTCTCAGTTTGGTTCCATCTCTTCATTCTTTCTGAAGTTATTTCTTCATTCTTCTCCAGTAACATATTGGGCACCTACCACCCTGGGGAGTTCATCTTTCAGTGTCCTATCTTTTTGCTTTTTGATACTGTCCATGGGGTTCTCAAGGCAAGAATACCAAAGTGATTTGCCATTCTCTTCTCCAGCGGGCCACGTTTTGTCAGAACTCTCCACCATGATCTGTCCATCTTGGGTGGCCCCACATGGCATACCTCCTCGTTTCATTGGTTTAGACAAGGTTGTGGTCCTTGTGATCAGTTTGGCTAGTTTTCTGTGAATATGCTTTCATTCTGTTTGCCCTCTGATAAATAAGGATTAGAGGCTATGGTAGCTTCCTGGTGGGAGAGACTGACTGTGAGGGAAACTGGGTTTTGTTCTGATGGGTGGGGCCATGCTCAGTAAATCTTTAATCCAATTTTCTGTTGATGGGCAGGGCTGTGTTCCCTCTCTGTTTTTTGTCCTGAACCCAAGCTATGCTAGGGGTAATGCAGGTAATGGTGACCTCCTTCAAAATGACTTGTGCATGCACCTTTGTATTCAGTGCCCTGACCCTGTCGCAGGCCACTGTGGACCCTTGCCTCCTCCAGAGACTCCTGGACACTCACAAGTTAGTCTGGCTCAGTCTTGTGGGGACACTGCTCCCTTCTACTGGTACCTGGTGCACACAAGCTTTGTTTGTGCCCTCCAAGAGTCTGTTTCCCCAGTCCTGTGGAGGTTTTATGACCAAATCCCACTGGCCTCCAAAGTCAAATTCCCTGGGGATTCTCAGTCCCTTTGGCAGATCTTCAGGTTTGGGAAATTTGTTGTGGGTCCTAGAACTTTCTTAACAGTGTGAGAGTTTCTTTGGTATAATTGTTCTGCAATTGTGTTATTACTACTTAAAAGTTACAGTTACTACTTAAAAGGTACAGCTAGTATTTAATACTAATTAGTAGTAGTGCTAATATTTTGAAAACCTATAGTTATATTTTTATTTATTTTTTTCATTTATTTTTATTAGTTGGAGGCTAATTACTTTACAATATTGTAGTGGTTTTTCCCATACATTGACATGAATCAGCCATGGATTTACATGTGTTCCCCATCCTGATCCCTCCTCCCATCTCCCTCCCCATCCCATCCCTCTGGGTCTTCCCAGTACACCTAGATGCCCATCAGCAGATGAATGGATAAGAAAACTATGGTACATATACACAATGGAATATTATTCAGCCATTAAAAAGAATACATTTGGATCAATTCTAATGAGATGGATGAAACTCGAGCCCATCATACAGAATGAAGTAGGCCAGAAAGAAAAACACCAATACAGTATACTAATGCATATATATGGAATATAAAAAGATGGTAATGATAACCCTATATGCAGGACAGAAAAAGAGGTATAATTATATTTTTAACTGCTTCTTTCTGTCCTCTGATGTAGTGAAAATCTTTACTGTATCTTTAAATTTTTAGGCTATATTATAACACATTTTATAAGTGTGAGAATTAAATAAGTTAGTACAACAAAATAATTAAACAGATATGACATGTTTAATAAAAATAATTGTGACTTTTTTTTCTATTTGTAGTCTTTATCCTTTTTTTATAGTGTTAAAACTGAACATAGTGTATGGTAAAATTCACTCTAACCTGTAGTTTTCATCTTATCAAACCCAGATTACATTGATTCTTAATGTCAATACAATATGATGGCATAAAAATAAATATCTTTTCAACAAAACTTTTCAGCAAAGAATACTTAGGATTTTACTTAATCACTTTGCTTAGTAGGTTTTTAGACTTGTGGGTATTAGTTCCCAGCTCTCCAAAAATTCCCATTCACTTTATATGTACAGGCTTGTTCTGGTAAACCAGCTGTTTTTCAATTTGTTCCTTTGCATCTCTGAATTCACTATATAGGCTGTCCATGTCCAAAATATTCATGATTTAGAACCATTTTCAAGCACATTGAATGTCATCATAAGATAAAATACTACCAGAGATAATGGCTTTAAAGCACTTAAATAGTTGTGAAATTATGAAATAAAGATTGGAGTCCAATAAAGTTTTAGTGTTAATATAGAAATCATAATGTCCTATTTAACATAGCTGCTCTTTTCTGGTGAGATTTTTTTGTAAACAATCTTAAATCCCAAAAATAAGCAATGTTTTTCCTTTAAATTTTTTTTTTCTCCAACCTACACAGAAGTTCACACAACTCAGGTAGAATAAGTATCTTTTACCAGATTCCCTATAGCCTCTTCAGAGCTCATCAAAAAGTTTTGGAAAAGCATATGAATGTGTCATATTGTAATATTTTTCTCCATTGTCATCTGTCATATATATAAAATTTAGAGAAAGACATTTTTCTTGCTCCATACTTTGAAAATAGGATTTTATGAAAGTCAGTATTATAGCATCTTGTCTATGGCCAGCCCCAGTAATAGTCATCCTGAAGGCACACGTCTCAAGGAGACTGTCTCCTTCCGTTTCTAGAAAGTGAAAAGGCTCATTGAGTACTTCCACACACTTTGAGGAAACTGAAAAGTGACCAAATAATTTCATTATGAATCCTCATTATCACAAGTAAGCAAATCACATCCCTTTTTAGAAGCTTTTTCTACAAGGTGTACAGGATATTTAGTGGGTTAGAGCTGTTCATTTCCTTTTGTAAGGAGTTTATAGGCTGAATGACATTTTCCAAAATTTACATTTGCAGTGTCTATCAAATATGCAGATAGCTAAGCAAAGTCTGTTTTATGTCTAGACAAGGTATCAACAGTCTTTTGTGTCTTCTGAAGTTTAATCAAAATCTTCATGGAAATCAAGAAGACAATTGAAACTTCATTTTTCAAATCAAAATATATAAGATCTAGGGGAAACATTATTTTGTTTCTGTGATTCAACACATCACTTTTTTATCATTAGTAAGATCTGACAGAATCAGCTCTAAACTATAAGGAAGCAAAACATTGGTTATCAAAATTTCCCCTTTTGTCTACCCATAGGGCATTTCAGTTGCAACCTCTGAATTTGAAAAAGTACATCAGGAAAAATGCACCTTTACTCAGATGTACAGACAAATCAAGGGGACGAAGCATAAATGCATGTTTACTCTTTTGGAATACTCAAGCTTATCCCATCATTAATTTCAACTAGACATTGATGCCATTTGAGGGAAGATTAAAAAAAAAAGCTTTTTATATTACAAAAACTTTCCTGTCTCATCTTAGGTTTGTGAGATTCAGCCTCTATACATACGTTCACACTTTTGCCTGGTCACAAATTAATTTCAGCATTTCACACAGTATGCTTTGTTTTTGTTACCTCTATAATCTAATTTCATGTATCTGTAATATAGAATAGTTGTTTAGCCTTCTTTCTCAGTATTGTCATGTTATTATACTATAGCTGTTCTCAGTTTCATAGTGAACTCTTAGAAAACATTGCCCCAATACTAACAATGTTAAAAATTAATTTAGCACAGTCTTGACACAAAATGCAACAGTTAATCCAGACATTTAAGTCAAAGAGGAATTCAGGATCACAAGATACTAAAGTCGCATACTGAGGTTTCATCACTCAGAATGATGCAGTAATGTTTGACTCTATACTAGGAACTGCAAATCAGGGTTTCCAACATCAACAGTCAGGGGAAAGAACAGCAGGAGTCACTGAGGAAAGTGAATATTCAATGCCACAGGCGTTTGATACTAAAAATTAGTGTTGTCTCCAGCCTCTATTTTCTAAACAGTTATATGGATTTTGTACTTTTCTTTCAAACTGAACCTATCTCTGATCTCTGGAATAGTTTCATTGTCTTGGAGAGCATTTTTCCAGGATACCAAATTTTATTGCTAAAACTAAGACATTCCTGAACAAACCTGGATAGGTAGTTACTCTGCCATTGATGCTATATCTGCCACATTACTAGTTGAATGATTATTCAACTTACTTAACTTACTTGATTGATAATTATTCAACTTGATTAACTTACTTAATTGATGATTATTCAACTTACTTACAATAATTCAATGATTATTCAAATTACTTCTCTCTGCTCCAGTTTCTTCATCTGTTAATTAGAAGTAATAATATTACAATGTCATATTGTTTTATAGGACTAAGTGACTACCTTAATAAAATAAATTTGCACTTTTAGAAGAATCTGGTATTTTGAAAGTTGTGTGTCAGCTATCATTATCATCATCATTATTGTTATCACCATCATCATCATCACTGTCAGAAATGTTAAAGATGAAATTTTCTTTCTGCTCACTTCATTTCTTACCCTCACCCCAGTTCTCTAAACTCTTTTTCTTATTTACTGCTTGATTACATCATTTACTTAAAAATATTCTAATTGGCCAGTAATTATTTTTTTATCAACTATACTTTTTAAAAACCTATATCTGCATTTAATTCTCAGCTACTGTATGATACTTACCTTCCACATTTCCTGGTGTTTTTTTTTTTCTGTTTCCTTCATTATTGTAGTTGTGAATCTGGTTCACTAAATGTGATGAAATTAAAAAAATAATAATTCAAATCAAGAAAATCTTACATAACTTAAGCATACAATGCTGTGCTTCTAAAACCAAAGAGATGTTCTGAATAAGTTCTGTTGAGCTCTGAAGACAGTTGGATATGTATGTTTTTGTATGCTTTCACTTGCCAGTGTTTCTCTCGGCAGTTAAAGTCTGAAAATATTGGATTGATTGTTTTTTTTTCAATTTGATATAAATTTGGAAATTACTGCTGAGTTATTTTGGTTAATTTACTATAGAAATCGTAAAAAATGGAGCCATATCGTTCTTTTTACTGTTACTCAACTTTGACCTTCACCCTATTCCACAAAGAAAACCCTTATTTCCTCAAATCATTGAGCCCTTTACTTTGCCAAGTATTTGTGGGGTGACCTTTGTGTTTGATGATCTGTTAGAGCAATGCAAGAAACTTATTTCACAGAGTTCTTGCCACATTTATCAGAAAATAGGGCTTTCATAACCACACTGGCTTCAGTGAAATTCTTGAGTCAGAACGATGCCTTATGCAGATGTGATACATTAATAACAGATCTAGTGCTCCTACACTGGCAAGGAATAAAAAATCAAACTCATTGCAGCTATATTACAAGCACTTCAGAACAAGACATGTTTGAGAGGCAATTTAAAAACCATATTATTATACCTTAGCAAATCTGACTCAACATTAAAATAATACATTTTAATACATAAAGTAAGACAGATTCTTGAAAATTACTGGCCAACAATGAATAATTATTATAGGGTAATTGTTTAAGCAGTGTCTGGAAAATTCAGCTTTCTAAAAATATATAAAAGAGAAAATATCCAGAGGGGTTCAGAATTAATTCATACAGTTTGTGTCCCATCTGGAAACACTTATGAAGTTAAAATGAAAAGCATTTCAAAATCTATTTCTCCATCTTGTTTGCTGACTTACTTTTTGAAAATAAAGTTGGAAATATCAAAATTTACATAAGGTTCTTAGTTGACTCAGATTGAGTTATTTTTATATCATGAGGCAAAAACCACATTTTCCTATTCCATGAATTTGGGCTTTGTTTCATTAAATATACCTATTGGTTTATTTGAGAGTTTTATGTTGACAGAGTTTCACAAAACATCATTGTTTAAGCCATCTTTTTCCTTTGTTGAAATACTTATTCCTTTTGTGGTATTTGAATTACTCAGTAACCCAACAGTGATAGCACAAAGCAGATTCATTGAGATGAAGGTAAAAGGGAAATCAGAAACTTTCTGTAGGCTTTACAAAATATCTGGCATTTCATATGTGAATATAAACTTCATAGAAAGCTGGAAAAACAAGTGTTATTTTCATAAAAATTTCTTTCTAAAATGGAAGAGTCAATGAATTTCCTGGAAGTATGTTCTGATGAATCATTCTGCTTGTAAGATTTTCTCTCGTAGTTCTTCATCATCTTTAAGAGGTTAATTGCCTTGAAGTATTTTTATTCTTTTGTTTATTTTTATTTTTTGTGACTTTTCCAAATGTTTATAGTAGCAAACAGTTTATGGTACACACTCTGTAAAAATATTTATAGAGGTGAAATTAAGTACTTTTGGGCTTTGTTATTTAAACATCATAAGCACAATTGTATAGTAATGAAGGGCTTCTCAAGTGGTCCTAGTGGCAAAGAACCCATCTGCCAATGCAGGAGACTTACGAGATGCAGGTTCAATCTCTGACCTGGGAAGATCTCTTGGAGAAGGGTATGGCAACCCACTCCAGTATTCTTGCCTGGAGAACCCTATGGACTGAGGAGCCTGGCAGTCTATATTCCATAGGGTCACAAAGAGCTGGACACGACCGAGGCAACTTAGCACACACATATAACAATAAAGGTTGAATTCAGGTTCTTAAGTTAAAATCTGTCTCCTCATATGCTATGGACATATTTTGCTCTTAATTTATAATAACCCAAATATTATTAATAATATAAGTAAACTGACAATGTTATAAGAAGAAAGTAGGTAATTCATTAGTTGGTTGCAATAATGTTTGATATCCTTAGGCAAAATAGCATTAACATTTGTTCTTGTTACAGTTATTATTTTTCTGTTCTACACTGTATTATTCATATAAACTTTTAAATGAAGGTTGCTGTCAAGCATGAAAAAAATTAAGAATATTTTTAGATTAACCAAGAACAAAGAAACATTGACTTTCTTACTTTCACATATATTATCTTACTTACCACACAATAACCCAAATCCTCTGTTATCTTATCTCTATATATGTGAGGTTTTGATACTGTGAAGGGTGTGTAGTTGTTCAAGATAACAATTGCAAGATTGGAGTGACAAGGTTAAATCTGCATCTTTTGACTATCAGATTTACTCTGTAGTCCTCTTATTTCCATGTAGAGTTTTGCCTTCATTGTCATAATTGACACCTTGACATATCCGCGTATTTTAAGATATTGTGGTTTAACAGCCTCCTCATTCTCCAGCTCTATTTTTTTTAAATCTCTTACTCAAGATTTTAGAGCAGGTGATTTATGAACCAGAGAGTTCCCTGCTGGTCCAGTGGCTAAGACTCTGCTTCCACTTCAGGGGCAGGGGTTCAATCCTTGGTCAGGGAACTAATATCCCACATTCCTGCATGCTGTATGCCATGTGGTGTGGCCAAAAAATGTCCCAAAGATTGGGCAGCATGATACAACTTTTAGTTTATAATCTAAGGCCATTTCAGAAGAGAGGGATAATTAGAGAGAGATTCATTTATTCAGTTCACATGTTAATTGGGCATCTACTCTAGGATGCAACTTTATAGGACCTGAAGATACATTGGGGATCAGAAGAGATAACAACTTATTCTCTTGGAGTGCAACTTCTAGTAGAGGCCACAGATGATAAACAAATACTAATAAAGTATCTAATATAGGTAAATGTTAAGGGGAAAAATAACGCAGGGAAAGTAATGGAGTCAGTTGGGTAAATGATGTTTGCAATTTTAGATGGGATGATTCAACAAAGCTCTGTGAGAAGGTGACATTTGAATGAAGTAGTGAAGGAGGGTAGTGGATTAAGTCACACAGCTACCTTTTGGGAGAGCATTACAGACCAAGAGAACATCAAGTACAAAGTTTGTGAGGTTGGAATGTGCTGGACATATTCATGGGCCAGAGGAGGCTAACTGGGGTTGAGTAAACTGAACGAAGGGGAGAATAGAAAATGTTCCCACAGAAGCGCAGACTTCTGGGACCTTGTAGATCTTTGTAAAGACTTTGATTTTTACTTTTATCGAAATGGGAGACATTGGATGCTTCCATCAATGAGTCTTATTATCTTACTCACTGATGGAAACATCCAATGTCTCTATCTTGTTGAATAGAGAGGAAAGGGCAATAGATGAAGGTCAAAGTAGGGAATTCATTTAGGAGGCTGTTAAAAAAATTCAGGTGGTTCTAACCAGTGTGGTACAATTAAGATGACTGGCAGCTGTTAGATAGAAGACAGGATCTACAAGATTTCTTGATGGATTAAGAGTAATTTGTATGTTTGTGTGTGTGTAAAAGGAATCAGTATGACTCGTAAGTTTTTGGCTGGAACACTTCAAAGAATGAAGTGTTGCTATTTACTGAAATGAGCAAAACAGAGGGAAATGTAGATTTGGGAGTGAGAGTGGAGGGAGAAACAGGATAAGGGACTCAGTTTTGAATGTAATATTTGATATTGATCCTTTTTAAATTCCAATGGAGACTAAATGGAAGCTAAAGCTATACTGATGTAAGAGGGTCCAGCTCCTAGGATATTTGATAATTAGTCTAAATAACCATTCAAAAGCAAATATTAAGCATTTTTTATGTGTCATGTCCAATACTGAGTGCTGGGATATAATAATAACATATAGGCTTAAAAAGATCTTAAGTCACATAATGAGATGTAGTTCATGTCAAAGGTGATTTGAGTTATATAGTATTTACAAACACGAAACCTTGGAAATAAGAATACTTGATCTGTTATAGCATTGTTAAAGCTATACTAGGAGTTTTAGTCAATTGACCATCCTCTTGAAGAAGGGTTGGTTTTTTTCATGGTTTGGTCTCCTGAAAGTTCTGTTATGACAGACTATTATAAAGAAAGCTAAACTCATAGATCTTGTTCACATTTAATGCCCGTTGTTCTTTCTTTTTCATCTTACTGATAAAATTCACGTGGTGAGTTGCATTCAATCACAGTATAGTATATATAAGGTTGTTGATGTTTATGTTTTCTGAGCTACACAGTATTACCTGAAAGATGATTATTAATTAATTGCTAGACTTTTTGTTCTTCATTTGAGTGTTATGTCCTTTTTGTACTGTTGTTTTGACATTTGGTAGTCTTCTCTTAGTAACTCTGCATGAGGTTTTTGGAAGACCTGCGAAGGCATGGAGTATAGTATATATACATTTCTAATAATGCAACTACCCAGAAGAGGCAGAAGTTATTTGGTTTCTTTTTTTCTTTTCTTTTTTTTTTTTTAAGTTTTATAGGTCTTTAGGATACATTTGAGAATGTATTATATGTGCCATTATGAAAGACTGCTGCGCTGAATGTCGGTGCTTGATATTCAATTACAGCATCTTTCCTTCAAGTCAAAGAAGAGAGCAAATAGCCCTCTGTTCAGGGAACCAGTAGCACTAACCACTCTCCAATAGTGACAGTAATTTCAGCTGTCAGAGACCAACATAGTCTGTGTCCCCTGGAGAAAAAAGCAGTTAAAGCAAAATTTCATGTGGTTTTCTTTCATGATTTGAGCTCCTTCTGAGAAATACATCGAGAGTTATGCAGGAATATATCAAAACTGTTTCACTGACAGTGTCCTAGCAGAGTTCTTTATCAGATAACAACTGTGAAGTTGTATCTGGCGGCATGTGAAGTGCTGTGATTCAGGTTACAGCATGGTGGCTCACTTGTAAGGAGAATTTCCACATTCAGAATAATCTTTGTATGAAGCTTCCATAAAACATAAAAGGACAAATCTGGATAAAATAAAAAATTAAAAAAAAAACTATACATGTGTGTGTGTGTGTATATATATATATATATATATATATATATATATATATTTCTAAGGTGAACTAGCAATGTGGGAGACAACTAAATGTAAATAGTAACTCCATCCTAAAACAAAAATCAATGTGTGTGATCTCTACAGTTGAAAAGATGTCAATTAGAAACACATCTCTTTGTTTTCAACTAAAAAGTTTCCTATGCACGTTATTCTTTTTTCTACTTATGCATAGATCTATAAGAATCATGGATTTTTAATGCAATTGGATTGTGTCTTTTAAAAGAAAATATTCCCTAGCAAGAGTTGTTTAAAAAAATTGTAAAAAAGCAACATGGTGTAGAAAAATGAAAAACTTTACCTTGAAATCTTTGGCCAGAACTGAGTTGTTTTGCTTCAACTATTTATATGCTGAAAATGAACATATCTAAGAAAGGTGTGAACAGTACTGACAAACTGATTTACACCTCAGAGAAAAGATAAAATGCTTTAACTGTGGACTAGGAAAAAATAAATAATTCAGTCATCTTACTCTCATTGTTTGTGGGGAGGATATTTAGTACCTTTTTAAAATCATGTTTCATGAATCCAGGCCCTTATAAAACTTTGTAATTGGTTATGCATAACTGGAACTTATGTATTTTCTGTTGTGTTTCCAGCATAGCGATGCTGTCCATGACCTTCTTCTGGATGTGATCACCTGGGTTGGAATTTTGCTGTCCCTTGTGTGTCTCCTGATTTGCATCTTCACGTTTTGCTTTTTCCGTGGGCTCCAGAGTGACCGTAACACCATCCATAAGAACCTCTGCATCAGCCTTTTTGTAGCAGAACTGCTCTTCTTGATTGGGATCAACAGAACAGATCAACCAGTAAGCAACTTATGTTGTTATTAGAAAACAATTTCTCCATTTGTAGCTTTCCAATACTCAAAATATTCTTGTTTGAAAGTATCCTCTCTTCCAATTGTCTTAGTTATTGATTTTCATATCTTATTCAGTTTTCCATTTTTCATGTCAGGGATTCTTTAATATCCACAAATCAATCAATGTAATACACCACATTAACAAATTGAAAAATAAAAACCATATGATTATCTCAATAGATGCAGAAAAAGCCTTCAACAAAATTCAACATCCATTTATGATAAAAACTCTCGAGAAAACAGGAAGAGAAGGATCATGTCAATTCATAAAGAAGTATTGAATATATGGATGTATGAATGTACATTTCTTGAGAAATTCTGTTCATAAATTTGCCTTTCTAAAGAATCATGTTTCTTTATTAGTCTTTATTTTTCAATCACAGAGCTGAATATTGAGGAGAGTTAAGTCATTAGGGAATGGAGGAGTATCTTTTCTAACATGTATTTGTGGTTCTTTTCATAATACACTTTTTAAAGACAATGGGAATTATGTTGAAAATTGCATGTCTAACATGGCTTTTCTAATTGACTTATTTTGGAAATTAGTTCAAACTGTATATTGTTTTTATAATTTATATTCTCGTCCCAAATTTTGTTTTACACTTTTTATTTTTTCAAGTTCTGTTTACATTTTAATGCTAACTTCATACTTTATTACTAATGACATTTAGCTATGTCAGGAAAGGAAGGGAAGGAGGGAGAGGAGGAGGTAGGAAGGAAGGGTGGAAAAGAAAGAAAAGAGTATAGTAGAAGGAATAGTACCATCCAACTCTTCTTGATAAAAACCAAACAGAAAATATGATCAACAGATAATATCTAATATATCAAACAAACTTTATGCCCACTTGTAACTTTTGTGAGACTCTTTCTATGTCCTTGAGATTCATGAAAATAGCACATTTGTTCTTGTGATTAAAGCTACAAATGAAAACTTTCATTTTTTTAGAAGACTTGTAGGCATAATAAATAATTCATTCACTTAATGCTGTTCTCTGGTATGAGTCCATATGTATAGTCTTTACAATGAAAAAGCGGTTGGATTCATGTTTGTGATTACACATTCATGATTAATTAAAGGGTGCAGTCACAGTGATTATACTTTTAATTGGTTATCATATACAAATGTGATAATTTTTCCAAGAAATGCATATAGATGAATAAGCAATCAAAGTGCACATTTTTTTCTCCAAAAAGTACTTTCTGATAACAAAAGTTAATAGTTGAAGCCCTAACTCTAAAAATCAAGAAACTGTGATATTTCCCAAGAAGAAATCATTTCATTCTCTTTTTAACCTGCAATTCAACTGCTCTTTGAGTTTTCCTTTCATTTAGAAACCTTCTTCTTATTTTTGCTTCCTGATGATACATCTGGTATGATAAACTTCTCCAAATTTTGCAGACGGCACAAAACTAATTTCTGACAGTAGCATGAAGACAATGATTGATATGCAACTTGGATAAGCGCAGCTCAGCTCAACTGTCTTTGTGCTTGTTGTTGGATATGTGTCGTCTTCCTGCATCTTATATGGCAGTTAGGCTTTGCCTTCTCTCTCTGTGGGCCTCCCTGGCGGCTTAGACATTAGGGAATCTGCCGGCAATGCTGGGGACCTGGGCTCAATTCCTGGATTGGGAAGATCCCCTGGAGAAGGGAATGGCAACCCACTCCAGTATTCTTGCCTGGAAAATCCCATTGGCAGAGGAGCCTGGTGGGCTTCTAAAGTCCATGGGGTTGCAAAGTGTCAGACACGACTGAGTGACTTTCACTTCCCTTTTCTCTCTCTAGCTCCTTTGGTGCCTGACTTCCTTATCACCCCTACATCATCATCTCTCTAACCCAAGGATATAGACCTGCCCGTTGCCTCATTTCTCAAGGATCATACTCATCATTGAATCCATACTAATCAGATCATTTGTATGAATTTGTTGCCTTTTTTCTAATAGGAACCACAGATTTTACTTAGGACTCATAAGAAATAAAGACTTCCCCTCCAGAAGAGTGAGAATTTCAGTAACTGACATAAGAAAATTAATATATGGTCAGCTGAAATTTGTAGTACCTTAGAAAATATGACAGAACAAGGGCCAGCTGCCTTTTTTGACCAAGCTTGTGTAGACCAGCATTTAGTAAAATAAAACAAAAAAGTAAAAAAATTAAAGCACTTACGGAACATTTATTTTTACCATATCTACTTTTACATCTTTGCAGTACAAACTTCGCAATTTTAGCTTAAATCCTTTCTTAAACAAGGCAAGGAAGAAATAAACCATAAATAATAAGAAGTAATAATCTCATAAAATATTTTAAGTATTATATTTTTATTTTGAGCTATTTTTCTCCTTGGTTTAATGTTTCTCCTTCATTTGCATTGAAGAATTTAGTATGTTAATAAATACAGGATTGTTTATACAGGATCAAGAAAAAATTTGTGAGATCTATTTTAAAACCTTTAGGCTAATCTCCAGTATAATTATCAAAAGGATCTTCTTAGAATCTTTTCTTACACGTTATACTTTTTTCTTATTATAATGCTCTACTTTCATCCATGCATATTATTAATAAAATGTTAAATATGGCAAATAGATGGAGAATCGGGGGGAACAGTGACAGACTTTATTTTGAGGGGCTCCAAAGTCACTGCAGATGGTGACTGCAGCTATGACATTAAAAGATGCTTGCTCCTTGTAAGAAAGTTATAACCAACCTAGACAGCATACTAAAAAGCAGAGACATTACTTTACCAGCAAAAGTCTGTCTAGTCAAAGCTATGGTTTTTCCAGTAGTCATGTATGTATGTGATAATTGGATTATAAAGAAAGCCGAGCACCAAAGAATTGATGCTTTTGAACTGTGGTGTTGGAGAACATTCTTGAGAGTCCCTTGGACTGCAAGGAGATCCAACCAGTCCATCCTAAAGGAGATCAGTCCTGGGTGTTCATTGGAAGGACTGATGCTGAAGTTGAAACTCAATTACTTTGGCCACCTGATGTGAAAAATTGGCTCATTTGAAAAAGACCGTGATGCTGGGAAAGATTGAAGGCAAGAGGAGAAGGGGACGACAGAGGGTGAGATGGTTAGATGGCATCACTGACTCAATGGACATGAGTTTGAGTAAACTCCGTGAGTTGGTGATGGACAGGGAGGCCTGACGTGCTGCAGTCCATGGAGTCGCAAAGAGTCGGACACGACTGCGTGACTGAACTGAACTGAACTGATGATAATTTTTAAATATAGGTTATATTTGATTAGATTTTAATATATAAATTTTATGAAACATGTCTCAGTTCTTTTGCAGACCTATTTTATTACTGTAGTCTTGATAAATATTTAGTTTAACTTTATGGCAATTGGAATTTCATTTGATAGTTATCTGACTGACTCATGTGTTCCTTTCCCTAGATTGCCTGTGCAGTTTTTGCTGCCCTATTACATTTCTTCTTCTTGGCTGCCTTCACCTGGATGTTCCTGGAGGGAGTGCAGCTCTATATCATGCTGGTGGAGGTGTTTGAGAGTGAACATTCACGAAGGAAATACTTCTACCTGGTCGGCTATGGGATGCCTGCCCTCATTGTGGCTGTGTCAGCTGCTGTGGACTATAGGAGTTATGGAACTGACAAAGTGTGAGTTTATGTTTTCTTTCCTTTTTTCCCTCTTTTTAAATCTAGTTGAAATTGAAACTTTGAAATTTCTCAGAAGCCAAGATCTTTATAACACCGTACAGCAATAAATGACAGAACCATAGAAGCAAATGAGGATAATTCAATTCATGGGTTTTACTTTTGTTATGATGTAAAAAGAGATAATATTCTGAGATTCCACATCTACATCACAACCTTGAGTAATTGTAAGGGGACAGTACTTTTAATATCTTTAAGAGTATTGAGACTTTTGTCAAATCAAGAATTAGCTATGTTAAAGATGTATATTCAGAGGAGAATGTAGTCTCTGACATTAAAACTTTGTCTCCTTCCTGACATATCAATTCTAGTCACTAGAAAGTAACTTATACCGTTAATAGAAAGGTTGACTTATAGGATCAGGGGCAACTTGTGGTTTCCCTTTTTTCCTTGGGTAGCTACTGGGGTCTAGTGATGATCTATTTTCAACATACCTTCAAACTGGCAAGACATACCCAGAGAGATGTTAAGCATACTTATGGAAAGAAGTTCAGTGAAAAAATTCCTGTAATTCACATCATTATAGTAACTGGGATCCTGAGAATTAATTAGTTTCTATAGAAGAAAGTTTAGAAAGAACAACAAGATAGATCTCTGGTGAATACTCACATTTAAGACATAGATTGAGGAAGGAAAATAAAAATAAAGAAGGAAAAGAGGTGAAAGAATAAAGCCTTTGAACTATGGAGAAAGTGCGAAAAAAGTTTCAAAGTGGTTCTTTATGTCCAAGATAATGCAAATAGGCTAAGCATGGAGGAAAACTCATTTGTCCTATTTTGATAAAGTGCTAGAAACAGAAGCCAAATTGGAAGATGTAAAGAGATAAATCACTGGCAATAGACTCTTCATGTGGTATCTACAGCTTGTAAACATTTGATTAAGAAATAGTGCAAATATTAATTTATTATAGCAGTGACGAAGAAGAATTTTTAATAGTGAAGCTGCAAGAACGTCTAGGGTATGAAGAATCAAGTTGGGAAGAGGAGATTAGTAGAGAGAAAGTATCTTATGCCTCATTTGTATTCAACATATATAGGCTGAATGAAAAGGAAAGGTCCTAGGGGGATAGAAAAGCATAGATTAGACATAAGATGAGAAAAACCTTGATTCAGTACTGAAAGTGGCCTTAGAATTCACCTAGTCTAAGGCATTAATTTTACAGATGAAAAAATCAGGAGTCAGGTAAATTGCCTTGCACATGATGATAGAGGTAGACAGTGGCAGACATGTAATGAAATAAGTCAGGTTTATTTCCACTAAAACTAGGATGTTTTTGAAATAGTCAGATGACCCCTGTCTTCTGAGGTGTGAAGAAAATAACAGATAAGATAAATTTGGAAGTGGGGGAACTTTTCCATCAAGTAGGAGATGCTGATCTTTTCTGAATGAATAGGTGAGGTCATGTTGAAAAGACAGGAGATTTGAAAAGCTTTGAAATGAGCACTATGGAAAATGTGTTAAGGAGCCAATTAGATATTAATAAAAAGATTTCCAAGCAATAGTGAAGGCTCAGATGAGGTTAGATAACATCAATTTATACAGAAGTTAATAAGCCAAATTTCATGACTGTCCACGAGCAGTCAGCAGCCTGAATATGCTAGCAATAAAGCAGCTCATTTCCCAGAAGAGAAGATTCAGGAGGGAATGACAAGAGGACTCCACAGTTACAAGGGGCATAGTTAAAATAGAATATGCTTTGCTGTAGAAGCACCAACAGTTATTTAAAAGAAGACCATATCACTTCCATTGAATTTTTTTTATTGAGAACAGTGACAGGCTACATAAAACCATTTGCCTACTATTGCTAGTAGTAATTATTTTTTAATTTAAACCTTGTGAATTGTAGTCAAATCTAAGGTTATTTTGTGTATCTCGTTGGCAATCATGGACCATATTAGGATTAGATAAAAATATTGTCTATATTTTGCTGTAAAGACATTTTAGGGGAGGGAGATTAGATAGATGATAGAATTTAATTTAAAATCTTTTATTGATAATTTACATGCCATAAAGTTCACTCTTTTAAAGAATATGCTTCCATTGTTTTTAGTATATCCAATGTTAGGCATCCATCACCACTATCTAATTTTAGAATATTTTTATCCTTTCTAAAATAAACCCATTAGCAGACACTGCCCTTAAATCATAGGATTTTATGTTTTAATTAATGTTTGCCCTCTAATATATTAAACTGACTGACGTAGTTATTTGTGACCTTATCCACTTAGAATATTGTCCTTATGTAGGTTCAATTTTGCTCTCTTGCAGTTTGACTTACTTTTATTTTTGTTCTGTGTTCTTTTTTCTCTTTAAATATTTGCAAATTTTCCTATTACTAAACTGACAATTTGTTTGCTTTATGTTTTAGTCTTTTATTTTGAAAGAGATGTCATTTTCTACATAGCAAGAATCTATCTTTTCTTAGAATCAATACTATATATTCTCTTGTGACTTTGTTAAAGCCTTGGCTATCATTGCTTTAATTTCCTGCACCATACCTGGAAGCTCTCATTTACTGACATTATTACTTTGTAAGAATAGAGGCTAATTTATTTCCCAGGCGCTGATTTGAAACAAGCCTTAATGATAATTCAGTTTCACCATTATGATTTTCCCCAAAACAAGGAGAAGCAAAACAGATACAGATAAAATAAAGGATAAATGAAAGAAGTCTAGAAAAGGATAGGGAAAATTGCACTAAAACTCTATCACAGGTGGGCACAGAGCAGTTAGTGTCTCATTTTTGTATTTTCAATAAATTGTCCAGAGAGAGACCTTCAAAATACATGGAAAAAATGTTTGACTTTTTCCTTTGGGACTTCTTCCAGCCCAGTGTCTATAGAGTTCTGATTTGCTCATTGAGGAAGCACGTGTTGAAAAAGAAATTTTATTTAGTCATTTGTATGTACTTGATAAGCTGAATCCAGGCATCACCAACTCGATGGGCATGAGTTTGAGTAAACTCCAGGAGTTGGTGATGGACAGGGAGGCCTGGCGTGCTGCGATTCATGGGGTTGCAAAGAGTCGGACACGACTGAGTGACTGAACTGAACTGAACTGAACTGATAAGCTGAAATGAACAGACCATGTCTTTGTAGGGAGTTTAATCAAGATATTGTTTAAAAATATATATAAGCAAAGAATTTTTATATAACTAGAAGAATTTCTGTATATAGAATTATGTATCTTTTTACTTATTATTAAATTTGTCTTTGTTGTCTGATTTCTGTTACTATTGCTTATCTCTTTTATTTCTAATGTGATTTCCTTCTTCCTGCTCATCATACTTAAGTGTTTATTTGGGGTTTTTTTTTGCCACTGTTACCTCCTTATGTGATACATTGATGTTTTTAATACAAATATGTAAGTCCACGGTCATAATAAACAGCAATTAGCCAGAATTCAAAGACATATTGTCACACATTATTTTGTAAATTGTTATTAAACTTGATACAGTAAAATTTTTGTCTTAAAAGTCTATTTTACTTATTTTTGGAATTTTATTATCATACATTTTTACTTGTTAGCCTCAACTGCTTGATTACATCTAGAATAAAACCATTGAATATATATTACAGTATTCCAAATAACAGGCTTCTCTTTCTTTTCTTCTCATCTTACTGTTCTTAACGTCTTTTATTATAGTAAAAATGAGGTTTTATTTCTGAAACCTTTAATATTAATAGTGTACATTTCTAAAAAGTACAGAATCATATCAATGGTAGGAGATAAAATTAGAGGCAAAATTGTTTTTGTAGGTTAAGTAAATGTTATTTTGATACAGATAGAGGTAACTATCATATTCCATCTGGCTGATGGATTATGATGTGTTTTTCTATGAAATGTTATTAGGGTTGTTGAATTGATTATTATGTACAAAACACATACTGACACACAAGGCATACATAATTTGATTTTGAGAAGTTGCTTAGTTTGCCATCAGTTTGCAAAGTTTATAAGAGAATCTCATTATTTCATGATAGTGTTTAATGAAATCTTTTCATCTGTGTTGACATTATTCTTGAGACAACTTGCTTAGAATTACATTTAGGCACAATTATAAGATACTTAAAATCAAATTAAAATTTCAATACAACTGTTAAAATAAAAACCTCAGCTAGTAGACCACAGGTCTAAATTGTACTGACTATGGGATTTTTTTTCCATTTTCTCTCTTCTTTTATAATTTCCTTTAGTCTCTCTTATACTATTATTTGGGGCTTCCCCGGTGACTCAGCAGTAAAGAATCCACCTGCAATGCAGGAGATGCAGGAGTCGCCAGTTTGATCCCTGATTCGGGAAGGTCCCCTGGAAGAGGACATGGCAACCACTCCAGCATTCTTGCCTGGAGAATCCATGGACAGAGAAGCCTGGCGGGCTACAGTTCATAGGATCGCACAGTGTCAGACACGACTAAAGTGACTTAGCACGCAGTCATGCATGCATGCTATTATTTATATAGATATTCAGTGAGGCCATTGGGTATGATTCTGTCAAAAGATAAAAAGTCTGGCATTGACTTAATAATTCAAACAGAACTGATGTGGAAATTCTGTGATAAATAGTTTGATTTTATGACCTGAAACTAATCAATTCCTGTAAACTTTATTTACCTCTGCATTACCTCCCCAAATGTAAACTGTTTGAACAATTAATTTTTATTCAAAGGAAAAAATGCAGTTATATTTTATAGCGCTTTCCTTGAAATCTAAGTTTAGGGCAGTAAAAGCAGTGGTTAAAGTGATGGGTAGATTGAAAAAGGGCTGGAAGGAAGTAGGTTCCAATAGGAGGAGGAGGGAGAGTGCTGGGAAGTAGTAAACCTCAGAGAGTAGCCCAGGAATTAAAGTGCGAGTTCAAAAATTAGTAAGGGGTTTCTGAAAGACGTTGATTAGGTCATGAACATTTATAATGGACCAGGACATCCTTGAGTTCTTGAAGTATAACTGAGCTCTTAAAGATAATTGAAATCAATTTTATGATCTGAAAATTATTATAAATCATCTATTAAGTCTTAGATTTGTCTTCCTAGTGAGCTTAACAACAGCTCTAAAAAGCATAGTCTCTCCTCTGCTAGTTAAAATCCCCCTCCAGTTTCTTTATTTCAGTTTCATTCTCTAACCTGCATAATCATTTGGATAGAAAACTGATTATTGATTTTTAAAATACTGGATTATATTATCATTCAAGAAGGAAGTCAGCCAAGGAACATTATACTTGATAGTATCTGAAAGTTATATGCATAGGTTTATTCAATACATTTACAATGTCTAAGCACTTCATCCTACTGATAGAACATTATATATTCATCTGAAATATTTCTCTAATCATATTATTATATATAAAATATTCCTACTTGTAATATTGCATTAGCATGAAGCATTTACCTTATTGAATATGTTGTCAGCAGGCATGTTTGACTTTAAGTTGGCTGGTGGAAATAATATAGATAATGAAGAAGTATTTATCATCGATGTATATCAAGCTAATCATTCAAGATGTATGTGAGAAGTGCTCTGTATGTTATATGTTATGTTGTTAAAGCCAAGAGCATATTTTATGTATGAATTACAGAGATTGAGGGCTTATTGTATCATCATTTCGTCACCCAGGAACCTGTGCTGAGCATGAGATTATCACTGTATGCAGTATATAAGAATTTAGGGTTCAGCATATTTTTTTTTTTTTTGGTAAGATTTAGCTATATCACAGAACATCAAGACTACTGTCTTGTTATTTAGAAAATATGACTGATGTCAAATGTAAGACTTAACTTCTTACTGGAACCAAAGAAGTATAATAGCTTATCAAGTGATCACTTTATAATTGCAAAGATCTAATATTTTTACATGGGCAATTTGTGATTTATGTGCAACATATACATTTCTCATCTAATCATTTAAAATTTATAATTGTCAACAAAACTTAGATTTTATTATTTTATATCTTGTGTATTTATTCTTTTTGAGAAACACTAGGTTAAGGAACTTTGGAGTCAGGTAGACTAGGATCAAATTCAGGCTCAACTAATTATGAGCAGTGTGGCTGTGAGCAAGTCAGTTTCACTTTCTAATTTGTAATATGAGGGTTATTATATAAGTACCTTGTGAAACTACTGCCGTATTTGAAATTGTGTGTATGAGTAAATACATATGTGTATGTATGTGTGGGCATATATATGTATAAATATTTAACTATGTGTACATGTGGACTTCCGTGGTGACTCAGTGGTAAAGAATTTGCCTGCCAATTCAAGAGATGCAAATTTGATCCCTAGGTCAAGAGGTTCCCCTGGAGAAGGAAATGGAAACCCAGGAAATGGATTTCCCTGGGAAATCCCATGGACAGAATAACCTGGCAGGCTGCAATCCATGGGGTCAGTAGGCTTAGACCTAGATTTATGCTTGAAGTATTTATCTGTCCTTTTTTCTCTTCTTTCCTTTCTTCCCTCAATTCTCTTTATTCCTTCTTTTCTCTCTCAATCTTGACAGATATATGTAGTACAAATATACAGAGATCTGTATATGTTACAGAGAAAAGACAAATATGTAGTTTACAAACTTTCATAAACAATCTGATATGATGAGACCATGTAAATTTCAGGATCTACCAGTAGTGAAGATTGTTTACTGGTTACATTTAATACTCATCAAAGACAGTTTTGCCTGTGATTTAGAGTGTGCAGAATATGAAGCAAATACCATTGTTAATTTACATTACTTCAAAAAAATGGTTCATAGTTAGATGTCTACTTTGATAAGAGTGAGTAAACAGGCAAAAAAATACAGTGCACCATGGCCTCTTAATTAAATGGCACTATATTAAACATGATAACTTTGAATAAGGAACTGCACTGATGCAGTGTTTCTAGTATCTAAAAGCATTATAAGTCATATGTTTTTGGTAACATTTATATATATTGGGCAATTGGTTTTGCCATTTTTCTAAACACAGAATCATTCATGCCTTTGTGTGTGTGTGTGTTTATTAATTTATTTTTTATTGAAGGATAATCGCTCTACAGAATTTTGCTGTTTTCTATTAAACCTCAACATGAATCAGCCATAGGTATAAATATATCCCTCCCCCCTTTTGGAACTCCTTCCCATGTCCCTCCCCATTCCACCCCTCTAGGTTTTTACAGAGTTTGAGTTTCCTGAGCCATACAGCAAATTCCCAAATTCCCGTTGGCTATCTATTTCACATATGGTCATGTAAGTTTCCATGTTAGGCTCTCCATACGTCTCACGCTCTCCTCCCCTCTCCCGCTGCCCAGTGTCCATAAGTCTATTCTCTATGTCTGTTTCTCCATTGTTGCCCTGAAAATAAATTCTTCAGTACCATTTTTTCTAGTGAAAGAAGGGCTTCCCACATAGCTCAGTTGGTAATGAATCCGCCTGCGATGCAGGAGACCCTGTTCGATCCCTGGGTTGGGAAAATCCCCTGGAGAAGGGAAAAGCTACCCACTTCAGTATTCTGGCCTGGAGAATTCCATGGACTGTACAGTCCGTGGGGTTGCAAAGGGTGAAAGAAAAATAGTGAGGAGTATTTTAGTAGAAGAGAATTAGCTTTAGAAGTATGGTTTTCTCTGGTCTTGTTTTGAGAAATGAATTTCATTATTTTTATTTTTCTGTTTTCTGAGCAAACTTTAAGGTAGTACTTGCTGGATTGATAATTGATATTTTTATGTGAGACTGATCCAGATATCAGTACCTTTATTATCATCTAATTTGCAAGTGTTTCTTATATTTAGGAAGAAGACAGTTCTAGAAGAGAATGATAATTTAGCCATGTAAATTGGCATTACTTCTTTAGCACCAATAAACTTGAATTAATGCAGTAAGACTTTTTCAAATATTTAACAATATATGCTGATTTTATATTTTTTTTAAATTGCTACAAAAAAATTTTGATGACATCTTTGTATAGGTATGTGGGAGGAAAAGTCAAAGTTTATGGTTTGTGACAAGTTCTCTTTTGAATTACAGGATGTATCTGGTCTTACAAGGTTTTCCAAACTTGAGTCAAATAAGCATGTTGTGTCATCAGAATACACTTGCTCTTTCAACAGCAGGTTATCTCTCTTGTTGCAGTACTGCTATAAACCTAATTTATAGATTATATATAAATGACAGAAGTTCATTAGAAAAGAATTGATATAATCTTAAAAATTAAACAACAGTCGCTTCCTGGTGGCTCAGATGGTAAAGAATCTGCCTGCAGTGTAGAAGACCTGGGTTCATTCCCTGGCTTGGGAAGATCCCCTGGAGGAAGTCATGGCAACCCACTCCAGTATTCTTCCCTAGAGAATCCCCATGGACGAAGGAGCCTAGTTGGCTACAGTCCATGGGGTCACAAAGAGTTGGACATGATTGAGTGACTAAGCACAAAATTACCAATTTCACGAATTAAATGATGCTTAGTGAATAAAGGAAATTTTCAGATAAATCATATTTTTCAGTGGCAGATCTGTTTGGTCATTTGCAAACTAGACTTTATTGTGTTTAGTGCAATAAGTTGTTCCTTTAACATTTGTCTTCCCTTAATTAGTGGTTTTGCATTATATCTAAGTGACATTGAATTGTCTAGACTTGTGGAATATTGTGAGGTGGATTGTATGTGCCCAGGCATGTAAAAACACCCACATGGTACAGTTGGCCCTCCAGATCCATGGGTTCAGCATCTGTGAATACAGAAGACCAGCTGTAAGGGACCTGAGCATCTGTAGATTGGGGGTTTGGGGTCCTAGAACCAATTCCATGGATACTGAGAGATATCTGTATTCTCCCTGATCTTAAAGCTAGGGTGCGTTCTTTCAACGCTGGCATAGGAAACTCAGGGCACAAATCACACAAACTTTTGAGATAGTTAATGAGAAAGAGAGGAAATACAGAAACTTTTGAGAAAGCCAGCATGCAGCCAGAAACAGCAGGTATGGCCATATGGCAGTTGAATTAGAAAAGGAATTCTTGCCACGTTGCCTTCCAGAAGATAGTCAGGCCCAGTCAGCCCTTAGGGATGGATGATTTATTCGGCACATGTTAAGTCTTTCGTATTGCCTCATTCACTGTTTAGTTCTCTAGGGAATTTAAATCTATTGTACTGAATAGATATTGAAGAATTTTCTTTCAATTAAAAAAAACATTCATACAGTAATTTCACTTATACCAAATATATATTGAAGAATTTTTTTACTGCCCCCCCAAAAAAAACTTCTAAAGTAATTTCACTTCTACATTTAGAGATCACTATGTCAAAAGCACATCTATTTCCAAACAAAGCATTTGCTAAGTAGAGACCTTTTTTTCAAAAAAGTATAAAAGTTTTGTAAGACTAAAATTTAATGATGTTATTTTAACAACACATTTGGTGAAATTATGTAAAGTTTTTTAAAATTTCCTACTTAATCCAAGATACTCTGCAATATTGTAATTAAAATTACTCATATAAGAAGTACTTAACCTGTAGAGTAACTGTTTTCAGAAATTCCCAAAATGCATTTCCCTTTGAAAACAATTTGCAGGGAATATGTTTTGGTTCTCAGATTAACTCTCAAAAACTTGTTTGACCTACATGTGAACAGGGGCTATATGAATCACACCCATTCTTAAATGTGCTGTTAGAATATCATGCTGCTATGATTTCAGAGGGCTTCCCTGGCCACTCAGATGGTAAAGCATCTGCCTGCAATGCAGGAAACCTGCGTTCAATCCCTGGGTTGGGAAGACCCCTTGGAGAAGGAAATAGCAACCCTCTCCAGTATTCTTACCTGGAGAATCCCATGGACAGAGCAACCTGATTTTTAGTAACCTTCTTGGACTCTGTGTCTGTGGGGGTGTGTGTGTGTGTGCGTGCGTGCTTATGTATGTTTTTATCTGGGAAAATATTCACGCTTTGTCCTTTATTGATCTTAATTTGTGGGAAAATATAATCCTTGTTGAAAACTCAGAGAGACCCATGGATATTTCCTCTGCTTTGGTCTCCTGGCAACTCACACGAACTCATTATTAGAGGGGTAACAAACTAGCCTACAGTCAGAATGAAGACAGTGTTTGTATTTCAACCGTTGAGTTCTCTGGTTTGTTTCTGCTTATTGCCAGTACAGTACTTTTATTTTTCCATGGCCAAACTTTGTTAACAATAGCACAACAAAAGGACTACTAAGTACTCAAACAAATTAATGGCTAATAGTTTGAGTATTGATTGCTTCTCTAACATTTTTTCAAATAGGATTATTATGTTTATTGTGAATGAAGAGAATTATGTAAAAATATGAACTTATAGTCAGTTTCTTATTGGACTGCAGATATATCCCAATGCAAATTATTTCACAAATATTTTACTTTATAGAATAAAGCCAGATTTTCTTGTTTTAAAATCAGGTTTTTTCAGGGCATTTGGTTATTTCTTTACTTAAAAAATCTAACTTTTAACCTTTATAAAAAATTTAAGTTACTTAAAAGTAAAAAGAAAAAAAAATAGTAAACTTCACTGACTCTATTGCTCAGATGATAAAACTGTTGGTATTTTGGCAGGTAGCTTCGGTAATTTTAAAAATGAAGCATATAGCTAAAGCCTCTCTTCTGCACTTCTAGTCCTCTGTACACTTATATGAGAGGCAATCACTAATTGAGTTAGGTGACTTTTCCCAATTAATTTAAAAAATTGCATTCATATATATGTATATATATCTGTCAAAAATATGAATATTATAGTTCATACAGATATGTCACTTTAGTTTTTCATTAACCTTTGTTAATGTGATCTATTTTACTGACATATAAAGACCCTTCCTCTTCACTACTTTATAATATTTCATCACTTGAATAGAAAACTTTTTTTTATTTGTTGCTGTATTGACATATATAAATTTCTTCATAGCTTTTCTGGTTTTCCATTATTGATGACATTTAATGAGTAGTTACATAATCAGAAATATTTACTTACTTCAGACAACCTACATGCTGTTTTAGAACGCTTAGCACACCACTCAACTATTTTCCAGTTTGTTTGTTTTTTTTAATTATGCTTCAAGTATATCCAAATGGCAAATAATTCAAGATATGATTTTTAACATCAAAAGTAATTTGTTCAAAATTTACGTTAATCTTTCTCATAACTAGTCACTTCCATTTTGTCTTCCTGTCATCCTGAAGAAAGAAAATGTAATTTCCCAAAGGCTTTAAGAATTGGGGGAGTATTAAATGTAACTGAAATTAAGTGATTAATAATTTACTTTTGGGTTATGAATCAACTTCATGGGATGTTAAGGATCATTTGCAACCGCAGAAGCAGTAGCAGTAACAATGCACTTTTTAAGACTCAAGAACTTTCAAAGGTTGGCTGCCCAACCTAATTAAACTTCAATCTTCTGATACCAAATTTATTTCTTCTTTGTACTGAATTTCCTCAGATCTTCTTGACAGGAAAATGTCACTTTACCTGACAACTGATAGACAGGTTATGTAGCACCATAATTGGAGAGAAAAGGATAGCTTAAAGCTACTCGACTTAATGGCTATATGCATGGCTCTTTCTTTCTTTCTTTTTTTTTCTTTAGATTTCTATGACAGACACAAAAGGCCCCAGCAAATAGGCCCAGTGCCATTTATTCCTGCTTCCTCCAGGGGTAATTATCTTACTCCATCAACAGTGCTGTCAGAAATTGGGCACATAATTCAGCATTTAAATGAACAAGCGATGTAATATTTCCTGTCTCCCAGTGGAATGCTTTGCAGCTCACATTCTTCTCTGTCACTCGCTCCCTCCCGATGTATGCCCCGTAGCCAGTCCTTGAATGCATTCTCTCCCTGTGTTTCATTGCAGATGTTGGCTCCGACTTGACACCTACTTCATTTGGAGTTTTATAGGACCAGCGACCTTGATAATTATGGTAAGAACTCCTAATTAACTATGTGTTCCCCAGGTCAAGAAATAAAACTTTCACTCTCCCTGTGCTGACTATCTTTATTTTACATAGATTAATTTGGGGGTAAGCATGTATTTATTTGACCCTAAATAACTCAAGCAATTAGACACTCATTAGTCTACTTTTGTATTGTAAAATGCTTAATCAAAGCCCTCGGGAGCGGAAAACATGCATTTGCACAAGTTTATGCAGTACTATAGCTCCTCAAGAACTTGATCTAGCCTAATCCATTTGGTTTTATAGGTTTTAAACAGTGATGACTTTGTTTGACAGTAGTACATTTTCTTTCTTTTTCTTTTGGATAATTTGAACTATGAATGGAATCAAATTGGAAATGTGGCAAAAAAATAAATAAATAAATAACCTTCCTGTTCCTTCCAATTCTGTTTTTATATAAATTTCAAAAACTTTAAGAGGTTTTTACTTGAGAATGACAAGTCAGTTAGGTAAACATTCTGGAATAATGCTTTCTTTTTTATTTTTAAAGGCATAATATCTATCAAATATAAACTGTTTATCCTAATTTAGATACTATTGTTGGTATCATTATTTATATGCTTATCATTTTAAAATACAAGGTTGCCCCAAGTTCTGAAGTATAAACAAAGCAGGTAACAAGGGCATTTTAACATGTGGTTTGTTTTATTTCCTGTCATATGCTCTTTTTGGTCCAGTGATATAACAATGTCATTGGGGGTGCCCACTGCTTTAATTCTAGTTTGTTGTAGCATGAGAATTTAACCAACATTTTATAACCCTTTTGATCTAGCTACTCACAAATATTATGATTTTGAATATTAGTTTTGTAATAAATCATTTGAACAATAAGTAAAGGTCCATGTTTGGAGGGTGGATATAATATCAACCTGGAATAGGTATTGTCTTTTTTATAAACATATACTTGACTTTGAATTGCTTTATAATTTCTACAGCATCATTCCAACTGCTGCTGATTTTCTATTTGCATTTGGCATATCAATGCTTTGTAATCCTTTGGTATCTCAAGTTTCCAAGCTGCCTTTACGAAAATACTAGATGATTATCTGTGATCCAATTATTTTATGAGAGCTAATTTCCCAGAACAACTCATCTGTCATAGAAAACAGACTTACTCTTTTTTCTACTCCATTTATACTACATAACAGTACTTTTTACATTCCAGCTTAATGTAATCTTCCTTGGGATTGCTTTATATAAAATGTTTCATCACACTGCCATTCTGAAACCTGAATCTGGCTGTCTTGATAATATCAAGTAAGTAACTTTTCTTTTGCTTTTCTTTAGTCTACCTTACCTTGATCCACTAAACTATTCATGCTTTTAATTGTATTGAGATTTTTATGACAAAATGATAAAGATCAATGTGTTTTCTTTGCTGAATAATATCATTTATTGACTACTTACGTGACTTGATCTGCCTGAAAATAAGTATAGTGAAGCTTTGTCTTCAAAGAAACTTTTTTTCTCCTAAATTCTAATTTAAAAAATGATAAGTTTTTATTGAAAGTGTGTTAGTCTCTCAGTCATGCCTGACTCTTTGTGACCCCGTGATCTTCCCAACCCAGGGACTGAATCCGGGTTTCCTACACTGCAGTCAGACTCTTTACCAACTCAGCTACCAGGGAAGACCAAGTTTTTATTGGATGCCTTTGTTTATTTTGTCCAGGAAGCAAATACGTAGTTACTATAGCAGGCAGACTCTTGTTTCATAGAGCAATAGGCACACCAGTACTCAACATTCCATCTCCTATGTCAGAGCAGTGGGAAGGGAGCAAGATGGTCCCACCTGCAAGTACCAAATGGGGGTGTTTACACTCCAGGTGAGGAACCCAGAAATTATTAATCTGGGTGTTTGCAGAGGAATTCTTACACTGCTGCCCTTCTGTCCTCCTGAGAGAGAGAGATACTTCCCATCTCCCTAATGTAGAATCCTATGGTATACAAGTATAAAGCTCCAGATTTTACCTTCTTTGAATTGTTAGCAAACATCTTGGGAAGTAAATCCCACCAGAAGACTCTCACTATTCAATCATCTTTTAACTCTCAAGGCTTATCCTTTAACCAAAATCTGCTTTTTTATGCTCAAAAAATCTGAAACATGCAGAGATAAGACAATATCCACATTCCTTTCCTCCCTAGTAGTACTTGTTTCTATACACAAAAAGAAGCCAATTTACATTTTCTGGAAAAAAAAAAAGTTATTTAGTATAACCAAGAACTTTGTCTTATTCTCTTAAAGGCTGTGACATTTGAAAAAGAATAGTGTGGAGATGTACTTTAGTCATTAACATATAGTCTGTGTCAAGTAGCTTTTGTATGTGATTGCCTATGCTATGTGTAAACTGGTTAAATATTTTTATTTAAATGAATGTACTTTCGGATGTTTAATGAGGTTGCCTGTAACTTTCATGTGCTACTGACATTCTCCTTGAACTACCTCAGATAGCAGCTCTGTCACCCATTTCTCATCTACTTATGTTTAGCACCTGACATAATTCCTTGCCTATAGTAAGCCCTCAATGTGTTTTCAGAATAAAGTCATGCATTAACGACTGTAGTGACCAAGTGCATTGAAATTAAGTGCTTAATTTGGTTTAAGGGATCTTCTGTCTATAACAGTTGAAAAAATAGCTAAAGGGTTAGAAAAAATAAAAATATAATGGAGCAAACTAGAACTTATCTGCTGTGAGTAATAGTCTTTTGTAGTTTAATATTACAAAGTTGAGTCATTACACTTTTGAATTATGTACAACTAGACTGCCCTTCTAAAATGTCATTATAGTTCCTTGGACTCTTTGTTCATAATGGTATTGAATTTAGATCAATTATATAGGCATATAAAATATAACTTCTTTATCTTAGCATATTTGTACTCACTTTCATATAAATTATATCTTTATATCTATCTTTATGTAATATAAAATGCATTTAATATTTTATTATCATTTTTGTTACATTTTAAAGTACTATCAGAAAGAAGTGAATAACACTTTGGTGTTTATGTGACAGCTTTTACCAAATTAAGAATTTTAGAAATGTCTTGAACTTAGTAGAGTCACATAGTTTAAAAGATACATTTGTTTTCTCATTATTTATATGTATTTCTTTAAGTAATACGAGTTGAATCTTTGTGATATTACTAATTAGAAAAACAAGCACACAAAAGCAATAATCACATGTAATAGGAAAGATGGGATCACATTTTATATTATGAAGCAAAATAAAGCATTAAATGATGCTGTCTTGATTTGAATTCTGTCTAAATTCCTTTATAGTTTACAGCCTTTGGCAAGTTTATTGAGCCTTTCTCTCTTCTTTAAAATGGGTATAATAATGAGGCATACATACCCTGCCATGAAATGAGCAGAGGAATGTAATCAGGAATGTAATGATGTAATGATGATGCTTTTTAAGGAAAAGTCAATCAGGTACAAAGAGGTAAATATGGTACCTGTTATAAAGAATATAGAGGGTAGTTTTAAGATGGAAAGATATGCATATGGATGTGCTGATGGGAAAAAACCAGTTTTAGAAGTGTTAGAAATAGAGGAAAGGGAATATGTGCTATAATCCTGATCCAAGAAACTGTGGGGAATGAGGTCCAGAATAGTGGGACAGTAATTCCTCTTCATTCGATTTCATGAGGCACTTTTGTTCTGAGATACCATAAACCATTTAGGGGGATTCTTGTCTACTCAGAATGGGTAAAATAGTTAATAGGTGTGATATACATAGGTGGTAGAACCAGAGTGGAACAGTAAATTGAGGAATTTCTATCTGTTCTACTCTACAAAGTAAGAAAAATGGTCATCTACAGGTTATGAGGACATGTGGGAGAGAGAAAATTAAGAAATAAGTCTCAAGAAAATGTTTCTCAGAACTTTACAGAATTTGAAGGACATTTTATTTCATTCAAAATGTGTTAAATATTTCATAGATGCTTGTAAAAAAATCACCAGGACATTATAAAGGAAAAAAAAAAAGAATTTAAGAAAAAGCAAAATACAAAATCTGGCATCCTTTTTGTTTTTAGTAAAAGTAAGGATCTGTATGATACAAATTTTTAAGTGGTATGGGTGATATGAGGGTATTTATTTTAAAGTCATGATTTGTTTGGAAAATCTGTTTTAGTATGGAGAGAGGGCATAAAAATTATGTTTTCTTGTTATGTTTTGTTTTGTAAAATAATGAATAAAACCCACCACTTTACACAGTTTGCTGAGAAAATAAGCTCACTATATAAGGCCTTTGCCAGACAGTGTCTTTCTAAAACCATTCATTCATACATTTATTAAATATTTATTACTTTTATTATATATATTCTTTCACAGAGAAGAAGTATCTTCTTTATCCATAATGTGTTCCTTCTTCCCATTTTCACTACACCATTGCCTTTTATGCCACAGTGAACCTCTGCAAAGCTGCTTCAATAGTCTTCTGACATTTTGCCCCACATTGATTCTGGCCCCTGCCTTCATTAGCTAGAACGATCTCTTGAAAAGTTTAAATCTGATCATGGACCTCTCTTGGGTAAAACTCATCAGTGGTTTCCTGTCACTCTTACACTGAGGTCCAAAATTCCTTCCATGACCCACTGCTGCTGCTGCTGCTAAGTCCCTTCAGTCGTGTCCGACTCTTTGCGACCTCATAGACAGCAGCCCAGCAGGCTCCCCCGTCCCTGGATTCTCCAGGCAAGACCGCTGGAGTGGGTTGTCATTTCCTCCTCCAATGCATGGAAGTGAAAAGTGAAAGTGAAGTCGCTCAGTCGTGTCTGAGTCTTAACGACCCCATGGACTGCAGCCTACCAGGCTCCTCCGTCCATGGGATTTTCCAGGCAAGAGGATTGGAGTGGGTGCCATTGCCTTCTCCGCTAAGCCTTCCTAATCTAGTTGCCCCTTTCTACGGCTTTATTTTAAGCTATGTGCCCCTTTGGCCATTCTAGATGCACTCACTTTTCCTTCAGGTCTTATCTGCTATTTCTCTACAGACTTTCTTTTCCCTAACACTGCATGACTGATGCTACTCTAATTAATTAATCATTTAAAAACTATTTAGTTATATTTTCATTTAAATTTACTTCATAGTCATCATATTAATAATACATCTTTTTTGTGTGTTATGGGGAGAATATTTGCTAACCAGCTGACATGAAGTGTTCCAGCCTACTTGACAGTTAATTCTTATTATAAGTGAATAAATTAGTGTTTGACTTATAAAAAATAAGTAAATAAATACATTTTGATGTTAGTATACAGTATTCATTTGGTTGGATCTTGACTATATTAATGATATACTCTGGGAAAAAATAATAATAAATTGCTATAGTTAACATAATTATGGAGGTAGAGGTACTCCATGTCTCAGATATAACCAGAAAAGTACTTAAAACTACATTTCTGTTTGCTCTTTTCTTACTTGTCCTTTGTCTTCTTTTCATCGAAATAGGTAATTATATTTGGAGGAAAAAAATAACCCTAGTCACTTGAATTTTTGGGTTGAATTTCAGACATAAGGAAAATCTAGCCTAATTTTTTTTAAAAAATATATAAATATAATAAAGCAATTAGTTAATTGTTATCAGCACAAGCTTAATTTATAATATTGCTGAAGTATTATGACATGTATAACTTTAATTTTTGAGGAACATTTATAGCATTCTTGACATTTACCTGAGAAACAAAAATTGATCATTTCTATAGTTATCAACTACTTGTATCATTGAAAAACTATTTAACAGCATCACAATGACTTTGAATAATAAAAATAAATAATAGGAATTTTTAGGGCAAAGAAAGAAAGTTGGTGCCCATATGGAGAAAAAAAGAATCTGCTAGATTTCTGTTTCCTCTGTCTGTCCCTTTGCCCTTTTCCAGGGACAGATATCTTCTGCATCCAGGCTTCTTATCTTGACCGAGCCCTGTTTTCCAATTTCTGGTATCTCCCATTCACTGTGGTTTTGCATGAGTGATGGATTGGCAAACACAATGTTCAGATACTTTAAAGAAACAGCTTTCATGTGCCTTCCTGCCTCCCTGTGCTCTGATCCCTAAGGGAAGGAATAGTGCTGAAGAGAAGGAACAACTCACGTTATACACAATTTCACTTTGAATTGGTTCTATGACCTCACAAGTTACATCATGCCTCTAAAGTCTTAGTATCTCCTCAGAATTAGGAATAATTGATTCTGCTTTATTGAGTTTTGCTATAATTAAAATTATCATATATATATAAAGAATATAGAACATAATTTAGTGTTCATATAGGATGGTTTGATTATTTTTAATCAGTCTATGTGGAAATACATTTCTGCCTTTGGATCTTAGTGTTTTCCTTAGTAAAATTTGCTCATTCTCTTATCAAAATCTCATTAGAATTTGATTGGCTTTGTTTCTCATATAGAACTTGCCTGATATGATCCTCTTTTTTTTTTTTTTTTAAGGCAAAAATTATCCTATTAAGAAAGAATTGGCTCCAGGAGTGAAATGCTCATTTGATTAATAAGTAGCAAGTTCTGTAGTTAGTTTTAAGTTAGGGGGGAAAAAGTGTCTCAGTGAACTTGGACATCTGCCACACATAAAGAAATCTAAGAAGGCTTCTGAGTAGCTTCAGGGATGAATAGAAAAATGTTTTACTTTAATGGTATCTATAGTAACTTACTTATTCTTTAACAAGGTAACTTTTGCTTTGTACTGTATTTCTAGATATTTGTAGAAATAATTAAGTCATTTGCCTTTGCTAGTACTACATTAGTACTTCATAAAGTTAAGTGTGGTAGGTTCTTAAAAACCGAAGGTGGAAAAGCAGAATGATATAATCATGAAAAATGTAACAGTACACAAAAACTTTCAGTACTCTGATTTTTCTTCTTTATATTAATATATTAAGATAGAATTTTATGTATATATATATATATTCCCTGCTTTTTAAAATGGTATCATTTTTATACTGTAGTCAGTGCAGTATCTTAAAAAGAGTTCAATCCTTTATGAAAACTGGAAACCTAGTTCTGAATTATGTGTTGTAAAAATATCCACCCACTTCAATGCCTTCTGGATGAGTTTTGAGGAAAATATTTATAGTACTTTCTCATTCTTCTTAAAATATTAACTTGTTGGAGTCACTAATTCATATCTGACTCTTTGCGATCCCATGGACTGCAGCATGCCAGGCTCGCCTGTCCTTACCAGAAGTTTAAGTTTGCTCAAACTTCTGTCCATTGAGTCAGTGATGCTATCTAAACATTTCATCCCTTACTGCCCTCTTTGCTTTTTGCCTTCAACCTTTCCCAGCATCAAAGTCTTTTCCAATGTGTCAGCTCTTAGCAGCAGTTGGCCAAAGTATTGGAGCTTCAGCATCAGTCCTTCCAGGGAGTACTTAGGGTTCATTTCCAGGTTCCTATGCAATGTTGTTCTTTACAATGTCGGGTTTTACTTTCACCACCAGACACATCCGCAACTGAACATCGTTTCTGTTTTGGCAAGCCACTTCATTCTTTCTGGAGCTGTGAGTAATTGCCCTCTGCTCTTCACTAGTAGCATAGTGGGCACCTTCCATCCCGGGGGCTCATCTCCCAGTGTCATAACTTTTTGCTTATTCATACTGTCCATGGGATTCTCTTAGCAAGAACACTGGAGTGGTTTGCCATTCTCTCCTCCAGTGGACCATGTTTTGTCAGAACTCTTCACTGTGACCTGTCCGTCCTGAGTGGCTCCGCAGAGCATAACTCATGAGTTACTCAAGCCCCTTCAACATGGCAAAGTTGTGATCCATGCAGGGAAAAATACTAGCTATGATGTAAAAGGTTGAAATATTGTTTTGGGCTTTTATAAAAGAAGCTCAGTATAGTTTATATAGTCCATGAAGACGTTTAAAAAAAAGTTGTGTGTCTATTCAATTAATTTTATTCATTGTTTACCTTCCACCACCCAAACTACTACATTTAAAGTAAACACCATAGATTTCTAATTAGCTTAAGCATTTAGAGATGTGTTTAGACACCGTCACCTCTTGTAAAAAGTTTCCTCAGCCAACACACTTTACTAAGATGTGTTTTTCCAAAACTTTTAAATCAAATATACTTGTCAACACCCACACACGCTGTGAACACTTTAGTTCTTAAGAGAGTCAGAACCAGTAATTGATTTACTTTATTCACTGTAATAAAATAATTTTTAAGAAGATTCTGAAAAGAATATCATTCAGTATCTCATTTTCCCCACCTTCCCTCCATTTCCTTGGTCTGTGGTTAAACATCACTGAAAATGTCCCACAAAGTTATCATAAATGATTGAGTTGTATTTGAAGAGTAATATAATCTAAACAGCACTGTTTGAAGTTCTGTGTATTTTTATGACACCACTAGATTTACTTCAAATAAGTTAAGACTTTCCTCAGGTTTTAGTTAGTCCTTTAACTGATTAGCTTAATTTCAACTACAAACATTTAACAATCACTTCTGTGGAAGATTAACTTTAGCCACCAGTTCACAAAGCTGTGCATTCTGCCAGTCTTGTTGCCAGTCTCACTGTATCATGCATTTTAGGCTGTAGTTTTAAGTTTTGTGAAATATTAAAAGCGTTAGTCTCTGTTTTCAGGCTTTCTCTTTAAAATGCATTCAGATCCCCATGAGCTCTTTCTAGGAACCAGGTGTTTTTTACATCACTGTGTTTGGCATACTTCATTTTCTGGGAGCTGACACTGAGAGAGGGGAAAAAAAAAACAGTTTGAAGGATACTGTCACAGGCACAATGGAAAACTGTCAGGCATTTTACCTTGAGATCAAATAATTCTTTCACTTTTCCCCAAAATGATCAGGTTTATATCAGGATTAGGACAATCAATTACAGCCTAAGGATGAGAAAGCCTGAAAGACTGCCTGAGGGGGGAAAAAAATCTCCTTTATGAGGAAAACGTAAAAGTTAGTAGCTCCTGTGTTCTTTGTATGTTGGCTAGACTCAGATTTCCTTTGTATCCTATATGAAATGTGCATTCAGACTCTGGGAAAGCTTGGTAATCAGAATTATTTTATGAAACCAGCATTTCTGTAGTAATTATACATGCAACCACAGAATTAATCTAAAATAAGTAGTTATAACAAGGCTATAGTTTTTCCCCCAAAATAACTAAGAGCAAATATTCACTTAAACTTTCATTAGGGTGGAAGAAATACAAGAATAATTATAATTAAATAATATTTATGTTCCATATTATTCACATATTTTGTTTAATGTATAAACATTTATTTTTGTCCTTTAATTGCTCATTAATTTATTTAATAAACGAGAAGTGATAAAATTTTGAATATGTATTGAAGATACAACTTACTGAATTGTTAATTTATTTACACAGACTATAAGAGAAAGGAGTAGAGTATGATTACAAGGCTTTTGGCATTGGGTATTGAGATATGGAACTGTAGGAAAAGACACACTTGGGGCAGATTAGGAGATTTGGGAGGGGAGTTGAACAACCTAACTTTGAAAGACTTACTAAATATTGTAGTGTAGATGATGCATAAGCAGTTGGAACAATAAAGAGAACTGATGATTTAAATTTTAAATCATTGGTATATATATTTGATTTGATTTGATTTTTGCATTTAGTGTTTTTCAGATATTAAATATTGATTTATTTTATATATCTTTATTACTTTCTATAGTGGTAACTGATTCTGCTTTTTTTTTCCATTTATGACAATGATATATTTCCTGTTAAACCATTAAGCAAAGTGAGATGATTAATAAAAAAGTAATAATGTAAAGGTAGTATGCAGACATGACAAAAGCTTAAGATAGTGATTTCCCAGTCAGATTGGTTTGTGTCCCTTATCATGGTATGTTTCTGTTAGGATATTCTTGCTCTGAGTATATACATCATAATGATCCTGGTGATAAATAAAAACTAAAATCCAGAAGTAGGTGTCTCTGTAGCTGATTTAATAGCTCAGTGATATTAGTAAGTACCTAAGATCTTTCCATCATTTATCACCCTTAGCCTATTGGCTGTTGTCACTCACACTGTCAGCTTTTGGTCCAGAGGTGTCTCCTTCAGTTCCCACCACCTTACTCTTCAGCAGTTGTGTTCAAAAGCAAAAACAAAGAGAGAAAAGAGTGCTATCGTCCAAAGCCTCTTCTATACAGTGTTACAAACCTCTGTCTTAGTACCTCAGGCACTCAGTCTATCAGATCTAATCCCTTGAATCTATTTGTTACTTCCACTGTTTAATCATTTAGGTCATGACTGAATGCCCTAATGGTTTTCCCTGCTTTCTTCAATTAAAGTCTGAATTTGGCAATAAGAAGTTCACAGTCAACTCACAGTATTGTTTTTTCTGACTATACAGAGCTTCTCCATCTTTGGCTATAAAGAATATAATCATTCTGATTTGAGAATTGACCACCTGGTGATGTCCATGTGTAGAGTCGTCTTTTGTGTTACTGGAAGAGGGTGTTTGCTGTGACTAGTCCGTCCTCTTGGCAAAACTGTTAGCCTTTGTCCTGCTTCATTTTGTATTCCAAGGCCAAACTTCTCTGTTACTCCAGGTATCTCTTGAGACTTCCTAATTTGCATTCCAGTCCTCTCTGATGAAAAGGACATCTTTTATTAGTATTAGTTCTAGAAGGTTTTGTAGGTCATCATAGAACCATTCAACTTCATTTCTTCAGCATGAGAGGTTGTGGTATAGACTTGGATTACTGTAATATTGAATAATTTGCCTTGGAAATGAACAAAGATCATTCTGTCGTTTTTGAGATTGCACCCAAATACTTCATTTCAGGCTCTTTTGTTGATTATGAGACCTACCCCATTTATTCTAAGGGATTATTGGCCACAGTAGTAGATATAATGGCCATCTGAATTAAATTTGCCCGCTCCAGTTCATTTTAGTTCACTGATTCCTAAAATGTCAGTGCCCACTTTTGCCATCTCCTGTTTGACCACTTCCAATGTACCTTTACTCACAGACCTAACATTCCAGGTTCCTATGAAATACTGTTTTTTACAGCAGCAGACTTTTCTAATACCACCAGTCACATCCAAAACTGGACATTGTTCCCACTTTGGCTCAGCCACTTCATTCTTTCTGGAGCTATTTTTATGCTCTTCTCCAGTAGCATATTGGGCACCTACCAACCTGGGGAGTTCATCTTTCCATGTCATGTCTTTTTGCCTTTTCATACTCTTCATGGGTTCTCAAGGCAAGAACACTGAAGTGGTTTGCCATTCCCTGCTCCAGTGGACCCCATTTTGTTAGAACTCTCCACCATGACCCATCTGTCTTGGGTGGCCCTACATGGCCTGGCTCATAGATTTACTGAGTTAGACAAGCCTGTGATCCATGTGATCAGTGTGGTTAGCTTTCTGTAAATTGCAGTTTTCATTCTGTCTGCCCTCTGATGGAGAAGGACAAGAAGCTTATGAAAGCTTTCTGGTGGGAAGGACTGACTGAGGGGCAGTTGGAGCCTTGCTCAGATAGGTGGGGCCATGCTCAGAAAATTGTTAATCCTATTTTCTATTGATGGATGGGGCTGTTTTCCCTACTAGGATTAATGGGGGTAATGATGACCTCCTTTTAAAGGACTTATGCCAGCATGCCATGGCTCCCAGAACTATTGTATTCAGTGCCCCTTACCCCATGCAGGCCACTGTCGACCCACGCCTCCACTGGAGACTCCAGGACATGCCCAGGCAAGTCTGGTTCAGTCTCTTGTGGGGTCACTGCTCCTTTGTCCTGGGTCCTACTATGCACAAGGTTTTCTTTCTGCCCTCCAAGAGTCTGTTTCCCCAGTCCCATTGAAGTTCTATAATCAAATCCCACTGGCCTTCAAAATCAAATTCCCTGGGTTCTCAGTCCCTTTGCCAGATCCCCAGATTGGGAAATTTGTTGTGGGCCCTAGAACTTTCACCAGAGTGCAAGAAATTCTTTGACATAATTGTTCTCCAGTTTGTTCTCATGTCTAATTATCATCATTAAATGTCTGCTGTATATGTCTACATTATGAAAATGGAAGTATTATACTATTGCAGTTCATTCATCCCCAAATTCTTTGACAGAAAGAACTTATTCTAGTCTTTGCTTTTTTTACACCATCAGTTCTCTCAGTTGTGTCCGACTCTTTGCAACCCCATGAACTACACCACGCCAGGCCTCCCTGTCCATCATCAACTCCCGAAGTCCACCCAAACCCATGTCCATTGTGTCGGGGATGCCCTCCAACCATCTCATCCTCTATCATCCCCTTCTCCTCCTGTCCTCAATCTTTCCCAGCTTCAGAGTCTTTTCCTGTGAGTCACCTCTTCGCATCAGGTGGCCAAAGGAGTTTCCGCTTCAACATCAGTCCTTCCAATGAACACCCAGGACTGATATCCTTTAGGGTAGACTGGTTGGATCTCCTTGCAGTCCAAGGGACTCTCAAGAGTCTTCTCCAGCACCACAGTTCAAAAGCATCAATTCTTTGGCGCTCAGCTTTCTTTAGAGTCCAACTCTCATATCCATACATGACTACTGGAAAAACCATAACCTTGACTAGATGGACCTTTGTTGGCAAAGTAATGTATCTGCTTTTTAATATGCTATCTAGGTTTGTCATAACTTTCATTCCGAGGAGCATGCGTCTTTTAATTTCATGGCTGCAATCACCATCTGCAGTGATTTTGGAGTCCAGAAAAATAAAGTCAGCCACTGTTTCCCCATCTATTTGTCATGAAGTGATGGGACTGGATGTCATGATCTTAGTTTTCTGAATGTTGAGCTTTAAACCAACTTTTTCACTCTCCTCTTTCACTTTCATCAATAGGTTCTTTAGTTCTTCTTTACTTTCTGCCATAAGGGTAGTGTCATCTGCATATTTGAGGTTATTGATATTTCTCCTGGCAATCTTGATACCAGCTGTGCTTCTTCCAGCCCAGTGTTTCTCATGATATACTCTGCACATAAGTTAAATAAGCAGGGTGACAATATATAGCCTTGACGTACTCCTTTTCCTATTTGGAACCAGTCTGACCATAGAAGAAATTAATGTAATAATCTAGTTATTATTAGGAATTAAAAATGTGTAAGCATACTGTTTTAATCTTTTTTGTTCATTTTTAAAAATGTAACTGCTGTGCACTTTCAAAACAGGTACATGTATTTAGCATTATCTTGTTTAATTCTGTCTTGTAAAACTTAATCTTACTATTGGTTAAACTCACAAATTCTACCCTAAAGTATTTTCATTAATTTTTAATGTATTTATTTTAATATACTTTTAGCCTATAAACAATTATACAAGGAAATAATAGATTTGAAACTATATATTTTGATATAAATTAAGAGATTTGAGTCACTTTTGATTGATTTCCACAAAGATCATCTTTCTTTTAAACGTATAAGTCAATTTTTGCCCCAGTGATTACTTAGGGTCATAGTTTTTTAAAATATAAAGTGCAGACTATGCTTGCTTAAAGGCTGATTGAAATATATGAAATCTCATGAATAACACAATTATGTGGTTTTTTAAGAGCTGTCTTGGTTGCTATAATCAGAACCAACTAGTAATAAAATTTTCTCCTAATATAACTCTAAAGTGACTCTTTGAGAGTCGGACATGACTGAGCAACTCACCACATATCAGCAGAAAGTGACAGAAATTATTTTAAACTGAAAATTCTATTTAGTACAATGATTATCAGCCTATAAATTTGTCTTAAAGTTGACCGAAAATTATGATTTTAAAAATTTGTTGTGAGAAATTTTGCTTAAATATTATTGGGCTCAAAGACATTTTTAGCTTGCAAATCTTAATCAACCCATAATTAAAATGTTTCTTGGAGATGTTTAAAGAAAATTTGTGGGTAATATTAAGTTAAATATTGAATTACATTTTGAGTCACATACTGCAGGTAAAAATTTAGTCATAAATTCCAAAATAAATGACCTAAACACTCTGGATCTGCCCTTCAGTTTAGTTCAATCACTCAGTCATGTCATACTCTTTGCAACGCCATGGACTGCAGCATGCCAGGCTTCCCTGTCCATCGCCAACCCCCGAAATTTACTCAAACTCATGTTCATTGATTTGGTATTGCCATCAACCACCTCATCCTCTCTTTTCCCCTTCTCCTCCTGCCTTCAGTCTTTCCCAGCATCAGGGTCTTTTCAAATGAGTCAGTTCTTCACAACAGGTGGCCAAAGTGTTGGAGTTTCAGCTTCAACATCAGACCTTCCAATGATTATTCATGACTGATTTCCTTTAGGATGAACTCGTTGGATCTCTTTGCAGTCCAAGGGACTCTGAAGAGTATCTCCAACACCACAGTTCAAAAGCATCAATTCTTTGGTGCTCAGATTGCTTTATAGTCCAACTCTCACATCCATACAGCTACTGGAAAAACCATAGCTTTGACTAGACTGACCTATGTTGACAAAGTACTGTTTCTGCTTTTTAATATGCTGTCTAGATTGGTCATAACTTTTCTTCCGAGGAGTAAGTGTCTCTTAACTTCGTGGCCACAGTCACAATCTGCAGTGATTTTGGAGCTCAAGAAAAGAAAATCTGTCACTGTTTCCACTGTTTCCGCATCTATTTACCATGAAGTGATGGGACCGGATGCCATGATCTTAGTTTTCTGAATGTTGAGCTTTAAGCAAACTTTTTCAGTCTCTTCTTTCACTTTCATCAAGAGGCTCTTTAGTTCTTCACTTTCTGCCATAAGGGTGGTGTCATCTGCATATCTGAGGTTATTGATACTTCTCCCGGCAATCTTGATTGCATCTTGCGCTTCATCCAGCCCAGCATTTCTCAAGATATACTCTGCATATAAGTTTAATAAGCAGGTGACAATATACAGCTTTGATGTACTCCTTTTCCTATCTGAATGCCTGTTGTTCCATGTCCAGTTCTAACTGTTGCTTCCTGACCTGCATACAGGTTTCTCAAGAGGCAGGTCAGGTTGTCTGGTGTTCCCATCTGAGCTCCCCAGGTCGATAGGTGCCCAATATGCTACTGGAGGTCAGTGAGAAAATAACTCCAGAAAAAAATGAAGAGTTGGAGAAAAACAAATACAACACCGAGTTGTGGATGTGACTGGTGATGGAAGTAAAGTCCAATGCTGTAAAGAGCAATATTGCATAGGAACCTGGAATGTTAGGTCCATGCATCAAGGCAAGTTGGACGTGGTCAAACAGGAGATGGCTAGAGTGAACATTGACATTTAAGAATCAGCAAACTAAAATGGACTGCAATGGATGAATTTAACTAAGGTGACCATTATATCTACTACTGTGGGCAAGAATCCCTTGGAAGAAATGGAGTAGCCCTCATAGTCAACAAGAGAGTCTGAAATGCAGTACTTGGATGCAGTCTCAGAAACAACAGAATGATCTCTGTTCATTTCCAATGCAATCATTCAATATCACAGTAATACAAGTGTACACCCCAACCTGTAATGCTGAAGAAGCTGAAGTTGAATGGTCTATGAGAACCTACAAGACTTTCTAGAACTAACACCCAGTAAAGATGTCCTGTTCATTATAGGGGACTGGAAAGCAAAAGTAGGAAGTCAAGGAATACCTACAGTAACAGGTACATTTGGCTTTGGAATACAAAATGAAGCAGGGAAAGGCTAATAGGGTTTTGCCAAAAGAACACACTGGTCATAGCAAACACCCTCTTCCAAGAACACAAGAGAAGACTCTATACATGGACATCACCAGATGGTCAACACCTAAATCAGATTGATTATATTCTTTGCAGCCAAAGATGGAGAAGTTCCATACAGTCAGCAAAAACAAGACTGGGAGCTGACTATGACTCAGAGCCTGAACTCCTTATTGCCAAATTCAGGCTTAAATTGAAAAGTAAGGAAAACCTCTAGACCATTCAGATATGACCTAAGTCAAATCCCTTATGATTAGACAGTGGAAGTAACAAATAGATTCAAGGGATTAGATCTGATAAACAGAGTGCTTGATGAACTATGGATGGAGGTTCGTGACATTGTACAGTAAGCAGGGATCAAGACCATCCCCGAGGAAAAGAAATTCAAAAAGGCAAAATGGTTATCTGAGAAGGTCTTACAAATAGCTATGAATAGAAGAGAAGGAAAAAGCAGAGGAGGAAATGAAAGATATATCCATTTGAATCCAGAGTTCCAAAGAATAGCAAGGGAAGATAAGAAAGCCTTCCTCAGCGATCAGTGCAAAGAAATAGAGGAGAACAATAGAATAGGAAAGACTAGAGATCTCTTCAAGAAAAGTAGAGATACCCAGGGAATATTTCATGCAAAGATGGGCACAATAAAGGACAGAAATGAAATGAACCTAGCAGAAGCAGAAGATATTAAGAAGAGGTAGCAAAAATACACAGAAGAACTACACAAAAAAGATCTTCACGACCCAGATAATCACAATGGTGTGATCACCAACCTAGAGCTAGACATCCTGAAACGCAAAGTCAAGTGGGTCTTAGGAAGCCACACGATGAACAAAGGTAGTTGAGGTGATGGGATTCCAGTTGAGCTATTTAAAAAAAAAGATGATGCTGTGAAAGTGCTGCACTGAATATGCCAGCAAATTTGGAAAGCTCAGCAGTGGCCACAGGATTGGAAAAGATCAGTTTTCATTCTAATCCCAAAGAGAGGCAATGCCAGAGAATGCTCAAACTACCGCATAATTGCACTCATCTCACATTCTAGCAAAGTAATGCTCAAAATTCTCCAAGCCAGGCTTTATCAGTAGGTGAACCATGAACTTCCAGATGTTCAAGTTGACTTAGAAAAGGCAGAGGAACCAGAGATCAAATTGCCAACATCCGTTGGATCATTGAAAAAGCAAGAGAATTCCAGAGAAACATCTACTTCTGCTTTATTGACTACACCAAAGCCTTTGACTGTGTGGTTTTGCCCTTAAATCAGTCCTAATAGTTGCATTTGATCCAACATCAATTTAAGATTTCATGTGTTTTTTCTCTTTGAATCTGTGAGCAAAATAATGAGACATACTTAATTTATTGAAGTTTTGCTATGTATTAGACACAGTTCTGAACCCTCTACCTGTGTCAATTTTATCTTTGTAATAATCCTTTGATATTTCAAATGGGATAATTAACTTACCTTGAGACCTTACAACTATTTATTGCTAAAACTTGGATTCCAATATGCAATCTGGTTTCAGAGTCCATTTCCCAATTATTACCATGTATTCCTTTTTATATCACATTGTACATCTACAAATAAACTGTGCTTCACTTGAGTTTTTTCCATAAGGATCATATTTGAATGAAGACATGCTTAAAGAAGATTTAAACTTAAATATAGACTGGAATACATGACTTAAGAACCCCATCTTCAAAATCCTGTGATTATTTTAATATTTTAAATAATGAAATGAAAAATAAGGTTAGTAAAGTACAGTTTTCAGGAATCTAAATGTCACAGTGGTCTTATCAGAATTAGAGATAGAGATTTAAGAGTAACTAGAATTTAAAGTGAATTACTGAATGAAGCTACCCTAGAAGGATGTTGTTTTTGTAAACAGTCACTTTGGTGATTCAGAAAGTATAGTCAACAGGGTAAATAAAAAATTATGTCGTAGAAGCCAAAAAATAGAAGGGTATCATCAACTGTAAGATGTTCCTGAGCACTCAAGTATGATGAGATGGAAAAGTTGATGAGGGATTTGGCCATGACAGGACATTGTGGAGTTATGAGGAATGTGTGCCGAAGTAGAGTGGCTTTTATAAAAATGAGAAGTGAGGTTATATGAATTATATGTTTAGAAATCTCTTGACAAATTTTTCAGTAAAGATAACACCAAAGATTCTTGGAGAATATCTGGGATCTAGAAGGTGTTTTGTTTTGTTTTTTAAAGTAAGAAATACTGAAGTCTGTTTGCTGATGGAAATGAACCTATAGACGAGGAGATAATTCGTAAAAAGCAGGAGAGAACAATCCTCAAAGGAGCACGGTTCTTGAGAAGCGTCAGAATGAGTGGATATGTTGGCATAATAAGAAAGAGGCATTTATCTCATTGTAAAAGGAGGGAACCCTGTGTGTGGGTACTGTTGAAAGTAGTTTATAGATTCGGTTTCGGAAAGATGACGACGTTTCTGTCAGTAGTCTCGTTTGAGTTCTCCCAGAAGTAGACTCCGAGCCAAGGATTCAGCTCAAACAATTAAAGAAGGAAATCCTTTCATAGGAAATCGATAAGGAAGTAAGGGGAAGCAGGATAGATAATAGGAAGAAACTCTGCAACGTTGTCATTCTGGTGAAGTCTCAGACTGACCCTGATCCCAGAGGGAGCTCAGGAGTGTAAATAACACTTTGGAACTGTCCAACGTTAAGGCTTAGGAACTGGAATTCTATAATTTCACACCTGTTGGTAATTTACTACAGTCTTGTTGAGGGGGCAAGGGATGGGTTGTGAGAGTGACATGTAAACTCCCAGGCACTTCTGGCTGTATGGGCCTAGTAGCTCTGGTACAGAAAAACAGTCATCTGCAGGTCAGAGGACAAATCTTTATCAGCTAAGCATGCAGCAGATGAGGGATCAATTCAGGATCTGTACAAGAGGTTGTGAGGTCCAGACAGTGCACCAATGCATTTGCAACTATCAGATTGTTTCTTTTAAAGTAAATAGGGGGCAATATTCAGCCGAAGGTGTTGGGGTAAAAAGGAAGTTTGAGGTACAAGAAAGATGTTAAATATTCCCCATGGGGTAGGGGAAGGCAGATTGATAGGGGAGTTTAGTTGACTTTCTGGATATTGTTAAATGTTATAAGACATTTGTTGTCATGAATTTAGCATGTCTTCAGAAATCATAGTTGTTTGTTCAATACTCACCTATTCAGGGTTGCATATTTTTTCAAATCATTAAAGATGAAAGGAGATGCAAGAAGTTAAAGGTCATAGAGTCTAGGCTGGTCAGGCAGGAAAGGATGAATACAAAACGGGGGATAAATAGTGAAAGTGTGGAGGGACTGATAAATGGGATGTCTGGAGATGCTAGTAAATAACAACAAAAAAAAAAGGAAATAAATGGTGGTAGTGATATTTGATGGTAAGACTCTCAAAGGAGCTGGGTTTTTGACAGTAAAAATCATGGTTTGGCAGTATTACTTCTACTGCCTGATTTGTGAGAAAATCAATATTTGAATTTGTGTGGTCTTTAGGGAAAGCACTGTCAGCAGACAACAATGTCACTTAAAGCATGAAGGTGACAAAAACACACCCAGGACGGAATATTAGAATGTAGGGGAATTTGTTGATATTAGATTCTGAATTTCAAAGGACAGGATGGAATTTGGGGAGAACAAGGGAAATGGTGGAAATTCAGATTGAATTAAAAGATATGCATATAAATTTTAAGTAATTAGATGGAGCAAGCTTGGAACCATTTTTGTGGTCCCCATTCAATCTTTACTATCTTATTACAGTCACTTATAACCTTAGATAATAGAGTTTGTACCCATAGCAATGGAAAATCCCCCTAGATAGATGAAAACACTGCTAACACTCTGCCTTAGATACATACATTTTCTCCTCAAATTCTAGAAAATACCAAGATACTTAATCTTAAAAATCACATCTCAGGCTATTTAACTATATTCCAATTCATCAAAGGAGATTGAAATGCTATATGATTAAAGATAATAAATAGATGATCCCTGATAGGCAAATTAGTCATCACAAATTATGGTTTACACAATAGAGCTGAAAAATTTACCAGCACACTCTGGGTGCATATCAATATCTCCTAATTCCAAGGAAATATCTCTCATTTAAATAAGAATAACATTAAAGCAACAACACTCTTTCAAACTTTAGCTTTTCTCATTCTCCTACTTTCCAGGATTACTTTTTTAATAGGAGTGTTATTTTGTTTTTAAAAAGTTTACCTCATATTAAATAGTGAAACAATGTAAGTCATAGTTATTTTAAATAAAGGACTGTGTAGTAAATCACTGGATTTGTAATTAAAATGTGCAGACAGTATAGTGGAATGTTAGGTGTCTTGAGCTGCTCAGTCTGCAGTTGAAAATTTCCTAATCTAATTTTCTCTTGGCTGAGTCCCAATTGTTGCTGGATTTTTCCACTATATACTATTATCTATTTTAAAAAAGATCTGTCATCCAAGTCCCCTGGCTCTTTTATAAATGTATATTTGAGCCTGTATTCTAGAATACTCAGGAATGTTGTTTGTAGAAGTTCATATTTTCATTCAGACATTTAAACATGCTAACACAAAAATCCTCTCAGTTCCAGAACTGCGATGAATGGTTTTAGCTTTAATTTCAAACTGTTTATGAGATAGACAGCAAGCCATGAGTATAAAAAGTAGTAATATATCGATGAAAAATATTGACATAATTGAATATTAACATTACATATGCCAAGAGGTAAAAAAATGGCAAGTTTTCTTTGCAATAGTCATTGTCATTGTACTTTTCTCATTTTTATGTCTTCTTTGAATTTACAACATCTTGTTTAGGTAGCTGTAGAAAGATATCTAAAATTACCAGATCTTCCACTCAGTTAGTTTCATTAGTGTAATATATAAAAACTTAAAACAATAAATATTCAACATCTCAGTTCATACTTATAGGAACCCTATTAGTAAAATGACTATGGTCATTTGTTTCTATTTTTAATCTTTCTAAAAACATTTTAATTTTTCCCATTTTGTTTTTCAATGAGCCTTTCTGTACTTTATCATTTACTTGCTAATATGCAGTTTAAATGCTTTGCTTATTGCATGTAGCTTCTCTGTCTTGTCTCTGTTGATTCTGCTTTTATTACAGAGAACAGTATTATATACTTATTTATTTTTTTAATTTAAAAAAATTTTTTTTTATTTTTTTTTTTTAGTATTATATATTTAAACCATCAAATTTTCCTCTATAGAATGTGAATTTTGAGGCCTTTGGAGGACATGTTGTTTTCCTAATATGATCAGGCAAATTTCCAATTGTTCCATTGTTTGCAAAATGATCCCTCCTTTTCCTAAGGAAAGTGCTACACTGTCCCACACCAGATCTCTGCGTGCCCTCTTCTGTTCCATGGACATAGACCTCACTTCTCTACCGTTGCTTCGTTATTACCAATGAGACCTCCCGTTTTGATCATCTTTCAGAATTGCTTTAGCTTCTCTTAGACTTTTATTTTTCTTTCATGTAAATTTCAGAATCAGTTTTTAAAGTTCTTCTTCACTGTTATGCAATAATTGATCATGATGTTTATGCACCATTAGATTTTGCTATCTAATAGCTTATTTAGGATTTTTAAGTGAGATTTTAAATAAAATGTTCTTATTCTTTTATTCTCTTAAATTTTCCCTACCTAGTAAGTTATAGTAGTCTCATAAAGCTTTTCTTCTTTTTTGTTTAGGCCTGACCTATATGAAAAAGGATTATTTGTTGTTTTGATATTGAATAGAACTTATTTGTAAAATATTCAGGGTCTTGAGGTTTCTTTGGAGATGTAGCAGCAGATGGATAATTGTTCGTGTACATCTATGGATATTTTCTAAGTTATTGATTTCAAGATTTGATGTCATGATCTTCAGAGAACGCAGTTGGGTTGATATTAACTCTTAGTATTTTATTAAGGTTGCCCTTTGACCTAACGTGTGATTGATTTTAGAACTGTTATTTTGGTATTTGGAGTTTGTATATCTTTAAAGTTTGATTTATGTGTATATTTGCTTAAATTTTCTATACCATTTCTCAAGGTTTTCTTGTTGAGGTAATTTTAAGATTATATTCAGATTTCTAGTTATAAATTTACTTAGGGACTACAACATCTCACAGAGCTTCTGTGTTAGAAGTGGACTTACAGTAGAGATTGTGGGTCATTACCTAGGTCTACTCACTATCCAAGAAACCAGTTGAAGCATAGACTATTCTTTTCTTGGTTGCATTCAACTCTAAAGATCATAGTACGACACTCCAGTATTCTTGGCTGGAGAAGTCCATGGACAGAGGAGCCTGGAGAGCTACAGTCTATGAGGTCACAGAGAGTTGGACACAACTGAAGCGACTGAGCTCATACACATGCAGGATTATGTCATCTATTGTGAAAGTGAGTAAACTAGGGCTTATGAAAGTTACATTACTTGACCAACATTAAATCAGACTTGTCTGTGTCCTATTGTATTTCAAGGCCTGCCTTGGTTCCATTTATTAGAATCTTTAGAAAATACCAACATGTTTAAAATACACAGTTGTACTTTTTTTTTATGTTTTAGTTGTTCATACAAGCAATTTATAATAAGGTGTTTATTCACAGATAGGGTATGATGAATGTTTCTGTTGCAAGTTGTTGAAATGAGAGGTGATGATACCATATGGTATGAGAAAGATGTAACAATTCAACCTGTCAAAACACATTTGACAAGAATATATAAAAGTTATCAATTTTTCTCTCTTATTTTACTAACTTAAAAGTTTTTATATCTTCTAAATTGAAAAAAGAAACCCTGAAAGTATGTTATATATTCTTTAAAGTACTTCCTCTCCTTGCATTCCAATTATCAAGCTTATCAGCTCTCTTATTTTAAAAAGTTAGTGGCTTCTAAGACTCTTGTTGTAAGTCTGAAAAACATTAGTCCTTAAATAATGAGTCTGGAAACATGATTCTATCTGTAAGTTTTAAAAAACAAAAGATGTCAAATTTGTTGCCATTATTTTACAGATCTTGATATATTTCTATCTCATACTAGAACCGCAGTTTTCATCGATTACAAGAGAAAAATCATTAGTAAGAAATGCAGACTTAGATATTTTTTCATTTACTTTATCCTATTCAGAGTTTCAGGTTTTCAAAAAGTCATGAGAAAATATGAAGATCAATTTTGTAACAGATATCTTAATGAATTTTCATGAACATTTCACATATAATTTTATGTTGTTTATGTCTTACTTGATCAAAGAATTACATTTAGTGAAACACTGCACTTATTAATATACTTTTTGACACTGAAGATACAATATATTTATTAATTAAATTTGGATTTCTCATGTAATACAAAGAACTATTAGTTTCTATTTTAATGTTCATTAGGAATCTGGGTATATAGCCCATTTCAAATGAAAATGTAGAATTTCATAGCATATACTAAGCCTAAAGAAATCCAGAATAAAATATCAAATAGACTGAAGCTTTCTCAATCTAAATATTAATTTCAGAAAAAGGCAGTGATTCTCCCTTGCTCTTTGGATTTCTAGTTAATATATGAATTTCCAAAACGCTTAAAGGGGAACCTGTTTTTTTGCTGTAGCTCTTTTTTTGAGGTCAAAAGGTCAATACACAACAGCAAATGTAATAACAAATATGTGTATGGTACTTTTGTATATTAAAATTATATGTTGAGTAATTTTTTGCATATTAAATAAAAGGAGCATTTTGGAACTTTTATTTAATATACACAACAGCCCTGTGAACAAAGATCTATATTTATACACATTTCAAAGATGAAGAATGTGAGGGTCAGAGAAGTTGAATAATGTGCCCAAGGTTGTAAAATGCTCATCTAAGTGCAGGCAGGTCAATTCACAAATTAGTGCTTACAGTTACTAAGATACACTATCTTTCATGTATTAATATTTATAATCATACAATGATCTTATTTGCTTTCAATGTGATTCCAAAATTTTATATCTTAATTATACGTGTGTGTTTGTGCTTAGTTGCTCGGTCATGTCCGACTCTTTACAATCCCATGAGCTGTAGCCTGGCAGGCTGCTCTGTCAGTGAGATTTCCCAGGCAAAAATACTGGAGTGGGTTGCCATTTCCTTCTCCAGGGAATCTTCCAGACCCAGGGATTGAACCCACATCTCCTGCATTGCAGGAGGGTTCTTTACTGTCTAAGCCACCAGGGGAAGCATCTTATTTTCATGGAAACTACCAATTCATTTTATAAATTTTCATAAATTCATTTTTATAAACCTACTAATTCATTTTATAAATTTGATAGATGGAGATACTAAAGTGTAATAAATTTTTCGCTGTTTGTGTCCAATATGCTAATTCATTACTCATTCTCATAATTGATGCTCCTAATGTCTTTCATATGTAAGTTAGCTCTTTGACCATATTGTACTGAGTTATAAGAATTTGTATAGCATTGAGTTGGGGGGATAATATAATTAAAGTTTTATTAGTCATTTATTCAATATTTATTACTCTTGATTTATTATATACTCAATTCTTCCTAATTTCAGACTTACCCAATTTATCAGCAGTGTGAAATTCTGTGATTAAAAATTTAAATTTGATGTTTACTCTCCTCAACTCTGTAATATTATTGTAAGGACATTGAGGGATAGGAATGAAAATGTTTATGACATATTCAAAACCATTTATTTTCTTTATTTGGTTCATTTCACTCTCCTCTTAATATTTTTATATGAGCAAATTGTAAAGATATAGCTCTTAGTAGTAATATATTAATAGTAATAAAATCCACAGTTGAAATAGAATCTTCTCTATAAATTTTATATTTGTTATGCTTTCATATTTTTCAAAGGATTTTAATACCTTTAATGCTAACTAATTTAAACATATGACCATGATGAAACATTGTTTATATTTTACTCAAAACCATTGAATTACATTCTAAATGACTTTTCATTTTAATCTTCCTACACTGGTTAAAAAAAGATAATGGAATAATAATATAAATCTAGAATGGTAATGTCCCACTAATATAAAATACATTTGAAAGAAACATAAAAACTGTCAGGATCTCTATCATAAGTGTTACTAATGGATTGAGCATTTTCAGGATAGCGAGGTATAAACATTGATATGTTTAGATTTTTCTCTGATCACTACTCTTCTAACTATGCTATCTCAAATATCCCTTATCCAACCTGGTAGCAAATATCTTAACTCTGTCTTAGACAGATCTTGCTACTTTGCCATTCTGGTTATTAAATATTGACCATTTTAAAACTTGAATAACATCCCATTTAAAACATTCTTCCTCCATTGCATGTTAAGATTTGTGGCTGCTGGGTTTGTATTCATATATCTGATTCTTTTCTTTCTATTTCCACTGTTTTATATATTCTGTGAACACTGCAGTCATGAAAGACCATGTCTTTACTATTTTGTCTTTTTTTCTTTTATAAATAGTGACGAATACTCTCATTTTGAGAAACTTACTCCTATTACATTTAGCGTTCCTGCTGCTGCTGCTGTTGCTGCTAAGTCGCTTCAGTCATGTCTGACTCCACAGTTACCCAAACCAAATCCAAGGAGAAATATCTTTATTCCTTTGATATAGTTTTATATCAGGAAAAGTAAATTCAGCTGCATAATGAACCTGGAAATACTGGAATACTGACCAGAATGTATATGTATATCATGATTGCTCTCTTTCTCACAGTTAAATATGCAGTTCACTCACTGTACAGTTAAATATGCAGTTCAGCACCAATAAGGTAGTTTGGCAATTCCAGAGGGTCTTGGGATGCATTAGCCTTGAAGTTGATAAGACCAACAACTCTAGCTTGGGGATTAAATCCTATTCTCAGCTAGGACTCTCATGACTCCATCTTCCTTCACACCAAACCTTACTCATTCAACCATATAAAAAAGAAAAAAAAAGAAAGAAATTATGTGTATCTAATATAATGAAGAAGAAATTTTAAAAATAGTTAAAGAATTAGTCTTTTTATCTTGAAGTTTAGGTAATACTTCCTTTTAAAAATTTATTAAAAATAATATTCTATTTTGAATTGTTAAAGTCAGAGAAGGAATATCCTATAGCTAAACTGATTCATTGTATTGCTTCTGTCCATTTGTCATCTGTCTATACTGATGTATTATATTATAAGACTTTTGGCAAACCACTCCAGTATTCTTGCCTGGAAAATCCTATGGACAGAGGAGCCTGGAGGGCTGCAGTCCATGGGATCACAGGACTCAGACAAGACTTAGCAACTAAACCACAATTATAGCATTAATTTATAAGTTAATGTTTTGGTTATGAAACCTTTTGAAGATGTATTTTTCTGTTTTTAGCTAAGCTTCTATGAGGCTAGATTTTAATAGCCCTTTTGTGTTCTTTGGAATTATTATAGACTATATAAGCATATGCATAAGTATTATCAATCTACGTGCAAACGTGCTAGTAACTTCAGTTGTGTTCAACTCTTTGCGACCCTATGGACTGTAGCCTGCTAAGCTGCTCTGTCCATAGGATTCTCCAGGCAAGAATACTGGAGTCGGTTCCCATGTCCTTATCCAGGGGATCTTCCCGACCCTGGGATCGAACCCATGTGTCTTATGTCTCTGCATTAGCAGGAGGGACTTCCCTGGTGGCTCAGATGGTAAAGCATCTGCCTACAATGTGGGAGACCTGAGTTCAGTCCCTGGGTCTGGAAGATCCCCTGGACAAGGAAATGGCAACCCTCTCTAGCATTCTTGCCTGGAAAATCCCATGGACAGAGGAGCCTGGTAGGCTACAGTCCATGGGGTCACAAAGAGTTGGACACGACTGAGGGACTTCACTTTTCACTTTTTTTACCACTAGCACCCCTAACAATTCTCTACCGTAGAGGCCCCTAAAAATTCTGATCTTGATTCTAAGGATCACTCTAAAAAGATAATATGATGACATTAATATTTAAAATTTTGAATTTTAAATATAAGGTTAAAATGATAAATGTCTGATAAAAGGAAAATGTATTTACTAAGAAAAGTGGATCTTTTTTCTTATTTGTACCTTGAAAACTACACAGTATGTTTTATTTCATTTTCCATGTCACTACTTGTAAATTCTAAGATAACTTATAAGTTCCTATTAACATCTGCCAAGAACATCTTAAGCGTTTGTGACCATATTTTCATAAAACCTTAAATAATTACAGTAAAATTGTTTCAGTCTTACAACTTGGGATGAATTTCTGTTTCAGTGGACTTTCATTGGTGAATCAGAATGAAAATTATTCAACTTTAGAAACTTGTTATGTAGATTTTTTTAAAATAAAAAGTGAATCAATAGCATATACCTTTGTTACCATAACAGGTGGCAACATTATCATCAATTTAATTTAGATTTGATGAAAGACATTCTGAAACTAGATTCTTTAAGCCAGTAGAATATCTGACAAAATGATGGAAAATAACTGACATATTATAGATAAACTTTAGTGACATTTAGATTTTAAACTATTGTATATTATTCATGTCATTCTGGAGGTAAAATTAATGAAGAGTTCTTTGTCATTAGTGTGAATTTCTACATTGCAGGTGAACTAGAGATTCTTACAGCTAAAACCTGCTTTAGTAATTATTGCACAGGCTAAGGCACAATAAAAATTACTCTAAATTTTAGTAGCTTAAATTTACCTTAGAGTATAGAAATCAGTGGTCTAAATCTAAAAGGTGACTCCCCAACAGTAAACAGCCTTTCTTTTAGATCTGAGGCTGTACTGTCAATGTCTCTTAGGAAAAGAGAAGGATAAAAAGGTCCAGGGAAGCTCAATTCCAATCTTTTAATTGCCAAGACCCAGAAATGTCACAGTTCACCTATGTTTATATACCCATGAATTAAACGCATTGCCATCAGTTCAATTCAGTCACTCAGTCCTGTCCGACTCTGCAAACCCATGGACTGGAGCACGCCAGGCTTACCTGTCCATCACCAGCTCCTGAAGCTTGGTCAAACTCATGTCCATTGAGTAGGTGATGCCATCCAACCAGCTCATCCTCTGTCGTCCCCTTCTCCTCCTGCCTTCAATATTTCCCAGCATCAGGGTCTTTTCCAAGGAGCCAGATCTTCGCATCAGGTGGCCAGAGTATTGGAGTTTCAGCTTTAGCATCAGTCCTTCCAATGAATATTCAGGACTGATTTCCCTTAGAATTCACTGGTTTGATTTCCTTGCTCTCAAGGAAATCAATATGCAAGCAAATTTGGAAGAGACTCTCAAGCATCTTCTCCAACACCACAGTTCAAAAACATCAATTCATTGGCTTTCTTTATACTCCAACTCTCACATCCGTACATTACTTCTGGAAAAAACATAGCTTAAAATAGATGGGCCTTTCTTGGCAATGTAATGTCTCTGCTTTCAATATGCAGTCTAGAATTGTCATAGCTTTTCTTCCAAAGAGCAGGTATCTTTTAATTTCATGGCTGTAGTCACCATCTGCGGTGACTTTGGAGCCCAAGAAAATAAAGTCTCTCACTGTTTCCATACTTTCCCCATCTATTTGCCATTAAGTGATGGGACCAATGCTATGATCTTCATTTTTTTGAATGTTGAGTTTTAAGCCAGCTTTTTCACTTTCCTCTTTCACTTTCATCAAGAGGGCTCTTTAGTTCTTCTTCACTTTCTGCCATAAGGGTGGTGTCATCTGCATATCTGAGGTTATTGATATTTCTCCCGGAAAACTTGATTTCAGCTTATGCTTCATCTTGCCCAACATTTTGCATGATGTCCTTGCATATAAGTTAAATAAGCAGGGTGACAATATACAGCCTTGAGGTACTCTTTTCCCAATTTGGAACCATTCTTTGGTTCCATGTCTGGGTTCTAACTATTGCTTCTTGACCTGCATACAGATTTCTCGCAGATAAGGAGGTCTGGTATTCTCATCTCTTTAAGAATTTTCCACTGTTTGTTGCAATCCACACAGTAAAGGACTTTGGCGTAGTCAATAAAGCAGAAGTAAATTTTTTGGAACTCTCTGGCTTTTTCTATGATACAACGGATGTTGGCAATTTGACGTCTATTTCCTCTGCCTTTTCTAAATCCAACTTGAACGTCTGAAAGTTCTCAGTTCATATACTGTTGAAGCCTCACTGGGAGAATTTTCAGCATTACTTTGCTAGCGTGCAAGATGAGTGCAGTTGTGTGGTTGTTTGAACTTTCTTTGTCTTTAACTTTCTTTGGGATTGGAATGAAACCTGACCTTTTCCAGTCCTGTGGCCACCACTGAGTTTTCCAAATTTGCTTGCATATTGAATGCAGCACTTTAACAGCATCATCTGTTAAGACTTGAAATACCTCACCTGGAATTCCATCACCTCCACTAGCTTTGCTTGTAGTGATACTTCCTAAAACCCACTTAACTTCAGACTCTAAGGTGTCTGGCTGTAGGTGAGTGATAACACCATCGTGGTTATCTGGGTCATGAAGATCTTTTTGTGTGTAGTTCTTCTGTGTATTCTTGCCACCATTTCTTAATATCTTCTGCTTCTGTTAGGTCCATACCATTTCTGTCCTTTATTGTGCCCATCTTTGCATGAAATGTTCCTTTGGTATCTCTCGTTTTCTTGAAGAGCTCTCTAGTCTTTCCCATTGTATTGGTTTCCTCTATTTGTATGCACTGATCACTGAGGAAGTCTTTCTTATCTCTGCTTGCTATTCTTTGGAACTCTGCATTCAAATGGGTATATCTTTCCTTTCCTCCTTTGCCTTTGGCTTTTCTTCTTTTCTCAGCTATTTGTTAGGTCTCCCCAGACAACCGTTTTACCTTTTTTAAATTTCTTTTTCTTGGGGTTGGTCTTGATACCACCTGCTGTACAATGTCAGGAACATCTTTCCATAGTTCTTCAGGCTCTCTGTCTATGAGATCTAATCCCTTGAATCTATTTGTCACTTCCACTCTATAATCATAAGGGATTTGATTTAGGTCATGCTCAAATAGTCTAAGGTTTTCTCTAATTTCTTCAATTTAAGTCTGAATTTGGCAATAAGGAGTTCATGATCTGAGCCACAGTCAGCGCCCAGTCTTGTTTTTACTGACTGTGTAGAGCCTCTCTATCTTTGGCTGCAAAGGATATAATCAATCTGATTTCGGTATTGACCATCCAGTGGTGTCCATGTGTAGAGTCATCACTTATGTTGTTGGAAGAGGGTGTTTGCTATGACCAGTGCATTCTCTTGGCAAAACTCTGTTAGTCTTTGCCCTGCTTCATTTTGTATTCCAGGTGCAAACTTGCTTGTTACTCCAGGTATCTCTTGTCTTCCTACTTTTGCATTCTAGTCCCCTATGTTGAAAATGACATCTTTTTTTTTCTTTTTTTTTTTTTTGGTGTTAGTTCTAGAAGATCTTTAGGAGTTCATAGAATCATTCAACTTCAGCTTATTCTGCGTTAGTTGTTGGAGCATAGACTTGGATTACTGTGATATTGAATATTTTGCCTTGAAAATGAACAGAGATCATTCTGTCATTTTTGAGATTGCACCCAAGTGCTGAATTTCAGACTCTTGTATTGACTGTGAGGGCAACTCCATTTCTTCTAAGGGATTCTTGCCCACAGTAGAAGATATAATGGTCCTCTGAATTAAATTTGCTCTTTCCAGTCCATTTTAGTTCACTAAATCCTAAAATGTCAATGTTCACTCTTGTCATCTCCTATTTGACCACTTCCAATTTACCTTCATGAATAGACCTAACAATCTGGGTTCCTATGTAATGTTGTTCTTTACTGCATCGGACTTTTACTTCCATCACCCATTCCATCCACAACTGGGCATTGTTTCCACTTTGGCTCTGTCCCTTCATTCTTTCTGGAGTTATTTCTCAACTGATCTCCAGTAGCATATTGGGCACCTACTGACCTGGGGAGTTCATCTTTCAGTGTCCTATCCTTTTGCCTTTTAATACTGCTCATGGGGCTCTCAAGGCAAGACTACTGAGGTGGTTTGCCATTCCCTTCTCCAGTGGACCACGTTTTGTCAGAACTCTCCACCATGACCTGTCTTGGGTGGCCCTACATGGCATGGCTCAAGTTTCATTGAATTAGACAAGGTTGTGGTCCTTTTGATCAGTTTGACTAGTTTTCTGTGACTGTGTTTTTCATTCTGTCTGCCCTCTGATGAATTGCCCAGTAAATTGTTAATCTAATTTTCTGTTAAGAAAAGTAATAGTAATAATTTTCTGTTAATGGGTAGGGCTGTGTTCCCTCCCTGTTGTTTGGCCTAAGGCCAAACTCTCAACCCACGCCTCCACTGGAGACTCCTGGACACTCACAGGCAAGTCTGACTCAGTCTCTTGTGGGGACACTGCTCCTTTCTCCTGGCTCCTGTGTGTACAAGGTTTTGTTTGTGCCCTCCAAGAGTCTGTTTCTCCAGTCCTGTGGACGGTCTATAATCAAATCCCAATGGCCTCCATAGTCAAATTCCCTGGGGGTTCTCTGTCCCTTTGCCAGATCCCCAGTTTGGGAAGACTGCTGTGGGTCCTAGAACTTTCTGAACAGTTCAAGAATTTCTTTGGTATAATTTTCTGCCATTTGTGTGTAGCTAACGTAAACTCTGGGAGTTGGTGATGGACAGGGAGGCCTGGAGTGCTGCGATTCATGAGGTCACAAAGAGTCGGACACGACTGAGCGACTGAACTGAACTGAACTCTAAGTAAAATTGGAATTGCAGTCTTTACTATTGAGTATAGCAAGCAGTTGATCCCCAGAATTACCAACAAAAATCACAGAATTGCACCCTGATATCTCTCTTTTTTTGGTATTTCTCAAAAAGGCAGACATCTCACTCTAGCAATTATAGTCCAAGTTCTATATATGTATATATATGTGTGTGTATATATATATATAAAACATTTTTAGTGAGTCATAGTTACTTTACAATGGTATGTTAACTTCTGCTGTAGAGCGAAGAGAATAAACTCTATATTGTTTTTGAAACATTTAGGTAGCTTAAAGAATTTTATATAGCATTATTGTAGGTTATCCCTACATGTTAACCTCTGTAACTTTCTTTACCTAATATTGTACTGTATAAGTTAAAATAGTCATTCTAAGCATACATTTAGCATCATAGATGGAAAATTTTGATACCATTGGGATGCATATAGTAGAATAAATATCATGCTATTATGTTCTGTAAGTTTTCAATATTAATATAAGTATAGGATTTTCTTTTTAGGCACAGTTTACAAGTGTTAAATATGATCAATTCTTAGAAATTCTTCTCCATTTTTCTTTTTACATATCCATGGCATTTTTAAAATTTTTCTTAGAATTTCATTTTCTGGCTAAAAACTCTCTTTGAATCTTCTGGTTCAGCACTGTCCGATAGAACTTTCTGTGATGACAGAAATGTTCTACAGCTGCCCTGTCCAATATGGTAGCTACTGAAGTTTCTAAGTATTTGTAATGTAACTAGTGTGACCAAAGGAAATGAATTTTAAACTTAATCTCCTTTTAATGAATTTAAATTTAAATGTAAATAAACCCATGTGGCCAGTAACTCCATATTAGACATTACAGTCAGTTACTCCCTGCTCCATCTCCAAACTTATTTTCACCACATCTATTTTACAGCATAATATTTACTCCTGAAGCATCATCAAATGATTTAGCTGTTTGACATTTATTAGTTTCTGTTATATTCTTTGGGGTGGTAAGAAATTCTGTATTTTCAGAATGAAAATAGTCTAATAGTAACTATGGGATCTTTATCAAACACTGTGTCAGGTGCTATTCTGAGCACTTGATACATAATGTATCATTTCATTATCACAGGAAACTTACATTATAATTATCACCATTTTATAGATGTAATAATTGACACAACCACAGGTAAATTATTAATAATTTTTGCCTAAGATCAAATAGCTAGTAAGTGACTAAGTTATGATGTAAACCTCAGGCAAACTGGCTTCAAATCCCAGGCTGTCACTCTGTTCTTTACTCTTTTATCACCCTGGAGAGTGAGATTTTTTATCTGTGGTTCGCTTTGTTCAGAATGCATCACAGTTGGAGCCTTTCTAAGAGCTTTACTTTGTATGCATGATATCAGAAACCATTGCCTCTGGCTAGAGGTAAGAGAATAGAGGACGGAGTTTTCTGATTCTTTTCAGTCCTGTCACAATTCACTGAGAAGCAACTATGTTTAAAAAAAAAAAAAAAAGATCCAAAATATCCCCTAACTAATCTCTACTAATTTGGTGCTTGGATCTCATTTTATGTGGATGATACTAAATAGTGCATATTCGTGATAATAGACAGGTACTGTCTGTTTGCTCCTATTGCTACAAAAGATTGTTCAAAAATTTTTGTCAATGCGCCATCAGAAATAATTTTAAAGTAGTCTTGATCATTTTCAAAGGGTTTAATGTTCTGATTTAACTCAGATCAATCATCTGCAAGTTAAAATTACTCAGAAGTGTACTGTCCATAATTAACTAATCTTACCTACTAATATTATAGAATAAGGAGACCTTTAGGTGACATGAAATCTGTCATTTTAAGTATGCCCCCAAGCCTTTTCCAGGTTGCTCATAAGATTTCTCATTCTCTAGAGAAATGTGGTCTCTTAGAAATAAATGTCTCTGTCAAGGCACAAGTAATATGTGCACATGATGAAAAAAAATGGAATATTTTAGTCTCATAAGGGATATTGCAGTATTGTAAAATTGATTTTGTTCCTTGTTATTTAGGTTCTCATGGTCATTTTAGGATTTACCTCCTGGATATAAAGGGAAGATTATGATGCCTTCTAGGGAGGTGGGCGACAGAGGCCTTTGGGAACCAGGAGAATATTTTTCATATGAAATTCTTTGTCATAAAATGCTAATGTTGGTGTTCTTGTCTTTATGTCTATGCATTCTTTAGCTATGAGGATAACAGACCCTTCATCAAGTAAGAATGACCTGAATGGCTGATAAATTCCATTTATCAGTGTGGTCCCATGAACCAGCTGTCAGATCAGTACTGAAAAATCATTAGAGCTTCTGTCATTCACATTGAGGCAGAAGAGCAAACTGTGCAGGAAAATAATCAGGCATACAACTTCTCTGCAGAATAAATCTGCTGCAGGTGTATTGCCAGAGAAAGTCTGCTCCACCTCTTTTAATTGGATATCACCTGCCCTTAGTGCCACAGTAATAGCAACTCCATGTGGTACAGACTTGTTTTGCTTTTATTAGCTTTCTCCTTCCATTGTGATGTGCTCCTCTGTGCTGCATATGTCATTTCTGTTGCTTGTTCGGACATCTTTCATCTAAAACTATTTCATGATTTAGTGTTATATCTTCAAATGATTTTCTGGATATGAAACTACTGAGTTACAAATGATACTAATGAAGTTTTTAGGCTAAATATCCAAAAGAAGGGGAAATGCCTCCTTCAAAAATTAAATCTTGCATATGCAAAATAGCCTCTTTCAAATTTGACACATATCTTGATTGTCGATCATATCTTTTAAGCTTCTGAAACAAAGCTACAAGTCTGTACTAATCTAATAAAAAATAAACGTAAATGTTAAGATTTGGGCTTTTTCTCCTTTGTACGTTTTAAAATTCTATGTCCTGCAGCAATAAACATAAAAGATTGGCAACCTTTGGGTGGTCTTGCTGTAGACTTTCAGTTTGTTCTTCTGGTGAAGAGTCCTTTGTTTTCATTTTCTCCACAGTACCATTTCACTTACTTCTTCATGCTCTTTCTTCTTTTTTCTTTAGAATTTGGGCTCATCACTATTTTATATCATTAACACTTGAGCCCATTATGTGTTTTCTAGTGGATAGCTGACTTGAATATTTTATTGTATCATTTTATTTCTAAAGCTGAATAACAATTTAGTCTTGGTTTAATGGCAACTCTTTCCATTTTTCCTTTTTTCAATATCTGTAAAAACTGAGAGCTTTATCTTGAAAGTTCTCATACTTCTGAATCTGCTTGTGAAACAAGATGTTAACTTCTAAGATGTTTTCTAATTCATATATACAAACATGTCACATACATGTTTGTGGCATGGCAAACTTCCTTTAGGGATTCTTTATTCAAGATTATTAATGTTTTAAATTAAGCACATTAAAATTAGTGGATGTTTACATCTGAAATATAGTGACTGATGGTTATAGAAGGAAAATGGTAAATATTTGAGATTAGTAAGACCTTAATAATATTTGACTACTCTGGGACATATCTTTCTTAAGATGTAGTTCTCTCTGAAAACTTTATTAAACCCAGCTTCAGATTATAGTAAATATATGCAATTTTCCATCCTTTGTTTTGCAAAGTTTCAATCCCCATAAATATTCATTTCTTAGACAATGTAAGTAGAGGATAATAGTCTGCTGAAAAGAAATATTAGTTTACCATGTTCAGGAAAGTATATTGGGAAAGGAAAGGATGGGCTAAGACTATAGAAATCTAGACTGTTATGGTCCTATCGTATGTACTTAGAAGTTGAGAAGTTTCCATTTTCAATTATTGGATTCCTATCTATTGGAAAGGTCTATTTTATGTTGATAGTGAATACATAATACATAACCACAAATATATGGACTTTTGTCATCCATTTACTAGTATTGTGAATGGCAGCTTGAAGGAAACTAAGGGAATGGAGTTAGAATGAGAATTTGTCTTCCGTTCTGGACTACTTTGTTCATACCTCTCCATCCCATTTTCAACTTCATTATCTCCCATGAGTTTACAGACACTCCAAAGACATGAAGGTGTCCTGAGCCTTTGGGCTTCTTTTCAACAAAGCTGCCAATTGCCTGATTTCCAAAGTCTAGTCCAACATAACCCAGAAGACAGCAATCCAAAGGCTGAAAGAGTAGATGGTGATCTAGAGGGGAACTTTTTTTTATTTACTATCTACTGTATTTCACATTTGTTCCACATAACTACTGAATCAGACAGATTGAACTTTTGAAATTTATATGTGTTCCATATATTGGTTCCTTCTGTTTTTATCAGTACACACTAAATTTTTTTATGGAAAAAGAGGAAATTTGGAAAAATGGGGTAAAAGTGTATCAGGTGAAGCACTAATGGAAAGAGTCTATAATCAAACAAATGTTATCATACCAATGAGACCAGTGGAGACTAACATAACTTTACAGACTTTCCCCCCTTGCCATTAACCATAATTGCATCTCCATATCATTCACATATGTGCTGCAAATACATGAATAGTTTAATAGTACAAATCTGCTTTTGCTTAAATGAATTTCTGTGTTCATAACATTTTCATTCATGTATATCTCCTCAAGCTTGAAAACTTGTAAGTTCTCATTAAAATCTTGAAGTACTTATACCACCTGTCTTACATTTCCTGTCAATAAAACTTACCGTAACATTTTTTTCAGTGTCAATATTGTTGATATGATATGACTATATTAATTAAAGACAAACTATTTGATAACCCTTAATTTTCTCTTCTCTTTGCAGGTCATGGGTTATAGGTGCAATAGCTCTTCTCTGCCTATTAGGATTGACCTGGGCCTTTGGACTCATGTATATTAATGAAAGCACAGTCATCATGGCGTATCTCTTCACCATTTTCAATTCTCTACAGGGAATGTTTATATTCATTTTCCATTGTGTCCTACAAAAGAAGGTAAGCTAGAATTCTCTGTTCAGGAACAAATGGCATACAAAAAAAAAAAAGAATAAATGGCATATATTCTATGATAACAAAACACCCATAATATGAGTCATTCTTGATTTTTTTGTCTCTGAAAAATAAATATATTATTTGGTTAATTTCATGTTTATAATAGAAAAGAAAGACATAAAATGCAAGTGTCAAAGTTGATGAATGTGTTAACAACAAAAGACAGAATCATATTTTGATTTAGACAGTGCACAAAAATAATATTCTTATAGATTTGACCTTATTGTTTTTGATATCATTATTGGCAGACACATGGAATTTGTATATTGGGAAGTAGATGTTCTAAGATGTATGGAGCAAAGAGTATACATATGCATATATTATATGGCATGGCATAGGAAATATATATTTTTCTATTTTTTAAAAAACTAGTGTATTCTAAGAAATATAATATCTAAACAATTTATTATAGAAAGCATTTATTATTTTAGTGAATGGTAAAATACTTAGTAAATATCTCTATGTGTGTGTTAGTTGCTCAGTCATGTCTGACTCCTTGTGACCCCATGGACTTTAGCCCACCATGAGCCTCTGTCCATGGGATTCTCCAACCAAGAATACTGGAGTGAGTTGCCATTCCCTTTTCAAGGGGATCTTCCTGACCCGGGAATCAAACTCAGGTCTCCTGCACTGCACAGATTCTTTATGTCTGAGCCACCAGGGAAACCTGAAGATCTCTGAACTTCTTTAAAAGCATGTTTTATTAAAATTTATGATTTTGATGATTAGAATGAAATATTTAATTTCTATAATGATCTATTTTTTTATTATTTTTCACATCTACCAGGACCTAAATTGCTCATTTTAAAAGTTAATTTTAGCAACTAAACACTCACATTGCTTTTTTTAATCTCAACATTGATTTTCTCATCTTATACTTTTTAACTCAATTAAAAATGTGGTCTTTATAGTTCTGATCACATAGACCCCTGAGTCAAGACTGTGTCCAAATGCTAGTTCCTCTGTTTAATGGCTTATGTGACTTTGGGCCATTTAATTAACATTCATGTGCTCCAGTTTCCTCATGTATAAAATGGAAGTAATAAAATAATTATGATATACTGAGATGTGGCACTGAAGATGAAATGGGAAAATGTGATTTTTTTTTTCCTAAGCAACAAGACCTACAGTTTTTCTTCAGAAAATGAAGAGTAAATATATCAATTTGTATGCTTTTTGGTTTGAGAAACTAAACAAATTTGAGAAATGTGTGTCCACTTACTGAGATGAGTCCAATTTTATCCTGTTTTCAGCTTTATATGGTGTTAGATATTAAAAATGTGCTGCCATGATATTAAATGTAGGCTAGAATAACAATAACAATGTTAGGTCAGTTAATGTAGGTTACAGAAAACAGGTTATGATGTTAGAATGGATGAATCTTCCTAAATACTTAATGTGCATACACCCCAAATTGCAATAATTTAACCTAATAAATGTTTATTCGATTTTATTCATGGCCCAATTGATGCAGGTGCCTAATGGAGGGACATAGCCAGTGACAGCTCAACTAACCTCACTATTTGATTTCCATAGTTACTTTGGGTGTTGGTATCTAGCAGATAATCTGAGAAAAAGACAGGGGACCTTGTATAAAAATCTGGAAATGGTTCACATCATTTCCACTCACATTTTATCAGATAGGACACCGTCAGTAGTACCACCCAAACTGCAAGCAAGGCTGGGTAACATAGTCTACCTCCTGTACCCCAGGAAGGTGAGGAATTGGGTATTATAATGCAAAGAGCTAGCAACTGATCAGTGTGAAGACTCGGGGACATGAGTGACGAGTAAGAATAGACATGGAAGAAAGTGTCTGAGAAGAATGAATGAAAAGAGAGTATCTGAGTCAAAGATATGGGGGAAGTGTCCAGAAGTAGACAGTGGTCAGTATTATAAAACACTGCAGAGAAGTCAGAAAGACTTGAAAAGATTTCTAGATTTTGTTAGAAAGGAGCCATAATTGATTGTCAAGAGAAATATGTAAAAAGTTGGGAGCAAAATCAGGAAAAGGTAGCATTTGTTCATGTAAATAAGGGAATATTGGGCCATCATAGTTAGTTATACTAATATTTTCAAATAAAATAAACTGGATTTGCCCATTATTTTCTGTATTAGCTGGAAATTTTAAGTTTCAATGTGAGTATTGAAATTTTCTGTAGAACAGAAAAGATTTTTGTGCTTTATACATGAATTATTTTGATTGGGATTATTTTCATTAGCCAGTACCTATTTGAGTTTTCCCAATTATTATTTTATTATGTCCAAAATATATGTCACTGTTTTGATATCTGGGTAGAGATACCAAACTTCAGAAGCCAATAACAAATTATAGTTTTTAGTATGTTGAACATAGTTAACAGAGGTGGATTTTTAAAAACATGCATGTCATCAAGCTCAATTTTGTGAATCCTTACAAGAGAGTACAGTAAACTACAGTTTTCTTCCTGATTCATTCATTCACTGATGGACAGTTTGGTTGCTTCCATATCTTGGCTGCTGTGAATAGTGCTTCATTGAAGCAGATATCTCTTATGGGTATGCAGGTATCTCTTTAAGATCCTGATTTTGTTTCCTTGGGATATAAGCCCATAAGTGGGATTGCTGAATCATATGGTAGTTCTATTTTCAATTTTGTGAGGAACCTTCATATTGCTTTCCATAACAGCTGTATTTATTTCTATGATCACCAACAGGGCACAATAGCTCTCTTTCTTCCATGTTCTCACCAATTCTTGTTGTGGTTTAGTCTCTAAGTCATGTCCGACTCTTTGCAACCCCATGGGCTGTAGCCCACCAAGCTCCTCTATCCATGAAGGTTCCCAGGCAAAAATACTGGAGTGGGTTGCTGTTGCCTTCACCAGAGAATCTTCCTGATCCAGGGATGGAACATATGTCTCCTGTGTCTCCTGCATTGCAGGCAAATTATTTACCCCTGAGATACCAGAGAAACACCAATTCTTATCTCTTGTCTTCCTCATGTTAGCCATTCTAACATATGTGAAAGAAAGTGAAGTAGCTCAGTCGTGTCTGACTTTGCAACCCCGTGGACTGTAACCTACCAGGCTCCTCCCTCCATGGGACTCTCCAGGCAAGAGTACTGGAGTGGGTTGCCATTTCCTTCTCCAGGGGATCTTCCCAACCCAGGAATCAAACCTGGGTCCCCTTCATGGCAGGCAGACGCTTTAACCTCTGAGCCTCCAGTGATATCTAATTGTGATTTTGATTTTCATTTTTCTAATTAGTTAGTATCTTTTCATGCTAGCCATTTGTATGTCTTCCTAGAAAAAATGTCTATTCATTTCTTTTGTTCATTTTTTAATTGGGTTGTTTGGGGGGGGCTACTTTTGAGTTGTGTGAGTGCTTTGTATATTATTGGTTTTAACTACTTATCAGCTATATATTTCTCAGATATATGATTGGCAAATATTTTCTTCCATTCTGTAGATAGCCATTCAACTCTGTTTCTTTCACTGTGCAGCTGCTTTTTGTTTGATATAGTGCAACTTATTAGTTTTACTTTTTCTTTTGTTGCTTGTTCTTTCTGTGTGTTTGTGTTAGTCACAGAGTCGTGTCCAACTCTTTGCCATCCCATGGATTGTAGCTCATCAGGCTTCTCTGTTCATGGAATTCCCCAGGCAAGAATACTAAAGAGTAGACTGCCATTTCTTCCTCCAGAGGATCTTCCCAACCCAGGGATTGGACCTGGGTCTCCCACATTACAGGCAGATTCCCTAATGTCTGAGCCAGCAGGGAAGCCCGTGCAAACATTTGGTGAGGTGTAGTCCTCTCCAGGAGTCCACAGATGGCTTCTCTTGTGTTGAAACCCACCTCATGTCCAGCACAGTTGCAGCTGCTCATGAGGCCAGACTTCAGGAGAAAAGACACTCATTTACTTATGTATAAGCAGCCTAAGGGGCACGTGTCTAGCTTAACACATACGTCCAAGAGCTTTTGGATGCCCTCCAGTTAGGGCACTTCGGCATCTTTGGCATATCCTCTGCCTGCTCTAGCTCTGGGGTGCCATCTTTTTTTCTTTTTTTTCCTCTCCACGGGTGTCGTAAATTTGTTTAAAAAAAAAAAAAAATGATTGATTTATTTAATAAATTCCAAGCCTGGGAATTCCCTGGTGGTCCAGTAGCCAGGACTCAGCACTCCCAATGCAGGGGGCCCTGTTTGATCCCAAGTCAGGGAACGAGGTCTTACACACAGCAACTAAGAGTTCACAAATTAGATGTTGTGTGCGGTACAAGATAGTGAGGTTCAGTTTCATTCATCTCGTGTGGTTATCCAGTTTTCCTAATGCCATTTATTAAGAGGCTGTATTTCCCCCATTATTTATTCATAGCTTTTTTATCGCATACTAGTTGACCGTATCAGTCCACTTCAGTTGCTCAGTCGTGTCTGATCTTTGCGACCCATGGGCTGCAGCACCTCAGGCTTCCCTGTCTATCACCAGCTCTCAAGCTTGGTCAAACTCATGTCCATTGAGTCGGTGATGCCATCCAACCATCTCATCCTCTGTTGCTCCATTTGCCTCCGACCTTAAACCTTTCCCAGCATCAGGGTCTTTTCCAAGTAATCAGTTCTCTGCATCAGATGGAAAAACTGTTTGGTGGTCAAAGAGTTTCAGCTTCAGCATCATTCCTTCCAAGAAATATTCAGGACTGATTTACCTTAGGATTCACTGGTTGGATCTCCTGGCAGTCCAAGGGACTCTCAAGAGTCTTACCCAATTCCACAGTTCAAAAGCATCAATTCTTTGACACTCAGCTTTCTTTATAGTCCAACTATCACATCCATGCATGACTACTAGAAAAAACATAGCTTTGACTAGATGGACCTTTGTTGGCAAAGTAATGTCTCTGTCTTTGATACTAGGTTTGTCATAGCTTTTCATCCAAGAAGCAAACATCTTTTAATTTCATGGCTGCCATCACCATCTGCAGTGACTTTGGAGCCCTCCAAAAAATAGTCTCTCACTGTATCCATAGCTTCCCCATCTATTTTTCATGAAGTAATGAGACTGGATGCCATGATCTTCGTTTTTGAATGTTGAGTTTTAAGTCAGCTTTTTCACTCTTCTTTTTCACTTTCATCAACAGGCTCTTTAGTTCCTCTTCATTTTCTGCCATAAGGATGGTATCATCTGCATATACGAGGTTATTGATATTTCTCCCAGCAGTCTTGATTCCAGCTTATGCCTCATCTAGCCTGCCATTTCTCATGATGTCTGCATATAAGTTAAATAAGCAGGGTGACAATATACAGCCTTGATGTACTCCTTTCACAATTTGGAACCAGTCTGTTGTTCCACGTCCAGTTCTAGCTGTTGCTTCTTGACCTGCATACCGGTTTCTCAGGAGGCAGGTCAGGGGGGTTGGTATTCCCATCTCTTGAAGAATGTTCCAGATTGTTGTGATCTACACAGTGAAAGGTTTTGCCATAATCAGTAAAGCAAAAGTAGATGTTTTTCTGGTGGTATTCTCTTGCTTTTTCTGTGAACCAGTGTTGGCAATATGATCTCTGGTTCCTCTGTCTTTTCTAAATCTAGCTTGAACATCTGGAAGTTCACGGTTTACAAACTGTTGAAGCCTCACTGGGAGAATTTTGAGCATTACTTTGCTAGCGTGGGAGATGAGTGCAATTGTGCCGTAGTTTGAACATTCTTTACCATTGCCTTTCTTTGGGATTGGAATCACAACTGACCTTTTCCAGTCCTTTGGCTACTGCTGAGTTTTCCAAATTTGCTGGCATATTGAGTGCAGCACTTTCACAGCATCATCTTTTAGGATTTGAAATAGCTCAACTGGAATTCCACCACTTCCACTAGCTTTGTCCATAGTGATGCTTCCTAAGGCCCATGTGACTTCACATTCCAGGATGTCTGGATCTAGGTGAGTGATCACACCACACTGGTTACCTGGGTTATGAAGATCTTTTTATATAATTCTTCTGTGTTTTCTTGCGACCTCTTCTTAATATCTTCTACATCTGTTAGGTGTATACAATTTCTGTCCTTTATTATGGCCATCTTCGCATGAAATATTCCCTTGGCATCTCTAATTTTCTTGAAGAGATCTCTAGTCTTTCCCATTCTATTGTTTTCCTCTATTACTCTGCATTGATCGCTGAGGAAGGCTTTCTTATCTCTCCTTACTATTCTTTGGAACTCTGGATTCAAATATCTTTCCTTTTCTCCTTTGCCTTTCACTTCTCCTTTTCTCAGCTATTTGTGAAGCCTCCTCAGATAACCTTTTTACCTTTCTGCATTTCTTTTTCTTGGAGATGTTCTTGATAACTGCCTCCTGTACAATGTCATGAATCTTCATGCATAGTTCTTTAGGCTCTCTGTCTGTCAGATCTAATCCCTTGAATCTATTTCTCACTTCCACTGTATATTCGTAAGGGATTCGATTTAGGTCCAACCTGAATGGTCTAGTTTCCCTACTTCTTCAATTTAAGTCTGAATTTGGCAATAAGGAGTTCATGATCTGAGCCACAGTCAGCTCCTGGTCTTGTTTTTGCTGACTGTATAGAGCCTCTCTATCTTTGGCTGCAAATAATATAATCAATTTGATTTTGGTAGTGACCATCTGGTGGTGTCCATGTGTAGAGTCATCTCTTGTGTGTTGGAAGAGGATGTTTTTACTATGACCAGGTATAGACAAGGGTTTATTTATGGGCTCACAATCTGTTCCATTGGGCTTGCATTGTGGCTCAGCTTGTAAAGAATTTACCTGCAATGCGGGAGACCTGGGCTTGATCCCTGTGTTGGGAAGATATCTGGAAAAGGGAAAGGCTACCCACTCCAGTATTCTGGCCTGGAGAATTCATGGACTGTATAGTCCATGGGGTCACATGGAGTCAGACACGACTGAGCGACTTTCACTTCAGAGTCTGATCCTTTGTCTATTGATCTACTTTTCCAATACCACACTGTTGTGATTTCTATAGTTTTGTGGTATGGTGTGCAATCTGCAATGTGATGCCTCCATCTTTGTTCTTTTTTTCTCAGGATTTCTTTGCCTGTTTGGAGTCTTTGGTGGTTCTGTACACATTTAAGGATATCTTTTTCTATATCTGTGAAAAATATTGGAACTTTTATAGAAACTGCATTGAACCTATGGACAGCTTTGGTTCTTATGGACATTTTAACAGTCTTATTTCTTATAGGAGGTTTTTCTTAAGCCATCTGATTTCAGTAATATGCTCATCTTATGTAGTTACTCATATTTGAATAGAGAAATGTGAAATATTCCATTTTTGATATCATTTATTTTATAGGATTATTTGTTGATTGATTCAACTCATTAACAAAAAAAATCAAGCTTTGAATTGTTAGTCATTTTCTAGAGTGTAGGTTATATGATTGTGTCACCAGCATCTCTACTTCGTCATCAAGGTTGTCACGTTTTCTTTGTTGTTAACTCAATTATGTGAAACTTCCCAGAAAGTTTCATAATTATTTTATTTCTGATCATAGAGTATAAAAGAAATATTCCTTGGGCAGGTATATTTTCTTTTCCATGTTTATATATTCTAGAACAATCTCATGTTGAATAGTCACATGCCATATCTGATTGGGATAAGATGTTGTATCATGTGAAATAGTGGATTAGAATATGCAAATGACTAAATTGTCAAATAAGTTATATTATAATCTGGAGAGATACCTCTCATGGAGATGGTGCATGTTATTTTTGCTTTTTTCTTTTTAACACACATACTCACCACTTCAAATCTAATCATAGAAAAATAAAGTCTGTAATGATTCAGTAAGTAATATAGCTAAATGTGGGACTAGGTATCACTAGATATCTTTATTTACTGGTTATTTATATAATCAGTTCAGAACATTTAACCTTTTTGGTAAATTTCCATGGTGAATTCCTGCTTATATAATATTGCTCCCTTTGTAAATAACAGAAATGGAAGTGGTTCCCTTTCTTCTTCTCTCTCTAATAGCCCCTCTCTCCCCAAAATATTTGTTTAGATTTAAATCACTTCACTAAAAAACACTTCCTCTTCTAAGGAGAAAAGCATCACTTGTTGAGTTCATTAGGAAAAACAAAATAGGATATAGGTTATAGTGAAAATTTAGGTTCTAGGAGAAATTTCATAAATAGAATACAAATTACTAAACTGTAATTGATAATGCTTCCCTATGGGTGGAGATTATTTTAAGTTTCCTCAAATTCTAATTAAATATTTGTCCTCATTTTCTCCAGAAACAATGAGATAATTTAATAGATTACTTTAATAATATATTATGCCTTATGTTGGTTATATCAATATTAGAAATGTGCCGTCTTAGTGAGAGCTTTCTGATCATAGAGCACCCATGAGATTTGGATATTTTCACATAATGCATATCACTTAACCTTTTCAGTCTTTCAGTTTAGTTTCATTGCTTAATATTTTTAGTGTTCTTATTTGTAAAATGTCAGTAATAATTATTTCCCAGATTCATTTTGAGGGAGGAACCTAGCATAGTTCCTAGCAAAGAATGTTTAAGGTGGAGAAGCTTCTTCGTTTCACCCTCCCATCTCACCCTCACACATATTTTCAACACACACGCACGCACACACACACACAGAAGCAGTCACAGACTTATTTTAAAAAACAAAATATGAACTGGCTTGTAAATAGTGAATAAAAATGATGATTTCTAATTAATGATAAATGGCATAAAAAACTTGGTTGGAAACAATATAATTTAAATATATTAAAATATGTAATTTTGGCATAACCAATGAAAGGCTTCAAAGATTAGCACATCATGCCTCTTTGTTCTGCTCACACTGAGCACCTTTTTTCTCTTATCTATCCTATCTTTCAACTTAATTCACTAAACCAACAAATTCCAACATATATATATATATATGTATATATTTAATTAATTTATTTTTAAATTGAAGAATAATTGCTTTACAGAATTTTGTTGATTTCTTTCAAACCTCAGCATGACTCAGCCATAGGTATACATATGAAGATTATCTCAGAAGTCTTCTTCTCTGGGAAACCTTTCTTGGTCCCTCTCTACTTCTATCCGGCACTTCTTTTCCATGCTTTGATCCACATGACTTTGTATCATTGTTCCTATCATATAATTTAGTGAACGTGAGTTCTTCAAACAAATCTGAATATAGTCAGTCTCTTATTTTGCCATATTATAGATGGAATGAACTGTAATACATTGAGATGATGTTTAATTTCAAATACTAACTTTAATGTATCATCCACATTCCTTATTTTTTTCTTGATTCTAAGTAACATTTCTCAGAAAAACATGTTTTTATGTTTGTTTTAAATAATATACCATTGTTACAAATTCTGGAAACTATGGACTCATGTGAAATCAATGAAATGCTAAAGATAATACAATATTATTTCATAATGAATGTAAAATTTGTGAGTGTAAAACCAGTAAGTTATCCTATAATATGTTTTAATTGGTGAACAAGTAATTGGCATTTATTTTTCTTGATATCACTAGTGGAGATATGATTTAGAACAATTTCTGTTTATCTTTGTAAGTCTTATTTGATTAAATTGATTTCCCCCAGAATCGTTGATATATTTTCTTGTTTGAAAGTATCAGCTGAAAAATGTATATCTCCTTTTTATATTGTGATTTTTATACTACATCAAGGATTAATTAGTTAATTGCAGTCCTACATAGGAAAAAATCATATTTCTCTGTAATTATTGAATAGAACTATTTTGATGGAGGTCTTCCCTCATAGTTCAGTTGGTGAAGACTCTGTCTGCAATGCAGGAGACCCAGGTTCAATTCTTCGGTTGGGAAGATTCACTGGAGAAGGAAATGGCAACCCATTCCAGTATTCTTGCCTGGAAAATTCCATTGACAGAGGAGACTGGCAGGCTATAGTCCATGGGGTTATAAGAGTTGGAGATGAGTTAGTGACTAAACCACCACCATTTTGAGGGAATAAATTTTAAATATTTTGAATTTTATATTCTCAAATTGACAATTTACCTCTTTTAAGAGAAATAAATTTCAAAGAAATATAAATTATTTAAAAATGCTTAGCCCAACACATTCTTTTTTTCTGCTCTGTCTTTAAATATTCTGTCCCCTCTTTCTCTCTCACCCATTTCTATTTCCTCTTCTAACTTCCTGGCTAAACCTCTGCCTAAATAATAGTTGCACCAATAGGAATACATTGTAGCAGCTCTGTGAAGCTAAAAATAGTATAGAAGAGGCTTAAGTTTTTGTTTTTTCAACTAAGAGATTACATCCTTATGGTGTGATTGGGCATATGTGTGTTTATGTGTTTTAAAAAGTCCAGTTATACAAATGTCAATCTTGACAGTATGGATATTATTTTATATTGTAAAAAAAAAAACATGCAAAATGTATTCTGAACAGACTTTCTTATTTATATCTGTAGGGTAAAATTTTTTAACTGTCTGAAAATAAAACTCACATGCATTTTATATTTCTAGCTGAAATGAATTCCTTGCTAATAGAAGTTGATGTTCTTGACTAGGTACGTAAAGAGTATGGGAAATGCCTGCGAACGCATTGCTGCAGTGGCAAGAGTACAGAGAGCTCCATCGGCTCAGGGAAAACATCTGGTTCTCGAACTCCTGGGCGCTACTCCACAGGCTCACAGGTAAACAATATTTGTTAGTTAAAATGAAATAGCTCTTATCTGTATTCTGTTATGCATTGCTATCCTTTCTTGATAAGATTTATTTTCTATCCCAAGCATTTAACACAACACATTTTTGTTGTTTTGTTTTACTGTGTCTCAAATGAGAATGGTTATGATGGAAATTTAAGAAACCAAAGTGCAAAAAGATTTGAAGTTTAGAGTATAAGTTTGTATAGTAATTCATGATTTCAGCTTGTTCCTAGTTGAATGAAAAATGAAGGTGAGGAAAGGAATTTGGCATTTCGCCTAAAATTCTAAGAAAGTAATATTTTACATAAATGTTCTTGAGTTAATTACTTCTTTTAACTTGTCTAATAACTCTTTATTGTATACTGAAAATATTTACTTGTTAAATAGTAGGTTTAATCAGTTCAGTTCAGTTCAGTTCAGTCACTCGGTCGTGTCCGACTCTTTGCGACCCCATGAACCTCACCAAGCCAGGTCTCCCTGTCCATCACCAACTCCCGGAGTTTACTCAAACTCATGTCCATTGTGTTGGTGATGCCATCAACCATCTTATCCTCTGTTGTCCCCTTCTCCTCCTGCCCTCAATCTTTCCCAGCATCAGGGTCTTTTCCAGTGAGTCAGCTCTTCACATCAGATGGCCAAAGTACTGGAGTTTCAGCTTCAACATCAGTCCTTCCAATGAACACCCAGGACTGATCTCCTTAGGATGGACTGGTTGGATCTACTTGCAGTCCAAGGGACTCTCAAGAGTCTTCTCCAACACCACAGTTCAAAAGCATCAATTCTTTGGTGCTCAGCTTTCTTTATAGTCCAACTCTCACATCCATACATGACCACTGGAAAACCATAGCCTTGACTAGACGGACCTTTGTTGGCAAAGTAATGTCTGTTTTTTAATATGCTGTCTAGGTTGGTCATAACTTTCCTCCTAAGGAGTAAGTGTCTTTTAATTTCATTGCTGCAATCGCCATCTGCAGTGATTTTGGAGCCCAGAAAAATAAAGCTAGCCACTGTTTCCCCATCTATTTGCCATGAAGTGATGGGACCAGATGCCATGATCTTAGTTTTCTGAATGTTGAGTTTTAAGCCAACTTTTTCACTCTCCTCTTCCACTTTCATCAAGAGGCTATTTAGTTCTTCTTCACTTTCTGCCATAGAAATTTATAACTCATTTCATGTTGTATGCTAGTAGGTCAAAGGATAATTCAGGGAGTGAAGAATACCAAAATAGCATCATTGATTTAACTGATCAAAGTGCTTACTCCCATGAGTCCAGCACTTCAGTTCAGTCGCTCAGTCATGTCTGATTCTTTGTGACCCCATGAACTGCAGCATGTCAGGCCTCCCTGTCCATCACCAACTCCCGGAGTTTACCCAAACCCATGTCCATTGACATGGTCCATCACCCATTGGTGATGCCATCAACCATCTCATCCTCTTTGTCACCTTCTCCTGCCTCAGTCTTTCCCAGCATCAGGGTCTTTTCAAATGAATCAGCTCTTTGCATCAGGTGGCCAAAGTATAGGAGTTTCAGCTTCAACATCAGCACTAGATATATTAATAATGACTGTTTCATCCCTCTCAAAGGAATTTAAGAGCTTTTAAGTAATTTGTCTTCCATTTTCCACACAGTGTCAGTCCAAAGATTATTATGTAGAAATTTCAGCAACTCTAGGATGCTAAAATGCGCCAAATAAAAGACATATGTGGGTCATGCATGAGTGAGTTTGAGTTCCAATTACCAAACTAATATTTCTAAGAATATATGGTTCAATGGGAAAAACAACCATTTTTGTAGTGTTGTTAATTGAAATTTTCTGAATAAGACTTGAATTGAAATTCCAGAATAAATTTATAAATCAAGAACATATTTTAACTCTATTAACTCAACCTTCTAAATTTATTTATTTTAATTTGGTAATTATGTATATGCACACATATATAATAAAAAGATATTTGTTCTTTGACTAATTCCAATTGGCTTAAAATAAGAGGTTCAGTTTCCCTAAATAATTCCATTCATATGCTTAGAAAATTAAATATCCTTATAACCTTTAATTATAATATCACTTGCCAAGCTAATATATCTGATTCTCTAAAACACATTCATTGTCAGGCTGGACAGTTGTGCACACTGAACTAGCACTTGAAAAACTCTTATAAACCAAAGATAATAAACAATATTCTCAGAAATATTATCATCACACTAAAGGAGTTATGTTTTATTTTATAAATAAAATCACATATCTATTATCAATCTAATGTTCCAACTAAACATTTTAGAACTAACATGTAACTGTCAAAGCTATCAGTTATATGTTAGTTTTAGGATGATTATTTTTATTTTGACAAGTTATCTTGACACTTAGCAACCACAAATTATCATAATGATCATGGAACTTATTCCCACAGATAATAGGCAGTTATTTAAAATTTGAATTTATTTTATTATTTCTATGCCTTAGTACAGTTGCAAAGTTGTAAATTAAGGAATCAAATGTACCAAATTAGATGGACTGAGATTTCTGAGTTAGGACTAGTAGATTATCATTCAGAATCTGAATTTCTTGTAAGAGTGGAGGCACACGTGGACACTTTCTGTATGACCTTCTTGAGATCCATTCTTTCATTTTCAACCTGATAAATTCTTACCTCTCTTTTTTGTAGTAGTCTTTTCAACAATTTTAAATTGAAATTTCTGAGATTCTACAGAATGTCATTTAACCTGATTTGTTTCTGCATTCCTTTCATAAAACTGAGCTCATCAACCATTATCCCACAACCATTTTATTGGCAGATGTCTTCAGTGAAATCATAATATTTCGTAGTTTCACGAATTATGTTAGAACAGAGTTGTGCAATGTTTAGCATTACTTCTAACCCACAAGATAAAATACTGTAGCTTAAAGGAATAATCATAAACTTTGTGAGTGGGTAGAACTTGTTTTAATTCTAGCCTTGCCATATTCCTACCAGCTGTGACACAAAACAAGTCATTAAACTCACTAGCCTTCAGTTTTTTCATAAGTAAAGTGGTTTCTGATTTCTTACATCATTAGGAAGATTAAGCTAATGTATACAAAACACAAATTGTATATGCTCTAAAAGTTGGAATTGATATCACTTACTAGGGGCATTATTGCAGACTATAATTTCAGGTATACATTTTAAAGCTGTGTCTTTTGTTTTTTACTTTTATAGTTATAACATCACAATTATAATATTAGGAAGAAAAACCTCATGTTGCTTTCTCGTGCTTAATATAATACTGATTCTGTTTAACTTTGACAGTCTAAACTACATAAAGTAATATTACTTAAATATAGTCTGTTTAGGTAGAAATAATAAATATTTTACATTAACTGTGAAATTCCATGAGCAACATCTAAAACACTCACTGATACTGAGGTAAAATTTTGAGAGTATAAGTGTCTTTTTCCACATCAGAGGACTTCTAAAATGACAAACATTATTTTTTGTTGTTAAGAAACTTTGGATTTATGTTATAAAATGCCAAGCAATCTTATAAGCTTATAATCTTATAAGCTCTTATAAAATGGTTAAAAGGCAACTTCTTCCAAGATCTGGGGCTTTCATACTAACTGTAAAAGGCAGGAAATTTATTAGCAATCAAATAAACCAACAGAAAATACCAGGTTATAAAAGCTGGTGCAGAAACAAATATGGCCATATGATGCATAAAGTCCAGGTGGTTACTTGGATTAAGTGTTAGCAAAGACTGGAGAAATGACAGGAAGGATGTTCAGGGAAAGAGAATTTCAGGTGAGCGCATCAAATATAAAGGCATTTAGGTGGGTAAGAACTTGAAACTTTGGGAGTAGGAAGAATGTCATTGGTTCAAGTGGTGTGTGAATGGGAGATGAAGTTGAAGAAAGCTGGGAGATGAATCCTTAAGTATTTGTAAGACAACTGGAGTTTTGATTTTATTTTGACTATTTAGAAAGTTAAGGATATAATTCAGGAAACGGGGTGACAGGAAATCACCCACATGTAATAAAATCATGTGGCTACTATGTAGGTAATGGAGGGATGTGATTTTCAAGACAAAATAAAAATCCTCTCCATCCATTGATCTCCCAGTGGTAATCACTTGTAAAAGGTTGGTTTATAAAAACTCTGCTTTCTAACACCATACACAAAAATGAACTCAAAATGGATTAAAGATCTAAATGTAAGACCAGAACCTATAAAGCTCCTAGAGGAGAACATAGACAAAACACTCTGACATAAATCACAGCAGGATCCTTTATGACCCGCCTCCCAGAATATTGGAAATAAAAGCAAAAATAAACAAATGGGACCTAATGAAACTTAAAAGCTTTTGCACAACAAAGGAAACTGTAAGCAAGGTGAAAAGACAGCCTTCAGAATGGGAGAAAATAATAGCAAACGAAACAACAGACAAAGGATTAATCTCAAAAATATACAAGCAAGTCCTGCAGCTCAATTCCAGAAAAATAAATGACCCAATCAAAAAATGGGCCAAAGAACTAAAGAGACATTTCTCCCAAGAAGACATACAGATAGCTAACAAACACATGAAAAGATGCTCAACATCACTCATTATCAGCGAAATGCAAATCAAAACCTCAACGAGGTGCCATTACACACCAGTCAGGATGGCTGCTATCCAAAAGTCTACAAGCAATAAATGCTGGAGAGGGTGTGGAGAAAAGGGAACCCTCTTACACTGTTGGTGGGAATGCAAAACAGCCACTATGGAAAACAGTGTGGAGATTTCTTAAAAAACTGGAAATAGAACTGCCATATGATCCAGCAATCCCACTCCTGGGCATACACACTGAGGAAACCAGATCTGAAAGAAACACATGCACCCCAATGTTCATCGCAGCACTGTTTATAATAGCCAGGACATGGAAGCAACCTCGATGCCCATCAGCAGATGAATGGATAAGGAAGCTGTGGTACATATACACCATGGAATATTACTCAGCCGTTAAAAAGAATTCATTTGAATCAGTTCTAATGAGATGGACGAAACTGGAGCCCATTATACAGAGTGAAGTAAGCCAGAAAGATAAACACCAATACAGTATACTAATGCATATATATGGAATTTAGAAAGATGGTAACGATAACCCTATATGCAAAACAGAAAAAGAGACACAGATGTATAGAACAGACTTTTGGACTCTGTGGGAGAAGGCGAGGGTGGGATGTTCTGAGAGAATAGCATTGAAATATGTATACTATCAAGGGTGAAACAGACCACCAGCCTAGGTTGGATGCATGAGACAAGTGCTCAGGGCTGGTGCACTGGGATGACCCAGAGGGATGGGATGAGGAGGGAGGTGGGAGGGGGGTTCAGGATGGGGAATACATGTAACTCCATGGCTGATTCATGTCAATGTATGGCAAAACCACAATATTTAAAGTAATTAGCCTCCAACTAATAAAAATAAATGGAAAAAAAATTAAATAAAAAAATAAAAACTCTGAACTGAAGTATTGTTCTTTCCACCTTGACCTTTCATTAATTCTTCTATTTTCATTTGTTTTGTTGAATTTGTAGATGTATTTACTTTTGTTATACAGTATTTTAAACAAAAAATATATGTACCATAGATTAAGTTGTAAAGTGTAGTAATAAAATCAACACCTGTGAACTCACCATCAAACTTAGGAAATAGAGTATTTGCCATATGTTTTTCCCTTCTTGAAACTTCTCCCTAAGCAATCCCTGTATCTCCCTACCAGAGACAGTCTACTAACCTTTGTTCGTCATTTTCATGACTTATTCTAAAAATTTCTTCACCTCTCCAAAAGATGTTCATTACTTCACCTTCTTAAAATATTTCTTTAAAATGATATCTTATTGTGTGTAATCTTCTGTGACTTACTTTTTTCACTAGCATATTCTAAAGCTTGTCCTGGTCCTTTCCATGAACATTTAAGTATAAGCTTAATGCTAAATAGTATATATTTTTCTCTGCTTGCAATACTTTACCCTTTCTCCTTTTACTTTTTCAATTATTATTTGATATAGTGTAATAAGTTCTAATCTCCTAAATCAGGAGCCAAATGATTGAAGTCAAATATTGGTTATACCACTTATTAGGTCTGTGATATTGTACATGTTAACCTCTAAATCTCAATTTTGTAATGAATAGGAGAGTACATACCTCAGGGAATTCTTGGGAGATTTCAGTGAGTGAATACATGAAAAACACATGATAGCGCCTAGAAGAATTGATTGAAATATTTGATATATTTGTAATATATATTTTATACACACACAGTAATTATTATATATCAGTACAATTTCAGGTGAACAAAAAAAGGACAGAATTTTTATTTTACTTTTTTCTTTTGGGTGCATCATGTGGCCAATGGAATCTTAGTTCCCTGACCAGGAATTGATCCTGGGCCTTCAGCAGTGAAAGCATGGATTCCTAATCATTCAACCACCAGGGAATTTCCAAACTTTCTGTTTTTTAGAGCCTCAAAACTAGTGCAGACATTGGACATTACTGTTTGGACATTAAATATAAATATAAGAAATAACTATATTATAATAATATGTTGTATATAGAAAATGGTAAAGCTATGAGGGCAAAAAGTTGCAGAGTTGGGTGCATGAAATACAATTCTATATAGGATGATCAAGTTAGGTCTCTCTAAGGAGAAAGTATTTGAGCAAAGATTAAAAGAGATGTTAAGAGTTATCTATACCAGTATCTGGGGAAAGAGTACTCCATGCAGAAGAAATAATCATACAAAACCTAAGGCAGAAGCATGCTTGGCTTGTTAAGTAACAGCAGGGGAACAGGTGTGGCAAGCCCAGGTTGAGAGACTAATAGAAGATAATAATAATAGAAGATAATGGGGACAGCTCAAATAAATGTCACCTAAAAATAGGCAGGCTCCCCAGGTGGCTCAATGATAAAGAATTTGCCTGTCAATGCAGAAGGCACAGAAGACATGGGTGGGCAAGAACCCCTGGAGGGAGGAAATGACAACCCACTCCCTATTCTTGCCTGGAAAATTCCATGGACAGAGGAGCCTGGCAGGCTAGAGCCCATGGAGTCACAGAGTCAGACACAATTGAGCATGCATGCAAAAATAAGCATAATTCTATCAACTCTCAGTTGAGATTTCATTTCTTCACTGCAGTGTTCTCAGATTTCCTAGACAAGGACATGTTCTTTTGTTATATGCACTTAAAAATTATTTTAATTATGTATCATAATAGACATTAATAAAACCACACAAAATTTAAGTGTATGGCACAATGATTTATCCTTCCCCAGATCAATTATTAGAATATTGGCAGTAACTTAGAAACCATTTGAATGCTTCTTAATCAGTCATCTCAAGACATAATCACTTATCTTAACTTTTAACAGTAGCTTTTGTTTTGCATGTGTTTGATGCTTATCCACATGAAATCATCCAGTACGTATTCTTTTATATGTTTTCCTTCTTTCCTTGGGCATTTTGTTGCTGCAGGAGACTATGTTGCTCTTTTATTTTCATTACTATGTGTGTTCAGTCCATTCAGTCGTATCCAATCTTTGTGACTTGATGGACTGTTCCCCACCAGGCTCATCTGTCCATGGGATTCTCCAGGCAAGAATACTGGAATGGGTTGCCATACCCTCCTCCAGGGGATCTTCCCAACCCCCAGATTGAACCTGTGTCTGCCTGCATTTCCTGCATCACAAGCGGATTCTTTGCCCACTGAGCCACCTGGGAAGCCCTTCCTCACTCTACATTATTCTATGATTTATGTGTCCATCCTACCATTGATAGTCATTTGAATTGTGCATAGTTTTCAGCTATCATTAATAATGCTTCTATAGAGATTTGTGGACATATTGTACTTTTGCATTTATTTTGTTAATTTATATGTGATTAATGTGTCATGTATTAGTCTAGCAGCTCCATAAAGGCAAAGATGTTTGTATTTGCCTTTCCCCTTTCTATTTTCTACATTAAAGAAAATACATACAATTAACCAATAAAGCAAATATAAGAAATTGATTCACAGTATTTCAGTTTGAATTTTGAAGTATTTTTCAATAGAAACATTTTTTAAGTGTCAGGTTTATTGCATCGGTTTTCTTATTGTACTTTTATTATTTTTGCTTTGTTTGTATGTGTAATATGTGTATTTTCTGACTTATATAACAAAATAGTATTTCCAAAGGATAAACATGACTCAATATTCATAAAACCAGTCATCTAATATTTTGAGAATTAGGTACTCCTATTATTTGAGTTCAAATATATTTGAAACATAACCCTTTTGTTAGTATTATAACTTTTTCATCCTTGGAAAAGCTTCTGAAAATGTTTTGTTTCCTGTTGACAAGACTGTCATTTCTTTTTTGATCCCTAACTCTAATAAAGTAGCTATACAGTAAACCAGAAGAAAAATCTCCCCCCACAATGGAAAAATATTGTTCTGCTTTCTTGAATCATCAGACACTTAGAAAATTGAATTTGAGAATATATGATGCAAGAATTTCAGTTCTCTATAAAACTTCCTACTATATGGAAATAAATAAAGATCAGTTGACTTCCTTTGTTTCCTTCAAAAGATAGAAAAGTCAAATAGTATGTAACATGTAAAATTACATTGATCTTCTCATAAAATTAATAGAAAATGTTAAGTTTAGTAGCATCTTAATAATACTCTGTTCTTTTCATCCCAAACTATGTCTTCTTACAAGATTCTGAATTAAGTAAATTTTTGTTACTAAAGCTTCAATTTAATGCCCATTTAAACATTCCCATAAAATTATAGTGAAAATAATTTGTTTTACCTTAGAAATTAAAATTACTAAATTCTATCTAGAGTACACTTCAATGTATCTTCATATGTATCTTCTATGTATCTATATATGTATCATATGTATCTTTTAATTTGGCATATCATATTACATTTGGGGCTTCCTTGGTGACTCAGTTGGTAAGAATCCTCCTGCAACACAGGAGACACAGATTTGATCCCTGGGTCAGGAAAATCCCCTGCAGAAGGAAATGGCAACCCACTCCAGTGTTCTTGCCTGGAAAATTCTATGGACACAGGAACCTGGTGGGCTACAGTCCGTAAGGTTGCGAAGCGTCAGACACAACTGACCAACGAAACCACCACTATTACATTTATTTCTTTTAAATAGTTATAATGACTTCTGGCATAGGTATTTAAGAATACACTTAATAAGAGCCAATGATCATCATTATTTTAGCTCCTGATGTCCTCATTCTCCTGTACTGCAAGCTTGTGGGAGCTGTGTTTGCCAGATGCCAGAAATGAAAGCCTCATATAAACCTGTATTACAGAAACAAAAAAAGAGTGACTTGTGTGAAGTTTCACTGTGTGGTGATTTTATTTCCTTTTCTTTTTTCTTCATCCAGAGCCGAATTCGTAGAATGTGGAATGATACAGTCCGAAAGCAGTCAGAGTCTTCCTTCATTACTGGAGATATAAACAGTTCAGCATCACTCAACAGAGGTAATTAGAAATATTTTTTCATATTTACTCTTTTTGTGATTACTTTAAGAAGTTCCTAAATGCATTGCTTTATTTGCAACTTCTGGACTTTTTTCCATATGATAGGAATATTTCAAAGATATAAAATGTGGTTGAGTGTAGCAGTGTATTCCATTATTCATAAGGCTTCTTTTTTCAATCCTGAGTTTTCAGATCTTTTCTGAAAGTAAGCTAAAAAGTGAGAAATTTCTTTCTCTAATCATCTGCCACTGCTATAAACTGGTGAGTTGTCAGGCCTCATTGGAAGCTGTGAAAATGGGCAATTATGTGGCTATATAGTCTGCTAAGCATCATAAGAGTTCCACGTTGTCCCAGGTATAGAGCAATTTCTTAGTCTTTGTGGAAGTAAAATTATACTGTCTAATATACTTAAGGCAACCTGTGTATTTGTGGAAAAATCCCATCTAATCTTAATATCAAAAAGATATGTTCAGATAATATTGGATATTTAAAGATACAAAAGGAAAAACCCACTATATGTAAATTTTATACACATATGTATATAATAATTCTTTTGGTGTGTATATGCTTCTGGTTAAAATGTTTATGGAATATCATTTAGATTTTAAAAATGATGTTCCCTTAATCTACTATTTTGTTTGTGCTTAATCTTTCTTATTCCCTCTGTCTCTCTCCCTCTCACTTTCTCCCTCTCCTCCCCGCCCCCCATCGTAAATGTATGTGTGAGTGTGAGAGAGAGAGATTAAAATTAAATTGACTGCAGTGAAAATGGGTAGAAACAATGTGCAGAGCTGGGGTACACTACAGTCTGTGCTGGGAAATCTTTAGAACATAGTTTTATCTGGGGGATGGTGCTGGCATGAGCACATTTTAATCAGACTGTCCTAAAAGAGACATTTTTTGATGCATATGTTCGGTGGCTATTTTCATGATTTCTTATGATCAATATTGTTATTTTTATTAGCTCCAAACTATAATTGTTTGCTTTAAACCTGCTTCTGTCTACTTTGTGTTACATCAAATGCTTAGAAACAACTAATTCACTAATTATGGCTTATGATTAAGAATGATTCAAATACTGGTGTTCTCGATTACTTTTAGTCAAATAAGTTGCATCTTCTTTATATAAAGAAGTTATAACAAGTAGTGTCAAAGTTAATTTGATTTAGGGATTCATCCATGTTGTATAAATCTTGATTGACTTCCATGCTTATATGTGTGGTAGTGATAAAGTAACTATAACCTAGTGATGATATTAAATTTTCTACAACACTTTTGCTTAAGTTAGAACAGTGAGTGCAAATATTCTTCCAAATATGAAGAAAATACATTAAAGTAAAACAATTACCTTCTTGTATTTTATTTCATTTTCAGATTTTTATGTAGTATCTCATAAGTGTTCTCTTTTTAAGTTTACTTTTATGATTAGTTTTATGAAAATTTAAATATGAATACTCTTAATTCTTTGACATATTTTCTAAATCAGAGCAAATATATTATCTACACATGCCTCCAAAGTTTAGGAAATAAATTGCTTTCATAGTGACAGATTTTCTTTTTACTTTAAATAGTACATGGAAATAATACATTGAAAATGTATAGATAGTTCCTTTAAGAAAACTATTCTTTTTTTGAAAGCTATTCTTAGTTATAAGATTTTCTGTTAGGAGTATCTTGCATCTAATGATCACAGAAACCACAGAATGTATTATTTAAACAAAAGATGAGATTTGATTGTAATAATGCACCATTTATTTGCTTACTGTGAAAACAGAGAAGCTACTACTTATATGAAGACATGTAGACTACTTGGCTGAGCATTGTGATCTAGATTTATACTGACATTAAAGTATGTAGCTTTATTAAAAAATATTTTAAATGAGTAATTTTTATGACCTTGATCTTAAGGTCAGTTGCATTGTATAAGATTGCTTTACCCTTTTTATTTCCTTCTCAGAAATTTCATCAACTGGGACTATGTGCTATGTATGACTAGGTCAATTTAAAATATATTTAAAGAAAATAATAATATTTTGTATTGTCTGACTATATATTAAATCTGTTTTAAAAAATCTTCAGTTTTAAAGGATACTTCTTAAAGTCATTGAAGAAAAGGTACAAAATTTCTTGTGATATCCAGTAAGTTATTTGATGATGACTTTGGGGAGAGGGTAAAATTGACTTTATGATTTGTTTGAAGTATGCCTATGCAGTGATCTTCTCCTTCAGGATATATATTCTTCCTTTCACTCAGTGACTTTAATGGGGAGACATCATAGTGATCTTCCTGATCTCCTATATTAATTTCCTAGTCCCCTGAGTCAGAAACTCCTCATTTTATTCTCATCTCATTATTTTTTATCTTAGATGAGTGCAGTACTTTAAAATTTTATTTCTTCATATTATATCTCTGAAGCTAGTCTTTAACTTCCTTCTTTAATCTTGTCTTGTTCCCCAGGGTCCTATCTTCCCTGCATTCAGGCGTGTGTATCATATTTAGGTAGGTGGCATATAAGATTCACCCTTCCAAATAAACACTTCAGTCACCTCAGCAGCATAATTATTTACATCTATGTATTCAAAAGAGTATATTCTCTATTATTAAAATAAAAGCATTAGGCACTACATCTTTACATCTTCATATATTCTAACTTCCCATTCATTCTTAATTTCTTACGGTTATAATTTTTTAATTTCCAACTTCATTTTCCTTTCTTTCTAAATTAGATATTTTAAATCTCTTATGATTGTCTTTAGAGTGCTTCTGATCTTTGAAAACTACAAGAAGTTGTCTAAAAATTAGTCTTATTTTCAACTCAGGATTTCTTTTCTATTCATACCACTGTCCAATTCATTAAAAGAAAATTATCTTAAAATTCTGTATGTCTTATCATCTGTTCTTCCAAATAAGAACCATTATTATTATCTTTGGGATTCATTAAGAATAAAAAAACATCTACCATGCGGTGAATAAATCCTTCTCAATGGTTTATATTTTTTCAAATCATCTCTAATGTTTGGTTCTTGAACCAACTAGTTATATCCTATATATCAGATTATCTGTCTAGAATCCCCAATGTGATCAATTTGATTACTATTGGGATTGTACTCCTTGGAATCAAGGAAGACTTTGGAAGATTTATTGATAATTTTCAAATTTATGATATCATTCTTATACGTTCTCTTGGGGATTTTGTTATTTGGTCACCTCATCTCTTTAAAAGCTTTCATTACATTGTCCTTGGAATATCTATATTTTGAAAATGTTTTCCAAGTGTTCCCTATACATTTTCAGACATTTTTCTTCTGATGATTGGTTTGCCACAATGCTACACACTCATACAAATCCAGAATTTCATGAAGCCAATTCCCCAAATCTCAGAACTAACATCAAGTTAACTCCACCCACGCTACTGTATACACAGGGAGAAGGAACTTTTTGAGAGCCCTGAGGTGATGGTTGTTTACAGAGAGTTTCAGAGAAAGTTAACTCTGATCCAAGCCGTGTTTCACAAACCCCACGGGATAATTTGTTCCTTTGTTCATTTAAATATATACAATTTGCATATACCTTGACGTCATCTTCAGTTCCCAAGCTGCTCCCAGGACAGTGAAATGCTAATTCAAATTTTTGGTAGCTCAAAATTCCTGATAGTAGTAGAAACAATTTGTAGCTAAGGTTAGCTTTTCCACCTGTATCCCCTACCCTCAGCCTCTACTGGCCAAACTGTATTCTGAGTGATTTAGAGTAGCAAACTTGAGTTTGATCCAAATATGTACCATTTAATGAGAAAATCTCTGGTAGTTCATTTATAATAATTGTTACACATTTCCACTCATTTTGTAGATTTATATAGAAATTGGGATATTTTCTGAAATGAGATCTTATTAGGCTCTATCATCATGAATAGTATTTATATCTCTCATTTCTTTTTGTTTAATAAGTTGAATTGACATCAGAAATTTCTACTTAAAAATCAGGATTTGGTAGGTAGATGCTACCAATATGTCTGAATTATCAAAAGGTGCCTCCCCCGCTCCCAGCTGTGGATTGCAAAAATGTGCCCCATTTGAGTGACAGAACCACCAAAAAGGCATTTCTCCTTTTGGAACAATGACTTGGCTAGTACTGTGAATTTTATTTTCCCCTACTTCCCATTCTCCATCCCATCAACATCCCACACAGTGTAGATTTTTCTTCGTGGAGATATGACCTGTAAAGCTGTCTTTATGTAAGCCAAGTTTAAGTGTTACATGGCAGAAGAATGTCTAATCTGTAGCTGTATTTTACATAGCTGTTTGACTATGGAGTGTTAACCTAGGAACTTTCAGTAAATTGCTGAACTTTTCAGGGTTTTTGCAGTAGGGATATAAATGGTACCCACTTCAGAGGGACCTTGAAAGGATTAAGTTAATATATCGTAGTTGCTTACAACATGCCAGGAACATAATAAATACTATTATTATCATTGTATTCACAAGTTCATTAATATTTTCTAACAAATGAAAACTGATTCTTGCCAGTGCTCTCAAGTAATCAGATATTAAAATTCATCCTTCATTGCAAAAGTTTCTTTCACTTTGTAGTTTCTAGTAATAGGTAGGAGGGATGAGGTAATTACCTGAATGTCAAGTAAAAGAAATAATTTACCTAATATGGTGCTCCCCTTGACACTAACCAAAGGAAATAAACTAATAAAACTGAATTGTCTCTTTTGAATTAGAAATTAAATGCAAATTGCACCAGCATAAATTGCGTTATTTGTGATTTGTATCTATATTTTACCATTGAGGAAATAAAGGTAAAATATATTTTCTCCCTATCTTAGATGGAATAAGCAAGCACAACCTTCTCTTTCCTCCAAGCCCTCTTGTGCTTCAGAGGCTTAGAGACACTAGCTCAATGGAGACAGGTCCTCTAGATAACCATATACATAGCAGAGTAGGAATATGACTTTTCCCTTTTTAAATTCATGTCTTCTCAGAACCTATATTGTCTTTCCAGGAGGTTGGTCACTGGGACAGATGAAACTTCACAAGAAATCATTGGCTGTCTCCTTAATATTTAGGCTACTAAACACATTTTATTTTTTAGTTTTTAAAGAAAAATGCAAATGAAAAAATATGTGGTCTTTCACTATAATTAATGATTTATATATATTAAAACTACTAGGGTGAATACTCAGACTCATTCACTTTACCTTATTAATGTCAGTAAGTATAATTTGGCTTATATGCATATGATAGGTCTTATTACCCCCAAAGCCTTGCTGTTTTGAAGGATTATAAAATCATTGGCTGTAAATATTAACCAGATTCAAATATAATCTGATGTCTATTTGTGAAATTTGTAGACACCATTAATCATATGCTTAAGAGAACTTGCATAGCTAACAGATCAGACTGGGCTATATAACAAATTACTTTGTTATGAATAAGTATTTTGATGACATCATAAGTGCAAATGCAGTAAATATCCTATGCATGGACACATTTTTTATTTGAGATTCACCATTTTATTTATATATAGTATTTTTTACTTTTATATTTGTGATTGTTAATGAGGCAACAGTGATTTCTGTGTTTCTTTCCTTTCTATGTATCTTCAGTATTCCTAAAGTATATGATAAAATAAGAGTATCTCCTGTTTTAGGGAAATCAGTTCAATACACAAAAGCAAAATGGATACAGATTTTAAAAGTGAAATATTGCATCAAATAGATAATGTAACAATGCTACTAATAACCTGATTCCTTGATTCCTCAAGGAAGACCAAGTAATTTTCAGAATGAACTTTCCATTGCAATATGAGATATATTAAATATTGATCTCTAGTCAGTCTGGGGCATATGTTCTTGCTATAAATTGTTAGCAGGAACTGAAAAAGAAAAACCTTTAAAATGCTTGCCCAGTGAGTCCTACTTATGTTTTGCTCTTAACTTTGTCCCTTTGTTAGGAATCCTTGAAATCATCCAGGCTGTCGCAGCCAACAATACAATAGTAAAAATGATGCTATTACTATTGTTATTATTATTATTATAACTTTTAAAGATCTCTTCACAAAAAGGGTTATTTATGTAGTGTAGATTTCTTATTTTTATAGAATATGATCTTTCTCCCTTTATATTTAATTTATAGTTAGCATTATCTCTTACTGTTTTGTTATAAACCAAACAAGCCACAGTGAGATACCTTGATAACTTCTAAATATGTTATAGAATATTTTCAATTAGTTTTAAAATACTACTCTTTTGTGTAAGTTGCTGAGGATGTAATATTTTTTTTTTAAAGAACAATATCTTTTTTGAGAACTAAATATGAATACTCCAACTTATCTTCAGAAATTACTGGTGTTCTTTTCTCTGCTAGAACAAAATATGCTCCTCTTTAGCCTTCATAAAGTTGAGATTTCTCCATTATTGTGTGTAACTGTCATTTTCTTATTGTACCCTGTTCATTATTTATTATCCATTATCTTTATACCCATGAATAACTTGGATTTCTTGGTAACTTGTCCAAAATCATGTGGCTAATAAAGTACAAAATCTAAATTCCAAACAAGATCTTTCTGACCATAGAGCCCTACTTACAGCAATAAAAATTTTCATTATTTTCCTATGATGACAACTTTCAGGAAGCTTACTGAGGATTAATATTAGGATATTTTCCAAGAATGTATTTCAGAATGATTTTTATTACCTTGTATGGAAATAAGTTGTTCTTAAAGCACAATTATTCACATCTTTATTTCTTAATTGCCTTGATGCAATATTCATTTCCTTTCACTTTATTTTGTTCTAAGCACAGTTCTTTAGTATGGATTCATTCATCCTACTCACTTAGGGAAAGAGAAACTGTAAGATATTGTGCATAAATAGGGGGATGGATTGACAATAACATTTTTTTACAAAATGATTTGATATTGAATATGCAGAATTACTAAACATAACTGTTTTAACTATATATATTCAAATATAACTGCAGGACTTAGGTTTCAAGAATTTTCTGATCATTCTTTTTTCCTGGAAGTTCTCAAATACAAAAAATATCAAGAAATTTTATTAGTAGAATCCTTTTCTCTCTTATTTTTAATTTCTTATGTTTCAGTAAAAGGATGAATATTTTGATTAGAGCAAAGATTGTGTTAAAAAAATCTGGTAAATAGCTTCTGCCTATAATAATTTAGTAATAGAACCAAAGATATAACTTTTCCAAATCTCTATATTCGTGAATTTGATGTTCCTTGAAACTGTCCTCTCAGACACAGTTTCTTGGTATAATAATACCAAGAAAAAAGTTGCAAATTTATTTGAGTTGATTTCAATTAGGTAGTGATAGTGTTGTAAGTTAAACTTATTAGTTTTATGTGTTAATTTCAGTTTTAAAAAAATCTATGAAACATCTAATTCGAAATCTAAAAACAAACAAAACTAGACTGTACCTCTTATCTGGAAAAATGCTCCTACTATATTATAAGCATAAAAGTTGTGATAGTATAAATGCAATATATAATATCCAAAGTTAATTGAGTTATCACTTGTTCAGATTTTTTTCTAAGAAATAGATTATATTAACTTATATCTGCTATTCTGAAAGTGAATAGAAGCTAGTTCATTTACATGAAAAATTAAAATGTGGAAATGGGATGTATTTTTATCATAAATAAAGTCTTATTAGAAAAAAAATACTTAAATTGTCATTGCCCATAATTTTGTAGTATCCAAGTAAAATAGCCCCTGTTTATTGCATCCTGAGTCTTTCATTTTATATAGTTCAACCTTATATACGACCTGCCATTTAAAAAGTAAGTATTTATGTGTTAGGCACTCCTTTGATCTTCGTAATAGGCTTTCCTCATAACTTATTATTATAAAGGATGTGGGTTCTTCAAAAACTAAAACAAGTTACCCATCACATTCGTAGAGTAATTTACAACACCAGAAAATCATTGGAGAACTAAGATAGGTTTAAGATGATATTACAGATTGAAGGAAGAGAGTTAGTCTCCATGTAGGAAAATAGAAACAATATGTTTCCTGAAATAGCCTCAGTCTAAACAAAACAGCATTGAGCTGATTATGATTATATGACAAAATAAATTTTCTCTGAAAAGCATTATCAAGAATCTCTGTATTCATAGACACCTTGTTTTAATTCATATCTGCTTTTCTCTATATACATTTTAAATAATGTTTCCAAATTTAAAATACAAACTTTAGCTGGTATAGGCTTCCCCTTGTGGCTCAGACATTAAAAAAATCTGCCTGCAATACGGGAAACCCGGGTTTGATCCCTGAGTTGGGAAGATCCCCTGGAGAAGAGAATAGCAGCCCACTTCAGTATCCTTGCCTGGAGAATTCCATGGACAGAGGAGCCTGGCAAACTATAGTCCATGGGGTCTCAAAGAGTTGGACATGACTGAGCGACTACCACTAACTTTCACAGACTTTCTGCATGTGAGTTTGGATAATTTGCACACTATAAGTATGCCAATATAGGGCAAACAATTTTATGAAAAGTCATACTTTCTTCAAATTGTAATTTTAGGTTGTTTAATTATTATATTTTACTTTGTTCTGAAATTTGTTTTATTCAGCAAAAAATCACAAGCAGTTTGTGATTTACAAATGAATAGAACTGTGGGAATAAACACATACCACGTTATATACACTACATTCTTACTAAAAAGAAATGTGATTTACTGCTATTTTATCTGTGGTTAAGTACTTTTGGCTTATTATATTTGGGCTCAGTATTTTTTGTTTTGAGTACTATGCCAATGTATTCAAAATGTCTAAGTTAAAAGCATACAGAAAGATATGGCTCTGACCACAAAAGATGAGTTTTAGAGATGAATGACTGAGTAGTATAGGTTCATCATTTCTACTTGCAGACCATCCACCTCCTATTTTGTGAAGCAAAGACTCACCAAGAATTCTGATTTCCAGCCCTGCCACCATTGACTTGAGTAGTCAGAAAACATAAGATCTCTAAGAAGCTTTCTTTCAACTAATTATGTAAAAAATAGCAATGACTATCTAATGGCATAAGTTTCTTCAATCAAGAACAACCAGGTTGTGTTGCATTGCAGAGCAAAAAAAAAAAAAAAATATATATATATATATATATAATACTTTAAAGCTTTTAGAAGAAAATGTATTTTAGATTTTAGGTTAAAGGAGTTCTTAAAAATAAAATAACAAACATAAACTACAAGAAAAAGATAAGATTCTCATCTCAAATTTAAGCAGTACTCAAAAAAAGTGAGCTATTGGAAGGAGATGTAAATAGTACATGTAACAACAAAATGTTACTGCCTACATTGTAATGAATGTCTTCAAATTAATATACAAAATTCGAGTCTAATGTGTATGTGGGCAAAAGATATGAATGGGCAATTCTCAGAATAAAGAACACTTACAGTCAGTAAATATATGAAAAACTACTCCATCTCTCTAGTATTCAGGAAAATGCGAAGTATAAGGGTAGTATGATATATTTCATGCTCAATCAAATTGGCAAATGTCAACCAGACAATACTAAATCCTGGCAAAAATTTAAGAAATATGTACTACTTGTGAAAGTGTGAATTGATACATACGTATTTGAAAAAAATAAAAATGTTGGCAACACATGACCCAGTAATTTTACTTCTAAGTATTTATTGTAGAAAAACTCGTGTATCTTGACAAGAAGACATGTATAAAGCCAATTAGCACAAAATAAGGAAGAGAATAGGTAAAATCTAGGCCTCCTGACTCAAAAGCTCTGAATTTGCATATTAAAATAGAGGTGACACCTCTACATTCAGAATATTCCATTTTATACTGAACTAACAATAATCCAGTCTTTACTCTGGAGAAAACATGTCATTGAAATCCATATTAATAGATTCCCAGTGAATGAATTAGCTATTAAAAGAAACTGAAGTATCTCTCAACCATTTGAAAGAAATTTAATAGGCAGGTTGATTAAAATTTAATAGCAAACTTGTTGGCTATTAAAAGTGCATAGTGTGATAAATCAAGATGTCAGCTCTTCAATTTATGACTTTGGGAAAAAATGATGAACAAGCTTTTGAGTTTCAATAAAACATCTCTTCTTTGACACTTTGTAATTTAATTAATTGTTTGAATAAAAACAGTGAAAAAATATAAAGTTATGGTATCTCTGGCTTTCAAATTTATATCACTTTTAAGGATACCATGCAGATTATGTTACTTTTATCATTATAAAAATCTTGGTCTTGATATGGCTGTCTCTATTTTATAAAGTAGCCCTTTAAAATTGAATTAATCATTGCTCTCACTGTCTTTCTGTAGATTGCATTTGTGTACTGATATTGTTTTGTTACACAAAAAAGCAGAGAAGTAGGAAACAAAATATTTCAAATAGACACTGTCTATTGAATCAGTTCTCCATAGTTCTAGAAGTCTCTTTTATCTACTTTTATTTTTGTGTGTTATATAAATTAGTATGTGAATATGAAAAATAAACTAATTGAATTTACAGAAAAGCATATGATGAAAAAGTAATACACTACTATAAGGTTCCTAATAAAATTTTGTTGAAACATATTTTTGGAGAAGATACTAAAATATGTTTGAAAGTCATTGACTTAAATATATTTAAGAAAAACTACCAGAGTAATTTTGGCCACCTGATGTGAAGAGCTGACTCATTTGAAAAGACCCTGATGTTGGGAAAGATTGAAGGCAAGAGGAGAAGGGGACGACAGAGGATGAGATGGTTAGATGGCATCACCGACTCTATGGACATGAGTTTGGGTAAACTCCTGGAGTTGGTGATGGACAGGGAAGCCTGGTGTGCTGCAGTCTATGGGGTCGCAAAGAGTCGGACACAACTGAGCGACTGAACTGATAGCTACTGATACTGACCAGAGTCATGTGTGACCTTGAATAAATTATGAATATCTCTGCACCTGTATTTCTTTACATATTGTGTGATGATGATAGATTTAGATAATGTTAAAATCTCATTGCATTCTAAATTCTTGGTTATAACCTTTTTCCATTGTTACATTGCAATTGATTAGGTGATACTTACATATGTAAGGCATACTTTGGGTATTTCTGAATCATTTCTTCCAGATTTCTTGTTTATTTATAGGTCCCTTGCTAAAGAAAAATACATGCCTTTTTTCCTGTTTACCACTTTTCTTAAATACTTAAAAACGAAATAAAAGCCACAGTACTCACATTCTTGTATGAGCACAGTTGAGTACACAAACATACACCTAAAGCTTTTTACATGCAGTTTTAAGGGTTTCACAACTTTGTAGACACCATTTCCTGGTGAAAGAGTCCTTGCTTTACACTGAAATTAGTATTCTAAATTTCTACAAAAAATACATTATTGGTGAAACTGTTTTTACTTATACAAAATGAAGTCTCTGCTGTGAGCCAGTATTACTCTCTGAAGACAAAAGCACAAAGACAGCACTCAGGCATAACTCTGCTTTGTGTAAAACTCTGACTTGTATGCATTGGTCAATATATATAATGAAAATGACCTCCTAGAAGACAAAACAAAGCTATGCCAAACCAAAGGAGAGAGAACCGTGAGGGTATTGAATGGAGGATGAGGTATATTAAGGAGGGAGGAACCATCTGGGTAAAGGTATTTTATTGAAAGAAACCAAACAGAATATTTACTATGCTATATTTATGCATATTTATACATATAAAATATACTTATATATAAATATATATAAACACATATATATATTTATACATAAGAATTTTAAAATTGAGGTATATTGATATGTGACTATTAGAGAATGGTTTTATTCAATTGGTTCATTGGATCACCGTGGTCTTAAATTTTACAATTTTGCCTGTTTAATATGATCAGTATGAATGTAAGTGGATTTTTTTTTTTTAATGAAGTGTGAGGGGCAAAGGAGAGTGATAGTTCAAGTTATTTTAAGAACTTTTCAGTATACTTTTGTTAGCCTGCTGTCAAGAAGAAACATTGTTTGAATTATGTTTCTGAATTATATAATATAGATTCAAGTGAGGTCCAACTGTGATCTTGTTTCAGATCTGTTCTTCCCTTCACAATTTCAAAGCAGGTGAATCTGCCTTAGATTTTCAGTCCTCAATTACATGTATCACATTGAACTGGCCTAGGCAAGGCTGTCATCAGGGCCTCCCAGTGTCAGAACACATATTTTAGTTTCCTAAGGAAAGATATGTAGCAGGTTTGTGGTAAAATACTACACATTTGAAAAGAATATACTCATTATTCCATTCAAATTTTACTCATTCAAAAACTTTTATATCAACCTCAATTTTCAGATATAATTTTTTTAAAAAACCTCTTCGTAAAATGACTACCTTTGATTTTACACTTAGTCTTTTTCAGTAGCACAGGGTCTGACAAAAAACGGTCAGAAAACCCTCTAAGTTTTCAGTGTGGAATATGAAAATCCTATTTTGTTTTCTATCACACTTTTGCCAAAGAAAAAGATTTTGGTCTTAGTCCTTTGTTGACAGCCTTGTTAATGAGTCGCGTGTGTTGAAATTCAATACCAATTCCTTTCCTATGGTTTTATTAAAGAGCTACCTCTTGTTTCTGATAGCAAATAATCAAGTTTGACTAGACTGTAGTCAGGATGTAATGAGTCAAAGAATTAAAAAAACAGCTATTTTTACATAGCCGCCTTGAACTGTTTTACCCTATTTAAGCTTTTTGCATCATAGCAGTATGTGCTATTTTTTTCCCCTATAATTATTATCTGCAGTTAATATTCAGGTAGCATTTACTATTTACAAATAATTATATGAATATTTATCTTTGCTTTAATAGTTTCAGTATTTCATGGCAGACTGTGCTGTCCCCCCCGCCCCCAATTATTATCTACAGTCAATATACAGGTAGTGTTTACCATTTCCAAATAATTATATGAATATTTATCTTTGCTTTAATAGTTTCAGTATTATGGTCATTGGTGTAGTATTAGAAGGAAATAAATCACAGTAGATGGGGAAATAGATGGAGAAACAGTGTAAACAGCGGCAGACTTTATTTGGGCTCCAAAATCACTGCAGATGGTGATTGCAGACGTGAAATTAAAAGACGCTTACTCCTTGGAAGGAAAGTTGTGACCAACCTAGACGGCATATTAAAAAGCAGAGACATTACTTTGTCAACAAATGCCCATCTAGTCAAGGCTATGGTTTTTCCAGTAGTCATGTATGGATATGAGAGTTGGACTATAAAGAAAGCTGAGTGATGAACTGATGCTTTTGAACTGTGGTGTTGGAGAAGACTCCTGAGAGTCTCTTGGGCTGCAAGGAGATCCAACCAGCCCATCCTAAAGGAGATCAATCCTGGGTGTTCATTGGAGGGACTGATGCTGAAGCTGAAACTCCAGTACTTTGGCCACCTCATGTGAAGAGCTGACTCTCTTGAAAAGACCCTGATGTTGGGAAAGATTGAGCACAAGAGGAGAAGGGGATGACAGAGGATAAGATGGTTGGATGGCATCACCAACTCAATCGACATGAGTTTGGAAAAACTCTGGGAGTTGGTGATGGACAGGAGGCCTGGTGTGCTGCGATTCATGGGGTTGCAAAGAGTCGGACATGACTAAGCGACTGAACTGAACTGAAATCACAGTAGGAATTATACAAATGACACTCTGAAAAAATTTACTCAAAGTATAAAACTACTTATAATTGAAAAAAATGATTTTAGTTTTCATATTTTCACAATGTCATGGATTTCACATAAATTTTTTCTTTAATTAAGGAAGTATTTATTGAGCTGTTAAGAACTATCCTAGACATGAGATACAGAGCAGTGAAAAAAACCCTATGTATTCTGTTTTCTGGGTTTTCCATTACAGTGAAATTAGCACATGAACAGGCTTTTCCCATACAGTGTATTGTAACTATCTTCCTCTCCACCTCCCAACATCAATTTATTTCTATCTTCAAGCTGACTAACCAGTAGGTTAAGTTTTTAGTGGCAAAATAGTGACAGATGATCTGTAAACACTGATCTTCTTGGAAGTCTTCAGCAATTTCACAGTTATTAGAAGGGGAGTTTACAAATCAGAAGTTACTTGGAGAGAAAGGGAAAAGACAGGATGGACAGAACCTTGGAAAACAGTATCAGAATTCAAAGTGACCCAATTAAATTGGAGAAGCAGCCAGAAGCAAACAGAACAGACCTGGGGGAAAAGACAAATGAAATACAATGTGAAAGTGTTAGTCGTTCAGTCATGATGATTCTTTGCGACCCCATGGACTGTAGCCCTCCAGACTTCTCTGACCATGGGATTCTCCAGGCAAGAATACTGAAGTGGGTTGCCATTTGTTTCTCCAGGGGATCTTCCCAACCCAGGGATTGAACCTGGGTCTTGCCTCATTGCGGGCAGAGTCTTTACCGCAGAGCCACCAGGGAAGCCCAAAAAATAGCCATCACTTTCTAGGAAAATTGCCCTGTTTGGCACGCCAACAGGAAACATGGCCTCTTGAGATTACAACAGCTATGAGTGTCCATGAATAGGTATGAACTTCTTGCACAAGGTGAATCAAATGAAGCATAATTGTCAAGTTATTCAGATATCTCCCTCAAAATTTCAAACTAGCAAACTCATAGAGCTTATCCATAACCTTATAGCCTTTGCAAAACATTGATCACCAAACTGCACATCCTGCTCTGTAATTCCTGTAACTGAGCCCATTCTTCTTATAACTCTTCGGTTTCAGGGCTAAAGTCAGTTTCCGTGACACTAATTATATTAGTTTTAAATGGTACATGAGGTATAAAAATGAGTGATAGTATAAAAGCCAACTTAATTTAAATAGTGATTCTTTTTCTATCAGGAAGAAAGTTCCTTAACACCAATGATAAAGAGAAAGCTGATTTTAGTTTTAAGTTTAAAATTTTTTTTAAGTGTTTATCTGGTTTTAGATTCAACAGCAGTTGGATCTCCAATAATGTCACTCATTAGGACTGTAGATTAGTAGCTGATTCTTCCTTGCCCTCAGACTTGAAACAGCCTACCAAACTCTTGCGGTAGAGATGGATAGTGTGCCATTTCAGCAACCCTGTACCATAATACAGCTGTATGCCAATCCATTGCTGCTATTGTTGCTGTCCTTTTCTAACTTAGCAGGAATTCATGATAAATGAGAAAACTAAAATTCAGTCTTCCTGTATTAGTAGATTTCACTGATAAAAGTGCTTTAAATTTAAAATACTTTTAAAGATTAGGAAACCCCTAAGAAAAGCAGAACAGGAACTTTATTCTAGGAAAGCTAGAACCAGATGGATTATCTGTACAAAGTTTGATAGTTTCATTAGAATCCCATTGTGGAACTCCACTTTTTGTTCTCTTATTATTAGCTTTTTTGAAAACCAAATTCTAAACAGAAACCAAAATTTGAGTCACCTGCTTCTTGCCTATGCTTGATTCTTCCCAACATAATTGTTTACTTGTTCTATAGGTCATCTATTTTTAATTATATTCTTTTATTATGTATTAATTTTTAAGCTCAGGTGAATTGACATATTAGTTTTCAGTGTATGACATAATTAACTTCTTGTATATATTATGAAATTGTCCTCACGATGAATCTAGTTCACATTCATTACCATACATAATTAGTTTTCTTCTGATGGTAGCTTTTAAGCAGATCATCTTTTACATCGGCATAGGAAAAAAAAAGGGATATTTTCTTTTATAAGCTATGTGAAGTGACAAGTCATCTTCCCAGCCTACTGTTTGTTTTCCTATTACTTTCAATAATGTGTAGGAATGAAGGGAAATATACAGAAATGCACATGTAAGTCCCAGAGATAAAGATCTTACCCTTATTTGATCTATGAGAAAATAAAAGAGTTTGAATAATTTCATATTTTTAAGTTTTACTCTAGTTCATTTTAAGTTCTTACACCCTTCATTTTTTATTTAAATTTTCATTTATAGTAACTTTAGAAAACAATTACTTGTATTAGAAGACTAACTTTTTTTATTTGAGAAAAGTCTGTGATAATAAGTATTACATAGATACAATTTGCAGGTAGTTTGTTTTTTAAAAATTCTGGGCAAATCAAATCCTGTCCTAGTCAGTTTGTCTTAAATTTGTGGAACATCAGCAATATCCATGTTTAAGATGAACAGGATTCAGTTTCTTATCTGAAAGACCACTATAGCCAACTCATTTTAGCTTTCCTTACTAATATACCATGTATTTAATTCATCAATGGAAAATAATATCCTGATGTACCCATTTTATAATAAGCTGAAAATCTGTCATCTCACTGTGTAAAGACATTTAAATATATATGAAATACAATTTTAACAAGTATTCATCAAGCATATAGTAAGTAAAAAGTTGTGTGCTAGTTCTTTGCAGAATGTGTAGGATGTAAACATATGGCTTATTTCCTGATATAACTGAAACCTTTCAGCTCTACAGATCAAACAAGCTTTGTCTGGCCATAAAATTCTCCAAGCCAGAATACTGGAGTGGGCAGCCCTTCTTAGGGTACCTTCCCAACTGAGAGATCCAACCCAGGTCTCCCACATTGCAGGCGGATTCTTTACTATCTGAGTCACCAGGGAAACCCAAGACAAGCTTTAATGTCCTTTAAATCAAGAGTTCACTTTCCCAGTTTTGAGGTTAAAATATTTATTTGACTGGTAATTTACCGTATAACAGTATGATTTTTAAAAAATTTAAAACTGCCATGGCTAAGTTTTCCCTTTTCACTTTTTTAACATTTCTATGAGCAACTGAATGTTCCTATTTTATTCATTCAGTATAGATTACTTTTTATTTTGAGACAGTCGTAGATTCACTTGCAGTTGTAATGAAATACTACAGAGCTCATATACCTTTTTCCCAGTTTCCCTCATTAATATCTTATAAAAGTATACTACAGAGTCACAGCCAGCATATTGACATTGAAATGTCCCACCAGTTTTGCTCAGATTTCTTCCGTTTTACTTGTATTTAATTGTGTGTGTGTGTGTGTGTTTTAGTTCCCTGTAATTCTTACAAGAATGAGTGAGTGAGTGAGTGAGTGAAAGTCGTTCAGTTGTGTCCAACTCTTTGCGACCCCATGAGTAGGTTTGTTTATCCACCACCATAGTCAAGATACAGGGTCATTCCATCAAGGATGCCTCATGTTGCCCCTTTATGACCATGCCCATCTCCTTCCCACTTGCATTTTTCAACCCTAGAAGCCACTAATCTGTTCTGCGTTTCTATAATTTTGTCATTACTAGATTATTATATACATATTTATGGGATCATTCAGTGTCAATCTTTGGAATTGTCTCTTTGACGCAGTATAAGAGCAATTCATCTAGCAATTCATCCAGGTCATTTTGTGTATTGATAGTTGTTCAGTTTTATTTCTGAGTAGTATTCCATGGTCTGGATGTGCACAGATTGTTTAACCACTCACCAGATGAAGGACATCTGGATGCTTTCCCATTGTGGACTATTACAAATAAAGCTGCCATGAATCTGTAGGTTTTTGTGCCAGCATGAATTTCCAATTCTCTGGGATAAATGTCCAAGAGTACCAGTAGCTGGGTGTTATGGTAATTGTATATTTAGTCTTTTTTTTTTCATTAATTTATTTATTTTAATTGGAAGCTTATTACTTTACCATATTGTACATTTAGTTGTATAAGAAAGTCCAAAATACTTTTCAGAATAGCTGTACTACCGTATGCTTCCATCAGCAAAGTATGAGTGATCCTACTTCTCTTTATCCATGCCAACATTTGATGTCATCCCCACTTTTAAGTGTATAGTGATATCTCATTATGGTTTTAACCTGTTATTTTCCTAAAGCATTCTTTCTTCTTTTCTCATTATGAACTTGTTTGCCACCTGTATACACTTTGCCATGACACGTCTGTTTATATCTTTGGTCCATTTTCTAATTGAATTGTTTTTGGTTTTGTTTGTTGTTGATTGTTTTTTACTGTTGACTTTTTGGAGTTCTCCAAAGTCCCATATATCCCAGATACTAGTCCTTTTTTGGACTGCCAACATCTGTAAATTTGCTTGCAAATATTTTCTCCTGTTCTATATGTTATATTTCCATTTTCTAATATATATATATATTTAAATTAATATACAATGTTTTCAACCTACCCTTATGCAGTTTGTATTTTTCTTTCTTCAGTTATTTTTTCTTTATCATCTAACATAAATACATATAGATCTATGATTTTCGTATATGGCCTAATTCTATTTAATAAAACGGTCTTCTAAAGCTTTTGCCTTTTGGGTTAAATTGCTATGAAAGGTGGGAGGTTGTAATGCATGCTGACAGTTTGTTAGAGACTAAGGACTTCTATTCATAAAGAAATGAAAGAGTTTAACTTTCTTACTTTGCAATGCTAAAACCCACCAGCTGGAAAATGGAAAATGTAATTATATGTATTGGTTGATACCATGAACTTAATATTTTATTTAAAATATTTTAGAATAATATCCTTATGATCATTTTATCAGATTTGAAAGTTCACTATTGCTTACTATGGTGAACTAGCAAGTATGATTGCATTTTATTTTATTTCAATTTGAATAAGTCTTCCTCATAGAATTGTAAGCAATGTCAAAATCTTCTGTTGTGTCCACAACTGCTCTCCAAATGAGTGTTTTATCATAAATGTTGCGTTTTATTATTTTCATTGAAAACAACCCAGTGGTTTCTGTGATTGAATGAATGTTTTAATTTTAGCTTTTCTTTCTGTGTTTTAAACTTTCTTTCAGCTTTTGTGTTTTGTGTTTTGTTTATATGGAAGATTATATTTTGCTTTTTTAAAAAATCTTTCATTTTTAGCAAGCATGGGAATATATTCTTGCTTATACTCTGGGAAAGAGAACACCCTAAGTGTGGCTTAACATGATAAATCATCTTCTTTCTTTCCCATTGACTCAGATATGTGCATTGTTGGAAACGTGTGTGCTCTAGTGGCATATATTTTTGAGTCTGACTAGCTGCCTGCCTGTAATCAGGACTATATCAACTGTTATCATTCTAAATGTTTCCTTTCTTTTTTTCAAACACATTTGCCTGATTGACCTTTTTTTTTTTTTCTCTGTCTTTCTATGGGGCTGCTCCAGGAGCCATGGCTAATCATCTTATAAGCAATGCCCTGCTTCGTCCGCATGGTACTAACAATCCCTATAATACATTGCTGGGGGAACCGGCGGTCTGTAACAACCCTTCTGTCAGCATGTACAACACACAAGGTGTGCTGGAGTTTATCTTCATTTTTTCAAGTGAAAGTCCCATTTTATGTAGCTTTTATGGCCACATTCTATTTTTCTTTCCTTCCTCCTGCCTTTTCTTTCTTTTGGAAGCAGACACACAGACTCTTTTCACCTTTCACCCTTCTTGGTGCTTTTATTTTCCATTTTCCTTAGGTTTTCCTTAGTAAGAAATGGATTTTTCCCTTCTGATAAACAAATGCTTGATTCACCAATATGTGTTTGTTCTCTGTAATGTTATAAAATGTTTTGTGGTTTGTCAGTACTTTTCTTGTTGTTGATTGATTTCCATACTAAATACCTATGTATTCATTTTGAGAAATGAGCTATTTGCCTAAGGTAAGTAAGATAAAGAAGACTTGATTCAGTAATCTTAATGCTATAAGATCAAGAAAGTTATCTTACTCTCTTCTACCATGAAGCACACTCTAGGCACAAATATCAGTATTAATGAAAGCACTTACATCAACTTCATGGAAAACCATGAAATAAGCTGTGGAGGAAAGAACAGAGAACTGAGCAGTAACAGATCAAGTTCTGCCCTATCTTAATATTGCCTGTATGCACCGACTCAGGAAGGTCGTGAAATGCTTCCTCTACTGTGGCTGTGTGTCAACAACAAGGGTTTTGGATATGGCTCCTCTGTATATCCTCCAACTTTAAATTGTATCTCAGATAAGCATAAGTCTCTTTAAAACCACTTACAATCTAAGCCTTTGTACGTGACACTACTTTTTGTTAAGATAAAAATAATATATTGGGGGCCCAAGAAATTAAAAATATTCATATCATAAATTAAGTGACCACAGGAAAAAAATAATTACTAAAGTAAAAGTTTTGTAAAAGAAAAATTTTAGTCAGTGATCCACCTATTTTAAGTTATATTTGAAAATAACTCAGTATAACAAAGAGACTTCAATAGCTCCTTCAAGCTGGACGTGATAGATTAGATATATTTTAGCTTCCTAGGCAACCTTGAGTCAAATGTCTCTTATCCTTTTTGGGAATCCGTGTGTGTGTCCTCAGTCAGAGGTAACAACTTACTGGCATGAATGTGAAAACTTGGTGTGAATGTTTATTCCAAAAACAGCATGTTTGTTGCAACATGGTCTTTGGGTATCTCTCTAAAATCATCTGTTTCCTAGGTGACATCTTGTTAGATACAAAAGACGATTTTAAATGATCTCAAAAATTTCAAAGCCAATAATTCAAAAGTGACTTCAGGAATATAGTCAAGTTGTTTGTCAGTAGGAAAAATAATTAAGCAAACTGTTAATTTTATCCCGTTTCTTGAGATTTACACCTGAGAATCATAGGCCTAGAATTAAAAGAAGGGAGAGAACACATTCAATCCTCTTTGCTATACTGTGGACATTCTGTCAGCCTGTGCTTAAATATTTCCTCTAGTGACGCCCTTCATAGCTCAGGAACTTAAATATTCAATTGTTGAAATGTTCCATTTGTTATAAATATTTTTCTTTCCACCAAGCCGAAATTTGCCTCTGGCCATGACGCTTAGCTTTGCCTTCTAGAACAAAGATGAGCAAAGCATTTTTCTGCTGTCTGTGGCATCCTTTAAATTCTTAAATGTAGTTAATCTGGAGTCTTTTAGTCACCTTTTTATTCTAGTAAAGCAGCCTTAGTGCTATCAATAGAAGAAAGTTTCTTCATGGTTATCCCCCTTTCTATTGTTTACTGTTTGCCAATATCCTTATTTTGTTGTAGCACTCAGTTATGTGTATATTACACAATGCACCAAATGTGGCTTGGCAGAACAATTCTGCAGACTTTATGAAGGCTTGTCTGGGGCTTTATTTTCATTAGTCTAAATGACAGATAACTGTGTCACTAAAAGCATTTTAAAGTGTGCTAACATATTAAGTTTTGAATGATATTAAATGAAGATTTACACCATATTTGCAAATTATATCTATTCTACATTATTCACCTTACATGAAGAATTGTTAGAAATTGGTTTAAAATAAGTAATAAATTTAGATCACATTTTGTTTAGCTTTTTTGACAATTCAGATATAATTTCTAGTGTCATACATAATGAAAAAGTAACAATCATTAATCTATGTTTTCCCTAATTCAGTATTTGCCTTCTTGTCTTACTTTATTATTGGCATTCTAAATTGGGAAATTTTTGTAAGGATGGAACACTATTATAAAAACACTTTCCAAGTGAATTTTTAATGACAAAATTTAAAATAATACCATATAAATCCAAAGTTTTATTCCTGTCGAGCCTATTACTGAATATTGCTATTAAGATTATCAATAAATGCACAAAGCTTACTTCTGAATGGATTTGTTGTTTATGCCAGTAAATTACATTCGGCTGACTTTTCTTAAAAACAAAAGTAAATAATTTTATTATTGGTTTTCAGAATCAGAAATGGAATTGTTCAACTACTTTATCTTTTAGTATTTTTTAAGATGTTAAGAAACTATGGTAGTGCTTAAAATGATGTTTTACCACTGACCAAAAATAAAACTTGGTGACTATCATATTGCTACTAATCTTATGCTTTCAGATGAATGCACTTATATTCTTACTGGCAAGGTGAAATCTTACATGAAATATAGGTGGCTCGGTATGTACTGGAGTGGTTTATGTTGAATTACAACTTGGTTCTGTTCTGTTGGTCCTTTAATTCTGTTATACCAATGCCATCCAAGCAAAGAAACATTTGGATTTAAAATATCCATTTTTGTTTTTGATGCCTTTATTTAAAATATGTAAAGATATGTTATAGTGTTCCTGATGCATATAGTGTTAGGAACAAAAATAAATAATATACTTTTGTTAGATTGGATTCAGATTCTCTTTGTGGAAGTATTTAAAACTCCATGCATAGTATTTCTGGACCATTATCTTCCTATCAGTATTGGATAGTTCAGTTTTTCTTAGATAAATCTTATAGATTAACCTGTCAACAAAATGTAATATATTGAGAAGTCATGCTTTTACAAATTAATTTACATTTTAAGGTAATTTAATTCAATTCTAAAACTCTAAAGAAAGACATATCTTTAGGATAGGATACGTGAAGAATACATTATAGTTGTCAAGAATACAAGGTTATAGTATAAAGTATATAATTAAATATTCTGTTATGGCTTTCGAAGTCTAAGGCGGGATGTGACGAGCAGGAGGTAGAGGAGAGTAGTGCATGAAGTCAATCAAGATTCCCCTTCTGATCCCAGTTCTGCCACTGTCGGCAGAGCGGTGTTAGATAAGCCTCAGTCTCTCTTGGCAGCAGCTTCCTCATCTTGCAAAGCAGGAGCTGAACTTCAGTTCCCTCTCCTGTGCTTTCCACTTCTAAAATGTTATCATTTACAGAAGGGGCCATAATGAGCCTACAAGCAATTTACATCTGTTGCTATACTAATTTGGCTTTTTATTTCAAATTCTTCTTTAAAAGAAATTTTCTCTGCATTTTGAAATATTGTTGGTCTTTTGCTGAGAAGCAAATCAACTTTTAAAGTACAAAAACAGTACCTCTAAAGCAGTGGTTAAATTGTAACAAGTCTGTATCTCTTGTAATTATCTAGCCCAGTGACTTCGCTGGTTTTTATTCTGTGATGATTTAATCCTTTTATAAAGAAAATCAGCAAGAGCAGTTTTTTGACTGGATTAAAATATGAGAATTTTTTAAAATAATGCTTTTATGGGTGCTTTTAAAGTATTAACTTTTAAAATGTTTGATTGCATATGATTATGCAACAATCCAGAGGAAAACTTGATACTGATTGGTGGTATTTTTCCCCTCACATTTTCATGATACAGAAAAATGGTTCGATTTAACATTTTTCTTTCTCCATAGTAATACAACTTTTGAATATGAGCTCCACAAATGAAAGTATTGATGGGTATTATTTACAAATGATAAAAAGCATTTGTATAGGTACAGAGGGAAAAAAATAACCTTTGTACATGAGAAGATACATAAGTAAACAAACATAATTATAAAAACTCTTAAGTGTTTTTCTTTTCTCTCTGTACAAAATAAAGAATTTACTTATAATCTAACTGAAAAAAATTAAAGTGACATTCCTTAGAAGCAAGTATGTCCTAACACATACACACAAATATATATGTAATATTGAATTAAAGTTGTGGAAAAAGTCATGGCTTGCCCTCAGGATTTTACTCTCTTTGGTTGATGTGATAATTTTAACCTTAAAATAAATGTGTATTTGTTTGAAATTTACAAACTGACGAAATGCTTATTAAAGACTCATTTTATTAGCATGTGTTATGGGGGTTTCTTATTTTCTAACATTTCAGTATTTTTAATTATGATAAGCCATGTAACACAGACTCATGAATTTTGGGGCAGTGGAATGATTTCCTTTGACTCTTTTTTCTGCATATCATCAATTTGCTTTTTACTCATGTTTCTTCTACTGTCGCTGTAAGCTTACTTGTTGTTTTTCTTTCCTTTTCTCCATGCTGTCGTTTAGAGCCCTACAGAGAGACAAGTATGGGAGTAAAGCTAAACATTGCATATCAAATGTAATTTTTTTTAGTTCACTTTTATTGCATCACATATAGATGATGTAGTTATTAAAAACAGTTCATCTCACAATTTAAAAACTAAAGAACCTATAAATCAACTTATATAAATATATGTTAACAGAGATTAGACGCTTTTGTTGTCTGATTCTTTTATTGTGTCACGTAACATAGTTGTTAAGTCCCATGTAATGTTTGTGTGAGTTAAATTGTTTTTAAATTAAGCATTTATTTTTTTGCTAAATAATTCATAAACTTTTAATTTTCATTACTACATTCCATCACACAAATACATGTCACATACAATGTATCCACCTTTTTTTAGTATGGCTGTTTTCAACCGGTACCTAATGCATTGACAACAGAAATAATAAACACGTTTCAATGCATCAGTTGCTCAACCATAATCATCAAGCATACCATAGCAGCCTCTGCAGCAGCAATCACCCATCACATATGGCCCTTTAAAAACATTTACTTTTATTTTTTCTTAACATCGTGGATTTGTCTACAAGATATCTTACAACATGAAAATAAATCACTTCACCCTATGTCTGTGATGGCTGCTTTTTTAATGTATTCAGTGCATTGTTATTTTTGAAAACTGTGTTACTTGAACACAGAGTATGTATCAGAAGTCCATATAAAAATTGATATATTTGGAACACTTTATTTAAACCAGTAATGAACTAGCTCACTTTTGGTAAACATAACTGCATCACAGATATAGAATGAATGCTATATTTTCACAAGTTAATGATGTATTGAGAAGTTTAATGGAATTCTTAAAAAAAAATTGTTCTATAAAGAAGTACCCTTATTTAGTAGTATTGGTTAAATGTTTGTGTTTTATTTTATTTTGTGGTTGCATTTGAAGTAATTTATGGAACTATTATTGATTCTTGGATTTTTGTTCATTCAAGAAAATGCAAAAAGCTTGAAGAAGCATATGGTCAGATTTATATCACTGCAGCTGTTTCTTCCCAGAATAAGATGTTTAATCTCTTTTAAACCCAAAGTTTAATATGCACACAAAGTCATCACTCATTATGAAATGGAACCTTAAATACTGACACTATCTTTATAGGAATTAGATCCCCATGTTTTATACATTCTTTTGTAGAATTATCTAATGACCCTAACAATTACTAATGGATATATAATAGTAGCCAAAGTGCTTATAACAGAAAAAAAAAATTTGAAAGTAAATCAAAATATTTCTGTTTTGAAAGTTCCCATTTGCAAATTATTTTGATGTGCCATTTATCTACCTAGGCATTATTTCATAACTATATCATTCTGACAAATTTAACAAAATCCTTTTGTGGTTTTTTGTATAGGGATATTCTCAGTTTTACAAAATTACATACCAAATTATTAGACAGTGCTTTAATCTTCTACTTATTAGTATATTCAAAGTACCACACCATGAATTATTTTAATTCGATACCTATTTCAATGTTAAGACAACACATAAAATTAAAAGGTAATGAATTATTGAATTGACTTTGGTGTGTATAAATTGAAAGCTATGAATGACTACAGAAAATTTTGTTTTTCCTAAGTTATAACCAAATATGTTTCAAATAGTGTCAGGCAATGTTTGTATGGAACTTTATAAGGTTTTGTGCAAATTTATAGAGTTTTAAAATTCTTTTAGAGATTTACTGTAAATGCTTATTTTCTGTTTATAAGATTTCTATCAATTGTCCAAGTATACATATATATATTTATATAGATATGCACATATATTTAACAGTACTTTTTTATTTCCAAACATTTTATACTTAATTAAAATTGCTACCAATTTATACATACTTCATAGTCGGGTGCTTTTGCTTCGGTGTCTCTGTGTGTGTGTTCTCTGGCCAATCGGACATGAATGCCATAATGTTTTGTGGTCTTTTTCAGAGGGGCTCCTGAACAATGCCAGGGATACAAGTGTCATGGATACTCTACCACTGAATGGTAACCATGGCAATAGTTACAGCATTGCCAGTGGCGAATACCTGAGCAACTGTGTGCAAATCATAGACCGTGGCTATAACCACAACGAGACCGCCCTAGAGAAAAAGATTCTGAAGGAACTCACTTCCAACTACATCCCATCTTACCTGAATAACCACGAGCGCTCCAGCGAACAGAACAGGAATCTCATGAACAAGCTGGTGAACAACCTGGGCAGTGGGAGTGAAGACGATGCCATTGTCCTGGATGATGCCACCTCCTTTAACCATGAGGAGAGCCTGGGCCTGGAATTGATTCATGAGGAATCGGATGCTCCTTTGCTGCCCCCAAGAGTCTACTCCACGGAGAACCATCAGCTACACCATTACACCAGGAGGCGGATCCCCCAAGATCACAGTGAGAGCTTCTTCCCTTTGTTAACCAACGAGCACACGGAAGATCTGCAGTCACCCCACAGGGACTCTCTCTACACCAGCATGCCCGCGCTGGCTGGCGTGCCCCCTGCAGAGAGCGTTACCACCAGCACCCAGACCGAAGCCCCGCCGGCCAAATGTGGTGATGCCGAAGATGTTTACTACAAAAGCATGCCAAACCTCGGCTCCAGAAACCACGTCCATCAGCTGCACACCTACTACCAGCTAGGTCGCGGCAGCAGTGATGGGTTCATAGTTCCTCCAAACAAAGATGGGACCCCTCCAGAGGGAAGTTCAAAAGGACCAGCTCATTTGGTCACTAGCCTATAGAAGATGACAGAAATTGAAGCCAACAAGACTGCTAACACCTGATAGACAGTGCTGAGTTGATATACGCAGTGGTAATGATGTGTGTACTTTTAAATCTTTATGCTGTTCTTGAACGACAAACACAAACTCTCAGACTCCTTATTTTTTTTTTTTTTTTAAACTGGGATTTTTAGGTCAGCCCAGGGGAGAAAGATAACTGCTGAAATTCCCCTGTGCCCTCTGCTTTCTTGTCCTTCACCCCCCCACCCCAAGATGGAGACTTCATTATGTTAATGAACGAGATTTGAAGAAAATGGCACTCATGGTGGCCTTGTTGAATTATGTTGTGTTTGTTCTAACATCTCTGATGCTCTGTTACTCTCATTACAAGGACCTGATTTTTTTCAAAGGCCAGAACAGTGGTTTGAAGTTAGTAACAATGCTGCATCTAGACTGGAGTGCTGCACAAACATAAAAAGCAAAGCAAACTGTATCACATAGTGGTTTTTAGTCACTCACAACCCGAATTCGCCACAGTGGGAATAGCTGTGGCATACAAAATCAAACAACAAAATCAATAATGAAATGGAGGTGAATTCTAGAATTATATGCTAAATGCATATTTTATGATTTGCTGTATTAACTGATGATAAACTAATGGCAGAAAAAAAACTGAACAATTTCTATGTAATGTACAGATACTAGCATTGCACATGTAGTCTGCTTTCTGTTCCTCCAGAATTTGAGTCCTGTTAATGTAGTGGAAAAAAAAAAGAAATTTTTTTTTTTCTTTCGTGCTGGTCTTGCAAGTTTGTCTACCAATAAGAGCAAAGTTTCCTTCCTTTCTTCTTTCTTTTCTTTCTTCATTTCTTTTTTTTTTTTCCTTTTCTTTCTTTCGTTCCTTTTTTTCTTTAAAATTTCACCTGGCAAAAAATAAATAAATAAATAAATGAAGCTATCACTTTATAAGAATCATTTTCTAGTAATGCAAACAAATTATTTTTTACAAAAAAATAAAATAAATAAAATTAGACTTCCTTCCCTCACTATATATCTTTATTCAGTCAGAATATTTCCAAGAGCATTTTTGCAAGTTAGAGCAGGAAGAACTTTTATGTTTACAGTGCACATCTGTTGTAATGCAAAGCATATTTGGCAAGCAGTTCATCACTAAGACAGTAGCTATGATTCTAGAAGTCAAGAGATGTCAGTAGAACTAGTGGGGCTTCTGCATGTGAAAAACGGTATCCCATAGGTGTGAAAGTGCTGAATACTCAGTCTGATCCCCAAGTGGGCACCTGCACTACCAATTTTTAAAGGAAATTCACTCACTTGTAGAAAGAATCAAAAGGTCAAGTTATTTTGAAGTGATTTAAAAAAGAAAACTCTTCTGTTTATTAACAGGAAAATTATTTATTTGACAGGATTTTAAGTAATGTAGGACTATAAGAGGTAAATTAGCAGCACATACAATTTTTTTTTTAATTTATGATCCATTTTGTATGGTCTCAAAGTTGGATGACCTCATTACTAATATTTGTTGTAAAAGTGAAACTTGTTTGCCAACCAATAAACAACTGATTGAGATTTAGAAGATATTGTATTGATGTATGTACTATATGATTAATTATTCTTTTCATTTTTCTCACCTTTCATTCGTTCTGTTTTTAGTATATAAATTCTGCTAATCCTCTGTGGCTCAAATGAGCCATGCTAAAGAAATCAATCTGCCTAGATGAATAAACTAAGCACAAAATTAGTTTTTGCAGACAAAATATAAGAGAAAAATGAGATGGGCATTTTTATGTTGGCTGAAATAAGATGCATAACTTACTTTCAAGCAGGTTAATATATAGATTACTATGTGCTTATTTATAAGCCAGCTTCAGTCACACGGCTTATTATAAAAGTCAGCTTCAATCAGAGATTTAAAGTATTGAATTCGGAAAAGAAGGATCATATTTTTTCCTCCCTTGTATTCTTCATTTTGATGTTGAATATTTAAATTCATTCCATTGGCTAAAAATGCAAGAATAATGGCAAAGAGAATACCCATTTTATAAACAGAAGACATTTTTATACCACTTTTTTTGTTGTTTTACTATGTATAGATAAAATGAGAGGGAAAACGTCCTTTCAAAGAAACTTTCTAGATCTCCAGTTACTGAAGAAGAATCTTTACCAGCAGTGTGCAAGCATGGGGACCCTCCTAGGGAAAAGTTAGAATGAATTTGCCAAGTTATAATTTCTAATTATATTATATGATTTCTTGGTGATTTTTTTTTAATTTTTCCATTAAAAATTAAACATCATTAAACAACATAAATTAATTTCTTGAATTAAAATTAGAAAGAGTAGTTTAGAGAGTAGCCAGTAATCTATGTAAACAGTTTTAATATACAACGAAAGAAAAAATTCTGTACTGGGCCAGAGTACATGATAACCTTAACATCAATATCACCTCAAAATATCTTATGCATCATTCCTTTTAGTCACTTGACATAAGTATTTTTTAAGTCTACACATTGTCTCTAAGTTACAGGAGAACCACAAGCTTTATGAGTAATTAGGTTTTCAATTATCACATATGGCAATATTAACTCCTAAAAGGTGGTTAGTCTATCTGGTACATAGAATACATTTGATAATGAAAGAATCCCTTTTAGACATGCTTAAGGTAACTTCAGAAACACAAATGTAGTCTGTGGATTTATGAGGACTTATGCTAGTTTTGCCAATCCAACAGTAATCTATATGAAAACAACTCCATCAATAAGAAGCTAGTTTCACAGATTAATGGGGAAACTACCTCAGTTCAGCTTGCTGATGATGCCAATTCTGATTTTCTGCTATTGCTACCTCCCTGACCATTATTTTTGTGTTTCATTATATGGAAATTTGAAGCTGATAATATCTCAGCTCTCCATAGTCTAAGTTGAAGAAGATCACTTGAATATATAGACTGATGTGGAAAGCCATTCAGTCCTTGTTGGTATCGACCAAGCACTTATGTAAAGATGAAAGGGTCAGATTTTTGAACTCGCGTACATCATAATTGTTGTTCTTTCAGAGAGACTTAAGATCCCAAAGACTTTCACGAGAAGAGATTATTCCCCCAAGTTGAATGTGACTATATTGAAGACAAAATAGTGGATGAAAGAATTAATTATATATACATTTCAATAGAAATTTGTGTATGTCTCTCATATATTCCTCTAGTCCTCTTTACACTAGCAAGGGTTGAATCCCTGAATTTGAATCTTCTTTCACATGCATTTTCATGTGTGGCAATTGATAATGACTTTAAAATGTTCTTAATCATATTTGGCTGACCCTATATTTTCAGTACTCTGTGACATTCATCACCCTCTTATTTGCATATTTCGGTGTATTTATCTGATTTTCCATCAAAAAGTAAATTTTCGTCAAACATACTATACTACATTGCACATTATTTGGAGGGCTGGAAGTAAAAGTTATGTCAGTGAAGCAAGTTATTATTTCTAAGTAAAATAACATTTTTATGACATTTTACAATTTTGTTTCCCTTTTGAGGTCTGTTTCACATGATACTTTAATAGGACGTTAGCTTTCAAACCTCATGTCTAGTTGATTTAGAAAGTGTTGGATTGTTGCATAGCCCATGGTCCTAATTGATAATATTTATGGAGAAATATAAGTTTTGTGAGGAGAAATAGGCAGGAATTCCAATTAAGTTTTTGAGCATCTTTTGTTTTCACTCTATTAAAATTAAAAATACTATAGTTAAATAATAAGTTGTTATGCTAAAATAATCATAATGGCAAAAAAAACTGGCATGAAAAATTTTCTTGAGGTTAAAAATAGTCAATATAATGTAGGAATCAAATGCAGGTAAAGGACACCCCTTCACCTTCTGTAATACTAATTTATAATGACTGAAATTAAAATGTAGTTATGATTTGTAATTTTAAAGTAACATTAGTCTAAAAATGTTGACATTATGAGGCAAGGTTTTTAAGATTTCATATTTAAATTTTCTAATATTAAACTAGTTGGTGTAACAAAAATATCCATGATAATGGAAAAAAGCATATATTATAAATGAATTATTTAAGAACCCATAAACTTAAGTCAGGCAATATCTTCAGCTTTTTCCCTCAAACCTGTTCAAATCCATTGACTAATTTGCCTGCTTTAAAAAATGACATTAAAAACTTCAAAGACTAACTTTTTGCTTAATTGTGGAGACCAAAAGGGAGAGGAAAATATTTTTTCTAGGTTGTCTAAAGATCAACTTCAAAATCATCACCTCCTATTAGTGAAAGAATAATTGATTTTTTTAGAAGTTGTCCATCAGTACTATACCAAAGTGCAACCGCTTATGGCATTTTTCAAAAAACACTGTAGAACTAGTATGTAGTCAGTTCATATTTAGAGAGAGAAAAATTTAGAAAGAAAAAAAAGTTCCCAAATCCTAATTTGATTTTGAGTAACTCTGAAAATACTGACAAGAATGTCCTTTCTTCTTTAACAAATATATATTTTAGATAAAATAGCAATATGTATGATCTCCCCAATGTACTGTAATAATAGTATCAAGATATTAAGAATTAATTAGCTCATGTTTAGCAATTCCTAATTATAGCTCACCACATAAGTAATTATTATGCATTTCTAAGTAATACTTTAAATATGTCTTATGTTAGATTTCTACACATAAATTAGTAACATGGAAGCACAAAAGTGAAGCAGCAACATTGCAAAATAGCTTATGGAAGCATTTTTGTGCAAATGAATTCTACATGAGAATCATCTTTGAGCTTATAAAATAGATTAGATGGATCCCAACCATAAATTCAATTTTGTAATCAGTAGTAAAAAGGTCCCTATATAATCATCAGAAGAATATTGACAAATATCTAAATTTTCATTTCTAGACTAAAATAAGTTCAAGTGTTGATAGCTTCTTCTTTCCTGCTTAGGCCATAAGAGGAACTTTCCTATTTGCTAATTAACTTGATTACTTCCTCTTTGCTTTAAGAAGGAAATCAGTCTTCAACTCATCTGTACAGGTACTTCCATATGCCATTCTTTTATTTCCTGTTTACAAAGGAAACAGTTTGTTTACATTGTTGCAAACTTTGTGATTTTTGCAATGAAACAGGTAGTTGTTGTGGTTTTGCATATTCTCATTTGAAATAAAGTTATTGCCATTCCCTATTTTTAAGAAGTTAAAAGCCAGTAATTCTTTAATATCTAGGATCTTTAAGTTATTATTCAAATGTGTTGATTTCAATATTTCTGTCTCTTAATAGTACATCACACGAATCTGTCTAAACTCATAAGCCCTTAGAGTATTTCAAAGGTAAATACAAACTATGATTTTTAAGAAGTTGTGTGAAAGGAGAACTTTGATTTATGTGAAAAAGTCAAGGAAGATTATATAAGGAAAAAAACCTCTGTTGAGATAATAAAGTGTCTTCAACCATAATATGAACAGAAGAGCAGAACCAAGTGGAGTTCATGGTGAGGTAACTAGAACTAAATTAGAGATACAGAGAAAAGTTATCCAGGAAAAAATAATAAAGTTACTTAGAGTGATAAAAATCTTAAACACTGTACCAAATGTTATTGATGTATTGAAAAGAATCAAATTTAAGTTTACCATATTGTAATTTTTACCACAGAAAACACTAAACACTTTTAACCCTCTTTAGGTATTTCTTGTTTAGTCTTGTCTCAAGGAAACATGAATATTTTATAAACGTCTCTTAAATAGAAGAATTTTTGCCTCAATTCACATTCACGCTCTAGTCTGCTTACTCTATTATATGTCAACATAGTTAATGCTACTAGTAGCTCTGTACCGTTTAGAGCTTTATTATGAATCTTTCTAATAAACATTAAATTAACATTAAATTGGAATTATGTACATTGGGCAAAATAATTCATAACCAAGCAATAATCATTAACTCATTATATATATATGAATAAACTTTGAGACTGAATAATACAAATAATTACACTGCTGAAAATAGTACTCTCAAGTCCTTCTCTCTCTCCAGTTATTGTAGTCAATTCATAAAATTCTGCAGACAGTTGTACACATTACGTGTTATCAAACTACTCCATAATCCAAGTATGTCTGACAGTTCCCAGTGCTTCTTTCATTCTAAAATACCAAAGGAAAGAGCTTGAAAGAAGAAGAAAGTAATGCCTTCTAAGGATCTTATTTAGATAAATATTGTCATTCAGAATGAATAATTTTAAAAGGAAAATGTTCCATTTTGTGGTCTGAGGGAGAGGTTATTAAAGTTTACAGTTAGCCCAATGTTGGATAATTTTAAATTTTAAAGGAGTTAAGTTTGTCTCAATGGCCTACGAGTGCAGAATTTCACAATATATTGTCAAGGAAGTAGGTTTAAAATCCATACCTAAAGTGGCTTTTAAATGTTAAAAATTCCTCTGATTCTTCTGAAAGTGGAACAGGTAAAATAGTGCCAGATTCAAAATGAAATATATTGGTTGACCTCAAAAAAAAAAAATGGCAAAATTCATGAATAACAACAACTCTTTAGTAGTAGGTAGAGGTCTTTGGGGATGGAACTCAGGATATAGTCACTAGAACAGAATATCTTCTTATGCTGACCACTGCCTTGTCCTCTAGTGCATTTTTTAATGCCTTGAATTTCAACTTGTTCACCATGTCTTATGTTTTGAATGACATCCTGAATCAAGAGATTAGGAAAAAAACATTTAAAATTGGTTTTCATGCCTCATTTGAAAATAGAGATTTCCTTTACCATCCTAAGTTATATAAGATGATATGTCTTGAAGCAGCTGTGGACAATCAGAATGTGTTCAGTTATAAACAAGTCTTATTTGTATATCCTAACACTGATCTTTGCCTATGAATTGCAAAGTCAAGAATTGTAGAGAGGGTCAACTTGATTTCCCTTAATGACTTCTGTGAATATATTAGAAAATGGAAGGATAATTAGAAAAGTTTTTTCATACTGTTTTCCCACTTGCCAAGCATTAAATCTAATTAAAAATGCATCTTTTTAAAAATGATATTTTATTTTAAAAACTAACAACTAATTAAGCCATTTCTCATTGATAAGAAAAATCACTTTTTTAGAAACTAGAATATAGCTATTGCAGGCTTTGGTCTCTTACATTCTCATATATTTACACATGGCATAAAAATTATCATATACACCTACCAGATTTCAATCTATTGGATTTTTTTCCCCTTGTACAACGTTTCCAACTTTTTTTTTCCCTTAAATCTTCTGTACAATCACATGTAAAACCATAAGCTACAAACCTCAATAAAAAATATCAGTAAACAATAAGTGATGTAGTCACTGTTATTATATGGTAATACCCAAACTTTGGTTTGGGAACAGTATTTCAACTGCAAGATAATAACTGAAACATGGACTCTTACTATCCCCACCCCTTCAATCTCCTCTGACAAGCTGAAAATTAAACATGAAACTATTTTGTTTAAGTTTTCAGAAAACTGCTGCCATCTGAGGTGTCTATGAGTTGATTTGTTATTTCCAGGAAAACAGAAAGTTAAATTCAGAACTTAGTGTTTGCCCTTAAAGTTTGCAATGATGTGATATAATCAAATGCAGTCCTGTATCGGCTGCCTGATCAATTTCTTTTTCCTGCTCTCGAACTGGCAAGTAGAATAATCGGTCACCAATGAAACTTTGGCCCAAAGGAGAATTGGGTGCTCTCTGCAAGCGAAGGTGTTAGTTGCTCAGTTGCGTCGGATTCTTTGCCACCCCATGGACTGTAGCCCACCATGAAGTTCTCCAGGCGAGAATACTGGGGTGGGTAGCCATTCCCTTCTCCAGGGAATTTTCCCAACCCTAGAATTGAACCTGGGTCTTCTGTATTGCTTGCAGATTCTTTACCATCTGAGCCACCAGTATTCTTTTGAATAAAAGGCATGATAAATAGTAAATGTTGTGAATTGTAAAGGTAGACATTATATAATCATTCTGTACTGTCAGGGATTCTGATTATTTAGTTTACTAACTCTTAGCATCAGTACAAATTTCAGCTAGAGAAAATGTAATTTAGCTGCCTCTGCTTTGTAATATTGAAAATACATTTTCATAAAAAAAATTTCTTTGAAAAGGAAACAGAAATCAAGAACTCTTGAGTGGCTAGTGTGAACCTGACACCTTATAGTGCCTCATTTGATCTTTCCAATCATATGGTGAAATGGATTTTTTCACACAAAAGAAATTGAAATTCAGACCTCAGAGTCATAGAGCTAGTGAGTTTAGAACCAAAATCTCTTTTTCAGTTCAAAAAATGAGATTTTTGGTCTAAAGTCTAAACGGTCTAAAGTCAATGGTCTAAAGTCCATTGTATTTATCACATCAACTAAATGATTAGTTGAGGTGGCTCAGATGGTGAAGAATCTGCCTGCAATGCAAGAGACCTGGTTGGATCCCTGGGTCGGGAAGATCCCCTGGAGAAGGGAATGGGGATCCCCACTCCAGTGTTCTTGCCTGGCCAATTCCATGGACAGAGGAGCTGGTGGGCTACGTACAGTCCACTGGGTCACAGAGTTAGACATGACTGAGTGACTAACACTTTTACTTTCACTTCTTATTTAAATAAAGGAGTGAAACAGATATTCAAGGAAACTTTAAGAAAAGCACGAAGCCTGCTTTATAAAGAGCTCAAAGTTTATGCAAACTCCATTTTACTAGGCGGTTGGCAGAAATCGAGAGAGAGAAAGAGAAGTGTCACTGACTGTACACTTTTGAAAAATTAATTTTCCAAGAATAGAGCTTCTCATCTCTAAAGTAAATGCAACACCTAATTTGTATGGGATATATAATGTACTCGACACACATGAAATTCTCAAAAAAAAAAAAAACCTCTTAAAAGATTTTTGTACTAAATAAACTCTGTGTGTACTGTTTTTCAGCAAGTCTCATTTGACAAAAAAAAAAAATGTCTTTGAGTTTAAATGTTTTTGGGAGATGTCAGGCTAAACAAGGTAACATAACTTTTTATTAAAAGATTTCAGAGAATGTACTGCAAAGTAAAAGAGGAGTATTTATTGTGTTGTTTCCTAAGCTTATTTGGCCCTAAAATCCTCAAGGAACTTGAAGAGCAACAATTTAAAACAATTAACCTATGGAACTCAGTTGGTAAAACACTGCCCAAAATATTTTTGTTACAACTGCATTTTTTATTTCCCCTGAGTGTTTTATACCAATGAAATGCTGTAGGTGTGACTCCTCCAATACTAATTGGTTTTATAACTCATTGTAAAATAATGTTACAAAAGTATCGGCCCTAAATGTCTGGTCCCAATCTTCAGGTGGAGAAAGAGCAATTAAGATGAATGACATCTTAAGAATTCTGCCTAATCATAGAATCTCTTTATTTTAATATAGCTTCCTATCTTCTAACATCAAATATCCATTTGGCAACAGAAACTGGAAACCAAGAGTTTTTACTCAACAATCCTGTTTCTCCTTTACAAAGAGAGAGACTGATTCAAATCCCTATGAAACACAATAATAGTGCTACATTTCATTTTCTTATTTTGAAGAGGATGATTAAACTTATCTTGCTATTTTTATGTGTTATTATAAAGGTCAATACAATAGTTAGCTCAGTATTTCTCAGCCCTGTCATCAATGAGAATCACCTAGAGCATATTAGGAAAAGAAAAGAAAGCAAACAAACACACACCTCATTCCAAGCAATTAAATCTGAATCTCTGGGTGGTGAACAAGTATAAATTAATCTTCAAAGCCAACAGGTGACTTAATATGCAGCTTGAGCTGAGAATCACAGAATTAAGAATTTAATAAATACTGATATTAACATTAATAAAATGTTTAAATATGCTCAAAATATTATAAAGTTTCTCTTTAAAGCAGAAATGATATACAGAAAATTACAAAGAAAATTTCTTATCCTCAGGTGAGTCTGATTAATCACCTAAATGGTTTTTCTCTCAATTTATGAAAATAAATTATATATTATTCAAGTAGAAATCAACTGGATTATTAAATATATTTTTCATTAATTCATAGATGAAAAACTCTTGTTCAGAGTATCTGGGTTTCTATCACCATTTTCAAGCCCATGAATATTATCATATAGAAAGAAGTCAGTTATTAGTTTTAGATCATGCAGAATTCAAAGATAAATACCAGGAATTAACTGCATGGAACAAAAGTTTCTTTAAGTTTTCCCTGGAAATTTGACTATTATCAAACTATATGTACCTGGTATTTTGCACTGTGTCCCAGCTATTCAAAAATCTACTCACTGTAAAAATGAGTTGCTTATAAAATGATGAAGGATATGCTTTTTTATTGTTAAAAATGCATAACAGATAGTAAATTAAGTTTCTTCAATATAATGCCCAGCTAATATTTACCTGTTGGTCATCCAATTCACATTTTTATTTTAAGTTCTAGTAAACACCTAATATTGATTCCTAAATGTTTCTCTAATCAGGAATAGCATGGAGGATCCCATGAAAGGTAAGAGAAAAATCAGTAACCATTCATTAGAAATAACCACTTATGTTGGGTTCTCACAGATACTAGAGTTCTCCTTCAGTGGTCAGCAATGACACATAGAATTAATACATCTAAATTACCAAGCTACTTAACACATAACTTTCATGGATAAAATGATAGGATGTCAAATAGTTTTTGCTCTAGTGACAACTGATCAAATGTTAATGTCTGCTTGGAACATACCTTTTGAAAGCTGCATCTAAGATTAGTAAGAAGGAATCCCATAATGATTTTTTTATGGCTGATATAGTAAGGGTAAAAAAAAAAACAAAACACAGGGGAAATAAATCAACTCATGTGCAATTTATATATTTACATAAACATATAGTATATATATAGAGTCTAGTGGACTCTAATCCATGGGTTGCAAAGAGTCAGACATGACTGAGCGACTAACATTTTCAATTTCACTTTTCATCTCTTATATACAAGTTGTTAATACAAATATCTGACACATATTTTAGAAGAATCCAGAGTCCTAACTCCTTTTTTATGACAGCTACTTCAGTTATGTATGATAGGAAATATTTTACAAGGGGAGCAGAAGAATTATTTATAATCATTCATTCCACCTCTTTCTCGTGTTTGCTTTATATTATTTATTGGGCTGTTTAGAAAATTTCTGTTCCCATTATTTTCACAAAGCTATACCTAAGCTCCCCTCTACTCTATCTAGTCATCACCTCCATTTTACCATATCCCTGTCCAGTTTCCCTCATATTCAGGCTATATTCTATCTAATCTCATAGAAATATGAGATCTCTTTTCTCTTTAATATTTTCCTCCTTATCAATCTCAGTCTCAGTCTCCCTGTTATCTTTACTCTTAGCCTTACTCATTTTCCCCTCTTAAGTCTGTGCTTCACCAAAGTCATTTCTGCTTATCTGATGTTTCTTATCAACAGTACCTTCTCTCACTCAGTCTAAAAATTTACTCATCAGCCAATCCTTTCTTTTGTTTCCCTTCTTTTCCTTTCAATATTCCCAGACCCACTTTTGTGTTAGTCTTCAACCAAAATTTTTTTTCTAGGTCATTTTCATCCATCTCTCTGGACTCTGCTCATCACTCTAAGTCATTTGTGTCCCTAATGTACAGGGTAAATTCACAGAATTGCAGACCTGAGACAACTCCTGAAATCATTTAGTTCCATCCTTTTACTTCACAGATAAGTAAACTGAGAACTACAAAGGACAAGGAAGTGTTCAATATCATACCTGATTCATGCTGGAGCTCATTCTTGAATCAGGGTTTCCTGATTAGCACATTTTATACTATGTTATTTTTAAAATGTTTTCCTGGTTTATTTCCTATGGCAATATGTCTACCTCACATGTGATATAGCTTCTCCTCTCTTACTATAATTTCAAGATCCTTTTTTTAAAGCAACAGAACCAAAACTCAATCTTTCCTAAGCTAAACAAATAAAAAAATCAAATATTTAATGGGATTTATTGATTCATGTAATCATGGAGGAAAAGGGTGAAGACAAAACTAATTAGGAACCAGGACAATGAACACAGTAAAGACTTGCTCCGTGTCTTATTTTTATCTGCTTCTCCTACGTGCTAGCTTGATTTCCCTACTGAGAAGCAGTATCTGATGGTGGCTGAGTTTCCAGACTTTGAATCTACACTGCCTGAGTTAAAAGCCTGCTCTGCCATTTTCTAGTCCTGTGATTCAGATTCACCATGCTTGGTTCTCATAGCTTACCCTCGACTAGTTTTCCCTGTGAGATTATGTACCATGGTTGGAATAGCCTAGGTTACTGTTCCTATCTGCTCTAGGACAACTAAGTCTTAACAGGAGCTAGTGTGAGGGGGATGCTGGAAAAACACACTTGGAGTAGAATCAGTTCTTACAGTGCTGTGTCTCATCCAGTCCATCTGAGACATGGGCCTTGTAAATGTCGCTCTTTCACAGCTAAATCCTGCTTTACATCTGACTGACCTTAACTGATTATTTTCATTTAGTTTCAGTTCTATCTCACAAAAGCACCTAGTAAACCCATAATCCAATCAATATTACAAAAGTGGCATATTTCCCTGTTATAATTAATTTCTCTCCTCTCCTTAATAAGTCTAATTATAAACATTGGAAAATCAGAAGTAAACGTTTCATTCTCTCAGTCAAGTCCTGAATTTTACTTTGTAAGTTTGAAAATTTCAAGTAGAGAAATACTACTTTTTCTAACACTTATGTGTCCTTGAAAAGATAATTAAATTGGTTTTGATGAAAACTCTTTCTCAAAAAAGGGTAAAGATGAAAATGCTATTAGGTTTAATCCAGGATTAGCAAGAGACAGCCAGAGAAGCTGTTATTCTCATCCAGCCTGAAGGTTTAAAACTGAGGGATACACCCCACTACAATACATACACCTGTACGAAAGAATAATCACATTTCAATTCCGACACGCTGCCACCAGCTGGAAACAGTCTTTCAGATATAATGCTCAGGACCTTTCCCTAGGTATGCTTGCACAAAAAGCAGTTTATTTGTATATGGATTGCTGATTTTACCTTCCAACACACATACAAACATACAATTATTGGGAGGAAAATGAGGAGAAATATATATATGTGTGTGTGTATGTGTGTGTTTGCACACACGCTTCAGTCATGTCCAACCCTTTGTGACCCCATGGACTGCAGCCTTCCAGGCTCCTCTGTCCTTGGGATTTTCCAGGCAAGAATACTGGAGTGAGTTGCCATTTCCTACTCCAATATATATATAATTCTAACAAACAAAAGCAAATCCTACCAGCTTTCCCCCAATTTCACTACTGCTACTGCTAAGTCACTCTGCGCGACCCTATGGACAGCAGCCCTCCAGGCTCCTCTGTCCACAGGATTCTCCAGGCAAGAATACTGGAGTGGGTTCCCATTTCCAATTTCACTAAGGAGGAATATATTTGCGTCATACTCTGGGGTGTTCTATATTCTTTAGGTTAAAGAAAATATCCAACCCCTTGTATAATGCCATAGGATTTTCAGTTCTACCAAAAGAAGTCAGAAGTGAAACACAATTATAGTCCTACCTTTTCTGCTTCATGATCCATATGACTGTAGAGTGTGTTTTATTTATTAGTTTCTTCAGTTTTAAGTGGAAGTAACTATTGAGATTTTTGTGAATAAGCAAACTAAAAGTGCTACTAAATTTTGATTTTTCTTTTGAAGCATTTCCAGAAATATTAAAAGCTAGATAAGAATAAAAGCTAATTGAGTGGTCTCATTAAAAAAAAAAAATAGTTTGAAGTGTTCCAAATCTGAGATGCAAAAACTTGGATATACATCAGAGGAAATTACTATTTCCAGTAGACTTAATTTCAAACAAGCTAGAGGGGAGAACATCACAAGGAAATGATGCAAATCTTTAATTAGAAAAAATTAAAGCCTAATAGTGATTTAATTACAGATAAGATTAAATTTCACCATTTAAAAATAAAATTCAATTGAATGTTAATGCTCTATTTTGAGTTTGCTAGATTTAAAAGCCTGGATTTTGGAATTTTGGACCTTGATTACTAAAAAAGACCTCATCTTTTATCTATACAGGCTTTACATTAAATAATGTATTAATATTAAATAATACATTAATTAATTACATAATACACTAATTAAATAATCTCAGTATGCTAAAGTTTTTAAGATGATAGAATGTTCACCCATTTCTTGTCACCCTACCTAAATGCTAACAATATGCAAAGTCAGCACATACTTTCACTTTTCTCGGAGAAATACCAACTTCAAGAACAAAGGAAAATACTGAGGATTAAATCACACTTGGGGCTTGTAGAGTTGCATGCCCCAAGTGTTTGAAAACACTTTCAAGAGAAGGGAATGCAGAAAAGGATTTTAACTCTCAAGACTATTGTAACTTAAGCATGAAGTGGAGTGAAGTGAAGTCGCTCAGTCGTGTCCGACTCTTTGCGATCCCCTGGACTGTAGCCCACCAGGCTGCTCCATCCATGGGATTCTCCAAGCAAGAATACTGGAGTGGGTTTGCCATATCCTTCTCCAGGGGACCTTCCTGATCCAGGGACTGAACCCTGGTCTCCAGTATTGCAGGCAGACGCTTTAACCTCTGAGCCAGCAGGAAAGCATACTGTGCTGCAAATAAATCCTGAAGTGACTGTCATGGAAAATAGGTGCTGTAAAGACCATTCTTTAGAGGGAAAATACAAACTGTCTATGCTAATAATAAAACCTTTTTGATTAAATGAGCTGAAGCTTGGCTGTCTCCTGAGTTTTAGAATGTTCTTCAGCAATTATGTCCCTAGTGAGATTTAATCATCTCATTAGATATTTATTTACTACTATATATCAAGTTCCAGTGCACCAGTATAGTTTGTGGACTAACAAATACATAACTGTTACTAGATAGAAACAACTTACCCAAATAAGTATTTCCAATTATTATTTCACAAATATTTAACAATATTCCCAGAACAATTTCCTGTCCAGAATAGGCATTATATATATATATATATAATATTTTTTATATTAAATATATATATATATTTTTGGAGGGGGGCAGAAATGGGAGGATAGAGGAAGACTGACCTGATTTCAAGTTACTTGACTGCTATTACCTGATCTCCTTTGCAATAAACCTTACAGTGATCCACTTAGAATTTTAAGCTGAAGTTTGAAGTACATTAAGCAGGCTTGTGGATGGAATATAACATAGAGGAATAGAAGATTGTAGAGGGTCACTTACAGGTAAGTGACTTTTTAAAAACATCCTGCTAGGGTTATTTTTTTCTCTTAAAAGCTATCCTAGCTTGGCAAAAGAATGTTTATTTTAACATGTTAAAAACTGATACACAAAGGACTAGAGATAAAGCTTTTGAATAACTATTTCCTTTTTGTAGTTCTTCCAAAGAAGAGGAAAAAAAATGATCTACTGACCTCAAACTAATCACAGTGGTTCTCCAGTAAATGAATGTTAATCTTACACATCTTATTTAAAGAGTTTTCGGAAACATTATCAGGCCTTCAAAATAATCTCTATCATGATGACATTTTTGCAGCAATGAAGTGTAAGAAAGTTACTTTAACACTTAGGTCAGTGTTTCCCAAACTATTCTGATAATCTTCCGTTCTTTGAGATATTATGTATGTGTGTGTGTTGCGGGGAGGGGGATTTTGTATGAGTCAGGTAAATTCAGATTAAACAAATTGATTAAACAGATTAAACACATTTTTAACCCATGGTTTTCAAAATCTGTAATATTGTGTTTTTCCCTAAACAGCATAAACTGAATATTAAGAAGATAATATTCAGGATTATGATAGGATAGAAAAGAAGGAAATTAAAGTAGAAAGAATGGTAGTGATTACTAAAGTCCATGATGTATTGATTTCTAAACCTAGTTCTGGATCAGCAAGATCTCAAACCTGCTCTGTTTTGTAAGAAGATATCTGAGAGGAGTAACAGAACAGACTCACTCTTTGGTGAATAAGCAACTACATTGTACCTACCCAGTCATCCTTGTTCCTCTTAAGAGGTAAGATGAATATTTGTCAGGGATAAACTAAAAGAAATGAAGCTATTACTGGAACACAGCCACACACATTCAATTTGTGTCATCTATTGCTGCTTCTGGTTACAAATGTAGAGTTGAATAATTGCACAGACCCCTTACAGCTGGCAAGACTAAAATATTAAGTATCTGGCCCTTTTTTAAAGAAAAACCTTTATTTAATACCAACTCCAGCATTAGTAGTTAGGGGTACACATTCTGGAACAAGAAATCAAGCTTCAATTCTTGGATTATTTCTGATTTAGGTAAGTTGCTCAACACTTCAGTGCCTCAGTTTCCTCATCCACAAAACATGGGTAATAATTTTACCTCTCCCATAGGATTGTTATAAGAATGCAAGATGTTACTCTATGAAAGCACTTAGAATATGTGATGCACATCTGTGCCTAACACACACAAAGTATATATAAGTACTAAACTATTATTACTATTACTAATAAAATCCTGATATTATATTGCATTGCAGTTTGCTGAGCTACAAATCAATATTACTCACCCTTTCTTGTGGCCGAAGGTGTTTAATGAGATTTCAATAGAAATTATTGATATTGCTTCCAAGAAGTCTCTGTAAAAGCAGCTAGGCATTGTGTCTTTTATCATTCCTTCTCTTCCCTCCTATGATGGTTGGAACTTTAGCAGTCATTTTGGACCATTCAGTTCAGTTCAGTCGCTCAGTCATGTCTGACTCTGCGACCCCATGGACTACAGCACGCCAGGCTTCCCTGTCCATCACTAACTCCTGAAGCTTGCTCAAACTCACAACCATTGAGTTGGTGATGACATCCAACTAACTCATCCTCTGTCAACCCCTTCTCCTCCTGCCTTCAGTCTTTCGGTCATCAAGGTCTTTTCCAATGACTCAGTTCTTCACATCAGGTGCCAAAGTATTGGAGTTTCAGCTTCAACATCAGTCCTTCCAAAGAATATTCAGGACTGATCTCCTTTAGGATGGACTGGTTTGATCTCCTTGCAGTCCAAGGGACTCTCAAGAGTCTTCTCCAACACCACAGTTCAAAAGCATCAATTCTTTGGCATGCAGCTTTCTTTATGGTCCAACTGTCACAACCATACATGACCACTGGAAAAAACATAGCTTTGACTAGACAGACCTTTGTTGGCAAAGTAATGTCTCTGCTTTTTAATACGCTGTCTAGGTTGGTCATAACTTTTCTTCCAAGAAGCAAGCATCTTTTAATTTCATGGCTGCAGTCACCATCTGCAGTGATTTTAGAGCCCAAGAAAATAAACTCTTTTATTGTTTCCATTGTTTCCCCATCTATTTGCATGAAGTGGTGGGACTGGATGCCATGATCTTAGTTCTTTGAATGTTGAGTTTTAAGCCAACTTTTTCACTCTCCTCTTTCACTTAGACAACCTTGAAAATGCAGCTATATGTTAAAGATGGCAGAGCAAGAGATTGAAGGAGCATAAGTCCCTGCAGAATATGCAGCTTCTGTAGGACCCTGAAATGTCCACCTTCAGACTTCTTTAACCTGAGCAAAACTAAATCCCTATCTTATTTTAGTTATCATCACTTAGATTTTTCTCTCACATGCAACTGAACATAATTCCGAAATGATAGAGCAGTGAATCAATTAAAATTATTATTATTTATTTCCTTTTTATGAGAAATGTGGGAAAAGTTAATAATGCCATTTTTTTTTTTTTAATTTACAGAAAAATAAGGAAAGAGTGTGAAAGGTTTCTGCTGAACCATGAAAGATGCTGGGATTCTTAGCCTCCGGAGGTGAAGAATTCAATCCAGGGCCAGAGATGAGGCTTGATTACTCAGAGCTTTTGTGCAATAAAGTTCTATTAAAGTATAAAAGAGAAAGCTTATAACATAGACATCAGAAGGGGGCAGAAAGAGTGCCCTCTTGCTAGTGTTAGCAATGGAGTTACATACCTTTTATTAGTTATTACAGTGAATCAAAAGACTGTCTGGAGGTTGTAAAGACCTTACTAGATCCACTCCCATAATTTACATTTTCAGATTACAGGATTAGCCAGAAGGTTTTTTCCAGAAACTGTCCACAAGCAGGATACATTATTGTTATATAATCTTAAGGAATGTAGAGGGAAAAAAGTTTGTCTTTTCCTCTTCCGTGAGAACTTCAGACCCCTCTCTCCTTGGGAACCCCCAGTTCTTTTTGGATAAGAACCCACCTGCCTAGGAATTGACTCTCAAGTGGTAGGACTTTACACGTCAACACTAAACTACAGCTTTGCAGGATGGTCTTATTTTAGACTGCTTAAAACAGGACTATTCAATTTAACTCTAATCTCTTCATGGAATATATATATATTATTGTAGGAAAATCTCAGGCATCATTTAGCTCCAGCACAGCATGATTTCTCATTACTAGCCTACAGTTGTCAGAGGAGTTTCATTTCAAGGTTGTAATCATTATGAAAATGAAGTGAAGTAAAGTGAAGTCGCTCAATCGTGTCCGATTCTTTTGACTCTATGGACTGTAGACCACCAGGCTCCTCTGTTCATGGGATTTTCCAAGCAAGAGTACTGGAGTGGGTTGCCATTTCCTTCTCAAGGGGATCTTTCTGACCCAGGGATCGAACCCAGGTCTCCTGCATTGTAGGCAGATGCTTTATTGTCTGAGCCACCAGGGAAGTCCATTATGAAAATGGCAATGGACTATTCAGTCAAATGATAGTGAAGTATGCTTCAATTAAAACCTGATAGCAACACAAATCTTCCTTCTCTCATGCATGAAACCTGTTTATATCAACACTTGACTATTCAGTTAAAAATGAGCATTAGATAAAGTTTAGCAAGAGTCATAATGGCAAACACATCAGGAAATGGTTATTTAACAAATACTGCAGTATCCTCATGGGGGGTGTGATGATTAGGTATGTGTTTTTTTCCTCTTGATAAAACCATGCCATTTTACCCAAAGATGTCAGTAAGATACAACTCTGTCCCAGTAACACAGGGCATGCATCATATGATACGATCACTTACAAATGATACACAATTGGTTGGTAAAATCACTTTTGGGTAAAAGTATTGCTTAGATGGACATTTCTGAATGTCTCTGCACACATACAGGTAACTCTGTTACTTGAAATTAAGAGGAACAAACAGGAAAAGTATAATTAGGTGTACTAGCAGGTGAAAAAACTAGTTTTAACAAATGATTGCAAGGAAAAATAGTGAAGATCGTTAGAGCTTAACACATAATTATTTAAAAGTGACTGAAGATTTGATTTGATAGGTTCTCAAACAGATTATTGCCAACTGATAGCCAGGTAAATGCTTTCCTTTTCTGCAAATGGTCACACTTCTGAATTAAATGAAGACAACCACAGATGTCTTTTATAAGCATCAGTATTTTCATGTGCAAATGATACAAACTTATAAAGCACTGAAATAGCTACATAAGAAAAACCCCCAAACTAGTATTGCAAATACAATAAAACATGTCTTATGGCCTGTCTCACCTCACCCAGTGTTAAAAAGTCCTTATAAGACCTTCAACATTAGGCACCGGTCCCCTCTAAATTTATCTCCTATTCTCCTCTCTTAATTCTCTCCCTTTGGCCACACTGTTCTTGGTGCCAGTTCTCAAGGATAGCAGGTGTGTTGTTGCAAAAAAAAAAGAAAACAAAACCCTTGCAATAGATGTTCCTTCTGCTGCAGGGTTCCTTCCTGAGAAAATCTCCAAAGGTACTGCCCACATCTCCTCAGTGAGGCTTCTGTTGGCCAGCCTATCTAAAAATTCAGCAATCTCCTCCTCCCACTCTTCCTCTGTTTAATTTTTCTTTTGACACTGTCATTTTTACTTATTTATCTGGCATCTTATCTGTCTCTCCAGATTTTATTGCCATGAGGGGCGTGATTTATGTCTGTGCTATTCATTAGTGTATTCCCAGTACCTGGAATAGTATATGGCATGTGGCAGCACTAAATAAATATTTGATAAATGAATAGGTCAATGAACGGATAGGCAATAATGAAAAACTTTAAAATAGCATATTATAAAATTTGCCATTGCTATCAACTTGGTGTGTATTCCTTCTAAAAACTTTCTAGGGATATGTCAATGTGCATACAAGGCCTAGGTTTACATTCATGCATGTATATTTATGTTTACATGCAGATATAGGCATGCTTTATACTTTATATCGGAGAAGGCAATGGCAACGCACTCCAGTACTCTTGCCGGGAAAATTCCATGGGCAGAGGAGCCTGGTAGCCTGCAATCCATGGCGTCGCAAAGAGTCAGACATGACTAAGCGATTTCACTTTCATGCATTGGAGAAGGAAATGGTAATCCACTCCAGTGTTCTTGTCTGGAGAATCCCGGGGATGGCAGAGCCTGGTGGGCTGCCTCTATGGGGTCCCACAGAGTCGGACACGACTGAAGCGGCTTAGCAGCAGCAGCATACTTTATTTTATATAATTATATATTTTACGTTGACTTACATTTATATATTAACATTTAATATGTTACTTATTTTCAGCAAATGGCTTTTTTTTTTTTTACACTTTGAGTAGTTCAATGACAGTTTCCTATGCGATGCGTGAATGTTTCTATTATTTTTTATAACAGTACATTTTTCCAACCAGGTTCAACCTCCAATTTAAGTCTAGATTTCTGTCATTCTTTTTACACATATTCTTTGCACTATATTAATGTATCTATAGATAAACTCCTAGAACAAAACTGCCAAGTCAAAGATGTGTGCTGTTTTGAACCTAGTCAGATTTGCTTTCCTTGAGTATCTGAAATATGATGAATAGACTACTCCTTTGTCTTTTGGCATAAAATGCTGCTATTGACAATTAGGTGACAATCAGGTCTTCTTTACTCACATGTAGCTTGGTCGTTTTGACTTAATGTTCACAGGACTCTTTTTTGTTTTTTTCTTAAAATTTCTATGATGTTATTAAAATATATCTTCAAGGATGGACATTCTGGGTCAAGTTTTTCAGTATGCATTCCTTTTCAATGTGGTTTGTATTTTCAGATAGTTTTCCTGAATTATAACTTTTAGCATTTTTTTTTTCATTTCTTGGAATTGATTTTGTTGTTGTTAAGGACATCTATTATAGCTTACTTCTATTTCTTTCCATTGTTTTCTTCTTCAGGGATTACTATTATAGATATATTGAAACTTATTTACCCACATCTTTATCTGTGTTTTCCTTAATTTCCTTTTATTTTCCTCACTTTTTGTTTTTGCAACTTTCCTTTTTTCTTTGTATTTCTTTTAAGAAGGTATCTATTGAGTTTAGTAGCTCAGATATTCTTTATAATTATTTTTATTACTGAATATATTTTTATATCTATTTTTTTAAGTTCAATCATCTTCTCTGAACTTTTAAAATCCTAATATATATTGTTCTTTCACAACTTATCATTTTATTATTTCTTTCACTTTATTTTAAAATTTTAGGTTATAATTTTTATCTTTTTGGAGCATATATGTCCTGCTTTAATGTCTGTGGGAAGTTCTGCTCCACATTCTTTCCTTACTTCCAAAAGTTTTGTATGAGTTTCAAACCAATCCCTGTCTGTGTCCTATTTTTGTCTGAAATTAGTTTTCCTAAACTTTTAGAAAGGAGAAGTGGGTCCGAATTTTTGTTTTAGCTTCATATTTTCAGGGGTCCTCTTCATAAAGTGTTATGAGAAATATGATTTTCTGAACTCTTCTGATCTGGCACTCTTCTATTTTTATTCAGACCTTCGCTTTTCTTATCTCGTCCCTTTCTTGCTCACTTGGAATCTATTCCCCAAATTGTCTTCTCATTGTGGGACTTTGTTCTAGATGGTAGCTTTGCCTGGTTAGTTTTGAATGATCACAGAAACCATACCGCTCCATCCTGTCAGACCTTACCATGGAACTTGTGCGCCCAGGAATTGGAATGTGCAAACACCGCCTCCCCACCCCCACTTTTTTAGCTCCTGTGTTTTCTGGTAAAAATCTTTTGGAATTCTGGAATTCTCCTCCTTTCAGATCATTCGGATTCCCATTTGCTTAATTTTATCCCTTTAGTGAAGGCTATGAATTGTAGTTTATAATTATTGGTGATCTACTCCCATCTGCTAGTATTTTGGAGTCCATGGAAATACTTTGTCAATTTTATTGTAGTTGCTCGCTGTGAGGTTTTGGGTTTTACTATGCAGTTTCTGCATCTCTTTTTATGATGGGAGTTTGGAAGGTCCAACATTACACCTCTACAACCATCATTTCATAATATTCTAGCAAAGGATTTTTAATTTTGACAGGTGGGACAAATTTCCCTTAACAAAGTCCTTGTGCTCTCACATACAGTTTATGAGAGTTTCTTTCCCCATTCCATGGCTAACATTAGATCTTATTACTTTTCATCTTTGGCAGTCTATCAAGCGAACAGTTGTAGATCATTGTATTATGTTTCCTTTCATGAATGCAATTTATGAAGAAGGGGTATTGAGCTATATTCATGGATATACCAGACAACCATGTATATTTCCTGTGAACTAATGTTTTACATATCGTTTGAATGTATTTCTAATAAGTCTGCCTGGTCTTGTTTGTACTGGTTTTTTAATTTAATATATCAATAAGTTGGTTAAATCATTTAGAGAATCTTAATGTAGTAAGTCATATTGTCCTAAGTGTTCCATGTCATTTGTTTTTCACAGAACATTTTGTTGTTTTAAACCTTATTATCCAAATATTCTGTTTTCTTCCATGGTTTGAAATTCCACATGTATTATTCTCAAATTGCAGAACTGTATTCGGATTAATTAATGATCATTTAATTCTGATTCACTGATATGCCTGCCTACTCTTTTTTCTATTAAAATCCAGTTAATAAATTGCAAAATTATTGCAACATATAAGGTATAATGTAAAATTATCTTTACAGCATATTTTAATCTATAAGGATTATGTTCCTCTAAACATTTTTTCCTTAATGTTTCTTTCCATTACATGAAACTTAATTGTAATTTTTGTTTCCTAAGGAAGTTAGTAGCTTGCCTGAGGACACATATCTCAGGGTGGGCAGAGGAAGCATTTGAAATAAAATCTGCCTGGCTCTAAAATTTATACTCCATATACATAGCTCTTGTTTTTAAAAATTTCAATTCACTCAGCAAGAAAAACAAATCTGCGGTGTGCACTGTGTTTCGGATTCGGTGTTAACTGCTAATGCTACAAAAATAAATTATTTTGTTTTTGAGCTTGAGAGCTTATTGCCTAATATCCTATTGTAATCCTTTTTTATTGCCAATTTCCCTTCAGAAAAATTATATATAAATCTTTATAAAGTCTTTTAAAACCAAAGAAGTAGTCATTTTAAATATCATAAATACATCAGTTGGGCACAGAGACAGTTTCTAAAATAATTTTTGTTTGGAATCATTTTTATGGGAGCAGAATACTTAAAAAAAGAGAAGCAAGCTTTATATTTTAGAAATAACAGAGTAAGTATAATCTCTTCTCCAAAACAATCGCTTTAGAGTTTATACATAAAGATCCTAATTCATGTTCCCTAATTCTCCTTTAAAGATTGTCTAAACTATTGGAAAACATGGCTCAAAAACCTCAAAAGCTTTCAAATCCTTCCTCCTCATATTAGCTATTTATAGCTGCATAAAATATTACCCTGAGATTGCCTTAAGACATCAATGTTTATTATCTCATGGTTTCAGTAGGTCAGGAATCCAAGTGAGGCTAGGCTGAGTATTCTGTTTCAAGTTGCAATCAGTCATGATGTCAGTTAGAAGAGCAGTCATTGTCAGGTTCAACTGACAAAGGGTCCACTTCCAAGCTCAACCACCAAGTTGTTGGTAGGATTTAGGGCCTCGGTTTTTCACTGACTGTTGGTCAGTGGCTGTTTTCAATTCCTTGCCACTTGGACCTCTCTATAGCGCAACTCAAAACAGGGCATCTTGCTTCATCAGAACTATCAGGCAAGAAGACAAGAGAAAGGTGTGTTAGCAAATGGCAGACAGATTTGAATCTAGTCTTGGTAGCACCATCCCATGGCCTTGGCTGGATTCAAGTCATTAAAAGCAGGTTTCTAGGTTCACCCCACATACAAGTGAAGGGGATCATTAAATGCTATGAATAACAGGAGGCAGGCATCGCTACAGATCATTTTAGAAGTCTGCTTAAATTCTGCTACCCTGACTTGTCTGTGTAACAGAGTCATAGAAGAAAAGAAATAATTTACAAATTATTATCAATTAAATTAAATCTAGATATTCTTAGAATAAAGTTTTGTCAATATATTCTTTAGTTTTGCTAACTGATAAAAGTTAACAGCTATTTAATGACTTACTGCATGGCCAGTGGCAAACTAAATTTCGTACAAGTTTATTTCCTTTAGTATTTACATAAGATTACTAATAGAGTCTTAAGAATTAGCTGATCACTATTCCCCCATGTTATATTTGACAAAACCAGGGCACAGAGAATCTAAGTAACTTGTCTCAAGCCCTACAACTGGTAAAAACATTGGCTCAAGTCATACAACTAGTAAAACAACTATCTCCAACTCCACCACTGCCATCACTACATTATAAACAGAAAAGTGTGTTTATTTTTAAACTCTCTCTAAATATTGTGAGCTGGAAACTCTCTACTACATTTCTGGTGACTAATTTTGAGACCAAAATCATCTTTGAGGTAGGACTTAGGGTATCTGTATGAAAAAAATAAATAAGTAAAAGCCAGCTATGAGTTAAAGTTCAGATATATATCCTATAGTAAGACTTTGCTGCACAGAAATTTTATAAGCCTGCAGCAGCTATTAGCCTGAACTGTGAAAAAACCTGAACAGACACAAACCATTTGCAGATAATTGTGCTGTCATTCCTACTTCATTACTTTTAATACAGTTGAATTTGTGGTGCTCATGCCCAGATTCATGAGTGCTACATTCAGGATGAAGACACGTCAGGTATCCTTATTCTGAGGTGAATGGAATGCTTTTGGAAGGAAGTCACTATGCAACACAAAAGACACATTCATTTAACTAAGGGACCATCTTCATTAAAATAAAATAATTTTTAAAATGGCTTCAGATGACCCTGTACATCTAGCCTGGCTCTAGGTACAAGAGATGTGATGATAGAAAACAATTATACAATGGAGCTCTCTGGGCAAATTTGGTATCTGTTCCAATAAACATCAAGAAGGGATTATATAACCCACTCTTTTAAACTCTGAGAGGGAATGAAACCTGAGTCAAACAAATATGTATTGTCAAGGGTTACTTTTGTATTCAATTAGTGATGAGATTAAAAAAAGAAAACTTTAAAACATTTTATAGGAAATGAATTTAATTAATAAAACCAAACAGTTAAACGTATACTCCGGTTCCTTTGCCTGTCCAAATGAACTTCTTCATAGCCTTGAAACCACTCCATTTTGTCATTTAAGTCACTTTATCAAATGAATATCTGTTCAATAGGTTGGACTTCCCAGATGGCGCTAGTGGTAAAGAATCTGCCTGCCAATGCAGGAGATATAAGAGATCTGGGTTAGGTCCCTGGGTTGAGAAGAGCCTCTGGAGGAGGAAATGGGAAACCCACTCCAGTATTCTTGCCTGGAAAATCCCATGGACAGAGGAGCCTGGTGAGCTACAGTCCGTGGGCTCACAAAGAGTCAGACACAACTGAGCTACTTAGCACATAGACACCAGATGACCAAAATAAATGTTAAAAATGTTGAAGAATTTAAACTTCCTGACTCGCAGCTAGTTATCAAGACAATAAGATAGTTGCATAAGGATTGACATACTCCGTATCAATGGAATAGAATTTAAGCTCCAGAAATAAACCTTTACATTTACCATCAATTGATTTTTGACAAGGGTGCCAAATCAATTCAGTTGTGGGGAGGGGTGGTGGGAAGGACAGAAGTCTTTCTATAAATGTGTGCATATGTTTAGTTGCTCAGTCGTGTCTGATTATTTGCGACTGTAGCCCGCTAGGTTCCTCTGTTCATGGGATTTCCCAGGCAAGCATTGGAATGGGTTGCCATTTTCCTCTTCCATGGGATAGTCCTGACCTAGGGATCGAACCTGCCTCTCCTGTGTCTCCTGAATTGGCAGGTGGAGTCTTTACCTGCTGAGCCATTGGGGGTGCTGGAGCAATGAGACATCCAGAGGTCTACCTCACATCATATGTAAAAACTAACTAAAAATGAATCAAAGACCTAAATTTAAGGGTTCAATATATGAAACTCTTAGAAGAAAACACAGAAGCCAGTTTGCATGACCTTGGATTAGTAAATGGTTTCTTAGTTATAATGTTCAAAGCACAAATAACAAAAGAGAAAATAGATAACTTCAGTTCAGTTCAGTCGCTCAGTCATAACTTAGGCTTTTTAAAAAAAAAAGTTTGTGTTTTAGTACCACCAATGAAGTGAAAAAACAACCTACAGAATGGAAGAAAATATTTGCAAGTCATAAGGAATTTGTATCCTAAATATATATGTAAAAAAATCATAGCTGAACAAGAAAATGTTAAATAATGTAATTAAGTAATAGGTACAAATTTAAAAGACATTTGTCCATAGAAGATATACAAGTAGCAAGTAAACACATGAAAACAGAGGCTAGTATCCCTAGCCATTAGGGAAAGACAAAACCACAATGAGATCCCTCTTCACAAGCACTAGAATGGCTGAAACAAAAAAAGACATGCAATAACAAGTTCTGGCAAGGATGTGGACAAATTAAAACCATTAAACATTGCTTATGAAATTGTAAAATGTGCAGGCGCTGAAGATGGCAGTTCAGCAGTTCCTCAAAAGACTAAATAAACAAAGGCTACTATATGTGGCAGTGGTTCTAAAGATGTACCAAAGAGAATGGAAAACACATGCTCGCACAAAAATTACACACAGATTTTCACAGCAGCATTGTTTGTAATAGTCAAAAAATGGAAACAAATCACATTCCACTAATATAAATGGTTGAATAAAATGTGGTATATTCATACATATAGAATATTATTCACTTATACAAAAGAATGACGCACTGGTGCATGCTAAAACCAGGATGAACCTCAAAAAAATCACGATATGTAAAAGAAACCAGTTACAAAGGACCATATATTGTATTTTCATTTAAATGAAATGTCCAGAATTCATGAATCCATAGAAAGAGGTTATTGACTGCCAAAGGCTTAAGGAAAGAGAAATTTTGTGGTGACTGCTAATGTGTATGGAGTTTCTTTGAAGTGTGATTAAAAAAAGGATCTTGAAATTAGATAGTGATGGTGTTTGCACAATTCTGTGAACATTAGAAACTATATTTCAGACAAGTGAATTTTATGTTATGTGAATTACATCCCATGGAAGTTTACAAGAAAATTGTACTTGTCTCATTATGTGTTTGTCTATTTTTTCTTATTACATTTTAAGTTTTTGTTTCTACCTGAATATTAAAAATTCATTAAAATTAAAGGATTGTATTTTTCTGGAAAATTATACTTATTATCTTCAAAACTAACCATCAGTTCAGTTCAGTCACTCAGTCATGTTCCATTCTTTGCGAACCCATGGACTGCAGTACTCAGGTCTTCCTTGTCCATCACCATCTCCTGTAACTTAAACCCATGTCCATTGAGTCAGTGATGCCATCCAACCATCTCATCCTCTGTTGTCCTCTTCTCCTCCTTCAATCATTCCCAGCATCAGGGTCTTTTCAAATAAGTCAGTTCTTCACATCAGATGGTCAAAGTATTGGAGTTTCAGCTTCACAATCAGTACTTCCAATGAATATTCAGGACTGATTTCCTATAAGATGGAATGGTTGGATCTCCTTGCAGTTCAAGGGACTCAAGAGTCTCCAACACCACAGTTCAAATGCATCAATTCTTCAGTGCTCAGCTTTCTATATAGTCCAACTCTCACATCCATATATGACTACTGGAAAAACCTTTGACTAGACGAACCTTTGTTGGCAAAGTAATGTCTCTGTTTTTTAATATGCTGTCTAGGTGGGTCATAGCTTTTCTTCCAAGGAGCAAGTGTCTTTTAATTTCATGACTGCAGTCACCATATGAAGTGATTTGGGGGTTCAAGAAAATAAAGTCTATCACTGTTTCCATTGTTTCCCCATCTAATTGCCATGAAGTGACTGGACCTGATGGGACAATTTGCCATGAAATGATGGGACCAGATGACAATCCATAGTTTTCTGAACGCTGAGTTTTAAACCAACTTTTTCACTCTCCTCTTTCACTTTCATCAAGAGGCTCTTTAGCTCTTCTTCACTTTCTGCCTTAAGTGTGGTGTCATCTGCATATCTGATGTTACTGATATTTCTCTAGGCAATCTTGATTCTAGCTTGTGTTTCATCCTGTCCAGAATCTCTCATGATGTAGTCTGCATATAGGGATTCTGCGGTGGCTCAGACAGTAAAGCATCTACCCACAATGCAGGAGACCTGAGTATAAGTTAAATAAGCAGGGTGACAATATACAGGCTTGACTACTCCTTTTCCTATCTGGAACCAGTCTGTTGTTCCATGTTCAGCTCTAACTGTTGCTTCTCGACCTGCATACAAGTTTCTCAGGAAGCAGATCAGGTGGTGTATTTCCATCTCTTTAAGAATTTTCCGGTTTGTTGTGATCCACACAATCAAAGGCTTTGGCAAAATCAATAAAGCAGAGTAGATGTTTTTCTGGAACTCTCACTTTTTTGATGATCCAACGGATGTTGGCAATTTGATCTCAGGTTCCTCTGCCTTTTCTAAATCCAGCTCGAACATCTGGAAGATCATGGTTCATGTTGAAGCCTGGCTTGAAAAACTTTGAGCATTACTTTGCTAGCATGTGAGATGAATGCAATTGTGCAGTAGTTTGAACATTCTTTGGCATTGCCTTTCTTTGAGATTGGAGTGAAAACTAACATTTTTCAGTCCTGTGGCCACTGCTAAGTCTTCCAAATTTGCTGGCATATTGAGTGCAGCAGTTTCACAGCATCATCTTTTCAAATTTGAAATAGCTCAACTGGAATTTCATCACATCCACTAGCTTTGTTCATAGTGATGCTTTCTAAGGCCCACTTGACTTCACACTCCAGGATGTCTGGCTCTAGGTGAGTGATCACACCATTGTGGTTATCTGGGTCATGAAGATCTTTTTTGTGTAGTTCTTCTGTGTATTCTTGCCACCTCTTCTTAATATCTTCTGCTTCTGTTAGGTCCATACCATTTCTGTCCTTTATTGTGCCCATCTTTGTATGAAATGTTACCTTGATATCTCTAATTTTCTTGAAGAGACCTTTAGTCTTTCCCATTCTATTGTTTTCCTCTGTTTCTTTGCACTGATCGCTGAGGAAGACTTTCTTATCTTCCCTTGTTATTCTTTGGAACTCTGCATTCAAATGGGAATATCTTTCCTCTTCTCCTTTGTCTCTCACTTCTCTTCGTTTCTCAGTTATTTGTAAGCCCTCCTCAGACAACCATTTAGCCTTTTTGAATTTCTTTTTCTTAGGGGTGGACTTGATCACTGCCTCCTGTACAATGTCATGAACCTCTGTTCACAGTTTTTCAGGGACTCTATCAGATTATATTTTTCTGGAAAATTATACTTATTCTCTTCAATAACTAGCTGTACTTTCTGACATAAAGTCTATTTTGTATTATTTACTCAACTACATCCACTTTCTTTCTTAAGAATATAGTGTGTTATAACTTTTTGAGAATTCTTTTTTTCTCAAGTATCTATTTTCCAATTCTAAACCTTTCTCCTATCAGTAACAAAGCCCTTTGAAAGTCCTTAAACAATGTATTCATTTACCTTATGTTTTGATTAAATTTGTAGTACAAGGTTTTTTGACTGTAACTGACTGATTGTTACTTTTTTCCACTCCTTTTTTCTGCAGTCATACTTCCCTAACTGGTCAGTTAGGGAATGTCAATAGCATGTCAATAGCTTTGGGGGATTCAGCTAAGGAGATACGTACTTTTGGAGTAGAGAATTGTGTTTATGTGGTTTATAGAGTTACTTTCTTGGATTTTTAATTCGTGTTTGCCTTGTTGGTGTAGGAATGCCTTCTAAGAGTTCTCCAACCACTTATGGTATAGTCTTACCTGGTTTCACCACACAGAACTTATGGCCCTGAGGATGAGCTGCCATATGAACTTGTCCTACAGTCCCTAGCAACAAAGATACATGTGAAGTGGAGGAGAAAAATGTTTTGAAAAACAAGAATGTAGGAACTTACTTATTAAAAAAAAAAAAAATCTTCCAATCAAAGTAGAGGATGTTGTTCTTCTTGGTGCTTATTCAAAACAGAAGCTCTGTCCTGTCTGGTACAAATCCAGTAATTTACATGTACAGTTATAAATACACACTTTTAAAAAAAGTACCTTACACAACAGAATTCAGTGTTCAGTAGGGCACAAACCTGTAAACCAGGTTTGTACACCAGCATGTCCACCCTTGTTTTATGCATCTCAACACATGGGAACACATCTTAGTATATTTGATGCACTTGTCTTTTAAGTTGCAGCTGTATGGTTCATGCTAAAAAAAGAAAGGTTTTTTGCTGATGTGACCCAAAATACTAACATTGATGAATATACCATAAAATATGCCACACAATGAGCCTGTAAGTAATTTGACTAATGAATACATAATTCTTTAATGTATTTCCCTGTATAGGAAGATTTCAAAAGCTCTGAAACCTCACAGTTCATATATAAAACAAACAGGTTTTCTTAATTTTGACAAAAATTACTAATAATAAGCCATAAAATTGAAACTTTTCTACTTTATCAATATTAGACACAAACTTCAATCATGCTTAAAAATTGGAATTATTTTTCTTTCTATTCACTAAAAATTTTCCAAAATGTTTATTATATGAAGAGCAATACAAAATATTCAGTCAAAAAGTTGAGAACATATAAAGATCTGTCCAAAAGGAGACTTTTAAAGTTCATTTGTTTGTTTTGGCTTATGGTATTTGTGATGTGTGTGTGCTAAGTCACTTCAGTTGTGTCTGACTCTCGGTGACCCTTTAGACTATAGCCCGTTAGACATGTCTGTCCATAGGATTCTCCAGGGAAGAATACTGGAGTGAGTTGCCATGTCTTCCTCCAGGGGATCTAACCCACTTCTCTTAAGTCTCCCGCACTGGCAGGCAAGTTTTACCACTAGCATCATGTGGGAAGCCCATTTGTGGTTTTTGCCAGCTCTTAAAACATAATTTGTTATTATTTTTCATTCTAAATAAATTTTATGTCAGATTTGTTATTAGTTATTTTTTATCTCTTTTTCTTAGAGAGAGAATCCCAAATTAAATAAGCCCCTGGATTCTTACAAAATCTGTATTTCTGTCTATCATTTATTTTAGTTTTTGTCACATAGTATATATAAAATGGTATTTCACTGCACTGCAAACTTTTCTCTGCATTTCCATGTCCACTGCTAATATTTTTATTGGTCATGTGAATTTTTTTTTCTTTGAAAAGTTTCCATCCTTTTTGACCATTTATCATTTAAAAATTTTTCATATTTTACTTTGTGAGTCTTTTTATACGTAACATCTTAGTACTTTGTTAAGTATATTGCAAATATTTTCTCTCACTTTGTAACATTTTGACTTACTTTAAAACATCTTTTGATAAATATGTTCCCAGTTTTTATATATATTAATGTCTTTTTATTTATTTATGGTCAACTCTTTTCTCTAAAGGTTTTTTTTTTTTTTCCCCCATTTTAACCATGACTGACATGTTGCAAAAACAGTGCAGACTAACCTGGTAACCTTTGCAGGACTTGGCAATGATTCAATACTAGTTTAGTTTAAAAAAAAAGGACCATATTTTGTAATCTATCTTCCAGGTCTTCAGGAGAAGGTTCGAATTCTATACTTTATTACTAAAGCCAACAATTCAGAGCCAATATATCTCTCACCTTAAAATAATAAATATTTTATTTATAATAATAATTATTAAGATAAATATTATTTTCTATGTTACTAAACTATGGAAATTGAAAAAAAAAAAGGTTAACTTGGGCCCAAACTATCAAAACCCACTGCCACAGGTCACAGGTAACTTCTGGATGGGTAATTCTGAACCTCTGGAGTCCTCAAGACAGACAGACTAGCTTCCCAGTGGAAACTAGCCTTAGATACACAGATTCAGCAACATCATGACAAAACGTTCACTTTTTGAGTGGGGAGGTGCAACCTGGTCTCCCACAGAAGCTGGCTCTCTAGCAGCCCTGATTTCCTTCTCTTAGGAGAGAGGGCTCAGGCCACAGCCTCTCTCAAGACTGGGGCTTTACAGTTGTAGGAGACAAACGTGTTCATGATTTTATGGGTGGAAAAATTCTCATCACTCTGCATAGTACCAGTAACTAAGAGAGGAACCCACTGTAGGGGCCAGGGCTCTGACAGAAAACTTAAAGAACCAAGAAGCAGCGTTTGCAGAGGGCATTTTTCTTTGAGTTCATTGTGCACACAGAACAAGCCACTGCCCCCAACATCATGTTTTTAGGGCGGGTTTTCACCATCTCTTTGAAGAGAGCGAGGCACTCAGGCTTACACATTCTGTCCAGAGGTTAAAAAAAAAAAAAAAAGGAAAGAAAAGAAATAGAAAAATAAGATTTCCCACTGGTTGACGGTGTAGCCATCTCCCCAGCTCTCCTTGGCAGCGACAGTGTTGCCCATTAAAGGCGCTGTAGGGGCCCAAGGCCCTGTGGGACTGTGGCTGGTCCCTTGACTGCTTTGCTGGGGGCTGTCCCCCACCAGGCCTTCCTCCTCCTCCCGGGCCAGCAGACCCTGTAAGGCCATGACAGGGCCACATACCCTGACCCGCTGGCCCCTACAGGGACCGGAGGAGCCCTGACTCTGCTCGCAGGCACTAACTTCTGAGAGCTAGGACATTCAGAACATGAGCGGAGTGGGGGAGATGGAAAAGGGTGCAGAGTCCAGCGGAGACCAGCCAGCCTGCATCTGGGGGCATTTGCAACAAAGGAGAGAACTCAGTACTGAGGAGGTGAGCGTCTGGGAGACCGGGCGCAGCCACAGATAGGTGGGGGTCTGGAGGCAGGGACAAGGGCTGCTCTAGGAGAGCCTGCATTCCCAGGGACCCGCTTCTTGAAGCCTCTGCTTCCCTTCAGCCTTAGGCTCCCAGGAGATGCACACCTCAGCCACCCCCAGAGTCAGGGTGGATGTTGAGCGTGGGCAGCCCTGCCTTACCCATAGTGGGGGGTCCTCAGAATTCTGGGCAAAGCGGCGCCAGGGATGTCACCCTAGCAGGGGAGGACTGGACCGGTGTCAGAGCCTGCACGCTGGCCTTTGCGGCCGCAGCAACCAAGGACTCTGATTGACTGCTCCTGTGAAGCTCCGCCTCCACCCCTTGTGGGGAGGGGCAGGGCTGCAGCCGGTTCTAGAACCTTCAAGCTTCCTGGTACCTGACTGACACAGGATGCAAAACTGCTGGGGGAGTGGAGATAGTGGAGCAAGATAACTGGCCAGTGGGGTTAAACACACCGAGGCGGGAGGTCAGGGCGGGAGCCCGCTCTGCGCTCTGTCCTTGCACACCCGCAGGGAGACACGACACATCCGCCACCAGCAGTAGGTGGCAAACACACCTTGACCGTTCTACCATAAATCGGGTGTTTTCTCAAAGGAGTCCAAGGCTCTGGCCTTCCCACAGGCGCCCTCAGACAGCGGTGCACCAGCCTCTTCTGTCACCCGGGGTGTCCCTTAGAGACACTCTGATTGACAAGGCAGGACCCTACTCGCGTGAGAGATGCAGGTTTTTGGGGTCCGGGGAAGGTCCCAGCCAGAGTGACTGGCACATCTGTGCTTCTGAGCTTACAGGAACCGGTCCACACAGTAAATAGAAGTGGAGACTCTGAACACAACACTGCTCCCCCCACCTCCAGGGTCCTACCGGCCATAGAGGAAGAGGCAAACAGTTCTGAAGCGGGAACACAGGTGAGAGCAGAGCAAGCTTAAAGATATTTAGCATCATTTTTCTGGACATGAACACTAACCCCTGACTCAAGGATGCATAGGGGCCTCTCCGGGTCTCATCCTCTGGTTGGACTTGGATATACCACGCACCCCAAGCCAGCCAGGGCCCTGGGGAAGATGCCCCAGAAACATGAACACAGAGCTGGTTTTCCAGGAGTCTTGGGGGAGGGGAGCTGGAGGTCCCAAATTACAAATTTCTGTGGTTGTTTTGTTATAGTTAAGAAGCATGAGGGGGCACATTTTCCCAGTTAACGGATGGTGGACACTTATGAAAGAAAAAGATATATATATCAAGTTTCGGTCATAGCTCTAACACAACAGTTACAATTCTCACATGGACACAATGAGCTACCTAATGTCGGATGTTAAGGAGATGGGTTCACGCGGCCCTCACAGCACCTTGGCCTGGATGACGATTTCTGGGTTCTCTATGTCCTTCTTGCCCTGGATCATCCTCAGCTCCAACTGGGCCAGGCTGTGCTTCAGTCCTTCCGCAGAGTGGCTTTTGCACATTTTTTGACTGTCTGCTGCAGAACATGGGGCACGGCCGATGGAGTTTTCTCGCAGGCCACCTTGAGAGTGTTGGGGACCACAGTTCGGAGCTGGTGATGATCACCCTGTCAGTGCCCAGAGTGCAGCACGTCCCTCACCACTAAGGCTTTTACCTGGCTCTATCCCACCCAGCAACTCAGCCTCAGACTAGTTGGGAGTGATGATGCCTGCAACTTGCAGGACTTCTCTGTGTAAACAGGAAGGAGACCCCCACGGTGGTACACGGCCCTTCTCTGTTCCACTTCTGTCCCATCTCGGGGTCGCATGTGCACACAAGTCTGGAGTTCTGCTGCTTCCACTCCACACGATGCCCACCACCCTGGCCAGGAAGGGCACGCCTTTCATGTAACTGGGAGCATATAGTCAACTGGTTCACCTTGCTCAGCTTTAGCCCGTCATATAGCTCCTGGAGCTCATCTGAGCTCAGCTCTCCGCCCTCCCCGTGTGAGTAGCCTGTGTGGTTTGACAACTAAACAGTTTAGGGCATCTGCCTCAGACCGCGAAACCTGCAGAGGAACGTGGCCACTCGCTTGGGCACGGAACTCTGACCTTGGGACTCTGAATGGGGAGCTCCTGGCGTACCTCCTCCCCGAAGTGGGGGTGGCAGGGCCGGAGCACAGTGGGGTTCCGGGCAGAGGCCGGTCGGGGTCCGCGTCTCAGCCACAAGCAGGGGCTGGGCTCTGGACAAGCTCTGAGTGAGCGTGCCAGGCAGGCTCCCTCTCTAGAGGTATTTTATTTCTTTTAAAATGCATATATTTATTTAGTTTCCACTGCGTTGGGTCGTAGTTGCGGCAGCCGAGCTCTCCCTTTGAGCCGCGTGGACTCTTGCTTGCAGCTGGCCGGCTTGCCTCTGGCTGTGGCCCGGGGCGCAGCGGGCTCCGCAGTTTGCAGCAGGTGGCTCTCTAGTTGAGGCCCTGCAGGCTTAGTTTCCACAAGGCTTGTGGGATCTTAGCTCACAACCAGAGATGGAGCCCCGGTTCCCAGCATTGGAAGGCAGATTGCTAACCACTAGGCCACCAGGAAAGTCCCTAAAGGTATTTTATAGAAATTTTCGTGGCCCTAAATCTAAAATCTTTTAAAATAGGTTCTTCTACCAGACACTTAAAACATTTCATTTTTGACATTTACCACATCCTTAAATTTTTTGCACTCTATGTTTATACATGGAATGGAGTTGATTCAAATTATATCTTTTTCCATATGGATAGTCGTTTTTCCCTAAACATTTTCCTTTCCCAACTGATCTGAAATTTCACCTCTGTCATATATCAACATGGGTGGTTATGCTTATCTTTCTATTTCAGTTGTTATTAATATTTTGTTTATCCTTGTACCAGTTTACACTTCTCACTTACTGTAGCTCTGTGATAATTACTGATAACTTTCTGGGCAGTGCCTTTCACCCTGTTCTCTGGCTCTTATTGGCCTTTTAATTCTCCACATAAAGTTTTAGGATCAGATTATGTTTCATGAATAACCTTGGTGTACATTGGAATTGTACTGGATATAATCTTTATCAGGAGATATATTATTTCCAAATATCAGTCTTTCGACCACAGACATGATATATTACTCCATATATTTAGATGTCAATAAATATCTGTTCATAAAGCTTTAAAAATTTCCCTGTTATCAGTCTTAAACAATATGTTTAAAAGATTATGTTTAAAAGATTACTGACATAGTATTGTAGATTATGGTATCTTATTGTATTTTCAAAAAGTTTATTACTGTTAATTAGAAACCCAACTGACAAAGTTTGTATGCTATATACTGATTATATAAATTAGCAAACTCACTGTTATTATAGTAACTTACAAGTTCTTTGTTTTCTATGTAAATAATATATTTCCTATTTTACATTTGATGTCTCATTCTTTTTCTTATTACACTTTCTTAAGACTTCAAGGTTTCGTAAAAATATTGGTACTATGTATCCTTGTCTTAGTCCTGTTTATAAAAAAAAACTATTCTAATGTTTTCAGGATGGTATTTATCTTAGATCTGTTCTCTTTGTAAGATTCAGAATGTTCTGCTATAAATTCTTGCTTACTAATAATATTCACTATGATGTGTATTGGATTTTATTAAACACTTTTTTCAATCTAAATAGATGATCACATTTTCCCCCTATTATCTGTTAATGTGTTGAATCAAATGTATGCCTTTGAATATATTGACCTAATCTCCCATAACTGGTGTATCTTCTTGGCCAACAGATATTATTTGAAAAATACATTTGGATTCCATTTGCTAATATTCTGTTTAGGATATTGCATCTATATTAATGAATGAAACGGTTCTGGTATTTTCCTTTCTGATAATATATTTTTCTGGGTTTAATATCAGGTATATCCATGAATAATAGAATGAGTTTGGAGGATTTTCTCTTTTCAATTGTCTGTGATATTTGGTGTGATCTGTTTTTTTTTTTTTTAATTGAAGGAACTCTATCTCCTGGTTTCTATTTTTATTATTAAGAAGTAAACTATCTAGTGTTTATTCCTTTGAAAAGAACCTTTTTCCTCTATCTCACTCTAATATTTTTATCTTTTTACTTGCTGTCTGAAGTTTCATTAAAATATTTCTTTGTATGGATTTCCTTAATTTATTCTGTAAACCCCACACTGGACTTTTTGAATCTTTTGTTTGACATCTCACATTAGTTATAGAATATTCTCAGCCACACTCTGTTTACCGAGTAATTCCTTTCACTTTATCTGGACTAGTAATTGATGGACCAGTAATTGAACTATGTTAGACTCTCTCAGTTATTTTCACCATCACTTAACCTTTTTCATAGTTTCTGTTTTTCTTCTTTACGGTACGTTCTGGGTGCTTTCTTCTTACCTAGCAGAAATGCCTTGCCTCTATTGTGTCTAATCTCCTATAGTCACTCACTGAACTTCTATTTTCATTTTTATATTTTAACTTTCTGTTAAGTTCTCTGAGTTTTTTCCAAACGTGCTTGCTTCCTTTATTGCTTCCAGTTTCCTTAAGATAGATTCAAGCTTATATTTTGTTTCTTTAATTCTAGCCAGCAATGATTACTTTTTATTCAAATAATATGGATATTTTATGAATTCATGGCTTACTTCTGCGATCTGATTCTTTTTTCTTTTTCTTTTTTTGTCTTTTTAGCTGATTCTTACATATAGTGTCTTATTCTCTTGAATATTTTTTGAATAATTTTTCTTAGAACTACTTATGTTTTAGGGGGAAATTATCCATGAGAATTCTGAGTCCTAAAATGAAGCTTTTCTCCTCTAGAGAAGATTTTCATTTGTTTCTTTCAAATCCCTAGTAGCACTAGAAATCTCCATCATCTTTACTGTAAATTTATGACACATTTTAATGTATTAACTGTACAGTGTGAATTCTTGGCTGCAAAGTCACCTTGGGGCCAGTCTGAGTTACTACTTCGCAAAGTCAATTCTATGTTATAGATTGGCTCTGGAAATTTAATTTTGCTGATTTATTTAAACAATGTTATTGGTTGTGTTTAGGATTAACAACCATACTTTAAGTTTGCACTGCAGTTAGTCTAAACACTTGAGAAATAGGGTGTTTGTTCTTTCCTTCAGATCCCAGTTTGTTATAGCTCTGTAACACCTGTGTTACTGAAATGATCTGATTGCTATATATGTGTGAATTCAGTTTAAGATTAAGATTGGATGGGTTTATTAGCTATTCAATTATAGAATTCATCATTGAATGTTTACAGAAAGTTGATTTGGCCAGAGTCCAAAATGTGGAGATGTTTTTATGGCATTGCTTATATGTAAATGTTTTGCTTAATCAGGCTAAACTTTTAAGCAGTTAAATATGAATAGATATGGTGAATAATAATCTAAGCATCAGAGTAGTTAAAATACCTTTGTATAAAGGAAAATTCCATTCTGGTGCCTTTGTTAGCAATCAACATATGTATTTAATGTAAGATTTTTCATCATCATAATTAACTACTAAGCTTCTGAAAGAAGGAACACACACTTTTTAAAAGCAGTTTTCCTAGCTTATAAAGATATATTATTCAATCTTATATATCACTTAGTAGATTTTTCTATCATTGCACATCTTTAATGATTGCTATCTTTATTTATTTAGAACCAAATATAAAGCAGCAGATGTACTGAAATAATATATTTGATGCAAATATTCATTACAACAATGTGCATGTAATATATATCATTATATACATACTTGTGCCTACTTAGCGCAGATGTCCAGCACTACACATAAATGAGGCAACTATGATTATGACTCCCAAGCTCATGTGCTTTTAGATGTATAATGATAAAGTACATTACACTTCAGAGTATAAAGTTAGCAGTCCTTAGGTTGTATGAAATGGAAACTTTCTCAGCTTGAGCAAAAAGCTAATTTGTTAGGACAGCAGTGTATTTGGACCTTGGGTATAGAAATTAGAATGAGAACACACTGAAGAATACATTAAGTTAGTCCCTTGGTGCCTCTTATGTCTATCTTTCTCTGAATATCATGCTTTATTTTTCTCCTTCATTGAAAGACAGTTTTTTTCTTGCTCATCCTCTCAATAGAAAATGACCACCAGCATTTGCTCTGGAATTTATGTAAAGTCATGAGGTAATTGAGAAAGACTAAATTGGCTCTCTCTGGGTCTCAGTTCTCAATATTTGACAAGGAACTGATTGGTTGAGTTCTGAGCTCACTCCTGGGATGCGAATCAAATAGAATCTTGATGGTTTCCACTGTACCAGGGTTGATGGATAGAAAAGGGAATATTTGGAGGAAAGAGTTGCTGGACAACAGTTTAGTAGTATCTCTTATATTTGACCACAGGCTGCTTTCCCTAACACCTTACCACTCAAAACATGGTTGGTGGAATAATAATGCTGGTATTACCAGGGAGCTTGTCAGAAATTTAGAATCTCTGTTGCATGGTGTCTCATCAAATTTGGATTTGCTTTTAACAAGATCCTCAGGTGATTAGAATGTAGATTAATAATTAAAACATGGTTCTAATCTGGTAAAAAGTCAGGACCAGGTGTATAAAAATTGATTTTATTCAAGTATCTTTTACTCCAGACATAACCCTTTAGCTTCCTAAGTTAACTTTTTAACATTGTGGCAGAATCCCCATCAATTGATATACATATATATATGTATATATGTTTAATTATAAAGGTAATCTTGAGAGTTTGTTGATCACTGCAAATTCATTTTCATTAATGGAAAAATCAAACAGTTTAAGATTTAGATCCTAATTCAGGTCAATATTTCCAATTTTATATATGAAGAATGGCATCATGTGTCTATTAACAATGTATTTCTAGTATTTTAAAATTTTACAAATATGACTCATCTATATTAATTTCTGGAGAAGGGAATGGAAATCCACTCCAGTATTCTTGCCTAGAAAGTCCCACGGACAGAGGAGCCTGGAGGGCTACAGTCCACTGGGTCGCAAGAGTCAGACACAACTTAGCGACTAAAAAACCACCACCACCATATTAATTTCCAAAAAAGAAAAATAACTGATTGGACAACTCAGATGGAAGCAACTAATTCAGGTAACCTTGATGAAGATGTTTAAGATCATGGAAATCATCAGCTCCTAGGTTATCATATTCCTTAATTTTTCTGTAAGCACATCTTATGGAAAAAATTATTGGCTGAGTGTCATTAAAGTTTATTACACACCAGAACTTTCCTAAATAATATATATAGATTTTTCTGGTTTACATTTTGTGGTGTTCAGATTGTGGCCTGCCATTAACGGAACATTTACAAATATAATTATTTTTATCTAAGCTTTCTTTTCTGTCTCTGTTACAACACTATACATTGTAACTTGGACTTGGGATATGGAGCAGAACTGGCTTGGATTTGAATTTGGGTTTAACTTCTTACTAGTTTCATGGGCTTGGGCTACTTACGTCAGCTACCTAAGCCTTGGATCCTTGTCTGTAGAGTAGAAATAATCATTATATATATATTTTTCTATAGAATTGTGAGACATGAAAGAGACAGTGTATGTGTCATAGCAGAGAGTTAGAATGGTGTTTGGTCAGGCCACTCAAGATGACTGTATTCTTGTTCTCTGTACATTCCTTGCTCAAGTAGTCCACACTACATGTATACCCTACTGGCATGAACATGCTTGCCCTCAACCTCAGCTTGTGATTGTTCTGATCCTTAGGGCAGATGCAGCTCACCTGATAGTTCATTAAAGGGAACGTCCTTGTGATGAGCCAACCTGCTGTCAATTTTCCTTATACTTTATAGCCTCCTTCTCCCAGAGTAGCAAAGATGGCTGCCTATCCTGTCTATTTGCTGTTCATACTGAGATATCACTCCAGAATATATTGCTGAGGACAGGTAAAATTCCCTGTCTAGTATGCCATCCAGGGTTTCCCTGGTGTCTCAATAGTGAGGAATCCGCCTGCCGATGCAGGAGATGCAGGAGACATGGGTTTGATCGCTGGTTCAGGAAGATCCGTGGAGAAAGAAATGGCAACCCATTTCAGTATTCTTGACTGGGAAGCCCAAGGACAGAAGAGCCTGATGAGCTATAGTCCAGGGTCGCAAAGAGTCAAGACAAGACTGAGCAGGCACATGTGCTGTCAACATCTCTGTCACTGGCTCCCAGCTCTTTCATCGGTCTTGGGGCTGGGCGACAATAGCTCAACACATCAGTAAAATTTTGTTGTGGTTATTATTTGGCTACTGGGCCTTCGTTGCTGTATTTCTGCTGTAAATCACAGGATTTCTGTAGTCGGAGTGAGTGGGGGCTACTCTCTAGCTACGGAGCACAGGTGTCTCATCGTAGTGGCTTCTCTTATTGTGGAGGACAGCTCTATAGCACACGGACTTAGTTGCCCCTCAGCATGCTGAGTCTTCCCAGGTTGAGGGTCGACTCTGCGTCCCCTGCCTTGCAAGGTGAATTCTTAACCACTAGGAAAGTCCACAATTAGTTACTATTATAATTGTTTACCTTTATATGCTCACCTTAACTTTATTTCATTTGGTTCCTGACAGCAAGTTTTTTCATGTTCCTCTTGGAAACATTTTTACCTTATCTAATCACCAACAAAAGAAAGCTTTCTTCTTTGTTCACTCTGTATTTTACTCAGTGGCTAGCTTGGGTTAGAAATTTATTGCCAACAGATCTACTTGAGTGGGAATTTGAAAATCGTATGTGTTGCCTGTATTTGGTTATAAACTCAATTGCAGTTTTCAACTTGATTCTTATTTCGGTTGATTTCATGTAATCATATACCATTGTATATACTGTATCAGAAACAGGTAAGCAGAGAAAAGTCAACATGGAAGGCATTGTTTGATGTTTGTATATATTTTTAAACACAAATAAATCTCTAGCTTCCTTACTTCCTGATTGATTATTACATTTGCCACAGATAATTCATGCAACATTTTAGAGGTTGGGACCTCCAGGTTAGAAGTTTTGTAGTAAATTTATACTTTTCTATACGCGCCTGAGGACAGGGGCTGCGGCGGAGAGGAGGAACCCCAGTTCCAAGGAGCGGTTGCTGCGGGATGCAAGAGGGCTGAGAGGAACTACTCCACATTCAAGGTCAGGAGGGGTGGCCGTGAGAAGATACCCCTACGGCAAGGTAAGAAGCAGCGGCTGCGCTTTGCTGGAACAGCTGTGAAGAGATACCCCACGTCCAAGGTAAGAGAAACCCCAGTAAGATGGTAGGTGTTGCCAGAGGGCATCAGAGGGCAGACACACTAAAACCATACTCACAGAAAACTAGCCAATCTGATCATAGGACCACAGCCTTGTCTAACTCAATGAAACTAAGCCATGCCGTGTGGGGCCACCCAAGATGGTCGGGTCATGGTGGAGAGGTCTGACAGAAATGTGGTCCTCTGGAGAAGGGAATGGCAAACTACTTCAGTATTCTTGCCTTGAGAACCCCATGAACAGTGTGAAAAGGCAAAATGATAGGATACTGAAAGAGGAACTCCCCAGGTCGGTAGGTGCCCAATATGCTAATGGAGATCAATGGAGAAATAACTCCAGAAAGAATGAAGGGGTGGAGCCAAGGCAAAAACAATACCCAGTTATGGATGTGACCGGTGATAGAAGCAAGGTCTGATGCTGTAAAGAGCAATATTGCATAGGAACTTGGAATGTTAGGTCCATGAATCAAGGCAAATTGGAAGTGGTCAAACAAGAGATGGCAAGAGTGAACATCGACATTCTAGAAATTAGCAAACTAAAATGGACGGGAATGGGTGAATTTAACTCAGATGACCATTATATCTACTACTGTGGGCAGGAATCCCTTAAAAGAAATGGAGTAGCCATCATGGTCAACAAAAGAGTCTGAAATGCAGTACTTGGATGCAATCTAAAAAACGACAGAATGATCGCTGTTTGTTTCCAAGGCAAACCATTCAATATCATGGTAATCCTAGCCTATGCCCCAACCAGTAATGCTGAAGAAGCTGAAGTAGAACGGTTCTATGAAGACCTACAAGACCTTTTAGAACTAACACCCAAAAAAGATGCCCTTTTCATTATAGGGGACTGGAATGCAGAAGTAGGAAGTCAAGAAACACCTGGAGTAACAGGGAAATTTGGCCTTGGAGTACAGCATGAAGCAGGGCAAAGGCTAATAGAGTTTTGCCAAGAGAATGCACTGGTCATAGCAAACACCCTCTTCCAACAACACAAGAGAAGACTCTACACATGGACATCACCAGATGGTCAACACCAAAATCAGATTGATTATATTCTTTGCAGCCAAAGATGGAGAAGCTCTATACAGTCAGCAAAAACAAGACCTGAAGCTGACTGTGGCTCAGATCATGAACTCCTTATTGCCAAATTCAGACTTAAACTGAAGAAAGTAGGGAAAACCACTAGACCATTCAGGTATGACCTAAATCAAATCCCTTGTGACTATACAGTGGAAGTGAGAAATAGATTTAAGGGACTAGATCTAATAGACAGACAGCCTGATGAACTATGGATGGAGGTTCGTGACATTGTACAGGAGACAGGGATCAAGACCATCCCCATGGAAAAGAAATGCAAAAAGGCAAAACGGCTGTCTGAGGAGGCCTTGCAAATAGCTGTTAGAAGAAGAGAAGCGAAAAGCAAAGGAGAAAAGGAAAGACATTCCCATTTGAATGCAGAGTTCCAAAGAATAGCCAGGAGAGATAAGAAAGCCTTCCTCAGCGATCAATGCAAACAAATAGAGGAAAACAATAGAATGGGAAAGAGTAGAGATCTCTTCAAGAAAATTAGAGATATCAAGGGAACATTTCAGGCAAAAATGAGTTTGATAAAGGACCGAAATGGTATGGACCTAACAGAAGCAGAAGATATTAAGAAGAAGTGGCAAGAATTCACAGAAGAACTGTACAAAAAAGATCTTCATGACCCAGATAATCACAATGGTGTGCTCACTGACCTAGAGCCAGACATCCTGAAACGCAAAGTCAAGTGTACCTTAGAAAGCATCAAAACGAACAAAGCTAGTGGATGTGATGGAATTCCAGTTGGGCTATTTCAAATCCTGAAAGATGATGCTGTGAAAGTGTTACACTCAATATGCCAGCAAATTTGGAGAACTCAGCAGTGGCCATAGAACTGGAAAAGGTCAGTTTTCATTCCAATCTCAAAGAAAGGCAATCCCAAAGAATGCTCAAACTACTGCACAATTGCACTCATCTCTCATGCTAGTGAAGAAATGCTCAAAATTCTCCAAGCCAGGCTTCAGCAATATGTGAACCGAGAACTTCCAAATGTTCAAGCTGGTTTTAGAAAAGGCAGAGGGGGACTTTCCTGGTGGTCCGGTGGCTAAGATGCCGGGCTCCCAATGCAGGGGGCCAGAGTTCAATCCCTGCTCAGGGGACTACATCCCACATGCCACAACTAGGATCTAGCACAGCCAAACAGATAAGTAAACATTAAAAAAAAAAAAAAGAAAGAAAAGGCAGAGGAAAAAGAGATCAAATTGCCAATATTCACTGGATCGTTGAAAAGGCAAGAGAGTTCCAGAAAACCATCTATTTCTGCTTTATTGACTACGCCAAAGCCTTCGACTGTGTGGATCACAATAAACTGTGGAAAATTCTGAAGGAGATGGTTATACCAGACCACCTGACCTGCCTCTTGAGAAACCTGTATGCAGGTCAGGAAGCGACAGTTAGAACTGGACATGGAACAACAGACTGGTTCCAAATAGGAAAAGGAGTACGTCAAGGCTGTATATTGTCACCCTCCTTTTTTAACTTATATGCAGAGTACATCATGAGAAATGCTGGGCTGGAAGAAGCACACGCTGGAATCAAAATTGCCGGGAGGAATATCAGTAACCTCAGATATGCAAATGACACCACCCTTATGGCAGAGAGTGAAGAGGAACTAAAGAGCCTCTTGATGAAAGTGAAAGAGGAGAGTGGAAAAGTGGGCTTAAAACTCAACATTCAGAAAACTAAGATCATGGCATCTGGTCCCATCACCGCATGGGAAATAGATGGGGAGACAGTGGAAACAATGTCAGAGTTTATTTTTTTGGGCTCCAAAATCACTGCCGATGGTGATTGCAGCCATTAAATTAAAAGACGCTTACTCCTTAGAAGGAAAATTATGACCAACCTAGACAGCATATTAAAAAGCAGAGACATTACTTTGCCAACAAAGGTCTGTCTAGTCAAAGCTATGGTTTTTTCAGTGGTCATATATGGATGTGAGAGCTGGACTGTGAAGAAAGCTGAGTGCCGAAAAATTGGTGCTTTTGAACTGTGGTATTGGAGAAGATTCTTGAGAGTCCCTTGGACTGCAAGGAGATCCAACCAGTCCATCCTAAAGGAAATCAGTCCTGGGTTTTCATTGGAAGGACTGATGCTGAAGCTGAAACTCCAGTACTTTGGCCACCTCATGCGAAGAGTTGACTCATTGGAAAAGACCCTGATGCTGGGAGGGATTGGCGGCAGGAGGAGAAGGGGACGACAGAGGATGAGATGGCTGGATGGCATCACCTACTCGATGGTCATGAGTTTGAGTCAACTCCGGGAGTTGGTGATGGACAGGGAGGCCTGGCGTTCTGCAATTCATGGGGTGGCAAAGAGTCGGTCACGACTGAGCGACTGAACTGAACTGAACTGATAATCATAAAGGCAATCATTGATCTCAGAAATGTTTATCTTTGCAAATATTCTTTTACTATCTCTGTATGACACAGAGTTAGGTGAAATATTTTTCTGATTCAATATTGTTATTTCTCATGTATTTCCTAAGATGAAAAATTCAGGTAGAACCTCCACAATAAAAAGGAACCACAGACCTCCAGAATACAGAAAGCCCACTCCAGACACAGCAATCTAAACAAGATGAAAAGGCAGAGAAATACCCAACAGGTAAAGGAACATGAAAAAAGCCCACCAAGTCAAACAAAAGAGGAGGAGATAGGGAATCTACCTGAAAAAGAATTTAGAATAATGATAATAAAAATGATCCAAAATCTTGAAAGCAAAATGGAGTTACAGATAAATAGCCTGGAGACAAAGATTGAAAAGATGCAAGAAATGTTTAATAAAGACCTAGAAGAAATAAAAAAGAGTCAATTAAAAGTGAATAATGCAATGAATGAGATCAAAAACACTCTGGAGGGAACCAAGAGTAGAATAACTGAGACAGAAGATACTATAAGTGAGGTAGAAGATAAAATGGTGGAAATAAATGAAGCAGAGAGGAAAAAAGAAAAAAGGGTCAAAAGAAATGAGGACAACCTCAGGGACCTCTGGGACAATGTGAAACGCCCCAACATTCGAATCATAGGAGTCCCAGAAGAAGAAGACAAAAAGAAAGAACATGAAAAATACTTGAGGAGATAATAGCTGAAAACTTCCCTAAAATGGGGAAGGAAATAGCCACCCAAGTCCAAGAAACCCAGAGAGTCTCAAACAGGATAAACCCAAGGTGAAACACACCAAGACACATATTAATCAAATTAACAAAGATCAAACACAAAGAACAAATACTAAAAGCAGCAAGGGAGAAACAACAAATAACACACAAAGGGATTCCTATAAGGATAACAGCTGATCTATCAATAGAAACCCTCCAGGCCAGAAGGGAATGGCAGGACATACTGAAAGTAATGAAAGAGAATAACCTACAACCTAGATTACTGTACCCAGCAAGGATCTCATTCAGATATGAAGGAGAATTCAAAAGCTTTACAGACAAGCAAAAGCTGAGAGAATTCAACACCACCAAACCAGCTCTTCAACAAATGCTAAAGGATCTTCTCTAGACAGGAAATGCAGAAAGATTGTATAAATGTGAACCCAAAACAACAAAGTAAATGGCAACGGGAAAAATTCAGGTAGAATGTATCTCAGATTCAAACACACTGAATTTTAATTTTCCAAGGTTTATTCTTTTTTTCAAGTTTGGAACCATGGAGAGATAGACTTAGAGGTCAGACAAAAAACAAAATGTCACATTCATTTCTCTCATGAGTAATTTGAAGAGGTAAATTTAGATGTGAAGCTAAGTTGACTTACTAATAATCCATCTCTGTATTAGACTAACTCACCCCATTAATGGGAGAACTGTATAATCCCAGAGTGGGCATATCAGACTTTTCCCCTCTTATGAATAAGACAGTAAATAGACCAGAATACATGCCTTCTGCAAACAGAAACACAGAAATTGCCAAGAGACTTGTGCTTCTTTCTTCCTGCACCATCATCATCATGAACATCTTTCCTCCTTCTATGATGAAAGTAATTTGAATTTTACTTTTTTTCAAGGTAATACAGTTAAATAGCACCAAACTTTAATTTTACCTTGGAATTGAAGACATCTTTTGTGCTGGTAAATAATAGCATTCTAACATTCTGGTTAGTTTTCAAAATCTAAGCATAGATCATCCACCTTAAATATATGATCATTTTAAGCTTATGTAAGATTAAATAGAGATTTGTGAAACCCTCAGAAAAGTAAAATCTAGCACAATCTTTGGAACTATCAATTCAAACTTATTTTAACTTTGAATGTTTAATTAAAATGCTGTGTATTTCCTCTTATCATCAGCAAATGGTGCACCTTCTTTATTACACCTCTGCTAACTTCATATATTTCCTTCTGCCCAACTTTTTCTTTTTTCCTAGTATATCTATAGTTTCAGAGTGGGAGGAAACTCACTGGGTAGGATCCATGCAAACCATTAATTACAGTGAAATTGCACTGATAAAAATCTCAAATCTCAAATTTAAAATTTATTTTTACTTTTTTATTCTTTGGATCAACTCAGTTTACTTTGATTCCTCTGGCTTCAACCTCAGTTATACTCATTATATCACTATAAGAAGCTAATCTCTTCCCATGACATTATGTATATGGAATGCACAAGAAAGCCACAAAGACAAGATTTATTTGTCAAATCTCTAGCTCTAAGGTTTCAAGAGTGGACAAAGAAGTTGAAGTTCTGTTTGTCCTTTCCATTTTTATATCGTAATTGTAGTTTTCAAGATATTGTTTTTTTCCTTTTTTTTTTTTTTTTTTTTAAGGAAAATCTACAACTTTTATCACTTAGTTTAACTGAACATTGTCTGAAACAGATTTGGGGACATCATTTTTTTTTTTTTTCAATATAAATACCCATTTAAAAATACACATGTTGGGTATTAGTTACATTCTTAAAGATGATTAAACTACCCTCTCTGGACAGTTTAACAGCATTATTACTGCATTCACATTCAACCATCTGGTTTACCTAAAGAGAATTTAAAGGATGATGTCATTGGAGTACCTCATCTACATTGAAAGAATTACACTGCATACACAAGAGTATTATTAGAAACATATGTCTAGTTTAAAAACGCCTTCCATTTCATTCACTGTGAGCCAGATTCTATCAGTGACAAAATTTCACAGGATGTTAGATAGCATTTGAATTTGTTAAATTACCACTAAAAGGCACAGCACCTTAAAACTAGTTTCAAATATCTATTGCACCAATCAAAATACTTGATTTACTCTAAGGGGAACATTCTCCTCTTGAAACAAATAAAACAAAACAACGCAACAACTGTATTATAGTTGAGAAGGCATAGCAAAGATTTATACAATGTACCAGTATTTATATTGTTTCATATTTTAAGAAAGGAAGATCAACATTTAATCTCACAGTGAAATTATTGACCTATTTCCACAGAGGGTTAAAAAATTGAAAAATTGTCTGGCTTCAGAGAAGAAATGCAAAAGACATAGTGGAACATCTAAAATAAGCAATCAGAACAAAGCTTTCTTTGGGGTCTGACCTAGTGTTTCAGTGACTTAATTTTAAAAGAAAGAGCTGTCTATAATATTATTTTAGAACTTCCTCCTCCAAATCAGTTACCTCATAATTTCTTTTTAGGATATTTTTTTCCTAACAGACAAAAAACTTTAGCAAAACTCATCTTACTTTAAAAAATAATCTATCACTAGCCTGGAAGAGGGGTGGTAGATATCAAACAACATCATATTTCTGAGAACAAGGATAAAGATGGAATGATTTTTAGATAGGCAGTCAACTCCATCTGCTTCCAAGGGCTTATATGAAATCAGTTTTAATGAGTCAAATTATTCAGTGTACTTGAAGTAGTAAAATGTTACTACATTATACATTAATGTATTAATTGCTGTATTTCTTGTGAAAGCTACATCTCTCAAAATAAAATGCCCTTATATCTTCCAATGTAAAATGACAAGATAAGAATATACCTTAAAGCCAATGAAACTGATAATATGGCCCAAGATATAAGTGACCTAGAAATAATGAGGTCTCCTAAAATATTTTGTTTGTTGATGTTAGGTTACATCTATAGAATGATCTTTGACTTACCAAATATTATAAATTTAATGTCATATTAAAATGTGGTTTATTCTGTAGGCTTGTGAGTATCCAAAAATTTTACAAACTTCCAGACTGGGATACTTTCAGGAGATAATGCAGTAAAGTGAATGTCACATGGGTTTTGGGAAAACAAGCAAACAAAAAGCCTCTGAACAACAGCCTGAGTTTTAATTCTCGTCTCTTTACATACTAATAGTATGGGTCAGAATGAGTCATAAAGTCTATTTGAGCCTGTTTTCAGTTCTGTAAAATGAGAAGATGTTAAGGTGCTGTGTATATGACATGGGTTGCCCAGGAGGTACTAGTAGTAAAGAACCCTCCTGACAATGCAGGAGACATAAGAGATACAGGTTCAATCCCTGCATCAGTAAGATCCCCAGGAGGAGGGCATGGCAACCCACTCCAGTATTGTTGCCTGGAGAATCCCATGGACAGAGGAGACTGGTGGTCTATAGTTCGTAGTTGCAAAGAGTCAAACACAACTGAAGTGACTTAGCACACACACGTATATGACATATACTTATTCCACTTTCCAAGGCTTCCTCACAAATCACCCCAAAACTTAATGGTGTACAGCTGTCCATGTGCTCTGTGGCTCCAGAATTCAGCCAGGTCACAATGGGGATGGTTTTTTATCTGCTCTGCTGTCCTTCACCTTATCAATTACCTCTTTCCATGAACCTCGCCTCCTGGGCTTCCCAGGTGGTAAAGAACCTGCCTGCCAGTGCAGAAGAGGTAAGAGATGTGGGCTCAATCCCTGAGTCGGGAAGATCCCCTGGAGGAGGTCATGGCCACCCAGGCCAGTATTCTTGCTGGAAAAACATAACACACCCATGGCATGATGGCTGGGTTGCTAGGATGAGTGTCCTGGGAAAGCAGAACTCAGTAAGATGATTCTACCATACTCCATTTGTTAGAGCCCTTACAAGTCGCTGCCCAGACACAATGGAACAATACCTCTTAATGGGAAGATTTTCAGTCACGTACTACGAACATGTGGAATGGGTTACATACATTGTGTGACCATTTTTAGAAAATAAAATCACCTGCAGCACTCAACATGTAGAAGCTATTATTATATAGTGTGGAATTGTGGAAAAGGCATGGATCTGGGATCAGGATAGTTTACCACTTAAAAATTCTTGTTATGTATGTCTCTTACAAATTCTTCACCTATTAAATTAGTATGATACACTTATTTTGAAAGTTTTTTGGTGAGGATTAAAGAAATAATATGCAGAAGTGTTTGACAAATACTGCATGCTCAGTAAGTGCTTCTCCAGATTTTGGCTCAGCTGGTAATGGGACTAAAATTGCCCCAGTCTGAGTCTGCTACAGAATCAGCGTTCCCAGCGAGGCAAAGCAGTTGTGAAAAGACCAAATGGATGGATTTCTGTTTAGAATCAAGCTTTGAGCAGTGTATTCAGAACCAGTAAAATATAACTTTTCTATCTGGAAAAGTCCAGTGTCATCCACAAACTTAAGGAACAAATTGAATCACAGTCTCCTAGAATCTTAGAGAAGGAAGTTGGCTGATAGGGCAAACTCCACATTTTATAGATACGAGAATCAAGAGAGGTTAAATTACTTATTCAAGGTTGTACTCTAAGGAGAAAGTATGTGGCTGAAATTCATGTCTGCTAACTTGTAGGTTCAAATCTTTAATAATCAACTATGCGCTTTATGAACTTTATACCTTTTTTCCTCCGGAATGGAATCCTACCTTAATTACAGCTAAGCATATTATGTGTGTGAATATAATAATAACATGATTGCAATAGTTAATAATTAATATGACTTAGAGTTTTTCAAAATCTTTATTAGAAGGAGTAATTATTCTATTACGGGAAACAATCAGGAAACTGAAGCTGAAAAATAGCTGAAAAAATTTTCCAACTTTCCAAAAATGTACCTTTCCAGTTTTGAATGTTTGATATTGGTTAATCAAAAACACAAATATGATTGTGTCCATACTTTTCTCAGTCACTAAGTCGTGTCTAAGTCTTTGCGACCCATGGACTGTAGCCTGCCAGGCTCCTCTGTCCATGAGATGTCCAGGCAGGAACGCTGGAGTGGGTTGCCACTTCCCCCTGCAGGGGATCTCCCTGACCCAGGGATTAAACCCACGTCTCCTGCATTTTCTACATTGGCAGGCAGATTCTTTACCACTGAGCAACCTGAATTGATCATAGGCATATACAGGGCATGTCCGTCAGTTTTCTCATGGAATCAGACTTCCAGGACTGGATGCAGACTACCTGGATTAGACAACTGAACTGTACTTCCAGGCATAGTTGGTACATTGAGTGGTTGTGAGAACTAAGTAGGATATTCGTTCCCTGTTGCAGCTGTAATGAATTTCCACAAGTTAGAGGCTGAAAGCAATACAAATGTCTTTTCTTACAGTTCTAGACTCGGAAGTCCTAAACAAGCTTCATTTGGTTAAAGTCAAAGTGTTGGCAGGTTTCTCTAGAGGCTCTTAGGAGAGAATTTTTTTTTTTGCTTTTTTTCAACTTCTAGTGGCCATCTGCATTCCTTGTGATTATATTTAGAGCCACATAGATAATCCAGAATAATCTTTCCATCTCAAGATATTTAATCACATCTGTAAAGTCCCTTTGGTCATATCAGAAAACATTCACAGGTCCTAGGTCTTTATTCAGCCTACCAGAAGTAGCATGATGTATACTTATTAGTTTACCTCTTGCCAGGCTCTAAGTGAAGGCTCAATAAAAAGTAACATTATTATGTAATACAGTGATTTTATATTTATACACATAGTCATCATTTGCATCCCTCAAAAGCCACACTGTTGTTAGTGTGATATCATTCAAGGACTGTAGGTGCCAAAACAATAAAGTTAAAAATTGTCTCTGAGCATCACCTAGTGGAATGACTAGAAACCAGGAACACTCCAACGCCCTTCCCACTTCTCCTCACATGATCTTAAGGAGGCATCTCTGTATTCTATGCCCTTTTAAATCTTCTTTCCACTTCTGTCCTGATTCTCCTTCTTGATACCTTGATCTGCAGAGATGTCCGCCTTCACCGTTTCCTGTGTCCTTGCTATTTCAGCTCCGCTGTCGTGCATCGTACCTCTGTCCCTGCCAACTGGATTTGTTCCACTCACCAAGAACCCTCAACCATGGGTGAAATTCCCAACCCGTTTCTCTCTCCATGACTCTGATGATTTGATACCAGTTTTGAGCCCTTCTCTTCCCCTGTATTTCTATTTTTTCTTTCTTTTAGCAACTTGACTATTGTATGCTCCTTTATTATTAAGAATTGCTATCTATAGATCTCTTATAGCTGTCTCTTGCAGGACACTTTAAGCAGCTTTCCCTAGGCTAAAATGGAGGATATTACCATCAACTGTTTCACTGACACAAGTCAAGATGAAGCCATTCTTTTCCCAAACACAGAGTGAGTTTTATGTTGTTCAAGGATGTGAATAGTGATTTAAAATTTAGTGTGTATCAAGCGTGTGTTGATAAACATGAAATCCACAATCTCTGCCCAAGAAGTTTGTTAAGTATGGGAAATAGAAAAAAAAAAATCAAACATGATACAGGTAATTATAATCCAGAGTGACATGCTAGAGAATGTCAGACAATCGGGGTGTGATAGAAGCTTGTAGGAGAGGCAATTATTGCTGATTTGGAGGGTCAGAATTTGGTTCCTAGAGAAAATGTTCTGTATGAGGGGACTTCAAGGATCAACACTCCTTAGACTAATGCAGGAGAGGAGGACCAATGGTTACATGGAGAATACAGCTTTCAAAGGAAGAAGAAAAGCCTAAAGCAGAGACTTGGAGAATAAGAGAGGATGTTGTATGTAAAGTTCTGAGTGAATTTGAGGGTGCTGAAGCATTGAGTACGACAGGAGAATGGGAAGAGAGACGGCTGGATAGGTTCACAAGATCCCAAGGACGTTGAGAGTGATTTTAAGAAGTTTAGATTTTATATAAAGGTCAAAGAGGAATTCCTGAAGTGAAGTGGCATTTTAGGAGTGGTGTTTAGGAAGGTCATTCTTTGACTCATACTGCAATGGAAAAGGGAAAAAGGCAAGACTGGAGATGACTTGGGTGGGGCAGGATAGAACTTATTACAGTAAAGCAGTTGAGCTTCATTCTAGATTGGTGATTGTGACAGGTTAAAGTGGACAAATGATTACTTAGAGGTGAATCTCACAGTATTTGATGCTTGTTTGAATGTGAATGTTATGGTGAAATGAGAGAGAGGAGTTCTAGTACCTGTCATATATAGATTCTTGGTTGTGAGGTTACTTGTCAGACTTCAGGGTTGTTTCTCAATTTGTCTACGGAGACCCTTCATTTTTGCCTGAAAAGAATTGACAAGCTGGAGATCATGGTGCACTCACAGCTTTTGTCCTTTAATTTAGGCCCCTGTTGCACATCTATTTTTTTTAATGTTCCTTATTGTTTAACCATTGCATGGGATTCATTTCTCCAATCCTCCCATAGAATTAGATGAAACATCCTCACAAGTCTCACAAATCAAGAATAAGATAGGAAACATATGACTACAAATTAGTCAGAAAGGCTGGTTATTTAGGAGACCATGGTGTTTTGGTGAAGCCCCTGGGAATCTTTCAGCTGAGATACCTTGACAGTTTCCTTCTGCTCTTTAGGAGCTATCAGAGGCGATGGTCTTGTTAGACACAGTGAGGCAGCAATGGTCTTGTTAGACACAGTGAGGCAGAATTTTCTTACTCAGTTCCTGTCTATTTTCAGGGTTATTTCCTGATGTGATGCCAGAATGTTTTAAGGTGCTAAATTATTAGTAAATTCAAAAAAGGTAGAGTAAAAGATTTCATAATTAGGACATGAGAGAAAAATCTTTATCCAATGGATTATTTCTTCTCCCTCCTGAGGAATGATCTTAGACTGTCAGATCATATCCAACATGACCACAACACACACTACATAACCATTAGGAATTCATCTCCTGTTATGACGGGAATCAGTAAGATCTGTGGTTGCAAAGGTCTATAGATGGCTAGCCTTTGCAAACAGGAGAGAAGCATGATTCATGGGTTTCTCGAGTGTGACAGAATTCTTTAATTTTTCATTAAAGGATGTGAAGAGTTTACACAGTTGTCTGAATTTTCTAACAGAGAAAATCAAGCAGACAAATTTCAGAAAAATATGAAGTACTCTTTTGGCATGCCAATGTGTTTTTCTTTGTATGCCCTATGGAGGATGATGACCAAATACTATAATATTACTATTCAAGAAATATAAAACAAAATGAAAGCAAAACAATAAACAATACAAATGTAAATATGTGGATAATTTTTTGATTGTATTACATGGAGGACTTTTTAAAAAAATTTTTTTTATTAGTTGGAGGCTAATTACTTCACAACATTTCAGTGGGTTTTGTCATACATTGACATGAGTTAGCCATAGAGTTACACGTATTCCCCATCCCGATCCCCCCTCCCACCTCCCTCTCCACCCGACTCCTCTGGGTCCTCCCAGGGCACCAGGCCCGAGCACTTGTCTCATGCATCCCACCTGGGCTGGTGATCTGTTTCACCATAGATAATATACATGCTGTTCTTTCGAAACATCCCACCCTCACCTTCTCCCACAGAGTTCAAAAGTCTGTTCTGTACTTCTGTGTCTCTTTTTCTGTTTTGCATATAGGGTTATCATTACCATCTTTCTAAATTCCATATATATGTGTTAGTATGCTGTAACGTTCTTTATCTTTCTGGCTTACTTCACTCTGTATAATGGGCTCCAGTTTCATCCATCTCATTAGAACTGATTCAAATGAATTCTTTTTAACGGCTGAGTAATATTCTATGGTGTATATGTACCACAGCTTCCTTATCCATTCATCTGCTGATGGGCATCTAGGTTGCTTCCATGTCCTGGCTATTATAAACAGTGCTGCGATGAACATTGGGGTGCACGTGTCTCTTTCAGATCTGGATTCCTCAGTGTGTATGCCCAGAAGTGGTATTGCTGGGTCATATGGCAGTTCTATTTCCAGTTTTTTAAGAAATCTCCACGCTGTTTTCCATAGTGGCTGTACTAGTTTGCATTCCCACCAACAGTGTAAGAGGGTTCCCTTTTCTCCACACCCTCTCCAGCATTTATTGCTTGTAGACTTTTGGATAGCAGCCATCCTGACTGGCGTGTAATGGTACCTCATTGTGGTTTTGATTTGCATTTCTCTGATAATGAGTGATGTGGAGCATCTTTTCATGTGTTTGTTAGCCATCTGTATGTCTTCTTTGGGGAAATGTCTGTTTAGTTCTTTGGCCCATTTTTTGATTGGGTCATTAAATAAATGGGACCTAATGAAACTTAAAAGCTTCTGCACTACAAAGGAAACTATAAATAAGGTGAAAAGACAGCCCTCAGATTGGGAGAAAATAATAGCAAATGAAGAAACAGACAAAGGATTAATCTCAAAAATATACAAGCAACTCCTGAAGGTCAATTCCATGGAGGACTTTTAAAAGCACAAAACAAATGAAAGAAATCACAAAAGATGGATAATTTATATCTCTTAGAAAAATCTCTGTACACAACTGTTCATTAAATCAAATGTAATGACAAACTGGAAAGAAAAGATATGATTAAGAAATTTGACAGAAATATAATCTAGAACCTTAAACTCTTATTCTTTAGAAAACAAATCCACAAGAAAATTTTACTACTTCAGGACATAATTTGGAAATAACTCATAGAGAACTACCAACAGCCTTCAAGTATATTGTGACTACATTTGCTTTTCCTTGAACCCTCAGCAGTTCTTTTCTCCTCTTCTGACATCACTCCATGAAGTTCATTTGGGGACTCTCCGCCCCACCCACAACCCCAGTGGTGAACCACGTAGTCTAAGTCAAGCCAGTCAATAGTTCAGGGTTGGGCATGAACCATTCAATTCCTAGACTGCTTCTGGGGTCTGCCTGTAAACAAGCTTTCCCACTGAACTTGAACTCAAGAATATATGATGTTTCAGTTACTGCAGTTATCTTGCCACTCTGAGAATAAAGTGTGCATATAGAAGAAAGAAGAGCATAGCAAGTAAACAAATAAAAAGAGACTAGGAAAGGATGACATTTTTTGGAGTCTAGAAATTCAGCTGTGCTTGGAAAGTAGTTACAACCTTTCTGCAGAACAATATGTTAGTATTAGCTCATATGACTCAGAACATATGTTAATACACTAAAAGGTTAATAGAATCATATTGCATGTATCTGGTTGATATAATTAGTAATCCTTTTAATTTCCTTTTCTATATTCCATTTTATTTCCTAAATTTTTCTAAAATGACATGTAGTTTGTTCTTTAATTTTTATCTTTTTATATTACCTTTATAAATTGGAAAAATATGTTATTAATTATATTAATGCTAATTAATTTGATCAATTGTATGAGCAACATGACAATATATATGAATTTAGTTAGACTTAAAAAATATTTATTCTCATAGATATGGTAAAATTATACAAGTTATCCATATTGTGAAGTTTGAGGATACATACTTCTGGACTGCCAATTCTGCCCAAGACTTCTGACATCAACTGCAAGTTTTGGAGGTTACCATAATCAGTCTAAATTTGAGGAATTAGCTAGAAGAACTCACAGCACTTGCTGAAAGCCAGTATACTCATGATTTCAGATGGCTACAGGGAAAGATAATATATGAAAATAACAGCCAAGGGAAGAGATGCATAGGGCAGAGTCTGGGAGGGTTCCAGATATTAAACTTCTATTTTCTTCTGGAAGACCTACTCTCCTGGCATTGATGGTGACAGTACACCTGAAATATTGTCAAACAGAGTTCACCTGAGTTTCACTGTCCAGAGTTTTTACTGAGGATTTGTTATATGGGTATATAATTGATTGATTGATTGCCCATGTGGTTAACTCAGCCCCCAGGTAGATTATTCTGCTTGGACTGCCATAACAAAATACCAGACAGGATAACTTAATCAAAAGAAATTTATTTATTCTAGTTCTGGAGGCTGAGATGTCCACAATCAATGTCTTGGTAAGGTAGATATCATTTTGAGGGCTCTTCTCCCAACTTTTAATCACCATCTTGCTCTGGGCTCACAGAGAAAGAGCTACCTGATGTCTCTTCTGAGAGCACCAGTCTCATTGGAACAGGGCCCCACCCTCATGAACTCATCTAACCAAAATTACCTCCCCAAAGCCCCATCTCCAGATACCATCAGGTTGCGGTTTAGGACTTCAATATATTATATTGGAAGAACACAAGCCTTCAACTGATAATGCCAGGTCAACTGATACCATGAAATTCCAAAGCTCCCACCTATTGTTCCAGTTTTAATATATGTGTTGTTGAAGCAAGCACAAAGCCCCTGCTCTCAATCACATGATTGGTTTTCCAGCCAGGACCAGCACCACGGGAAAGTCCAGTGTGGTCAAAGCCCCCATCTTTGAACAAAGACATTAAACACCCAGGCCAAGGTTAGGACAAAGGCCGACCTCTCTGGGGGCAAGGTCAAATTCTTTACCACACAGAAGAGCTAGTTTTATACAAATAGTTTAGCTTAGTAAAGTACAATAAAAGGACAGCTTTGTTCTTTCCCCTTTTCTGTGTTTTAACATAGGCTCTTCTTTCCTGATCTGATGGCCATGTCTGGAGCAGATCGTGCAGCTATATACAGTCACTGTCAACTATAAAAATGGACTTGTTTAATATTAAAATTTTTTTTTTAAGTTTTTCCTCACACCAAATTGTTAGGTGTCTAAGGGTTTATGATGTCCATCTTCTTTGTGAATTTTACCTTTTATCATTAAAAACATTCATCTTTGTTTCATTAAAATAAATAAATTCAAACAAACAAAGCTAAGAATTGACTCTCTCACTGCCAAGGTAGGGTATAGATGCAACAGAGGAATAGAGTAGATATTTTCATTGGTTGGATACTGGTATAGACTGATTCTCAATACACTCTGACATATCAGGCCTGCATAGGTTTATGTAGGTTCTTACACAATAGATAATCCTTTTGTGCTGGTCTCTTTCCTCCCTTTTATTAGTTCTGTTCCCCAGTCATTCTGTCCCCTAGTCTACAACTCCAGATCAAGCCACTTACCCACAGTGGTAGCCTTGTGGTCCAAGGGAACTTATGCCTTCTAGCTATATAAAATGCTGAGTTTAGTTAAATTTTTCAAGTTGATACGAAATACCCTATTCAGCATCCCATCAAATGTCCCATAACATATGGCATATGTTACTATGCTCATGTACTGCCCAGAAGAGCTAAGGCATATGGCTGCCTGCTTACTGTACCATCCTTTCCCTTCGGCTTGTCACTAAGTGTTACCAACGCTGGCATCATCCTCGCCTCTGAATTTCCCAAGAGAAGTATGTATAGTCTTTCTCTTCGCATTACCCACAAACCCAGAACACTCACATTAGTTTTTCTTAAGAATTCTCTCATGCTTTATGTCACTAGAACTGTAGTTTTACAAGCATAAGATCTAAATAGTGAGAGAGATGCTGTAGAAAATTCTTATTTATATGAATAATTTTGGGGGTTGCCTCTCTTTACTTGGTGGTGGTAGGACAGTGGATACATTCTTTCTTTTCCACAGAATGAGGCACAGGCTTCTCTACTCTTTTGAATTTCCTGTAAGTAATTTCCTCATGAATCTTCCAATCATTTTTGTCAAAGTTTGAAAGTGGGTGGTGGGAGTTGATAGTCAAAGAACCAATTTAATCACATGTTATTAAGTTCTGTGGGAATGTGTTTGTAGCTCTCTTTGAGTGAGGGAGTTATATATCACCTACTGTCTACAGCTTTAGAGATTTCACCAATTTTTTAAAGTTGAATCAAAATATCCCATTCAGCATCTTAAAGCATGTGGCACACATTACTGAGCTCATTTGCTACCCCCCAAAACTAAAGCCTATTGAACTAACATAGACTTAGGGAAAATAATACTTATGATTGACATGCCTTATTCTAATCTAGAACTTCCTAATGCTGCTTTAGAGAAGGACTCTTCTAATGGAGGGATTCTCAGGCTCCTAACATAATAAGATTCTGAGAAATTACAACAATGATCTGTACCTAACCACCCAAAAATTCAGTGGATTGAAAGAACACATTTAATCTTGCACATCTGTTTGTCTTTTGGGGCTTGGCTGGTCTCAGCCGACCTTGTCTAGATGGCGCTCTGCAGACAGTGGTGCCTCAGGTCCCACTTCTAATTGAAGGTCAAAGGCAGAGTGGGCATATTCAGTGTCTCTCATTTTCCTTGTCAGAGATGTCCCTTCCTCTCAGAGCACTGGCATAGGGGTGCAAGAGATTAAGCACAACACATATCCTGCAAAGATCCAGGCTTGGCACTGGCATGTTATTACCTCTGCCCATAGACCCTTAGTAAAAGGAAGTCATATGGCCAAGCCAAAGTCAAAGGGTGGTGAAACAGTCTCATGATGAGGCCACAGAAAAGTGTGGATGATTGAGGGGTGAAGAATCCGGGCAGTAATTCAATTCAATCTAAAACAGCATTGTTGGATGAAAATTTTACAAACTTTGGGCTTCCCTGTGGTTCAGCTGGTAAAGAATCCGCCTGAGATGTGGGAGACCTGGGTTCAGTCCCTGGTTGGGAAGATCCCCCAGAGAAAGGAAAGGCTACCCACTCTGGTATTCTGGCCTGGAGAATTCCATGGACTATATAGCCCATGGGATCACAAAGAGTCAGACAGACTGAGCGACTACTTTCTCTTTTAGTCATGAATGACTCTTTTTGACCCCATGGACTGTACCTACCAGGCTCCTCTGTCCATGGAATTCTAAAGCTGACCACCAAAGAATTGATGCTTTTGCATTGCAGTGCTAGAGAAGAGGCATATTTTGGGGTGGCATATTCTTGTAATCTTCACATTACTTATTACAATGACAAGGTTATATTTCTTTGTGTAATTGTTTAATTAATGTTTCTCTTACTAACTTGTATATGGGCTCCAAGGAAACAGGAAAATGCTGTATTTAGTTACTGTGATATCCTTAACGTCTGTGAAAACCACCTCCCCCAAATTCAGAAAATGCATTTATTAGATTATTTTGACTATTATTTCTTATAGTGTAGGATAAAAATAGTTTGTAATATCTGAGGTTATATTATTGTAGCATGAGTTAAATAAAGGAGGTATCTTGTATAGATATTCATATATTGTCATGGAGTGATTCCAACTTTTCCCCTTAGTCTTGCTTCCTTTTTAAATCAAGTTTTCTCTTAAATTAGACCTCACTAAAGAGGTTCCGTCTTTATTTATAACTTCCCTTTCTTCCTTCTTTCACATCATTCTGTTCTTTTATCTTTAAAACTATCTTTTAGTACTGAACCTTAAACTAACCTGATTCCAAACCCTACAAGCCTGAATTTTGGTAAAATCTCAAGGGCTTCCCCATCAAGCTAAAGAAAACACTGATTTGCATGAGTGGATAAAGTTTTACCATCTCAAACTCCTGTTATAATTAGTTTCAGAACAGTAGATCCATGTTATGTCTATTTCTATTCCTTTCCTCATCTGTGGCAAGGGAATGAGTCATTAGAATTTTAATGTTTGCATTACATGCCAGCAGTGATCTGTTGTTATGCTTTTACTTAAATATTCTGAATTCTGACTGGCTAATCCATTCTACCTTTTATTGTAAGAAAACTGGAATGGGCTGCTAACTCAAACAAGAGAGCCTGGAAAAGGTCAAATGAGTGTAAAATCGGCTATCAATCATCAAATGGTGACAGAATTAGAAAGCTTGCTTTTGTCACTTAAGATTGAAATTGAAACATAGAATATCACCACATGAATTCTCTAAGATTCACAGTGAATGTGGTTGGAGTAATAACAGGGAAGAACTAACAATTTTAAAAGGATTTTGTTGCATTTGATTCTAATTTCCAAAGGGACACATTCTTTAACGATAGGAAATGGCTCAAATGATAATGGGGTGGTGATAGTGTGCTGTTCTGAACTTATCCAAATGCAGAGTTTTGAAAATAATTTTATTTATTTGATTTGCATTATCTCTGGCTGTGCTGGGTCTTCGTTTATACCTAGGACATTTTTTCCAGTCGCTGCAAGTGGGGGCAGCTCTCTAGCTGAGGTGCACTGGCTTCTCATAGTGTGGCTTCTCCTCTTGCTGAGCATGGGCTCTAGAGCATGCAGGCTTCAGGAGCTGTAGCTCCCAGGCTCTAGATGCTGGCTTAATAGTGGTGGTGCATGGGCTTAGCCACTCCACATCATGTGGGATTTTCCTGGGATCAGGGATTGGAACTGTGTCTGCTGCCTTGGCAGGTGGGTTGTCCACCACTGAGTCACCAAGGAAGCCTCGAATGCAAAATAGTTTTGATAAACATCTAAAAAGAAGCCAAGGCCTATTCTTGAAGCGATTCATAAATTTCACTACTGAAATAGTATACCTTTTCAATTTGGTCTAGTGCTTATATTTTTTAAATTTATAAATAATTGTTCTGATTTGTAAATTATAGGTGCTATTTTTAGAAATGAATTTGTTTTAATTCCATTTACTTTTTGGCTACATTTTAATCTTCAGACTCACTTTTTCTTTCCAGAAAGCCTGCCAAATAATACTTCTTTAGGTTTCTAATTTATCATATATTTAAATAGGCTTTCAAAAAATAATTCTATAAGTTGTCATTTCTTTTGCTGTGGATTAGTTCAAATTTGCTCTTATTTTTCATTGCTTTTAAAAGTCACAAAAATAGATCTCTGCCATCATTTCAGGGCTGATAGCAATGTAGCAGTCACAAATTTAGTGTTTTGTTTTGTTGTCTTTTTAACACTCATGTTATCTGTGGACTATTCAGAATAACTGTTTTTCCTGCCACTCTTTTCTGCAAAGTTCCTTTTCTTGCCACACTACATTTCCGAACCTTCATTGTGGGAAAAGAAGTTTCAGTCTAATGAATGAATGGAATTTGTAGTGTTATCTGTATGGTTTTGTGTCCTACTCCTTCTATCTCCCTAAGTCTTTGGCAATTAAATTTATTTAATTCTTTGCCAGGTGTTGAGACTATTACCAAACTCAGGTTTGGCTGCTTGCCTCTCAAAAGATGATAATTTAGAGGCAAGTGTTGGTAGAAAGGAAAGGTTGCTTTAATCAGAAGGCTGATAATCTGGGTGGGCTCCTGTATCCAAAACCAATTCTGAAAATTCTAGTTCACAGAGAGTTTTTAAAGGGCAAAGGAGAAAAGAATCTCAGTGTATTGTTGAGGCAGGAGGTTAGATTCTGTTTCAGTCTCCATTACATGCAGACTGACTCCTCATTGTCTTTCTTCAGATTTTTTCTAGACTGCATGATCTGTCTGCGGGATTGCTGAGGAGATTTTGAGGGGTGGAGAGCTAGTCATTCTTTAACTACTTAATTCTTCATCCTCACTTCTTTTAATCTAGGAAAATAGTGCACAGTTTTGGTAAGGCATGGCACGCATTCAGTAGAGCAAAAATCAGCAACTAGGCTAAATTGCCTAGTGATCTAATTTCTATAGTTAGGTTCTTCTAAGGTTAAAGGGGAATGAACAGGAAAGAGCAAATAGCAAAGGGGCAAAAGAGCTGCTTTCAAGATTTTCAAGGTCATCTGAAAGGATCTTTTCATATATGGATAACAACTCATAGCATTTGACTGTTTATCATATCATAATATCTTTGGCTTAGCAATTGCTTTGTTACTCAGCAGGCTCAGAGAAAAATTTTTTGATCATCGGTGTTGTCCACAGACATGCAATCTGTAACAGCAATAGAAATATTGGAAGTTGAAAAGTAGCTGTAAATAGAAGTACGAGATAAATTATTGTTACTCTCATAACAAAAGTAAAGAGCTAAATTAGCTGATCCAGGAGAAAATCAGAACTTCGTGCTTAAGGTTATAATTTTGTATTTCATGGCAGTTGAGAGGTAAACAACAAAATCTTATGTGCAAACTAATAGAAAAATAGAGAAGGCCCAGAAAATAGAAGTTACTATTAAAGTCTGTGATTTATAGATCTGCCAGAGGGGACTCTAAGAGTCTCGATTTCAGTGAAATTATTTGAAAAATCTATTCAGAGATGTGCTATGTTGAGGGCCAGGGAAGAGTGGAATAAAATTGATAGAATCCTTTATCTTCACATGCTCAACATATGACTTAAAGGCTCAGTAAAAGAGCAGTTGGCAGTATTTTAAGTCCATGATATATAAAGGAAGCTGTGTTACTGTTATGAATCCTCATTAAAATTGACTAAAATTCACAGTCAGATTAGGCAAGTTCAGTTTGTTCAGTATGTATGCATATTGATTATAGTGCTCTTTTTAACACCGCAGAGGGAAAACAATCAAACTTGGAGAATGCCGTGGACCTTGGACTTTATGTTTATAGATCCAATTTTCTTTTCATTACACCCCCTTTTCATTGTTTTAGTCTTGATCCGTAAGATGAATGGATCAAATAAAGGAATGCTTTCTGGGTATGGATTACCAAAAATAAAAAATTAAAAAGAAGTAAGAAGATGAAAAGCATAATTTGATAAGGTGTGAGCAATATATGTGCTGTGGTAATAGAGCGTGGCTCAAATGTGACAACAGAACTTTGATAATTACAAATATCTAATTTAGTGTGCTATTTCAGTCTTGCTGAGTCTGAAACATGCATCAGAGCATCTTACATCACTGGCCGTTGTTGGAGGAATCTAGGTCACTTTGTCAGTTGTAGCTCTTTAATGATAATAAATTCACTAGTTCACTAAGACTTAAGTGAGAATTAGAAGTAGTCACAAAATTATACTATTTCTATGGTCTTCGAGTTTTTAAAGGGCTCTTAGAGGTAGCTGACAGACAAGGCAATGGCACCCCACTCCAGTACTCTTGCCTGGAAAATCCCATGGATGGAGGAGCCTGGTGGGCTGCAGTCCATGGGGTCGCGAAGAGTCAGGCATGACTGAGAGACTTCACTTTCACTTTTCACTTCCATGCATTGGAGAAGGAAATGGCAACCCACTCCAGTGTTCTTGCCTGGAGAATCCCAGGGACGGGGGAGCCTGGTGGCTGCGGTCTATGGGGTCGCACAGAGCCAGACACGACTGAAGTGACTTAGCAGCAAGCTAGGGGCGTTGTGTCAGCTGCATAAGCAGACTACAAATAAACCATAAAACCCAGTCAAGACTCTGAAACAACAGACTATCTTGCTTGAGAAATAAAATCTGAAGAAACAGTAAAGAGCAATTCAAATCTCTGAGACCCAGCCTATCAGTGCCTAGAATAAACTGACCATCATTAAATGTTGAGTAAGACTCACTCTTTCATTCATTCATTTGAGGACTGAAAACACCACTGGAGTGGGCATAAAAGTACGGCAAGAAGGACCTTTCAATAATCTCTATTTAACTCAATTGCACTTGGAAATTAGTGTGAAAAATAAAGAATGTAGATGTAGAGGAGGAAAGATAATGTTTCCTCTGATTTCTTGACTAAGACCCTGTAATAAAAGAATAACAAAAGAAAAACAAGTTTATTAATGTTTACAACTCATATATTGGGGGTAGGAAATAGCAACCCACTTCAGTATTCTTGCCTAGAAAATTTCATGGACAGAAGAACTTGGTAGACTACAATCCACGAGATTACAAAGAGTCAGATACAACTGACTGGGAGCAAGAACTACTTGTGTATACCTAAAAGATCCAGGAAAAACTGACTAACGCTCTGGAGTGGTTTAGAACTCAACCTTGAGTATCATTTTAAGCCAAAGATAAAAAAAAGAAAGGTGTGTATTTGAGGGAGGCCAGTTATGGAGAGGTTACTAAGAAAAGCTTGATAAATAAGGATAAGGTTTGTTAGGAAGACTTAAGCAGGTGCTTTCTCTATTGATAAGATTCCCTTGTGACTTTAGAATCATCCGTCTCTTTCTGGTATAGAGAGGGAGATGCCTTTACAAATGAAGATTTGATTTATACATGTAAAATTCTCTTTCAAAAGGGCATTTTCTACTTCTTTGCAGATCTTTTCCTATTGTGCTATTTCTCAAAATAATGTATTACGCCAAAGAGGTATATTTTGGGGTGGAATATTCTTATATCCTTTATAGAAGATTATTGTTCTTCCCTGGTGGCTCAAACATAAAGAATCTGCCTGCAATGCAGGAGACCTGGGTTCAATCCCTGGATTGAGAAGTTCCCCTGGAGAAGGGAATGGCTACCCACTCCAGTATTCTTACCTGGAGAATACCGTGGACAGAGGAACCTGGCCGGCTACAATCCATGGGATTGCAAAGAGCTGGAGATGACTGAGCTTAATTAAATTAAACTTACTTATATAGGTCATTATAATCTAGAAGAAAATTTAAATTGCACTTATATGTGTTAATTTAATTAATTTTGTATTTTTTTTTGAATTTTCAGGAAAAGTGTCCAAAAGTGTTAAGCAGTTAATGAATACAAATACTTTCCCCCCCTCATTTTTATGTTTGTGCCACAATCAACTTTTTGAAAGATGTTAGTTTGGTTTTCTTCAGTTGCTGTTGTTTAGTCACTGAGTCGTGTCCAACTCTTTGGGACCCCATGGACTACAGCTCACCAGGCTTCCCAGTCCTTCACCATCTCCTGTGTGTGTGTGGTAGTTGCCCAGTCTTGTCTGAGTCCCTGCAAGCCCATAGACTGTAGACTGCCAGGCTTCTCTGTCAGTGGGATTTTTCAGGCAAGAATTCTGCAGTGGGTCGCCGTTTCCTTCTCCAGGGGATCTTCCTGACCCAGGGATCAGACCCAGGCCTCCAGCATTGCAGACAGACTCTTTACCATCTGAGCCACCAGGGAAGCCTCATAGTTTGCTCAAACTCATGTCCATTGAGTCTGTAATGCTGCCTAATCATCTCATCCTGTTCCACCCCCTTCTCCTCTTGCTTTCAATCTTTCCCAGCATCAGAGTATTTTTCAATGAGTCAGCTCTTCACATCAGATGGCCAAAGTTTTGGAGCTTCAACATCAGCAACAGTCCTTCCAATGGCTTTTCAGAGTTGATTTCCTTTAGGATTGATTAGTTTGATCTCCTTTTCTTCAGTAGAGTCCCCCAAATTATATGAGTATTAGGCCTCATAAAATTTATTCACCCCTTATAAATATTTAGCAATAATAATCAAAAAATACATTTGGTTAAGAGACATGAACTCTTAGTTAACCAGATATAAATTAGGTTTTTGGCATAGTGTGCTATTAAGCTTGTGATAATGAAACTATAATATTGACCCAGAAATGACAAAAGTGCCACTGTAGCTAACAGGGAAGTTAGTTGTTAGGGTCATTAGGTAAATAGGAAAAAGTTCATAAAAATGGAAGTGTTATAAATATCACTGGATAATCATGTATATAAAGCTTACCACATATTTGCATGAAAAGTCTCAGTATAGGTAAACTCATATTGATATCTATTAAAGTATAATTATTTGAACTCCTCAACATCATCTTATTTTTAAAAACTGACTTTTATAATTTTTTATCATCAGGGTTCATCAAAACTGAAAGGTCAGTGCCTTTGAAATAACTTAGGAGATTTGACAGAAATTCTCTCATAATTTTCTAGAAACAAAAAATTTCCGAAAGAATTGGTCTATAATCATATTTTCCTAGACAGTGTATGGTGTGATATATACATATTTTAATAGTGGTAAACACATTGGGCTCTAACATGAGGCTGATACTTATATCATCTTTCTTATATCATTATTTTGAGCTTATAGTGCTGTGATTTTTTATTAATGCTATGCTTGGAAAAATAAATCTGCATTTACAGAAGTGAATCTTTCATCCAACCATGTCTCCCTACAATTGTTCTTCTAATCTTCGAATTCCGCTTCTCAAAGACTTCCCCACTGACCCTCTTTAACTCTCTCTCTCTCTTCTGAAATCTTATATTACTTATTGCTTTACAAATACTCTTTATAAATTATTCCTCACTACTGTCTAAATCTTTCATTTTTCAAGTCTAATCTCCCCAATTAGCTTTTAATCTCTATCAAGACAGGGTCTGTGTCTTTTGACTTCTTCGTACTGCTCACAGTAATATGTAAGTAATTAAGATTTAATGTGATTGAATTTAATTTAGTTTGATGTAGATTCCAATGGATTTTTTTCCAATTAGATGGTGTGAGATTTTTAACTGTTAAAAATATGTAACTATTACTAATTTCAGCCCGTTAAGTATAAAACTTATCCAAAAGATGAGCTAAGACTTGTTATATTTTGCAGTCTTGAGATACACTTCACAGTCTCTTCATCTAATCACTTTTCTATTCATCTTTTACAAATCCCAGCCATAAAATGTAGCATGCCATTGGCTCAGCTTGGATGTATTAGAAATCCTTGTTCTACAAGAAACCGTGTATTTATGTATTCATGAAAAACATCATTAACTATAGCAGAAAGGACATATTGATAAAAATTTAAATATATTATTCAAGAAAAGAGATAATAAGTGTATCAGGCCAGATTTTAGTACTGAAGAGAGGGGATAACTTGTGGATGGGGGGCGGGGATCTGATTAGTGGTGTCTGCCCCTCTCATAATTTGACTACTTTCTTCAAACATTAAAAAAAAAATAGATGTATATACTTTTTTCTTTTCTTTATTTATTTTTTTATATTGTAGTGGTTTCTGTCATACATTGACATGAATCAGCCATGGATTTACATGTGTTCCCCATCCCGATCCCCCCTCCCACCTCCCTCTCTACCCCATCCCTCTGGGTCTTCCCAGTGCACCAGGCCCATTCAAGGTTTATATAACCAGTTTGTTGAGCTGTATAAGTTTAACTGCTTAAAAAAAAAATGAAACAGCTTTATTTTTCTTCAATCACTATCATTAGCTGTGCTGTAACATATCTCCTTTTCTGGTTCCTTAAGCAATATTTGAGAGAGATTCCTTAGTGCCAGTCAATCTCACTTACTATAACCAGTGAAGTTAGAAAATTGGACCATAAACTCTTTAAATCTCATCTCTGGGACTTCTCTGGTGGTCCAGTGGTTAAGAATCCACCTGCCAGATGAATGGATAAGGAAGTTTTGATACATGTACACAACGGAATATCACTCAGCTATAAAAAAGAACACATTTTAGCCAGTTCTAATGAGGTGGTTGAAACTGGAGCCTATTATACAAAGTGAAATAAGTCAGAAAGAGAAACAGCAATACAGTATATTAACAAATATACATGGAATTTAGAAAGATGATAATGAAAACCCTATATGCAAGACAACAAAAGAGACACATGTGGAAAGAACAGACTTTTGGACTCTATGGGAGAAGGTGAGGGTGGGAAGTTTTGAGACAATAGCATTGAAACATGTATATTACCATATGTAAAATAGATGACCAGTGCAAGTTCCATGCATGAAGCAGGGCACTCAAAGCTGGTGCTCTGGGACAACCCAGAGGGATGGGGTGGGGAGGGAGGTGGAGGGAGGGATTCAGGATGGGGGATATGTGTACACCCATGGCTGATCATGTTGCTGTATGGCAAAAATCACCACAATATTGTAATTAGCTTCCAATTAAAAAAAAAAAAAAAAAAAAAAAAAAAGAATATACCTGCCAGTGCAGGGGACATGGGTTTGATCCCTGGTCTGAGAAGATTCCATATGTCTCAGGGCAACTAAGCCTGTGAGCTGCTTCTGAGTCTGAGGGCTGAAACTACTGTGCTCTGCAACAAAGCCACCGCAATGAAGAATAGCCCCAACTTGCGGCAACTAGAGAAAGTTCATGTGCAGCAAAAAAAACCCAGCATCGTCAAAAAATAGAATAAGTTAAACCTCATCTCCTCACCTCTACTTATTGCAGAACAGATTCCTGGCTCCATTACCTGAGGGGAATGCTGAGGAGCACAGCTTTGGAATACATCCATCACCTCCCTCTTCCAGGTCCAGGTTTGTTTTTTTTTTTTCTGTCAGGAATTGAAGATACAGTTAAGGGGACAAGATTGTTCTCATCATTTCAGAGGGAAAAGATAAAGTTTCACCCCCCTTTTTCTTTTTTTGCTATAAAACTTTTCAGAATAGTTGGCAATTGGATGAATAATTATGCTAAAAAGATAGTCCAAGTCCTAGCCCCTGGCACCTATGAATGTGACCACATTTGGTAAGAGGATGTTTGCGATGTAATTGAGATCTTGTAATGATCTCAAGATGAGATCATTCTAACTTTATAGGATGGCCCCTAAATCCAATGATGTGCATCCTTAGAGGAGAAAGAAAAGGGGAAGACACAGAGACATACCCAGAAGGATGTCATTTAAAGATGGTGATAGAGATTAGAGTTTTATATCTGCAAGTCAAGGAACTTCAAGTATTGCTGGCAGGAGAGAGAGACAAGGAATGAATGCATTCTTCCTCAAAGCTCAAAGGATTCTGATTCTCCTTCTTAAAGCTTCCAAAAGGAACCAACACTTCAGACACTTTGATTTTGGACTTCTGGACTCCAGAACTGGGTGGTAATAAGTTTCTCTTGGTATAAGTTACCTAGTTTGTGGTAGTTTGTTATGACAGCCATGGGAAACTAATGCAGACTTGTTCTTGATGCCTGTGTGTGGTAAATGTTTGCCCTGTTGGGGTGTATTTGCAAATTCTTAAGATAATTCTAGGTCATCTTCCACCGTTATTTCCCAAATCTGAAAGTTCAGCTTCAAATTCAAATTTCCCTCCTAGTCTTAATCCCTGTAGCAGGCAGAATATTCAAAAGTTTGTGCTGCTCTCATCCTCTTGCCTTGAGGTCAATCTCATTTATGGCTTACTGAGAAAATAGCTAAGACATTCTGTTGTATTCCACTGATCTCTAAGAAACCACACATTTTCAACATGACAAACTCTGAAAACAGGTTGCTCTAGTCCTTTCACTTCTGTACCTGTCCCTAATTTTATTGTCTTGCTTTGAGGAGTCTAGTGCCTAATAGACAACTGACCTGGGAATGGTATGCCAGCTCTTTTTCCTGAAGGACAGTCATTCCTAGGGTACTGCATGATTTCAGATTTTTTGAGAAGTGGCACCTTCTTCCCTGTTGTGGTGGTGGAAGTTGATAAAAAGTTGATAAAACCCATAAGTTCTTTCTCTCTCTGACTTCATATGGACCCACCCTCCTTCTTAGATTTGGGAAGAAGATGGAACAACAGTTTGTGGTAGCTGAAACTGGTTCTCCAAACTCATAATTAACTCAGGAGTGGGGGTGATGGTAGACAGTGTCTGCCCTCAACTGTTGACCAGCCCTCCTAGAATGCAGGGTAGTTAGTGCTTCTTCGTCTTCAACTTTGGATGTTGTGATGTGGGGGGCACTGGGAACCATTTTACTCAATAGCATTACATGCACTTTATATGAAATCTCTCCATTAGTTATATATGTGTGTGGATTTAAATCTTTAATGTGAAAAAGCAGCAAGATTTGCTTTTACTATTTATTTGATATCCAAGTGAATTCTTCAGTTTACTTCTTTGTAAAATAAGAGAATTGGACAAAAATTAGTTATTTCTTACTCAAGTGATTTTAGGAGATAGAAGGGGAAATAGACATACAGAGTCATTGTGAATGGGGGCTGTGACCAATTAAAAGTGTCAGTACTTACCTCATATATTAACATTGTTTGCAAGCCAGTTTTTATCCTCTGGATAGACTTAAGTGGCCGTTCCACATTGGATTGTCCATGCATCTGTTTCCATACATCTATGCTCTTTACACAATCTGAGAGCATTTTTTTTTCTTGTCATAATGATTGGAAGTGGGAGATACTAGTCTCTTTGAGTGAGAAAGAGCAGAAATATTATATATTCAGTTCTCCTTTGTTCCACATGATTTTCAAATGACTAACAGGGCATTCATATGGGGGACATATTTACTCAAATTTATTCAAATTGAAACTCCATTCTGTTTTTTTATGGAGAGAGATATAGATAAAGACTTCTTGCATAATTTTATAGAGATACTTTTCCAGAAATATACATTGCTGTGTATTTTGAGGGATTATTGCACTTTATTTTGTTTAAAATCTTATCCAGGATTATTTAGTATCAGTCACTTTTTGACAAAATCATTTCTGCAACAGCAAGCTATTCATAGAATTTGAGTCCCCAGTGCTTCATACCTGAATCAGGTAGCATTTGTCATTTAGCATTTATGAAGTTATATGGACAAAGGCCAGTATCTGACTATTTCATGAAACCTTATGTAGTTATGCCTAGGAGTGTACATAATGATCTTTAGATTTGTTTTCTAATAAAGTTGTGGTTTCTTATTATTTATGTGTAAATAGCAGATATGAGTTTGAGTAAACTCCAGGAGTTGGTGATGGACAGGCAGGCCTGGCATGCTGCAGTCCATGGGGTCACAAAGAGTCGGACATGACTGAGTGACTGAACTGAACTGAAATAGAAGATAGGGCGTTATATAGATTTTTAGAAAAAACAAAAAAAAACCCTACATGTAGTTAGATTTTCATATCTATGATCTTAACTTTTAGGTGATAAAGCAAATATTGCAAATTATTTGCTGTAAAAAGGGGAAATTGGTTTGATAAAACTAATCTACACCTACCTTAAGAGAGCTAAAATGCTTCAAAGGTCTTCAGAATTCTAGTGTACATGTATATATACATGTATGGATCTTCACTTATTCCCTGTGTACATGTTCAATGTCCTTTACCATGTCACTGTCCTCACACTAGGAAATTCTTTTGGAGTCACTAGGGGTTTAAAATAGTCTATTTTAAAATACTGTATTACTATTTAAAGCGTGTGTGTGAAAGTCACTCAGATATGTTTGACTCTTTGTGACCCCATGGACTGTATAGTCACTGGCATTCTCCAGGCCAGAGTACTGGAGTGGGTAGCCTTTCCCTTCTCCAGGGGATCTTCCCAACCCAGGAATCACACCCAGGTCTCCCGCATTGCAGGCAGATTCTTTACCAACTGAGCTATCAGGGAACTTCAACCTGATACCAACTTCCAGATAGCCTGTTCATTTGATGGTTTCCTGAATAGAAGCAGTTTTTCAATTTTCATTTTAATATGAGAGAAGTATAGCTTCCTAAATATTGTCTATGTTTATTTTTAGATTTTTTACAAAATTCTTTTTTGCCATGATTACAATATTTATAAAACTGAGGAGTTTTAAAATTCAAACTAATAAACTGGAAACTCAGTATTAAATGGCAAAGTATTTTCAGCATTGTAATGAGGAAGGATCATTTTATTTTCAAATCCTTTTTCTTTCTAGCTGCATTTATAATTAGTGAGCACATGTTAAAAAAAAAGGTGAGAATATTAATGAACTATTGATAGATGTCTCATAGAATGAGGTCAAATATTTTATATATATATATATGTTACAGATAAAATTCTCATTATGCGAGATAATTGTCATTTGTCACAGAAAATTTCCATAGAAATTACAGGTGGCATAAAATTATAAGACTATTTATCTGGTCTCTCCCCTTTCAGTTATTTACTCCCTTTTGTCTGTAAATGTATTTTCCCATTTGCTCACATCTTTACTTCCCTTTAATTACAACTAAAACATACAGAGACCAATTTCTACTACAATTATAAACTAAAATCTGAGGATTCCTCAAATATGTGATGAGTTCTTGATATAGTTGAAAGTTAATGGAGATGTAGTCAGTGATAGAAAGTGTCAGAGAAGCTTTATATCTCTTATTTCTCTCCATTCTGCAATTATAAAATAGTATTTCACATTTTAAAAAATTCACATATTTGTTTTATTTATTAAGTTGGAAAACAAAAACAAAGTGATTTTAGGATAGGCATTTCTATATTTTCTTTCTCTCCTAGTATTTTCATTGTGTTTGCATTATTTTCACTTCTTTCATAAAGTTATAGATATCTGTGATATAATGCATAAATTTGGAAATTGAAATAAAACCCAGGTTGACATTAATGTATGAGCAGAAGTATAATCCAGAAAGAATACCTTTATATTGTTCATAATTGTTTCTATTTTGGGCTGTAATTATTAAGGGAATCTGCTAACAGAAGATTGTTTGGTAGATAATGTAACTACAGTGTTCTGTAACACACAAATTGCTCCTCAAGGTAGAAACCTAGCTTGAAGGAACCTATAATTGTCATGTCCTTGAGGGGTGCTTAATCTCAAGTTCATGGCTGAAATTGTATGCAATATTTTAAGCATTCTTCTGTGTGTGCAGATGTGTTTGTGTTTTTCGTAAGTGTGGGGTGGGGTGTGGCCTATTTAGTATTTTCAGACTCTCAAATCTGATGGTCCATGACCCTTACACCTTAAGATTGCTGAAATCTCAGCTTTCTGCCTCTAGATAATTTACAGGAAAATATTTATTTTCCCCTCTATTTTCAATATTTCACTGAATAAATAAATTATCCTTCCCTTTAATTGATAAAGGTGATACATTCGTTTGGTCATTAAAATGCTCTAACATTATTGGCTTTAATAGGCTTCACTCAAATAAAAGCTAGTTACACTTCATTTTTAAAGCCATTAAGCTTTATCCAAGTAACATTCCTGAAAGCTGTACATTTCATTGTGCATCCTAATGATTTTATTTAGTAACTTAATAAGCTTATCTCCAGTCAAAGATAAAATGGCATTTATATAGACTTGGGTATGTGTTAGAACTAAATTCTTCCTGCTTCAGTTTCAAAGTAGACTCGATTTTGATATCAGATACAGTGAGTGTGAGACAAATCTACCCATGAAGATTTTCAAAGAAGCTGATTAAGAACCTACTCTTTTATTTCTTGAACATCTCATGCACTTGGACGTTATGAAGATGGTCACAGTGTGAAGAGAGGATCTTATGAAAGGAATCAGTAAAGAGGTTTCTCTGGAGCTGTTGTACTGCTTGGCTGTTCCATCCTCTTTTGAGCAAGAGGCTTTAGGCAGGGAGTTACTCTCCAATCCTAAGCTTAAAGGCTCGCAATTCTTGTCCTTTGAAATAGTCAGGAAACTTTGACTATTTGTGCCTGACCAAAACAAAGCAAGGTAAAGCAGAATGAGCTCTTGAGTTTCTTCCTGCTCAAGAAATTCAGAGGAAGAAAGAAAGTCCTATTAACAACTTTGGTGGCTGCACTGGGATAGGCCCACCCTCTCCAATCTTGCCAAGGAAAAAGAGGTATGATTGTTTCTGGTGAGTCAGATGTGAACCACTCTATGAGGATTTGGTGGGGGGTGGGGTGGAAAGTGTCCACTCGGATATCAGGAGGAAGCAATAAGGGCTGGAAGTATACTCTGGATGCTCTGGGTCTGGAGCTGAGTCATAAGTTCCCGTGTAGTAGAGACAGATCCACCAAGGACAAGAGCATTTCAGGCAAGAGGAGGAGCATGGAAGCATTCTGAAGCTCATAAAAGAAGATTATGAGAGAAGGAGTTGGCTTTGTTTATCAGCTAGGTATGCTGAAGTCACTGAGATATTTACCCATCTATTCCACCCAGACAGCATAAAGTCACACAGTCAAGCAAACCTGGTGAGAAGCTAAGCTGCAGCTTGCAAGTAAAGAGAGAAGCTAAGAGAGAACTGGTGCTTATCACCCTGATCCAGCTTCCTTGAGCTTTCACTTTGTGGAAGAAAGAGATTTCAAGCAACATCAGGATTGAACTGTTTTGAGTATCTGATACTAGATAGGCTAATTACTGAAATAAAATGTATTTGTAAACCAAAGTGACCATATTGGGGTTTACTCCCCTTATATGTGCAAAAAAAAAAAAAAAAAACTTGGGACCTACTTCCATCCACATCTTGCTACAGTGAGATGGTCTTTATTATAGAAAGTTTGAAGGGATGGTGGGAGAGCAAAAGAAAGTTGTGTTTTATTTATGTCTTAGGTTCTGTTTGTTCATCATAGTAGTTATGCTGCTGACAAGGAATTCGGGCCATTAGTACTTCTTGAAACTGATTCTTTTTTTGTGCAACATCCTTTTTTTTTTTTTTTTTTTTTTTACAGTGCCATAGATGAATAGATGGGTAGGATCTAATAGTACTTAGCTTTCAACAGGTATGTTTTATTCTCCATTATTTTCACTGTTATTCAATAAACATAAGCCATGTATGCTTTATCCTTGATATCTGTGCCATACTATTTCAGGTTATGATATAGTTCATTTCCAATCTTGATTCTCAGAAGAACATAACCACTTATGTTAGTGAGAATGTGTCATCCAGGGTCAGTTCATGACTCCACACAACTATGTCTCCCACCTCACTAGCTGGAGATGAGAAAACTCTGACTTTTAGAGAAAGACTGTCTGAAAGTCATAATGTAAAACTGCTTTCTAAACTAATTCAGCTAAATCACATTTAATATCAGATTTTAGTGACTTTCTCATGACTGTTTGTCAGCTCTCCAAGCTCCCACAGGAAAATTTAATTAATTGTTCCTCCTTTAGTGGCTCGTTTTTGGTCAGATCCCTTTCATTAGAGCACTCTTCCCCAACACCCCTCTACACACACCATGGCAGAAACGTTGTCTGAGATTCCACTATTGTTAAACATAGCCCAGTATCATTTAAATAAATATGTTACCTTGATGATGGTGATGTCACTCAGGTAGTTGGCCTACAAGGAACTAGCACAATTTCACTTATTTCATTATAATGGATCCCCTTGGCTTTGAGGCTATAAACTAAAATACCATTGCAGTCTCCTCCAGCAATCTCGAACTTAATTATTCCACTCCAGGAAGCTGTCTGATGGCCCTGCAGAGACCTGCTTTTTCTCTCAAATGCAGTCCCTTATTGTGTGGCCAAATTACCTTTGTTTCTTTCTTTCTTTTTTTAATTTATTTACAAACAGCATGGAAAAGTACTCCTCAGCACAACTTAATAGGTGATTAGCACAAATATGATTTCAAGAATTTAGATTGGGTATTTGTCAGGGTTTTCTTTTTATTCTTTCCCATGTAATCACCAAGACTTCTTACATACTATTCCAAGTACTGGGCATTGTGGGTAATGTGGTATAAATTGCTAGGAGAGCTGACTCAAATCTTTTCCTCTACTAAGTTTTGATATTATTTATTAAGTTTCACAGTTCAGATGACACTTCTTATATGTCTATCTCTACCAATATCTTTTTTTGCTGCTTTGAGCAAATTTAGTTTTCTAAGCTAAAATTTCTAACTGATTTTGCAGAAAACAGGAGAGAGACAGAGATACATTGCAGGAGAAAGAGTCAGAGAGGTCAGAGATTTGCAGATGTTGTCATCTGCAATACACATTTATCTATGAAAATGGAAATAGTCACGAACATTTGACGAGTGATGGAAATTTTTAAAAATTTCACATTTATAATATGAAATAATAGTAATATGAATATTTTCACAGTTTGAATAATAACAAAGAAAAATTCAGCTCATAGTCAAAAAGAAGACTGAACTGAAAGCCAGAAACACTATAATAATATACAAAGGAATATTTGGACTCTATTCAATACTTTGTTCTATGAAGATTAATAGAAATCTTATTTCTAGCTTCTGTCTTACAGTCTTTAAAGATAAAGGGATAGCTCTGCATATGTTGTGCTTCCTACTAATAACATTTTCTTTCTATTGCTAGTCTTAGGCTTTGGGGAAGAAATGGTAAGGTGAGAGAGGAAAAAGTGTAAAAGCCTGTCTTTATTATACTTTATGTGTGCAAGTAGTTTTTAATTTTGTTCTTTTCAACATAATGCTTTCATCTGTGCAAAAAATTAAGTGCATGAGAATTAATATGCTCCAGTCAATAGATGAAACAATAAAATATAACTGAAGAGAAAGGACCCCCATCATGCACATGCCTTATAGACATTTACTTCCCCATGTGGATGAAATATTTACTTCCCTGGATTGAAGCTTCACACAAAACAAGAATTAGATTTTCTTCATTTTGAGCTTGCAAGCCTACTTCATTTAACAACTGTGGAATTGAGAAAGAAAAACAGATGCAGGGACAGATAATATTTGGAAATAAAGCCAGAATGAAGTCGAATTCCACTTGTTTATTTTGGGTTTCGGAAAATGTGGAGAAAAAGAGATTGAATTTAAACACACTAAACCTACAAACACTTTTTCTAAAACTCATTTTAGTTTATCCTCCCTGAACAAACTGAACAATATTTATGAAACTCTGTCTTAGTCCCAGTGACCACTTTTGAATTACCAGATGGTCAGGAGAGAATTGGTGAGCACAGTAAAGATTGGCAAGTCATTGCAGACAGAGCAGGCTGATGCAGGTTTCACATAATCTCTTGATTCAGCATGAAAGATTCCTTATAAAATGAGTTCCTATACTTTTTAGACACATTGAAAAACATATAGATATTCATAGCTGTCATTTGCTTAGGCTTACAGACAAAAGCAAATATTGAGATTTTACTATTAAGAAATGCCAATTTAAATAATCTCCCTATGACTTAATATCAAATACTTTTTGATTGAAGGCTATTATACCAAAATATAAAGTCTATATATTGTTACCACGTAAGTGAAATATATAGTTTCCTACTCAAAGGCAACTAACAGGTTAAAATGACATGATAGTCTTGACAAAACTTTGAAAACATTTAAATAAACCAACAGTTTGGGCTTTCACTTTGATCATAATAAATTTCACCCTCTTACAACTCTTGCAGAGAGATTATTTTCCATATTCAACAAAGTAAAACATATTTTAAGCAAGTATCTTTCTATTATGAGGACTGATTTATTCAACAAATATTAATTAATGGCACTTGGCGCTGTTTGACTAGGTTTTTTTCACTCCTGGTCCATCAGACAGAAAAATTTTAGGGAGGACAGATACCATTTTGTCATGTCTGAAGTTTCTAAAAATTTTAAAGAAATGAAATACAGAATTTCAAACACATACTCACAGGACACCTCCTAGGTTCTTGGAAGGGATGTGGTACAGTGTGGGTCCCAAACTTTAAGCTGTGTTAGCCTCGTAGTTAAGCTTACCCTGGTCTCTTGTAATCTGACAGAAAGCATGATCCTCCTGTTCTGTGAATTGGTAACAAATGGCAGCAACCTGAAAAGAAAAAAACAAACAAACAAACAAAAAAAAAAACAAGAGAAAAGAATGCACTCTCATTTGCTTTTCAGTATAGTGCTGAAAAAGGTTTTCCTCAACTTTCCAGCATCAAACTGTGATCAGTATGCCTTTCCCCACTTCTTTAGTAGGTTTATTACAGGGACATGTTCTGTGGGGGGTATGTGTGCTTACTTGCTCAGTTACATCTAACTCCTTGTGACCCCAAGGACTGTAGTCTGCCAGGCCATTCTGTCCGCAGGATTCTCCAGGCAAAAATACTGGAATGAGTTGCTATGCCCTCCTCCAGGGACTCTTCCTGACCCAGGGATCAGACCTGCATCTCCTGCTTTGCAGGCAGATTCTTTATCACTGAGTCACCAAGGAAGGACAATTGAGCTAACTGACAGGTAGCAGGAAGTGAACCCCACAGCATCAGAAAGTGCATTATGGAGATATAGCCTAATACAAGCAACTTCAGTTCATTTCAGTCACTCGGTCGTGTCTGACTCTTTTTGACCCCATGGACTGCAGCACGCCAGGCCTCCCTGTCCATCACCAACTCCCGGAGTTTATCCAAACCCATATCCATTGAGTCAGTGATGCCATCCAACTATCTCATCCTCTGTCATCCTCTTCTCCTCCTGCCCTCAGTTGTTCCCAACATTAGGGTCTTTTCAAACGAGTCAGTTCTTTGCATCAAGTGGCCAAAGTATTGGAGTTTCAGCTTCAACATCAGTCCTTCCAATGAACACCCAGGACTTGATCTCCTTTAGGATGGACTGGTTGGATCTCCTTGCAGTCCAAGGGACTCTCAAGAGTCTTCTCCAACATCACAGTTCAAAAGCATAAATTCTTCAGCGCTCAGCTTTCTTTATAGTCCAACTCTCACATCCATACATGACTATTGGAAAAACCATATCCTTGACTAGACGGACCTTTGTTGGCAAAGTAATGTCTCTGCTTTTCAATAGCTGTCTAGATTGGTCATAACTTTTCTTCCAAGGAGCAACCGTCTTTTAATTTCATGGCTGCAGTCACCATCTGCAGTGATTTTGGAGCCCCCCAAAATAAAATCAGCCATGGTTTCCACTGTTCATCCATCTATTTGCCATGAAGTGATGGGACCGGATGCCATGATCTTAGTTTTCTGAATGTTGAGATTTAAGCCAACTTTTTCACTCTCCTCTTTCACTTTCATCAAGAGGCTCTTTAGTTCCTCTTCACTTTCTTCCCTAAGGGTGGTGTCATCTGCGTGTCTGAGATTATTGATATTTCTCCTGGCAATCTTGATTCGTTTGTGCTTCCTCCAGCCCAGCATTTCTCATGATGTACTCTGCATATAAGTTAAATAAGGAGGGTGACAATACACAGCCTTGACGTACTTCTTTTCCTATTTGGAACCAGTCTGTTGTTCCATGTCCAGTTCTAACTGTTGCTTCCTGACCTGCATACAGGTTTCTCAAGAGACAGGTCAGGTAGTCTTGTATTCCCATCAACTTAAGACCCTGTACATATTAAGAAATAGTGTGGAGCCCAAACCAGGAATAACCTAGGGGTGTCAGAGCAGGGATTCAGGCTAGGGAAAATGAGGTCATGACAACTATTCACTTACTAACTGAGACTGGGTTTTGGCAGCACATTTATGGAGCACCTATTTATTGGCCATGTGTTATGCTAGGCCCTAAAGATATACATATAACTAAAACTGACTATCAGGAAATTACAAATCTTGTGGGAGAAGTACCTTCTCCAACACATAGAATAACTGATTTCTAAATTATAAAAATTTACATAAATCATGAAGTGCCTTGAGTGATTAAAATTTGTTTACTTAATTCAGAAATCACTCCACTCCTCCACTCTACCTGCAGCCTTGATTCAGGAGGCACATCTTTGATGACTTCCACTGCTATTTCATCCAATCTCTATGCCATTTCAGTTTTTCACAGATGCTGGGACTTGGTTAGCTCTTAGAAGGTGCACCTGGGGAGGACTTGCTTTGCATGGTAACATTAGTGGTCCCACATTTGGATGTGAGAAAAATTAAGGAATAGAGAGATGGATAATCTTATTGGCATGCTTCCTTCACTAGAGAAATGATGGCATATCTGGCTTCATGATGTCAGGAAAGAGGAGGTTTCTGGTTTCCTTCTTCACATGAGACTACCCTTCCCTAGAAAGTTACCCCATAATCTCTGGAGAGAAGATGCTTCATGGTGTTTTGTATTCCTTGCAGCTTTGGACAATACCAGTGACTTAAGTTAAATGCTGACTTCATCCATCAACATTGTAGGGGAGGAAAAAGTGTTACTCAATCCTTTTGCAGTCCCTTAGCTGGTCTGAAAATTAAGCTAACAAAAAGCAATTAACAGTAGAAAAGTACACAAACTATGTCACCCAGGAGCTTTCATTAAGGAAATGAAGACCCTAAGAAATATACCTGAGTATTTTATTGCTAGGTTTGATGAAGAATACACAGTTGTGCAGATACACAGTGTGTCAGAGTATGAGCTAAGTATAGCTCACAGGGGAAACAGCAAGGCCTGTTTGTTCAGATTCTTCTTGATGTCTCGTTATCTTCGGAGATAAGGATGCTCCTTTCCTCTGGGTATAGAGAGGGCACCTCTCACATAGGTATTTCATGGTTTGTTTCAGGGAAACAGGGCAAAATTGAGGTTGGAGTATCTTTCTGCTTTTGCCATTTTCTGAGACTCCTTCAGCTTAAAATATTCAGTATGCCGAGGTTACATGTTTTAGGTTAGCAAATCCTGAACCCCATCGGCAGCATTGCAAACATTTGATCACACCCTTCTCCTTAAAACATTTTTTTCTGACTTCTGGCACAAAGTTCTCTCCTGGTTCACCCTGCCTCATGAGTTGTTCCTCCTGAGTCTACTCTGTTAGCTTCGTTCTTCTCAGTGTCTGCAAGTTGGAGTGCTTGAGACTCATTCTTGAAGCAACCTATCCTGTCAACCTATTGAGACACTTCCAGTGATCTCATCAGATCACATACATGGCTTCAAATAACACCAATACTGTGATGACTCTAAAATTTATACCTCCAGCCTAAACCACTTCCATGGAATCCAGAAATATATGTCAAACCTCCATAGACGCCTCCACTTAGATTTATCAAATTAATGTATCAAAAATTGTGTTCATGATTTTTCTTCTTAAACTAATTTTTATCTCCTATAATCCTACCTTCTAGTCAGTCAATTCCATTAGTCTGACTGCTCAGACAAAAACTTTGAAATTATCATTGATTTCTCTTTACCTTACATCTAAACTAACAGTAAATTCAATCCTATTTTGGCAGTCCAATATACATATTAATTTTTACCACCTCCATTGCTGACATTCACATCCAAAACAATATTATTTCTTGCCTGGACTTTTGCAATAGCCTCATAATTGGTCTCTGTTGTCACTTTGGTCTTACTACAGATTAGTCTCTTCACATAGTCAGGGTGATTATTTCAGACATATCAGATTACATCATCCCCTATAAAGCCCTACAGTGGTTATCCATCTCCACAAGGCTAAAATCTAAAGTCCCAGTTATGAGTGTCATCACATATTTATGCTCTCAACTCCTGTTATCCTCCTTGCTTGCTTAGGTCCAGATATGCTGTCCACCTTGCAGCTTCTTGAACATGTAAAACATGTTTCAACCTCAGGACTTTTGCATTTATTCTTATTGTGTTCTTACCAAGATATTTACATATATCATCCTTCACTTGATTCTTAGTTATCCTCAGACAGAGAAGAGACAACACTTACCACCTGGAATTCCCTATTCATCTTACCTGATTTATTTCTCTTTGTACAAGTTGTCATCATTTAGCGTATCACATATATTGTTTTAAGTTTTATTGACATATGACTTTGTGTCAGTTTATGGTGTACTGCGTATGATTTGATATGCTCATTTTGCAAAATAACTACCACAGTACTTAACATCTCCATCACCTCATATAATTACCATTTCTTTCTTTGTGGTGAGAACATTTAAGATCTACTCTCTTAGCAATTTTCAAGTGTATAACAGTTATTATTAACTATAGTCATCATGCTGTACATTAGATCTCCAGAACTTTTCATCTTATAACTGGGAGTTTGTACACTTTGACTGACATTTCCCCATTTCTTCCACCCTCAGCCCCTGGGAACAATCATTCTACTTTTTCTATGAGTGTGATTTTCTTTTTCTAGATTCCACATAATAGTGATAATATACAGTATTGGTCTTCCTCTTTCTGACTTATTTCTCTTAGCATAATGTCCTCAAGGTCCATCCATGTTGTGACAAATGATAAGATTTCATTCTTTCTCTTGGCTGAATAATATTCCATTGTATATATGTACCTTATCTTCTTCATCTGCTCATCCATTGATGAACACTTAAGTTGTTTCATATCTTGGCTATTATGAATAATTCTGCAATGAACATGATAGTGAAGCTATCTCTTGGGGATCATGATTTTATTTCTTTTGGATTTACACCCAGAAGTGGGATTGCTGGATCACAAGTTAGTTCTAGTTTTAACTTTATGAAGAAACTCTGTACTGTCTTCCATAGTGGCTGAGCCAGTATACATTCCCATCAATAGTACACCAGGGACTCCTTTTCTTCTCATCCTTGCCAACATTTCTATCTTTTGTCTTTTCAATAATAGCCATTCTAGCATGAATAAGATGTCATCTCACTGTGATTTTGATTTGCATTTCCCTGATGATTAGTAGTGTTAAACATGTTTTCATTTACATGTTGGCCATTTAGATGTCTTTATTGGAGAGATGCCTATATGAGTTCCTCTGGATGGAGGATGATCCTCTGTCCATTTTAACGTCAGATTTTTTTTTTTTTGCTATTGAGCTGTATGAGTTTCATATATATTCTAGATGGTATTCCCTTATCAAATAATTGATTTGCAATTATTTTCTTCTATGATATAAGTTGCCTTTTTATTTTGTTGATTGTTTCCTTGGTGTGCAGAGGTTTTTTATTTGTATGTTTGTTTTTAGTTTATTGTAATCTCATTCATTTTTGCTTTCGTTTCTTGTGCTTTTAGTGTCTGTTTCAAAAACTCATCTCCAAGACCAATGTAAGAGAGTTTCCCCCATGTGTTTTTCTAGAAGTTTTATAGTTTTTGGTCTTATGTTTAAGTTTGTAATCAGTTTCATGTTAATTTTTATGCATGATATAAGGTAAGGGTTTTCTTTCATTTCATGTGGTTATCCAGTTTTATCAACACTATTTACTGAAGAGACTATCTTTTCCACATTTATTATTCTTGGTTCCCTTGATAAAAATTAGTTGACCACATCAGTAAAGAATCCACCTGCAATTCAGGAGACTCCAATTCAATTCCTGGGTTGGGAAGATCCCCTGGAGAAGGGATAGGCCACCCACTCCAGCATTCTTGGGCTTCCCTGGTGCCTCAGATGGGAAAGAATCCACCTGCAATATGGGAGACCTGGGTTCGATCCCTGCATTGGGAAGATCCCCAGGAGGACGGTATGCCAACCTACTCCAGTATTCTTGCCTGGAGAATCCCCATGGACAGAGGACCTGGTGGGCTAGAGTCCACGGGGTTGCAAAGAGTCAGACATGACTGAGCGACTAAACACACAGCACACATAGAACTGAAGGTCTACTTCTGGGCTCTTGAATCTGTACCATTGTCTATGTATCTATTTTTATGCAAATTCCAATTGTTTTGATTACTATAATTTTCTAATATAGTTTTGAAATCAAGAGGGCTTCCCTTGTGGCTCAGCTGATAAAATCTGCCTGTAACGCAGGAGACCTGAGTTCGATCCCTGGGTTGGGAAGATCCCCTGGAGAAGAGAAAAGCTATCCACTCCAGTATTCTGGCCTGGAGAATTCCATGGACTGTATGGTCCATGAGGTCACAAAGAGTCAACATGACAAAGTGATTTTCACATTCACTTGAAATCAAGAAGTGTGATACTTCCAGTTTTTTTTCTTTCTCATGATTACTTTGGCTATTTGGGGTATTTTGTGATTCCATATAAATTTTAGAATTCTTTTTTCTATTACTGTGAAAAATACCATTGAAATTCTGATAGGAATTGCATTGAATCTATAAATGCCTTTGAGTAGTATGACCATTTAAACTATATTATTGATATTTGTTAACAGTATATAGAATTAGCCATAATATTTGCTATAGCTCTTAAAGGATGCTTAAAAAGATTTGAAAAAAAAATTCTAATATCCTATTATAAAAAAAAAATAGTGTTAATGTATTTTCAGGAAAAGATTTCTAAAAGAATATGCCTTAAATGAAAGGGGCTATTTTCTGGACAGTATAAATAATGGAGAGTGGAATAACTTCTTAGCCATCTGGCTTTTCCATCTTCTATAGCATGCATGAATAAGATCCATGTCAATTTGGTCAGTCACTGTGTTACTGATGGTACATTTCCTTTTTAACTTTAGCAGATTTTATTTGAATAGATGGTATGCAAACATATTTCTATGATGAGCTGGTCTTGCTCACTTGGTTTACAAACACCCAGGGATGTTGGGTTCAGAAGCTGCGAAGACATTCAGCACCCACGAGGCTCTTTTTGCTCTGTGTCGTCTTTGCTTCTCAGGTGGGGTTAATGATGATTCTTTCAAGAACTTGACAGTTGTTTTTCCAGTATGCAAAGAATGTTTCTAACTGCTTTTAGTGATAGGCTTAATTTAAGAGTAATAAGAAATCTCATTCCCCAGCGCCCCCTACCCCCCGGGGCCCTTCAACACTTCAACATGTGGAACCAAGAAACTGTCTTTTTTAAGAAGTGAGAGAAATTGCAAGTATCTCTAGCAATTTTAGGGAAATATCATCTGTGAAAATAGTTTCATTATTCAACACTTCTGAAATGTGAAAATGAAATACAGGAAAACAAAACCAAAAGCACCATGGGACTAAAGAGTTTGTAAAATAGAATATAATATATAAGAATAAAAAACAAAGTCTGCCTATTATTTATTGGTGGCTTCATATTCTTAACATGGGGCCAATATAGAAGAGCATAAGCAGATGTCTTCATGACAGTATACCAGGAAAATAAACCTATAAATACTGATTTTTTTATGTACTTACCTAATGTGCAGAATTTGTCAAATTTCTTAAGCTTATATTTGTCAGAAATATCTGTAGAACAGTTGTTTGGCTTCCTTAAATTTTAACTTAATGTCAGATATATTTTTACTTGTTATGATGGAGTTGAAGAGCAATTCCATTATGCTTTATAGTTACAAAATATTTTTGTAAAACAAAATGTTAAAATTTCAGAAAGATTGAAAAAGGTAAAAAGTCTTGAAAGGTCTTTGTAAGGTCTTTCCTTAATTTTATAAGGAAGTGAAAATTAAAATCAGTTTGCCAATGAAATGATTTAAAGTATAGAGCCTAATTTTAGTTCATTCTAGGTTGTTAACATATCTTAATAGTACTACTGATTAAATATTAATCTCTTAAACTATCTTAAATATCTTTTAAAATTCTGGTTCTCTCTAATATAATTTATATTAAATATTAGGTAGAAGGTAGACATAAGATAATAAATCTTTTATGGAAATATATTTACTTCATATATGTTTTCTGCTTTTCAAAGTAATCCAAATTTATGTATGTTTTCATTATAACCTGACAGGTTTTGGTATAACATATGGTTAATTAGTCTGGATTCTGCATTGCAAGCCACACCAAAAATACTTACTACGTATCTGAAAAGGAATTTCTTGGAAATATATCAGGCCATCAGGCTTCCCACACAGGTCAATGGTAAAGAAACTGCCTGCCAATGTAGGAGACGCAGGTTTGATTCTTGGGTAGGGAAGATCCCCTGGAGTAGGAAATGGCAACTCACTCCAGTATTCTTGCCTGGAAAATTCCATGGACAGAGGAACCTGGTGGGCTAAGTCCATGAGGTTGCGAAGACCTGTACACAACTGGGTGACTGAAAAACCTACATATGTAGGCCATCACTCAGATTTATTGGGCAGACTAAAGAACCAGGCTCAGAGAATGAATAAGAAATGAGGAAGCTTCAGCATCAAGATTCCTAGCTCTGGTCACACTGCAAAGTTGTCTGATCTGATCTCCATGACAAAACACTGATGACAGTGAAAGTTGCCCCTTGAGAATATATTAAAACTTAAGCCTTTGTCTCCATGCCACAAGATTTCATGTCCATCCCAAGACATAGTATTATAAGTAATACCATTCACTTGGCTGATACTAGGTCAAGTGGCTGGACCCTTACTCTCAAAATAATGGAGAAACAGTATCTGATCTCTTTAGCGTGACATTCCAGCCAAGACTTAAACAATGGAAGAATCCCCTTCACCAAATAAGAAGAAACAGTGAATGATGGGAAACTAAAGATGTCCTTTAAACTTGGCATTGCATAATATATAGTGTTGGTGTTACTCAGTCGTGTCTGACTCTTTGTGACCCCATGGACTGTAGCCTGCCAGGCTCCTCTGTCTATGGAATTCTCCAGGCAAAGAATACTGGAGTGGATGTCCATTCCCTTCTCCAGGGGATCTTCCCGACCCAGGGATTGAACTTGGGTCTCCTGCATTACAGGCGATTTCTTTACTGTCTGAGCTACCAGAGAAGCTCATGGTATATAATCTTTTATATACTAAAAATTTTTTGTTTAGTATATAAAATTTTTATATATAAAAATGTGGATTATTGTTATCCACATTTTTTATGTTCTATGAAGTCTCCTTTAACACTGGATTAACCAATACTACGCACTGCAGTTAGGGACAAATACAGAATCAGGTTCCTTTGAGTCTCTGGCTACATCTTTTTCATCAATCAATCAATGTATAACTTTTATTTGTATTTATGTTTAGAGACAAATTTACTTACATTGTATTTACAACTTATTTACTTACATTGTTGATTCATTAACCCTTGATTCATGATCAGCAGCACTACAACTGATGTCTGAATGAAGCTTGTCTAATGCCTGTATTTTCTCCATAAGACACATCAGACTTTTTGACTTTTGTAACACCAGATAGCACTTTGGAACTGTGCTTGCAGGCTATTTTAAACATCAAAATCATCAACAAAAGCACAAAAATGCAAACTGTGGTGCTAAATAAACTGTGAAAAGAACACTTGCTTACAGTATGAGAGCTAACACAAGAAGGTAGAATGTTGCCTTGTTCGATTTCCAAAGGGAATGTGAGTGCTAGTACTGAACATTTTTTGCTGCTCTGTGCTTGAGTATGTCTGAAAATGACAACAAAGATACAAGTATTGATTTTGGGTTACAAATAAATTTCAGCTAGTAGGTGGATTAAAAAATATGGAATTTGTGAATAATGAGGATATATATTTATACATATATATATATATATATATATATATGTATACACACACACATATAGTGTAGGGCTTCCTTGATGGCTCAGATGGTAAAGAATCTGCCTGCAATGCTGGAGACCTGGGTTCAATCCCTGGGTTGGGAAGATCCCCTGGAGAAGGGAAAGGCTACCTACTCTAGTATTCTTCCTGGGAAATCCCATGGACAGAGGAGCCTGATGGGCTACAGGGGGTCACATGTATGACATGGAGTCTTTGTGACTCCGTGGGGTCACAAAGAGTCAGATATGACTGAACAACTAGCACATACATATATGAAGTTAATAAGTAGTGCTATGATTTTGCTATGATTTTTTACATATGCATGTGAAAACTGCAATTATTAGTAGTGTAAGTCAGTGATCTAACATACTTGAAAATTCTTTATTGGCATTGATACCTTTCAACATTTAAAACTTAGTTTATTTTGTTACTAGGTAAATATGATAATGTGGGAAGTTATATAACTGTTCTCTATTTGGTGAAGTGAAGTCGCTCAGTCGTGTCTGACTCTCTGTGACCCCATGGACTATACCTCACCGGGCTCCTCCATCCATGGAATTTTCCAGGCAAGAGTACTGGAGTGGGCTGCCATTTCCTTCTCCAGGGGACCTTCCTGACCCAGGGATTGAACCCAGGTCTCCCGCATTGCAGGCAAACACTTTACCGTCTGAGCCACCAGGGAAGTACCTCTCTATTTGGTAGTCTAGGTTAATTGCTAATACTTAGAAAAACTTTTTACATCTATGAATTTGCTTATCCCTTGTAGGTTTTAGTTTTGCTTCATTATGTAAAAATCTCTTAGCCATTATTTGGGTATTTATGACAAAAAGCTAGTACCTATGTTCTGTATACTATTTTCAATCTCTAAACTACATTTAAAAGTGATCATCTAACTAGTTAATTGCTCTCTTTGTTCAAGGATACTAATTGAAATTGAAATTTTTTTTATTTTTTATTTTACGTATCTGATGAGTTGGATAGATCTCATTGGTCCAAATTTCTTCCCAGAGCATCTGGAAAATTAAAGATATCAAAACATAAATAAGGCTAATTCCTGTCAACATTGCCACTTTTGATTTCTTTCTGAACATTTGCAGAAAGTTGCATGACTTAGTGCTCTCAGTATGTTAATGTTTTCAGTCTTTTTAAGCTTTTTCTTTGATCACTGACTTTTGACCTTTGGTTTATGTCAATGAAAATTATAATAAGAAATATATTTTATGAATGAAAATGAAAACACAACAACCCAAAACCTATGGGACACTGTAAAAGCAGTGCTAAGGGGAAGGTTCATAGCATTACAGACTTACATCAAGAAACAAGAAAAAAGCAAAATAAATAACCTAACTCTACACCTAAAGCAATTAGAGAAGGAAGAAATGAAGAACCCCAGGGTTAGTAGAAGGAAAGAAATCTTAAAAATTAGGGCAGAAATAAATGCAAAGGAAACTAAAGAGACCATAGCAAAAATCAACAAAGCTAAAAGCTGTTTTTTTGAAAAAGTAAACAAAATTGACAAGCCATTAGCAAGACTCATTAAGAAACAAAGAGAGAAGAACCAAATTAACAAAATTAGAAATGAAAATGGAGAGATCACAACAGACAACACTGAAATACAAAGGATTATAAAAGACTACTACCAGCAGCTCTATGCCAATAAAATGGACAACTTGGATGAAATGGACAAATTCTTAGAAAAGTATAACTTTCCAAAACTGAACCAGGAAGAAATAGAAGATCTTAACAGACCCATCACAAGCAAGGAAATCAAAACTGTAATCAAAAATCTTCCAGCAAACAAAAGCCCAGGACCAGATGGCTTCACAGCTGAATTCTACCAAAAATTTAGAGAAGAGCTAACACCTATCTTACTCAAACTCTTCCAGAAAATTGCAGATGAAGGTAAACTTCCAAACTCATTCTATGAGGCCACCATCACCCTAATTCCAAAACCAGACAAAGATGCCACAAAAAAAGAAAACTACAGGCCAATATCACTGATGAGCATAGATGCAAAAATCCTTAACAAAATTTTAGCAAACAGAATCCAACAACATATTAAAAAAATCATACACCATGACCAAGTGGGCTTTATCCCAGGAATGCAAGGATTCTTTAATATCTGCAAATCAATCAATGTAATACACCACTTTAACAAACTGAAAGATAAAAACCATATGATTATCTCAATAGATGCAGAGAAAGCCTTTGACAAAATTCAACACTCATTTATGATTAAAACTCTCCAGAAAGCAGGAATAGAAGGAACATACCTCAACATAATAAAAGCTATATATGACAAACCCACAGCAAGCATCACCCTCAATGGTGAAAAATTGAAAGCATATCCCCCGAAATCAGGAACAAGACAAGGGTGCCCACTCTCACCACTACTATTCAACATCATTTTGGAAGTTTTGGCCACAGCAATCAGAGCAGAAAAAGACGTAAAAGGAATCCAGATAGGAAAAGAAAAATTGAAGCTCTCGCTGTTTGCAGATGACATGATCTTCTACATAGAAAACCCTAAAGACTCTTCCAGAAAATTACTAGAGCTAATCAATGAATATAGTAAAGTTGCAGGATATAAAATTAACACACAGAAATCCTTTGCATTCCTATATACTAACAATGAAAAAACAGAAAGAGAAATTAAGGAAACAATACCATTCACCATTGCAACAAAAAGAATAAAATACTTAGGAGTGTATCTACCTAAAGAAACAAAAGACCTATACATAGAAAACTATAAAACACTGATGAAAGAAATCAAAGAGGGCACAAACAGATGGAGAAACATACCGTGTTCATGGATTGGAAGAATCAATATTGTCAAAATGGCTATTCTACCCAAAGCAATCTATAGATTCAATGCAATCCCTATCAAGCTACCAACGGTATTTTTCACAGAACTAGAACAAATAATTTCACAATTTGTATGGAAATACAAAAAACCTCGAATAGCCAAAGTAATCTTGAGAAAGAAGAATGGAACTGGAGGAATCAACCTGCCTGACTTCAGACTCTACTACAAAGCCACAGTCATCAAGACAGTATGGTACTGGGACAAAGACAGAAATATAGATCAATGGAACAGAATAGAAAGCCCAGAGATAAATCCACGAACCTATGGACAACTTATCTTTGGCAAAGGAGGCAAGGATATACAATGGAAAAAAGACAATCTCTTTAACAAGTGGTGCTGGGAAAACTGGTCAACCACTTGTAAAAGAATGAAACTAGAACACTTTCTAACACCATACACAAAAATAAACTCAAAATGGATTAAAGATCTAAATGTTTAAGACCAGAAACTATAAAACTCCTAGAGGAGAACATAGGCAAAACACTCTCCGACATAAATCACAGCAAGATCTTCTAGGACCCACCTCCCAGAATATTGGAAATAAAAGCAAAAATAAACAAATGGGACCTAATGAAAATTAAAAGCTTTTGGACAACAAAGGAAACTATAAGTAAGGTGAAAAGACAGCCCTCAGATTGGGAGAAAATAATAGCAAATGAGGAAACAGACAAAGGATTAATCTCAAAAATATACAAGCAACTCCTGAAGCTCAATTCCAGAAAAATAAATGACCCAATCAAAACATGGACCAAAGAATTAAACAGACATTTCTCCAGAGAAGACATACAGATGGCTACCAAACACATGAAAAGATGCTCAACATCACTCATTATCAGAGAAATGCAAATCAAAACCACAATGAGGTACCATTACACGCCAGTCAGGATGGCTGCTATCCAAATGTCTACAAGCAATAAATGCTGGAGAGGGTGTGGAGAAAAGGGAACCCTCTTACACTGTTGGTGGGAATGCAAACTAGTAGAGCCACTATGGAAAACAGTGTGGAGATTTCTTAAAAAACTGGAAATAGAACTGCCATATGACCCAGCAATCCCACTTCTGGGCATGCACACTGAGGAATCCAGATCTGAAAGAGACAGTTGCACCCCAATGTTCATTGCAGCACTGTTTATAATAGCCAGGACATGGAAGCAACCTAGATGCCCATCAGCAGATGAATGGATAAGGAAGCTGTGGTACATATACACCATGGAATATTACTCAGCCATTAAAAAGAATTCATTTGAATCAGTTCTAATGAGATGGTTGAAACTGGAGCCCATTATACAGAGTGAAGTAAAGCAGTAAGATAAAGACCAATACACTATACTAACACATATATATGGAATTTAGAAAGATGGTAATGATAACCCTATATGCAAAACAGAGAAAGAGACACAGATGTACAGAACAGACTTTTGGGCTCTGTGGGAGAAGGCGAGGGTGGGATGTTTCGAAAGAACAGCATGTATATTATCAAGTGTGAATCAGATCACCAGCCCAGGTGGGATGCATGAGTCAAGTGCTCGGGCCTGGTGCACTGGGAGGACCCAGAGGAGTTGGGTGGAGAGGGAGGTGGGAGGGGGGATCGGGATGGGGAATACGTGTAACTCTATGGCTGATTCATGTCAATGTATGACAAAACCCACTGAAAAATAAAAAAAAAGGGGGGGGGGAGAAAGAAATATATTTTATAAAGAAATGAGAAATATCTCTCAGGTCCAGAAAAACATGTTCTAAATGAGAAACCCTGCCACCCCTATAGTTAATGTTGGTATTGTTGATAACGCTAAAAGGCGGATCAGAAGGGTAGCATTAGGACTGGTTTGAAGTATAGATTTTGATCAGGGATATAGTAGACTTTTATATCAATGTGAGGCTGAACAAAAAAATTAGTATAGGTAGGAGTGGTATGCTAGACATCTTGGTTCTAGACTCTAAACAAATTTCCCCTGAAGTATATCAAATGGTAGAACATCTCAGGAATCAGAGAATGAATATGATTGCTTCTAGAAATTGCAAGCTGGTTGGCCTTGCTCCATTTTATACTAATGGGTAGGTATCATTTTAAGCGAAAAAAAAAAAAAGAAAAAAATGTCAGAAGCTTGCAGAAGGTCAGACATGCTAAAATAATCTTTGAAAATAATAGGTCTACAATCACGTTAGGTAAAAGTGTATGAATTCCTGAAGGGAAGTGAATTCAGTTCTTGGAAAATAATAAAGAAAAATGGAGAAGACTCTAAGACCCAATATCAATATTTCATATATGCATTTATCTGAAATGAAAGCAATTTTTCATGTCTAAAATAAAGAACTATTGTAATTCATTGATTCTAAGATGCACTTTTTCACATTTTTAACACCTCTGAAACCTGGAAGCATCTTACAATCAATGGCATCCTATAATTAAAATTGAATAATATTTTTCTTTGTGAAGTGTAAAATAATGAGACATGTTACAATTGAACATAACTATGATTTGATTTGATTAAATGTAGTAATATGTCCAAATTTAGAAAAATATATTCATTAATAAAAATAAGATTAATAAGCTATACAAAGAAACATTTAAAAACAAAGTTAGCAGAATACATTATGGTTTAACCCTAGAGCTCAACGGACCTCTTTTAAAAAGATCAACTTCCTGTCATTTTGTACACAATTCTTTTTGTATATGTGCATGTGTATTTTTCTCCCTAAAGAGTCTGTAGTTTTCATCCAGTTCTAACTTGGTGTAGTGTGTAGTGTTAGTCTCTCATCCAACTCTTTGCTACCCTACGGACTGTAGCCCAGCAGGTTCCTCTGTCCATGGGATTCTGCAGGCGAGAATACTGCGATGGGTATCCATGCCCTTCTCCAGGGGATTTTCCGAACCCAGGAATCAAATTCAGGTCTCCTGCACTACAGGCAGATTCTTTACCATCTGATCTACAGGGAAGCCCACGATATTGGAGTGGGTAGCCATTCCCTTCCCCAGGGGATCTTCCAATCCAGGGATCCCACCTGCGTCTTTTGGGAGTCCTGCATTGGTAAGAGGATTCTTTACCACTGCACCACCTGGGAAGTGGGTTCTAAGTTGGTACTCAAAAACTGAAAAACATCTTAAATAATTAAGATGACTAATTATAATACTCCAAATAATGATGATGTAGTAGATATTTTCTATTACATTAAACAGTTTATATAGGTAGCATTTTTTATTTTTTTGATTTTTCCTTGCTCTTCTAAGATCACACAGCCTAATAGTCATGAATCCACCTAAATGTATAGTTCAGTCTATCACCTATATACAGGAAGAAAAAGTAGAAAGGACCTTCTACTGTACAAGTTCTCAAATATATCCCTACATTACATTTTAGTGTCTAGAAACAGTGTCAATTTCCATATTGACATCTAAACTAAATTGGAATCAGACTTTGTAATTTAGAATAATATTTTCTAATTTTAAAAATGATATTTTTGCGAGTAAAATATATACAATGTGAAGAAAAAAATATCAAACAAAACTGAATTGTATTCACACTGTCATTTTAGGGGGAAAAAAGCACTAATCACGGGTAAATAAAATTTTTTAAGATGGAAAGGTAGAATAATAGTCTTTTAGTAGTTATGAAGTTCAAAAGCCTGACTGTTTTGGAGAGGTAACAAAAATTCTCTTTCTTGAAAAGAGTAATAGGAATTTAGAGTTGTTCTTTGCCTCTTAAAGACTCAAGAGGGATGAAACTGGTTTGCCTTAAAAGATTCCAGGCACAGAGGAAATGGGAAAGGTGACCCTAAAATGGAAACAGCAAAGTGAGGAATTAGAAGACAAAGAGAGGAACAGGAATGTAAGACATTTTTTGTGGTAGAGATGGCTAGGAGTTTAGGAGCAATATTGGTTGCCATTTTATCTTTAATCTTTAGTTATTGTTCTGTAGTAATGGTGTGCCAGTATTCCTTGAATTTGGTTGAAGTTTCACACAACATCATTATGTAAATTGCACCTTGGAGAATGGAGGCAGTACAGACATGTTTTAGAGCGCAACCTTTGCAGCCAGGCTTGCCTGGATTCAGATCCTGACTCCATGTGCAGCTGTCAGCCTTCCTGTGCTTCATTTACCTTAGCTCCAAAAATGGGAGTAAAGTGTGCCTAATTCATGGAGTTGTTTTTAAGATTCAACCTGTTAATGCATATAAAGTTCTTATACCAATGCAAGGTCTAGTGTTAAAATTAAAAACAAGTTTTGGCATGAAAGTCACACACAGATTCCTGGAACACCCTGAGGTAGCATTGGGTTTTACTCAGTAATTTTAAAAAATTGGGAACAAGGGTTTAGATAAAGCGTCTGTGCAAGTCTAAGGGTCCATTCTTCAAGTGTCCCTTCTAATTTTGTGTGGTGTCTCAGGAATGCTCAGAAATAGTCGGCGGAAGAATGAACCTGCTCCATTTTCATAGAGTGAAGACTCGAAATGACTTTTTAAGGCTGTTAACAAAGGGTGACTCAGGCGTGCTGCAGCTCATGGGATCGCAGAGTCGGACACGACTGAGCGACTGAACTGAACTGAACTGAACTCAGGAATAATGCATTACATCAGACTATTCTGGTTTTATATGTAACATGGAAAGTGAAATATCCGTCATCTTGCTCTCAGAAATACCCTCTGTTGAGAATTTAATGCATAGAATATTTTTTTTTGCATACTCTTAATAAAATTATTTTATTTTTAAAGGAAGAAAAATACGTGCCTAATAATCATTTTCATTTTCCTGAATTGACCCCTCTGTTTTCATTGCATACAAGGTAAGATGCTACTTTGAAAACTGGAAGGCATTTGTTACCAAACCAAATTTGGGCGCACTCACCCACGCAGGATAAAGCTGATTTACTGTCACTGGGTGGTGCTGACGGAAAGGGCAACATTCGTTGCAGGGCATCCATCAGTTAGTTCAGGGCAACTAGTGCTCAAAATACCCAAACCCCCAATGGGTTTCAGGAAAGCATTTTTAAAGGTAAGGTGAGAGAGGGGCATGTCAGAGTAAGTAATCAGTTTCTGCAGAATTCTCTGGTTGATGGTAAGGTAATAGGATGGTGTCACAGGGGGTTAACATTGTCAATCCTTAGGCTCCAGTAGGCCTGGGGCTGCGTACTAATGGTCACCAAGTGGTTAATGTTTTCCAGAGGTGTGGGTAAAATTGTGTGTAAAATCAAGTGGTATCTAAGTATTTCAGAGGGGAGCTAAAACACAGAATATGGGAGGAGGAGTCTATCCCAGGAAGGTCCCATAGAGTCCTGCTTGGTTATAATAGGTCTTCTGGTTTTAACTTGTGTTATTGTGTATAAATTGCTTTTTATTTCAAGGACCCAATTTCATCGTATTTTAAATGAAAATATTTAGCAAATCTACCCTGAAGTACCTTCTAATCTAAGATTATATAATTTTAAGTGCTCAATAGGTAATTTGGTTGATTGGATTATAGCAAAAGGGCTTTTACATCTAAAAACAAGTATTTTCTTTTTTGAAAAATGGTTACTTAAGAGTCCATAGTCCACAACTTCTAGGTTTTACCAAACAAATCACAAGTCTAAACACTTCAGGTAACTGAGAATGTGATTCTTAATGATTTTTCTCTGTATTCGGTAGCATTACATCTCCATTGTACTTAATTTCATACCTCTTCATTCTTTTAATTGTGAAAGATTTGATGAGAGGTTGAGTTTTTAATCTAATAGCTGTACTTGGCTACAAATACACATGACAATTTCAGTAAACTAGAGCTCATTCAATTGAGGGAGACTTGTTGCAGGAAGTGGACCCCTTCCAGGGTCTGAGAGTGGGCTCTTGGCTAACATTTGGAAATGAATTGTTAGAGGGGACACAAGTGCTGACAAAGCAAAAGGCTATTGGGAAGGGGCAACTGCAAAGAGCAGGAGGGCAAAGGGACCCAGAAGAACTGTCCTGCTACATGGCTCTCAGTCTCAAGCTTTATGGTGATGGGATTAGTTTACAGGTTGTCTTTGGGCGGTCACTCTAACTCAGGGTCTTTGCTGGTGGTGCTTGAATTGCTCACTTGGCCGAGATGGATTCCAGCAGGAAGGATTCTGGGAGGACACATGGACTGCTCTCTCCTGTCTCCTTTTGATCTTTCTTCTGGTTGATGGTGGTTTGTTATTAATATTAATAGTTTAATGTTCCTTACTAGGACCTCCTATCATAATATAACTCATGCAAATGGCTACTGTGGTGCCTGCCCAGGGGTCCTGGTTTCAGACAGTGTTTCCCCTAACAGATTAATTTGCCCTATTTATTTTTAAAAAGCCTTCAGTTAGAATGACCAATTTATAACAATTGGTTTTATGACTGGTGGTGTCAGTGGAAGAGGAAACAGACAGACCTATAACATAATCTGGGGAAACAAAAGGAAAAGAAAGGGTTAGTCAGAGATTACAATAGATAAAACATTAATTTCTAGAATTTTTTTTCTCCAGCCTCTTACAGATTTTGCCTTAGTTATCCACATTGACTTAAAAAATATACACAGCCTAAAAATTGAGTTATGGTTTATTTGGTGGAAATTTTTAGGACTTCAAGCCTGGGAGGCAGCATCTCAAGGCAACCTGAGAGAACTGCTCTAAGGAGGTGAGGTGGAAGGAGCCAGGTTATATAGAAGCTTTGTAACAAAAGGCAGGTAGTCTGGATGTCAAAAAAAATGATTGTAAGTTAAAGAAAATGAGAAATGTTAAGAAATTTAGCACTTTTCTAGTATGAGAAGATGCAAGAGTCTAAGCTCACTGAAATCCTTTCTTTGGTGTGCAGCTCAGCTATCTGGGGCCAGTGTCCTGTGTTTTTGCATCCTGAGTTTCCTCAAGGTTCACCATAGGGAGTGACTGCAGCCTAATGGCTGTTAGACGGCCATATTCTTTCCTTCCTGAGTTTCTTCAGCACTCGCTGGCTCACATTAGAGGGCTGCATGGCTGCAACTGTTGATGATCGAGACAGCCTTTGTTTACTGATATGTAGGAAACCTTCCGTTTCTCATCCATCACCACCTTGTCTGCTGTTGTGGCATGATTTGCTGTAGGTAGATGTTCTTTAGAATGAATAGGACGTAAAGACATTATTCCTTTAACTATTAGCATTAAAGTTATCTTGTTTGTTTTTGGCATCAGGACTAGTAAATAGAGACAACTTTGGGGGCTATTGTGGGAATCCAGAGTTGGGAAGGTCCATGGTAAGTAGATAACTGAATGAGACTTATAGACAGATTGATGGGTAGCAGGATTGGTATGAAGAGAAGGTGCATGGAGGGAAAAGAAACTTGCTAATGCACAAGTTCTCTGAAAATTACCTTTGAATTTTAATTATCTCTGAAATTTGGTCCCCAGAATTCCAAAGGAAACTGGGCTAATTCAAAATGTAGATGCTCTAGTCTGAGATGCTTTGAATTTGTTTATTCAGCTCAAGGCATTTGCTCTCTATATATGTTAGTTTAGGATTATGATGCCAGATGTTTCTTGTGCAGGATGCTGGCAATGAAATTCTTCACATATTTACCTTTCGATTTTTATCTAGGAGGCTTTGACTGAATGCCACATGACCAGAATTAAAATAAATACACAATCCAATTTTTTAAACTTAAGATTTAGTAACTCTTCTCACAGAGATATTCTTGTTAAACTTAATGTCATCTATAGTAGGCAGTTCTCTCTGTTTTGTTGATTTTATCTTGTCTGCAATTATATCCTGTGAAATAAAATTAAAAATATATAATTACAGTCCTCTTGGTAGGCTGTTGACTATTTTGAGTTAAAAAGCATTCTGTGCTGGCAGCAGAAATGCAGCAGCAGTGGTCTAATTTCCTCTAATCCACTAGGTGCCTGCTTAATTACAACTTTCCATTTACTAGCTCTTTGGCTATATTCCATCTTTGCTTGTATATTTTTTCATTCAGTTTATTGTCCATTTCTATTTCATCGAGTAATGCATAATGCAGACTTTGTCTGCTTTGCTCCCTCAGTTGCACACGTTGTTGAGTCATTTCTATGTTTTGCTATGTAATTGATTTTAACTTTTATTTTTTATTCAGAGAAGAAACACATTCATAATAAAGTTTAGTATTTAAAGTTTTTTTTTTTCCCTAAGTCAGAACATTGTGGAAAATAACAGAAGAGTTTAAAAGTCAGATCTGTCAGATTGATGAGTTAGGTGGTAGATACTGGGGAAAAAAAAGATGTTGGTGGGAGAGTTTTGTTGTCATGTAATATAATTTGTTAATTGGTTTAATGAAAGACTCAGAACTAGTTTTCAAATCTAATGTATGTATACTGATTATATAATTCTTAAAACCAAAAAAAAATTTATGAAATTAATTGAAATATAGTTGATTTATAATATTGTATTAAAAATCAAACAAATACTGAATTAAATAAATGAAAAACATATAATTTTTTTATTCACTAAATGTACAGTGATTATTGAAGTACTTATTGATTATGGGCATTTAATTATATACATGTTAAATATATGGAGTTTCTATCTGCTGAAACAAATTTGTGATTTTTGTGGTGTTAGATTTGTATGGGATATCTTAGAGTCAATAGAATTAATTGTATAGGGTTTGGTTTACAGTAAATTTATTCAACTTAGATTGTAATCCACATAAGGGTGGGGATCTTGTCAAACTTTAGCATCATAGTCTGAGACTAGTGCTAAATATAATGCCTGGCAAATAGTATGAGGATTTAAGTAAATAAGTCTTTCCTTTACAGGCATAAGACCTGCACTTATAGATTTAACAGCAATACACAGCCATATATACACTGAAGTTTGGCCAAATACAGAATAAGTTTAACTTTGTGAACTCTGTTGTCAGAAGTTAGAAGACAAAATCAGGACGGTCAGTTCAGTTCAGTTCAGTTCAGTCGCTCAGTCGTGTCTGACTCTTTGCGACCCCATGAATCGCAGCACTCCAGGCCTCCCTGTCCATCACCAACTCCCAGAGTTTACTCAAACTCATGTCCATCGAGTCGGTGATGCCATCCAGCCATCTCATCCTCTGTCGTCCCCTTCTCCTCCTGCCCCCAATCCCTCCCAGCATCAGGGTCTTTTCCAATGAGTCAACTCTTCGCATGAGGTGGCCAAAATATTGGAGTTTCAGGAAGGCAGAGAGAAGCAATGACAAAAATTCTACCTAGAAGCTAATGGTAAAATGTTAGCTTTTATAGGGACTTCCCAGGTGATAAAAATAATTCTGCTGCTAATACAGGAGATGCAAGACACAGGTTCGATTCCTGAGTTGGGAAGATCCTCTGGAGAAGGAAATGACTACCCACTCCAGCATTTTTAGATTAAAAAAGTTTAAAAACACAAATGTTAACTTTTCTTAGATTAAAATAAATGATAGCTAGGAGTTGGGGAGGTATCAAACAGAAAGGGGAACAAAGAATTAGTTTAAAGTGATGAACATGTTTTGTATCTAGATTGTGGTGGTGGCTACATATATGTACAACATTTCCAGATCTCAGAACTATTCACTTGAAGTGGGTACTTTTTGCTGTTTGTAGGTTATATTCCTCAGTATGGTTGATTGAAAGAATGTTCTTAGAAAGATAGATAGGTGATGCCTGATAATCTGCCTTGTAAAAAACTTTAGCCTAAGAAACATTTTACAACCTGACTGGAAGCCTAACCTGGAAATAATTTGTTGACTAAAAAATCAATGACTATCATTTTCACTTTATTTTTTCACCTTTCCTGCCTATTAGCCACTGTGGAAGCAGTGCATAGAAAATAGTAAAGGCTCAAAAGGACCAAGAAATCTCCATAAGCTCTTTAATTACTATTAGAGAGTGAGTTAGAAAACAGGATTGCTCAATATAACTCATTACAATTCTGAACAGACATTTTTGTGATGACATAAAAATTTCATTTTTAAAACTTTTTTGGAAGAGAGTTATTTTATCTCTAGTTTTGCTGTAACTGCTCACTTTTATTTAGACAGAACAGACCTGCTTCATTTGCTGGGACTGTACTTTGAGAGTCTGGTCATAAAGCCCTGTCTGACTTCAAATTATGTGCTTCTTCAAGCTTTTCCACTGAAATGCAAGATCACTCTTCTAACTTTAGTGCTTAGCAATGAAGTCATCATTCATATGCTGCAAATAAATAACGTGGAAAAGTTAATTACTCTCCAGCAGAATTTTTTTAACTTCCAATGAGATAATCTAGATCAGATGAATTTGGGTTTTGTTTTGTTTGCTTCTATATTCTACAAAAAAGTATGTAATGTGTTCGTATTTGAATTTTAGCAGCCATTATCTTAAATTAGACGCCAATTCCTTTAGAATCTAGATCTCTGGGTATGTTGTAACGACCATTTTTCATACTCAATGATTGTCCACCACATTTTGAAAACTCCTTTTCATCTTGAGTATTCTTACTTATAAGGCTTGTATTCTTTTTTCTAAATTAATTAATTAATTAATTTTAATTGGAGGCTAATTACTTTACAATATTATAGTGGTTTTTGCCATACAAAGTCTTGTCTTCTTAATAGAATAACAGGAATTTACTTTTCTAGACTCCCTTGAAATTTGGTCATGAAATTAGAGGTCTCTGCCTATTAGAAGCATCCATTCAAAAGTCTGATTTGTAAGAGGAGCCAGCATTACATGTTGGACATTACCTGGAGTGCCAAGCTTCTACCATCACATGAGTTTATTCATTCCATTAATCCATACCTAAGATTTCATAAGAAGGTCCCAATGAGTAATTGACAGAGGAAGGGAAAAAAAACTGAGTTCAGTTTGGTTTATAGACCATCCTGCATGGTATATCAGAAATGTGGACCTCTGCAGTGTTACAATAGTACTCAGGGATGTTCCTAAATGAGAGTGGGAATGAATTAGTATCCTAATGGGGAGAGTTTGGGGCTATATTTCTAATTGCTCATTTGTCTTAGAAGGAAAGAAGACTTTAGACACCTTTCACACCCATTCGTAGATGCTGAATAATAGTAAGGTTGTATCAGTTCAGTTCAGTTCAGTCGGTCAGTCATGTCCAACTCTTTGTGACCCCATGGACTGCAGCATGCTAGGCCTCCCTGTCCATCACCAACTCCCAGAGTTTGTTCAAACTCATGTCCATTGAGTTAGTGATGCCATCAACCATCTCATCCTCTGTTGTCCCCTTCTCCTCCTGCCTTCAATCTTTCCCAGCATCAGGGTCTTTTCCAATGAGTCAGTTCTTCATATCAGGTGGCCAAAGTATTGGAGTTTCAACTTCAACATCAGTCCTTCCAATGAATATTCAGGACTGATTTCCTTTAGGATAGACTGGTTGGATCTCCTTGCAATCCAAGGGACTCTCAAGAGTCTTCTCCAACATCACAGTTCAAAAGCATAAATTCTTCAGCGCTCAGCTTTATAGTCCAACTATCACATCCATACATGACCACTGGAAAAACCATGCCTTTGACTAGATGGGCCTTTGTTGGCAAAGTAATGTTTCTGCTTTTAATATGCTGTTTAGGGGGGTCATAACTTTTCTTCCAAGGAGCAAGTGTCTTTTAATTTCATGGCTGCAGTCACCATCTGCAGTGATTTTGGAGCCCCCCAAAAATAAAGTCTGTCACTGTTTCCACTGTTTCCCCATCTATTTCCCATGAAGTGATGGGACCAGATGCCATGATCTTAGTTTTCTGAATGTTGAGTTTTAAGTCAACTTTTTCACTCTCCTCTTTCACTTTCATCAAGAGGCTATTTAGTTCTTCTTCATTTTCTGCCATAAGTGTGGTTTCATCTGAGTATCTGAGGTTATTGATATCTCTCCCAGCAATCTTGATTCCAGCTTGTGCTTCATCCAGTCCAGCATTTTTCATTATGTACTCTGCATATAAGTTAAATAAGCAGGGTGAAAATATACAGCCTTGACGTACTCCTTTCCCTATTTAGAACCAGTTTGTTGTATAGGTTGTATAGGCAGGGGCTTTTGAAGGAACAATAATGGTGGATTGCTAGCAAGGCATTTTAAGGAAAGGCTGTTTAAATAAGAAATAAAATTTACCTAGGGTGTGAGATTACTTGTTTTCCGTTAAAATGCTGAAACTAAGCATGCTTTCTGTGAAGGAGTTAATTAATACTTAGATACAGAGGATGACCCAGCTAATACAAATGTGAGTAGCCATGCCAATACAAATGAGTTCAATTCTTGTTTTCAATAGGAAAGATATGCACTGAATCAACAAGTCTTTCTGTTAACACAATCTGACCAGTTTCTGACTATGTTAGATTTCTAGTTCGCCAACCTCATAGGGTAAAACCCTTGCCCCCTATACTTGATGGTATCAAGTATAGATACCATCCATACTTGATGGTAGGTGCAAACTAGCCAAGAAGGGATAGATGACTTACCTTGAACTGTACAATTTGGCCTTCCTAGATTTGGCCTTACTTGAATAAATTACTCTTTGAAATTTGGATTTGCTTTCTCTCTTTTCCATGATTAATATATGTGGCTAATTGAATGCCTAATCTTCCACTATTATATCCATGTACCAGTGCTTCTGATCGTGGAACTGATTTTATAGGAACAGAATTAAGGCACAAATGTATATTTACTGGATTTGTAGGTCTAGCTATGTACTGTGTCAACCAAAAGTTGCTGGTCTTGCTGTGTGTAAGATTATTGAAGACACATTATGGCACCAATCTTATGAGGCCATTCTGACATCTTGCAGAATATGTCATCTGTTATATATCACATGGTAATATAAGGTGTTTTTTTTTAGAATCTGAGAGCAAAGAAATTGGGAGTCAGAATATAAGCTCTCACTTTTGTACCTTATGATCTATTGAAAAAAATTATAGTTCATGATTCATGATTTTTGGCTTTGTTGGTTCTGAAGTCTTAGTAGTCAAGAAAAGATTATTTCCACCCTGGGACAAAAGTGTGTGGGTATGCTTAGCCACTCAGTCATGTCTGATTCTTTGTGTCCCCATGGACTGCAGCATGCCAGGCTTCCCTATCCTTCACTGTCTCCCAGAGTTTGCTCAAACTCATTTCCATTGAGTCAGTGATGCCATCTAATCATCTTATCCTCTGTCACCCCTTCTTCTCCCTTCAGTCTTTCCCAATATAAGGGTCTTTTCCAATGAGTCAGCTCTCTGCATCAGATGACCAAAGCATTGGAGCTTCAGCTTTGACATAAGTCCTTCTGATGACTATTCACGGTTGATAGGGGAAAAAGTGGAAGTAGTGCCAGGTTTTATTTTCTTGGACTCCAAAATCATTGTGGATGGTGATTGTAGCCTTGGAATTAAAAGATGCTTGCCCCTTGGAAAAAAGCTATTAGAAACCTAGGCAGCATATTAGAATGCAGAGATATCACTTGGTAGACAAACGTCCATTTAGTCAAAGCTATGATTTTCCCAGTAGTCAGTGCAGATGTGACAGTGGGATCATAAGAAGGCTGAGTGCCAACTAATAAAAATAAATAGAAAAAAAAAATGAAGACTGAGTGCTGAAGAATTGAGACTTCGAATTGTGGTGCTGGAGAAGACTTAAGACTCCTTTGGACAGCAAGGAGATCAAACCAGTCAATCCTAAATGAAATCAACCCTGGATATTAATTGGAAGAACTGAGCTAAAGCTGAAGATCTAATACTCTGGCCACATGATGTGAAGAGTGGACTCATTGGAAAAGACCTTGATGCTTGGAAAGATGGAAGACAGGAGGAGAAGGGGGTTGCAGAGGATGAGATGGTTAGATAGCATCACCAACTGAAAGGACATGAATTTGAGCAAACTCCAGGAGATAGTGGAGGACAGAAGAACCTGGTGTGCTGCAGTCCATGGGCTTGCAAAGAGTTGGACGCAGCTTAGCGACTGATCAACAACAAAGCGCTTACTAATTTTTTTTTGCATTGCAATCATGCACACGTACTTTATGAAAATAAACTTACGTAAAAAATACTCTAGTATATGTTTGCTATGATTTCTTCTTATTGCTCATCAAGCCCCCTTACTCAGTAACTGAATTGTACAGATTTTGAATGAATTAAGGAGCATCTAAAACAGTAAGTTATTAACCATTTAAGCAAATGCATGTGTGCTGTTGTTTCAGTATGTCTGACCCTTTGCGAACCTATGGACTGTAGCCTGCCAGCCTCTGTCCATGGGATTCTCCAGGCAATTCTCCAGGAGTGGTTTGCCATCCCTCATCCAGGGGATCTTCCTGACCCAGGGATCCAACCCTTATCTCCTGTGTCTCTGCCTTGCAGGTGGATTCGTCACCACTGAGCCACTGGGAAAGCCCATTTTAGCAAGTAGCTCATGTTAAAGACAACCTTTTCATTTGTTCCACCCAAGCTAATAAACTGGTCGCGTTCCAGTGTGGTGCTTGTCTCTGAATGGCCAGGTTCTCACTCAGGATGCTCTTCTTCTTCAGCCTTTACCAGGCTCTCACACCTCAGTTAGAAATCCGAGAGGCACAATCTGTGGAGGTTTATACGCCTAAGGGACGGTAGTGTTTCTTCTGCAGTTTAGAGTGGAAACTATTCACAGAAAGGGAAAAGAAAACAGATACAAAACTCCAAACAACAGAGAGCCTTTCATAATGTCTACTTCCAGGCCTCTCGCCATTTCAATATGTCTTTTTCTGGGTGTTCTGCCCCCGCTTCCTCTGGTTTCTAGTGCTTCCTTTTATTCAAGCATTTAAAGACAAAGTGCTTACACAGACCAGTTCATCCTGTTCTAGCTGGATAGATTCAAGACCTCAGTTCTGTTGTCTGCAGGGCACACAGAGCAAAACAACAACTGAGCCTGAAAAGGTTTTGGGAAAGTGCAAGGAGCCTGGAAATAATCCAGCTCTTCTCATCAGGGTTTGTGTGTACTTCGGGATTACATGTGAAGTCTCTACTTTGCTCACTGAATGCTCAACAGGCAAATCATTAAATCTCCTCGTCTCTTCTACTTGTGAACTTTAATTGGTGGGGCTGGTACACAGCATAAAGCCATTTTGGCAAAAATGACATGTGTGGGCATTTAAACAAGAATGGCAATTTTAATTTTATTTTCACTCCAAATTAGAAAGGCAAAAAAGAAAAAAAAAGAAGAAGAAGAAAGAAAATCTTTCTTTGTCAAACAAAAGGGGGTGGTTTTTGTTTTTTTCATTTGGGTTCCAGGAATAAAGAAAAAAAAAAAAAAACAACTTAAAATAAAACTTGTCTATGTCCTTTTAAAGCAGTTGGTTAATAAGCTTTGGCTTACAATTTCAATGTGGAATTTCCCTAGACTACTCTATTTATGACAGAGGCTGGCTTTTATAGTGGCGTTTTATGTGCCTGGTCTACATTTTAAAGCCCAGCCCTGTTGTTTAGGACCAGAAGTGGACACAATTTAATTCTGTTTATTATAGAAATCAAGTGCTTTTGGAGAGAGACTTGTGAGCAGCTGTTTAATATTGTTTTTCGGCTAATATAAAGGTTCATTTCTCTTTCCCTCCAAGGAAATAGCAATTCATGATATTTCTGGAGGTTCTTTTCTACAGAAATGCAGGTCTGTTGCCAGGATCTAGGAGGGAAAAAGATAAGCTGTTAATTGGTGGGGCTGGCTGTCTCTGACAGGTGTCAATTTAAGACCTGTATTGCAGTAGGATTTCAGAGGATTCTGCAAAGAAGACATCAATAATCAAAATAGAAGAGGAAAACATATTTTTGTTATGTAATTTCTAAGCTATTTTTAAATTTCTTGTAGCTAAATTTAATAGGAAGGACACTTTTGAAACAAAGATGGCAAGAAAATTATCTATACTCCTCAGAGACTTTGTTCAATAGTTAAGGAAAATAATTTTCTTTTGAAAACAATATGGTTAAAATAATTGAGCAAGTTTTAAGGTGAAATGATTGAACAATTATATTTATGGTGGTAAATAACTGAAACAGTCTCTTGAAACAGGGCCTTGAATATAGCATTAGATGTGTTTTACAATGATGTAGAGGAGACTATTAGACTTGGAAAATTAAATGGCATTTTGTTCTTTGTTTGGTATATATTTATCTGTGAATAAAAAAGGCACCTCCAGGAGGAGACATTCTCATATTCTCTTTAAGGGCCAGTTCTGGCTCTGGATTCACTATCTTAAATCTTAGGGTCCATTTTGTTAGTGTTAAGAGAGAGACAGCCAACTGACTAAGAATTTCAGTGATGCTCTGAGTCAAAGAATAACAGTATCCAGATAATTGCCTCATTCTTCAGTGAATTGTATGAATATAAACTAAATGTGAACTACTTTGACAGTTGGAATAACACTGAGGAATTATTAAATGGAGTAGGATTTGTACTACACATAAAATTTGGGCCAAATGCCCATTTAAAATAGGTCTTGAGAGCATACATAGGTGGATTTCTACAAGAATGTGGGTGGTCTCATAGGTGCGTGTGCTTTCTGCATTAAGATTACGTGTAGTGAGGTTATTTCTTTTTGTGTTCCATGATTACTTTTTTTTTTTTTTTTTATCATACATGATTTTGGATGAACTAGCTTGGGTTTCTTCTCTCATGTTCTTTCTTTCTATTAAAAAAAAAGTTACTAAATTTAAAATCGGTTGCATAAACATCACATTTTGACTGAGTTGTGTAAAATGATTCAGAAGCAAATTGTTTAAGAGTCAAAGTAGTGTTTGCCACCTGCCTGCCTGAGAAGCTGATGTATCAGAATACAGATTTTCTCTCTTTCTGTGGGAAGCACCTTGTGAAAATGCATTCCAAGAGTCTGCTTTCCATTTCCAACTCAAAGAAGAAGTATTACTGAATTAGGTGGTAATCAAAATATATAGGATGTTTACCTTGAAAACTCGGCTTGCAAAGAAAGCTCTTTGAAATAAAAGATAATAGATATACAGTTATTTGATGAAAAAGAAAAATTTTAATAAGAAATTTTAGTCCATGAGGATTTTTGGATTTCAAGGAAACATGAAATCTCTAGCTCTCCGAAGCAAAGATGTTGGAATAAAAGGGAGGAGAAATTTGGGAACTTGATGATGTGTTGCTGCGATCTCCATCTTGGACTATCTGTTAGAATTACAATTTGTTATTGCTGTTGTTAAGCCCTATAAGCTCTGTTGCATTGTGTTGTTATATAAAGGTAAACACAATACCAACTGAAATATTTATCCAAGCAAATTGGAATGGGCAAACTGCATAAATCTGTCTTTATTTCTCTCTTACTTTCCCTCTCATCTCCTCTCCTTTTGGGTTAGAAAGTGAGGTGTCATAGTCATACACATACCAAAATACGCTTTGAAGAAAATGAAATAAAGCTTAACTTTAAGTTTTAGTCTCTGAATACACATGTAACAATTCTTGCTTCTCTATATGTGAAGAAATTTGGTGTTTAAGTTGGCTATTTTCACAACTTAGGAGAAAGCTATCACCTGAACCATTCACTTTTCACTCCCTTGAACTGCCACATGGGAATGCATTTATAACAACTTGAACTTTGTATATGAGTGTGATCCAACTTTAGTCTTGTCCTGTATTTCAAAAACATGTGGGCAATTTTCATCAATTACTTTTACATATGTTTCTAGTCCTCTGTTATGGCTATATCAGAAGCAAAACTTGTGGAAATAGTACCAGACAGTGATCCTGTTTTAATAAGATTTTTAGTATAATTATATGTGTTGTAAAGTTCAAATAACATTTGGATCAACTGCCAAATATTAGGGGTGCTTAGCTAAAGTGAACTTCTGAACTTAGGAACAAGATCACTTTTCAATGCTTAAAAAGACTCTTCTCGTGAAAGCAAATCCTTTGCTCTGGTCAGAATATATATATATATGTGTGTATACACATATATGTGTATACACATATATATATATATGTGTATATATATACACACATATATATATATATATTTAAAGTCTAGCCTGCTACATTTGACATATATATTAATATATTTATATATAGTCTATTTAACTTACTACTAAGGAAGTGGAACCGCTAATTTCAGAAAATGGCAGGTATTTATTTTTTCTAACATGGTGAATATATATTTTGAATGGTGTCCTGTTATGTTCAGATTGGGAAAGAAAATATTTCCTTTTTCATGTTTGTAATTTGAATTAAGCTGATGGCCAGATAATGTCATCTCTGACTATAAAAGATAATGTTTTCCAATTATGGATAACAAAAGCTCTGTATGGATTTTATAATGCCCTCTCCATTTGTTCTAATACACATGTGATGCTAACAGCTCCCTGTAAAAATTCTTATTAATCATGATTTACAGGAAATAAAGGAGTATTAGAGGTATAATGACTGATTGAGCATCTGAGTTAGTTGTTGAATTGAGATCATATGATTCTTGGTCCATTTTTCATTCAACTATGCCACAACTACCTCATGTGATTAGCTTTTTTCAAGAAACAGAAGAAAACACAATGAGTAATATGGAAACAGGTAAATTTTTTGTGAGATACCAAGTGGCAAGTTGAAATAAAGCTGGACCCTGAGCTACCTAGTTCAGTTCAGTTCAGTTCAGTCGTTCAGTCGTGTCCGACTCTTTGTGACCCCATGAATCGCAGCACGCCAGGCCTCCCTGTCCATCGCCAACTCCCAGAGTTCACTCAAACTCACGTCCATGGAGTCGGTGATGCCATCCAACCATCTCATCCTCTTTCGTCTCCTCCTCCTGCCCCCAATCCCTCCCAGCATCAGGGTCTTTTCCAATGAGTCAACTCTTCACATGAGGTGGCCAAAGTGTTGGAGTTTCAGCTTCAGCATCAGTCCTTCCAATGAACAGTCCTTCCAGAACTGATCTCCTTTAGGATGGACTGGTTGGATCTCCTTGCAATCCAAGGGACTCTCAAGAGTCTTCTCCAAAACCACAGTTCAAAAGCATCAGTTTTTCAGTGCTCAGCTTTCCTCACAGGACCCAGGAAAGTTGAGCTAGCTAAGCCATACACAAATCAAAATTATGGGGGAGGAGAAGTTGTGATTGACAGGAAGTGCCTCCAACAAGACAGAGGAGGTGACCCTAGTTTTCTGTTTTCTAACTCCAGTCTGTGTAACACCTGAACCATGAGGTTCTTCTCTGCAATTGTTTTTAAAGAAAATAAAAAGAATAGCAGCATAAGGTTCTGATGTTCTTCAGTAAGTAGTAGATTCAAAAGGCATTTAAAATTTTATTTTAATTTTTAGAAGGTTGAAAAATAGCTCTCTTTCCAAAATCTCCACCCGAAGAAAATTTTAAAATTCTAAAGTATTTTAATGATTTAAACTAAATATAGAAAAACAGTCATTCAAATGCTGTCATAGATCCAGTTAATATATTATTATGAATTACTGCAATTGCTTGAAAAATATTTCTCTGGCTGAATTCAACCATTTAAAGGTGTCTCTAAATACAATCTCAGGCAACTATTTCCTCTTTGAGGATTCTTCTGAAATTACAGAAAAACCTTAACAAAACAACAGACACAATATTGTCCCTGATGTTGTTTAGTCACTAAGCTAAGTGGTGTCTGACTCTTCGGAGACCCCATGAACTGAAACCCTCTAGGCTCCTCTGTGCATGGGATCTCCCAGGCAAGAATCCTGGAAAATCAAGAAAAGGTTTTGCCAGAACAACCAAAGGTTAAAGGGATTCTGGAAGGGTAGAAAGCAAGCAATGAGCCTGAAGGAGGAGAAAACAGAACCTGGCCCTGGGCTCTAGACAGAAGCTTAAATCCTCTCCAGAAACTCCAAGATCTGGATCTACATGCACAAGTGGTAGACAGCCAGCCAGGGACCAGCAGTGATCGTTACAGCGCTGCCTCTTTCTCCTGGGAATAAATAGGCTGCCAGAAATGACTTTTACCCTTGGGCACAAGCCAGGGAACTGCTCCAGAGAGAGTTTGTCATTGACCTCAGGGGTGAATTTATTGAGTCGAGAGAGAGAGAGAGAGAGAGAAGAAAAGTACAGTGGAATTTGAGGTTAATAGATTTAAACAGTGTATGCAAAAAAAAAAAAGACTCCCCTATCTTCCCCCACATCAAAAAAAAAAAAAAAAAAATAATCCCACAAACTGTAAATCTTCCTTAATTTGAAAAATATTGTTGGAGGGCAGTTTCCAGTTGCCTACCTAGTGGCTCTTTATTCATGTAACCTGTTGGCAAATCTGTCACTAGACCCAGCCCAATAAACTAAAACCACCAATTAGCGTCTCCCATTCAAAGAATGTGGTTCATTAAGGGGGAAAAAATCTGTCTTATCTATCTTTGATATCACTGTCTCTGTCTCATTTTCTATGTACAGAGAAAACTCATGCAAGCCAACTTACTAACCAACACAGTATTTAATTCAAAGCATCCCTGACTCCATGTGTAGTGGGTACATTAGACAAAAATATTCACAAGTTATAATCATGAAAGCAACTTTATTTTCATCCTCCACTGTCCTTTTTATCCTACTGGTCAGGCAGAATAGATTTTCCTGACTCTTTCATGAAGACTCATGACCCTTCCATTCATTGTTCAGTGACAGAAAAGTGTTTTGGTAGCTATAAATAGTCTGGGTTCATGCTTTAAAGTTTGTAGTTTATTTTATTAATTGACTCTTCAATATTTGTTCAAAGATAAGACTCCCCAGACTCCTCAGTGTCTGTGGGTAGGCTGCCTGCTTTAAAAAAAGGGGTTATTTCAATTCCTTTCTCTCTCACTTCTTTCTCTTCTGATAAACTTTTCTATCTCACCCTTCAAAAGTGTGAGATGAAATATAGTAGTAAAATATCATTTAGCTCATAATATTCTTGTGAGAAATGAACTTATAAACCATATTTAGTAGAATTTAGGCTCTAATGATTGTAAACCACGCTTATTTTAAAATGAATTTTGCCACTTAAACTATGACTCAGCACTTTTAAAACCTCTTCTACTTTTTAATTGTGGAAAGAATTCCCTTATGTTTATTTATACTTAGGTATTTTTTGACCATTTTAATGTGTATATGTGTGTGTGTGTGTGTGTGTGTGTGTATAAGCTGTAAGTTAAATACATTTATTAATACAGTTCTAAAGCTTCACTTCCAGTCTAATAGGGTTGAATCACTTTTGATCAATGTCATTGACATCTGTGTTTTTCTACACCTTTTCCTTTCTGTGCCATAGATGTCATTAGTGATATGGCACTTCTCAAAAGAATGTTCAATTACTGTTTATGCTGTTTTCTTCTAAGTGACTGACATCCTTCTTATAAATTTTAATGAAGGTTTCTTCTTAACCTTATCAAAAGATATCAACAAAAGGGTTTTAGACAAGAATTAGATTTCACATTGTTTCCCCCAAAAGATCCTTAAATGGTTTATTGGTTAAAATATTTAGAGGGGTAGTTGTCCAGTTATTCCATCCAGTTATTGCATAGAAGTAACCAAATAAAGATATGACAGACAATGACAACTGCAGTAAAGGCTAATTAAGAGTGAACCATAGAACTCTACTGACTGTCAGATACATCTGGATTTCAGAAGTGTTACAATATGAGAATATGGACATCTTAAAGTTGATGCAATATAATGTACGCACTTCTGTATGTGTGTGTGCATGTGTGAATCATGTCTGGCCATGGTTAAAACTTCTATATGTATCAACTACAATTAATGTGATTATTATTTCAAGTTGAATGATAACTCTAGAAAAGTGGTTTTGTGTGCATTGGGACAGGCGTGTATTTATTTATTTATTTATTTTTTATTATTTTATTTTATTTTATTAGTTGGAGGCCAATTACTTCACAACATTTCAGTGGGTTTTGTCATACATTAACACGAATCAGCCATAGAGTTACACGTATTCCCCATCCCGATCACCCCTCCCACCCCCCCCCCTCCACCCAACTCCTCTGGGTCCTCCCAGTGCACCAGGCCCGAGCATTCGTCTCATGCATCTCACCCGGGCTAGTGATCTGTTTCACCATAGATAATATACATGCTGTTCTTTTGAAACATCCCACCCTCACCTTCTCCCACAGAGTTCAAAAGTCTGTTCTATACTTCTGTGTCTCTTTTTCTGTTTTTCATATTGGGTTATCATTACCATCTTTCTAAATCCCATATATATGTGTTAGTATGCTGTAATGTTCTTTATCTTTCTGGCTTACTTCACTCTGTATAATGGGCTCCAGTTTCATCCATCTCATTAGAACTGATTCAAATGAATTCTTTTTAACGGCTGAGTAATATTCCATGGTGTATATGTACCACAGCTTCCTTATCCATTCATCTGCTGATGGGCATCTAGGTTGCTTCCATGTCCTGGCTATTATAAACAGTGCTGCGATGAACATTGGGGTACACGTGTCTCTTTCAGATCTGGTTTCTTCGGTGTGTATGCCCAGAAGTGGTATTGCTGGGTCATATGGCAGTTCTATTTCCAGTTTTTTAAGAAATCTCCACACTGTTTTCCATAGTGGCTGTACTAGTTTGCATTCCCACCAACAGTGTAAGAGGGTTCCCTTTTCTCCACACCCTCTCCAGCATTTATTGCTTGTAGACTTTTGGATAGCAGCCATCCTGACTGGCGTGAAATGGTACCTCATTGTGGTTTTGATTTGCATTTCTCTGATAATGAGTGATGTTGAGCATCTTTTCATGTGTTTAGTAGCCATCTGTATGTCTTCTTTGGAGAAATGTCTGTTCAGTTCTTTGGCCCATTTTTTGATTGGGTCATTTATTTTTCTGGAATTGAGCTTCAGGAGTTGCTTGTATATTTTTGAGATTAATCCTTTGTCTGTTTCTTCATTTGCTATTATTTTCTCCCAATCTGAGGACTGTCTTTTCACCTTACTTATAGTTTCCTTTGTTGTCCAAAAGCTTTTAATTTTCATTAGGTCCCATTTGTTTATTTTTGCTTTTATTTCCAATATTCTGGGAGGTGGGTCCTAGAAGATCTTGCTGTGATTTATGTCGGAGAGTGTTTTGCCTATGTTCTCCTCTAGGAGTTTTATAGTTTCTGGTCTTACATTTAGATCTTTATTCCATTTTGAGTTTATTTTTGTGTATGGTGTTAGAAAGTGTTCTAGTTTCATTCTTTTACAAGTGGTTGACCAGTTTTCCCAGCACCACTTGTTAAAGAGGTTGTCTTTTTTCCATTGTATATCCTTGCCTCCTTTGTCAAAGATAAGTTGTCCATAGGTTCGTGGATTTATCTCTGGGCTTTCTATTCTGTTCCATTGATCTATATTTCTGTCTTTGTGCCAGTACCATACTGTCTTGATGACTGTGGCTTTGTAGTAGAGTTTGAAGTCAGGCAGGTTGATTCCTCCAGTTCCATTCTTCTTTCTCAAGATTACTTTGGCTATTCGTGGTTTTCTGTATTTCCATACAAATTGTGAAATTATTTGTTCTAGTTCTGTGAAAAATACCGTTGGTAGCTTGATAGGGATTGCATTGAATCTATAGATTGCTTTGGGTAGAATAGCCATTTTGACAATATTGATTCTTCCAATCCATGAACACGGTATGTTTCTCCATCTGTTTGTGTCCTCTTTGATTTCTTTCATCAGTGTTTTATAGTTTTCTATGTACAGGTCTTTTGTTTCTTTAGGTAGGCAAGGGTGCCCACTCTCACCACTACTATTCAACATAGTCTTGGAAGTTTTGGCCACAGCAATCAGAGCAGAAAAAGAAGTAAAAGGAATCCAGATAGGAAAAAAAGAAGTGAAACTCTCGCTGTTTGCAGATGACATGATCCTCTACATAGAAAACCCTAAAGACTCTCCAGAAAATTACTAGAGCTAATCAATGAATATAGTAAAGTTGCAGGATATAAAATTAACACACAGAAATCCCTTGCATTCCTATATACTAACAATGAAAAAACAGAAAGAGAAATTAAGGAAACAATACCATTCACCATTGCAGGCGTGTATTTAAAACTAACTTTTTCTATTTAGGAAATTGTGAAGGGATTTTGAAGGTTCTTAGAAAAATGTGACTATACTCTGTGATATGGTTGATGTGTTTCTCTCTAGCTGCCAACTGTTCACTTTTTGTCAGTCCTACACAAATATTCTTTCTTGTAGGCCAATAGCACCCTCCCATCCTCGGCAAGGATTTAAAACTTCCTTCTCTTATGTATAGTGTACCTCTGGTCCATGAGAAACATTCAGGAATCCTGTAACCAACCTAATAAGAAATCAGACTGATCTTAAGGTAGTATCTACTCTCCACTTTGCCCCTTTGCAAAGCAGCTGACCAATACAACATTCTGCATCTGTATTTTCAGAATACAAGTCATACCCAGTTCAGTTCAGTTATTCTAGTCACTCAGTCATGTGCGATTCTTTGAGACCCATGGACTGCAGCCCGCCAGGCTTCCCTGTCCATCACCAATCCCTGGAACCTGCTCAAACTCATGTCCACTGAGTTAGTAAAACAATTCAACCTTCTCATCCTCTGTCCCCTTCTCCTGCCTTCAATCTTTCTCAGCATCAGGGTCTTTTCAAATGAGTTAGGTGGGAGAAATATCAATAACCTCAGATATGCAGATGAAACCACCCTTAAAGCAGAAAGCAAAGAGGAACCAAAGTATTGCAACTTCAGCTTCAGCATCAGTCCTTCCAGTGAATATTCAAGACTGATTTCACTTAAGGTTGACTGACTTAACTCTTTTCTGTCCAAGAAACTCCCAAGAGTCTTCTTCAACACCACAGTTCAAAAGCATCAATTCTTTGGTGCTCAGATTTCTTTATGGTTCAACTCTCACATTGATACATGTCTATTAGAAAACCCATGGCTTTGACTATATGGACCTTTGTCAGCAAATTAATGTCTGTGCCTTTTAATATACTGTTTAAGTTTGTCATAGGTTTTCTTCCAATGAGCAAGTGTCTTTTAATTTCATGGTTGCAGTCACTATGTGCAGTGATTTTGGAGCTCAAGAAAATAAAGTCTCTCACTGTTTCCATTGTTTCCCCATCTATTTACCATGAAGTGATGGGACCAGATGTCTTGATCTTTGTTTTTTGAACATTGAGTTTTAAGCCAGCTTTTTCACTCTCCTCTTTCACTTTCTTCAAAAGGCCCTTTAGCTTCTCTTTGCTTTCTGCTGTAAGGATGGTGTTATCTGCATATCTGAGATTATTGATATTTCTCCCACCAATCTTGATTCCAGCTTGTGCTTCATCCAACCCAGCATTTCTCATGATGTACTCTGCATATAAGTTAAATAAGCAGGGTGACAGTATACAGCCTTGAGGTACTCCTTTCCCAATTTGGAATCAGTCTGTTGTTTCATGTCTAGTTCTAACTGTTGCTTCTTGAGTTGCATATAGATTTCTCAAGAGGCAGGTGAGGTGGTCTGGTAGTCCCCATTCTAAGAATTTTCCTCAGTTTTGTGATCCACACAATCAAAAGGGTTTTGCATAGTGCATAAAACAGAGGTAGATGCTTTTCTGGAATTTTCTTGCTTTTTCTATGATCCAACAGATGTTGGCAGTTTGATCTCTGGTTCCTCTGTGTTTTCTAAATCCAGCTTGAACATCTGGAAGTTCTCGGTTCATGTAGTGTTGAAACCTAGCTTGCAGATATTTGAGCATTACTTTGTTAGTGTGTGAAATGAGGACAATCGTGTGGTAGTCTGAACATTCTTTGGCATTGCCTTTCTTTGGGATTGGAAAGAAAACTGACCTTTCCCAGTCCTCTGGCCATTGTTCAGTCTTTCAAATTTGTGGGCATATTGAGTGCAATACTTAAACAGCATCATCTTTTACCATTTGAAATAGCTCAGCTGGAATTCCATCATCTCTACTAGCTTTGATTTTAGTGATGCTTCCTAAGGCCACTTGACTTCCCATTCCAGGATGTCTGGCTCTAAGTGAGTGATCACACCATCATGGTTATCCGGGTCATGAAGATCATTTTTATATTGTTCTTCTGTGTATTCTTGCCACCTCTTTTTCATATCTTCTGCTTCTGTTAGGTCCATACTATTTCTGTCCTTTATTGTGCCCATCTTTGCATGAAATATTCCCTTGGTATCTCTAATTTTCTTGAAGAGATCTCTTATCTTCCCCATTTTATTATTTTTCTCTATTTCTTTTCATTATTCACTTTAAAAACTTTCTTATCTCTCGATATTCTCTGGAACGCTTCATTCAGAAGGGTATGTTTTTCGTTTTCTCCTTTGCCTTTTGCTTTTCTTATTTTCTGAGCTATATTTAGGGCCTCCCCAGACAACCACTTTACCTTTTTGCATTTCTTTTTCTTTTGGATGGTTTTGATCATCGCCTCCTGTACAATGCTATGAACCTCCATCCACATTTTGCCACATTCGCATGTCTCAAATAAGTGTGCAGTGTAAAAGTGCAGTGTATGTCACAAGATTGTCTACAGTGCCTATCTAATTATTTAATACCTTTTGATCATTAAAATACATCTTGACTCTGTCAAGTAAATCATATCTCAAATGTACGGTTCCTTCTCCTAGAGGAATGATAATTAGTTTTTGGCTATACCTGTGACCAAATTATTTTTTCTGTTCATACTTAATTTTTTTTTAATAGATGAGAATTATTAGTCAAGGGGGAGGAATTTTCAGGAAGGAAAATGCTGTAAATATTTGGAAATATTTGTAAACTTTTGGTAAAATTTTTCTCTCCCGCTTTTTACATTAGTATAAAGTATAAGAACCCTCATGTACTAAACTTGCAGCTTCTGTGGGTCAAATATGGAGCAATACTTAGATGAATCTCCAACAATATAAAATTATTTGGTTTGTCCTGGAAATAATAAATCTCCCAGCTCCCCAATTCCAAACATATTATTTTGAGGTATTGCTAATATACACAGTGGATAGTGCATCAAGCAAGAGACATGTGTCTGCTCTCAAGGTATATTCTTAAGGGGTTTAAGTGGTATTTGTTATATGTCTTCCTGAGTGACTTGGAGGAGTGGTTTTTCTTTGCAGTTGGCCCAGGGTTCGAGTGAGACCAAGATGGGGAAAGATGATATCATCTTGTTCTTCCGGCAACCAAATAAGTTGGCTTTCAAATTAGGGTCACATCAGGCCACTTCAGGAAACAGGAGTGGTGAGTGATCTCAGCACCTAGTAGCTACCACTAACACCACATTTGGGAGATTTTGCTGTGGCAGCTGAATCAACAGCTGGGATTCTAAAATCCCTAACTTGCACATAGGATTTAGCTTTCTCACCCACAAAATTATGGTCCTATATTTACCATCTGTGTGCCACTTTATATTTATGAAATTATAAAAATAAGGATTTGTTGGGAAAGAAATATTTTTGAAAATAATGTAAAAGCATAAGTCTTGATAAGACATGTTCCTTTAGACATAACAATAGCTCATTAACAAAGAGTTGCTATTAGCTAATAATTTTTGAAAGAAATCATTATTAATTAAAAAAATGATGAGTTGTTGAAAAGGCTATGTCCTTTACAGGATAGCAAAAAGCCTTCAAAATTGCTGCAGAGCTCATCCCATGCTCTATTCTTTTTAACTATATCAATGTCAGTGAACAATGGAAAGAACAATGAAAGCTAACCTTGTGCCACCCTTGAATGTCTTTCGTTTTTTGCCTTGTATTCAAAGGGCATGTACTTTTTGCTAGAGGGCTTGAATTGAAGGAACTTGCTGCCAAAATGCAGGTCACTTTGTCAGGTGGGGGACAGTTTGAGAGACAAAGAAACATGATTCTACCAGGCTAATATACACAGGTGAGTTGCAAATCTCCTACCAGTTGCTCCCATTTGTGTCATTAGCCCCCCTGTCCATAAATAAACACCCTCTCTGTGAAAAAGCTTCTAGGTACTATGCCGTGCCTTCTGAGCTCCATCAACCTGCAAATAAGGAAAGAGTGATCAGAGGGAAATTGCTCCCCAAACAGGCTGTCAGCATAGGCTGAGGCACCGTGCTGATCTTGGGAACAGAGGGCATAATTTCTATGGAGAAGTGTGTCAGTTTTCATATATACTCTTCTCTTAATAAGGAATCAGTGAGTGTTGGTACATCTCTGCAGTATAGTCATTTGTGTTCACTGTTTATAGTATTTCATGGCTATGAGGAAACTTACAGTTTCACCTCTCACAGAGGAGACACATTTTCACATTTGCCTTTTCCAGGAACTTATTTTTCTTATTGCAGATGACTGACTTCAAGTGAGAGTGGAATTTTTTTTTTTTTAATTTGTGTTTGGTGAATTATCAATTGAAGCATACTGTTTAGTGCAGGCTAGAGAAAAATTAAGTAGAACTGTACTTGAAATAGTCAGCTACTCTTTCTACAGATTTTTAGAAATAACATTAACTTTTGCAAAGACACATCTTCATTGTTTCAAAATAGCTTTAAGTTTTTAATCTGATGTTAAAATGTATTAATAATCAGAGATGATTTTGTATTTCATGAAAGATTTCCAGTATTGGTAATTCCATAAGTGTATGGTCCTAATTTAACATAATTGTCCTGAACTAAAAATAAGCAACTATGTAACTGTAGTGTTTAAAACAAGGGCAGCCTTTCAAGCAAATTGTAAACAAATTGACTATCTTAAGATTTTCATTCTTATCTAAAAACTCATTCTTTGCCAGTAAGGTCCATGATTTTCTTTGTGTCTAGAAAAGTATAGTTCTTAATTGCTCAGTGTCCTTAGCCTTCTTGATTTAGACAATTAAAGCAAGCCCAAGCCTCATGAAGAATGATTGATCTAGTTACATGAGCATAATTGTTCCATTAGGAAGAATCAGTTTGTTAAAGCTTTAAGGGAATAAGTAAGTTAGAGGTGAGGCAGCTAGATGTAGCTTGACATGGAGAAATCAAGTGAGGAGAAATCAATTGGCATCTATTTAATACTCTATGTTGTGTGAAAACTATTCCAAGAAATTTTTTCTCTTTCCTTTTATTTTTCCCTCTCAAAAGGGAGAAACCAGTCCTTTTAGTAAAAATTTACATCCGATTTTTAAAATAGAGTTAAGAAGATTTAAAGGTATATTAAGACCCTTGAGAGAGAGAGAACTTCATTCTAATTTATATTTTATAAATACTGCCAAAACAGACTTCTCTTTGTAGATAAGGTTGTTTTACTGAGGTTTACAAGGGATAAAGGAGCATGTTACAGAAGCAAGTTGATATTGTAAGAGTAAAGAAATTTATATGTATAATAAAACTGTTTTTCTGTGGGCATTATGATATACCACTGATAGATTTACAGGGTTATAGGGCTTAATAACAATACATTGAATTTTGCAGTTTTTGCAGGGATATGCATTTTCACAGAGACACTGCAATTTAGCCACTTCTAGGCAATCCCAATTACTCATGTGGAAACCAAGTTTCAAGGTCATCTTGATTGTGATAACCAAACCCAGGCTTGATTCTAGACTTTTTGCACCTAGAGGATATCTAGGTAATCTTATTATTTTATATTTGATGAAATAAAATTTTTGAGATTGTTCAAGATCATAGCTTAAATTTACTCTTTTAAGGAAAGTTTTCCTGAACCATTAAAGAATTTATAAATGCATTTTATTATAAAGAACTTAAACTATACGCATTCAAAATTAATTGGGTTGGCCAAAAAGTTCATTTGAGTTTTTCCATAAAATTCTTGGCCAGTCCAGTGAAACAGGAATTCATCTTTCTTCTCAGTCTACAACTTTTGTCAGATTGCTGTGAAACATTTCAGACACAGTGATATAGATTTAACCACAAAGGAGCATATCTAGATACATACATGTAGCCTCTCTCCCACACAGTGTCTGATTCATTTGTTTATAAAATTAGTAATATTTTTATGTTTTTTTTTTCTGTAGCCTGACTTTTAACCTTAATACATGCAGAGAAATTCTTATATTTAGAATAGCTATACTATTCTTTAAAATTACTACAAAGTATTACCTAATATTTTAAGAGCGCACACTGGTCATAGCAAACACCCTCTTCCAACAACAGAAAAGACGACTCTACACATGGACATCACCAGATGGTCAAACCGAAATCAGATTGATTATATTTTTTGCAGCCAAAGATGGAGAAGCTCGATACAGTCAGCAAAAACAAGACGGGGAGCTGACTGTGGCTCAGATCATGAAATCCTTGTCAAATTCAGACTTCAATTGAAGAAAGTAGGGAAAACCACTAGGCAATTCAGGTGTGACCTAAATAAAATTCCTTACAGTTGTACAGTGGAAGTACAGATTCAAGGGATTATATCTGACAGAGTGCCTAAAGAACTAAAGACGGATGTTTGTGACATTGTATAGGAGGCAGTGATCAAGACCATCCCCAAGAAAAAGAAATGCAAGAAAAGGTAAAGTGGTTGTCTGGGGAGGCCTTACAAATAGCTGAGAAAAGAGAAGTGAAAGGCAAAGGAAGAAAGGAAATATATAGTCATCTGAATGCAGACTTCCAAAGAATCACAAGGAGAGATAAGAAAGTCTTCCTCAGTGATCAATGCATAGAAGTAGAGGAAAAAACACAATGGGCAAGATGAGAGAGCTCTTCAAGAAAATTAGAGATACCAAGGGAATATTTCATGCAAAGATGGGCACAATAAAAGACAGAAATTGTATGGATCTAACAGAAGTAGAAGATATTAAAAAGAAGTGGCAAGAAAACACAGAAGAACAATACAAAAAAGATCTTCATGACCCAGATAACCATGATGGTGTGATGACTCACCTAGAGCCAGACATCCTGGAATGGGAAGTCAAGTGGCCTTAGGAGGCATCACTAAAAACAAAGCTAGTGGAGGTGATGGAATTCCAGCTGAGCTATTTCAAATGGTAAAAGATGATGCTGTTTAAGTGTTGCACTCAATATGCCCACAAATTTGGATGATCGAGCAGTGGCCAGAGGACTGGGAAAGGTCAGTTTTCTTTCCAATCCCAAAGAAAGGCAATGCCAAAAATGTTCACATTCCCACACAATTGCATTCATCTCACACTCTAACAAAGTAATGTTCAAATTCTCCAAGCTAACCTTAAGTAGCACATGAATTGAGAACTTCCAGATGTTCAAGCTGGATTTAGAAAAGGCAGAGGAACCAGAGATCAAACTGCCAACATGTGTTGGATCATAGAACAAGCAAGAGATTTCCAGAATAACATGTACTTCTACTTTATTGTGTATGCAAAAGTCTTTGACTGTGTGCATCACAAGAAACTGTGGAAAATTCTTAATGAGATGAGAATACCAAACCACCTGACCTGCCTCCTGAGAAACCTGTATGCAGGTCAGGAAGCAACAGTTAGAACTGGACATGGAACAACAGATTGGTTCCAAATTGGGAAAGGAGTACTTCAAGACTGTATATTTCCACACTGCTTATTTAACTTATATGCAGAGTACATCGTGCAAAATGCTGGGCTGAATGAAGCACAAGCTGTAATCAAAATTGCCAGGAGAAATATCAATAATCTCAGATACGAAGATGACACCACCATTATGGTAGAAAGCGAAGAGGAACTACAGAGCCTGTTGATGAAAGTGAAAGAGGAGAGTGAAGAACCTGGCTTAAAGATCAACATTCAAAAAATGAAGATTATGGCATCCAGTCCCATCCCTTCATGGCAAATAGATGGGGAAACAATGGAAACAGTGAGAGACTTTATTTTCTTCGGCCCCAAAATCACTGCAGATGGTGACTGCAACCTTGAAATTAAAAGACATTTGCTCCTTGGAAGAAAAGCTCCCACCAACCTAGGCAGCCTATTAAAAAGCAGAGACATTACTTTGCCGACAAAGGTCTATCTTGTCAAAGCCATAGTTTGTCCAGTAGTCATGTATAGTTGTGAGAGTACGACTATAAACAAAGCTGAGCGCCAAAGAATTGGTTCTTATGAACCGTGGTGTTGGAGAAGACTCTTGAGAGTCCCTTGGACTGCATGGAAATCCAAGCAGTCTATCCTAAAAGAAATCAATTCTCAATATTCATTGGAAGGACTGATGCTGAAGCTGAAGCTCCAATACTTAGGCCACCTGATGTGAAGAACTGACTCATTGGAAAATATCATGATGCTGGGAAAGATTGAAGGCAGGATGAGAAGGGGATGACAGAAAAGGAGATGTTTGGATGGCATTGCTGACTCAATGGATGTGAGTTTGAGAATTGGGAATTGCTGATGGACAGGGAAGCCTGGCATGCTACAGTCCATGGGGTCACAAAGAGTTGGACACGAGTGGGACTGAACTGACTACATAATAATGTGCATGTGTGCTAAGTTGCTTAGTCGTGTCCAACTATTTGCGGCCCTATGGACTAAAGTCCACCAGGCTCCTCTGTCCATGGAATTCTCTGGGCAAGAATACTGGAGGGGGTTGCCATGCCCTCTTCCAGGCATTATTGCTGACTCATGGATCAAACCCACATCTCTTATGTCTCCTGTATTGGTAGATGCGTTCTTTACCACTAGGGCCACCTGGGAAGCCCCTACATGATAGATAAAACCCCTTATTTATGTGATCTCTAAACTGCGAGCTAAATAAACTATACATTTCCTACTGATTTCAAAGGTCAACTCAGTAATGTATTAAATTCCCCCTTGTATGTAACATGAAGTATATAATCCTATGATTAGGTCTGAGTCTTTTAGTGAGCCTGCACCTCTGGACTGTGTAGTTGACAAGGCTGGCTCAGTTCCACGCGCCCCCCCCTCCCCCCCGCCCCCACTCTAGAGCTAGAGTGGACTGGAGTTGAATATTTTCTTTCTCCAGCTTTGTAGCAGAAATTTCCCTTGCCCAGGTCAGTTAGGCCCTGATAATACCTAGCAGGTTAAGCTTTGTTAACTAGTTTCCCCTGAGGGCAGCTTTGTGAAGGAAGACAGAGTGCTCTGCTATATTTCACAACAGCTCCTTTTCCCCGCCCTTTGCAGAATGTTTAAGGGTATATTCCTAAAATATATACTGTGGGAATCTGGTCAAGCTCCTAGGTAAAGCTCACAGTCTCATAGGGCCCTCACCTTAGAGGATTTCCTTGGAGCTTTTAGGGGTCGGAGTTGCACCAAGTTCAAGCAGTTGGTCAACGTCCCTTTAGGTTTTCCTCCCTGGGTCCTGTTGCTGACTACATGTGTCTTTTGCTCCAGGAAGAAACCATTCCCTGTATTCACCTGTCTCTACAGTTTTGGGGGGCTGCAGATTGCCCTTTCTTAAGAATCCTTGAAGAGCTGTTGATTTTTTTGTCTGTTCAGCTATTTATCTGTTGATAGGGTGGTGTGGCAACTTGTGAACAGTAATTTTTGTTTTATATCTGATTGTTATTTATAGGAATATATTGATTTTCACCTGATTAATATATGGCAAATTTGATAATTAGTAAATCTAATAGTGCTTCAGTTTATATTTCTATTCTCAAGTTGGAAAATTGTATCTGTAAAAATGATAATTCTCATTTAATTAGGTATACTTATATATTTTCATTTGTTAAAAAGCCAATTTGGTTTTATTAGCATCTTCTGTTGTTTGTTCTAGTTTGCTTGCTTTTCTATTTTATAGTTTAAGAATTTGTGCTTTAAGATTTGTTAATTTGCTTTTGTGTCTTTGATCTTCTTTTCTTGTATATCTAAAAACATTACAACTTGGGGGATTGTTTTGATTGAATTCCAAGTTAAAAGAAAATATGTTCCAGGATTCAATATTATTGATGAAAGGATATCAACATGACTCTGATTCTTTGTAAGTATCCTAGGTTTAAAGAAAGACAGTAGCAACTCCTCCCACCCCAAAAAGGCCATTATGAAATGCAAATAAGGGAAACCCAAATGACCAAGAGTTACATGAAAAGATACTCCCATAACCTAAAATGAGCTGTTGTACTCTCAGACTGGAGAAAAAAAATGATAGTTTTAAAATAATGGGAGATATTTAGATATAAATCTTGTGCACTGATGCTGAAAAGACAAACTGGGTCAACCACATTGACAAGCTATCTTCTATCACTTGATGAAATTATGTGTGCCCTCACCAAGAGCCAGCAATCCAGCTCCTAAGTGTATATCCCAGGGAAATTCTATAAAGCTTGTGAGGAGACATTGATGATGATTTGTAGTAGCAGAGAGTTAGAGGCAATTGTCTCCACTGGGAGAGTGGATGTGTGTGATGTGGGGGTTACACTCTAAAATGTACCATGAAGCAGCTAGAAGCAATGGCTAGATACACACATAAAATCTGATAGCTCTTTGGAAGAGTGTAGCATGAAAAAAAAAAAAAAGGAAAACATAAGGCTTCTAACAAAATGCCATATATATGTTTTAAACATTTAAATTCAGAACATAAAATTTTATATGCTCTTATTAATATGGAAAAGTAAAACACCAAGAAAAATCAAGATGTTTCTGAAGGATGAAATTAAGAATAGAAGACTAGTCCTACAAAATATGTTGAGGGCTTATTCTGAAGCTTCAGTCATTAAAAGAGATGCTCTTGTAAGGAACAAAATAGAATAAAACAAAATAAAAGATTGGGAAACAGACACATGCATTTATTGTATTTCAATTTGTGACAGAAGTGACATCAATAAATGAAGAATGGAAGGGCATTTAATTAGTGATTTATAAAAATGCTTATTGACACGGAAATATCAGCATGGTGAAGTAAGCTATATTCCCACCAAAAAGGGAAAAATAGAATATTCGTGAAAAATCCTAATTATTGCTAAAATCATATTCTAAATAATCAGACATTTAAGTTCTTGAGTATTTTTTAATTTAAAAATAGTTTAAGATAAGATTTCCAATTGGTTACTCTGTTAATAAATTTGAAAAATTTTCAGAATGATTGCATAGTTAGGTAACAGAGTCTATAGTTTACAATATAATTTGTAAGTTATTGAGGATTTCACATGATCAATGTGTATACATGTTCCACCATCTGTTGAAAAGAAAATACGATATCTATTATCATGGTAGTATGTTTGTGTTCAATATGAATTATATGTGATACTTCTGTCATTTATATTATCTGTTTTAGCACTTTGCTTATAGATTCTGCCATTTTGTTTTAAATATTTTTATTTTTTAAGATTCTTTCTATTTCTGTTATTTTGGGAGTTTATACTTTTATTTTGTTACTCATTGAAAGTAACTTTATAAATTTCTATAATATGCTTAAATATCTATATGATTTATAGACTTAGAGAGTGTCTTCTATTGACTATATACTGTGATGGTTAAAATAATACATTTAGTGTCCCTTCATGTCTCTTTATGCCCACTCCAGTTATTTGGTCATTTTGTTGATTTTCATAGATGTTGAACACTGTTGAATAAATTGGTGCAAAGCAGAACAATTATGGATCTGTTTTTATCTTGTCACACAGTGCCCTTCCTCAGTTCTTTTCAGATAGGGTTATGGAAAAATGATGATTGCAGATTTGATCCCTGCACTTATCCTCTTATAATTTTGTTGAAATTTCTACTTTGAAGTTCAGTTTAACTTCCTGAGGGTATAACTTGTGATCTTAAAATTGCCTTTGTATTTTCTCCATTTTTTACCCCCAGTTAATTCATTAGCTTCATTGAATACATCACTTCTTTCAGTCAGAAAATGCAGAAGATGGCAGAACTGAGGTCTCTGGCCTAGGAGCTAGTAGGGAAGAACATAGGAAATGGAGTATCCTTGAACCATTTACTCTTAGCCATTCACTCCCTTAGAGCTTCTACTCTTTTTTTCTCTTTTGATCTCTGTTCCAACTGAATGTAATTTTCAAGATTCAGGCAAATGTTTGTTTTATTTTAAAAAGTTAGCATTGTCAGTCTTGTTTTTAATGAAAAATAAGCAAATTAATATTCAAAATAAAGAAAATTATACAATATATCCCATATATTCCTCACCCAGCTTCTTATAATTATCAACTCATGTCAGTTGGATTTATCTATATCATTTTCCTGTTGCTCTTCTTTCTTCTGGATTACTTTGGAGAAAGTATCACATATCATCCTACTTTATCTGGTGTATCTTTGATGTATCTCTAAAAGATGACTCATTTCAAAATATAACCTTTCCTATTACATAAAAAGCTAGGAGGTGTTCCTTAATATAATTGGACATACAAAGATTGTTTAGGTTCCCACAATTGTATATCACTTTTTTAAACAATTTAGTTCCATCATGATCCAAATAAATTCCATGTGCAGCAATTGGTAGATAGGTCTTATAAGTCTCTTAATTTGTAGCTTCTACCTTCATCTCACTATTATTTTTCTCACAATTATCTGTTGAATAAACCTTATAACTTGTGTTATAGAATTTCCCACTGTCTAAATTTTGCTGATTACATCCTGTGATATATTGAAATGGGTTCTCTCTTTTTTTTTTTTTTTCCTGTAAATTGATCAGACTGAGGCTTGATGCTTTTGGACAAAGCTACTTGACAGGTGATGCTATATTTCCATTAGAAGTGTCCTTATGGTGAATTTAGCAGATGATCCCCGCTAGAGCCATTATTTCATAAAGGGTTGTAAAAGGGTAGCATTCTAATTCATTCATTCCTTTTCAATTATTATCTGAAAAGCTTAGCTGAATAAAGCCTTCTCCCCTATCAGTCCTTTGTTTATCTGAATTCAGAGCATTTGGAGATACAACTACAGGGACAATGCTTGAGCCTTTTCTTTGTTTACTGGATTTCTGGATAATGTGTTGGCTTTTTATCATCTGCAAAAACATGAATTAGTTTTTTAAAATGTATTTTTAAAGAGCTTATGAATTTAAACATTTGATAGGCTTTAAGCATTTCAAATTACTATTCTTATTTATTTCCAAATTTTCCTAGATTTGGATAGTAGGAGTATTCCCCCAGTTAGCTTCTGAGTCCTTTTGACATTATTCCAGTAGTGTTTGCTTCCTTACTGTTTGGTTTGACAGCATGCTGTCACCTCAACTCACATTTTCTACCACAGTTTGAAATTAAAAAATTTTTGAGGCACTCCAGTTGCTTTTGTTTTTTGTTGTTTTTATTTCCTCATTAAAAAAAAAAAAATATATATATATATATATAAGCAAATATGTTTTCTTTGGTCAATGGTAGGTTTTAAAACATCTTTAATGATGAATAACATCTGTGTGTGTGTTTGTGCATATGTGTTTATGTATGGGGGGCAGAGAGAGAGAGAGGGGGAGAGCAAGAAAGGAGAAAAAACACAGTTTCAAGAATGTGTGCTAAAATTCGACATGGCAATTCAAATTTATGGGAACTTCCCAAGATGTGTTCACTGCACACATATTTATAACTAGGAGTCTGTTTGATATTAAATTTAATTTGCCATTTGAAATTAATAATTTACATTTACATTTTTTCTAATATACATATCCTCTGAGATTATTTACTTTACAAAGCCTATGTTATTCCAGTGAGTTTGTTTAAATAATTGTGAATATTATCTTCATGTATGTTTTAATGAGTAAAAATATCTTTGACAAACACAAGTTCATTTGGAAATATTTTATTAAAATGTTGCAATTTAGTTATGAGTTGAATGTGACTTGATAATATTTACTTTTAACTGAGAATGAAATAAGCCTATCATTATTATATATAAACATTACTATATTGATTCTTCAAATTTGACCTAACATACCTCTAGATTTGAGATTATTTTTGCTAGTTTGCCTATTTTATGACAGCCAATGATCTTTACCGCCTGGTGTTTATACCCTTAAGTTATCTCCTTCCACCTTAGACACAGCTTGGTTCAGCAAACTTTTCTCCTGAATTGCTCATTGATTTTAGTATGTGTTATCAGTTCAGTTTAGGTGCTCAGTCATGTCCAACACTGCAACCCCATGGACTGCAGCATGACAGGCTTCCTTGTCTATCATCAATTCCTGGAGACTGCTCAAACTCATGCCCATTGAGTCAGTGGTACCATCCATCCATCTCATCCTCTGTTGTCCCCTTCTCATCCTACCTTCAATCTTTCCCAGCATCAGGGTCTTTTCCACTGAGTCATTTCTTTGCAACAGGTGACCAAAGTATTGGAGCTTCAGCTTTAGCATCAGTCCTTTCAGTGAATATTCAGGATTGATGTCCTTTAGGATTGACCGGTTGGGTCTCCTTGCAGTCCTAGGGACTCTCAAGAGTCTTCTCCAACACCACAATTCAAAAACATCAATTCTGTAGTGCTGAGATTTCTCTCTGGTCCAACTCTCATGTCCAGACATGACTACTGGAAAAATCATAGCTTTGATTATATGTACCTTTGTTGGTAAAGTAATATCTCTGCTTTTTAATATGCTGTCTAGGTTGGTCATAGCTTTGCTTCCAAGGAGCAAGTGTCTTTTAATTTCATGGCTGTAGTCACCATCTGCAGTGATTTTGGAGCTCAAGAAAATAGTCTCTCATTGTTTCCATTGTTTCCCCATCTGTTTTTCATGAAGTGATGCGACTGAATGCCATGATCTTCATTTTTTGAATGCTGAATTTTAAGCCAGGTTTTTCACTCTCTTCTTTCACTTTCATCAACAGGCTCTTCAATTCTTCTTTGCTTTCTGCCATAAGAGTGGTGACATCTGCATATCTGAGGTTTTTGATATTTCTCCTGGCAATCTTGATTCCAGCTTGTGCTTCACTCAACCTGGCATTTCACATGATGTACTCTGAATATAAGTTAAATAAGCAGGGTGACAATATACAGCCGTGAGGTACTCCGTTCCCAATTTGGAACCAGTCTGTTGTTCCTTGTTTCATTTTAACTGTTGCTTCTTGAGTTCCATACAGATTTCTCAGGAGGCAGGTAAGGTGGTCTGGTATTCCCATCTCTTAAAGAATTTTTCAGTTTGTCGTGATCCACCAGTCAAAGGCTTTAACGTAGTTAATGAAGCAGAAGTAGACATTTTTTCCTGGAATTCTCTTGCTTTGTCTGTGATCCAGTGAGTGTTGGCAATTTGATCTCTGGTTCCTCTGCCTTTTCTAAATCCAGCTTGAACATCTGGGAGTTCTTGGTTCACATAATCTAGAAGCCTTACTTGAAGGATTTTGAGCATTACCTTGCTAACATGTGAGATGAGTGCAATTGCGCGGTAGTTTGAACATTCTTTGGCATTGTCTTTCTTTAAGGACTGGAATGAAATTTGACCTTTTCCAGACCTATGGCTACTGCTGAGTTTTCCAAATTTGCTGGCATGTTGAGTGAAGCACTTTCTCAGCATCATCTTTTAGCATTTGAAATGGCTCAGCTGGAATTCCATCAACTCCACTAGCTTTGTTCATAGTGATGCTTCCAGAGGACCCCCTGACCTCACACTCCAGGATGTCTGGCTCCAGGTGAGTGATCACACATCATGGATATCTTGGTCATTATGATATTTTTTGTATGGTTCTTCTGTGTATTCTTGCCACCTCTTTTTGATAATCAGCTTCTGTTAGGTCCATGCCATTTCTGTACTTTATTGCCCTCATCTTTGCATGAAATGTTCCCTTGGTATCTCTAAGTTTCTTGAAGAATCTCTAGTCCTTCCCATTCTTATGTTTTTTCCCTCTATTTCTTTGTGTTGATCACTTTGAAGGCTTTCTTATCTCTCCTTGCTATTCTTTGGAACTCTGCATTCAGATGAATATACCTCTTCTTTTCTCTTTTGCCTTTCCCTTGTCTTCTTTTCTCAGTTATTTATGAGGCTTCCTCAGACACCCATTTTGTCTGTTTGCACTTCTTGAGGATGGTTTTGATCACTGCCTCCCATACAATGTTACAAACTTTTCATAGTTCTTCGGGCACTCTATCTGTCACATCTAAACCCTTGAATTTATTGGTCACCTCCACTGTATATTCATAAGAGATTTGGTTTATATCACTACTTGTTATAGTAGTTACATATATCGATAATTGTCAAATCAATGACATGTTTAAAAGAAGAGTTTATTTACTAGGATTCTAGGCAAAATGCTCAAGAAATCCAATTAATGGATGATTGATGACACTTTCCAAGTGACTCGTCATGGTTGAAAATATGTCAAGATCTGGAGGAAATGTGGTAAGAGATGAGCATTGTGACAGTGTAGTAGTGTGGGGACAGAGTGGAAGGGAAGAGAAGTTCTTAATACCCTGGAAATGGAACTTGGGAGTGTGAGAGTCTAAAGGAAATTAAAAAAAAAAAAAAAATATATATATATATATATATATATGTACATGTATCTATATGCTTACCAGTGTGATGGCACAGTTTGTGATATTCTTGGCCATACATTGAAGAAAACTTATAGCCAGACCCTTCTGACTGGTTAGTATGTAAAGAATTAGACTCATACTTCTTTGTGGTGGATCCTGATTTTTGCAGCCAGTGCATGCTGGCCTAGATTTACATAGATTTTACCTATTGTTTCATCTTTCTTCTTCCCTGAACTCATCCTAGCCACAGTTCACATCTGCTCTTCTGACTCTCTGGATCAATGCATGAAGATACCATCCAACTGAGGACTCAAAATGGAAACAAAACATCTACCCTTAACATTTGCCTGCCCATTTATTTTCATATTCATTGAGCTTTGTGAAGATTCTTGCTGAAGTCTCTCTCAGATTTGTCCTCTCTGATCACAACCTCACAGACATTGCTTTAACTTAGTAACTCCACAGCTGTGTTGTGATCTATGAAAATAGCTTCCTGATTCTTGTGCCTGTGTTCAGAATTTGTCTAGCTCTGAACTATTCTCTCCACTTCAATTAATTTTTGTTGCAAAGCATAGATAAAATAACTCCAAATTTTAGATGAAAATCTTAAATGGCATTGAATCACCAACTGTTAGAAGTCCAGATAGCTCAGGATGTCATGCAGGTTTTATCCCATTGGCACTATATATCTTTTTAAAATTAATTTTTATTGTAATATAGTCATTTTACAATGTTGTGTTATTTTCGACTGTACGGCAAAGTGAATCAGCTATAAGTATACATGTATCCCCTCTTTTTTAGATTTCCTTTCCATTTAGGTCACTGCAGAAAATTGAGTAGAATTCCCTGCGCTGTAGAACAGGGTCTCAGTAGTTAATCTATTTTATACACGGTAGGTTACGTATGTCAATCCTGATCTCCCAGTTCATCCCCCGCTTCTCCCTTTGGTATCCACGTTTGTTCTCTACATCGGTGTTTCTGTTTCTGTTTCACAAATAAGTTCACATGTACCGTTTATCTAGATTCTACATATAAGTGATATCATGCAGTATTTTATTTTAATCCCTGGGTGGCTCAGACTGTAAAGCGTCTACCTACAATGCAGGACACCTGGGTTCAATCCCTGGGTCAGGAAGCTCTCCTGGAGAAGGAACTGGCAACCTACTCCAGTATTCTTGTCTGGAAAATCCCATGGACAGAGGAGCCTGGTAGGCTACAGTCCATAGGGTTGCAAAGAGTCAGACATGACTGAGCGACTTCACTTTCTTTCTTTCTGACTTACTTCCCTCAGTATTCAAATCTCTAGGTCCATTCACATCTCTGCAAATGGCATAATTGTGTTCCTTTTTATGACTGAGTGATATCCCATTGTATATTTAAACACACACACACACATACCATATCTTCTTTATTCTTTTGTTGATGGATGTTTAGGTTGCTTCCATGTCCTGGCTATTATAAATAGTGCCACAGTTAACATTGGGGTGCATGCATTTTTTTTTTTTTAAATTATGGTTTTCTCTGGATATATACTCAGGAGTAAAATCCATGTTTCCATACTATTTCCAGGATCTTGAATCATCTTTACTATCATTACTCTGAATTTGTTCTCAAGTAGATTATCTATTATCTCATCAATTATTTGTTCTCATGGGTTTTTAACCTTGCTCCTTCATCTGCAATATACTTTTCTGTTGTCTCATTTGATCTAACTTACTGTGTTTATCGTCTCCTTTCTGCAGGCTGTGGGGTCTTGTTCCTGTTGCTTCTTGTGTCCTTCCCCTGGTGGGTGAGGTCAGTCCAGGGGGTTGTGTAGGCTTCCTGCTGGGAAGGACTGGTTCCTGTGTCCTAGTGGATGGAGCTGAGTCTTGTCCCTCTGATAGACAGGGCCACATCAGGGGTGTATTTTGGGGGTGTTTGTGAACACAGTGTGACTTTGGGCAGCCTGTTTGCTGATAGGTGGGACTGTATGCCTATCTTGCTGTTTGTTTGACCTGAGGCATCTGGAATTGGAGCCTGCAGGCAGTTGTGACCCAATATGTCTTTGGGGATTACACTGTTATTCAAAAGAATTCCCTAACTTTATAGAGAATCTATTCCTGAGGGTCTTGGTAGCGTTTGATTGGCCCAGGGATGGACAAAGAACAGTGCAAAGACAACCCAAAGCCCTTTTTTGGAGGGAAAATGGAAAAACATTTTGGAGTTGGGTTAAGGGCATGGACAGAGAGAAATATAGAGATTGAAACTTGGTCTCTCCACATGTGATTTGATCTCTTTCATGTAAACGTAAGGGACTGTTGGTAGTCATCTTCCTTCTTTCATGTGACCTGAATAGTATCAATAGTAGGTATATGGAGAAAAATCATTTGGACAGGTTATCAGTAGAAGCAAATATGCAAATTACAGAGCTTGCTCCTCAGAACCCTTGAAACCTTCTAGTTGCTGATTTCCTGAGACATGGGTTTCTACTTGTTACAGAAAAAAGAAAAAAAAAAAAAAATTAAGCCAATGAATCTAGTGGTATTGGGGAAAAATAGAAGCTGCAAGTAATTCTGCTAATTACTAACTGAGAAGGATAAATTTATTTGCTTGTTCAATTTTAACACAGAGATAATTAAATTTAACACACAGATAATTTAAATTAAATTTAACCCACAGAGAATTGAAATTTATTATCTCTCTATAAAAAGTTATATATATGTGTATATATATATGTACATTTATATGCTTATTATATTGATTGTTAAAGTTAGATAAGGAAGCCATTAACAGGCCAGTAGCACAAGTTATTCACTTGTCCTTTTGTTTATCTGAAAATTTAAATCGTTGCTATTCAGAAAAAAAATTTTTTTCTCTGCAAATGATACTTAATGTATAATTGGAATGAGGTGTATTTTCTCAGCTAGGTGTGAATCAAGGCAAACTATGCGCTTTACCCCACCTCTAGCTCACCTATTCATGATTACATGTTAGATTCTTGTCAAATAATAATGTCAGTGAAAGTTATTTGGAACTTCTGTGTTGTCCCCAGACATGTAAGGTTTAATGCTGAAGATAAATGGGCTCTAAAAAAAAAAAAAACTACTGTCAATTAAGGTTAGAATCTTCCCACATTTCCCACTCTAATTCCTGGATATTCACCTTGAGGCATGTCTCCAATATTGGCTAGACTGTACTGGAGACAGATACAAATATGTAACTAGTGAGTTAATTAGAGTAATTTCTGAGAGTGACACGTACTCTGAAGACTACAAACCCTGACTGTGATAGAATGTGACTGGGGCAGAGATTTGGGGTAGGGTGGTCACAAAAACTCTGAAAAGATAACAGTGGGCTGAGATCTGAGTGATGAGATGGATTCATCTACCTGAACACTTACAGGAAGCGTATTTCCTCCAGAAGAAAAAGTGCAAATATTAGGAAGTTGGAACTTACGTGAAGTGGTTGCAGGACAGAAAGAAGGTCAAGTGACATCCAAGAGGCATCAAGCAGAAAAGTTAGTGTATTTGTTAAAATAAATCTGGCTATAATAATATAAACTGTTTGGCCTTTTCAGTGTTTTATTGTCTATGGACTGTAATCCTTCAGGCTCCTCTATCCATGGGATTTCCCAAGCAAGAATACTGGAGTAGGTTACCATTCCCTTCTCCAGGGGATCTTTCCAACCTAGGGATAGAACCTGGGTCTCCTGCATTGCAGGTATATCCTTTATGGTCTGAATGCCCGGGGAATCCCCACTTGAATTATTATGATTAATTATAGAAACTGTGAACGATTTTTAGATACTCTTTGCATGATCAAGTCGTGTGTTCTAAAGATAGAATAAGGCCTTGTTTTCATAAGAAGTACTTTTTGTTATAGACATGATGTCCAGAAATTGTGTATAACATTCTACTTAGCACTTTACAGTGAGAAAAGAAATAGTCAATATCATTCAAATACTTTTGTTTGAATATAAAAGAAAATAATATCCATTCATCATGTCAGCTATCCTGAACAGTTTGAACTTGCTGACCTAATGTGGTTACCAGGTAGGATTTTGCTCTTTTTGGTGGGGTCAAAGCACAATTTTTTTCCTTTCCCTAGAGGAGTTGGCAAGTATATACTTTTAAACTTGCTGTAGAACTTTAAAAGTCATCACTTTGAATAGATCTTTATTTTAAGATCTTATGAAGGCTATCAGTGACTGATAAAGTAACACAGGACTTTATTCCATTGATGACTTGCAGGAAGTTATTGTGAGTCAGTATACAAGGTCCATCAGCGCACTGTCTAACGCAGCAGAAATTGACTTGCGGGCATAGGTGTACTTCAGAACCGCAGTTATTAGCTCCATTCGTCAATATGGAGAAATGAAAGCTAAGAAAGATTAATTGGGTTTGCCAGGGTTACAAAACATTGGAGTGACAGAACCAGAAAAAGAGCCTATGTTGTCTGACACCCAAATCTTAGCTCAGAGTCCTACATAATTTTGCCTGCAGCTAAATACTATTGGTTTGGTGGATAACAGGCTCAATGCACTGCTTTTTATTGTGACTTTTTGGTAATTAATGACTAGGGGTGCCTTTTCTGTTCTTTCTAAGACGTTAAACTGTTTCTCAGTGAGTTCTCAGTCATGAATCTTTGTTCTGTACTTGCCTATATTTCTCGCCCCATTGACTTCACAGTGAGATGGAATACAGGAAAGATGTAAAGCCTCTGCCCTTTTTTTCCATTAGTGGCAATATTTTTCCAGTTCAGTTACAGGTTTAAACATAGGCTCTTTGTTAGCCAATTCATCCAACACCTCACTCACATACAGCCCAAACGTACAAATGCTTCCTAAATCTTGATGTTCTTATTCTATTAATTTCAGAGAAAAAGTAATGCAATGGTTTTACACTGTGTCTTTTTATCATGAAATAGATGAGTTCTGCAGTAACTTATAGATAAAATGGGTTTCCAAGGATTATTGATTAAATCCTATTCATTTGTGAATGACTACATTTTAACCCCATTTCTCACAGGCCAGGATTTGTTTCATAAATCAGATATGCCTTTGTGAAATGTAGCAATATTTTGAGAAATGTAAATAATGACATTGAAGTTTTCCAATCAATAGTATAATATATTTAATTAATTTTCTTACCACTTCCCAAAGGCAATTGAAAATGGAGGATTTTCTCTGTTCAAAATATGCTGAACCCACTTGCAATAGTATATATATCTTGATTAAAAAAAAAAAGAATATGGCAAGGTGCAAAGGAAAGAAAATGCAATAAAATGCTTGTTGCTCTAGAAGCAAAAGTACCTGGATAATAAGTTGCCAGTCAATTGAGATTTCACCCCAGATAACAGAGCAAGACACTTTAGTAACACTAAAACTGGAGAGAATATACCCATAATTCTTAATTTGTGACTTTTAAAGTATTTGAGTGATTTATTTATCATTTGTGGTTTTTCTTTTAAAATACATGTGTTATAAATTCTGATTTCATCTAAAAGATTTGAAATTAAGGTTTATTTTTCAGAAATTTCACATACTTTGTCATTGCATTTAACCAACCTGATTTAAATTATAGTTAACATACCTGTTTCCATACAGTTTCATTTTATTTCATGTAATTTAATTAACAGTATTTCAACAAAATGAATAAAACTCATTACGTTTTTCAGAATATGCTCTTCTGATTATTACAGTACCTAGGTTTTTGTTGCATGGAGACTATTTGACATAAATACATGCATCTGTTAAAAAGTTAACATCTAATCTAAAGAATTTTTTTTCTCCTTTGATTGATGGACAATTTGTAAAGAATGTAGATTGTCAAGAAGCCTTTCCCTTTTCCTTCCTGAAATCCCTGTTTCAAACCAGTGCTAGCAATTTCCTGTCTGTGCTGGCATTCAAGGCATAAGATATCCTTGTCTTTGACAGCAAAGGACATTTGTTTTGTTTGCGCTGCATTCTTATCTGTGACAACAATAAAATTGTCAAGTGTGTTATTTGAAACATCAAATTCAATAAGAATCTTTGTGTAAGTAAGGGACATTGGATATAATAATGTTTTCTTTCATAATCAATGGAACGTACAACTAGACTTTGGAATATTTGGATTAAATGATAAATACAATATAATTACAAAAGAATGTAGTTACAAGGAACCAAAGAAACATTTCTGTAAATGATAGAGTAGAATTTAAGTTATTTGTTGAATTATATATTTAGAATCAAGGGAACTGTAACAACGTTTGCATTTATTTATTTATGTTTTTCATTTATTTTTATTAGTTGGAGGCTAATTACTTTACAATATTGTAGTGTTTTTTGCCATACATTGACATGAATCAGCCATGGATTTACATGTGTTCCCCATCCTGATCCCCCCTTCCACCTCCCTCCCCATCCCATCCCTCTGGGTCTTCCCAGTGGACCAGCCCTGAGCACTTGTCTCATGCATCCAACCTGGGCTGGTGATTCTATTTCACACTTGTTAATATACATGTTTCAATGCTATTCTCTCAGATCATCCCACCCTCGCCTTCTCCCACAGAGTCCAGAAGTCTGTTTCATACATCTATGCCACTACACGCCAGTCAGAATGGCTGCTATCCAAAAGTCTACAAGCAATAAATGCTGGAGAGGGTGTGGAGAAAAGGGAACCCTCTTACACTGTTGGTGGGAATGCAAACTAGTACAGCCACTATGGAGAACAGTGTGGAGATTCCTTAAAAAACTGGAAATAGAACTGCCATATGATCCAGCAATCCCACTCCTGGGCATACACACCCAGGAAACCAGAACTGAAAGAGACACATGCACCCCAATGTTCATCACAGCACTGTTTATAATAGCCAGGACATGGAAGCAACCTAGATGCCTATCAGCAGATGAATGGATAAGAAAGTTATGGTACATATACACAATGAAATATTACTCAGCCATTAAAAAGAATACATTTGAATCAGTTCTAATGAGATGGATGAAACTGGAGCCCATTATACAGAGTGAAGTAAGCCAGAAAGATAAACACCAATACAGTATACTAACGCATATATATGGAATTTAAAAAGATGGTAAAATGATAACCCTATATGCAGGACGTTTGCATTTAAAAATGCAAATAAATTTTAGTTCTCAACAAAGATTTGAAGTTAAATATCTGAGATGTCACTAAAAAAGTGAATGAAATAAGATAAAATTTGCTCTTCTATATCTCTATTTATTTGGAAAATCTCACTGTAAATTGGAAATAATAGTCATTCATTTATTTTCCATATTGGTTGAATCCATGTCCTTCCAATCCAGCTTAGACCGATATTTCTGAATGAATCCAGTCTTTGTAAAGAAAAGAAAATTTACCTAAGTATATTATGACTTTTTCAGGTAAATTAGAGGAAAAGAAGTTTAAAGATTAAATGTAAGATTCACAGATTTTAAAGTCTTAAAATTTGTTCTACTTCTGGCAAAAATCATAATGATATCAAATTTTAGAAGAAAATTCAGTTAAAATAAAATTCATAGTCTTATGAACATGTAACTAGATTCTGTTAAATTAAAATAGTGCCAAATCTGTACACAATACAAGATCCTATGCACAGTGTAATAATTATGGAATTATTAAAACAGTTACCAGTAATTTTTATTTTTATCATCTGTGCTACACCTCTAAATTACTTTAATAATTATAAGTAGATCATATTTTTATTTTACAAACACAGACATACCTCAGTCTTTAATTTATTGGTTTCTTGCTTTGCAAAATTCCTAAAACATCAATTTAGACAATGTACTTTAAAATACAAAATTAGTTAACATATATGATAGGGATAGGACTATATTATATTTTAAGGGTATTTTCTTGTTTAAATTAGATTTTCTTGGAACACTATAGCCAAAAGAGAAAAAATATACATGATATTATAATCCTTACCAAAAAAAATTAGGTAAGAATTATCATATCACTTTTTCTATAGCATAGCTAAAAAATATCCTCTGAAGTTCTGTTCCTTCTGGAGTAATGTAAAAGCTACATGGGTCCAAGAAGACAGCTTCTTTTCAATAGATGGGTGGGTGGGATATGATGTATTAGGGCTTCCCTGATAGCTCAATTGGTAAAGACTCTACCTGCAATGCAGGAGATCTCAGTTCAATTCCTGGGTCTGGAAGATCCACTGGAGAAGGGATAGGCTACCCATCCCAGTATTTTGGGGCTTCCCTTGTGGGTCAACTGGTAAAGAATCCACTTGCAAAGTGGGAGACCTGGGTTTGGTACCTGGATTGGGAGGATCCACTGGAGAAGGGAAGGGCTACCCACTCCAGTATTCTGGCCTGCAGAATTCCATGGACTATATATAGTCTATGGGGTTGCAATCAGTTGAACATGACTGAGTGACTTTCACTTTAATTTTCATAATGTATTAACTTATTTCCTATGGGTAAACACATCTGAAGGGGTGTCCAGAATAGAATCCACTAATGTTTAAACTGTACCTGGGATTGCTTGTGTCTAAAGTGGAGAAAAGGAGAAGGGTAAGATTCTTATCATTATATTCTTTCTCTTCTTCATTCTATTTCTTCTTCGCTCATGTCTTCCTCACTCACTTGTTCACCTGTGTACACTCCTGATCATATGCAGTCCAAGACTGATGGCCAGATTTATTTTTAGATTTGCTACTGAATTGAATCAGTTTCTCTGCTACTGAATGAACAAACTGCAGGAAACTATTTAGGCATGTGAGAAATAATAATTTTATTTTTAAAGATTTTACTGAGAAAGAGTGTTAGCTCTGAGTTTGTTGTTGTTCAGTCACCTAGTCGTGTCCAACTCTTTGGGACCCCGTGAACAGCAGCATGGCAGGCCTCCCTGTCCCTCATCATCTCCTGAAGTTTGCACAAGTTCATGTTCATTGCATCGGTGATGCCATCCAGCCATCTCATCCTCTGACGCACTGTTCTCCTTCTGCCATCAAACTTTCCCTGAATTGAGGATGTTTTAGATGTTGAAATTAATAGGTGAATGCATAATTAAAGTTATTTAATTCGAGAGCCATATATCCTTCAGGTTTTTTCTAGCCATGAAATATTTAATCGGTAAAGTAAATCAGAATGAAAATGTCTCAGATCCATTTACTCTTTAAGATTTTTTTTATTATTTTTGGCTGTGCTGGATCTTCATTGCTATGCATGCTTTTCTCTAGTTGTGCTAGCAGGGGCTACTCTCTTGCTGCAGCGCGCAGCCTTCTCACCACAGTGGCTTTTCTTGTTGTGGAGCGCGGGCTCTAGCACACAACAGGCTTCTGAAGTTGTGGCTCCGGGGTTCTAGAGCACAGGCTGGGTAGTTGTGGTGCATGGGCTTAGTTGCTCTTCAGGTATGCGGGATTCCCCCACATCAGGGATCCAACCCAAGTCTCCTGCATGGCAGGTGGGTTCTTTACCACCGAGTGACCAGGGAAGCCCCCCATTGACTCTTCTAAAACATGCTAATATGTATTTGTAACAAGTATATGTGTCATGTATGAAATTACTAATCTAATGATAGTGTCAGCCAAATATCCTAGAATGTATTCAGTAATCATATAATTTTTCCTTCTCGTGCACAGTGTACAAACAGTTGCTATTTCACCTGACAATGCTATGTCCAGACTTTCCCCAGATTACCCTACTTCTGGCAGTCTTCAGAGAATGCGTATATGTCTGTTCTATTCCGTTTGCATACAAGCAGTCACCGGGCTCTAGACTGTAACTCTGCAGTCTGCTCAGTTCACCACGGGCTCTGTGGTTTGTCATCTCACCCTTTGTCTTAAGACTAACTTCTCTCAGGTGACTATTATTGGTCCAACCTGCTTCATTTTACATTTGGGCAGAGAGCTGGCTTTTCAGCTCCCCCCAGGAATCACTGAGAACAGGTTGTAATATTTAACACTTTACTGAAGACGTGGGAACAATGGAAGAAAAATTTAACGTGAAAACTTTTAAAAAGGTGTCTTCTAGAACCACACTCAGTAGAAGCCAGGATCAGTTCAGTTCCTCCTGCACCTACCACAGATTCTGGTACAGAAAGGTGCTGGGTCAGGGATGTTTTTGTGAATTCCTCAATGGAATTAAATGTTGGTAAAATTCACATATTCAAATATATTCAAAGAGTTTTTGAATTAGGGGCCTCTTGACCACTAACCTGCCAACTAGCTTCAGGGTTCAGTTTTTGTCCTCTCTGAAAGAATGACTTTGAGAACTTCTCTAATTCAGGCTTATCTATTGAAAGTTAGCAGTAACTAAGACATTTTCTGTTCCTCTTCCAAGTAAGAAAATTACTTCTGAAGTAGTGATTGTGATAATGCATTCATTATTCTAATGTCTGCCATTGTTGTTGTTGTTTGGTTGCTAAGTCATGTCCAACTCTTCTGTGACCAGGGCCAGGCTCTTCTGCCCATGGGATTCTTCAGGCAAGGATATCGGAGTGGGTTGCCATTTCCTTCTCCAGGGGATCTTCCCAACCCAGGGATTGAACCTGTGGCTCCTACCACATCTACGTTGCAGGCAGATTCTTTACCACTGAGCCATGGCAGAAGCCCCCAGTAGTGTGATACTTTTAAGTACAGAAAAAACTTTTTGGGGCTTCCCTGGTGGCTCAGAGGTTAAAGCGCCTGCCTGCAATGTGGAAGACCTGGGTTCGATCCCTGGGTTGGGAAGATTCTCTGGAGAAGGAAATGGCAACCCACTCCAGTATTCTTGCCTGGGGAATCCCATGGGTGGAGGAACCAGCAAATCCATTCCCTTTTTGAATTTCTTTCCCTTTCCTCTGCCTGAGTGAGTGATAGTCACTCAGTTGTGTCCAACTCTTTGTAACCTCGTGGACTACATAGCCTGCCAGGCTCCTCTGTCCATGGAATTCTTTAGGCAAGAACACTGGAGTGGGTTGCCATTTCCTTCTCCAGGGGATTTTACTGACCCAGGGATCTAACATGGGTCTCCAGCATTGCAGGCAGATTCTTTGCCATCTGAGCCACCAGGGAAGCCTTTCCTCTGCCTGCCCCCCATTTAGTTTTCTGACTCAAAACACCCTTGAAACTTGGTACTCTCACTGTCAGGCCTTAATCATTTGTCTCCACATAGTTCCTACCGGTCCCATATCTCCATGATCCCCTCCTGTGTGGCAACCCTAACAACTCTCCAAGTTCATCTTTCATCCAAAGAAGGGGAGAAATTAGATCAAAAGAAGGGATATTCTGTAATCAAATAGTCTGCAAAATCGCCCTTAAGAAATTTCCCAAGAACTTTTGTCAGGATAAATAAACATGCCAAGGAATTCTGAAGCCTAATGAGCCCAGCTGTCCCAGAATTGGGAATTCATTCTGAGGCTGCCTTGGGTGTACTGGAGTGAAGTTAAAGGGAGCAACTGAGCCTGAAGCAGCCATCAACTAAAATTAGCATGATGATAACTGATGCACAGGCACATATGAGCATTGATATTTTCCTTGATATTTTCTTTAAAGTAAAATTACTTGTTTTTCATGGATTTATAACACAGTATTAATATACAGTAAAGTGCTAGCAACTTTTTGTATTTAGCTATTTCTTTAAGAAGATTTGAGTGTGCAAAACACTTTATTTAATAATCTTTGAATTTTCTATAAAAATGTAATATGAAGATTAGAGAATTACAAAACTTATCATTAATAATATTTCTTGATTTGCTTATTCACTACTCATTTAAAAAAATATATCATTTACTCAAGCAGATTATCAAAGGAATGATGTTTGGGTCCTTGGGGAGGGTAGTTTTGATTTTCCTCAAAGTGAAGTAGAACTCTGGTCAGTGTTAGAGGTAGGAAAGAATTTGATATTATTTTTAATTGAAGTATAGTTGATTACAGGTTATATTATTTTTGGATGTACAACATAGTGATTTGATATTTTTACAGGTCATATTCAATTTAAATTTTTTATAAAATATTAGCTATATTTCCTGTGCTATATATTGCATCCTTGTATCTTATTTACTTATTTATTTTTGTGTATGTGTTTTATTTATTCATTTTTTTGGCCATATGACTTGTGGGATCTTAATTCCCCAACTAGCGATTGAACCCAGGCCCACAGCAGGGAAAGCGCCAAGTCCTAATCACTGGACCACTAGAGAATTCCTGTATTTTATTTATTTTAAACCTTGTAGCTTGTACCCTTTGATCTTTTTGCCCTATCACATGCTCTTCCACCCACTGGGAGGCATTGGTTTGATCTCTTTATTTATGAATCCATTTCTGTTATGTTATACTTTCATTTTCTTTTAGACTCTACATGTAAATGAAAACATAAATATTTGTGTTTGTCTGACTTACTTTGCTAAGTATAATCATCCTTAGGTCCATCCATGTCATTACAAATGTCAAAATTTCATTATTTTCTACGGGTGAGTAATATTCCATTGTGTGTGTGTATCTGTGTGTGTGTATATATGTATGTCTCATCTTATTTATCCATTTGTTGATTGATAACTTAGGTTTCTTCCATGTCTTGGCTATTGTAAATAATGCTGCCTGAACATTGGGGTTCATGTATTTTTCAAAGTAGTGTTTTCTTTTGAAGAGAACTTAATTTAGAGGCAGCAATATAAATTAGTTAGCCAAGGCAGCAGTGGGTATTTGAGAGTGAAGTAAAACTCAAATGACAAGTATTTAGGACACAAATCCCAAGTGCAAAAATTTTTGTGAAAAAAATGTTCTGAGTTATTTTCAAACATTGGATAGAAGCTGTGAATCTCCTTTGTGAAGCTATAAGAGTAAAAAATGTAATGATAGCAACTGAAAGTTAACATCTATTTAGGAAATCAAAATATTCCTTTATATGTACTGTTTGTGTGTGTGTACACTAGATCTTGTTTTCGATTTTGTTACTAATGCAGGAAGCATCATAAGCCCAAGCATCCTATGACAGCTAGAGAGATACAAACTAGGAGCATATTCTTATTTCAACTTTGTGACAAATACTGTTGCAGGTGCCAAAATAGGTGCAAAATTTTCAATTTATCACCTGTGTTTGTTTGCAAGAAGGAAAAGTGTCATGCTGCATAGTGAAATGTTATAGCATTGTGATGCTAACATCTACACTCTCTGCAAGACAAAACCTTAAACTCTACCATCTGTGATGGTACCATATTTTGTTGAGAAGAATTCGAGCCAATTGTACAGCTGTGTGATGGCAGCCAAAAATAAAGAGACTTTGTAGTTCAAGGATTATAATCTATTAAATATCTTAGTTTTAGAAACTAGGGATACATTTTGGTTTCTTTAGATCTTGGATTTGTTGGATTTCTAAAAACAACCCACAGTTGAATCAGTGAAGGATTCACTGTTCATACCTTCAGTCCTAAATTAAACCTATATGCCAGAGTAAAAAGAGAACAGGATTGTCATTCTTTCTTCTTAACATGAATGTATTGCACTGACTTATTCTAGATACTCACAGGCTGGTTAATTAGCTATCTTAACACTCCTTAATGTAATTGACTGCTCACATTGAAAGTGTAGCCATTTGCTTGTGTGGCACTGTTCTTGGGAGTTACTGATACTCATAAAAGACAAAGAAATATAGTGCATTTAGAGGTTAGCAAACCTTATGCATTATGTAATATCCAGTTGTAACAATAAGAGTGAATTGATAAGGGGCCTATGTGCCCTGGTTGTTCTAATAACCTGCCAGTTTTAGAAAGAAAATCATACACCCATTTCACATTGGTATAAAACTTCTATGAATTGCTACAAGACATAGTCTACAAATTAAACAGATATTAAGCATGTCTGTCCAGATGGGTAGGAGCAGGAAGAATTTGGAATTTTAAAGTTTGTATAATCTGTATAATGGCTGGCTGCCCATAGCTGTCTGCTAGTTCCATCACCTTGATTTTGCTTTCTTTCTCCTGACCGCTCAATTACACTTTCTTTAAACATTTCTTAATGACTCACTCAATGTCAATAAAGCTCCTTTCTCTCTCATGAATTCCCCTCAAGGTTCTCCATAGCTTTTTGATCTTTATCCTCATTCGTTACCCATCTAATGCTCTATTTCACACAACCAACATCACTTGCTCTATTTTATTCTTTGGAGAAGGAAATGGCAACCCATCCCACTATTCTTGCCTGGAGAATCCCATGGACTGTAGCCTCCCAGGTTCCTCTGTCCATGGGGTCACAAGAATCGGACATAACTTAGGGACTAAACCACCACCATACTTTATTCTCCCTTCAACTGAATTTGCAGAAACAAATATATCTGGCATCTGGATATAAAGTGTGCTATGTATCTTCAGATTTAAATTTCATCAAGCAAAGCAGTTATAAGTTCTGGTTAGATTGACATGCTGTTTATGTTATGACTTGCATATTAAATGTCTATAAAGGCAGTACTTTGCACATGTGGTCACACAACTGTCACATTAAGAGTAAAACAATTTTTGCATCTTTATCTTTTTGCCTTGTGCTCATTTTTATTTCCATCACCATTTTACATATATATATATATATATATATATATATATTTACACACACACACACAGACACACATTCCCCAAATCCCTCAGTGAATTAGATCTGGGAAGAATCCCTTATGATGCTGCATAGAAGAGAACAGAAATTTTTACCATCACTGAACCGTAGTTTGGAGCCTGAATTTATTTTCTCTGAGCATCTTGAGCCACTAATTTAGAAAAAGGATAGACTATTTAATGCTAGCAGCTTTCAACTGTTTTTGCTTTAGACTTGTTGAATTTTATTACATTTTCAGTTGCACTGGCTTTATAAATTGATCCCTGTGGAACTATCTTTTCCAGAGGTAGTGTGCCTTCTTTCAAGCCTGGATTAATGCCGCTGAATTCACCCTTTGAAGTTAATAATTAAAAAAGAATAAATACTCCTTGTGGATTTTTTCTTCAATGTATTTTAAGCTTCATTTCTTTCTCAGTAATATCTATCTGATAAGATTTACATCAATGATGAAGACTAGTTGGAGCCTGTGATTCATTTTTGAATTGTTGGCAATAATACTATGTGTGTTTCTGTAGTCTCTCTGGACTCATGAGGCTCTGTACAGAAAATCTGTTGATTTTCCCATTGTATATTTGGTTTCATTCAATCTAGAAGTATATACTGTGCATGAGCCATTTTGACTGGTGCTATGTAGGAACCAAAACAAAAAATATATGGTAACTTTCTCAAGTTACTACAATGTATTTGGGAATATAGGTGGTTGCAAATAACTGTATTAAAAATAAAACATAGAGTATGTTCTAAAAATGGTAAAATTCATTGTAGGAGTAGAGACAGAATAGTTTTTTATTGTTATTCATTCCCAAGTAATAATCCATGAGTAGTCCTGAAATATTTGAGGTTTTGGTATGACAATTCATTTTAAAGTTATGCTCTTCAAATTGTATTAAATAACTACATTCTTACTTTCAAAATATTCTTGGAGAAAAGCTATTTGTAAATTCAATGCCTATGATTTAAAAGTATACAATTTTTTCTTTTACTTGATTTTAACATAGTGAAAACATTGTAGAATATCCTAGATAGAGTATGTAACTCTCAAAAAATCTAATGTGAGATTTAATCTCACATAAATTATTATAAACTGACGAAGGTGGAAACCACTGGTATAAAGTATTTCATCTCATTGAATAATATTATGACTACTGATGAAATGCTGGGCCATTTATCTCTTTTCAGAAACCCAATGGTACTGAAACTCCTATAGGCACACATAAATGAAAAAAAACATGAAAAGCCAGTAGGACATACACAGTGGTACTAGAAGTTTCATTAAGGAGAGCTTTAGGGCCAGAAATCTTGTTTGTGAACTTACATTGTAGCTGTGTTTACTTAGGAAGCCCGTTACTTTTCCTTATAATATAGATGTGTTGGAATGGCTGGGAGCTGGCAGAGAACTGGGAGTGAGAAGCCCCATCTTCACAACAACCCACATCATACCCCTGCATGAGATCACTAATTGAAGACTTTATTGCGTTATATAATCTAACTTATGATTTCTTTCTTGGGGGAATTTTCCATTGGCCTGAACAACTGAAATTACTTGCAAGGGCATTAACTGAGAAAGAATATTTTTTACAACATAGTATTTGACATCCTTCCTTAATAGGCATGTTTTCAACATGCACATCTCACCTGGACTTTAACATGATCTCTGATAAATGTGATACATTTCCTATACTGTTATGGTGAATTTGCTCTTTAGACAAATTTTAGTTTGGGGCATGTTTTAGTTTCATAAATCTGCTATTATAAAACACCACAGATTGAGTGGCTTTAAGCAACAGTTCCTTTTCTCATAGTTCTGGAGGTTTGAAGTATAAGACCAAAGATATCAGAAGCTTTGCTATCTCCAGAAACCTCTGTTTTTGGCTTGCAAAGTGGACACCATCTCATGGTGTTCTCGCATGGCCTTCCTCTGGTGTCTCGCCTTGTAGGTCCTAATCTCTTCTTCTTATAAGGACACCAGACATATTGGACTCTGTGACCTCATTAACTGTCATTATCTCTTTGAAAGGCCTGTGTCCAAATGTAGGCACGTGGTGGGCTAGGGCTTCAACATATGAATTTGAGGGGAACATAGTTCAGTCCATAACAAAGAGTTAAGGGGCTTGGATTTGTTGAACAATGAAACTATAAAAAGTATCCCAAGTAACTAAGGAAATAGTATAGGCTATGAAAAGAGGCTTTGTCTACTATTTGTGGCTGTTTTTTTACCCATGAAGAATGGCAACAGTTGTTCAGATTAGAAATCTTCGAATCATTCATTACTCTTCGCTCTACTGCTATTTACTGAATTACTTGGGAGAATAAAATCTCTCTCCTAAAGATCTGTCCAGTCCTTCAGCTTTCCTTCAGTCTTAGTGCGGATATGTTAACTTACATCGTTGCTAGATTAACATGGAAATTTCCCCATTAGTATTGATATTTCTACCATTCTCCCAATTTAAAATCCTTCCAATTCATTCCCAGTTCAACATCCAAAGCGCTTTTCCTTGACCACAGAAGTGAGTGAAACTCCCAGCATGATTTAATAAGCTCCTGTCAATGTCTGTGCCCTCATCTTCTGTCTCCTTTGCTACTCTTTTCTTTTCTTGCTCACCTCTTATATTCTATGTTTCAGCAGACTAAGCTGGCATTTCTTGAGAAAGATCATGTTCCCTCTTGTCTCTGGTACTTTATACTGCACAATTGTGGAAATTTTAGCCCGAAGCCCTTTCTGCCAAGAATCTTGTTCATATTTAAGGTCTTAGTTAAGACAACATTTTCTATAGGGAACATTTTAAGTGAAAAAAAAGTGAAACTGTTAGTCGCTTAGTCATGCCCGACTCTTTGTGACCCTATGGACTGTAGCCCACCAGGCTCCTCTGTCCATAGGATTCACCAGGCAAGAATACTGCAGTGGATAGCTATTCCTTCTCCAAGGGATCTTCCCAACCCAAGGATCGAACCTGGGTCTCCTCCATCGCAGGCAGATCCTTTACCATCAGAGTCACAAGGGAAGCCCATCGGAAACCTTTATTGACCCTCAAATCTGAGTCAGATGCTTTTTTAAGTTACCACCAAAACCTTTTATTTGTATTTAATTGATCCCTACTTCTCTCATAGTATTTCTCTGATTACACTGAAATTACTGTTTTTTTTTTCTTTTAAATAGTATTGAAATATAAGCTCCTTGAGAAATAGCAATCCTGTCTTACTCACTGCTTCATCCTAGCATTATTGTTTAGCCTGGCACATGGTAGGTCTTCAGTAGGATGAAGTTACTGAAGCAATAATTAGATTATGGAAGTTCTTCTAATCTATATCAATTCTTAATAGGTCAGGGATTGATGGCAGGGTAATAATTCCAAAATTATAAGTTCTCTTTAATTGTATTACTTTTGCTGTATATTCTTCTGTTTCTGTCATTTTATATACTAGAGAATGTTCTATATTTTTGATCCCAAGAATTAGGTCATCACTTTTTTTTTTTTTCACCTTGCATGATACAAAGTAAAGCTTGAAGGATGGTGATACAGTGTATAAACTGACAACTGGGATGAATTGAAAAACTGAAGCCCAGCGACCAAATTAACCGAGAGGAAGAAAGTAAAAGGACAGTCTGTGTGTTACAGGGAATGCTTTAGGGCGGCTGAGGCTGCTGCCGTCCAGTTTCTGACTGATGACAGAGCTGGTAGCTATCATTACCAGATTGCTTTCAAAAGACAGGAGACTGCAGCTGTATGTACGTGTGCATTTTAAGAGAAGAAATGTCCACCCAAACATCAAGGCTGTAAATTGTATGTGGCAATGAATTAGAGCTTTATTCTTCAAACAATGAAACTGAAATGTGATTGAAAGTGAGTGAAGCATGAAAAAGGAACTTACATGCAAAACACTCCAGGAAGAAAGCTGTGTAATGACAGTGCTAAAAATGCATCATTTCTAAATATGTGTTATCAGTTTCATCAGGAAAAGGGTCCTGGTTTGTAAACATTTAATCAAATAATGCATTTCAGAATAAAATTACTTTTTACTTTAGATAAAGACTTTGACTATATACTTACTATGAGAAATGCTTGTGATCTTTGTTCCTTGTGTCTTATATGCTCTGAATTCTTTAGAAAACTTTATGATATTTTACTACTGTTATGCCCTGAATTCTTTAGAAACCTTTATGATATTTTACTACTGTATTCCTTTAAATAAAGTATATATTGAGCATATCAAGTCCTCTGTGGACTGTGGGTGAAAATGTTTGCTAGTCATACAGATCTTGCTGCTTTTGTGAGTATAAAGAAATTGCCTTGTTGCCCCTGAGAAGAAAGTTTACCTTTTGGACTACATGGGTTGAGGTAATGTCCTATTATGGTAATTTTACACTTGGAAAGGGAAATCTTTGATAAGCAAAGTACAAGAGACTAGAGAAAATATTTGTCCAGTCAGAAGTAAGAGCCCAACTGTTTAAATCTTCCCCCAAAGAACTAGAGCATCACCAGTAGTAGGCTTAAGGTTGCCTTTGGTGTACTGTTTTCATAACTACTTTGATATCAGTAATTAAACACACATTTATCGAGTATGTGATGTCTAGGACTGTGTTGGGCAATGGAGATGCAAAAGTAAAGATTCTGGATATTATTCTTGCCATCAACTTGCTCACATCCCTTTGGAAAGCTTGTGATTTTTCTTAATAATATTGTCTTTTCAAAATTTTAGTCTCATCATGATACCTTGTTGTTAGCCTTTAATGTTTTCCCTTTGCATCTGGAATAAGCTAAACTAGACACCGTGGTTTATAAGAGAGCAACTGACCTAGTCTAAGTTTCTGGTCTCTCCCATCATCTCCTGCCTCACTGTGTTCTTTCCCATCTCTGTGTGGTCATTACTCACAGTGTTATTCTCTGTTGCATGTTTCTTCCTCAGCGAGATTTTCCTTCATCATGATGTTTAACAATCACTTGTGGCTCAGTGGTAAAGAATCTGCTTGATAATACAGGAGACCTGGGTCTGATCCCTGGGTTGGGAAGATCCCTTGGAGAAGGAAATAGCAACCCACTCCAGTATTCTTGCCTGCGAAATCCCATGGACAGAGAAGCCTCAGGCTACAGTCCATGAGGTTGCAAACGAGTGCGACACAACTTAACGACTAAACAACAGCTGCCCTCTACACACCCTTAAGTCAGTGACTATCCCATTTCACTGCTTAATATTCTTAATAGCTTTTATCACTATCTGAAATGTTTGGTTACATTAAGAAAAGTCCCAGTGAAATTAAGTTAGATGGGGAATAGATTTTCTGGTAACTGCTGAAATTGTGTCCTATAAATGTGTGGTTTACAGAACGTGCTTGATGAGTATTGTTATGTGAGTGAATGACATTGTGGAGAGGCTTTGGTGCTTCAACATATGGTACCACAGTCATCCACATACCAGTAGTTTCCATACAACTGGAGAAGCGGAAAAAGCTCAGAAAGTCAATCAACGCACTTACGTAAAATAGTTTATCCAATCTCCCATTAAATGCATATTTATAAAATATAATTGGACACTTAGATGTAGGAAGAGATGCAGAATTTCCCCTCAATGAAGACCTCAATACTGAAAGACTTACATTGGCATGAAATCTTTCTCATGAAATGACACATCAGATAAAGTCCTGAACTTTTCGTTTCTTGAAAATGAACATATTCCTAAAACCTTGGTTATACAATCAATTTTTACAATGTATTTTTAAAAGTCATGAGTTTGGATCAATAGGTCTCATATTAGTGTGCTATTTATAAAAATATATAGGTATTCAGAAAGTATATTTTCATGTAAGAATTTCTTAAAATGGAGTCTATCTCTAATAGGTATATATGTTGTAAAATTAAAGTGACATTTCTGGTTATCTTAAAGCATGGCCGGGTTTCAAACTTTACAAATGCTTTACTACAGTGAGGCATTTTAAAACTGGTTTAAATTTTAAAAAGTAGTTTGGAGTAAATATATACACGTTAGGCACTGTAGCACATGCTGTTTAAACTGCATCCCTCTTATTAAAGACTTCACTTGCAAATATTAAGGGTGCATTGAGAATGTTTATTATCTACCAATTTCATTTTTAGCTTGAGAGACACTATTCAATATGATAAATTACCTTTATGGTAGAAAATCCATTCTAGAAAAGCCCTCAGAAGTGAATACCTGTTAAACTAGAAGAGCTTTAAAATGAATAATACATTTTATAATGAGAACAAGAAATTGAAAGACAAAGCCCTGAAATAAAATGCCTGATGCTTGAAGGAAAAAATGAACCTGGATAACGTGTAAAATTTACCTTTCTGAGTCATGCCTCATTAAAAAAAAAAAAGATGTAACAGTAGAGGTAACATGAAATGGCAAATATCATGCTCAAGATAGGTTTTTGCTGCATGTAATTACTTTATTTTTGCCCATATGATTAAACTGTAGTCTTATAGGTTGCTTTGAGTTAACTTTAAAAATCTGATATTGCAAACTCAGTTTTGGGAAGGACATGATTCATGGATAAGTTACCAGTTGTTCCACTGGACAACATTCAGATTGAAGTCTTCCATTTTCCATCTATCCTTCAGGTTCCTCAGAGCAAATATTGTTGAAAAACATGCCTTGGTAATATTTCCTTAGAAACATAGTCACTTCTGGATAGAAAAATAGCCTATGACACCTAAATAAGTTGCTTCTGTGCAAACTTCTCTCATTCCCTTCCCCACCTCCTTTCCACCCTCCTCCCCCAAGTCTGTCTCTCTCCTCAGACTTCCTTTCTGACAAGCTACCTTTAAAGTGACTCAATGGCTGTTTTCTCATTCAAGTCTCCAGTCAGATGCACTGGGGTTTGTCAGAAGGAAGTCACTCCTGAAATGCTGTAATAAGAGAAGCTCTCCTAACTTGAAGTTTGCAACATAAAAGCTCTCTAGGAAGAATGAAATGGCAGCTGGGAACAGCACTTCAGGCATTGGAAGCAATATAACAGCTGTTAGCAGACAGCATTGCTCTTATAGACCTCGATGCGATTTTCTTAGCCAGGGCCACATCTGCAGGGCATTATGAACCTGCCAGAAGATTAAAAAATTCATTTACCCTTATCGAAATGTCTGAGGGAACTATTTGAAGGGTGAGAGTCCTTTGTAGCTTTTACAAGGAGGCCTTTTTGGAAGCAAGAAAAGTCGTGTATTAGAAAGGCCAGTTTTAAATTTAAACTAAAAAAAAGAAAATCTTATTTTAGGACCTGAGTAATAGAGTGAATACTAAAAGGTGAAAAAAAAATGTAGCTTCTATGAGCTGACAGAATTATTATTAGTAGAAAGATATCAATAGTCAAAACTCTTTTAATATTCCAACTCAGGTTATCATTTATGTATTAATTTTTCTCTGATATATACATATATGTATACATATAATGCACACATATATTCTAACATAGTACACACCTGAGACATCTGCTCAAATTATGTAAATTGTATTTACATAAGACTTTTATGATTTTCAAAAAAATTTAATGTAAAATTTGAACTTCAAAATAGAAAGGTAAAATACAGCAAATATTTTTGTTTTCATAGTACAAACTGGGATACTGACGTTATGAGAATTTGTATTTTGTTCTCCAAAATCGCCACAGCAATTAAATGTAATGCTTCTAGTTCTAAGTCAGTATGATGCCTAGTACAATACCTAACAAAATTTCTTTTCGATATGTAAAATTTCTTTTACATTAAAGAGGAATATTGTTAATATTGAAAATTGTAACATGAAAAATAGAATGTAATAATATCAGTTATATTGTTGCAGGAAGGGATACCCCTTTCAGAGCCCGAGGGTGGGCTCTTCTCTAACACTAGGAAATGAATTGTTCAAGGAGATACACTTGATAACAGACCAAGAGACTTTGGAAGGGGCATCAGGGTGGAGGACAGCAGGTTAAGGGAACACAGGGGAACTGCTCTGTCACATGGCTGGCAGTCTTGGATTTTATGGTAATGTGGTTAATTTCTGGGTTGTTTCTGGCCAATCGTTCTGACTCAGGGTTCTTCCTGGTGGTATGCATATTGCTCAGCCAAGATGGATTCCAGTAAGAAGGATTCTGGGAGGTTGGTAAGATGTATGGACTGGCATCTCCTCTCTCCTTTTGACCTTTCTCAAACCCTTCTATTTGGTGGTAGCTTGTTGGTTCCTTGCTGCTTATCAGGACCTCCTGTTGTAAAGTCATGCAAGTGGTTACCATAGGGCCTGGGCAGGCTGGGCATCTTTGGTCAGTAGTTCCCCTAACAATATAGCATTGGTAAACATAAAAATATTGAAAATGAATTCATGTGACTTTTGATGGAATTTACCCTGTTCTTGGAGAAAAATAGGTAAGTGGCCACAGGTTACTGCTTAATATATATGACTAGAAGATCAAGAAGAGGCATGTATTAATACAAGTTGGAGGTCTCCTCCCTCCATAGAAAGCTATGATCTGTTGCTTATAAAGTTCCTAGATATGAGACAATTCTCAGACCCAGAAATCATAGATTGAACAGCAGTGATCTCCCTACCCTCTCCCCTAAAAAACCTAGGGCCACTTATTTGGGTAACCATACAGTGGGGGATGAGGAATAATAGAGGACTCTTGGGTGTAGGATCTGAATTGATGCTGACCCGAAGTGTTGTCATGGAGGGTTGAATATGATCAGGTACCAAATAGAACTGAGGTCCATCTCACAAATTTGGCCCATTTGGTCAAATTTGGCTCTTTCCTCTGGTACATAAATGGATATATTCTAAGTTGTTGGCACAACCCTCATACTTCTTTCTTGACCTAATAGAGAAATAGCTAGAAGTAAAGAACTAGAAGTCTTGAAACTTACCCTTCAGGATAGTAAACTAAAAAACACTGGCTATTCTGTAACTGGCAGTGAGATGGGGCCAACTCTTCAGAGCAGTGATATCCCCAAACTTCCCTATAGGATCAGATTGAAGCTAGTCTCTAGCTGAGACCACAGTCTTACTATGCCTTTTTCCTCTGTGCTTCCCACTTTGAGTGCTTGCTCTCTCCTGAGAGCATTTCCCCAGTAAATCATCTGAATGTTAATTCCAGACTTAGGCTCATCTCTAGGAAACCTATTATATATATATACATATATATATATATATAAATTTTTATTTTATATTGGAGTATAGTTGGTTCACAATATTGTGTTAGTTTCATATATACAGCAAAGTGACTTAGTTATACATGTCCATATATCTATTCTTTTACAGATTCTTTTCCCACATAGGTTATTGCAGAGTCCTGAGTATAGTTCTCTGTGCTGAATGGTGGGTCCCTGTTGACCGTCTGTCTTACATATAGTCATGTGTATAGCCAACCCCAGGGACCTACCAGGTGACTCTAGTGGTAAAGAATTTGCCTGCCAATACAGGAGACACAAGAGACGTAGGTCTGCTCTTTGGGTCAGGAGAAGCCCCTGGAGTAGGAAATCCCACTCCAGTATTCTTGCCTGGAAAATTCCATATGCAGAGGAACCTGATGTGCTACAGTCCGTGGGGTCACAAAGAGTCTGACACAATTGAGTGACTGGCGCATTTTCTAATCCCCACCTTTCAATTCATTCCCTGTCCCCGTCTTTCCCTCTTGGCAGCCACAAGCCCACCCGCTAAGTCTTTAAGTTGGTTTCTGCATCCCTTTTTTTCACCTGTACCATCTTTTTAAAAGATTCCACGTATAAATGGCATCACATGGTATTGGTCTTTCTCTGTCTGACTTACTTCACTTAGCAGCATGATAATCCCTAGGTCCATCCATGTTGCAAATGCCATTTTTCTTTCTTTTCTGTGGCTGAATAATGTTCCATTGTATGTGTACCACATCTTTTTTGTCCATTCATCTGTTGATGGACATTTAAATTGCTTTCATGTCCTTGCTATTATAAATAGTGATACAATGAACACTGAGGTAAATGTATCTTCTTGAATTATTGGTTTCTCCAGATATAAGCCTAGAAGTGGGATTGCTCGATTAAATGGTAGCTCTATTTTGAGTTTCTTAAGGAACCTCCATACTGTTCTCCATAGTGGCTGTACCAATTTATGTTCCCACTAGCAGTGTAAGAGGGGCAAATCTATAATATTTGAAATAACATCCTCTGTTCTCTACCACCTTTCATTTTCTATCCTATCACCTATTTCAATTTTGCTCTTTACATACCTCACAGTTACTTTACATTGTTTTTCAGTGGGTAGTTTGATAATTTATTCTTAAAAGGGAAATTTAGTAATTCAATTTAACATATACTTTTTCTATTCTTATTGTATGAATAGATTTGAAGAGGAATAAAATTAAATAAAGCCATAAGTAAGAATTTAATAATCTATATTATTATAAGTTTAATCTAGGTTTGGGCTTCCCTTATGGCTCAGCTGGTAAAGAATCCTCCTGCATTGTGGAAGACCTGGGTTCAATCCCTGGTTTGGGAAGATCCCCTGGAGAAGGAAAAGGCTACTCACTCTAGTATTCTGGCCTGAAGAATTCCATGGACTGTATAAATCATGGAGTCCAAAAGAGTAGGACACAACTGAGCGACTTTAACACACACCCACAATCTAGCTCTGAACTTAGATTATTTTTCCATATTTAAAAAATGAGTTCTTTCCTATTTTATGCTGATAATCTATATCTTGGATTACCTAAGATATATCATATATTTAAAATACTATGGTATATCTGTACTCTAAAATACAGCATGTTCCTAATTGCTCTCTATTGGTTAAGAGTTCTTTTATAAATAGAGTAGTTTGATCTTTAACTATCCTAAGATGCCATCCATCTAAAGAATGTCAACTTTTTGCACATTTAAGGTTCTGAAACATGTAAAAGGTAGTGGATATAGTTTATTATACTGAGTAAGTTTTTAAGACCCCTAAAATTTTTGGAATTGAGTAGACTTTTAAAATTGTTATAGTCTTCATAGCAATATATCTTTTTATCACTTTAATTGATTGAACTATTTCAGAAAATATTTTATAGTAATCTTTAAAATATAGTGACAAAACTTAAAAATATAGCATATTAAATCAAGAAATTTACATATACCTAGAGAAAGCAGACACTGAGTTTATCTGAAGTTGTCTTACATATTGATTTGGTTGTTTAGTTACTAAGTCATGTCCGACTCTTTTGTAACCCCATGGACTGTCCATGGGATTTCCCAGGCAAGTCTATTGGAGTGGGTTGCCATTTTGTTCTCCAGGAGATCTTGCTGAACCTGGGATTGAACCCGCATCTCCTGCATTACAGGTGAATTCTTTACCGCTGAGCCACCAGGGAAACCTGTTCTGCATATTACAAAGCCTAAAGATTTAAAATCTTGAAACAGTGTTATTTTGGTGGGAGTTTATAGGAAACAGCAACCTAAACAAAGACAGGACAATTCAGCACTTTTAAAAGTATTAATATCATCAAAGAATTAAGTCTACTAATGGAAGCATTAGAACTGATTTTTCCTTTATCTTGCTAGATGATCTGAGATATAAGTATTGTCATCAAAAAAGTGATTTTATTTGATCAATATTGAATGATTGATAATATAAATGGCTACTTACTGTGTTTTTCCTCCACGCAACTCTTTGCTTTAATCCCATGCATGAGCCCACTTGAGTTACAAGGTCACAGTTGCTCCTATGACCACAGTTGGCAAACCAGTAAATAGAAACTGTACATGTCTGATCTTTAAGTAACAGTCTATGGATGAAATTAAGAGATCTATATTAAATCATAACTCTAAATTTGATAGTATTAGGAGATAAGACCTTTGTGATGTGATTAGCTCATGGGAGGAAGACCATCATGAATGGGATTAGTGGCCTTATAAAGAGACCCCAGAGAGTTCTTTGTCTCTTCTGTCACATGAAAATACAGCCAAAAGGAGCCATCTATGAACCAAGGAAGAGGGTCTGTGCTCTAACCCCTCAACCCCTGAGACTTACCATTCAAGTTTGGGATAATAAAACTGCCAGATAAATCTGGGCAGCTATGAGTTTAAAGGAGCTGTGCTCTCCAAATTTGCCTGTAAACTGGAACACTGCAGCCTTGCAGGCATTTGCTATGCCATTGTGGCATGAGAACAAGAGAAGATAGATGGTTATCAGAGTTGGATACAAGGTAATTACACAGCCTGGTTTGCCCAGGACACTCCTGATTTACATCTGCTTTTCAATGACATTTGTCTCAGACAACATGTCCCAGTTTGAGATGATAAATTAGATGATCACTCTTGCTATAAATGACAAATAGGTTTTGAAGTAGCCCCACGAAATTTCCCACAGCACTAGATAGGAGTGAGAATGTGGCTGCATTTTACTGTTTCTCACTCTACTTAAGGAGAGACAACAGTTGAAAGAGGCATACATACAGAGACTGCATTTAACTCGGGGCACCTAGATGAATAGAGAGGTGCCCACAACCACATAAAAATTTACCTGGCAGTAGATACAAGTGGCAGCATAGTAAACAGTATAACAAAATATTATTACCCCTGTCCATTAATGTCACCATGACACTGTCAAATCCCTATAAAAAGAGCCTAAATTCATTGCAGATGGCAACTGCAGCCATGAAATTAAAAGATGCTTGCTGCTTGGAAGAAAAGCTATGACCTAACTAGACAGCATATCAAAAAGCAGAGATGTTACTTTGCTGACAAAGGTTCATCTAGTCAAAGTTATGGTTTTTCTAGTAGTCATGTATGGATGTGAGAGTTGGACCATAAAGAAAACTGAGTACCAAAGAAGTGATGCTTCCCCAACACTGTGGTGTTGGGGAAGACTCTTGAGAGTCCCTTGAACTGCAAGGAGTTCAAACCAGTCCATCCTAAATGAAATCAGTCCTGAATGTTCATTGGAAGGATTGATGCTGAAGCTGAAATTCCAGTATTTTGGCCACCTAATGCAAAGAACTGACTCATCAGAAAAGATGTTGATGCTGGGAAAGATTGAAGGCAGGAGAAGGGGATGACAGAGGATGAGATGATTGGGTGGCATCTCTGACTTGATGGACATGAGTTTGAGCAAGCCCTGGGAGTTGGTGATGGATAGGGAAGCCTGGTGTGCTGCAGTCCATGGAGTCACAAAGAGTTGGACATGACTGAGCAATTGAACTGACCTGAAATGAGTGTTTATCTGAGATTGAGTCAGATTATGTTTTTAGCTATCTTTGGAAACTAGGTTCAAACTAAGTTCAGTTACAGTTTAAAAAGGAAAAAAAAAAAGTATATACAGATTGAGGAATGTGTTACCAACTAACTACATGTGTTTTTCAAACCGTTCTCTGAGAAGGTCTATGGGACCGGTCCTCAGAGTGATGTCAGGGGCAATGGGGTACCTTGAATGAGGAATCTGAGCTCACCACCCCTGCTTAAATTAGTTTGATTCTGTTCCTACTTGTTTAAAAATAAAAGGCTTAATCGAAGAAAATATTTTGCTACTAAATAACAATACTAGAATCACCTGTATTCCTCTATTTTTCTCAAAGCCCATAACCAACACACATTTTACTGTTTCTGTTTTCAAAAGTCTGATCATTTCTTGCTCTCTCCACTGTTCACCACCATGTTCAAAACTATGATCATTTCTCACTGGGATTAACGCAAGAACCTCCCAACTGGTTCCTCTTTCCTACCTTTGTTACCCAATAGCTTGTTCTCAAAAGACCAGTTGGAATGATCCTTTTAAAAAAGATAAGTAGAATCAGGTCATTTCTGTTCTCATGTATCTACAATGGTATCCCATGCCTCTTAGGCCTAACACAACCTGCCCCATATGGTGCCTCCCGTCACAAGGCCCTGTTTGAGCTGCCCTCTTCTACCTACTATCTCTCTGATCTTGTCTTTTTCTACACTTTCTTATTCTCTCTGTTCAGTTGATTTCTGAGCATCCCTGTTTACACAAATATGCTAATTACTTATCCACTTCAGAATTTTTGCATTTTTCTATTCACTCTGACTAGTCCACCCTTCCCCCAGAGCAAGCACTAAAAAATAAGTTTAAAGACCACTAGACTCAGTTATTTCTACAAAATCATTTTTTTTCTATTAGTTTTACTTTTATTTTTATTTATTTTTTTTTACAAAATCATTTTTATGACTTTAGTTCTGTAATTATTAAAAAATCATTCATTGCAATACCTGGAATTGAACCAAATGTTCTCTTAAAACCTCTAAGGTTGAAGAACTCTGAATCTGTTATATGGTTTTATGGTGTCAGTTTCCAAAATGTCTATTTACCTCCTGATAGGAGAATTTGGGCCCATTGATGTCAGTATTAAAGAAATTACAAATAGCATAGATTCAACTACCAATATTTATAGGATAAGGATACCTCGGCTATCTTAAGTCATATAGCAAAGAATTTAAAATTGCATTTGTTAAAATTTACAGACTTTAAATCTTCACCATAATAAACTCAAGGGATCCTGTTTTGCGTTCATTTTAGTCTTTCTTATAGTCCTCACATATTTAGACATTGCTTCTAAAATTAATTTTAAGATCAAGCCAAAACTAATGTCCAAAAATGTTAAGTAGCTGTGTATTATTTCTAGAAATAGACGGTTGTATGCAAACTTCCCAAGAGAACAGTGTTCAAATGATCAAGTCAGTGAGCTGTTTGAGGACACAGCTAATTTGTTTTTCTCTTGAGGTAGGCAGCCACAACAATGGCCCTGGATTGTTTGCATCTCCCAGTATTCACACTTGTTTACTTTTACCCCCTTGACTGGGAGACGGACTTAATTCTGATGAATAGAATATAAGAAATGATACGTAGTCATTTTTGAAATTAGGTTATAAAAAGTCTGTGGCTCTGTCATGGGTGCACTCCCTCCTGCTCTCTTACCTTGCTGGTTCTGGGAGAGGTCGGTCTGAGATCCTGAAGCGGGCCTTTGGAGGATCCTACCTGAGTGAGCTTGGAAGGAGATCTTCCGAGCCCTGCCAAAAACCATGTGAGTGAATTTGGACACATATCTTCTGAGGGCTGAGAACCTTGTGAGTGGACTTAGAAACAGCTCTTCCCAGCTGACTCTTGATATGACAGCAGTCCTAGCTGCCACATTGATTGAAGCTTTGTGAGAGCTGCTGAGACATAAACACTCAGCTAAGCACTCCCCTGGGGACTCAGACAGTAAAGAGTCTGCATACAATGCACGTTCGATCCCTGGGTTGGGAAGATCCCTTGGAGAAGGAAATAGCAACCCACTCCAGTATTCTTGCCTGGAGAATCCCATGGGATGAGGAACCTGGTGGGCTAGAGTCCATGGGGTCTTAAAGAGTCGGACATGGCTGAGTGACTGACCTCTCTTGAATCACTAACCATTAGAAACTATGACAAAATAAATGTCTGTTATCACACAATATCATGAGAATATTATGGTAGGGGTGTGCTATCTAAGGATGAAATTACATATTACTGTAAAGTTCTTTCTTAAATCCTGCCCTATTTTGTGGAAATTAACAGGCAATAAAAATTGTTATTCTCATTAGTGAAAGTGAAGTTGCTCAGTCGTGACCGATTCTTTGCTATTCTCACTAGTCAGAGAGTAAAAATAACAAACTTGAGAGGAAATGTGATTTTGCATTGTGATAAAACTCTTAAATGGCCAATTGGCACATAAAATATGTTTATATGAATGTCTTCCTAAAACTCCAGACTTTTCAAAAGTTGATTTCTTTCTTCATTTGCCCATCTTTTGTGATGGTGATAAAATTAAGGCAATCAAGCCTGAGTGACTGCTCTAGCCCTCTGTAAGAAAGGTCACCCAGAGGAGACTCAGTTCTGTTGAGATCGGGGCTGCCTCAAAAGGACAGCAGTAGACAGGCTGGTGAGGAGACAGAGGCCTTGATCTTCATGACTGCTGTCCTAACATTCCAAACTTACACCAATGCCCTTTGAAATAACCTAGTTTGATCCTTCCGGTCCATCCACATTGGTATGGTTTTAATTGGTCAGAGTCCATTGATATCAATCCATCACTCATGGCCTTTCTATATTATGGCTCTGGTACCATGGACCTCTAACATCACTGATCTTTTTATTTGTATAAAAGGAGAAATCTTTCAACATTATTTATATAACTAGCACCTCCATGATTCAAAGCAGCAGCCTGCAGCCTCAGCTTTATTCCAATCTTTCACAGCTTTCTGAGTATATGGAAGTGTCAGTATTTTTATCTCTACCAATTTCTCATAGCTGAACTTCAGTGTGCATTTATGTATTATATACATATATCTGTATATAATATACAGGCAAACATGGTCATACACTTACACAAATACAAGATTTTTTTTCTTTTAAATGCAGTGTAATAATTATGTGACAGTAGATAAACTAATAATTGCAGTAGTTTTGATATAAAATAGGTGACACTTTATATTAAAATGTACAGAAGTACATTAACTGTAGAATTAAATTAATCAATCTGTTTTTATACCCTCACAAAATAGAAAATAATAGAAAGTTATCTATTCACACACACTTGCATGCACATGCATGCACACACACACACACACATGCACTTTTCTCCTTGGAGAACATTTACCAACAACATTCTATTATTTGTTCAGGTATTTGCATAAGTAAATCATCTTTAGCATTCTCTGATAATAGTCCCCCAGTGCATTTCTTAAGTTATTTTTAGCTGGGTGTTGACATATTATATGCTAGCAATTCTCAGCTTGCATATGTTTGAAAAATGCTGGTTTGAACAAGGTGAAATAAAAGTTATCATTACAGGAAATTTTAGATTTTAATATGCTTATATGCACTATGAATGTGCAATGGGAGACTGCAGGATGCAGCATTCCTTGGAAGAATGAATCAATAATTTTTTAAGCGAAAACATATTTGGGAAAGGGAAAGGAAGAAAAGAGAGAAAGAAAGAGGAAGCAAGGATAAAAGAAAGGAAGGATGAAGGAAAGAAGGGGAGAAAGATGAAAAGGGGACATATGTTACTTTTCAAATCAATTAAAAGACAGAAAAAATAGATAATTTGCTGGCTGGAATCTACCTAGCATGTTATTGAGCTTTTACATATATAACTCTCACTTCGTAAGTGGCTCTAGAGGCAGCTATTAATGCGAGAAAGAGAGAGGGGAGGGGAGAGAGGGAGTGAGTAAGAGAGACAGAGAGGGACTTACACTTTTTGAATGAAGCACTGAAGCATTTAGGAAAAGTAGAAGATTGCTGGAGGACACATTTAACTCCTCTTCTAACTATCCAGCAACTGGAGGTCAGACTTGGGTGACATGCAAAAATAAACATTATTCACTGCAGACTTAGGATGGAGCAAGCTGGTGAGAATACACGATGCATTTCCGCCACTTAGCTGTTGTGCTCAGACCTTTTATTTTATTTTATTTTGCATTAAACTGTATTTTTAATACAATTAAAAGAGCATTTTTTAACCTATCTGTAATCACAAACTGAAAATGTGTCTTATGCTTAGCTCAGATAAATTATGTCCATGAATCTCAGTAACAGAAGGCTTGTTTTATGTATATGGTATTGAATATATTAGCTTACAAATTAGAGATTTTAAGTTGAACAGTCTCTAAAAAATTTTCATATATTCTAATGAACTCATACCAATTCTATAAATGAAAATCTCTGTACTGTTCTCACAAATCAATACCATAAGTGCATGATAACAAATCACTGGATCAAGAAAGCTTGCCTTTCAAGGTCAGAGTTAACAAGTCATTTAGCCTAGATCCCTCACCCTTTTGTAGATGAGGAAACAAGTTCGGACAAGCTCAGTAGCCTGACTCTAAGGACAGTCAGCAGTTACAGAGAGGATTACAGCATCTCTTTATGCAACTTAAACCAGACTGTCTGCTACAATGCTGGCTAGAACTACTTTTCTTCTCTCTTCTTTATCCTAAGCACCATTCATATATTTAATAAATCATCTTTTAAATGATTATATTGGGATCACTTAAAAAGTCCTGGGAACTTGACAGTCATCTTTCACTTGATTATTTAATTTATACAATTCTTACAAAAGTGCTTGAAGTAATCTGAACACCTGTTTCTCCTATATACCTCAAGCAAAGAGTGCCAAACTTGGTTGAGTAGGAAAAAAAAAAAGTAGAGGGCCTATGCAAGAACATTAAGACAGGAAGCAAACTGGCAAGTATGGAGAATAGATGTCCAGCAAGTGTTGAAGGCTAAGTAGAGTACATGTCCTAAAAAACACAAACCACTGAATACCCTGAAGCTCACTCCTATATGGCAAAATAACAATTGATGAAAAGTGGTAGGGACAGCTCTGCATTCTAGATATAGTTCCTTATACAGAAGACACACGGAAAAGTGCTCCCAAGAAAGCATTCACTCTCCTGCTCCCTCAGTGATCACCACCAACCTCCTTCAGAGGAGGACCTCACAGAATGTCAGCGTATTTCTAGGATATACTAAGACCAGGCTGAGAGTGTCTACTTGGTTCAGATAGTTGATCCAAATAATTTAGGTTTGAAAAACAACTTTTCTCAAGAGATGAGTTGATTTTGTCTTCAAATCTTGACCATATCTTGCCTTCAAAGGTATCAGTTAACACCTATGGACTTTTGAAGAGAATATTCCATTATTTCTTTTCTTTCTTGAGAGTTGTTTTTGTCCCTCCTCGTTTGAAAGATTTGCAGTACTTTGCTTCCATCGGAGCCAGAAAATTGTCCATTTCCTTTTGCGATCCTTTTGTCTGCTCTGAATGGCTACTTTCAAGTTATGCACTCCTTCATCCAGCCCCATCTCCTTCCTGCTCATTTCTGCTTCTTTAGCCTCTCCCTGAGGCCTCCTTTTCCTTGCATTCATCTTCTGTTTTGATTCTTTGACGAAGGCCTTATAGGATGGGGCCTCTCCAGCATCAACGGCTTGTTGAATAATGTGCCTTATCCTGGGTTCCTCTGCGTATTGCACACACAGCACAGACTCCATAATCTGATCCATGTCACCCTTGAAGTCCAGATGGGCCTGTTTAATATCAGTCAGCTCTTCTTCAGAACCTTTGTATGTCTCCACAAAATCCTGGATGTCTTCCAGAGATATCTTTTTAAAGAGTAATCTCCAATAGGCCGCCCAGTCCCGCTCTTGGCTGAGCACATCAGAACCCTCGTTCCCTGTTCATCGTATAATGTTCTCTGTTCTTCGTTGCTCAGAACGGAGGAGACCTTCCCAAGGATGGAGCTGGACCAGGGCGCAGCCGGCGGGCCCGGGGCCTGGGTCTAGAACTGTGTCGGGAACTGTATGTAGAATGCAGATCCGTCCCTACCACAGTTGCTAGCCTCGGGGCTTCCCGAGCCGGAGCGAATCCTCTCTACCGCTTCCGGCTGCGCGGACAACCCACCGGAAATCTCAACGCTCAAGAACCGCTGACTTCAACCCTCTGCCACCCCCAGCTTAGACCTTTTAAATAAATGTCATTTTTGTCTTACAAAAACGATCTATTAGAATACTTTATGATATAAAGCATTTTTATATCATAAAATATTCACTTGGTGATGTAAGCTTTCTTGATGAATAGGTTCTTGTGGTTGAATATTGATAGGTTCAGAAACCATGATCAGTAAATGGTTGTTTAATACAATGGCTGGAATCCCGAAAGTGTTCATGAATTTCTTTCTCTGTTGAACCCATCTCTTAATTCCTTCTGCAGGATTAGCAGTATCTCCATCGGCTGATCTCATGCCCTCCTTATTTCCCTCCTACACTCTTGTCCCTATCTCAGCTTCCTGCATGCAGCTTTATCCCTCTACAACCATTTTCTACTTTATCATCAGAATTTTTTTCTCAAATGAAATCTGATTATGTTGCTTCAGTGCTTATCTGGAGTGGCTCTCTGTTACCTACAGGGAAAAGTCTAAGCTATTATTTTGTGTGTATACGTTATTGTAATAGTTCAATTATTTCACAACTTTATGCTTTTCTACCTCCCCTTCCTGGTTTAAAATGCCCTCTCTAGTTCTATGCACTTGATGAGTTCCTACAACTACTTTAAAAAAATTGAGATTTTTTTTTTTGAAGAAGCATAATGGGTAAAAACTCCTTAAGGTGTACATATAACCTTTTTAACAGGCTTGTTTTCAAAATGAACCCTTATTTACATTCTTAAAGACATCTTCACTTCTTTTTTGTTCTTTGGAGAAAGCTTTAAATCACATCAATGACCTTCAATTATAAATAGCCCCCATGATTCTAGGAAATAAAATAAAAATATTATTAACCAGTTCTTCAACTTGAGAGACATGAGAGAGTTCAGAGAGAGTAAGAACTCCAAGTGTTTAATGAAGATATGAAATGTGAAACACCTAGTTAAGTAGTTCTTAATAATAATTACGACCAACCCAGTATGGTGCCAATTGGTATTTTATTATGCTATAAATCTTGTAGCCACTTTCTTACATAAATACTACAGTGTGCAATTTAAACTATTTGCTGAAAGGGCTTGCCAGAGCTACACAAAGGAAAAACAAAAGCCAAAAGCCAAACAATTACTTTTACAAACAGAGGAATTCCTTCTAACACCTCACTTTCCAATTCAGCTAGCACAGTGTACGTTCATTTTTTCCTGAGCTCTTTAAGACATTTGTGCATATAGTATTCTTGAGTGAATTAATTGAGAGGAGGGATCATGGCATAAAAAGAGAGATGATTTGGTATTATAAGAATGTCAGTCACTGGAGGTACTACAAAGACTGAATATATTATTAAATGGATGTGTATCCTCAATTACATCAGTCAAAAGATATAGTCAAACCTATACAGGCTACCTTTATGATTGTCTTGTGCAGACCAAAGCATAGATTTTCATTTCAACAACTTTGCTTGGGCTATCTTCTGTAAAATGAAGCATTTCTCATGGCTATATTTCTATCCACTTCCTCTCAAAATGACAGTGGAACAGTAGGTACATTTTTACATGTATTAAAACATTTGAGCTCCTTCCCATGGGAACTGCCATCTTCCAATAATTTGCCAAAATGACTTAGCAAAGAGAGAGGAGAGGCACCTGCTGTGTGTCTTCTAGGTCTTTTAGAAAACATGGAGTTGCTCTTTTGGCAATTTTCAGGAAAGGTGGTATGGTAAACTTTGAGGGAATGGACACTGTTCAGAAAGAAAGAAGCCACAAAGGCTACCGTGGCAAAACTGGGAGAGTTTGGTGTATACCCAGCGGGCTGTTAGCATTGCTGTAACAAGTTAAGGGCAATATCCTTGCCAAAAGAAAGAAAGAAGCCAAAGAGAACGATATCTGGGTTCACTTGAAGCCCCAGCCTGCTCCACCCAGAGGAGAACAGTTTGTGAGCAACCATGTAAAGGGCCTGAGTGACTAGAACCTATTCCCTATGAATTCATGGATTGTAAAAGTTAGGTCATTTTTCCCCTCTTAATCGAATAGAACGTAGTATCTTCTCCCCCAAAGAAATACTTAAAGCAAACGTTATGTCCTAATTAATTAGGTAATATCTTTACTATTAAAATTTAGTGTTTTTCTTGCTTAAAAAAAAAAGGAGCTTGAGCTACCTCTGGTTTGCACAGAACAGTATGATTTAAATATTGTGCTGCCCTTCTGGCTCAACGAATTGCCATAAACACAGAGTGTGCTGAATGGGCCAGATATGACTTCTTCAAGTCATTTTGCTCTTCCATATTCATAGAAAGCCTCCCTTGTTTGTCAGATCTATTTACTTCCTTCTATTATTTTTTTTCTTGTTAATTATTAACATCCATTTTCCCTACTAATCTCTTCCCTCTGGATTTTTTCTTTAGAACTCCACTCATATTTAGCCAACTTCACTTATATTGTTTACCACTCCTGGAGATGAGGAAAAGATAAACAAACATAATTGGAGAGATTAAAAAGATAAACCAGAGATCTAGGGGTAGAGCTAAAGAAGCCAGAAATATAATGGGAAGCAAATTGTAGAGATACAGCTGAAGCTTTTTCTCTCTAGAGGAAACAAAATTCAATTCACAGATTAATAACTTGTTCTCTCTTCTGCCCGATACAAATTCTTCTAAATCAATGTGTGCTCAACCCTTTCTTGTAAGTTAGGACTCAGCTATAAATTGCTTTCTTTGAGGAGCTTTTCTTAATTTTCCCAATATAAAATGATGCCCCTTCATCACATATATCACATCAGCATTTTTTAATGTCTGTACATCACTTGAGGTTATCTGAATATACTTGATATCATCATATATTGGCTTTCTCCTTCAAATAAAAAGTAACCTCCATGGGGACTAGATTCTTGTTTTTTGTTTGTTTGTTTGTTTTAACTCTGTCACTAGTATCTAAAGAAAAGACATACTCTTTATAAAGGTAGCTGTTTCTCTTCATAGAAAGCTATAATTTAATTAGAGAGTGGAATAACTAGGAAAAAACTTAATAGTACAAAGCACCTTGCGAGCCATCAGTCCAGGTTCAAGGATGAGAGGAGTTCATAAGGATAAAAACATTTGGGGAAATCTTCATAGCAGATGTGAACATTAAAAGGGCCTCTGAACAGGCAAGGAGAAGAAAGAGCATTCCCAGGGAGGGGAATAACATGCACAGAGATACTGGGGTAAGAATTAGCCTTAAATGCTACTAAGTGGTTTATTTCACATTACCTACTTCTAATTTCTGTCATGTAAGAGTTCCACTTGAGATTATCCTCCTGAATTTTTATAAATATGAAGCCAGATCTTTAACACCATGACTTCCTCAAGGAACTGGGTGTCAAACCATTCCTTGCCTTTGTGCTCAAGAGCAGTGCTCAGTTAGCCTGGGCTCAGTGAACTGCTGTCTTTCTGACAGGACAGATGAGGCAAGAGCATTATGAGGAGCATTGTCGACTGTGTGGGCTGGGGCTTTCACACCAAGGGTTTGTCAGACTAGACTGGATTTCATTTGCAAAATCTTAAGCACATTTTTATGAGGATGTCTACCTGGACTGGCAAAAGAGTTTCTTACTATTGGCCAGGCCAGAGTTATACACATAGCCTTCACTCAGCTTTTGATTTAGAGGGTGACTGTCAATTTACCACTTTCTCCATCAGATAAAGCCCCTGTCTAAGGATTATTTTATTCCACATGGTGTTTAGTTAGTGGAAGGGAGGCAGTTAAGTACAAATTTTCCATATTGGGGAGCAAGGAATTAACACAACTCAATATTTTCTTGCAACTACCTTTGATTTGCGTATTTGTGACTTTGTGGGGATGCACGTGTGTGTTCTATGTTTGTGTGTGTGTGAGCGTGCCTTTTCCTGATCATTTTCTTCTTTTATTGCCATAACGACAGAACTTTGCCCTTCTGGGATTGCACAGTGTCAAAATTGAAAGCAATCCATTCTGAAATGGCAGTTTCAAAGAATAAATGCCTGGTGGAGATGTTGCCACTAGCAGGAAAGAAAAAGAATACAGATAGTGAACTACTAAATATCTAAATGTTACAGCCATTAAGAACTTTGAGACATTAACAATATTAAGATGTTTTGATTTACTAAATAGCAAGGAAAGTCTATATTGGAAGCATCATTTTCTTGACTTTTCTCTTGGCCACACCCTGTAGCATATGGGATCATAGTTCTCCAACCAAGAGTTGAACCTGTGCCCATTGCAGTGGAAGCACAGGTTCTTAACCACTGGATCACCAGGGGAATCTCCTTGATTTCTCATTAAAAAAATATTAGGTCTGACATACAGAGGTTGAGAGTACCACAATACTCAGAAAAGATAATCTTTTGAAAGCGTCTACCATTATGAACAGCATTTTTAATGGCTATTACTGATGTCCTTAAATTTTCTGTAAAACACTTCTAAAAATTATGACGATAAGTTGAATATTGAGTTAACTGTTATTTAAAAATCCTTTCCCATGTGCATATACTCACATATGTTCAAGTATATGTTATTGTGGCATATTCCTATAAATGCACTGTGGAGTTTCTAAATACAGTTCAGTTCAGTCACTCAGTTGTATCCAACTCTTTGCGACCCCATGGACTGCAGCATGCCAGGCCTCCCTGTCCATCACCAACTCCCAGAGCTTGCTCAAACTCATGTCCATTGAGTCGGCGATGCCATCCAACCATTTCATCCTCTATCGTCCCCTTCTCCTGCCCTCAATCTTTCCCAGCATCAGGGTCTTTTCCAATGAGTCAGCTCTTCGCATCAGGTGGGCAAAGTATTGGAGCTTCAGCTTCAACATCAGTCCTTTCAATGAACACCCAGGACTGATTGCCTTTAGGATGGACTGGTTGGATCTCCTTGCAGTCCAAGGTACCCACAAGATTCTTCTCCAACACCACAGTTCAAAAGCATCAATTCTTGGGCACTTAGCTTTCTTTATGGCTCAACTCTTACATCCATACATGACTACTTGAAAAAAACCATAGCTTTGACTAGATAGATCTTAACAGCAGTCATTCAAAATGAAGAGTTACTATCTATGATGAATATTGGGTGACATTTAAAAAATAAAAAATAACAGCAATATTTAAACCTTTTTAGAGATATTTTCCTTTAAAAGAAGACATTGTAGAAAAAAGTAAATTAAGCAACGGTATTCTGAGTTTACATTAAATGTAAATGGTAAAGCAGGATAAAACAAATAACCAACTTAGTGTACTTGGTTTAATAAACTCATAACTTGGAAATGTGTCACTGGTGCTTTCAAAATATCAGCAATTTTGTGTGAACATTTAAAGAAATTGTGGAGAAATAGCTATAAAATTTTAAAAATTCAATCCCAAATGAAATATATTTACTTTGAAATGTTATATAATTATTTCAAACTACTGGATTTGATAAAACAGAGAAAGTAAAAATACTGAAAAGATTTCTAGCATTCAGACATCATTACAGCATATCTCCCCGACTGTGACCAAAGATTTACAGGCTAAAGTACAGAACTGTACTTAATTGTCTTTTTGTTTATTCATTTATTCAATTCTTCCCGCATTTAGAATTTCATTGTGGTTGTTAGTAGAGCATTTAGTTAGCTGATTGAACTAATTAGTTTATTTAGCCTAAGTTAGGAATTTCCTAATTGTTTCTGGTTGGATTTGGGCCAAAATTTCCATGCTTTCCTTCCTAAAAGAGGTTATGGTCTGTTTACTAGTTCTGGCTCACCTAAATGTTAGATAGAACAATAAAATACATTTGTCTTTTAAGACTACAGTTTTGCTTTCTGAATGTTTTCTCACTGTTTGTCCATATTCCCTGTATTTACTGATACACTTGCATCCTCAAACCCATTTTCGTCACTTTATATAAGGTGAGTATTTCACTTGTTAACAATAGCTGTGATTTTGGAATGCTACATCTTTCCCTGTTAAGAGAAAGCCAAGCTTTAAGTAGCTAGTGGTATAGAATAGGTGAAGTAGCTAGTGGTGAATTGTCATATTTAGAAGTGTCTGTTTCATAGGGCAAAATATTAAAGGAAAAAGGAAAACTAACATTTATTAAATCCTGTTATAATGTATGGGATTCCCAGGGGGCACTAGTGGTAAAGAATCCACTTGCTAATGCAGCAGATGCAAGAGATGTGGGTTTGATCTCTGGGTCTAGAAGATCCCCTGGAAAATGAAATGGCAACCCACTCCAGAATTCTTGCTGGGATTCTTGATGGTTACAGTCCATGGGGTTGCAAAGAGTCAGACACGACTGAGCACATTATTATGTAGTAGTTACCCTGAATGTGCATTTATCTATTTTACTTTATTTGATATTCAAAACAGTCCCATGAGCTGGGAATTATTGTCATCATGTTATAAGTAATATATATTTTTGGTAATGAAATCTAAAAAATTTACCTGAGATGGCTGTGGAGATATGACCACATGCTATAAAAAAATTCAGGCTCCATAACTCAAGAGTTCCGTGATGGTAACGCAGTCCACTTTGTAAAGGGATGTTATATAATCTCTCTATGTTGCCCTGTGGGAATTGGCAACTAGGAAATTGACACAGGAATGTGGATGCTTGGGCTAATGCTAATGTTGTGAGTAATACACTCTTCTTCTCTGACCCAAGAGTTTCTTGTCTTCTGCCTATGTTCACGAAACTGTGGAAAGCCAATTTGTTAGGTTCCAAATACAGTAAAATTGTGCACTCTTTACAGTTCTTAACAATGATTTCATAATTTAACTGGTAGCTTTATTTTCTTAGTGGTACATGAAATAATGGTATAGTGAAAAAGTAATGGTTTCTTGGATTCAATGACCTGTTGAATCTGAATATATATTCTAACACTTACCATAATTAGCATCAATGACATCCATACTTTTTCTCTAAGAATCTTGTCAAATTTCAAGTTCTTAAGTGCAGAGCTGGCCAGAACATGGTGTGATCCCAGTATTTTCTTTTTAAAATTAGACCTAGAGAGAAATCTCACGTTAGCTTTAAAAGTGAGCTCTTCTTAAACCATGCTTGAGTTCTGCTTTGGAAAGCAGATTCCCAGGTGACATTAGTGGTCAGAGAATCCACTTGCCAATTCAGGAGACATAAAAGATGCAGGTTCAATCCACAACTGAAGTGACTTAGCACACACTCAGTTAATCAATGCATAGTTTCATTTTCTCTTTCTGTTCCCACCTTGATATAGTCTCCTGAGAAATTTCCTTGGAGGAAATTTATTTGAGAAAGCTGGCTTTAGGAGTTTCTGGCTATGATACTATCTTCCTTACTCTTTCTTAATGAAATCTACAGGATAATTTATAACTTGAGTGAGAAATAACTGTGAAAGACCCAAGACACTCTGTCTTTATACATTATCTCCCTGTGGACAAGCATCGTGGGAAGACACAGCATCATTAAAAGGTTTTATGGTAGGCACAGAATTAGAGTAAACAGTATGAATGTCATTATGTTGTTTACTAGCATCTGATTGGAAAAAAAAAAACACAAAAAAAATTAGCAAAAACCATTGATATCCTTTCCCTGGGATGCCAGTACCCAGTGTATCACTTGTCCCATTGGCTTAAACCTTATCTCAATGGTTTCATTTCTTCAGCATAAGCACATTAGTTTTGGACAGGAGAAAAAATTCAGGCTGTTGAGATATGAAAGGGAGGAGACTGAGGATTTCTGAAAAACATAAATGTTTCCTGTGGGCATTGTTCAGAATGGGCATTTGGAGATGTCTGGAAATGGGGTAGTCATCTTCAACTATGTCCAGAAGTAGCCTGCAGACAAGGTCACAACATTCAGAGGTAGCAAGATGGAAACAGTAAACCTCCAAATCACCAGACGCCAATTCTGTCACTCTATGTATGTGCAGCAGGTAACTTTCATGGGCTAACCCTGTATGTCTTTTTTATTTTTTGCCTTCCTTCCCTGGCAGGATTTGAGGGGAGTAGTGGGATAGAATACATTTGAGTTAAAGTTGGTGATACGTGACTCTCACTTATTTCTTATCACAGTTATTTTTGTTAATTGTCAGCTTAGATTAATTCTCTAGGTGAGAAAAAAGATATCAGTTTCCTTAATTCACATGAAATCACTGATCTTTTTTTTTCTTCCTTTCTGATTCCAGGCATAGAATTATTTTAATATTGAAGATTATTACCATAGTGTTCTTTTTCTTCAATGTCCTTTTGAGGGACAAGAAAAGAGTATTGAATGGAAATGTAAATAGACCAGTGTTTGATAAAACAAATTTCTAACAGCCACAAATGTATGATCTATGTATTATATTTCTATATATGTCATTAGCCATTATTGCTGTTGCTGTTTAGTCGCTCAGTTGTATCTGACTCTATGCAACCTTGTGGACTGTAGCCTGCCAGGCTCCTCTGTCCGGGAAATTATCCAGGCAAGAATACTGGAGTGGGTTGCCATTCCTTCTTCAAGGGATCTTCTTGACCCAGGGATCAAGCTCATATCCTCTGTAGGTCTCCTGTATTGCAGGTAGATTCTTTACCACTGAGCTACTGGGAAGCCTTTCTATATAGGTCATTAGACATTACACTTTCCTATTATTTTTGGACTTTTAATCATTATTCCTCTAAACAAACTATGGCTTCATGCATTTCTTACTCTATTTTATGTAATTTTGTTAGTTCTTATAAATTTTATCATACTTCTTTACTTTCATAAATGTATTATTACTTTTGTTCTATGGTAGTTGTTTGAAAGTTACAGCATATTAGATATTGAAACTCATGTTTTTCAGGCCATTGCTCTTAATGGACTTATTATCTTATTGAATTTTTTTCTGTTTTACACTTTAATATTTGTTATCACTGATAATCATAGAAGTTAAAAGTAAAAAAATAATTTTTCCATTTCATCCATGCTAGGTGCATTGTTCTATAGGGAATAATTCCCTTTCAAAATCACAAAAGTGCCTCTGAAGATAGTTTTGTACAATTTCTTTTGAAAGGGTCTTTTGAAACACAATATTTTCATGACCACATATAATTTCCTGAAGCCTTTTCATAACAGGCTAAATGGTAGCTTTTATCTCACTTTCTTGATACAAGTTTTCACATGTCTATCACAGGTTTTAATTTTCTTTCAGCAACTTTATTTTTAAACTTCAAATAATAGTAGAATTCTATGTCACTTCCAAACCATTGATCAGGCTATTATAAGTAAGACTTCATTTTGCATCATGATTCTCTGCTACTTTACTTCACACTCACCACAGTTATAAATGAAAAAAGGGTCGGAGTGAGATTACTGCAATTGCTTTGAATATGGGTGAATAGTGACCTCTGCAAGGTGGAGCCAAAGCTTGCTATTTGAGGATGGCAACAAATAAAGGGACCTGTTAATTCTAGGGTGCCAATCAATAAGTGAGCCAGAGTAAGTTAAAATTGAGGATCAGTGAACAGGCCAGCAAGATGAAATAGATTTGGAAATACATTTGAATTGGGTTCTAGATCCAAGAAGCTGTCACCATTATTATTTGATAGGGACTGAAAAGTCCTGCCAATACAATAAGATAGTACATAATAACTGGTTGAAAAAGAAAAAGATTGTCATTATTTACAAATAATATAGCTATTTGTTTGAAATTGCATCTCACGTTAAAGTCCTGAAAAATAGTGGCTTACAAAATTGGTATTTATTATTACTATTATTATTATTGCACATAAGGAATACTAGGGGTAGAATTTTACTATTGATGAGTTTTCCTGACATCATCAGAGGATGAAACTTCTAGCTTTTTCTCCTTCCTTAAGGTGTGATTGTTGTTAATGTTTTCAAGATAGCTACTGGACAGGAAGGATGAGGACAAAGGAAAAGAAAAAAAAGAAAGATGATACTAGATGAGTCTGTCCAGCTCTTTAAATACTTCCCCCGCCCGCGCCTCCCCCCCGCCCCCCGCCCCGGAAAGTCCATTTAAAAATTTCAGCTTATATAGACTGTGTCCCATGATCTTCTCTACTCTCCAAGTGAGACTGAAAATTAACATTTAAAACTGCAGTGATATATCAAATAACATTAGAGATTTTTTAATAAAAGAGAAAAGGATGACTATTGATTAGGAAAAAAAACAATGGTCTCTGCCACAATTAAACATTAGAAAACCAGAGAATCAACTGAAAACTCTTAAAAATAATGAAAACATTTACTATATGAATTGTGGTTAAGACATATACACAAAATCAAAATGCATTTTTATAAGCCAGAAGTTGAAATGTAGAAATAATAACAGGTACTATCCAAAATAAACTGCAAATACTTGAAAATTACTCTGAAAATTTCACAATACTTGTTTGAAGCTCTTCACACAATTCTCTAGAGAAATGTAAGAACATATTTGAGTAATTAGAGACACATACCATATTCTTGGATGAAAAACAGAATGTTTTCAAAATATCAATTATTTCAAAATTAATTTATTGGCTTAGTATAAAGCTGATAAAATGCCAATTTCCCCCCTCTTCAACTCAATTCTCAAAATTAACAGGAGAAATAATGATAGATTATTAAGATGGTTTTCAATTGTGACAAGGATAGATTTGCCCTACAAAATATAAAAGCATGCTATCATGTTATAAAGACAAAATTACACAATTATGAAAATATCATAGTACTGAGCAAGCTTTAGAAACCAGATCAATAGAACAGGTTGTCATGAAACAAAGTAAAATATATGCATATATTGTATTTATCATATTTTATCATTTTCTTAGGATATAATATGGGCTTCCCAGGTGGTACTAAGATATCATTATAAACTATTAGGAATGAAGTACAGATTTATCAACAAATACCTGAAAAGGTGTACTTAAAGATAGATAAAAAAAATAAATAATAAATGAATTTTAAAAATCTACAAAATGCTGTTAATTTCATGATCTTAGACCAGAAAGGGTTTTTTGAGAAAATTGTGTCACAAGGAAAACACTGATAAGTTTGTTAGATTAAAAATTTTGAAACTATCTTGATGTTAAAATATCAATGCCATAGAAAACACTTGAATGTTCAGAAGCATATTTGAAATAAACATGACAAAGAAAGAGGCTATAGAGTCATGATGACTGAAGACCAGACACTGGGAAATGGAGTCCAAGTTACAGAAATAACTTAAGTGGCAAGTATTTTGTTGATATCATAATATAAATAAGCACCACAACAATTTGCGGAAAAAACCTTAATTTCAATTTATATAGGACTTGCAATTGGCAGGTTTTTATGCAGTATTAATAGGTTTTCTCACTATCGACACATCCATGACATGTGCATAATTTCACCACCCTGAATTATAGTAAATCATTGCTTAAATCTCATAAATTCTGATAGTACAATTCAGCAGCATTTGCCCCAATGTATATGTGAAATATCAGATATACAAACTTGTTCATCTACTTTATTATCTCTCAAGTTCTGTTACTATGTTCTCCCCATTGGTGTATTTTAGCTTAGTATATTTTATTGCTTTGCTGCCATTGAAGAGATTTCTAGAGTTCTCATATTTCTGTTTATTCTTAAAGTGCCTATGTGCATATATTTTATTTTGACAACTGTAAAATGTTTGCTAACTACTTGAAAATTATTACATTTTGGAAAAGAAAACCACCTTTAAATCAAATTGAATATGTATGGATCTTTAAAAGGTCTGACCTTATTTGAACAAATGTTACCTTAGCAGAACAGTTGATCTGAAGGAGAATCAATTATGATAAAAATCACTAACTTCAAAAGAGAAGTCTTGTATTTGGAAATGACCATGAAATTATTTCTTTGAATTCTAATAATGCATATGCCATTAGAAAAATGAAATATTTTTATCACGGAGAAGACATGGAAATGTATGTGAGAGAATTAATTATGTAATAATTAGTTTCTTGCTCTTTACTTTCATTAGTATTATTCATGGAATAAATAGACCTTATATGCCAGAATGAGATCTTCTAAATTCTATGAAATATTTTAAAGGAATAACTACCTTTATTCTTAGGAAAAATTTTTCTTGACTCAATTAATGGCTTTATTTTGGTTAAAGTTAATTCAAGACCTAAACTGATCACTTTTCTGGATATATTATTTTTGAACATATTAGGGAATGAAATACTTCTTTCAGATAAGAGAACTACTTGTAGATATAACTGTAAAATAATATATCTTTACTACTGTTAAAACAGTGGCAAAAATTCTCATCTACCATATTATCTTACTTGAAAGTAAAACTGAGTCATGTCTACACAAGCTAACATATTTAAATGAAAACTAAAAGTTTATTTTAAACTGTGTAAATATTTGTAATTAACCAAATATGTGGAGTTAAGAAAATGGGCTCTTAACTCATTGCTTATGTATTGCACAAAATTTAACAGCAATTAAATGGTTGAACTTTCATTCTCTTCCACATTTCTAGCTTGTGTGAAAGTTGTTTAGTCATGTCTGACTCTTTGCAACCCCATGGACTGTAGCCTGCCAGGCTCCTCTGTCCATGGAATTCTCCAGGTCAGAATATTGGAATGGGTAGCCTTTCCCTTCTCCAGGGGATCTTCCCAGCCAGGGATCAAACCCAGGTCTCCCACATTGCAGGTGGATTCTTTACCATCTGAGCCACGGGGGAAACTCCATTCTAGTTTAAACACATTTTTATGCACATATTTAAAATTTAGTAGATATTTTAATAAGTTAAATGAATTCGTCTTTTCAAAAACATACCTTGTTCATAGGAAGATGCCTTTTCCTTTAAGAGAAGATATAGGTGCATTTAATACTGCTTGTGGTGCATAGACTGTCAGAGTTTTATGATTATGAGTTTGAAATGATTAAATGAAAGCCATTCCTAAGTTTCTGTAGTTTGAGAATGAGAAGAAGGCAATTTAATGGGCTCTTAAAAGAAATGTAATGATGTCCCTGTTTGGCTAGTGTAGTTGTGTTTTCTGCTTAGACCTTGAACTAGTTTGCTAGTGTTTCCATAATAAAGTAGCATGTGCTGCATCGTTTGCCTTGGAAATGAACAGAGATCATTCTGTTGTTTTAAGATTGCATCCAAGTGCTGCATTTTGGACTCTTGTTGACTATGATGGCTACTCCATTTCTTCTAAGGGATTCTTGCCCACAGTAGTACATATAATGGTTATCTGAGTTAAATTCACCCATTCCAGTCCATTTTAGTTCATTGATTCCTAAAATATCGATGTTCACTCTTTCCATCTCCTGTTTGACCACTTTCAATTTGCCTTTATTCATGGACCTAACATTCCAGGTTCCTATGCAATATTGCTCTTTATAGCACTGAACTTTACTTCCATCACCAGTCATACCCACAACTGGGTATTGTTTTTGCTTTGACTCCATCTCCTCATTCCTTCTGGAGTTATTTCTCCACTGATCTCCAGTAGCATATTGGGTACCTACCAACCTAGGGAGTTCATCCGTCAGTGTCCTATCTTTTTGCCTTTCCACATTGTTCATCAAGTTCTCAAGGCAAGAATACTGAAATGGTTTATATTACCTTCTCCAATGGACCACGTTTTATCACACTCTCCACCATGACCCATCCATCTTGGGTGGCCCTACACAGCATGGCTCATAGTTTCACTGAGTTAGACAAGGCTGTGGTCCATGTGATCAGGATGGTTAGTTTTTTGTGCTTGTGGTTTTCAGTCTGTCTGCCCTCTGATGGAGAAGGATAAGAGGCTTATGGAAGTTTCCTCCATAAGGAAGATGGGGGAGACTGACAGGGGGAGTTTGGGTCTTGTTCTGATGGGTGGGGCCATGCTCAGTAAATCTTTAATCCAATTTTCTGTTGAAGGGTGGGGCTGTGTTCACTCCCTCTTATGTGAACTGAGACCAAACTATCGTGGAGGTAATGGAGATAATGCAACCTCCTTCAAAAGGTCTCATGTGCCCACTTCTATCCTCAGTGCTCCCAACCCTGCAGCAGGACTCCACCAACCCACACCTTTACCAGAGACTCCTGGACACTCACAGGCAAGAAGTTGAAATTGAATGGATATATGAAGACCTATAAGACCTTCTAGAACTAACACACAAAGAAGATGTCCTTTTCATTATAGGGTACTGGAATGCAAAAGTAGGAAGTCAAGAAATAGATGGAGTAACAGGCAAATTTGGCCTTGGGGTATGGAATGAAACAGGGCAAAGGCTAATAGAGTTTTGCCAAGAGAACACACTGGTCATAGCAAACACCCTCTTCCAACAATAGAAGAGAAGACTCTACACATGGACATCACCAAATGGTCAATGCTGATATCATATTGATTATATTCTTTGCAGCCAAAGATGGAGAAGCACTATGTAATCAGCAAAAACAAGACTGAGAGCTGACTGTGGCTCAGTTAATGAACTCCTTATTGCCAAATTCAGACGTAAATTGAAGAAAGTAGGGAAAACCACTACACCATTCAGTTCAGTTCAGTTCAGTCTCTCAGTCGTGTCTGACTCTTTGTGACCCCACGAATCGCAGCATGCCAGGCCTCCCTGTCCATCACCAACTTCCGGAGTCTACACAAACTTATGTCCATCGAGTCGGTGATGCCATCCAGCCATCTCATTCTCTGTCGTCCCCTTCTCCTCCTGCCCCCAATCCTTCCCAGCTTTAGGGTCTTTTCCAATAAGTCAAGTCTTCACATGAGGTGGCCAAAGTACTGGAGTTTCAGCTTCAGCATCAGTCTTTCCAATGAATACCCAGGACTGATCTCCTTTGTGATGCACTGGTTGGATCTTCTTGCAGTGTATGACCTAAATCAAGTCCCTTATGATTATACAGTGGGAGTAACAAATATATTCAAGGGATTAGATCTGATAGTCAGAGTGCCTAAAGAACTATGGACAGAGGTTCCTGATATTGTACAGGAAGCAGTGATCAATACCATCCCCATGAAAAAGAAATATACAAAGGCATAATGGTTGTCTGAGGAGACCTTACAAATAGGTATGAAATGGAGAGAAGTGAAAGGCAAAGGAGAAAAGGAAAGATATACCCATGTGAATGCAAAGTTCAAAAGAACAGCAAGGAGAGATAAGAATACCTACCTCAGTGATCAATGCAAAGAAATAGAGGAAAACAATAAAATGGGAAAGACTAGAGATTTCTTCAAGAAAATTAGAGATACCAAGGGAATATTTCATGCAAAGATGGGCACAATAAAGGATAGAAACTGTATGGACCTAATAGAAGCAGAAGATGTTAAGAAGAGGTGGCAAGAATACACAGAAGAACTATACAAACAAGATCTTCATGACCCAGATAACCACGATGGTGTGATCACACACCTAGAGAGAGGTATCCTGGAATGTGAAGTCAGGTGAGCCTTAGGGAGCATCATTGTGAACAAAGCCAGTGGAAGTGATGGAATTCCAGTTGAGCTATTTCAAATCCTAAAAGACGATGCTGTGAAAATGTTGCACTTAATATGCTAGAAAATTTGGAAAACTCACCAGTGGCCACAGGACTGGAAAAGGTCAGCTATTATTCCAATTCCAAAGAAAGGCAATGGCAAGAAATGCTCAAACTACCACACATTAGCATTCATCTCACATGCTAGGAAAGAAATGCTCAAAATTCTCCAAGCTAGGCTTCAACAGTATGTGTATTGTGAACTTGCAGATGTTAAACTAGATTTAGAAATGACAGAGGAATTAGAGATCAAATTGCCAAATTGGTGGATCATCAAAATAGCAAGTAGTTCCAGAAAAACATCTATTGCTGCTTTATTGACTATGCCAAAACCTTTGACTGTGTGATTCACAGCAAACTGATGGGAATACCAGACCACCTGACCTGCCTCCTGAGAAATCTGTATGCACGTCAAGAAGCAACAGTTAGAGCTGAACATGGAACAACAGACTGGTTCTAAATTCGGAAAGGGGGTAGGTCAAGACTGTATATTGTCACCCTACTTTTTTAACTTATATGCAGAGTACATCATGTGAAATGCTGGGCTGGATGAAGCACAAGCTGGAACCAAGATTGCCGGGAGAAATGTCAATAACCTCAGATATGCAGATGACACCACACTTATGGCAGAAAGTGAAGAAGAACTAAATAACCTACTGATTAAAGTGAAAGACGAAAGTGAAAAAGTTGGCTTAAAACTCAACATTTAGAAAACTAACATAATGGCGTCTGGTCTCATCACGTAATGGCTAATAGATGGGGAGAAAGTGGAAACAGTGACAGACTTTATTTTTGGGGCTCCAAAATCACTGCAGATGGTGACTGCAGTCATGAAATTCATAGACGTTTACTCCTTGGAAGAAAAGTTATGACCAACCTAGGCAGCATATTAAAAGGCAGAAACACTATTTTGCCAACAAGGGTCTGTCTAGTCAAAGCGATGGTTTTCCCATTAGTCATGTATGGATGTGAGAGTTGGGCTTTAAAGAAAGCTGAGTGCTGAAAATTGATGCTTTTGTACTGTGGTGTTGGAGAAGACTCTTGAGAGTCCCTTGAACTGCAAGGAGATGCAACCAGTTAATGCTAAAGGAAATCAGTCCTGAATTTTCATTGGAAGGACTGATGCTGAAACTGAAACTTCAATATTTTGGCCACCTGATGCAAAGAACTTACTCATTTGAAAGACCCTGATGCTGGGAAAAATTGATGGCAGGAGGAAAAGGGGACTACAAAGGATGAGATGGTTGTATGGCACCACCGGCTCAATGGGCATGAGTTTGAGTAAACTCTGGGAGTTGGTGGTGGATACGGAGGCCTGGTGTGCTGTAGTTCATGGGGTCTTAGAGAGTTGTACATGTCTGAGCGACTAAACTGACTGACTGACTGCATTGTTTGAACAACAGAAACTTATCGTCTCATAGTTTTGGAGGCTATAAGTCCAAGATCAAAGTATCAGCAGGTTTGATTTATTTTGAGCCACCTCTATGACTTAGAGGTACCCATCTTCTCTTTGTGTCTTTGCATGTTCTTTCCTTCATACCTGTCTGTGTTTTAAATCCTTTCTTCTTATAAGAACACCAGTTATGATGAATTAGAATCAACTTCAATGACCTCATTTAACTTTAATTACCTTTTAAACAGCTTTATCTCCCAAATAATCACATTTTGAGGTACTGGGAATTAGCACTTCAACATATGGAGTTTGGAGTGACATAACTCAGCTCATATCTTGAACAAGAAATGAGTCTATCTGCCAAAGGAATTTAAACATTTCTGTCATCATCATGGTAGGTGAAACTGTGATGACAATGATAATGCTGACTAGGGAATAAAGAATATAGTTTGTAATCAGCACAGAGTAAGAAAGCTGAAATTAAAAGAGTGTATCAATACCCCACCATTCTTTTCAATTAAAGAGGCTTGCATTCACCATTTTGGATAACATGTTGCAAGGAAGGAAACTGATATGATTAGTTCTACTAACTTAAGGTGTGAGAACTCTTATGTTTAGTTATTTGCCTACATACCAGAATGCCCAGATGGTCCTAGAAGACACCAAGATCAGGTGGTGAAGACACCAAATAATTAGATGACAAGTGCTTTGGTCTTATAAAGTGAAGTGCTACATACTTATAACAGACATACAAATGAAGAGGTCAAAACTCAACTTTGTGATCATTGGTTCACTAGCTATGTCATGCTCAAAGGTTGAGCTTGGGAATTAGAAGGAAGATTTTTTCAGGAGAGGCTTATACTTGTTTCGCAAGAGGTAGGGGAGATTATGCTTTACCTCACCTCAAGCCATGGGTGATGGTCTTGACTTTGGTGCCTGCATTTTGGGAGCATATTGAACTGTTATCAGATGCATATCTAAACACTCTCCCTCCTTATATTCTCTCAAAAAGTTTAGAGGACAGAGGCTGGCTGAAATGGCCTATAGCAGCAGAATAGAATGCTGTATTAGAATAATAACTGCACTGTTAACTCCCAACAAGATAGACCAAAACTATATGTTCTTTGTGGACCAAAACTGGGCTATATACACAAGAGAAAGCTGGCCATGGGCTCACTTAGATACAATCCAAGAGTGTGAGACATCTCAAGTAATGGGAGAGATTCCAGAGAACCATAATGCTACTCTGTGAAAGAAAGTGATAGCTTTAAATACATTCCTGGTCCAGAATGTACCATGGCTCTCCTAAGAGTACTAGACATATTTGACCTTCCTAGTAGCATCATGCCTAAGTTAGGGAAGAAGGGAAACATTAAAATGTAATTAAGATTTCTGAGTATTAGATATAATAGACATTTAAATTGTTTGTGTGTGCAGTCACTCTTTGCAACCCCATGAATGCCAACCCCATCAGGCTCTTCTGTCTATGGGATTTTTCAAAATACTGGAGTCTGTTTCCATTTCCTTCTCCAGGTGATCTTCCCGAACCAGGGACAGAACCCAGGTCTCCTGAATTGCAGGCAGATGCTTCACCACTGAGCCACCAGGGAATTGTATAAATTAGATTAAACTCATAACTAAAAATGAATTGAAATCTTTTATTTTCTGAGTCAGGATACGGGATTTAAGGCCTGCCCAATATGTCACTTGGGGACAGGAAAAAATCAAACTTGCAGGATAGTTTTGAATGCATACTAAGGAGAAGATGATATTGGTTCCTGAATTACATGCAGGTCTCCATTGTTTAATTAATGCTTGTGTGTGTGCTCACTCACTCACGCCTGACTTTTGCAGTCCTATGGACTGTAGACCTCCAGTCTCATCTGTCCATGGGATTCTCCAGCAAGAACACTGGAGTGGGTTGCCATTTCTCCAGGGGATCTTCTTGGGAAGCCCTAGGTGATTCCAAGTGGCCCAGTGGTAAAGAATCAGCCTGCAGATGCAGGCGACCTAAGAGACATGGGTTCGATCCCTGGATGAGGAAATGGTTAAACAAAATTAAATTCTGCTGAAGTCTCTGGAATTATGAAGGTATTCTTGTAGGGCTCCCTTCTTGCTGGATTGTCCCAGAAACCTGACAGGGTTTCAAAAGGTAAAAAGTCCACCTTCTACATGCTTATGGATTTGGATTTACCTTTCTGTGTTTCTTTGAGTTACTGTGACAATTTCCATGTGTTTCCATGGTTGAGTCTTCACTATCTGCAGTACATGAAATTTGTCTAGGCTCTAGTTCCCAGGAGAAGATAACATGACCCCTTGAAGGTGAAAAATTGTACTTGTTTATGGTATTTTCCACTCAGAAAAGTTCAGTTAGATTATAACCTGTGGTCTTCTGTGATTTTTAACAATATGCTCAGACATCATTGACTACACTAAAGCCTTTGACTGTGTGGATTGCAGCAAACTGTGGAAAATTATTAAAGAGATGGGAATACCAGACCACCTTACCTGTCTCCTGAGAAACCTGTGTGCAGGTCTAGAAGCCACTGTTAGAACCGGACATGGAACAAAGGATTGGCTCAAAATTGGGAAAAGAGTACGTCAAGGCTGTATATTGTCACCCTGCTTATTTAACTTCTATGTAGACTACATCATATGAAATGCTGGGCTAGATGAAGCACAAGCTGGAATCAGGATTGCTGGGAGAAATAAGAACAACCTCAAGTATACAGATGATACTACCCTAATGACAGAAAGCAAAGAAGAACCGAAGAGCTTCTAGATGAGGGCAAAAGAGGAGAGTGAAAAACCAGGCTTAAAACTCAACATTCAAAAAACTAAGATCATGGCATCCAGTCCCATTACTTCAAGGCAAATAGATAGAGAGAAAGTGGAAACAGTGACACATTTTTATTTTCTTGTGGATGGTGACTGGAGCCACAAAATTCAAAGATGCTTGCTCCTTGGAAGAAAAGCTATGTCAAACCTAGACAGTGTATTAAAAAGCAGAGACATCACTTTGCTGACAAAGGTGCATATAGTCAAAACTATGGTTTTCCCAGAAGTCATGCATGGGTATTAGGGTTGGATCATAAAAAAGGCTGAGTGCCAAAGAATTGATGCTTTCTGATTGTGGTGTTGGAAAAGATTCTTGAGAGTCCCTTGAACAGTAAAAAGATCAAGTCAGTCAGTCCTAAAGGAAGTCAATCCTGATTATTCATTGGAAGCACTGACACTGAAGCTGAAGCTCCAATATTTTGGCCACCTGATATGAACAGCTGACTCATTGGAAAAGACCCTGATACTAGGAAAGGCTGAAGGCATGAGGAGAAAGGGGCAATAGAGGATGATATGGTAAGATGGCATCATCAGCTCAATGGACATGAGTTTGAGCAATCTCCAGGAGATGGTGAAGGGTCGTCCACGGCTGTGCTCTAGTCCTTGAGTTGCTGTAGTCCATGGGGTTGCAAAGCATCAGACATGACTTAGCAACTGAATAACAACAACCTGGATATCATTTTCATTCACCCTGCCATCTTTCATGCGCTGTACCATAGAGTCCAGCAAGATGCTTTTATTGCTGCCATTCATCCTAGGAGATCAGACAGATTTCCCTTGGCTGCTATTCAGGGATGGCAGCAGTAACCCTGATTCCCTCCCGCAGAGGTGCAACCTTGTCATCCCTGCCCCAGGCCTCCCATCCCCACCCACTGCTAGTAGATATTCATAGAGAAAGGTGCAGAAATAATGACAGCTCTCTCAGTCCTCAATGAATCACTCTACTACGTCAACTTTTCAAAGAACTGGAGCTTGATTTCTTTCCTTTCAACAAACACATTTGCAAATAGTAGTAAGGTCCTTAAAAAAAAGTATACATCTTATTGTAGACAGCCTGGGGCCAACTACAACTGGGGCCAAGTTGTAATAGGAAGTAACCGTTTGAAACTTTCATAAAGAAATCCATACCAGATCAGAATAGAATGATCTTAACAATACCTATTTAAAGATCGTTAAGTTTCCGTACTGAGAAAGTGAAACAGATTTGAGAATTTTCTAAACATCACATTCACACACACATGCATAGTATTCTAAATTTTGTTTTCTCAGTATGTGATCATAATGCATTCAGTTTCAGTAAACACTTTTATCATCTTCATAAAATGACGTTAAAAAATTATTGGTTTAGGATGTGGCCATCCCACAGGAGTGAAATTCATTTGATATGTTGTCTTGGTTGAAGTATATTAAAAAAATCTGGCCTCACAGATATCAAGTTAAAGAACGGAGAACCCCAGACAACTTCGGACCACATTTTGAAATTCACTGATGTGCAGGAAATTCAAAATAATTAATTTAGGAATTAAAGGATTGTATTCATTTAGAAAAGAAAAGAACAAAAGCAGGAGGAAAAAAGAGGATCACAGCAGGAAAAAAAAAAAAAAAGCAGAAAAAATATAATCAGAAATGAAAAAGAAAGTACTGACTAGATCCTCATAAATCACATATCTATTCATTTTTTATTCTATTCTGTTGACTCCGCCCCCACAAAGAAGGCAAGCCCAGGCAGCTCTCAGTGAAAATCCAACAGCAAGTCAAAAAGCAAGCTGGATCAAACTTTTGTACCTAAAGTTAGAAGAACTGGAGAATCAAAATATATTACAGAATAATGTATTCCAGAGGTTAAATTCCACCTGGTGTCAACATAACGGCAAAATACATTTCATGGTTATAATTGTCTATATTAAGCTAGAAAACTTAATTATGACTGGCAGATAAATTTTTATGCTGAAGCAAGTGTATTTGTAAAAATATTAAAAAATGCTAAGGAAGATAGCTATCTAAATTTGCATCTCATTTATTAAATATTAAATACTTTGGAAAGATGGGCTGAATTTTCACTAAGACCTAATTGATCTTTATTGAACACATGAAAGTCTTCAGCATTGATAAAATTGATCTGAGGAGTTAGAACCAGGACCAATACATAAAGTACTCTGGTAAGCAATATTCTCTAAGCAACAATTAGTTCCTTTCCAGACCCTCAGATATTTGCTGTATTATAAACTCAAGACAAGAAATAGGAGTACAGAAAACAGGAACTAATTAAGCAAAACAAAGTATAAACAATTTATAAAGAAACTATTGGGGTTGGAGTGGCTGAAGTGTATCATGGATATTATCTGTACAACATAACTTTATTTATAAGAGTTTTCACAGCTTTTAAAAGGAAACAGAATATTACAGTTTAGAAGTGAGGAAACCCTAGGAAAAATTTGCAGTGCTCTATTCTCTTTGTTTTCAGATATTTTCCAGAAAGAAATGACAACCAAAATAGCAAAACACATTTACCAAACCTCCATGTTCCTTACATTGTAGACAGTGAGGTAGAGAAAAACAATAAACAGGGAAAATAGTAATATATTAGGAGACAATATCTTAAAGGGGAAGGAAGCAAACAGAACAGTGTTCTTGAAATGTTGCAAGCCACTAATGCATTTGTTTCTTTATTCAAAATTTCTGTACTCTGAGAACCTCTTATAAAATTCATCGTTTTTGTGTGTGTGTGATGGCAGCAGCAGAAGAGCAATTGGGTGGTCACATTCTGCCTGTCTTCAGTAACAAAAAAATAACACTAACACATAATCCTCGGTCTAAGGCAGCCGACTATGAAGTACCAGAAAACATTAAGCAATCAGAATTTCAATTCCCTTTATTCTGACAAGGTTTCCTAATCTAAGTCATCAAAAGTAGTTTAAAATTCAGTAGTCTTGCCACCCTGTTTGTAACAGAACAGGTACATACCTCAGCTGCTGTCTTTTCCTTTATTGAAAAACTGACAAAGGATTACCAAATATATCTGCCTGAAATATTTGAGGCTAAGTATAAAACATCAAGATACGTGATAATAAATGCATTTGTGATGATGTGCAGTGAAAAAAATTATGCATAAAACTGTCAAAGGCCAACAAAGCAAAACCTCCCCAACTTGGAGAGCAGTATTGAAGTTAGAAAAATAATTTTGCCCAGAAGGCAATAATTTAATGGAAAATAAAGGCTGCAGGGTGACATGACTTCTACTCTTCCCATGAGGAGCTAAAACCTGGATAATATAGGCAAGTTGCTAAGTCTCTCCAGGCTTCCCTGCACACATTTAGAAAATAAGGAGGCAGACTGGAATGATTTCCAGGGTTCCTTTCAAAGCCAAAAGTCTTATGAATTTTTAGTGATTTGCAATTGTTAGGAAGAAGAAAAGAAAATTCGGATTCTTAACGATCCTCAGTTGAAAATGAGGTTTTCTTTTTTAACTTCTAGGGATTATAATTGAAATATAATGGCCACAAAACTCTATATATGCAGTTTTTGCAGCTTATTTTTCCAGCACTTTATGAAGAAAGTAAAGTGAGTTAGAAGTATGCAGATGTATTTCTATAGTTACTAATTTTCCTTTCCTATCATAGGGAGTTTGCCTTCTTTGTTATCTGATTAATAGCCACCAGTTTAAAATAAATGCTCAACCTGGACAATTGGACACCCATTCCCATACCCAACACAGAAACCAGCCTAACCCAATGGATGCAACTTCTGTGTTGTTCCATCCTGTCCTAGTATGTGCCATTTCTATTTAAAGTTGGAATTTAAAATATCAAAATGGATCTCTAGGGCAAAATCTGCAGATAAAATTTCCCATTTTAATTAATGTACTGGATGATGAAATATTTAATATATATGAGAGAGACTGACTAATATTAATTTGATTTTTTTTCCCCTTCTTATAAAGACTTGTACTGAGATAGGATGAGTTTTGAGACAATACTATCCCTTTCCTTTTATTATTTGGATTTTCTTTATTAGGTACTTTTTGGAGATGTATTATCTGAAAATATAATATGATTAGTGGAGAAGGAGGATTAGTGAATAAGTACCAGACTAGACGTGGTCTCCCAAAGGAAACTGACAAGCCCTTGTTTTTCTGTGCAACAGCTGCTGAAACAAAGAGGACCCTAGGCTGTTTGCAATTCCCTGTTTCATTGTGTGAATAAGAATGAGCTTTCCCAGGCCATTGTTCTTTGGGGACTCTTCTTGTTCTATGCTGAAACTCTCTAGTTGCCACTTGAGATGGAGTGAGCTCAATCCTGTGAATCAGTGCTGTCTATTGCTTGCTTAGTTGCAAGTGCAACTTGGCCTTTGGGCTAGGTATTCAACCTAGTTTTGAGGGGAATTAGTACCTTCTAACATTACACAGAATAGGTAATTATTAGTGGTCAGACCTGAAATTGAATCCCAGTTCCAAACCATTCTAATACTTCTATTACCAAAAATAAAAATCATGATAATAAGAGCTAATGTGAATTGTTTTAGGCAAGTGCAAAATGCTTTACATGTTTTTCAATTAATAACCCATGGAGGCAAGTACTGTTGTTCCTTGGTATCTTCAGGGGAATTGGTTCCAGAACACCCACTGATACCCAAATCCAGTTGTTTGAGTCGCTCATATAAAACAGCATAGTGAAGTCAGCACTTGGCATCCATGGATGTGGAACCCCTAGATACAGCAGGGTCAGCTGTATTGTTATTAACACAGAGAAATTAAATAATTTGTTCAAACTGAAAGTGGTCATTTACAGGTAGGTTTTTACCTTAAATTATCTTGTTCCTAGCCACTATGTGTGACAGTGTTACTCTGTTTTGCTTAGAGTCCTAGATTAGTTTTCTTGTGTAAAATAGGAATAATAATGTTTCCTTCTTGTCATGCATATGAGTGCTATATACATATATGTTCATACAGACATATCTAGGTCTATATACATATATGTTCATATATGTTCATACAGACATATCTAGGTCTGTATCCTGTCTCTGTCTCTTTATCTTTTTCTCTATCTCATCATCTAGCACAAAGCCTGACCAATGATAGGTTCTTAAAAAACAGAAGCTCATCTTTTCTTTGCTTGTGCAAGGTGCCTACTCTAAAGTTGAACTGAACCCAGAGAGGAAAGCAAGAACTTGGTATGCATCAGTGACAGACACATTTGGTTTAGTGTAGGTCTGACAAATTCATTGAATTTGCTGAAGGCAAAATCAAATCTGATCTTTTCTGATTCCTAACACAGTGGCTAGGCTATAAAAATACCACTGCCAGTCATTTATGAATTACTACACGTTCATAATTTTTGTTCATACTAATGATGCAAAACTATTATCACTTCTTTTTATAGATAGAGTGAGAGTTACAGAGATGAAATGATACTGAAAGTGACAGTAAGGACTATTGTTGTTTAGTTTTTAAATCATGTCCAACTCTTCACAACCATATAAACTGTAACCTGCCAGGCTCCTCTGTCCATGGGACTTCTCAGGCAAGAAAGCTGGAGTGGGTTGTCATTACCTTCTCCAGACAGTAAGGCTATGTTAGTATAACTACAAACCTCATGATTTTTCCTGTAAATCAGATCTCCTCTGTGGCAGACAGATCCTAGGGTAGCCCCTAGGATTCCCTGCCCCAGATGTGCCTGTCCTGTGAGTGTCAGTGGGACCTGCGATTTGCTATATCAATAGAATATGGCAAACATTAAGGAATTTTGCAGATGTAAAAAAGGTCATATATCAGTTGATTTTGCATTAATCAGAAGAGAGATTACCTTGGGTGAACCGGACTTAATCATACAAAAATGCTTAAAATAAGGATGGGGCCTCCCTGAGGTGAATGATTCTCCTTGTGGACTTCCTGAAGTAGGCAGCCGTATTAGATAAACCTCCATGGCAAGGAACTGTGGATATCCTCTAAGTGCAGTCTCTAACCAAGCGCCGGAAAAAAAGCTGAGACCCTCAGTCAGACAGCTGCAAGGAAATGAATTCTGTCCACAGCTTATATTAGGTTGCAAGTAGATTCTTTCCCAGTCAAGACTGAAGATGAGAACACAGCCTAGTTGAAACATTGATTGCAGCCGTGTGAATTCCGAATAGAGGACCTGTCTAAGCTGTGCTCAGTCTCAAGGTACATATAAAGTGTGAGATAACAATGTGTGCTGGCTTAAGTTACTAAGTTTGCAGTAATTTGTTGCACAGCAATATAAGAAATTGTTTGTTGTAGCAGTATAAGAAATATTCAACTAATATTTGTGGAGTATTTTCTATGTGCAAAGTACTGTGCTGAGGCCATATTAAGTGCAGATAAAGTTGTTTCCTCGAATTATTGTTCTCCAGAAAATTACAGCTACAGTTACAATAGTAAAATCACACTGGCATCCTGGTATCATTTGACTTCTAGGACATTTTATTAGTCTTTATTCCTAGTCCTGTTAATCAGAACATGACAGTCAGCTAGGTAGTAGCATGTATTTCTTGAATTTTGATAAGAATTATAAGAATTGGGCTAAGAAAAATATTTTCAAATAAAAGGACATTAATTTGGATATGAGTTCTTTTTTAAGCTCATATGAAAAGATCATATTTAAAGTTAGCTAAATTAAATAGATTTTTAAATGATAATTTCAGGTTTGGTTCCATTTGAGGATTATAGATCTTTTGAATTCCTTTGTAATTTTAAAAAGCATCAGTATTTATGACTGTAGTTAAGTCTTATCGTCCCCTGAATTGGACCAGCATAGTTCTTAAGTTAAGGGAATAAAAACAGATGATGTAAGTTCAATACTAATTTACATGAATTTTATTAGAAAGAATAAAGAATGTTCTTTGGATTTCAATCATGGAAATTCTGGGGAGGAAAAAAAATCCAAATTCAATTCAAAGGTGTACAATGCTAAATAAATATGTTCTTATTGTGATCTGCATTTGTATTTCTTAACTGCCATAGGATTTTCAACATTGACTTTCATTCAAATTTGTTTACATACTGTAAAAATCAATTAAGCTATATATGTTCTTCTTATGTTAGAGGGCACAATTTAAACTCCAGAGAAAATCTCCTAATTCCTATATAGGGTGATTTTAGATCTTGGTCTTTCAAGAAAGAACTACAGAAGATACTTTCTTAAACTTTGTTAATCTCAAAATAAACAGCCGTTGTAGGAGATATCCCATCTTTTGCTTTTTTCTGAAACCCAGGTACCATCCAGATAATATTAAACATCAATATGCTCAAATTGTTTATAAATTAAGTGTTCAGTTCAGTTGCTCAACAGTGTCTGACTCTTTGTGACCCCATGGACTGCAGTACGCCAGGCTTCTCTGTCCATCACCAACTCCCGGAGCCAAGTGTGCTAACATAAAATATAAGAAAAATGCAAATTAGCACTGATAAATTATCAATAAGAGGTTAATACTCTGAAGTAAAAATGCAAGATTTCAGAATAAGTGAGACAGTTTATAGTAAACAGAGGCATGAACTTAAATTTTGTTCTCCTTTAAATCTAACTTTTAAAACTCTTTACCATCTACATTCTTAAATAACAAATGAAAAACAACTTTTATGGAATACCTCACATTGAAAAATATGCTTCCTTAATCCTAATCTCTGAGACAAAACTGTCTTCCCCTCATTTCTTTTCTTGATTTGCACTGAAAATTCATGGTGAAAGAAGGGGGAAAATAAAGGATTATTCTTAGAAAACCTAAACAGTAACTGGTAGGTAGCTTTGAAATATCAATATAATTTTTTTTCTATGTAGCCAATCTTAAAGCAAAACATGGGTGCACATACAAACAGACACACAAAGACCTTAGTCATTAATATGACTGATTTTCTGTTTTTTTGAGTCTGTCACTTCTACTAGAAGTAGCTGCTAGGCTTGATTTCCTCCATTAATAAGATTGGTTCAGGAAGACTGTAATTTTCCCAGTAATACTCTTGGAGAGCTTTTTGACTCAGCAATCCCATGCTTCAAAATCTCAAAGTTGCAGTCCATGTGTACAAACATGTACCATCAAGAGATTTCATGTCCTATCAGTTCTCTTAACTACTAGTGTCTGTCGTCCCTGCTAATGTAAAGGATAAAGTAAAGGAGAAATTGAAGTGAACATCTTTTTCCTCTCAGTTTATCTGTGTTTAGAAGGCCTCTCTTTCTGAGCAAAATACATGAGAGAAAACATAACTGCTTGCATGCTATCTGCACTTCATTATTTTTCAGTTTTAATTTTTTGCTTGCTTTATCTTTCTTCATCATTATGGAAATTTCTCTCTGGGTCTCTGAGTTACTGTGTTTTGCCAGTTAAATCAATAAAACCCTTTATTTGAAGAAAGAATTGCATTACAGTATTGTCAATAAAGAATGGTTATTTCAAGAAGAGGCTCAGAGAAAATAATTAAGAGATGGAAATCTCTGAAGAAACTTTTGCAACCCAATTGTAGATGTAATCTATTTATGTAAATGATGGGTTTACATTTGTATAGCACCTTTCATCCAAATAGATTGCTAGGTACTTAACAATTGTGACTATTATATTCTTGAATATGAGTATATTCTTTCCTTTCTCTGAAGTTGTTTTCATGATGAAATCTTGGGTCTGCTTGATAAAGTTTGATATGGGTTATTTAAGGCAAGAAATGTAAAAGAACAGATGATCCATTTGAGACAATTAAATTACATCAACGTGGTTTAATGTGCACAAATCCCAAAACTTTGGGACTGGAAAGGTTATAACTGGGCCTGTCCAACTGTATAACTATCCAACTCTTTACAACCCCATGGACTGTAGCCCGTCAGGCTCCTCTGTCCGTGGAATTCTCCAGGCAAGGATACTGGAATAGTTTGTCATTTCCTTCTCCAGGGGACCTTCCTGACCCAAAGATCAAACCCTGGTCTCCTGCATTGCAGGCGGATTCTCTACCATCTGAGCTACCAGGGAAGCCCTATAACTGGGCCTAAGGAACAAAAAGTAAGTACCTTCACTCTGTTCTATTTTCTTTCTTATAACTGTGACAACATATTTACCCACTAACACAACCTCACCTTTTCTTTTGGCTTTCTCAATCAGACATGTGAGGGCTTCTATTTGATGTGGTAATTGCAACTTTCTCCTCACCAAACTGCAATTGTTTCCAGTTATTTGTTGGAGTTCTTGTCCCTATGTGGAATAAAATTCAGCTTTTCTCAGATCCTACTTTGGCCTCCATCCTCCCTTTCTCTTCACTCATTTTCTTTCTTGAAAAAATAAATTTCTCTACAGGTGTCAAAAACTCAGCTATAAAAAGGAATATATTTGAGTCACTTCCAATAAAGTATATGAATCTAGAACCTATTATACAGAGTGAAATAAGTCAGAGAAAACAAATAAATATTGTATATTAACACATATATATGGAATCTAGATGTTCAAGCTGGATTTAGAAAAGGCAGAGGAATCAGAGATCAAATTGCCAACATCTGGTGGATCATCAAAAACAAGAGAGTTCCAGAAAAACATCTACTTCTGCTTTATTGACTATGCCTAAGCCTTTGATTGTGTGGATCACAGAAAACTGTGGAAAATTCTGAAAGACATGGGAATACTAGACCACCTGGCCTGCCTCTTGAGAAATCTGTATGCAGGTCAAGAAGCAACAGTTAGAACTGGACATGGAACAAGAGACTGGTTCCAAATCAGGAAAGGGGGTATGTCAAGGCTGTATATTGTCACCCTGCCTATTTAACTTACATGCAGAGTACATCATGAGAAATGTTGGACTGGATGAATCACAAGCTGGAATTAAGATTGCTGGGAGAAATTTCAATGACCTCAGATATGCAGATGACACCACACTTGAAGCAGAAAGTGAAGAAGAACTAAAGAGCCTCTTGATGAAAGTGAAAAAGGAAAGTGAAAAAGCTGGTTTAAAACTCAACATTCAGAAAACTAAGATCATGGCATCTGGTCCCATGGCTTCATGTCAAATAGATGGGGAAACAATGGAAACAGTGACAGACTTTATTTTTAGGGGCTCCAAAATCAACACAGATGGTGACTGAAACCATGAAATTAAAAGACACTTGCTCCTCAGAAGAAAACCTATGACCAATCTAGACAGCTTATTAAAAAGGAGAGACATTACTTTGCCAACAAAGGTCCATCTAGTCAAAGCTGTGGTTTTCCCAGTAGTCATGTATAGATGTGAGAGTTGGATTATAAAGAAAGCTGAGTGCTTAAGAATTGATGCTTTTGAACTGTGGTGTTGGAGAAAACTCTTGAGAGTCCCTTGGACTGCATGGAGATACAACCAGTTCATCCTAAAGGAGATCAGTCCTGAATATTTATTGGAAGGACTGATGTTGAAGCTGAAACTCCAATACTTTTGCGACCTGATGTGAAGAACTGACTCATCTGAAAAGACGCTGAGGCTGGGAAAAATTGAAGGAAGGAGGGAAAGGGGATGACAGAGGATGAGATGGTTGGATCACATCATCAACTTATTGGACATGAGTTTGAATAAGCTCTGGGAGTTGGTGATGGACAGAAAAGCCTGGTGTACTGCAGTCCATGGGGTTGCAAAGAGTTGGACACAACTGAGTGACTGAACAGAACTGAACACATATATAAGACTTCCCTGGTGGCTCAGACTATAAAGCGTCTGTCTACAATGCGGGAGACCTGGGTTCAAACCCTGGGTTGGGAAGATCCCCTGGAGAAGGAAATGGCAACCCAGTCCAGTACTCTTGCCTGGAAAAAAGATGGCACTGATGAACCTATCTGCAGGGCAGCAGTGGAGACACAGACATAGAGAACAGACCTGTGGACACAGCGGGGGAAGGAGAGGATGGGGCTAATAGACAGACTAGCATTGAAACATATATATTATCATATGTAAAATAGATAGCCAGTGGGAATTTGCTGCATGATGCAGGAGCTCAAACTGGGCTTTGTGACAACCTAGATGGGTAGGATGGGGTGGGAGGTGGAAGGTAGAGGGAGGTTCATGAGGGAGGGAACATATGTATGCCTACGACTGACTCATGTTGATGTATGGCAGAAACCAACACAATATTGGAAAGCAATTATCGTCCAATTAAAAATAAATAATTTAAAAAATGTAGAAACTTACACAGTGACAGTATATTCAAACCAAGATGAATTTGTAGTGAAAAATAACCTCAAGGTGTGTTGTTTGCTGTTTGGATATGAATTAGTTGCAAATGGGATTGAGTAAATACACTAAAAATATGTGAAAGTTGTGTGTTATTCAGAGGATGATTTGCTTAAGATAGTGAAAGCAAGTATTAAGAAATAAGTGCCGCCTCTCTAAAATGAATGTTAGGAGGAGAAGAGTATTGAAGTGTTCTCTGAGAGGACCAGTAAATGAAGTGTGGAACTAATTGGATTCTCAAAAATTGACCCCATCAGTATTATTACTTGAGTTTTGTCAGTGTGAGCATAGAATAGGCAGAGACCCAGTCACTGAGGACAGACCATGTTCTGGGCACTGTGGATAAAACAGAAAACAGGGCCCAGCCTTTGCTTCTGATTAATTAGGGCATTGAAGCTTATGTGGCTAATTGCAATGATAAAGAAAATGAAGAGAAGTTCTTTATGGTTGCAGTCACACAGAGTAAAAGCCTATTAACCAGGATTAGACAAGGAGAAGTATATGGTATTATCATTTTCCTGGCTAATTTATGGTTCGTGACTTTAAATATATCTTGATAGCAATGCAGGTATACTTTTAGTTCTAAGCCTGAAACCTTCTATAAGGCAGAGTAATAAACAAAATTCTCTCAGGGCAGGTACATGCCTATTTTATATCTTTCTGACTTTAAAAGTTAATTGGCTCTTAAAACATGACATTGGATATATCTCCTTACCAGAGTCGTTGAAAGGAATGATTTAAGGGTAACTTGAAATTACAAAGGGCTTCACAAATTAAATTAATTTTCTCTTGCAATTGCCTTTCTCAGTAGAAAAATATTGTCCTCGTATAAATGACAGTTAAAATGGTAGTTAAAATAAATAAGTTAACACAGAGAAAAAAATCAAAATTAACACTATATTGGCGTTATGGCTTGATGATAAAATGTCTTCTTCCCTATTAAAGGGTATGTCTTTAGAGTTATGGCTTTCTTAAGGCATGTATCTTTTTATATCATCATCAGCAGTGACAACAACATTGTTATCATTATTTTCTTTGTTACTACAACACCAGTCACATTAGCAGTTTGTACTAAAATATTTAATAACTCTGTCCAGATACTGACTGTATATGATAGATGGGCCGCTTCTAAATTGTTGCAGTCCAGGCTTTCTCTGTTCTTGTCTGTATGAAAAAGAGAGGCCTGGAAAGCAGAAGGACAATTCCTTTGAGATGACTTTCAGAATTTGAGCTAGGGAAGCAGTAAGTAAAATAGCTCCTTGTTGACCTCTGCACTTTATCTTCTCTCTCTCTCTCTCTTTTTACCCCCATGGCTCTAATTCTGGATTTAATTCCTTCTGTTGTTTTGCATAAGCAATGTTAAGATTTGTCCTGAGTTCCAGCACTAGGGGGTATTTTAGCTCAGAGTCCTTTCAGTTAAATTCTGGTATAAAAAGATGTTTCTATATGATAGACTGATTGTATAATTTTGTTGTTCTAGCTTTTCCTTTTCTTTTAAGTTTTTTGAATTATTAGTTTCAGTTGATTTGAAATGGGGCCTTTTTGCTTATTCTAAGAATTTTGTATATGCTTACTGAGAATTAGGACAGATGATTAGGTTGGTTTACCTATTTATTGCAGATACAATCCTGAAAGAGACAATATTTTCCAAACATATCAGTAGTGACAATGTTGAACTAGGCCTTGTCATCCTGGAACAGTGAAGGTTAAAGAGATTCCCCAGACTTCTTGTGTTCCTGAAAAGGTCTGACTTGGAAGAAACCTCCCTCCCACATGACATCGATAAGACTCATGGGTGCCTCCTACTTTATTGATGACAAGCCAGACACAGACCCTCCAGATTCCTAATCTTGCCTCCTAAATGATTAGCTGAAAGGCTTGCCCCATTGATCAGTCAGAACAAAACACTAGTTAACAGACTTGGGTTAAATTTCTCTCCTGTCAGTTCCCTAAACACCAACACACCCTCAGCCTGAGCAGCATGCAGCCTGCCGTAACAGCCTCTCGCAAGGGCTTTTAAGACCTCAGGAGAAAGCACATTCAGATCTACCGCCCAGTATCCTGTCACCCCAGCGGTGGTGTGTGTGAGCTCAGTCACTCGGCTGTGTTCGGCTCTTTGTGACCCCCATGGATGGTGGCTCACCGGGCTCCTCTGCCCAGGGGATGTTTCAGGCGAGAATACTGGAGTGAGTTGCCATTTCCTTCTCCAGCGGATCTTCCTGAGTCAGGGATTGAACCTGAGTCTCCTTCGTTGGCAAGCGGATTCTTTACCTCTGAGCCATCAAGCTGACCACAAAAGGAACAGTATATAGGCTTTGTATACACTGGTTGTTGGGGCACCTTGTCCTCTGTATTTTTCACAACAGAGCCTACTGGCTGTGACTTTAAACCTGAAAGACAAGCCATTTGTCACAAAGCTACAAACCATTAGAGCTTTTTTTCTTTTTTTTTTTCGCATTATAATTTTAGTATTGGTCATTAGTTGGCATTATAAATCAATAGCCAAAATCATTGTTCTACTTTATCTTGTTATTAGCTGCATTCAAGACCAAAGAAAAAACACTATAGAGCTAATAACTTACATATTTATGAAGCCTGCCCATTAGTTGGAGGGTCACCCCCCCTTCCTCTAATACATCCTTTAAATCATGTGTTATATATTGATTACATAAGCCTTGACTTGGGAACATTGACTTCAGAAGCCAGTCAGCATATTCAACTACAGAGGAGTGGTGAATATTTATTGATAAAGAGATAAGTAGAGAGGGGGGCTCTGTTTTAACAGTAATATTGATTACTTTTTGAAAGGGGTTGAAGAAACTTTGAATGAGATTACCACACCTCCTAAGATCAAAATAAAGAAAGCTTGCTTTGTTGTGGAAAATCTGTTGGCACCAAAAGAGTGTAAGAATTTGGGACATCAAAGGAATTTCAAGATGTTAGATGAATGAAGTTCAGAAAATTACTTAAATTCTGGAAACTGTAGCAAGCACACTGGGAAAGTATCAAGGAGTATTGGAGAAATAAACTTGAAAAGAAGGCAAGGTCACTAAAGACAAATTAGATCTATATGACAGGCTAAAAAAGAGGTTTATATATTCACTTAAAAAGTACTTAAGCACTTGCAGTACCGCACAGAAAAAAAGAGCCACAAACCCCTGCCTCTATGAGCTCATGCTTTAGCAGATATACTCAGAACTTACTGCTCTTAAAATATTATAAGGGCAGCTATATGTGCGTTATTACTAGGTTGACTGGAGTCAGAGAAATCTAACAGAGGAATCGTGATCTCAAGGAGTGAACTGAAGTGATACCCTCAAAAAAACCTGGATCCAAGGAAGTACATTTTTGATGGACTCCATGTTAAACTTCAGACATGGAATCTGTACTTAAAACATTCTTGGGTTAATCATTCATTGAGGAATGTGACACATTAATGTAGTAAGATGAAAAGATATGGAAAGAGGCTAAGAGGATAACCTTGGCATATCATATCATTTTTAGCTTAGTTTCAGTAGGACAGTTATCCTCGAATAGCACTCCAGAGAAATGTGTGTAGTTAGGACTCAAAGCAAAAGTATAGGGAACATGTAATATACCGAAGGGAAACCAAGCAGGACATTAACAGGTGGAGCCTAGTCTTGAGTTAGTTGAGCATTTAATGGTAACAATAATTTTAAAAAATAATAATAACTTGAACCAAATGCAGAATGAAAAAAATTAAAATATGTATACTTTGGAGAGAAGAAAAGCGGTGACTGAATAAGGTTAGAGTCTGCTAAGCCTGCCTAAAATAGGAAACAAAAGAGAAAAATATTAGAGGGACATCCTATTAAATCAGAAAAAAATCATAATTGGCAAAACAAACCGTTTCTGCTATTGTCAAAGTAGTGGAATTACTCAAAGTATGGATAATGAAAAAGTTGTTAGAAGGGTAGTTTTGACATAAGTTTATGGCCCTCTTCAGAATTTTGAGGCAAGTGTTTAAAAACGATCAATTTGTACTTTTGATTCAAGATTCTGCTGAGGATCATTTTCCAACTGGGGGGGAAAATGATGAAAGACTTCTTTACTGGGCAGATTTCCTAGGGCTAAGGCAATTTTCAGAGCAAGAAGCAAGGTAAGTAAATGGGTTAAAATACTAGAAGAGAAAGCATAGACTGTGGGGATCACCACTGCAGATTTCTGCATCTTACATGAATAATGGGTTATTACTTGTCAGGAGAGGAGGTGGAAAGAATAGTTGGTCCTGCCCCACCTTCCTTCCCAACCTATAAATGTGTGTCATAATGAACCACTTGTTTTATTCATTGATATTAAACTTATGGGTTGTAAGCTTCATCCATTTGCACAGGCTAATTGGCACCCTGCTGAGGTGAAGCCAAGAGAATATTTCCTTTATTCTCATAGCGTCTTGGTAGTCTGAACCTTCCTTCAGATAAAAAGAAGCTTTAACAATATTAGTATGGAGTGCCAAAACACTAAGAATGAAAGTTTACTTATGGACACTTGGGAATTTCTTGCGTTCTCTAAGTTTTGTGGGCCTATGTCTGGTTTTGCAATCACAAGGCATGTCCTTGTAACTATTCAGGGCCCTGTAATACAGACATACATGTATGCATACAATAATAATATTTTATTGATCATTCTTAGTGTGTATGTCTTAAACTAAAATATAAATAAGCTTAGGGTTCAATCAATTCAACTTTAAAGCCTAAAATAACTTTTTTTTGTTAATTCCGGGGAAAACCAAGTCATGAGAATAATTACCTGGGATTTCATGAGACCCCCTGGCTGAGAGTGAGCAGAGTAAGAAATGAGGATGGTAACTGTGGAGTTCTTTTCTTGAGATTTTAGTAATTTTGATGTATAATTAAATTTTGGACTTTAATTTCTTCCTGGGCTTTGATAAATGGGAGAGGAATTAATAGTATTTAAATGTTAAACATTTGAATATTTGTGTTCTTTGAGGTGTGTTTCTAGCATCATTGAACCGATTTCCAAATTTCTAGTAACCTCTATCTATCTTTGGGACAAATATAAAATATTTAGGATGGAAATTATTCCAGGAAGCAATTTTTTATTTTTACTTTATTGGCCAGTGTGGATAGTGTGGTTTTGAAATTAATTTTGTGTAATATTTTGATTTAATCTAATATTTTCTTGAGGCAAAAGCTAAACCCACATCCAGTGGTCCCAGGATGATATTCCTAACAAGTTGTATTCTCAGAAAAGTAGGTGAAACTCTGTCAATTGTGTCCAAATCTTTGTGACTCCATGGACTTTATAGTCCATGAATTTTCCAGGTCAGAATATTGGAGTGGGTAGCCTTTCCCTTCTCCAGGGGTCTTCCCAACCAAGGGATCAAACCCAGGTCTCCCACATTGCAGGCAGATTCTTTACCAGCTGAGCCACCAGGGAAGCCCAAGCTGAATTTGGTATATGGCAATTATATCAGCAAGTGGGGGTAGGACCAGCCTGAGAGAATGATGGTCATTTCCACCCAGGGGCACATACACATCCCTGCTTTTAATTATTAAGGGTTAAATGTTATCCCACAGGTTAAGATAATAAAATCTGGGGAGTGATAGAGTGAAACTTATTTCCTGATAAATCTTTTTCCTGGAAAAATCATTTATTCCAGTCCCTGGGAGAGAACAGTATTTTGACGTTAGCTTTTGCAATTCTTCCAACTTTCCAACTCTTTCCCTTGCTAATTGCCTAAAGCAATTTAAGAGAAGACAAATTGATCAACATAATAATTATTGCTGAGAATTGACTCTTGGTTATTAGTGTTTTGAGCACTGGCAATTTTTGTGTGGGCTTAAGTTGTAGTTTTTGTAAATTATCATGGATCTCTGCTTAGTGTATTTTTATATTCCCTCAGTTTCATACTTTTGATAATCAATTTTAGGTCAGTTATGCATACATATCACTATCTGTAACATAAAGGATCTTGTGCTAATTTTAATACAAACAGTAGGGCACTAGTTAGAAAATTGAAAATAATCTGGGTGGAGCAACTTCAACAAAATGGCTTACTTGAAACCCTTTAAAGGTTTTACAATTGATGAGATGCTTATGTAAAATATGATAGTCTGACTCAAGTCAATAAAACTTAAATATAGACTAGGATTTTGGGATATAAACATCTAGGTTAAATCAGTGGTGGTATCTGCATATGTGAAAATGTCTGGATGCAGGTGGCTTTCCCTATGAATTTTTTTCACTTAATTTTATCTTAATTACTCTGTAGTAAGTTTTGCATTTGTAATAAGGAAAACTTAGAATTAATCTAAACATAAAATTTGCTATAAAATGAAAATAAGTAGGTTTGGGTGATTAAAAATTGTAATTCATTATAAACCAATTATTTCACTTCTGCTGGTTTGCTCTGTTTTAATTTTATGCTTAGGTGTGAAAAACAGTTTGTTCCAATTAATTCCTCTTGTCGGACATTTAATTTTACCTCCCAATTAAACCTATATTATCGGATGTTGAAGTTGTGCCAAATTATTTTCAGTTAATTCACCAAGCAAATGTAATGTATAATTCTTTAATTGAAATTCAAGGTTTTAAATGAATTAGAATATAATTAAAATATAGCTTAAAAATGTATGTATGCTTATATCTTAATTCTGCATAATAAAACTTTATCTTTTTATTATTTTGATTCCATTTTAGGAACTTATGTCTCAGGGTCACCAATAATAAATATTGATTTTAGTAACAGTCACTGTATATTTGTCCCAAATCACGTGGCCTTTTATAGAAACGTTGAAGTTTGCTTTGGTGTTTAACACTGTTGAAGTCTTCTTGTAACTCTCTCCATTACTGTAATATGGTCTTATATTATCATGCTTCTTTTTCAGTGCCTCTACTATATATTATTCAATTGTTATTATCTTCTATTGTGTCCACCATTTCTATTTGCCCTTTCTCACCCCCACCCCTGCCCTGATTTCTTTCTTTCTCTCTTTCCACTGGCTGTTTCCTTCTGCACTTTCTCCTTACTCTGCTCTGTCAATATTGTATTCTCTACTTGAAATCAAAGATTATGTTGTGGTCAAAACTATATTCCTCTGGTGGGAAGTATGAAGTATCATATAGTTACCTCATTTATATGTTTGCTGGCATTAAATGAATTTCCCTATTATTTTCATATAATAAAATACAGTGATTAAAATATGAGCAATATCTTGATGAATACTTTCTGCTAACTTTGATATGTTCTTTTAGATCTTTCATTCTTTGACAGTGATTCCTCAGCTGCTTCACTGTTTGTTTGTTTTTTTTTTAATAATTCTGTCCAGAATGTAGAGAAGGCTTATTACATCAACAGCAGAGGAGCCTGCATGAATACCCTCAAGCTACCATCTATGTCCATAAAGTTGTGGATAATAAAAAGGTACCAGTCCCTTTTGGGACTGTGGCTAGTAATGATTTACTTTCTGACTTGCTGTTGGATTTTCACTGAGGGCTACCTGGGCTTGCCTTATTTTATGGGGGAGGAGCCGTCATACTAGAACAGAAAAGGAATGCTTGTGTGAATCTAGTCAGTACTTTCTTTTTTGTTTCTGGTTATATTTTTATGTTGTTTTTTTAAATATTCTGCTATGATCCTCTTTTTTTTTTTTCTCCTCCTCCTTTTGTTCTTCTCCTTTCTAAATGAAGGCAAAACTTTAATTCCTAATCTTAATACCTAATCTTAATACTTAATTCTCCACAACAGTCAATTTCAAAATGTGATACAAGGTTGCCTGGGGTTCTCCCTTCTTTAACTTATTTCTGTGAGGCCAGAATTTGTTAATATACTTAAAGACAACATACCAAATGGATTTCACTCTTGCTGGATGGCCACATCCTAATCTTTGAAACTGGTGAATGTTTAACCTTAAGTGCATCAAAGACTTACCGGTGTGATTAAGTTAAGGCTTTTAGGATGGAGAGATTATTCAGGTGGCCCCAATGCAATCACAGGTATGCTTGTAAGAGGGAGCCTATAGGACAACATCAGAGAAGTGAAGATGGAATCAGAAGCTGGGAGTGGTAAGAAATGTGTGCTAGCCAAAAGCCTCCAGAAAGAAAACAACTTTGATTTGCTTCATAAGACCTACTTCAGATTTCCGACCATCAGAACTGTAAGATAATATGTCTTTATTGTTCTAAGCTACCAAGTTTGTAGTAATTTGTTACAATAGCAATAGGAAACTAACATAGGATTTGTATTAGAGTGGCTGTGTCAAGCTGGTTATTGAAGAGCTTTAAAGACCACAGAGTAAGATTGTTTTCAGATATGGAAGGGGTGTTGGACGCTATTATTGTTGATTTTTTTGGCCCTGATAATTTGAGAAGTTACCTTTATCATATGTTAAGATTTTCATACATCCTTGAGCCTATTTTTGGACTTTTCATTCATTTTTACTCGTCTCATTTCTATTTCTAACCCAGTACCACATTGTTTTAATTATAGAGGTCTTAGAATATGCTTTCTTTTCTGGTGGGGCTAGTCACTTCTAGCTTTTCTTTTTAGTGTTTTCCTGGCTTCTTTTTGTGTGTGCTTTAATTTCCACTGTAGAATGATCTTTATCGTCTCTAAATTATTTTTAAAAGTTCCCCATTTGACTCTAGAAATCAGATGGGTTTAAGAACTGTTGGTGAAGAGCACAGGTGGAAACTTTAAGGGCAGGTATGTTCTGTTTAGAGGAAGGTAAACTGGATCTGTGACCATTGCAAATTGAAAATATCAGTAAATAATTATTTGTAATCCACATCTTGATAATTGTTTGAAAAATCCACTCTAGGCCAATTGATTTAGGAAATCTTTTAACAATAACCTGTACTGCAATTGTGTAGCCTTTGTGTTGATATGTGAGAAAAATACAAAAGTTAATCCTTTTCAGTAATCTATCCAGTGTAATTTTCCACAACTACAATTTTTTTCTCTTATATTTCTAATTTTTAAACAACTATTGACTCATAGTAAATTGACAATGTTAATTTGCTTAATCTGAAAGGGTAAGGAAACCAGAGCTGAAATGGAGAGGACTGTAAACAGTAAAGGAGATTCAAGGATGTCATCTTTTGCTTAAAACAAAAATGTATTTCTTTAATACATGTTCATACACACATATGAAAGCAGAATGCAGGAATTGATATAGTTATTTAAAAAATGCTATACATGTAAAAAAGGAAAAGAAATAAGCTCATTGCTCACCCAAATGACTGTTACTGGGTTATAATTGGCAAATCAGGTTTTTAATAATAAAATGAGTAACTAGTAATTTCAGATATTAGTCTACTTCTGAGAATGAAAAGTAGCTTATAAGTACTGTGGTGCTGTGTTAATGGAAAGTCTCTTTAGGAGCAATGCCTAACAGAACCTTCTCCACAATGAAGGAAGTATTCTATATCTGTGCTGTCCAATATGATAACCATTAAGTATATGAGTCTAATGAGCACATGGAATGTGGCTAGTGCAACTCAAGAATATAACTTTTAATGACGTTTAACTTTAGTTAAAGTTTTATTTAAAGTGACATGGAGCTAGTGACTACCATGTACACTAACATTATTACCTCAAGTAGCTGATTCAGTCTTCTTTGTTAAAAGTGGTAGTGCAATGTCTAAGATATGTAGAGTAAAGCTGTCTCTAAAAGTAACCGACTACCTTTCTTTGACCATTGCTAGTTGATCAGTGTATAGATAGGCTTGCTTGTAACCTTTACTTAGCTGTTTATTAATACAAGAGCTATTTGCTATACCTCTTTAATGATCTGGTTATAACTCATGATTTCCTGTGAAAAATAACTCTTGTTAAACAATTCTCATCTTAAGCAATCTATACCAAACTGTTCTCTAGTAATAGGGCAAAGGTACATCTAAAAATTCTATAAATTTAGACTACGTGCTCTCTTTGAGCTCATAATAAGTCAGTGGTGTACCACCGATTTGGTTACTGCTTATTTAATCTGCTCTAACTATTCTCATACTCTCCTGTGCCTTACAAGGGAGAAGGTAAAACAGAATCTTTGTCCTTTGTACGATATTTCCTAGGTTGCTGAAGACCTTTTTTAAAGGGTTTTTTTATGACTTATATTCTAATCATACAATTTATGTCATCATAAGTATTTGAAAACTGAATGCTCATTGCTTTGTGTTCATTCTTCTTAGGGTATTTCTGAATGATTTCATAGATATGGGATTTTTTATGCCAAACTTAAAAAAAAAAAAAAAAGGCAAATTATCAACTTTTTGAAAATGCATGCCTGCTTTTTAAATAGAACACCAAGAGGATATAATGAGAAACTTTTTGGAGTTGTATATATGGTTAGAGATGAGAAAATATTTTTATTACAGAAAATTTGAAACAAGTAGTATTAAAGATAACGGTAAAAAGAACATGGAATACTCATCATCCAGTTTCAGTGATTATCAGGGCACAGCCAAACTTGTTTCATCTACTGTCCCATCATTTTTCTCCCACATGAAAGCAAATACCAGACATTATATTGTCATTTGCTAATATTTTAGCATGATTTTTAAAGCTGAGAAAATCTCATGGAGAGAGGAGTCTGGTGGGCTAAGGTCCATAGGGTTAAAGAGCGTTGGATGCAACAAAAAACACATGATCTTTAAAATACAAAGTCTTTTTAAAAAAGACAATGACAAATGAGGTATCACATCTAAATAATAACAATTTCAGTATCATCAAATCCAGTTAGTATTCATTTTTCATCATTGTTTTAGAACCCACAATTTATCTGTTAAATTCAACATCAAAATAAGTTCTGTGCATATAGATGAATGTTTGTTTCTTGAGTCTTTTTGATGAATATGCTTTATCTCCATTTAACATTTTTTCTTTAGAATTTTCTACAAAAGAGATGAAGGTGTTTTTCCTGTTGAATTATCTGCAGCCTGAATTTTAGTGATTTCAGAGCATTAACTAGATTTTGAGTAATACTGCCATAATTTACTCAACAAATATGCCATAGATAGACTTTTGAGGGGGTTGTATGCTTTATGATTGCTTTAGATAGTGGTGTAATAAATTGCTTTGCTGATACGTGGTCTACATTTTTGTCAGGATGTATTTTGTATAGATATCTAAACTTGAGATTATAGGGTCAAGAGGTAAAGTATATGAAATTGCAAGATACTGCCAAATTCCCTACCACGAGAGTTGTTCCACTGTGAATTTCCACCAGCAATGTGTTAGGATACTTGTTTCTCCACAACTTTGCCTAACAGAGTACATAGCAAAACTTTTGGGTTTTTGCGTAATAGTTGAGAAATGCCATCAGAGCGTAGTTTTTCTTTGCATTTATCTCACTATAAGTTAGGTTATACATACAGATGAGATAACTTTATGCTGTCAGGGCATTAAGTAGTAACTTTTTTTTAAAGTAAAAATTACACATATGTATGTAGTGGAAGTGACAAATAGATTTAAGGGACTAGATCTGATAGACAGAGAGCCTGATGAACTATGGATGGAGGTTCATGACATTTTACAAGAGACAGGGATCAAGACCATTCCCCCAAAGAAGAAATGCCAAAAAGGCAAAATGGTTGTCTGAGGAGGCCTTCCAAATAGCTGTGAAGAGAAGAGAAGTGAAAAGCAAAAGAGAAAAGGAAAGGTATACCCATGTGAATGCAGAGTTCCAAAGAATAGCAAGGAGAGATAAGAAAGCCTTCCTCAGTGGTCAGTACAAAGAAATAGAGGAAAAAAGTAGAATGGGAAAGACTAGAGATGTCTTTAAGAAAATTACAGATGCCAAGGAAACATTTCAAGCAAAGATGAGCACAATAAAGGACAGAGGTCACAGAAGCAGAAGATATTAAGAGGAAGTGGCAAGAATACACAGAAGAACTGTACAAAAAAGATCTACATGACCCAGATAATCACAATGGTGTGGTCACTCACCTAGAGCCAAGCATCCTGGAATGCTAAGTCAAGTGGGCCTGGAAGCATCACTAAGAACAAAGCTAGTGGAGGTGATAGAATTCCAGTTGAGCTATTTCAAATCCTAAAAGATGATGCTGTGAAAGTGTTGCATTCAATATGCCAGCAAATTAGGAAATCTCAGCAGTAGCTACAGAACTGGAAAATGTCAGTTTTCATTCCAATCTCAAAGAAAGGCAATCCCAAAGAATGCTCAAACTACCGCACAATTTTACTCATCTCACATGCTAGTAGAGTAATGCTCAAAATTCTCCAAACTAGGCTTCAGCAATATGTGAACCATCAAATTCCAGATGTTCAAGCTGGTTTTAGAAAAGGCAGAGGAACCAGAGATCAAATTGTCAATGTTCGCTAGATCATTGAAAAAGCACTAGAGTTCCAGAAAAACATCTATTTCTGCTTTATTAACTATGCCAAAGCCTTTGACTGTGTGGATCACAATAAACTGTCGAAAATTCTGAAAGAGATGGGAATACCAGACCACCTCACCTGCCTCTTAAGAAACCTGTATGCAAGTCAGGATGCAATAGTTAGAACTCGACAGGGACAAACAGACTGGTTCCAGATAGGAAAAGGAGTACGTCAAGGCTGTATATTGTCATCCTGCTTATTTAACTTATATGCAGAGTATCTCATGAGAACGGTGGGCTGGAGGAGGCACAAGCTGGAATCAAGATTGCCTGGAGAAATATCAATAACCTCACATATGCAGATGACACCACCCTTATGGCAGAGAGTGAAGAGGAACTAAAAGCCTCTTGATGAGAGTGAAAGAGGAAAGTGAAAGCTGGTTTAAAGCTTAACATTCAGAAAACTAAGATATTGGCATCTGGTCCTATCACTTCATGGGAAATAGATGGGGAAACAGTGTCAGAATTTATCTTTTTGGGCTCCAAAATCACTGCAGATGATGATTGCAGCCATGAAATTAAAAGATGCCTACTCCTTGGAAGGAAAGTTATGACCAACCTAGATAGCATATTAAAAAGCAGAGACATTCCTTTGCCAACAAAGGTCTGTCTAGTCAAGGCTATGGTTTTTCCAGTGGTCATGTATGGATGAGAGTTGGACTGTGAAGAAAGCTGAGTGCTAAAAAATTGATGCTTTTGAACTGTGGTGTTGGAGAAGACTCTTGAGAATCCCTTGGACTGCAAGGAGATCCAACCAGTCCATCCTGAGGGAGATCAGTCCTGGGTGTTCATTGGAAGGACTGATGCTGAAGCTGAAACTCCAATTCTTTGGCCACCTGATGCAAAGAGTTGACTCACTGGAAAAGACCCTAATGCTGGGAGGAATTGGGGGCAGGAAGAGAAGGGGACAACAGAGGATGAGATGGCTGGATGGCATCACCGACTCGATGGACATGCGTTTGAGTGAACTCTGGGAGTTGGTGATGGGCAGGGAGGCCTGGTGTGCTGCTGTTCATGGGATTGCAAAGAGTTGGACACGACTGACTGACTGAACTGAACTGATGAAAGTGAAAGAGGAGAGTGAAAAAGCTGGCTTAAAGCTTAACATTCAGAAAACTAAGATCATGGCATCCTGTCCCATCACTTCATGGCAAATATATCGGGAAATAGTGGAAACAGTGGCTGACTTTATTTTGGGGGCCTCCACAATTACTGCAGATGGTGACTTCTGCCATGAAATTAAAAGACACTTACTCCTTGGAAGGAAAGTTATGGCCAACCTAGACAGCATATTAAAAAGCCGACATTCCTTTGTCAACAAAGGTCCATCTAGTCAAAGCTGTGGTTTTTCCAGTAGTCATGTATGGATGTGAGAGTTGGACTATAAAGTAAGCTGAGCACTGAAGAGTTGATGCTTTTGAACTGTGGTGTTGGAGAAGACTTTTGAGAGTCCCTTTGACTGCAAGGAGATCCAACCAGTCTATCCTAAAGGAGATCGGTGGTCAGTGTTCATTAGAAGGAGTGATGTTGAAACAAAACTCCAGTACTTTGGCCACCTGATGCGGAGAGCTGGCACATTTGAAATGACCCTGATGCTGGGAAAGATTGAAGGTAGGAGGAGAAGGGGACGACAGAGGATGAGATGGCTGGATGGCATCACCGACTCACTGGATATGACTTTGAGTAAACTTCAGTAGTTGGTGATGGACAGGGAGGCCTGGCGTGCTGTGGTCCATAGAGGCGTAAAGAGTTGGACACGACTGAGTGAATTAATGAACTGATTTATTTTATTTTATTTTATTTTTATTTTTTATTTTTCAGTGGGTTTTGTCATACATTGATATGAATCAGCCATAGAGTTACATGTATTCCCCATCCCGGTCCCCCATCCCACCTCCCTCTCCACCCGATTCTTCTGGGTCGTCCCAGCCCACCAGGCCCGAGCACTTGACTCATGCATCCCACCTGGGCTGGTGGTCTGTTTCACCACAGATAATATACATGCTGTTCTTTTGAAACATCCCACCCTCACCTTCTCCCACAGAGTTCAAAAGTCTGTTCTGTACTTCTGCGTCTCTTCTTCTGCCCTGCATATAGGGCCATCGTTACCATCTTTCTAAATTCCGTATATATGTGTTAGTATGCTGATTTTTTTAAATTAATTAATTTTTTATTCAGGGATAATTGCTTTATAGAATTATGTTGTTTTCTGTCATGTATGTATGTTTGCATGTATATGTATGTGTGTATATGTATATAGTATAAAAGACTTGGCGACTATAAATTGGTAAAGGTGCTTTCATAATCTGTCAAATATCTTTCTTTCTTGGAGAAAGTAGAATTTAGTATTTTTTTTTAATTCTTGATACTTTAATATGGCCTATTGCTTTTTAAATTTGATTTTCCAGACTTTTTAATTATCTGAAAACAGTAGATCACTTTGAAAACTAGGATTGAGAAAGGAAAGAAAGTATCTTTCTTTCCCATCTCAAGAATGAAAGGCTAAATAGGCAAAATGCAATCCTTAATATATACTGTGGGTTAGAGATTTAAGTGGGTAGAGGCAGATGGGGAAGTTAAGAAAAGCTCTCTCTTCCAAAAGAAATACCTTTTTGGTATTTCTTCATATGTCTGCAGGACTCTTTGTTTTGTAGTGTTTTTCTTTCCAGATTTGTTTTTTTTTTCTTCTTCTTCCTTTCTATGTGTGCAAGGATAAACTTTACCTTCCTTCCTTTAGGAGGTCCCATGAAAGCTTGGAGAAGTTAGGGTGGGATGTGATGAAAGTCAGGTAGAAAATTGGCAACTCAGGAAAATTTTGTTCAAGAATGTTGTAATAAGTTCTAGACTAGTAGATCCCAGATGCTGGCTTTGACTTAAGAGAAAGGAGACAAGTGTATTGCTCAATCAACAATTTGAACAACTCGGTGGGTCAAAAAGGATCTTTGAAGATGACAAGCCTAGGATACTACTCATCACTCTGGGGCCAAAGGACACCATGGTGTTGCTCCCTTTCTAAGACTTCAAAATGTATCACATAGCTGGCTTAGACCTTGGGTTTCCCAACTATTGTTTTTCAGTGGAAGTAAAATTAGTGTCTTCCACGTGCCTGGAAGTTTATGAACCAACTTCTTAAGATATAAAATGATGAGTTTTAATTTATACAAAGAGGCACTAGAGCACATTGATTAAAATATGAATCCTGGAACTATACCCTTAAGTCTGGGTGGCATTTGGGCAAGTTATTTAACCTCACTGTAACTTAATTTGTCTAAAAATTTTAAAATTTAACTATTAAAATACTTAAAATTGTACTTTGTATATAGTGAATGCTTAGTCATGATTATAGTTATGAGAAAAAGATCCTTTTTTTAATTTGCCCATGTAATAAATGGATATGCTCTTATTTTTTCTAATATCTCCAGTTCTATCCATAAGGCCAAGTGCAGATAGTCTTCCCTGATCACCATGCTAAGGGTCCAGGAACATATATATTCCTGTTTTTCTTGGTAGATGAAGATAGTGCTTAGGTCAATGAGCACTTTTTTAGCTGCACAGTATTTTTTTGTGCCACAAATTAGCTGTGCATCCACGATAAAGATATACTAGCCAGATATCTTGGGCATCCCTGATAGCTCATTTGGTAAAGAATCTACCTGCAATGCAGAAGATCCCAGTTCAATTCCTGGGTTGGGAAGATCCTCTGGTGAAGAGATAGGCTACCGACTCCAGTATTCTTGGGCTTCCCTTATGGCTCAACTGGTAAAGAATTCACCTGCAATGCAGAAGACCTGGGTTCCATCTCTGGGTTGTGAAGATCCCCTGGAGAAAGAAAAGGCTACCCACTCCAGTATTCTGACCTAGAGAATTCCATGGACTGTATAGTCCATGGGGTCACAAAGAGTCAGACACAACTGAGCATCTTTCACTTTCTTTCTTCTTCAGCCAGAGATCTTAGTTTATTCATTTACAAAATATAGACTTTATCTTTAAAGATCACCATATCTGTGAAACTCATCATTAATGCATAGTCTTGACACAAAAATGTGTTTCCTTTAAGGATATTTTTGTTTAAACATACTTATAAGGAATTACACAAATTTTCAAATACAACCCAGTATACTCTACCTACTAAAAATCTTGCAGTCAGTTATTGCTAATTCTTGGACTGGGAGGAAATTTTAGATCTCAAGTTTACAGTCCACTGAGCTTAAAGTTAATCACAGGGTGTTCTAAGATTAAGTGTTATATTTACAGAATTAACAACTCTCTTTAGAAAACATACCCCAATTGGTTTGCCACACATGCCAGTCTCTTCAGAACCTGCAGATGCAGAAGTCCAACTATACTCTACTGTTTTATACAAGGGATTTGAGCATCTGCAGATTTTGGTCTCCACAGGAGAGTCATGGGACCAGTCTTCCACAAACATTGAGAAGACAACTGTAATGAAAATATGTAATAATTGGTTCATGGTACTACTTCGCATGTATGTGAGTGTGTATATGTGTGTGTATATATATGGTATGTGTTTTTATATATACCTGTAATGTATATATGTGCATAATATGTACATACACATACACATACATGTGTGTTTGTTAGTTCAGTCACTCAGTCATGCCCAACTGTTTGTGACCCCATAGACTGCAGCACGCCAGACTTCCCTGTCCATCACCAACTCCCAGAGCCTACTCAAACTCATGTCCATCGTGTCAGTGGTGGCATCCAACCATCTCATCCTCTGTCATCCCCTTCTCCTCCCACCTTCAGTCTTTCCCGAGAAACAGGGTCTTTTCCAATGAGTCAATTCTTTGCATCAGGTGGCCAAAGTATTAGAGTTTCAGCATCAGTATCAGTCCTTTCAATGCATATTTAGGACTGATTTCCTTTAGGATTGACTGGTTGGATCTCCTTGCAGTCCAAGGGACTCTCAAGAGTCTTCTCCAACACCACAGTTCAAAAGCATCAATTCTTCAGTGTCCAGCTTTCTTTATAGTCCAACTCTCACATCCATACATGACCACTGGAAAAACCATAGCTTTGACTAGATGGATCTTTGTAGGCTAAGTAATGTCTCTGCTTTTAAATATGCTGTCTAGGTTGGTCATAGCTATTCTTCCAAGAAGTAAACATCTTTTAATTTCATGGATGCAGTCACCGTCTGCAGCGATTTTCTGTATACTCACATGTATTTGGCATACACATGTATACATACATGGCATACAGAGACACAAACAATGATGGCAATAGTATGTGTGTGTATCTTTATGATGTTGATTAAATCATTGCAGATTTCTGATTTGCAGAAATCAATCACTTATAGACTATGAGTTATCATTTTGAACCTGTTATTTCCAATATTACATTTATTTGGCTGCATTAGGTCTTAGTTGCCATGTGTGGAATTTTTTAGCTACAGCATGTGGAATCTTTCTTGTTTTTCAGTTGTGGTATGTGAACTCTTAATTGCAACACATGGGATCCAGTTCCCTGACCAGGGATCAAACCTGAGCCACCTGCATTGGGAGCACAGAGCCTTAGTCACTGGACCACCAAGGCTCAAAAACACTTAAAATATTGAGCTCTAATATTTCAGTTATAGTTTTTTATAATACAAATAACTCAACTGTATTAAATATCAGTAGGCTAACATATTATGCTGAGGTAAAATACAAGAACATTTGATAATGATATTTACAAATGCTTCTACTAAAGATTAAAAATAGAAAATATTTATAGGGATTGGTTCCTATCTGTAAAAGGAGACTTTCCACGAGTGATGGTATTTTTTAAAGTATTTGAGGCGTATTGTTTGTGAGAGCTCTACAAATGGACTGCAGGAGTAAACCTGGTTTTGTCATTTATCAGCAGTGTGATCTTGGACACCATTTCTTCATGTGTGAAGTACATGTAAGGGGTGTGGGACCGTGCTGGGCACATCCTAATTGTAAGGAAATAGTGGAGATTCTTCCAGGTCTATAATTATATGAAATAGTAATGAGGGTTTCTTTAGCCATGTAATACTGAAGAGTCTGAACTCAATGAAACAAACACTTCAATTCTTATTTATCATATGCATTTGCAGTACAAAGGAATAGCTTACAGAATTTAGCTTGAAACTTGATACAGTTGGAGGTGGTTTGAGGAGGGTGATGTAGTTTTTAGGGTTCTCCAAAGAATAGAATCCTGTTCTGGGTGAGGAGAAGGGTGTGGGGAGAGAAGAGGAGAATTATGAGGAGTGGGCTCAATTAATATGGATGTTATGAGTGTCCTCACTAAGCTGAGGATCCAGATTGGTTGGCAGTATAATTCAGTCGAATTCTGAAAGCCTGAAAACCAGGAAAGTTGAGGTTTGTAAATTTCAGTCCTAGGGCAGGAGAAGATGAGATGAGATGTCCCAGCTGATGCAGGAATCTAGAAAAAAAGGGCAAATTCCTTCTTCCTTCACATTTTGTTCTATTTAGGCCCACAATGGATTGAATAATGTCTACTTAACCTACATTCTAGGGCTTCCCCGATGGCGCTAGTGGCAAAAAACCTGCCTGCTAATGCAGGAGAGGCAAGAGACATGGGTTTGATCTCTGGGTTGGGACAATCCCCTGGAGGGGAGTGCATGGCAGCCCTTTCCAGTATTCTTGCCTGGAGAATCCATGGACACAGGAAGCTGGCAGACTACAGTCCACAGGGTTGCAAAGAGTCAGAGATGACTGAAACAACTTAGCAAAACATCTACATATAGGAGGGTAATCTGCTTTGAGTCCACAGATTCAAATACTAATCTCACCCAGAAACTCGCTCGCAGATACAAACAGAAATAACATTTAATTTGGCACACCATGGCCAGTTGAATTAACATATAAAATTAACCTTCACAGTTGAATATGGTGATAACCAGAAGAATTATACCAATTTATATCTCTAATCCTGACATATGAGATGAAGAACTGATGCAAAAGTCACTCCTCTTTTATGTACTATTAATTTAGCTTTGTACTGACTCAGACTCAGTAGGTATTAATAGCTGTTTGCTATGTCTGAATTCTTTATAAAGAGAATTTTAAACCTGAGCATCAATTAAACAATATAGTCAAGGAATGTACTTGATGGAAAGGGCCAATGTCTATACATCTGATCTCTCTCTTCTCTGTAGAGGGTTAAACTTTATAAATGGCTGAGGAATAGAGATAAAATTTAATGATTGTAGTGATACTAGCTATTGTTCCCCTAGAATAATTAAGTTAATGTTGCCATATATTGAACATCACTGAAACAATTTATCTTTCCTTTTAAGTTCATGCTGTATAGAGAATTAAATGGGGGAAAATAAATTCTAGATCATTTTTACAAGGCCAATATTTTTTGGCCAATGTTTGAACATTGCAAAGAGTTGTGTAAGTAAAGATTATTCATTTAGACAGTGTTCTTATTTCAACAAAGCTCATCTCTAGTATTTAATTACATGATGTTCCAAATGACACCATTCCAGTAGAATAGGAAAGCTTTCTCAATCACAGTTTTGAATATCTTATCTAATTAGAGGGCAGAACTTTTATGTTCTGAATATAATATAGAATATAATTTTTATTTTGAAAGTGAAAGTCATTCAGTAGTGTCTGACTCTTTGTGACCCCATGGACTATACAGTCGATGGAATTCTCCAGGCTAAAATACTGGAGTGGGTAGCCTTTCCCTTCTCCAGGGGATCTTTCCAACCCAGGGATGAAACCCATGTCTCCTGCATTGCAGGCAGATTCTTTACCAACTGAGCTACCAGGTAAGCCCTGATTTCTATTTCACTATTTGGATAAAGAAGATGGGAGAGATCAAGAAAGAAATGTTTGAATAAACATTTAAAACAAGTTCAAATGCTGAAATATGCTTTTTATTAATGTGAAATAAGTTATATTAGAATATAATTATACATTTTGTAATATTACTAGTCTTTAAGGATTTTATGAATAAAATACAGACACTAAAAACTTTTACCAGAATCATAGAACCAGTGAGAAAATTAATATGACCAATTCCAATAATTTATTAAAACAAACTTTAGATCCAGAAATAGGACCCCCAAAATAGTGATTTTAATTTTTTATGAAGGTGCAACAGCAATTTAATAGAGAAAGAGTAGTCTTCTCAATAGATGGTACTGAAGTAATTAAACATCTATGGATAAAAATAATAACCTCGATCTGTATGTCACATCTTATTCAAAAAATAACTCTGAATGGATAACTCTAAACTTTTAGAAAATAACATAGGAGAAAAGCTAGAGCTTGGTCAAGTGTTCTTTAGACATGCCATCAAATGCATGATTAAAAAAAATCACAAATTGAACTTAGTGATTAAATTAAAATTATAATCAAAACGAAAACCATTAGCTCTGAGAAGGATGGCTAAGAAGACTAAAGGATGAATTAAATGCTGACTGAAAAAAGAATAGCAAACAGCTGTTATCTGTTAAAGATTAATATCTGGAACAAAAAAAGACCACTTAAAACCCTTTATCAGTAAACAAACAAACAAAAATCTCAAGCCATTCCAAACAGAAAATGGGCAAAGAATATGAAGAAACATTTCACTGAAAAGGATGTAAGGATGACAATAAATACATGAAAAAATGTTCAGCATCACTAGCCATTAGGGAAATGAAAATTTAAACCAAAATGACATATCTTTTGCAAGAGCTAAAATAAAACATAGTGACAATAATAAATGCTGATGAAGATGCAGAGAAAGAAAATCCCTTATGCATCACTAGTGGGATTGTAAAATCCCAAGTTCCTCTGATATTTCAAAACAAGAGAAAAACTCAAGACTGTTATCTTTTCCGTGATTTACTACCAATAGCACAATATTTTAGTTAAGGCATGCCTTGAGTCTAATTTCTTATGAGTTAAATTTTAAAAATGCTTATATTATGCAACATTTATTATGCTATATATTATATATAAAATATGGGTGAAGCCATCAGTGTTTCCACAAATTTTTAAAATATTACACAGTTTTAGTTAGCTAAAAGAGCTTGTAATAATAATTTTTTAGATGAATAACTGCTATAAGTGGTTAAGCCTTATGAACACTTACAATGTTACCAATGATAGAGACAATGCATCCACTTAATTTTAGACTATTACTTTAGGATTTTAAACTCAAATTTTATTGAGTTAATAATTTAATCTTTGGGCACTTGAACAATTTCTAAGAAAAAGATGCAAAACACTTGTCATTAGTCCTTACCTATATCTATGCTTTCTTCTTTATTTTTATATTTTATAGAATGGTTGTATAGTAAAAGTATTTGCAATTGCCTTGGAATGATCAACCTAAAAACTTATCTGATATAGGTTTATGCTTATGAAATAATATTTTTTGGCTTTCTGCCTTTACAAACTGATACATACTGAGCCATTTAAGTAACATACTTTTATTTTCTCATGATTCTGGAGGCAAAAATTTCGAGATCATGGTGTCAACAGGGTTGGTTTCTTCTAAAGTCTCTCGCCTTTTTGTAAATGTCTGTGTTTTCCTGTATCCTTACATGACCTTTCCTTTGTGTTTGTGTTCAACTCTCCTCTTCTTATAAGGACACCAGTCATTTTTGACTAGGGTCCACTCTAATGATCTCATTTACTTAATTTCTGCTTTAAAGACTAGACCGTTGTTGTTGTTCAGTCACTAAGTCATGTCCAACTCCTTGTGACCCCATGGACTACAGCATGCCAGGTTTCCCTGACCTTCACTGTCTCCAGAGTTTGCTCAGATTCATGTCAATTGAGTAGGTGATGCTATCTAACCATCTCATCCACTTCTTAAGACCCTATCTCTAAGTAATCATGTTGTGTATGTATATTTACAAATACAGACATAATGCACATACATATACATGTAGCATGCACAGCAGATGATAAACATGCTTTGATAAATACCCCAATATCTCTTTCCAGTAGACTGATGAAAGGATTGTTCTCTTGGCTTAATTTGGACACTCTTCTGGTCTAGAAGAAAACTACTGTGCCGCAGTACTCAAATGTATGATCTCCAGAGTCTTAAATGCTGTTATATAGCTACTCTTCTCAAATAATAATCTACTAAAAAGAATGAGAAAATCTAAAGTTTGTAGAGATTGAAATGAACACAACCAGAATTTGTTATATGATCACACTCCATAGAAAGAGGTCCAGACTTGGACTGATCACACCCCTAGATGATATTGATTTATTGTTAGCACATATGATAATATAACCAAACTCTGTCCCAGGGAGTTCTTTCCCAGGAAGGTAAGAGTGTAAACAAACAACAACAAAAAAATAGCTTTACTGCTTACTTCAGGAAATTTCTATAAATTAATTTATCTGAGCAAACAGTTTTCCTATCAGGAATATAGAAAGATCACTGGTGCAAAAACTCACATGTAATAGAAAATTTTACTCATCAAAACCCTCAGCATGTTATGTCCATCAATTTCAAAATTATTATGTCACATTCCATGCTCAATTTGAACCAGTTTCTTATCTTGAACTTTGAACTTGGTCTCCCAAATTTTGTAAGTGTCTTTCATTGATCTCTCTTTTGAGATGCAACTAGGACTGTCAAAGTGTTAGTCCCTCATAGAGTTAAAACTATAAGAAACTTCACTTTGCAATAATATCAGATTTTTATGTTCTTTTTGGGGATGTGACATTTAAGTACATTTTATACCCAAATTATGAATGCTAACATTGAGAATAATATGATATATTTCCATTTGGTTCTGAGTACTTAACTAGTTTTCATTTCCTCAAAGTTAAACTTGTCTTCCAGATAAGTTAAGTAAAAGCCCACACAATCTGTACTTTGATGAGTTAACACTTAAGTCATTAAACTGAGTGATTAATGGGGGGGGGGTGCGGGGGGAAGGAAGGAGGAAAGAAAAAAAAAAAAAAGGAAAAGTCCACAGAACAGCAAAAGACCAATGCAGATACAGAGGCTTATAAAAAGAATAAAAAGTGTGACCCGGGGGGAGGGGGATGTTAAAAAGCTTAATTGGATTTCTTAGTGACAATAAAATCAATAGCTACAATGGAGGGGTGGGGGGTTTGGAAAGGGAGGACAATAGAAAAAAAAAAACAAAAACAAAAAACCTCCAAAAGAATCTATAGACCAAGTTAAAAAATAAGAATAGTAAATGTTTTTCTTGAGTCACTGCTGTCAGAGTCCTTTCCCTCACTGGCATTCAAAGTCCCTCTTATCTCCCTAGGATGCCCTCCAACACTTTGCTATCTCTGGACCTGCTGTGGGGAGAGCTCAGATTCTAATATGGTCCTACTCCTGTGTATTCTTGCCTCCAATGTCCACAGCTATCAGAACTAGTGTGTGTTCTTCTGTGGGAGCTCTCAATGACCTTTTATATATTCCATAGACACAGAGTCTGCCCAGTTAATCATGTGGATTTCATCTGCAGCTTGTACAGTGGGTGGGAAGGTTTTGAGTCTTCTTCCTTCACTACACTGCCCCTGGGTTTCAATCATCATTTTATTTCCACCTCTACATGTGGGTTGTCCACTGGGGTTTGCTCACCAGGCTTCCCTGGAGGACTTGAGTTTGCTCCTGTGAGGGCCAGGTGTGGAGGTGGTGCAGCTGCTTGGGTTGCAGGGGTTCTGGCATCATCAGGACCTCAATGGGGATTGGTGGCTAGGGCAGCAGAAATATAGTGCTCTAGAAGGGTATGACAACCAGTATTGGCCAATATACTGCAGTATTCTTACCTGGAGAATTCCCCTCCCTGACAGAGAAGCAGAGAAGACTGGCAGGCCACAGTCTACAGGGTGGCAAAGAGTTGGACATGACTGAAGCAACCCTGTATGCATAGACAAAAGACATTTTTTAACCTGTGGCAACTCTGCCCCAGTGAGAGTTGAGCGTGAAGGTGGCACAGCTGTTTGGCTTGTGGGGACCTGGCAGCGCCGTGTGCAGGGACATGGACTGCCTCCACTGCAGAAGTTATGGCCCTATCAGAGTCCTTTTCCCAGCCTCTTGTAGCTGGCCGTCAGAAGTCTTCTTTAGCCAGTCTTCCTCCGTCGCTCTGTCCATTCAGGCACTTAGAGGTCTCTCTTGCCTGGAACTCTTCTCTGTTGTTTGGTGTGTTGGGCACATAGAAAGGCCCCCCCTGGCTGAGGTCCTACTCTGTAGATAGGTGCACCAGGCACTTGAAGGGGCACCCTGAGTGAAGTCCTTCTTTGCAGTTCCTGTGTCAGGCCTTTGATGTCATGTGGGGAGAGAGAGGCTATGGTGATAGCTCCACCCCCTATGCGTGACTCAGCATTATCGCCTTGCTTCCATGTCTGTGTGGCTTTCTTCCACTGGCATTTCCCACCACGATTTCCTCTCACATGGCCCCTCAATCCGTCTCTCCACAGTCAGCAGCAGCCCTTGCCCTGGGATTGCTCCACAATCCCTAAACTCCAGCTCCCAGCCATCCAAGAGGCACAAAGAGTCCCATACAAGATAAACCCAAGGAGAAATAAGCCAAGACACATACTAATCAAACTAACAGAGCCTAAACACAAAGTAAGAATATTAAAAGCAGAAAGGGAGAAGCAGCAGCATAGAAGGGAAACCTCATATGCTTAACAGCTGATCTCTCAGCAGAAACTCTGCAGGCCAGAAGGAAATGGTAGGATGTATTTAAAGTACTGAAAGAGAAAAATCAAAACCAAGGTTACTGTACCTGGCAAGGATCTCATTCAGAGTTGATGAAGAAATAAAAAGCTTTTCAGACAAGCAAAAGTTAAGAGAATTCAGTATCACCAAATTAGCTTTACAACAAATGTTAAAAGAACTTATATAGTTAAGAAATACAAAAGAAGAAAAGAGATCTCCAAAATAAACCTCAAACAAGTAAGAAAATGGCAATAGGAACATATATATATATATATATATATATATATATATACACACACACACACACACACATATATATATATGTATATGAATAATTACTTTAAATGTGAATGGATTAAATGCCCCAACTAGAAGACAGACTGGCTGAATGGATACAAAAATAAGACCCATATATGTGCTATCTACAAGAAACCCACTTCAGACCTCAAGACACATATAGACTGAAAGTGAGAGGGGGAAAAATACATTCCATTCAAATGGGAGGCAAAAGAAAGCTAGAACAGCAATCCTCATATCAGACAAAGTAGATCTTAAAATAAATAAGATTACAAGAGATAAGGAAGGACACTACATAATGATCTAGGGATCAATTCAAGAAGAAGGCATAACAATTTTAAATATCTATGCACCCAACATAGGAGCACCTTACTACATAAGACAAACACTAACAGACATAAAAGGAGAAACTGACAGGAACACAATCATAGTAAGAGATTGTAACACCCCACTCACACCAATGGACAGATCATCAAAACAGAAAATAAGGAAATGCAAGTCTTAAATGATGCACTAAATGAGATGGATCTCATGGATATCTTCAGGACATCCCATCCAAATGCAGAAGAAAAGTGCACATGGACCATTTTCCAGGATAGACCACATTTGGTATCACAAATCAAGCCTAAGTAAATTTAAGAAAATTGAAATCGTATCAAGCATCTTCTCCAACCACAATGCTACAAGACTAGCTATCAATTGCAAGGAAAAAACAAAAAACAAACAAACAAAAAACCTGTAAGAAACACAAACACATGGCAATTAAACAACACGTTTCTAAATAACCAACAGGTTACTGAAGAAATAAGAAGGGAAGTAAAAAAAATTCTAGAAACAAAAGACAATGAAAACTTGACTACTCAAAACCTATGGGAGATAGCAAAAGCAGTCCTAAGAGGGAAGTTTAAGGCAATACAATCCTACCTCAAGAAACAAGAAAAACATCGAATAGACAACCTAACTTTACACTTAAAACAACTGGAAAAAGAAGAACAAAAAACTCTCTAAATTAGTAGAAGGAATGAAATCATAAAGATCCAAGCAGAAATACATGAAAAAGAAATAAAAGAAGCAATAGTAAAAATTAATAAAATTAAAAGTTGTTTCTTTGAGAAGATAAAATTGAAAATCCTTTAGGCAGACTCATCAAGAAAAAATAGAGAAGAATTAAATCAATAAAATTAAAAATGAAAAAGGAGAGGTTACAACAGACAGTACAGAAATACAAAGGATTATGAGACTATTATGAACAACTATATGGCAATTAAATGAATAACCTGGAAGAAATAGACAGATTCTTAGAAAAGTTCAATCTTCCAAGACTGAACCAGGAAGAAATAAAAATTATGAACAACCCAATTACAAGCACTGAAATTGAAGCTGTGATCATGAATCTCCCAAGAAACAAAAGCCCAGGACCAGATAACTTCACAGGAGAATTCTATCAAACATTTAGAGAAGAGCTAATGCCTATCCTTCTAAAACTCTTTCAAAAAATTGCAGAGGAAGGAACACTTCCAAACTCATTCTATGAGGCCACCATCACCCTGATACCAAAATCAGACCAGGACAACACACAAAAAAAGAAAACTACAGGCCAATATCATTGATGAACCTAGATGCAAAAATCCTCAACAAAATTTTAGCAAACAGAATTCAGCAACACATCAAAAAGCTCCTACACCATGATCAAGTTGAGTTTATTCCAGGAATGCAAGGATTCTTCAATATAGGCAAATCAATCATTGTGATACAACATATTAACAAATTGAAAGATAAAAACCATATGATAATCTTAATAGATGCAGAAAAAGACTTTGGCAAAATTCAGCACCCATTTATTATTAAAACTCTTCAAAAAATGGGCATAGAAGGGACCTACATCAATATAGTAAAGGCCATATAAAATAAGCTTATGGCAAACATTATTCTCAATGGTGAAAAACTGAAAGCCTTCCCCCTAAGATCAGGAACAAGACAAGGGTGTTCACGTTCACCACTATTATTCAGCATTGTTCTGGAAGTCCTAGCTATAGCAATCAGAGAGGAAAAAGAAATAAAAGGAATCCAGATCAGAAAAGAAGTAAAGCAATCACTGTTTGCAGATTATGTAATAGTGTACATATAAAACTCTAAAGTTAATATCAGAAAATTGCTAGAGCTAATCAGTGAATTTAGCAAAGTTGCAGCATACAAAATCAATACACAGAAATCACTTGCAATTCTATATACTAACAATGAAAAATCAGAAAGAGAAATTAAGGAATCAATCCCATTCACCATCACAACAAAATGAATTAAATATCTAGGAATAAATTTACCTAAGGAGACGAACTGTACACAGAAAATTATAAGACACTGGTGAAAGAAATCAAAGATGACATAAGCAGATGGAGAGATATTCCATGATACTGGGCAGGAAGAATCAATACTGTGAAAATGACTATACTACCAAATGCAATCTACAGATTCAGTGTGATCCCTATCAAATTACCAATGACATTTTTCATAGAACTAGAACGAAAAAATTCACAATTCATATGGAAACACAAAAGCCATCTTGAGAAAGAAGAAGGGAGCTGGAGGAATCAACCTTCCTGACTTCAGTTTATACTACAAAGCTACAGTCATCAAGATAGTATGGTACTGGCACAAAAACAAATATAGAAATATAGACCAACAGAAAAAGATAGAAATCCCAGAAATAAACTCACACACCTATGGGTATCTTAGTTTTGACAAAGGAGGCAAAAATATATAACGGGGAAAAGACAGCCTCTTCAATAAATGGTATTGGGAAAACTGGACAGCTACATGTAAAAGAATGAAATTAGAATACTTCTTAACACCATAGACAAAGATAAACTCAAAATGGATTAAAGACCTAAATGTAAGACCAGAAGCTATATATCTCTTAGAGGAAAACATAGGCAGAATCCTCAGTGACATAAATCAAAGCAAGATCCTCTATGACCCACCTCCTAGAGTAATGGAAATAAAAAGAAAAGTAAACAAATGGGACCTAATTAAACTTAAAAGCTTTTGCAAAGCAAAGGAAACTATAAGCAAGGTGAAAAGCAATCCTCAGAGTTGGAGAAAATAATAGCAAAAGAAACAACTGACAAAGGGTTAATTTCCAAAATATTCAAGCAATTCATACAACTCAATGCCAGCAAAGCAAACAACCTAATAAGAAATATTGGAAAACGACCTAAACAGACATTTCTCCATAGAAGACATACAGATTGCCAACAAACACATGAAAAGATGCTCAACATTTCTCATTGTTAGAGAAGTGCAAATCAAAACCACAATGAGTTATTGCCTCACATCAGTCAGAATGGCCATCATCAAAAAGTCTACAAACAATAAATGCTACAGAGGATGTGGAGAAAAGAGAATGCTCTTGCACTGTTGGTGGGAATGTAAATTGATACAGCCACTATGGAAAATGGTATGGAGATTCCTTTAAAAATTAGGAATAAAACCACCATATGACCCAGCAATCCCACTCCTAGGCATATACCCTGAGGAAACCAAAATTGAAAGACACAAATGTATCCTGTTGTTCATTTTTTTGCAACACTATTTACAATAGCTAGAACATGGAAACAATCCAGAAGTCCATTGACAGATGAATGGATAAAGAAGTGTGGTACATATACACAATGGAATATTACTCAGACATAAAAGGGAATGCATTTGAGTCAGTTCTAATGAGATGGATGATCCTAGAACCTGTTATGCAGAGTGAAGTGAGTCAGAAACAGAAAGATAAACATTGTATTCTAACACACATACATGGAATTTAGAAAAATGGTACTGAAGAATTTATTTATAGTGCAACAATGGAGAAACAGACATAGAGAATAGGCTTATGGACATGGTGAGAGGGGAGGAGGGGGTGAGATGTATGGAAAGAGTAGCATGGAAACTTACATTGCCATATGTAAAATAGATAGCCAACAGGAATTTGCTGGGTGGCTCAGGAAACTCAAACAGGGGCTCTGTATCAACCTAGAGGGGTGGGATGGGGAGGGAGATGGGAGGGAGGTTCAGAAGGGAGGGGATATGTGTATATCTATGACTGATTCACGTTGAGGTTTGACAGAAAACAGCAAAATTCTGTAAAGCAATTATCCTTCAATAAAAAAGAAATTAATTTAAAAAACAGTAAATGGCCTCAGTTCATTTTTTGTGTGACAATTTACTTGGTTTAGAAACCTTGATTACTTTACATATATAGTTCTAGAAGGCAAAATTAGCAGACTACAGAGATCTTGTGGGGGAATATATATATATATATATATATATATATATATATATACCTACTTGTTGTGGGTAAATCCAGCAGAGAAAGATTCTAAGATAAATAAATTCTTATATAGTCAAATATATAGCACTCAGACAGTCACCTCAAAAGAAATCAGTTCAGTTCAGTTGCTCAGTCGTGTCCGACTGTTTGCGACCCCATGAATCACAACACGACAGGTCTCCCTCTCCATCACAAACTCCCGGAGTTTACTCAAACTCATGTCCATTGAGTCGGTGATGCCATCCAGCCATCTCATCCTCTGTCATCCCCTTTTCCTCCTGCCCCCAATCCCTCCCAGCATCAGGGTCTTTTCCATTGAGTCAGCTCTTCGCATCAGGTGGCCAAAGTATTGGAGTTTCAGCTTCAGCATCAGTCCTTCCAATGAACACCCAGGACTGATCTCCTTTAGGATGGACTGGTTGGATCTCTTTGCAGTCCAAGGGACTCTCAAGACTCTTCTCCAACACCACAGTTCAAAAGCATCCGTTCTTCGGTGCTCAGCTTTCTTCACAGTCCAACTCTCACATCCATACATGACCACTGGAAAAACCATAGCCTTGACTAAACGGACCTTTGTTGGCAAAGTAATGTCTCTGCTTTTTAATATGCTATCTAGTTTGCTCATAACTTTCCTTCCAAGGAGTAAGTGTCTTTTAATTTCATGACTGCAAGAATCATCTGCAGTGATTTTGGAGCCCAAAAAAATAAAGTCTGACACTGTTTCCCCATCTATTTCCCAAGAAGTGATGGGACCAGATGCCATGATCTTAGTTTTCTGAATGTTGAGCTTTCAGCCAACTTTTTCACTCTCCTCTTTCACTTTCGTCAAAAGGCGAAAGTTCCTCTTCACTTTCTTCCATAAGGGTGGTGTCATCTGCCTATCTTAGGTTATTGATATTCCTCCTGGCAATCTTGATTCCAGCTTGTGCTTCTTCCAGTCCAGCATTTCTCATGATGGAAGAAATCAGTGAGAGACAAACTCCAGTCAATTGAGAAACAAAAGTAAAGTAAATATTTTTGTTAAATGAACAAAACAGTTAAATAGACTTAAATAATTTGTAAATGTACTTACTATAAAAATGGTAACTGAGTTAATATTATAATGTTACATTGTATTTTTTGCTCCTGTGATTCCTGTGTCATGATTTCTAGAAAAGATTTGAGTACCTATAGACCTGTGTGAATGAAAGAATAGATGATTAAATTTCTTATTTTAAGATTTTGCATTTCAAAATGGACTTTTGAAATTTCTGGCATAGATGATAGTCTGATGTCAGAGTATCCAGAATCAAAATATGTACCTTAATAATAGATTTTGGAAAAATATATCATTACTGAGAATAAGCCTTCCTGCTGTAGATGTAAGAAGGAAAAGGAACAGACTGGAGAAGATAGATAACATCAGAGGTTTGCATCCTCTAACAGGTCAAGGGCTGGGGTCTCCCCAGCTTTGACATGGGAGGATTTGAGGACAGAAAGGAGACATCTTCTCATATGTCAGGTGTTTCCCAGAAGGTGAACAGTCTTCTGCAGTTGAGTTACATTGCTCTAGCATAGTGCCCCCAGGAGAATAAATACAGTAGCATGTGTCTTTGTTTTGTTATATTAAAAAAAATGTATAATAAATGATGCCAATAGGAAAGTAGCTTTCAGTGACTTTCAAAGGCAACTTATTCCTCATGCAGTGATGCTATACAAACTGGCTGCTCCTCTCAAAATCTACTCCTAGATGCCATCACAGAGCAAAGGAAAAGTAAAGACCAATTCCCTAATGACATATTTTAAAATTGAAATTATTAGTCAACCTCAGAAGTTACTGAGTTTACTTCAAAAAGCCTAGGTTCAGTTTTTTGCAAATCACAAGAAACAAGGGTTTGAAGTAAACTCTAATTTCAGTTATAAGAATATTTTTAAAATATCATTTTTGCATACATCAATTTGTGGTGAGAAAATATAACTGCTAAAGGCTAAAATTTCAAAAGCCAACTATTGAAAATAAAACTAAATAATACATAAAATGTTAACAATAAAATTCTAGTAACAGATAATATACACAAAAAATAAAAGTGGCTATTCATTTAGTTTTACTTCCCAGTGAATCAAGATGCTTTTTCATCTGGATAGTGGTTTAAGAATTATGTCTAAATATATATTTAACACCTTAACATCCTTGTAAAAGTAAAAACAATTTGTATATGATATAAATTACAAGAATAAAAAATCTAAGAAAACCTTGTACATAGAATAAAATATACATAATAAAGGAACAGCAAGAAAGTACAACAAAAAACAAGAGGTAAAATAAAGAAGAAAAGAAAGTGCATTAACTTTGACAGTAAATGTGAAAAGGCTGAACTTGTTGATAGAAGAAATAGTTTCTTGGCATGGGTTCCAAATAAAATCCACATATATGATGCTTGTACAGTTACATTTAAGATGATACAGAAAACTAAAATGCAAAGAATGAATAAAGCAAATCCAAAATGAAAAAAAAATTAAAAAGTGGTTGTTAGTATATTCTTAGACAAAGTAGAATTTAAAATGGAAAACATTAAATTGAAAAAACATTCATATTTATAAAAGGTAGAGTCCACAAATCATCTATATCTTTCATGAAGCTATGAACCACCATGCAACACATAAATATTTGTGAATATAAAAATATAAAAGGATAGAGAAATAGTAGAGAAAGAAGCAGAAACTCTATTCTACTGTAAAATGTCACTTGATCTTTTCTGGTTTGTGGAAGTAAAATTAAAACAAAAATAACATTAAACATCCTGTATGCCTTGCACTGTTTTGAGTACTTTGTATGCATTAATTTCATCCTCATAACACCTCTCAGGTCATATAATTGCCCCAGTTTTTCATGTAAGAAAACTAAGAGTGAGTAAGAGGTCCAAGCTCTGGGGTATAAAATAAGCTACAAGGATATATTGTACAGCATGAAAACTACAGCCAATATTTTAAAATTATAAATAGAGCACAAACTTTACGATTGTGACTCACTATATTGTACACCTGTAACTTGCATTAGAAAGTGTTCCCAGCTGAGAGAGGGAGAAACCGGTAAATATGTATATGGAAAGCGCATGGAACAGAGGTACTCTGGTTCAGCCAAAAGTGATGAGCAAGGAGTGAGATGATGGGGAAAGCCATGTCAAATCAGAGTGATTTCTTCAGAACTACTCACATGGCTGGACCAAGTAAGAGGTTCATGAAGATTAAGTGAAGGGAGGTCCTTCTGGTCCTTGAAGAAACTGATCCAACAGTGTTAAACGGGAGATGGTATTCATGTAGCCGGTCCCAGCAAAATACCTAGTATTAACCTCTGGGTCTGCTGTTTTATAGTTGCCTAGATTTCTCTCTACTGGAAGAAGTGGTTCATTTATCCCATGACAATGAAGTCCTTTGTGCTTGTCTTTCTCATTAACATCCTAGTCTTCTGAGCTAGTTATTAAGAGGGTCTCCTTCCAAAACACCCAAATTCACAAAATATAAGCCAAGTAAGAACTATGAAATCTCTTAGAATGGTCCTAAATTCCCATATGATATTTCCTTATAGTACTGTAAGTTTTAAGATGACTTGAATGTTTGTAATTAATTGAAACTGTGGTAATTACATTATTCGGTTAAATAGTCAACCCGGTATTTGTTGACTGCAGGATGCTAAACTTCGTTTTAGGTATGGAGAATTCTGCTGTAAACTAAGAGTCAAATCCCTCGATGCAGAGGGTCTCTAGCCTGGTAAAGAATATGAACAATTAAGCAAACACATTAATTTGTGGTAATGAGTACTTTCATGGGACAAGTTCAAAGTTCAAGAGCTCAAAACAGCTGTGTCAGGGAAGACTTTCTAGAAAATATGATATATAATATAAGCTTGGACCTAAAGGAGCACGATAATCAAGTGAAGATGTCACAGACCCAAAGAGATGGAGGAGGGGAATGATAATGATGGAGAATATTCTTGTAGACTGAGCATGAGACTGAAGGGCAAGGGGAAACGTGACTCAATTCAGAAGGGCTGAATTGTTATTTATGTTTGGAAGTGACTTAATCAAATTGGTGTTTTTGAAAGCTCACTTAGGGTACTTACTATATGGGAGAATAGTTTGGATTGGGATGAGAGCTAGGCAGGGAAACCAGTTGGAGATATTTGAGCCTGTGAAGCCTTCTAGATTTGGGTATTGTCATTTTCTTTCATATCCAAACCTCAATAAAATAAAATAAACCCCATCTTGTGCTAAGTCGCTTCAGTCGTGTCCCACTCTTTGCAACCCTATGGGCCGTAGCCCACCAGGCTTCTCTGTCCCTGGGATTCTCAGGCAAGAATACTGAAGTGGGTTGCATTGCACTCTTCCAGGGGATGTTCCTGACCCAGGGATCAAACCCACGTTTCTTATCTCTCTCGCATTGGCAGGAGGGTTCTTTACAACTAGCGCCACGTGGGAAATCCGGAACTCCATCTTACAAACCTAGAATAAGGTTACATTGCCTCATAGTAGTTCATACTTCTAGTTCAGAATTCCTGCTTCAGAGTCAGTTCTTATCTCTTTCCCTGTCATCTTCTGTCATCTCTACAGTGCCTTGCACCAACCATTTGAGGAGGAGGGAGCAGATCAAGAGAAACTGCCATTTTCTTTCTTTTTAATTTATTTATTTATTTTTTCCCAATTATTTTTATTAGTTGGAGGCTGATTACTTTATAATATTGTAGTGGTTTTTGTCATACATTGACATGAATCAGCCATGGATTTACATGTGCTCCCATTCCTGAACCCTCCTCCCACCTCCCTCCCCATCCCATCCCTCTGAGTCATCCCAGTGCACCAGCCCCAAGCACGTGTCTCATGCATCCAACCTGGACTGGCGATCTGTTTCACACTTGGTAATATACATGTTTTGATGCTGTTCTCTCAGATCATCCCACCCTTGCCTTCTCCCATAGAGTCCAAGAGTCTGTTCTATACATCTGTGTCTCTTTTTTTGTCTTGCATATAGGGTTATCGTTACCATCTTTCTAAATTCCATATATATGCGTTAGTATACTCTATTGGTGTTTTTCTTTCTGGCTTATGTCACTCTGTATAATGGGTTCCAGTTTCATCCACCTTATTAGAACTGATTCAAATGAATTCTCTTTAATGACTGAGTAATATTCCATTGTGTATATGTACAACAGCTTTCTTATCCATTCATCTGCTGATGGGCATCTCAGTTGCTTCCATGTCCTGGCTATTATAAACAGTGCTGCGATGAACATTGGGCTGCATGTGTCTCTTTCAGATCTGGTTTTCTCGGTGTGTATACCCAGGAATGGGATTGCTGCATCATATGGCAGAGAAACTGCCATTTTCTAACAAAAGTGGGGGGAAAAACAGTTAAACTCAATATCATGTGATAAATATCCCCACTGTGGCATGCACAGAACCCAAAAGTCATCCACTCCTCTGCCTAATTCACAGTCCAAGGGAAATGAAATCTAGGTTGTCAACCTGTGGAATGGGATTCAGACAAAGGAAAAGATGCAGGGCAGAGGGAAGGTGAGTGTGTGGGGAATGAAACAGCCTAGGAAAAGCCTCAAAGGCACAAGAAGACAGGTTTTGGGAAACCACATATAAATTAGTATTTCTGGGACATTGGTACAAGATGTGAAGTTGGAAGAGATAAATTAGAAAAGATGATCAAAATCAATCTTTTCTTTAATGGGTTTAATTCTGAAGTACTTATCAAAATTTAAATATTATTTCCATCAAAATAATGTATCAAGTTTAAAAAGTAAAATTAATACTATAAGGATTATAAAAATAGCAGGCCTCTGTCTAATCCCACTTAGAAACTTCCACTTTATGGTGTTTTTTGACATGTATTTCTATATTCTAAATAGCTTGTTATATTAATGTTTTTTTCTTTCTTTTTAAAACTTACTAACTTAGTTTTCTGGTCATATTTTAAAAATATTTCCCTGCATTTAAGTAGCATATTCCCCCACCTTGTCTTGTAGAAATAAAAACATAGTTTAATCACTTGCCTAAAGTCATAACAAATCTTTTAAGTAAAGCCAGATAACTTTCAACACAAAGTAAATAGGAGGCAATATGATAAGGATTAGGAGAACTACATCATCATTTGGTTTTTTGTTTTGTGTCTGTGTGCGTGTGTTTGTTTTTCTATAGAACTACAGTGCCATTTGTACAATATTTCATGATGAATTCTATATGAACTTGCAAGTGTGATATGTTGCATCTGATAATGAATTCTTTCTTGAAGGAATAAAATACCAAAATATTTTCCAGTGGAATTTATTTGATGCTAATTTTGCTTTTGTGGATTTATATAGTGTGTTCACGACCCAGATAATCACAATGATGTGATCACTCACCTAGAGCCAGACATCCTGGAATGTGAAGTCAAGTGGGCCTTAGGAAGTATCACAATGAACAAAGCTAGAGGAGGTGATGGAATTCCAGATGAGCTATTTCAAATCCTGAAAGATGAAACTGTGAAAGTGCTGCACTCAATATGCCAGCAAATTTGGAAAACTCAGCAGTGGCCACAGGACTGGAAAAAGTCAGTTTTCATTCCAATCCCTAAGAAAGGCAATCCCAAAGGGTGCTCAAACTACCACACAATTGCACTCATCTCACATGCTAGTAAAGTAATGCTTAAAATTCTCCAAGACAGGTTTCAGCAATACGTGAACTGTGAACTTCCAGATGCTCAAGCTGGTTTTAGAAAAGGCAGAGGAACCAGAGATCAAATTGCCAACACCCGCTGGATCATCAAAAAAGCAAGAGAGTTCCAGAAAAAAAAAAAAAAAACTATTCCTGCTTTATTGACTATGCCAAAGCTTTCGACTGTGTGGATCACAATAAACTGTGGAAAATTCTGAATGAGATGGGAATACCAGATCACTTGACCTGCCTCTTGAGAAACCTGTATGCAGGTCAGGAAGCAACAGTTAGAACTGGACATGGAACAACAGACTGGTTCCAAATAGATAAAGGAGTATGTCATGGTTGTATATTGTCACCCTGCTTATTTAACTTATATGCAGAGTACATCATGAGAAACGCTGGGCTGGAGAAATCACAGGCTAGAATCAAGATTGCCAGGAGAAATATCAATAACCTCAGATATGCAGATGACACCACCCTTATGGCAGAAAATGAAGAACTAAAGAGCCTCTTGATGAAAGTGAAAGAGGAGAGTGAAAAAGTTGGCTGAAAGCTCAACATTCAGAAAACTAAGATCATGGCATCTGATCCCATAATTTCATGGCAAATAGATGGGGAAACAGTGTCAAACTATCTAAAATCACTGTAGATGGTGATTGCAGCCAGCCATGAAACTAGAAGACGCTTACTTCTTGGAAGGAAAGTTATGACCAACCTAGACAGCACATTAAAAGCAGAGACATTGCTTTGCCAACAAAAGTCCGTTTATTCAAGGCCATGGTTTTTCCAGTGGTCAAGTATGGATGTGAGAGTTGGGCTATAAAGAAAGCTGAGTGCCAAAGAATTGATGCTTTTGAACTGTGGTGATGGAGAAGACTCTTGAGAATCCCTTTGACTGCAAGGAAATCCAGCAAGTCTATCCTAAAGGAGATCAGTCCTGGGTGTTCATTGGAAGGACTGACGTTGAAGCTGAAACTCCAAAACTTTGGCCATCTGATGCAAAGAGATGACTCATTGGAAAAGATCCTGATGCTGGGAAAGATTGGGGGCAGGAGGAGAAGGGGATGACAGAGGATGAGATGGTTGGATGACTTCACCGACTTAGTGGACATGAGTTTGGGTAGACTCCGGGAGTTGGTGATGGACAGGGAGGCCTGGTGTGCTATGGTCCATGGAGTTGCAAAGAGTCAGACATGACTGAGCGACTGAATTGAACACATTGCTCCAATATCATTATACAACAATTTTTTTTAAATAGTCATTAAAAAGTTTGGATTTTTTTTTTTTTTTTTTTTTTTTACAGCCTGGACATAACATGCACCATGATTATTTTCCCTTTATTTTGCAATTCAGTTCTTTACTATATTCAATAATTTATTTTCATCTGCTTGCTTTCTCTCTACGTATCAGTAATTTATCCCCATGATCTCTGATAAAAGTGAAAACAACTCCCAGAGGAGTCGGGTGGAGGGGGGGGTGGGAGGGGTGATCGGGATGGGGAATACGTGTAACTCTATGGCTGATTCGTGTTAATGTATGACAAAACCCACTGAAATGTTGTGAAGTAATTGGCCTCCAACTAATAAAATAAAATAAAATTAAATTAAAAAAAAAGAGTGAAAACAACTGATATATTAAATCACATCAGTTTAATTTTCTTCTAGCAGACAAGACTCTCAGGACATTTTATCCTACTGTAATTTCAGTTGTTCCTTTGACTTATTTCTCACACTGCCATCTATAAAATTCCTTTCTTTGACCAGCATTGCATCTATTATTTTTTGCATTCTTGTTTCCTCTTTACTGATGCATCCCCTCATCTTGGTAGACTGCCTTTACCTTAGCTTTCTCAATAGAATTTCTGAGTTATGCATTGGTTAGCTTCTATTTGACCTTATCACTTAGGGGTTTATGTTTCAGTTTTCTTTGAGTTACTAAGTCATCTTAAGGGTTTAGATTATAGCTTCTTCTAAGCTTTCAAATCATGTTCTACTAGTGCAGTTACTTTCTCTATGTCTTGTCTGCTGTTGTTGCTTTTTTCCACTCACTTAGTCCTGCTGGCTTAAGCCCTGTTTTATTCTTTTACTGTCAATTCAAAGGGTTTGGTAGGAAGTCTTTGAAATGGCCTCTGATAGTCATTGCCTGTTTGCATTCTTGTGCTTGTGTAGCCTCTTCGCCTTATATATGGGCTGGACCTAGTGAGTCTTGTATAAAGAACAGTGTGTGACAAATGCAATGGGATTTCCCTTCTGAGATTAGGTTACAAAGAGACCTTGACTTGGGTCTTACTTTCTATCTCTGTTACTATGATTCTCATTCTTACTCTTGCACTAGCTCTGAGTGAAGCAGGTTTCTGTATTGTGACCTGCCTTATATATAGAAGCCCACGTGGCATGGAGCAAAGAGAGATCTCTGGTCAATGACCAACAAGGAACTACAGGCCCTCAGTGCAATAGGCTGGGAGGAACTGAATTCTGCCACATGAATGAGCTTAAAGCAGACCACCCCTCTCCCTTTCAAGTCTTCAGATAAACCTGTAGCTCCTGTTGACACCTTGGTTTTTGGCTTGTAAGAAACCGTGGAATGAAGGTACTCAAATAAGCTGCATCAAATTCCTGATATTTATAGACTGAGCGTATATGTCACATAATATGTTGAAATCCTAATTCACAAGGTGATGGTGTTAGGAGTTGGGGCCTTCAGGAGGTTAAATCATGAAGATAGCCATCATGCAGGGTATTAGTGTCCTTATAAAAGGACTGACCCCAGAGACAGCCCCTGTCTCTTCCACCATGTGAAGATACAGCAGGAAGCTGTCTATCAAACAGGAGGCAGGCTATCAGCAGACACTAAATCTGTTGGTCTTTTGATCTTGGACTTTTGACCTCCAGAACTCTAAGAAATAAATTTTTGTAGTTTATAAGTTAGCCAGTTTATGGTAGTTTGTTATAGTAGCTTGAACAGATTAAGGTGAAAAAAATAAATGTTTTAAGTTGCTAAATTGGGTTTATTTATTTTATAGCCATAGAGGGCATATAGAGAGAGATTTTAAGAAGGAAGAGAGGGACTTCCCTGTGGGCCAGTGGTTGAGACTTTGCCTTCCAGTGTAGGGTCTGCAGGTTTGATCCCTGATTGGGAAGCTAAGATCTTACATTCCTTGTGGCCCCCCCAAAAAAACATAAAACAGAAACAATATTGTAACATGTTCAATAAAAATTTTAAGGATGATCCACACCAAAAAATATTTTTAAAAAGGAATAGGGATTATCACATATGTCTGATTTGTCATGTCTGAACATACACCTGAAGATTTTTCATTAAAAGTCATCATATAATTTTTTAAAGAGAGTGAAATGATAATTATTTTAAAAGAGTTATTACATGCAAGCCTTGTGGAAAGCTTCCTGGAGAGAGCTAAGCTAGAATAAAGGAACCATTGCAATGATCCAGATGGGAAATGATGAGGACCTGAATCAAATCAGTATCAGACGATATGGAGGAGAGAAGGCAAATATGAGAGCTTTAGTCATTGGTATCAATACAGTGTGATTGTTGAGTAGATGCTATGATTAAATAATAGGTAGATTTCTCCTGGATTCCAATCTTGAGGGAATGAAGTAGATCATGTCTACTTCATGGTTCTGTCAGGGTAAAGGGTAGAGAAGGAGTGAAAATGGAAAGGATAAGAATAAGCTTAGTTTTGGAAATTCTGAATTTGAGATGCTATGGTATATCCGCATGAAAATAATTGTAATGATGATAATAACAAGCTGCTTGCATTAAGTGCTTAATTATCAATAGGCCTTCTTGGATGAATCCTACATGACTTACCTTGTTTTATTCCTATGACAGCATTGTCTAATAGTTCCTATCATTATTTCCATTTAATGATGAATAATTTAAGGATAAGACAGGTCAAATAACTTTCCCAAAGGGCAAAGAGTGATTGTGAGATAATAACTTAAATATAAGCAGTCTGTTTCTAAGCTCAAGCTTCTCTCCCCTCCACACTGTTCTTATAAGACCAGCTCTCAAAACAAAATAATTGGGCATTGTCTTCAAAAATTTTGGTTGCCCTGAACATTTTTGTAACAAGACAATTCTGGTTCTAATTACATGACTGGGCCTACAGCCTGGAGCATAATTATAGTTATTTAAAATTTTCTGGTGACTCATTTTATTTTGTGAATCGATTACATGTAAGATATGTTGTTGATAGATATGGAGAAAGACAGGCCTGGTTTTTAGTGTTAAATTTAATCATTATAGTACAAGCCTCCTGGGTGATGTATCTCACATTCATTTAAGTGGATTATGATAGTGGCTGTTTAAACCCAGGATCTTCAGTATAAAAGGCTGCACAGGATAAAGGTCTCTTGATCTTAATTATGCTGTTGAGAAATTATGACCCAAATAGTGCTACATAAATATCATTGAATTTGGTTTACTTTGACTCTGCATTATTTAGAAAAGAAAAAAAAAAAAATTCTTCAAATGGCTATTTCGATGGAACAGGAAAATTTATTGTATTTGCTGGAATAATCATCAATTTGGCAGAACATGTAAATTTGCAAAGCTATATATAAAGGAAAAAATAGAGATATGTACTCTGGCAATTAGGACTGCTAGAAGATGATTTTTATCATTGAAATGAGTAAGTGAACTTTTGTGACAATTGCAGATGCCAAGGGAGAGAGTAAGAAGATATTTAGATAAAGCTATAGAGAGATGGAATGTTCAAGGTCAAGGGTGTTAAGGACAGACTGCACACAGGCATTAATTCAAAGAATTTCAATTCATTCAGTGACCTCTTCTCTATATTGTTTGCATTCTGTCTTGTTTTATTTTTAAATCCATATCTTGAACTGATCTTCATGCTGTCACCTTATGAAATTTGAATGCCTCTCTTAATCCAGCTTTTTTATTGTAAAAATGTTAACATAGTTTTATAAAATATTTTATATTATTTTATATTTATATTTTAATATATTTATATTATATAGATATAAATTATATTATATTTATATTATATTTATATATTGATATTTATATTATTTTATAAAAAATAATACAATAAATCTCTGATACTCTTCATCTAGGTTCAGCAATTGCTAAAGTTTGCCATATTAGCATGTATATGTGTGTATGTTCTAATTCATCCTTGAGTATCTCAACATGCATGTTTAGGATTAAGGAATTCTTTATAGACTCTTCATTGCTTATAAGAGAATTTGATGTAATGATGAAGAGTAAAAGCATTAGAAAACCACGTTTGGATCCTAACCATGCTACTTAACTATCTATGTAAAATTGGTTTACCTCTTATGACCTGTTTTGTCATATATAAAATGGGGATGGAATACTTTTCAACCTGACAGGATTACTGCAAGATCAAATGAGAGTGTAAGCAAAATGCCTCAGCATAATGTCTCATACAAAGTGAATGTTCAGTAAACAGTGAAGTTTTGATTAAGTACTTGTCATCTCTTTCCATCCTTGCCTCACTGCTCCCTGTTTCTGCTCTGCAGACATTACATACTCACAGCCAATATGAAATAAAATTAAGACTGAAAATGGAAATTTGAAGAAAAGTTTGGAGAAAGTATAATTCTGTTGGCTAACATATCTTTACTCAATTCAATTTAAACTACTCTGAAAAGAAAATAAAAAGGAATTCGAAAGAAAGTATTGCTTTCCTGTGTTGTCCTTTGATGAGAATTTCTAAATCTGAGTTTCCTTCTGCTCAAGTTAAATTTGCATTATTTAGGAAGGCTTTCACAGATAAGACAGGGCTTCGGAGCTTTTAAACAGTCCACGTTCAAGTAAGGCTATAACCAGTATTCGGTGTTTGTCATTAGAAAGAAGCCTTTTGTCATTTGGCTGTTTTCACACAGAATCACAGAGAATCTAATGATAATTTTGGAGGCAGTTGGAGCCCTTTATAACCTTTAGAGAAACAAGGGAAAGATTGTGGAAAGATTACTGCATGTGCTGTGTCAAGTCGCTTTAGTCGTGATAGTCTCTTGGAGATCCCATGGACTGTTGCCCACCAGGCTCTCCTGTCCATGGAATCCCCCAGGCAATAATGCTAGAGTGGGTTGTCATGCCCTTCTGCAGGGGATCTTCCCAACCCAGGGATCAAACGCCCATCTCTTTATGTCTCCTGGATTGGCAGGCAGATACTTTACCACCACCTGGGAAACTCAGAAAGATTGCCAGCAGGACTATATTTAAGAGAAAGAAAACCTATTTTGGAATTGAGTCAGTGATGCTGGCTTTGCTATAGCCCAAAGTGGAGAGGTTGTTGCTTCTTTGTGAAGAGGCCAGCTGAGCTGGAACAGCAGAGAACATTTATAGAACTCTCGCTTTAGTCATATACTGGCCTAATATTGTGTGTGTGTGTGTTTCTAATTTTAATTGAATCCCCACAATGACCCTAAGCAGAGTTGATTGCTATCTTTCATATATACAAGTGAGGGATGAAGATTAAAGATACTGAGTCTTTTAATCCACGTCACACAGCAAATAAAACTGTTGTAATTCAGACTCAAGCTTCTGCTTCTAAAATCAGTATTCCTTACACTCTAACAACAGGTCTCAAAGTGTGGTCCTCAGTCTAGCAGCATTGATATTACTCGTGAGAAATACAAGTTTTTACTTGTTGCTGTTCAGTCACCCAGTCATGTCTGACTCTTTGCAAACCCATGGACTGTAGCACAGCAGGCCTCCCTGTCCCTCACCATCTCCTGAAGTCCGCCCAAGTTCATGTTCATTGCATCAGTGATGCCATCTAGCCATCTCATCCTCTGAGGCCCTCTTCTCCTTCTGCCCTCACTCTTTCCCAGCATCAGGGACTATTGTAATGAGTTGGTTGTTTGGATCAGATGACCAAAATATTGGAGCTTCAGCTTCAGCATTGGTCCTTCCAGTGAGTATGCAGAGCTGAGTTCCCTTAAGATTGACTGGTTTGATCTCCTTGCTGTCCAAGGGGCTTTCAGAAGTCTTCTCCAGCACTACAGTTCGAAGGCATCAATTCTTTGGCACTCTTACTTCTTCATGGTCCAGCTCTTAAACTGTCCATGATCAACAGGACAGACACCAACCTAAATCTTCTGAATCAGAATCTTTTGGGATGGGGCCTGGCAACCTGTGTATTAACAAGTTCTCCAGGTGATTGTGAGGCACAGTAAAAAGTGAGACCCCCCTTGCACTGTATTTTCACTCTGTCCCATTATACTAGCATTAAAAATTTTGAGAAGGAAATAGGTGTCAATGATATGCAGTCCCAACTTGGCACTTACTGTTCTGATGAAACATCTCTGAAGGCATTTTAACTACAGGCTATATCAAGGAAAAAACAAGGGGTCTTTCCTGGTTAATATCTATGAAATGTTCACAGAGAACTAAAATGGAGAAAATCCATTGAATTGAGTCCTAGCCCCCAGCAGAGGAGCACATTGGTGGAGGGGAAAGGGGCAAGGTGGATCATTCCAGTGGGGAGATCATAAGATGGTACATGATGACCACTCAGCAGAGGATATTTTAGCTGATCCTCTGGGAATTATTGACTCTAATGCTCATTATCAATAGATTCTTCAGAGATTACTTTGGAAAATATTTGACACATGGGGTACTGTGGTAGCTGTGATGTGCCTGATGCAAAATACAAAGTACTTGTTTCTTGTATTTTATCAAATTTTAATAGAATTTGCTTCTAATCCACTGTCACCAGCATCTTGCAAGTTAGGCTACAGATGCCAGACTGCTACACTATTAACACTATTTGACAAATGAATATAGAAGATCTACATGAGATTAGGAAGTGGACAAACAGAATAAATTTCCTTATTGAGGAGCTAAACCAAAAGAAGGAAGACACATAAGTGAAAAAAAAAACTTTTTTTTTTTTTTTTTTTTTTTGATCCTATAGTCTTAGACAAAAGCAGGAGGGTAAAATTCTGTTTTCTGATTGTGTATACTAACTCCAAACTGTAAGCTAAAGGGTTAGGCTTGAAGCTGTCATTTATCACAAATCAATTAAAAATAAAGATGGTAAGCAGATGTGACATTATAACTAGAGGAAATAGGAGCAAAAATTAGACAATTTTACTTAAACAAATGAACAGATGTAGGGAAGAAAACAAAGCTGGCAAAACAAACAAACATTTGAAAGAAAAAATTTTAAATTAAAAAATGAAGTAGAAAGGAACTATGTTCCTAAATTGAGATATCTGGTGTGGTGCAGTGTTTTCCATCAGTTTCTTTGGCAAATATAATTTTTTAGGCATCTGTGATCAGCAGAAAGACTGCTAGGTTCCAGCTCTGAACCTAGCATTTAGATCTCATACATGCCTGAGTGTGGAGGAGTATTAACACTGATCCAAAGTTTCTGGACATTGACATTTCAAGATAGTGAGTGAATGGAGCAGACCAGGAATGTGGCCATTGAGGCCATGTTCATGATTCCCACATCCCTGGAGTCTTTGGACTGCCAGAGTAAATTTGACACAACCAAGGTGGTTTCCTGCCAGGAGCAGGGTTAAGTCTTTCTTGAATCAATTTCCTAAATATCTGGTTGATTGAGAAATTTCCTTCTTAATACTAGTGTACTAAAGAAGGAAAATACAGAAATATGTTTAAAACAATTAAACAACATTTAAAAGAAAAATAAAAAAGATGTAGAGAAGCTTTCTTCTCTTCTAGTGCTGAGCTACCGAGTTGTATAAGTTCTTCTTTAACCTCTTTTTACCATCTTTGGGCAATCTGTGTATTAACAAGTCTTCTAGATAATTTCAATACACATTTATGTGTGAGAACCATGTGGACAAATTTATCTTCTTCAAATATCTACTCTTTGTTCTGTAATAGCAATAGCATCTCTGCAATAATTGATTTTCATATCTAGATTACAGCCTTCCAGCAAAATGATACATTTGTAGAGAAATGTATAATATCCAATGGCAGTACAACATAGCAGATAAAGGACTGAATTTGTAATCAAAAATCCGAATTTGAATTCTGGTTAGATCATTGACTATCTCTGCTACTATCTCTGGAAATGTCACTTAATACTTCTTATATTTTCATACTTCTAAAGTAAGATAATAATTAATGATAACTCATAGAGTGGCTGTGTTACTAGTGAAAAAAAATAATGTATTCTGCTGACACTTCTTGAGCACCTACTGAGTCTGGAATGGTGCTAAGAGTTAGAGTAAACAAGACAACAGTCTTGTCCCTTAAGAAATAGGCAATATCAATAAAGGATTAGTATTATAATAATTACTGTTATAATAATAATGTAATGTATTCTAGAGGGTAAGCTAAGAACATAACCTATTTGGTGTATATATGGTGGGCAAGATTCAGGAAGACTTCTCAGAGGGATGTTCTGTTGAGAGAAAGATGAAAATTAAGTAGGAAGATGCAAGTAAAGTAAGGTTTCTTTGGTGTCTCAAATGGTAAAGAATCTGCCTGCAATGTAAGAGACCCGGGTTAAATCCCTGGGTCAGGAAGATCCCCTGGAGAAGGAAATGGCAACCCATTCCAGTATTCTGGCCTGAAGAATCCCATGAACAGAGGAGCCTGGCGAGCTACAGTCCATGGAGTGGAAAAGAGTCAGACATGACTAAGGCTAAAGTGGTAACTAACACTAAAGTAGGAAGAAAAATTTTTAGTGGAAGTAGGTGGTGGGTGGGGCATTCTGGGTAGCAGGAATAACATGGAAAAATTTGGAGGTAACAAAGAGTTTTGAGTGTTAATGGGAATGCAAGAAGTTGGTGTACTAATTGAGGCAGAGATAGAGTCTAGAGAAATAAACACCATTAAGTAAACAGCCGCCAAATCTGTAAGGGCACCATAATGTGTGGAATGTGAAGTCAGTAGTGAGGAATTTTAAAAAGACATCAGCACAATGAGATGGACATTTTGTAAAGACAATTTAGCTATATTACCTAAGAAAGGGGAGGAGTCTATCTAGGTAGTCATTGTGGTAACCCAGTCAAGAGACAATGATGGTCCAAACAAAGACAATGGCAATGGAGATTTGAAATGATAAGGATATAGTCTAAATGGCATTTGGAAACTAATAGGATATGACTGAGAAAATATATTAATACCAGTTTCCCAGATCTTGCCAACATGTTGTTACAAAATTATTTTTAATGCCCAGATTGCATGTATTGAACTCTCACTGGCCTAATTGTTAGCAATCCGTCCTCCTCAAAATGACGTTCACCTCAGAGGTAGTTTCCAGAGTGCTGATTCTTATTTGCTCAAGGACAAGTCCCGGAAGTCCTTTTGCTCTGTCCCCGTCTGTTTTGGCCTATGACTGCCTATAGTCTGTTTCTGGACACTCACATTTTCTACTGGACTCATTGTCACTTTTCCCATTCTGGCTATGAGAGCCCGCAGGTCTATGGTTCAGATCTCTGTTACTGTAACAGATGCATGAGACAGCATCTGATTTTGGGGTACTAATTCTACAAAGCACAGCAAAATGCAACTGAGAGCAGTCCATAATTTTAAGGATATTGTCCCAAAGGTCTAGGAAACCAGGTTCTAGGGAAATACAGCACAGAAATTGATTTACAGCAATATGTGGATTCCAAGTCATTTTAGAATTCCTTATCTTGCCTTATTGCCCACTATTCTTCATGTGGTCAGGATTATTGAACTCCTGCATTGAAATTTACCAAGATCTCCACAACTTAAATTCAGACCAAATCTTTCCTCAACTCTAAATGGGAAAATAAGCTTTTTCCTCACACCAAACAGACTTGTGACTTATTTCTGGAGCCTGAATGATAGCAAGTATGTCCATTTTTCTGCAGAAGAAACCTCATCTCCATACACAGTTTTCTGTTCTGTTCCCAAAACCTTAACAAAAAAAGTAACATAATAGAAGACATCAGTGTGTTTCTCAGAGTCTAGATTATTTGATTTTAACATTAAACAGTCTTACCCTGTGTTCTAGTAGCACAGGCTCCTTTTTGTCTCATTTCACATGTGATTCCATAACCTTGGGGTTAAAATTCATCCATGTTAACCTTGTTACTTATATATCACTTTTTCCATGTGTGCTTGGCTGTGTCCACCTCTTTGCAACCCTGTAGACTGTATCCTGTCAGGCTTCTCTGTCCACAGGGTTTCCCATGCAAGAATACTGGAGTGGTTGCCATTTCCTTCTTCAGGAGATCTTTTCCACCCAGGGATTCAACTCATACCTCCTGCATTTGCAGGAAGATTCTTTACCCACTGTGCCACCTGGGAAGTCACTACTTAGGAGCAACCAGTTTCTTTAGTATTCACTGAATTACCTGAAATGTTTTTTACATAAAAATAATAGCATTTATTTCTGTTCAGTGTATCATAGTTAATAAACAGCACTTATAAATGTTTCAGGTTATATAAACATTTAAAGCTATATACACTTACATATAAATATAAGTGCTATTTATTAACTGTGATACACTAAACAAAAATAAGTACCATCATTTTTATGCAAAACACAATCTAAATTATTTCATACAATTCAGTGACTGCTAAAAAAGTGGTGCTCCTTATCCAGAGTAAGGTGATATAAAGCACTATACTTTATTGAGTTTGCTTCTATAAGGCATCAGGAATAACAATATCTGAAATACAACCTGTTTATGACAGCTTGCCTCACTAAGTCACCAAAATCCTAAGCAGACATGAATATATCTGATAATAAATTTTCAGTAAGGTGAAATGGAAAGGAAACTATTATATCTCTGTCAGACTCATTCTTATTCTTTTTATTCTTCCATTAGAGAATGAACATCACTCTTTTCCTGAAGTTAAAAGAAATTTTTAGTTTGCACATCAATTTTTATCAAACTTAGAGGCAAGAGCAGCTATAAATCCCTGGTCCTAGAACCTAGATAATATAAGTCATATGGCAAATATTTCAAGCTTCTAGAAATTGATAACTGAAGATAAGTAATACTGATACAAGAGATAAAATTATTTTTTAAAAACAATCAGAAAAAGAATAGCATATCATTTAGTAAGTAAAGATAGTCAGCAATTAAAAATTACTTACAGAAGCTCTGGAGTGGGATAGAAAAAAATTCCTTTATATTGGATTCAAATAGGAAAATGTTATTTATAGAGTCCACAGAGTATTAGAAATGTGGAAACACTTTTCTTACACCATATATTTTATGCACCACACCCTCATCCCCACAAGACTCATTTTCTCCATAAAATTTAGGACATTAACTTTCTAACTTCAAACCTACTTGTCCATTCCTATCAATACTAAGTAAAACTCCTTTTATTTTCTAGACCCCATTCTCCTCTCTTGCCCTATTAACTCTCAGCCCACTTGAATGATTTTCTGTCCTGTTGACAATCTTTTTCTGGCTTCTGTATTCAGTCACTTGACTCCTTCTACTGCCACTGCTGATTCAAGATGACAAATGGAAGGGAGCTTGGAAATGGTTCTCTGATTATGGACTGGACTCACAGTGGAATAGAAGATGACCCAAGTTTTCTCAATATCCAGAAAATTCCTGCTTTCATGTTGCCTCTATGATAGGAAGATGATGCGTTTCTCCTCTGTGCTCAAGAAGAGGCCAGGGCAGTGGACCAAACACTGCTCCACCACCTGCTGCCCTGGTAGAATCCCTTCAGTCTTGACCACTCCCTATCTTCATAGGAGATAAAAAACAGAACTCACTCCAACTACTGCTTGCTACACAGCAGGGAGTTAGTTGTTTTCCTGCCCATTTAGCTGGCTGGTTGTAGGTCAGCTGGGCTTCCCATGTGACACTAGTGTTAAAGAACCTGCTTGCCAATGCAGGAGATATAAGAGACACAGGTTCGATTCCTGGGTTGGGAAGAACCCCTAGAAGAGGGCATGGCAATCCACTCCAGTATTCTTGCCTGGAGAATCCCCATGGACAGGGTAGCCTAGCGGGCTACAGCCCATGGAGTTGCAAAGAGTCAGACATGACTGAAGCGACTTAGCATATATTTCAGTCAGCTGTCTGTGAAAACTTGTCTTATATTATTTTGCTTTATAAATAGACTGTTTTATATATTCTTCTTTGAATATACTCATTCTTTTGCAGTGGTCCTGGATTCTTAATTTTTTCTCCCATAGGATACAGTGACTTTAAATGATTTCCTTTAAAGCTTCCCACTTGCTTCTTTGAATGTATTCTATCAAAGAGCACATACCCTGGCACATGTTTTGTTCAGTAGCTCAGTCTTGTTTGACTCTGAGATGCCATGAACTGCAGCATGCCAGACTTCCCTGTCCTTCACCATCTCCCGGAGTTTGCTCAATTCATGTCCATTGGGTTGGTGATGCCATCCAACCATCTCATTCTCTGCTGTCCCCTTCTCATCCTGCCTTCGATCTTTCCTAGTGTCAGGGTCTTTTCCAAAATAAAGTCTGTCACGGTTTCCATTGTTTCCCCATCTATTTGCCTTGAAGTGACAGGACCATATGCCATGAACTTTGTCTTTTGAATGTTGAGTTTTAAGCCACCTTTACCAGTCTCTTCTTTCCCCTTTGTCAAAGGGCCCTTATAGTTCCTCTTTGCTTTCTGCCATAAGGGTGGTGTCATCTGCATATCTGAGGTTATTGATATTTCACCCAGCAATCTTGATTCCAGCTTGTGCTTCATCCAGCCTGGCATTTTGCATGATGTACTCTGCATAGAAGTTAAATAGGCAGGGTGACAATATACAGCCTTGACGTACTCCTTTCCTGATTTAGAACCAGTCTGTTGTTCCATGTCTGTTTCTAACTGCTGCTTCTTAACCTGCATACAGATGTCTCAGGGGGCAAGTAAGGTGGTTTGGTATTCCCATCTCTTCAAAAATTTTCCAGAGTTTATTGTGATCCACAGAGTCAAAGGCTTTGGCATAGTCAATGAAGCAGAAGTAGATATTCTTCTGGAATTCTCTTACTTTTTCTATGATCCAACGGGTGTTGTTAATTTAATCTCTGATTACTCTGCCTTTTCTAAATCCAGCTGTACATCTGGAAATGCTCCATTCATGTACTGTTGAAGCCAAGCTTGAAGGATTTTGAGCATGACCTTGCTGGCGTGTGAGATGAGTACAATTGTGTGGTAGTTTGAACATTCTTTGTCATTACCCTTCTTTGGGATTAGAATGAAAATTTACCTTTTCCAGTCCTGTGACCACTGATGAGTTTTCCAAATTTGTTGGCATATTGAGTGCAGCACTTTCACAGCATCATCTTTTAGGATTTGAATAGCTGGAATTCCATCACCTCAACTAACTTTTGCTCATAGTAATGCTTCCTAAAGCCCACTCGAATTCTCACTGTAGGATGTCTGGTGCTAGGTGAGTGATCACATCACAATAGTTATCCAGGTCATTAAGATCTTTTTTGTATAGTGTTTCTGTGTATTCTTGCCACCTCCTCTTAATATCTTCTGCTTCTATTAGTTCCATACCATTTCTGTCCTTTATTGAGCCCATCTTTGCATGAAATATTCCCTTGGTATCTCTAATGTTCTTGTAGAGCTCTGTAGTTTTTCCTGTTCTATTGTTTCCCTCCATATCTTTACATTATTTATTTCAGAAGAATTTCTTTTCTCTCCTTGCTAATCTTTGAAACTGCACTCACATGGGTATATCTTTCTCTTTCTCCTTTGCCTTTCCCTTCTCTTCTTTTCTCATTAAGTCCTCCTTAGATAACCATTTTGCCTTTTTGCTTTTTTTTTTTCCCTTGGGGATGATTTTGATCACTGCCTCCTGTACAATGTTATGAACCTCTGTCCATAGTTCTTCAGGTATTCTATCAGATTTAATACCTTGAATCTATTTTTCACTTTTACTGTATAATTTTAATGGATTTGATTTAGGTTTTATCTGAATGCCCTAGTGGTTTTCCCTATTTCCTTCAATTTAACTATGAATTTTGCAATAATGACTTCACCATCTGAGCCACAGTCCACTCCTTTTCTTGTTTTTGCTGACTCTGTAGAGTTTCTCCATCTTTGGCTGCAAAGAATATAATCAATCTGATTTCAGTATTGACCATCTGGTGATGTCCATGTATAAAGTCATCTCTTGTGTTGTTGGAAGAGGGTGTTTGCTATGACTAGTGCATTCTCTTAGCAAAACTTTATCAGCCTTTGCCCTGCTTCATTTTGTGCTCCAAAGCCAAACTCGGCACATATAGAGACAGAAAGTATTTCATTGCTATCCATACTTGAGAGGACTTAGCGTGTCTCATAGGTTTCTAGGTCCCTCATTCTGTTCCTTCTCAATATTTCACCCTTCACTATCTGTTGCATATGCCAGAGTTACTGCCACGTTGTGAGGTGGCACACATTCCCTTCTGAATCAATTTGTGAATATGTGGAAAGATATGTCTGTATACAGCCTTTGCTATCCTGATTATGACTTCAGACTTTAGAAGGTATACTAGCAAAAATTCTAATTGTTTTAGTACAAAACATGGATCTTCTTGCATTTGTTTGCTAAAATTATTTGTCAGACTAATGTCCTTTTGTAGCTTCTGGCCTTGTATCTGCATATCATACATTTCCCCCCCTGTTACAATGTAACCAAAAGCAGATATATTTGCTGGCTCATCTGCTATACAATTTTTTTGTTAAAAGAGTATCTTTCTCTGCATTAATCAACTCTTAATGCTGTAAATAGCATAATCTGAATCAAAATTGGATTAAACAAAATTAAATTTATTGGGTCCCATAACTAGGAAGTCCAATGGTTTCATGACGCAAACAATGTAATTAGAACTCACTGTATCTTCCATCATTTCTTGATTTGCTTTTGTATTCTTGCTTCCAAGTGGTAACAATATGATTGCAGGATCTCCAGTTGTTATGTAATCTCAAGCCTCACAGGAAAGAGTAGGAATATCTTTTCCAGGAATAAGAGTAAAATTGTCTTCTATCTCACCAGCTCAGTTTGGGTTATGTTCTGTTCCTTAACTGTTGCTGTGGCCAGACAAAGCAATACTTCAAATTTCCAGGTCTAAATCACATGGTACTGGGAGATGGATTCAACTCTAACAGAAGCAAACGGACTGAAAAGAAAATTAGAATTTGATTGTCTGAAAGTACTGGGCAGCAAAAACAACAGATGTCCACCACAGTCTCCTTCATCTTGGTATGTGGCAAGATCCAGGAAAGAAATGGGTTGAAAATGTAATGACCCAGATAGAAAAAGATGGCATCATAGGGAATATTTAGCTTAGCAAGTATTTGAAAAGAAGATAACTTGGCATAGAATGATCTTCTGAATGTTAAGATTTTGAGAAAGACAAAAATGTAATAGAAGATTTTGGGGTGTTCTTCAATATATGATATAAAAATATATTATTATTAAAGCTCATTAGTTGTCCCATAAAAAGAGATTTCCAACATCAAGAAAGAAATATTTGAATACAATGTAGCGATTACAGTTCTTCTAGTAGCTGTCTACTTTTCAGTGCTCCAAACATTCTCTCTTTTATTGATATAACATTTTAAAATGCCATTGCCTATTATATATAGTTTATGTCTTTGTTAAAAAATACCTTTGACATATACTCTGAAGTTCTGCTACAAATGGTAACTGAAAAGAATAGATTGTCTTAGTTTATTTAAAGCAACATTAAAATAGTTCCAGAGAGAGCAAGTAAAATATCAATAATAAAATGTTTTATCCATTAATAAAACCTGGATTATGTGAAACAATTTTAGCAAATAATAATCTTCCAAAGCTCAATGATTCAGACTGACAAAGAAAATAATATTTTCCCTCCACATATATGTTTTTTTAAAAAAAAGTTTTTCAAGCAGACAGTAAACTTTTCATCCAATATCTGTATTTCTAACAAGAGTGAATAAACTGAGAAGAAAATTATGCTGCATGAATATTGGTGAATTTCTAGACTAGGGCTACCTTTCTTGGTGGCATGAACACAAACTGTCATAATCAAGAGTGAAAGGTTTGAATCTGGATAAGTTTTATGGCCAGGTTTATTAGGGATTGACTTATATCCTCCCAAATTTATATTAAAGTCCTAAGTCCCAGTGCCTTAGAATGTAACTTTATTTTCTAATTTTTTTGTAGTATAGTTAATTTGCAATGTTGTGTTAATTTCAAGTGTACAGCAAAGTGAATCAAATATACATATGTGTGTGTATGTGTCTCTCTATATACATATACATACATATATATATCCACTCTTTTTGGGATTCTTTTCCCATATATATCACTACAGAGTATTGTGAAGAGTTACCTGTACTATACCGTAGGTCCTTATTAGCTTCCAATTTTATATATAGTAGAATTTGTCAATCCCAATCGTCCAAATTATCTGACCCCTACCCATGCCCAGTAACTGTAAACTTATTTTCTATATGTGTAACTCTATTTCTGTTTTGTAGATAAGTTCACTAGGCTTTTTTTTTTTTTAATTCTACATAGAAAGGATATCATATGATATTTGTCTTTCTCTGTCTGACTTACTTGGTATGACAGTTGCTAGGCTTTCCATGTTGCTATCAATGGCATTATTTCTTTGCTTTTTATGGTTGAGTAATACTGTATTGTACCATGTACCACATCTTCATCTGTTCCTCTGTTGATAGACATTTAGGTTGTTTGCATGTCCCGGCTATTGTAAATAGTGTTGTAATGAATACTGGGATGGATATATCATGTCGAATTATATTTTTCTCTGTATATATGCATAGGAGTGGACTGCTGGAACATACAGGAGCTTTATTTCTAGTTTTTAAGGAACCTCCATGCTGTTATCCAGTTTACATTCCCACCAAAAGTGCAGGAGGTTCACCTTGTCTCCACACCTTCTCCAGCATTTATTGTTTGTATAATTTTTGGTAATGTCCTTTAAGAGTGGTGTGAGGTGATAACATATTTAGTTTTTATTTGCACTCCTCTGACAATTAGCGATGTTGAGAATCATTTCATGTGCTTTTTCAGTTCAGTTCAGTCACTCAGTCATGTCTGACTCTTCGTGACCCCATGAATCGCAGCATGCCAGGCCTCCCTGTCCATCACAAACTCCCAGAGTTCACTCAAACACAAGTCCATCGAGCCGGTGATGCCATCCAGCCATCTCATCCTCTGTTGTCCCGTTCTCCTCCTGCCCCCAATCCCTCCCAGCTTCAGGATCTTTTCCAATGAGTCAAATCTTCGCATGAGGTGGCCAAAGTTTTGGAGTTTCAGCTTCAGCATCAGTCCTTCTGATGAACACCCAGAATGGACCTCCTTTAGGATGAACTGGTTGGATCTCCTTGCAGTCCAAGGGACTCTCAAGAGTCTTCTCCAACACCACAGTTCAAAAGCATCAATTTTTTGGCACTCTGCTTTCTTTACAGTCCACTCTCACATCCATACATGACGACTGGAAAAACGATAGCCTTGACTAGACAGACCTTTGTTGGCAAAGGAATGTCTCTGCTTTTTTTTTTTTTTTTTTTCATTTGTTGGAGGCTAATTATTTTACAATATTGTAGTGGTTTTTGTCATACATTGACACGAATCAGCCATGGATTTACATGTATTCCCCATCCCGATCCCCCCTCCCACCTCCCTCTTTATCCAATCCCTCTGGGTCTTCCCAGTGCACCAGCCCTGAACACTTGTCTCATGCATCCAACCTGGGCTGGTGATCTGTTTCACCCTAGATAATATACATGTTTCGATGCTGTTCTCTCGAAACGTCCCACCCTCGCCCTCTCCCACAGAGTCCAAAAGTCTGTTCTGTACATCTGTGTCTCTTTTTCTGTTTTGCATATAGGGTTATCATTACCATCTTTCTAAATTCCATATGTATATGTTAGTATGTCTCTGCTTTTTAATATGCTATCTAGGTTGGTCATAACTTTCCTTCCAAGGAGTAAGCGTCTTTTAATTTCATGGCTGCAGTCACCATTTGCAGTGATTTTGGAGCCCCCCAAAATAAAAGTCTGACACTGTTTCCACTGTTTCCCATCTATTTCCCATGAAGTGATGGGACCAGATGCAGTGATCTTAGTTTTCTGAATGTTGAATTTTAAGCCAACTTTTTTACTCTCCTCTTTCACTTTCATCAAGAGGCTTTTTAGTTCCTCTTCACTTTCTGCCATAAGGGTGGTGTCATCTGCATATCTGAGGTTATTGATATTCCTCCCGGCAATCTTCATTCCAGCTTGTGCTTCTTCCAGCCCAGCGTTTCTCATGATGTACTCTGCATATGAGTTAAATAAGCAGGGTGACAATATACAGCCTCGACGTACTCCTTTTCTTATCTGGAGCCAGTCTGTTGGTCCCTGTCCAGTTCTAACTGTTGCTTCCTGACCTGCCTACAGGTTTCTCAAGAGGCAGGTCAGGTGGTCTGCTATTCCCATCTCGTTCAGAATTTTCCACACTTTATTTTGATCCACTTTATTTTGGCATAGTCAATAAAGCAGAAATAGATGTTTTTCTGGAACTCTCTTGCTTTTTTGATGATCCAGTGGATGTTGGCAATTTGATCTCTGGTTCCTCTGCCTTTTCTAAAACCAGCTTGAACATCTGGAAGTTCACGATCACGTATTGCTGAAGGCAGACTTGGAGAATTTTGAGCAGCACTTTACTAGCGTGTGAGATGAGTGCAATTGTGCAGTAGTTTAAGCATTCTTTGGCATTACCTTTCTTTGGGATTGGAATGAAAACTGACCATTTCCAGTCCTGTGGCCACTGCTGAGTTTTCCAAATTTGCTGGCGTATTGAGTGCAGCACTTTCAAAGCATTATCTTTTAGGATTTGAAATAGCTCAACTAGAATTCCATCACCTCCACTAGCTTTTTTCATACTGATGCTTCCTAAGGCCACTTGACTTAGCATTCTAGGATGTCTGGCTATAGGTTAGTGATCACACCATCGTCGTTATCTGGGTTATGAAGATCTTTTTTGGTATAGGTCTTCTGTGTATCTTTGCCACCTCTTCTTAACATCTTCTGCTTCTGTTAGGTCCATACCATTTCTGTCCTTTATTGAGCCCATCTTTGCATGAAATGTTCCTTTGGTATCTCTAATTTTCTTGAAGAAATCTCTAGTCATTCCCATTCTATTGTTTTCCTCTATTTCTTTGCACTGATCACTGAGGATGGCTTTCTCATCTCTCCTTACTATTCTTTGGAACTCTGTATTCAAATGGGCATATCTTTCCTATTCTCCTTTGCCTTTCACTTCTCTTCTTTCCCCAGCTATTCGTAAGGCCTCCTCAGACATCCATTTTGACTTTTTGCATTTCTTTTTCTTGGGGATGATTTTGATCACTGCTTTCTCTACAATGTTATGAACTTCTGTCCTTAGTTCTTTAGGCAATCTTTCTATCAGATCTAATCCCTTGAATCTATTTGTCACTTCCACTCTATAATCATAAGGGATTTGATTTAGGTCATTCCTGAATAGTCTAGTGGTTTTCCCTACTTTCTTCAGTTTAATTCTGAAATTTGCAATAGAGTTCATGATCTGAGCCATAGTCAACTTCCAGTCTTGTTTTTTCTGATTGTATAGAGAGCTTCTCCAACTTTAGTTGCAAAGAATATAATCAGTCTGATTTCAGTGTTGACCATCTTCTCTATGAGGTGGAATTAAAGAAAAATTCTTGCTGCAATTTATGTCCAAAAGTGTTCTGCCCATGTTTTCCTCCAAGAGTTTTATAATACCCAGCTTTGCATTCAGGTCTTTAATTCATTTGAATTTATTTTTGTGCATTGTTGTTCAGTTGCTCTTTGTGACACCATGAGCCGCAGCATGCCAGGCTTCCCTGTCCTTCACTGTCTCTTGGAGTTTTCTTAGACTCATGTTCATTGAGTCAGTGATGCCATCCAACCATCTCATCCTCTGTCATCCCCTTCTCCTCCCTCCCTCAATCTTTCCCAGGATCCAGGTCTTTTCTAATGAATCAGCTCTTTGCATAATGTGGCCAAAGTGTTGGAGCTTCAGCTTCAGCATCAGTCCTTCCAGTGAATATTCAAGGTTGACTTCTTTTAGGAGTGAGTGGTTTGTCCACATGGTGTTAGGCAATGTACTAATTTCATTCTTTTCCATGTGTCTGTCCAGTTTTACCATCACCACTTTTTGAAGAGATTGTTTTTCACCATATTCTTGCCTCATTTGTCAAAGAGAAAGTGTCCGTAAGTGTATGGGCTTATCTCTAGGCTCTTTATCCTGTTTCACTTCTCTTTTTTTCTGTTTTTGTGCCAGTACTGTAGTGTCTTGGTTAAAGTATCTTTGTAGTATACTCTGAGGTCAGGGAACCTGATTTCTTCAGCTGTGTTTTTCTTTCTCACGTTTGCTTTGCCTATTGAAGGTCTGTTGTGTTTCCATACAAATGGTAATTTTGTTGTTCTAGTTCTTTTAAAAGTACCATTGGTACTTTGATAGAGAATTTTTTTTATTTTTTATTTTTTTTAAAAATATTATTTTATTAGTTGGAGGCCAATCACTTCACAACATTTCAGTGGGTTTTGTCATACATTGACATGAATCAGCCATAGAGTTACACGTATTCCCCATCCCGATCCCCCCTCCCACCTCCCTCTCCACCCGACTCCTCTGGGTCCTCCCAGTGCACCAGGCCCGAGCACCTGACTCATGCATCCCACCTGGGCTGGTGATCTGTTTTACCATAGATAATATACATGCTGTTCTTTCAAAACATCCCACCCTCACGTTCTCCCCCAGAGTTCAAAAGTCTGTTCTGTACTTCTGTGTCTCTTTTTCTGTTTTGCATATAGGGTTATCGCTACCATCTATCTAAATTCCGTATATATGTGTTAGTATACTGTAATGTTCTTTATCTTTCTGGCTTACTTCACTCTGTATAATGTGCTCCAGTTTTGTCCATCTCATTAGAACTGATTCAAATGAATTCTTTTTAACGGCTGAGTAATATTCCATGGTGTATATGTACCACAGCTTCCTTATCCATTCATCTGCTGATGGGCATCTAGGTTGCTTCCATGTCCTGGCTATTATAAACAGTGCTGCGATGAACATTGGGGTGCACGTGTCTCTTTCAGATCTGGATTCCTCAGTGTGCATGCCCAGAAGTGGGATTGCTGGGTCATATGGCAGTTCTATTTCCAGTTTTTAAAGAAATCTCCACACTGTTTTCCATAGTGGCTGTACTAGTTTGCATTCCCATCAACAGTGTAAGAGGGTTCCCTTTTCTCCACACCCTCTCCAGCATTTATTGCTTGTAGACTTTTGGATAGCAGCCATCCTGACTGGCGTGTAATGGTACCTCATTGTGGTTTTGATTTGCATTTCTCTGATGATGAGTGATGTTGAGCATCTTTTCATGTGTTTGTTAGCCATCTGTATGTCTTCTTTGGAGAAATGTCTGTTTAGTTCTTTGGCCCATTTTTTGATTGGGTCATTTATTTTTCTGGAATTGAGCTTCAGGAGTTGCTTGTATATTTTTGAGATTAATCCTTTGTCTGTTTCCTCATTTGTTATTATTTTCTCCCAATCTGAGGGCTGTCTTTTCACCTTACTTATAGTTTCCTTTGTTGTGCAAAAGCTTTTAATTTTCATTAGGTCCCATTTGTTTATTTTTGCTTTTATTTCCAATATTCTGGGAGGTGGGTCATAGAAGATCTTGCTGTGATTTATGTCGGAGAGTGTTTTGCCTATGTTCTCCTCTAGGAGTTTTATAGTTTCTGGTCTTACATTTAGATCTTTAATCCATTTTGAGTTTATTTTTGTGTATGGTGTTACGAAGTGTTCTAGTTTCATTCTTTTACAAGTGGTTGACCAGTTTTCCCAGCACCACTTGTGGTGATTGTCTTTTTTCCATTGTATATCCTTGCCTCCTTTGTCAAAGATGAGGTGTCCATAGGTTCGTGGATTTTATCTCTGGGCTTTCTATTCTGTTCCATTGATCTATATTTCTGTCTTTATGCCAATACCATACTGTCTTGATGACTGTGGCTTTGTAGTAGAGTCATTGAACCTATAGAGTTCTTTGGGCAATATAGTTATTTTCACAGTATTGAGTTTTCCAATCAAGAACATGGTGGATTTCTCTATTTGTGTCTTCTTTTATTTCTTTAACAGTATCTTATAGTTTTCTGAGTACAGGTTTTCTGTCTGCTTAAGTAGATTTATTCCTAGATATTTTGTTCTTTTTGATGCAAAGGTAAATGGGATTGTTTCTTGTATTTTTCTTTCTGATCTTTCTTTGTTAATGTATAGGAATGCAAGAGATTTCTATGTATTTTATTTTGTATCCTGCAGCTTTACAAAATTTTTAGATAAGCTCTAGGAGTTGTACTTGGAGACAAGACCTTTAAAAGTGGTGATTAAATCAAAATGAGATTCATAGGGTTGATCCTAATCTAATATGACTGCTGTTCTTAAAAGAAGAAATTTGGATACATGAATCAACACTACAAGATTGTGTGAGGACATCAGAAGAGGGCCAGCTACAAATCAAGGAAAGACATCTCAGAAGAACTAAACAGGCTGTTTTCTTGATCTCAGATTTATAAGCTCCAGAACTGTGAGATTAATAAATATCTGTTTTTTTAACCTATCCAGGCTGTGACGATTTGTTATGGCAATTCTAAAACACTAATATACAGTTTAAAAACATTGGAGCCTCTGATATAATAATAAAGTAATTAATTGATAAATATTGCCCCAGTCTAGATAGTTCATCACCATTCACTGAATAAGCATTGTGGTTGGACCATAAAAAACAAAAGGAAACTTTTGTGAGATGTAACAGTTGATGGTAAAAATTTACTGATGGGAGTGACAAAATCAGACATGCCTTTTGGTAAGTTCAATCTGATGGTAGTAAGGATGGATTGGATACGATGAAAAGTGGATTCTTGGAAACCTGAAAGGAATACAGTTTACATAGATGTTAAGACCTCTCTAGAAGAAATAATGGGAATGGAAAGAAATGGGGAAATTTAAGTAATATGTAAGAATTATTAACAAGACTTGGTTAGAAAATATGAATAATAAGGAATATTAGAGAGGGAGGTTTCAAAAACAATGATCAGGTTCTAAGTTGAAAACTTGGATGAAAGTGCAAACATCCAGTAAAATGGGGCCAACTGGAGCAGGAACAAGTTTTAGGGAATGACTGCACATTCAGTTGAAGAATATTAATTAGTGGTAGGATCATTAAATGTCATTGAGAGGAAACAACCAGAAAGAGAAAAATTAAGAAAATGTTTTATATGAAACCTAAGGAGAGGAGTGTTGAAAAATTAACTAGTGGTGAACCATAGGAAATATACTAGGGATGGGGTTGAGAGGGTCAAATACAATGAGGCCTGAAAGATGACCATTAGATGTGACATGAAAGTGTAAAGAAACGGAGTAAACATTTTCTGCCAAGAATTGAGGAAGGGGAAGAAATGCAGACAAGAAAGAAGTTAACTTGGCCAGTTGAATCTCTGTTTCTTTAATTTGCCTCTATCTTTTTATCATTTTCCCTCTCCCCAAGTAAAGAAGAGTTTTTAATATAATTGGTTAGAGAACAAGGAATTAATTGCGTTGCATTTTATTTGGGGGATCGCTTACTAGTTTTAAAGCTTAGCATCGCTGTATAAAGCCTTGTTTTGCTAATGGGCCACCAGGGAAGCCATACTAGGAATAGGTATCAGAGATAGGTACCAACAATATACACTTGTTTCATATAATCAATTACATTATCCAAACTGGATTAAACACACACACATCCCATTATGCAAAAGATAACATTACTTTGGGAATGTAATTTGTGTAAGCTAGTTGAATCACTTGAAAATTTTTATTTTCCATATGCAATCTAGTTGATATCAACAACAAGACATGTTGTATACCTAGACTGTCAGATAGAACACAAACAGCCCTCTTTTTGGTATTTGGCTAAGGTAATCCATTCAGTCCTGTGACTCAGACATTATCTCATGCTCGAACTGACCATATTCAAATACATCTCTTCAGCTTTGATTTCTCTCCATGATTTTTTGGCTAGTATATCTGATTCTCTACTCAGCATATTATCTTGCTCAACTAAGAGGCAAATCAAATTAACATGTGCATAACCAACTCTGGATAATCTTCCCCCACCCACCTGACAAAAGACCTTATCCTCCTGAGTCTTTCCTATTTTAGTAAACTTGTTCTTTCTGTGCTAACATTAAAATCTCAGAGAAATCCTTGACTTATTTTTCTCACAACTCATCACACTGCTCAGAAAATATTATTAATTTTGCTTTCAGTCTTGAATACCTTGAAGCAGCAAAATTTGTTGGAACTAGTTCAAAATATATTCCAAATTTTACCACTTCTAATCCCTTCTAAAGCTGCCACTATGAAGCAATATCACTAAAATTTCTTAACTTGGTTATAACAATAGACTCCAAGCAAAACTACTGTTTATACTCTATTTCTCAACCCAAACAGTCTCTTTATACAATAGTTAGATGACCCTTTAAAAATATAAATCATAGTTCCCCTGCTCAGAACCCTCCTATGTTTCCCTACCATGCTTGGGGCGGGGGGGGGGGGGGGGGGGGGAGCCAATCTTTGGTAAGATTTACAATAACCTTGGTGATTAGATCCTATCTACTTTTCTAAGCATATCTATCTTCAGTTCAGTTCAGTCGTTCAGTCACGTTCAACTATGCAACCCCATGGACTGCAGCATGCCAGGCCTTCCTGTCCACCACCAACACCCGGAGATTACTCAAACTCATGTCCACTGAGTCAGACATGCCATCCAACAATTTCATCCACTGTCGAACCCTTCTCCTCCTGCCTTCAATCTTTCCCAGCATCGGGGTCTTTTCAAATGAGTCACTTCTTCACATCAGGTGGCCAAAGTGTTGGAGTTTCAGCATAAGCATCAGTCCTTCCAATGAATGTTCAGGACTGATCTCCTTTAGGATGGACTGGTTGGATCTCCTTGCAGTCCAAGGGACTCTCAAGAGTCTTCTCCAACACCACAGTTCAAAACAATCAATTCTTCAGTGCTCAGTTTTCTTTATAATCCAACTCTCACATCCATACAAGACTACTGGTAAAAACATAGCTTTGAATAGATGGACCTTTGTTGGCAAAGTAATGTCTCTGCTTTTTAATATGCTGTCTAGGTTGGTCATAGCTTTTCTTTCAAAAATCAAGCATCTTTGAATTTTATGGCTGCAGTCACCATCTTCAGTGATTTTGGAGCCCCTCAAAGTAAAATCTGCCACTGTTTCCATTGTCTCCCCATCTATTTGCCATGAAGTGATGGGACCAGATGCCATGATCTTAGTTTTCTACATGTTGAGATTTAAACCAACTTTTTCACTTTCCTCTGATATTTTCATTAAGAGTCTCTTTGGTTCTTCTTCACTTTCTGCCATAACAGTGGTGTCATCTGCATATCTGAGGTTATTTATATTTCTCCCAGCAGTCTTGATTCCAGCTTGTGCTTCATCCACCCCAGTGTTTCTCATGATGTACTCTGTATATAGGCTAAATAAGCAGGTGACAATATACATCCTTGACATACTCCTTTCATAATCTGGAACCAGTCTGTTATTTCATGTCCAGTTCTAACTGTTGCTTCCTGACCCGCATATAGGTATCTCAAGAGGCAGATGAGGTGGTCTGCTATTCCCATCTCTTTCAGAATTTCCCACAGTTTGTGGTGATCCACACAATCAAAGGCTTTGGCATAGTCAATAAAGAAGAGGTAGATGTTTTTCTGGAACTCTCTTGCTTTTTCAATGATCCGACGGTTGTTGGCAATTTGATCTCTGGTTCCTCTGCCTTTTCAAAACCAAGTTTGAACATCTGGAAGTTTCTGGTTCACGTATTGTTGAAGCCTGGCTTGGAGAATTTTGAGCATTACTTACTAGCATGTGAAGTGAGTGCAATTGTGCGGTAGTTTGAGCATTCTTTGGCATTGCCTTTCTTTGGGATTGGGATGAAAACTGACCATTTCCAGTCCTGTGGCCACTGCTGAGTTTTCCAAATTTGCTGACATATTGAGTGCAGCACTTTGATAGCATCATCTTTTCAGGTTTGAAATAGCTCAACTGGAATTCCATCATCTCCACTAGCTTTGTTCATACTGATGCTTCCTAAGGCCCACTTGACTTCGCATTCCACGATTTCTGACTCTAGGTGAGTGATCACACCATTGTGGCTATCTGGGTCTGTTTTGGTATAGGACTTCTTTGTATCCTTGACACCTCTTCTTAATATCTTCTGCTTCTGTTAGGTTCATACCATTTCTGTCCTTTATTGTGCCTATCTTTGCATGAAATATTCCCTTGGTATCTCTAATTTTCTTGAAGAGATCTCTCAGTCTTTCTCATTCTATTGTTTTCTTCTATTTCTTTGCATTGATCACTGAGAAAGCCTTTCTTTTCTCTCCTTGCTGTTCTTTGGAACTCCGCATTCATATGGGCATATCTTCCCTATTCTCCTTTGCCTTTCACTTCTCTTCTTTTCCCAGCTATTTGTAAGGCCTCCTCAGACAACGACTTCGCCCTTTTGCATTTCTTTTTCTTAGGGATGGTCTTGATTCCTCCCTCCTGTACAATGTCATGAACCTCTGTCCATAATTCTTCAGGCTGAGTATCAGATCTAATCCCTTGAATCTATTTATCACTTCTCCTATAAGTGAGATTTGATTTAGGTCATACCTGGATGGTCTACTGGTTTTCCCTATTTTCTTCAATTTAAGTTTGAATTTGGCAATAAGGAGTCAATATCCGAGTCAATATCCAAGTCAGCTCCTAGTCTTTTTTTTTTTTTTTTTTTTTTCTGACTATATAGATAGCTTCTCCATCTTTGGCTGCAAAGAATATTATCAATCTGATTTTGGTATTGACCATCTGGTGATATCCATGTGTAAAGTCTTCTCTTGTGTTGTTGGAAGAGGGTGTTTGCTCTGACCAGTGCATTCTCTTGGCAAAATTTGGTTAGCCTTTGCCCTGCTTCATTCTCTACTCCAAGTCCAAATTTGCCTGTTACTTCCAGTATTTCTTGACTTCCTACTTGTGCATCTCTATCATGCTCCTTCCTTTATCTGTTATAGGCACACCAATTTTCTCAGTGATTTGTTTCACAAATACTATTAACAAATCAAATGCCCTTCCATAACAGGGCCTTTACTTTTGACACTTGCTTTCTTTGGAACATTCTTCTCAGAAATTCATATGATTCTCTCCCTCAAATCACTAAGTTTTCTGCTTCACAATAGGCTTATCACAACCATTCTACCTAAAGTAGCAATCCTTACACTCTGCTTCCTTTTTCTCCTACTGTTTGTCACCTTTCAACATCTTATTATGCCTTAATTGATGGTTTGTTTTATTTTTGCACCACTACCACATAAGGTCACTGAAGGTGAGAGCTTTCTCTCTTACTTTGTGTTGCTTTCCCAGCAACATTACCATTTTACTGTGGATCGTAAGCCATCAGTAAAGAAATGAATAAATGATTGTTTTTCTGCTATGGAAACTTTGTCTTCTCAATTCTGTACCATCGAGACTCCGATAATTTACTCTCTGGGACATGATTGAGCAACTAACACGTTCACTGTCTCAAACAGGGATTACTTTCTAGATCAAAGAGCAAGTAATCAAGCCTGAAGTTTAAGTAAAGAGGCTTGTAAATGAGAATTTGTAAGCACTGAATATTTCTCCCCTTCTCTACAGATCAGCAACCTATCACTTGAAAAGAGCACATATAATCTATTATATTTTGTTTAACATAATAGTTACAGACTATTAATGCCATATGTTTCATAAGAATGGTAGTACTAGAATTTTAAGACCTGTATAAAGAATTTTATAGATAGCTTCCCAATAGCTATTCTGTATCAGAGAATGGCTGCTCTCCAACATCTTTTTTTTTATTAATAAGCTGTAACTGTTATTGTTACTGTCAAGCACAGATTTGCATGTTGGGTGTGTTCTTCAAACAGCAAAATGCTGAACCCCATAATAGTTCTTGGACCTCAAGACCGATTTGGAGTCATCATCTTGTTTACAAGATCGAGTCCTAGGTGGTTAGGTGAACACAATTTGAATTCTTTATTATTCTTTCCTTTTGTTGGCATTACTGCATTATTCTCTTTTCCCAGATGAAACACTTCATGAAGTTTATTGCATTTGCTAATTAGATTAGCAATTACCAATTAAGCTAAATTTCAAAGTACCAATCAGATTTTATACCTTAATTAGTTACATTACTACTAATTAGAATAGCAGTTTTTACTTAATGGATTATGTGCAAATTAAGATGATTCAGTCCATTTTTAAAACCCAGATATATTTTGCTAATTGACAGAGTAATCAAGAGCTCATGTTTGAATTTAATATGTCATATTAGTAAAAAGTCACATGGCAGTTCAAGTCTGTGTATAATATAGGAAAAAATATTAGGCCAAACAAGACTTAACTGAATTTAAACTTTTCAAAAGTTTGAATTGAGATGAGTAATGCTTAGGAAGACATGTATAATCATGCTTTTGAAGGCAGATAAACTAATTCCTCTACTAAGAAAAACAAGAAGAGCTTAGCACCTATTAATAATATTCAAAGAACACATTTTAGAAATATGGTCCTTTCATCTGGCAGTTGGTGATTTACATACCTTTTAGTGGGGAGCAGCTATGAATGCCGGAGAGGCAATGGCAACCCACTCCAGTACTTTTGCCTGGAGAATCCCATGGACGGAGGGGCCTGGTGGGCTGCAGTCCATGGGGTCGCTAAGAGTCGGACTCGACTGAGCATCTTCACTTTCACTTTTCACTTCCATGCATTGGAGAAGGAAATGGCAACCCACTCCAGTGTTCTTGCCTGGAGAATCCCAGGGACGAGGGAGCCTGGTGGGCTGCCGTCTATGGGGTCGCACAGAGTCAGACACCACTGAAGCAACTTAGCAGCAACAGCATCAGCTATGAATGCACTGGCTCTGCCAGAAGCATGTAAATGAAATTACAATTTTTAAAGTTTTCACTGGGTTTTGACACCTGGATTCCAAAAGTCGTTCAAGTATTGATTTCCTTTTACTGACTATTAACAAATATCTTGAACAATTCTACTGCCAGATGTTTTCTCACTATATTGTACACACATAAAGAAAACATAAAATCTTAGGAGCATAATGAAATAGACATCTGTAGTAAAAGGTCGCACAGAGTTGGACACGACTGAAGTGACTTAGCAGTAGCAGTAAAGGCTATGTTTTATAAAGTGACTACAAAATGTTTAATTATATTAACAATGTACTACATTTACCACATTCAGCTACCTTAACAGGTGGCACTAGTGGTAAAAGAATCTGCCTGCAATGCATAAGATGCAGGAAGGAAGATCTCCTGGAGAAGGAAATGGAATCCCACTCCAGTATTCTTGCCTCGGAAATACAATGGATAGAGGAACCTGGCAGGCTTCAGGGGGTTGCAAAGAGTCAGACTTGACTTAGTGACTAAGAACAACAACAACTACCTTAACTAAGTTAATGTGTTTTTGCCTGACTATACTTACAACCTTTAATGATGATTTTAGTCAGTCACAATTGTTTATAGTGTTTAGCATAGTACTCTAGTCCTGGACTAAACGGAGAGTAGACATTTTTTAAGAGAAGCACACTGACTGAAACCTCTCACCCTGGCCAGGCACCATAGTAACCATTTGCATGAACTGTTTTACGACAGGAGGTCCTGGTAAGGAACACGGAACTAATAAGCCTCCACCAACCGGAAGCGTTCAGGAAGGGTCAAAATGAGACACCACCTGTCCGATCACCTCCCAGAATCCCTCTCTCTGGCATCCATCTTGGCTGAACAAGGGCTGTACCACCAGGAAGGACTCTGAATCAGAATGATTGGCTAAAGAAAACCCCATCACCCCATTAGTTCCCATGGGATAGGAACTAATCCCATCACCATCAACCCAAGACTGCAAGCCATGTGGCAGAGCTGCTCTCCTGTGTTCTCTTTGCTGCTCTCCACCCAGGTGCCCTTTCCCAATAAAATCTCTTGCTCTGTCAGCACATGTGTCTCCTTGGACAATTCTTTTCCTAGCGTTAGACAAGAGCCCAGTTTCAGGCCCTGGAAGTGGTCTCCATTCCTGCAACAGAAAGAAATATAGCTTTAGTCATTGATAAACATGTATAAATTCTGAAATTGCACTCTGGCTCATAAACAGTGCACTATTATTTAATGCACTCCAACTCTTTGGTCTTAGCTATGATCCTAGTGTAGTAAAAGATAGCACAAAATTACAGATTAGTAAATACATATATTTTAAAGACACTAATAGTTAAAAAGGAGATCTGCTATCTAATTTGGGTAGCATGTATCTCTCTCTCTCTCTTTATATCTCAAATCAGTTATTGCATAATACCTATTCCTGAGTTGCTTATATTTGAATATCTATCTTTTTGCAAAGGAATCTTTTCAGTATTCCATCCAAGAATCTGGCATGCAAATGGTTAAACAGGTCTGTGATCAACTCTCTCCTTTTAGAGGGGACTTCTCTGGGAAAGAAGAAAGTTGATCTAGTCTAATCTTCCTTCAACATGTTAATGACAAAAAATTTTGGCAAACAAACCAATGATAATACTATTGAAATGGTTCATACTATGGTGTGTTTTTGCAGGTTGGACCACGTTGACTATAATAAGTTATGGTAAACAAAATTCAAAGCTTTTAAATTATGGAACAGTTCTATGTATCTCTCTTTGTTGGCATGTGCTTTGAGATTATTCATTTCATCAAAACTGTTAATAAAACTGTCTTACTGGGTCAGATTTCTGATTCACGTGACTGAGATTTGACAATCTGATCTTTTGTGTTTTCATAGTATAATTTACTGTTTCAGGTTAACTACATGGAAGACTAAGGATTAAATTATATCATTGGATGAAAAATACAAAGTCACAACCACTTCAAGTGGCTGTTATGTAAGCGTATAGGACAGTGATAGCACCCTTTTTAGGGTACAAATAGCCTGAAAAATTCACCCTTTATTTAAGAATCCAATAGTTAATGCTCTCTAAAAATTCTTTGTCTATTAAACTTAAGTATAAATCAGTTCAGTTTTACTAGGATTTGTGGAAGATGGATAACAATTAAAAATCCATTAGCTCTTTTCTTTTTTCCGGGGGAGGGGGTAGGTTAAAGAAGTAGAAAAGGAAAAACTCAAAGATTAATTTTTGTTCATCTATTTCAGTACTAGTATAACATACTCCCATTTACTTTAGGGTTTGATCTTTCCTTTAATTTTACTTTTATTATTTTGTTTTCTTCTAGTTTTTTCTCTTTAGACATAGGCTCTGCTTTCTCTTAGTCATATTCATCTCTTGCATACTTCTTTTCCTACAAATGGCTTCTATTAAATTTTTTCATATGTCTTTCTAGATATGTTTATGTCTATATACATACATAAACTTTTACATTTCTTTCTCCATTTCCTCTTTTTTTTACTAAAGTCCAAAAAGTGCCACTCTATTAAGTAAATTACTTTTTTCTTCAATCAAATTATCCTGTCATTAAATATGAGCTCTTAAAAAGCTTAATATTCAGGAAGAATTTACAACGTTGATTTGATGATCAACATTGTAAAATCTAATCATCTCCTGCCTTGCTCCCACTCCTGCCCCGTTCTCCCTAACAGAAAGGCCTTTCTGGCAGGTAAAACTGGGAAGAACTCATTAGGCTCTAAAGAATGTGAGTTAGTTTCTACATCTTGATACCGTAAATCTTCAGAGGTCAGTTCGTAAGCTGTCACAGGGAAGTTTGCTGACATTAGTTATCCAATAGAGCCAAGTGGCTCAAGTGGTAAAGAATCTTCCTGTGAAACAGGAGCTGCAGGAGTTGTGGATTCGATCCCTGTGTCAAAAAAGATTCCCCTGGAGAAGGAAATGGCAAGCCACTCTGTTATTATTGCCTGGGAAAACCCATGGACAGAGGAGCTTGGCGGTCTCAAAGAGCTGGACACTATTGAAGCAAATGAGCACAGCCCTAACTTACCCCTTACTGATGTTAATGATAACAATTGTTGTTTTGGTTCAGTTGCTGTTGTGTCTGATTGTTTTTTGACCCCATGGACTGTAGCTCACCAGGCTCCTCTGTCCATGGGATTTGCCAGGCAGGGGTACTGGAGTAGGTTGCCATTTCCTTCTCTGGGGGATCTTCCCAACCCAGGGATCAAACACATGTCTCCTGCATTGCAGGTAGATTCTTTACCACTGAGCCACCTGGGAAGCCCGATGTTAACAATATTGCATGCAAATATCAATCTGTTAAGGAATAAAGTGTAAGGGAAAGGGTAAGGAACCTAATTATTCAGTTCCTTTAAAGACTTCAATGAATTGCTACTTCTTTAACCTATCAGTGGACAATTAGGCTGTTTTTAGATTTCTGTGTTTGTAATAATTTGGTAATGAAAATATTTATACGTATATTTTTGCATATTTGTGTGATATTTATCTCTAGGCTAAATTTCTAAAATTTAAATTGCTGAGCCAAATATCTTTTTCATTTAAAATTTTTATGGATACTTCCAAGGTGTGTCTAAAATTTTCACTAACTTCCACTCACAATAATCTTTAAAGTCATTTTTCAATTATGACATTTGAAAAAATGATTATTAATTTTAATTTTCATAGGATTTAGAAAAATAGCATACACACTGCCATCAGTATGCTTTTCTGTTAATTTCATATTTATATCCTATATATTTTTCTATTAAAAATTTGTTTGTAGAGACTTCTTTTACATTAAAGAGTTTTATTCTCTCTCAGCATATGTGCATGAACAGTATTTCTTTAAAGTTGCTCTTTATTTGTGAATTATTCTTTATAAGTCTTTGTCCAAGCTTCCCTGGTGGCTCAGAGGGTAAAGCATCTGCCTGCAATGCAGGAGACCCTGGCTTCCCTGGCTCGGGAAGATCCCCTGGAGAAGGAAATGGCAACCCACTCCAGTATTCTTGCCTGGAGAATCCCATGTATGGAGGAGCCTGGTAGGCTACAGTCCACAGGGTTGCAGAGTCAGACACGACTGAGTGGCTTCACTCACTTCACTTTATAAGTCTTTAACAGGCATATGTTCTTGGTTTTTATGTAGTTGAATTTCTTGCTGTTTTCCTTTATGGCTTCTGAACATCAGATTTAGGAAACTCTTTTTTCTAGTCACTTCAAAATGATACAGTAGCTATCATTTTCTGAACATCCACAATTTTGTCTGCACTGAATGGGAAAGTGGGGTGATACATTAAGCCTGGTTGTTTTCAAATTTTCTTCCCATAGAAGTTGAATAACATTTGAGGATGGATCAGATATAGCAGAAAGTGAAATAAGTTGAGCCACCTTAAGCTGCTAGCAAAAGCCAAAAGCAAAGAAAAGTGTACATAAAAAAAGAAATCTTGGAAGAACACAGGGGTCAGAAGTATCTGTGATTGGGAGGAATTGATAAGCTTCTCCAAAAAAGGATGATTCAAAAGACTGAGAATTTCTTGCTATGTAAAGTATTGATAGAAGGAAAGAGCCAATAATAGGTGGTATTTTCCTTAACACTGAATGATGGGAAGATTGTATCTATTTTCATTTCAATTTGCTCCGATCTCCAAAACAGCTTTGAATATAATGCTCTATTTGTAGTTCACTTACCAACAATTCAGACTTATTCAAGCATAAGGAATACCTTAACATCCCAAATGTACTTATTCCCTTACTCTTTGCTAGTAAATTATGCAATAAATGTTATTTTCAAATATGGACTACTAAAGTCTGGTTTATAATCTATCATGGTTGGACAGCAAGGAGATCAAACAAGTCAATTCTAAAGGAAATCAACACTGAATATTTATTGGAAAGACTGATGCTGAAGCTGAATCTAGCTCTTAGTTAAACTAGATTATAATTTTAAAAATTTAATCAATTAAATATTTTTGTTACAATATGATAACATTAAATTTATAATTTTAGAATCAAGTGCTTTACATTCACTGGATTGAACATTTAAATATATTAAATATCCTTTTAGCACCTGAAGCATTAGAGGAAAATTTGTATGATTTTGATAAGTGAGAAGAATTAATATGGAAAAATAAGAAAAATAATTTAGGGAAAGTAGACAAAACTATATTGAACTAAATTTATTGTTTTATTTTGTTATGTTATTTTGGTATCAGAAGTATCTACCATAAAATATTACATAGCAAGTAAGGCAATAAACAAGTAAAATGCATGTGACATCAAATTAATATACATAGTACAATGAATTTCTCAAAGTGATCAGAAAAAGACCAATCTCTTCTCAAATAGACAAAATATTTCAGTAATCAGTTTAAATTAGAAACCTAACAGCCAAACAAGTCATGGCAGCAACCTAAAGCATTTTTGGTTAATGTCTCCATTATTATTACTTTACACTCAATTTTGAAAAGCAAAATAGAACAACAACGTCTAATTCTGGTGAGAATGTGAGGAATGGATACTCATACAGTGTTAATAGAAATAATCATTGCTATAGCTTTAAGAAATATAAATTGTCTGTATCTTCTACATCAAAATTTTCCTTGGTGGTTCAGATGGTAAAGAGTCTGCCTGCAATGCAGGGAGATTGGGTTCGATCCCTGCGTAGGGAAGATCCCCTGGAGAAGGAAATGACAACGCACTCCCATACTCTTGCCTGGAAAATCCCATGGATGGAGGAGCCTGATAGGCTACAGTCTATGGGGTCGCAAAGATTCAGACATGACTGAGAGATTTCACTTCACTTCCCTTTTTAACATTAAAAGAATAAATTAACTACCTACCATTTTTTTTTTTTAACTGAAATAGTACTTTTGGGGATATTTCACATAGAAGTAAATATCCATATGTGGATACTAGTTAGATACAGTTGCAGATGTAAATATGTGTATACATATATATCAGTTCAGTTCAGTTCAGTCGCTTAGTTGTGTTCTTCTCTTTGCTACCCACTGGACTGCAGCACTCCAAGCCTCCCTGTCCATCACCAACTCCCAGAGCTTGCTCAAACTCAGGTCCATCGAGTCAGTGATGCCATCCAACCATCTCACCCTCTGTCGTGCCCTTCTCCTCCTGTCTCAATCTTTCCCAGCATCAGGGTCTTTTCCAATGATTCAGCTCTTCGCATCAAGTGGCCAAGTATTGGAGTTTCAGCTTCAACATCAGTCCTTCCAATGAATATTCAGGACTGATTTCCTTTAGGATTGACTGGTTTGATCTTCTTGTGTATGCACACACACACACACACACACATATGTATATGTATAGGGCTTCCCTGGTGGCTCAGATGGTAAAGCGTCTGCCTGGAATGCAGGAGACCCAGGTTCGACCCCTGGGTTGGGAAGATCCCCTGGAGAAGGAAATGGCAACCCACTCCAGTACTCTTACCTGGAAAATTCCATGGACTGAGGAGCCTGGTAGGCTACAGTCCATGGGGTCGCTAAGAGTCAGACACAACAGAGCAACTTCACTTTCACTTTTCCCTTTTATAGATAGATAGAAATATATTAACACATTGGTTTACTGAAAAGATACTGGCAAAAAAATTGAATGCCCGAAGATATTTACCAGGGTTTCCCTGGTAGCTCAACTGGTAAAGAATTCACCTGCAATTCAGGAGACCCTGTTTCAATTTCTGGATTGGGATGATCCCCTGAAGAAGGGATAGGCTGTCCACTCCAGTGTTCATGGGATTCTGTGGTGGTCCAGTGGGTAAAGAATCTGCCTGCAATGTAAGAGATCTGGAGGGGTTTGATCCCTGGGTTGGGAAGATCCCCTGGAGAAAGGCATGGCAACCCACTCTAGTATTCTTGCCTGGAGAATCCCCATGGACAGAGGAGCCTCGTGGCCTACAGTTCATGGGGTTGCGAAGACTCAGACATGACTAAATGACTAAGCACAGGTGTTTATCATTAGTGTCATGTAGCAATAGCAAATAATACTAAGAAAGTGTTGCAAAAAATAAGACATCTCTATAGTTGTTGACTATTGTGCTATAAATTAAAAAAACAAAAAGATTTGAGAATAATTTGAAAAGTACAATTATATTTTGGTTAAACAGCAACAAAATGCCTTACGTGTGAGTGTGTATTACTGTTGCAGAAGGAAATATATCAGTCTGTTAATACTTGTTCCTGGGTGGAGAGGAAGTTTAAAGTTAGGGATTTTAGAACAGCTACTTAATTTATGCATTGTTTAAATGTCTACAAAGAATAAATTTCTACTGTTGTAAATATTAAATACAGATTTAAGAAATTTGGAAATAAAAGACAGTTGGAATCAAAGTAAATAAGAATGATTAAAACAAAGGTCTTTAAAAATTTTTTTATTATTATGAAACATGTTTTTTGGGTCCCTAACTTTGTACATTTTTTTTAAATGACTCACAAACTAAGACGTTAACAAGCAATTCTGTTGTGAATAGGTCATTTTCATTGGCCTCTTTGAGTGTAAATGTTTAAACACATACGCTGCTGCTGTAAACTACATGACAAAAGTATGTTTAACTCACATGAGAATTTTTCCAGTCTATGCTGGAATGCATTCATCCTTACATTAGTCCTCAAATCAAATTTAAAATGTATATATGATTAAAGGGTTAAAAATGTTCTGCTTGCTAAGGTGAATTCAGACAATTTAGGAAATAGCTGCACATTTAAATAGATTATGTTTTCATCTAATTAGGATGATTTTTAAATGGAATTTGAAAATTTCTAAGATAAAAAATATATATCCAGACATCACTGATATTCTAGTTTAGTAGTACAAAAGAGTTTGAAAACAAATGGAATCCTTCCTTCCCTGGGATATCGTTTGTCTCAGGCTCCATTCACATGGGTCTCAAACTGGCTCAGTTGAGGACCCTACCTAGACAAATAGGGGCTTCCACCACAACTACCATCTGCTTCCACACCCTCACTAGGTACTATTGCTAAATGGACAGGGGAAAGGGGAAATCTAGAAAAACATGAATTCATGCAATAGAAGTTTATCCCAGTCACATCGAGTCTGAATGACAGATACAAGCAGAACTGATTTGCTGTTCTCCTGAGTGCCTTTCCCAAAAGCGCCACATTTCAACACTTTCAGAAGTAATATGTTGACAGGATAGTTATTAAAACGATAAACGTAGAAGTGTATAAAAGTAAAACCTGGAGGCTGTCAGAGGATTGTGCTATTAATACCGGCTTTTCCCAACCAAACAACTGCATGGGCCCTGCTGAGATGGCCCTTGGCTTGGTTCCTCTGATGATGAAACCCTGACTTTCCTAATCCCTCCCACCTCTCTCCAACACAAACAGCACCAAGGAATCTGCACCTCTATGGAGCTCAGTTTAAAACAAAGCATAAAGATCACTGCTTAATTTTTAGGCCCAGCAAATAATAATTTAAAAAATTTTTTTGAATTGGAGAAATCTGAAATTGCAAATACAGTTGGGAGAAATATGAAATTATATTTACTTGTGGTATCCCCCTTTATTTTTAATCATTTTCAACTCAAATTCCCCATATTTTATTAGGTTGACTGATTTACTGACTTATTCATTTGCTTATTCATTCATTAGATCAAAATTTACAGTATGTATTCAGAGTTCTCCATAGAAACAGAACCAATGAAATATACACACACAGTGTGTGTGTGTGTATATATATATGTTTATATTTACTTATATACTTATATCTACCTATCTATCTCTGTCTATATATCTATCTACTGAGAGAGGATTTAAGGAAGAACTTCATGCAGTAAGTTCAAAATCTTTATAGAATCCTGGAAGGTTAGAGTTCCAGGGAAGATTTGCTGTTTCACTTCCAGTTTGAAGACAGTCTGGAGGCACGCTTCCTTCCTATTTAAGGCCCCCCAGTCTTTTTATTTTATTTTTTCCTAAGGCCTTCCACTGACTGGATGGGTCTCACATACATTATGGAGGATGTCTATTTTACTCAAAGTCTACTGATTTAATGTTAATAACATCTTAAAAAGAGGAGAGTGAAAAAGTTGGCTTGAGGCTCAACATTCAGAAAACTAAGATCATGGTCCCATCACTTCATAGCAAATAGCTGGGGAGACAGTGGAAACAGTGACATACTTTATTTTTTTGGGCTCCAAAATTACTGCACATGGTGACTGCAGCCATGAAATTAAAAGATGCTTACTCCTTGGAAGAAAATTTATGACCAACCTAGACAGCATATTAAAAAGCAGAGACATTACTTTGCCAACAAAGGACTGTCTAGTCAAGGCTATGGTTTTTCCAGTGGTCATGTATGGATGTGGGAGTGGGACTATAAAGAAAGCTGAGCGCTAAAGAATTGATGGTTTTGAACTGTGGTGCTGGAGAAGACTCTTGAGAGTCCCTTGGACTGCAAGGAGATCCAATCAGCCCATCCTAAAGGAGATCAGTCCTGGGTGTTCACTGGAAGGACTGATGCTGAAGCTCAAACTCCAATACTTTGGCCACCTCATGGGAAGAGCTGACTCATTGGAAAAGAGCCTGATGCTGGGAAAGATCGAAGGCAGGAGAAGGGGATGACAGATGATGAGATGGTTGGATGGCATCATTGACTCATTGGACATGAGTCTGAGTAAACTCCAGGAGTTGGCGACGGACAGGGAGGCTTGGCGTGCTGAAGTCCATGGGGTCGCAAAGAGTTGGACTTGACTGAGTGACTGAACGGAACTGAACACCTAAAAAAAATGTACCTTTGTAGAAACACCAAGTCTGGCATTGGATGAAGCATCTAGCCAAGTCAAATACACACATTTAACCATCATACTGATTTCCAAATACAAAAAGCCTAAAAGTCTGTCTTTTGGTAGAGGTGGAAAGGGAGGGAAAAGAAGGTGAGGGGCAGACACAAGGTTAACTAACTGGATTGCAAATAGGAGAAGCAAAGTAACAGATATTTTCAAAATATCAAGGGAGCTGAGAGTAGGAAGTAAATAATTTTGTGTGAGAGAAAAAGAGGTGCACTGATGCTCAAGATGTCTTCCTCTTGTCCAGAAATTTGGCCCAGAAGAGCAATTGCTCAAGTCAGAGAGATTTTTAAAGAGATGTGTGAATCTCCACCTTGGGACTCATGTGAAGCTTGTTCTAGGCTCAGTTCCAAAATATTTACAAACTTAAGCTGGGATTCAGTTTTATAGTGAAACTTAATATGCTTTGGGATCTTTCTTAGTATGAGGCATTGTCTTTGAAAATCTCATTCTCCCAGATAGATTTTATTTTATAAGCATTGTCTATAAATGTTTGCTTGAATAAATGTGCAGAGTTTTTGGAAGCCTGGTTTTAATTGCTTTATACTGTGAGCTTTGCAGTTTTTCCTTCTGAAATTTTCATAGTAGAATCTTTACTTCAGCAAATTGCAAAGTTTTTTTTTTTTTTTTTTTTTTTTTAGTTTTTGAGTTTTGGCAGCTAACTTCACTCTGAGCACAGTGGGCTGTCTTTCTCCAACACACTGCATTAGAGAAAAAGTTCTTCACCCTAAGGGTTTTTAGAGTTTCTTTGTTCAACAAAGAATTTTATCATACTCCTGAAATTGGATCTATTTCTTTCAAGGCTTAATTTGGATGATCATTGACAAATCGAGCCAGACACTAATTAGTTCTCCTATTGAAATTAACATATTTTATGTGTATTAATGTGAATATCACAGGAGACACTTTCAATCTAGATTTCATTAAGGAATGTTATATACCTTCCAAATAATTTGTACTGGCAGAAGTTTCTAGAATTCAATCTCATCTTGAACTATTCTTGCTATTTGTATTTTGGTCACACTGGATTTCTAGTTCCTTGATTTCTTCAAGATTTTTCTCATCCTAAAGTCTTCATATTTCCTGTTATACTTGGTTTGGAAAACAGATTTCCTGTTTCTCCCATAACTTGCATTTCCTCATCCTTTAAGTCTTACCTTCTGTTTTACTTCCTAAGAGAAGCTTTATTTGACCATCCAGCTGTAGTAGGCCTCATCACCACCCATTTCTCATCTGTGATTTTTCTCTATTGCAGAATGCTCTTTATTTCCATTAGGTTATTTATCATAATCTTAAATTATTTTATTTATTTACTTACTCCAATAGTCTGTTTTCTCTACTTCAATAGTCTGTTTTCTCCACTCCACTCCATCATTAGAACAAGGAATTTGCTTGCTATTTTCCCCAGATTTGCATTTTTAGCCCAAAATATAAACCTTTTTATGTTTCTTAATGAAACATTGGAAACAAAACAATGTGTTCATGACAAACAAAATGTTATTGGAAGTAAGTCTCTTAGAAAAAGTCATATGATTTATCATTATGTGAGATCATTTATTTACTGTAGTCTTTGCTTTTTGTTGTCTGACTTGCATCAGATTATAAGCTATGTGAGAGCAGTGAATAAATTGACTTATCACTGAATTCTTTGGGACATAGATTGTGCTTATAAAATTATACTTTCTGCTTTATTTTAAATGAGACGTCAATAATGATACATATTAGACTTCCAAGTAAATGTAGAGAAAAAGGCCATATACAGAATCTACAAGAGGAAATGTTTCACAACTTTGGATCATTTGGTCATATTTAAGATACAAAATAAAGGATCATACTGAATGGAAAGCAAGAACACTTTGTGATGTTATTGCTTTGGGGAGAGTTACTGTTCTGCTGGTCACCTGGCCTCCCACTTCATTCACTCCTCTCAGACCTAGAGAGGCAATGCAAATAAGAGCAGAATGAGACTTGAAGAATATATAAATATGGAGCTGACTCAATCCAAGAAATAGTCATCTGGGCAGAGAATAAAAATTGAAGGGATTTATATCCTCAGAAATTTTCATTGCTGGAGGTGGACACATGTACCTTTCTCCTCCTGCCTGCAATCTTTCCCGGCTTCAGGGTCTTTTCCAAGGAGTCAGTTCTCATCAGGTGGCCAAAGTATTGGAGCTTCAGCAATCTCACAAGAGATGGGGATTTGATCCCTGTGTTGGAAAGATCCCCTGGAGAAGGAAATGATAGTCCAGTCCAGTATTTGCCTGGAGAATTCTGTGGACTGAGGGACCCAGCAGGCTACACACACACACACACACACACACACTCGCATGCAGGCTACACACACACACACACACACACACACACACACTCGCATGCACATATGCATGCACACACGCACACAGGAAATCTTGGCTTTAGGGGAAGACTGAGCAGAAAACTGGCACTATTTAACCCTCTTAGAATTGTAGGAAGAATCAGATAGAAGAAAAACACCCAGTGAGGCACTTTTGTCATGCTCTTCCTGCTCTGGGTCACATTTCATTTTCCATATGGGGCTCTCTGAAGAGACCAGCTCTCTGTTCCCCGGCAGCATGGGGCACTGGTGAGTCAGCCAGTTTGACACCAGCATACCACTCCCAAGCCTACCCTGGATTCCATGTAGTGTGAAGGACTTAGGAATTTTTCTATACCCCAAGGAGAGTTGAGGCAATTGCTGAATCTGAGTGGGCAGGTCGCCAAAGGGAATCCCTGCTAGGTGGGGAGTTATCCTGCTCTTGAGGTCTTTAGGAATGATCAGTTTTCCTGAAGCTGAAACGAAAGTTATACCAGTACTAAAACTGTGCCAGCAAGTACTGAATCAAGGGGCATGGGGGTGCCGATGATCACATGTTCTGATCCGTCTAAGCTTCACCCCACTTGTCAACAAACCTCAGGTTGCAGCATTAAAACTCAGTATTATACCTGGTGTCCCGAGGAGATCGTCATTGAAATCAGAGGAGCCAGAGTTGGAACAAGATCTTACTCCTGTAGATTGCATGAACGTACTCTCAGCTCTGGGAGTTATTTAAGGTCCCACTTTCTGTATGCACTGCAGATACCATCTGGTAGTAATATGGAAATGGAAAGGAAACCCGAAAGATTAAAATTTATCGAGAAAATAGACACGACTGAATTATCCATAGTGATTCTTTTCATTATTGGATAAGATTAAGTTTGTCAGATTGGAACATCTCTATCCTCTATTTATCTACCTACCTATTTTTCCCACACTACTCTTTCCTGGTGCTAGTATGATAGATTAACATAAGCAAGAAAAAATATGATGAAAAATTATCTTTGATTATTTGAATGCATCCCTGGTAAATGAATTATAAAAAGAAAAAGATTCATATTAATGTAATCTTACAAACACAAAAAGGAAATACTTCTGGTTCTATTATTGACTGTTTCTTCAGATGAAATTTAAAGTTAAATTAGAATCGGTTTGAAGGAAAAAAAAACATTAAGAGATGGCTTATAAACCATCCTAAAATTGAACATAATCTGACCATTTATAAAACCCTTCATCATCTCTTCAGCTTATTTATTTTTTTAATTAGTAGATGAGTTTATTGTCATTTTATATTATTTTTGATAATTTTGTATATTGCAAAGTGATCACATAGAAAATCTAGTTAACATTTGTCACCATACAAAGCTACAAAGAATTGTTTTTCTTATGATGAGGACTTTTAAAATTTACTATTAGCAGTCTTCAAATGTATAATACAGTAGTATTAAAAATGTTTGTTTAATTTTTAAATACTAGTTGCTCTTTTAAAAATTTGATTGAGGATAGAAAGTTACATTTGCAGTATACTTTTCTCATTGTCTGGTTATGATTACAAGTGTCCTCATTTGGCAGTCCACTTGTCTCTTATAAAAAAAAATGTAATTATTTATTAAAAGATGTTTCCCAGAATTGTATTCTATGTTGATTTATGAATTTATTGGTAAATTCAGCAATTTAAGACTTCAACATTTTGATTTTCCTCTTCTTTCCTTGTCTAGACAATTCCTGTCTGGACAGTATGCTGCAGTATTTGTGATTCCTTCCTGAGCATTTGAGCAAATTCCTGCTCTCTTGTTAATTTATCACCCTCACTTTATATCTCAGATTTTCATCTGATACTCTGAGCTTAACTTGCTATGGAAACTGAGATAGCAGGATGCATATTGGAAATCCACAGACAAATGAGTTAATATATTTATTCAATAATTCAGTTTCCTCCGTGATTAAGGCATTTGCTAGAGATGCTAATAGAGTAAGTTTGAATTTTGTCCTTAAACACCTGGTGTAGGGGCTAGTATGTAAATAAGCAAAAAAACAGTTCCCAAAGGAGAGTAGCAGTGACTGCTGGAAGGAAGATGCAGTGGCATAATGAAGAGCTGAATGCATGTCATTTTAGCTGTAGGACAAAAACCATGTCATCAGTCTGTGACCGTGAGGCAAGGGAAAGATATGCTCTCATATGCTCATCCTTCTCTCTGCTGATTGAGAATAAGATTCATTACAATTATTTAGCATATAGATAAATGAAATTTCTATAGTTTGAGAATAATCCTATAGATGACACAGGGAGACTCATTCTACATAAAATTACTTAAATTAAGGTATTAAATTTAAGTTTAATCAACTCTAATGACTCTTTTCAAATGTAGATCAGTGTTGTAAATGCTCGAGGGTAGAGAACAATGGAGAAAGAGGAGATCCAAGGGAAATAAGGAATTACAAAAAATGTACTTGTATTATTGCTGCAGTGAATTCTTAATAATTGTTATGAAGCCAGAGAATCAATACAAATTGAACACAAACCAAAGATGAGCTTGAGAGAACTTTCAATTTTGTGAGGAGATCTGATTTATCAGTAAAACACATTTTTTAAAAAAATGGAATCTTTTGTGGCCCAGTGGTAAAGAATCCACCTGTGTTTGCAGAGGACACAGGTTCGATACCTGGTCCTGGAAGATCCCACATGCCACGCAGCAACAAAGTCTGTGCACCACAACTGCTGAGTCTACTGTCCATGGGTGCTCTAGAGCCCGGGGAACTGCAATGCTGAGCCCATGAGCTACAACTACTAAAGACTGTGTGCCCTAGAGCCCGTGCTGTGAAATAAGACAAGCCCCCACAGTGAGAAGCCCACACACTGCAGTTAGCAAATAGCTGCTGCTCAGGATAGTTAGAGAAAGAACAGCCCGTGCAGCCACAAAGACCCAGCACAGCCAAAAATAAGTAAAAATAAATAATGTAGACATTTAACATTGGCTATGTATGAAGCAATTAAAAAGTGTTGGAAATAGAAAATGAACTACAGAAGAGGAAGGGGGAGAAAGTCTCATAGTAATCCTTACTCAGCATCAGACATTTTTTTTTACAGGTTTACCTGAACTATTTGATTTGATTCTCACATTTATTTTATGAGATAGATGTTTTCCTCCAGTTTTACATATGAGGAAACGGAAACTTATCACTGAGGTTAAATTGTCCAAACCTGTGTGGTTATTTTATTATTCAGGAGAGTTGAGGCCATGCTACCTATCAAAGAAACACCAAAAATTCTTAGAGGTTAACAGAATACAGGTTTATCAAGTCTATTTCTTGCTCATGAATAGTCTCACATGGTTTAGGAAGCCCTTCTCACAGTGATGACCCAGGTTGCTTCTATTCTGCTGCTATAACACTATAGTTAACACATTAGGAACACATAGTTCTCAAGGTCATCATAGACATAATCCATGTGTGATGGGATAAGGGGAATAAGGGATTGCTCAAGGGGGATAATGACCACTACTCAGAATGGTGAGCATTGTTTCCCTCATAGCCAGTGACCATACCACTCATGTGGGTCCAACTTAGTATAAAGAAACTTTGATAATACAGTTATCTTGTGTGCTCACAGAAGGAAATGGATTGGTGAACATCTGACAAGTCTCTACTGCAGTTACAGAGTAAGAGTAGTCAAGATTTCAACTTAGACTTATAGGGCACACTCTTAATCACTAAGCATTCCTTAGGAAGAAATATTTATAATGCAGGGGCTTCCCAAGTGTTTCAGTGGTAAAGAATCTGCCTGCTAATGCGGGAGATGCAAGAGACACAGTTTGATTCCTGGGTTGGGGAGATACCCCCAGAGAAGGAAAGGCAACCTGCTCTAGTATTCTTGCCTGGAAAATTTAATGGATAGGGGAGCCTGGTGGGCTACTGTCCATGGGGTCTCAAACAGTTGGATACTACTGAGAACACATGCACACAGAAAAAATTAAGCAGAAAAAAAAAATCCAAACCAATATGGGAGAGAGGACTCTGATGTGAGCACATCTCATCAAATTCTTACCAAAATCACATGTAGCATTGAAGCTTGGCATTTGTCCTTTTGAACAAAAGAGGTGACACATCAATATTGCACTTCATTCTAAATCAATCTTTCTTTGTAAAGGAAAAAAATTATATTCTTGGGGCTTGCTAGTCTTATTGCATAGATTTATTATACTGCTGTTTGTGTATCTAATCTAAAAAAGGGGATAAATTCTTCATGCTTTTTTCTCTTATTCAACTTTAAATGTAAAATAAAATTTACACATGAAATGCAAGTATATCTGCAAAACCAATAAAATTCAGACTAACATCAGTTTAATATGACAGATAAGATTGTTTTGCTGAATTCAAATTGCAGTTCCCATTGTGACTGTGACTCTGATTGCTGTGTTGCTGTTCCTTTGATTTTGGCACATCTCAACTGCTGGTCACTCTATGTGGCCGCATATTTCCTATAATTGTGTCTATTTGAATAACTGGGAAACATTTGTTCATGTGGTACTTTCTAGTATCATTTGTTGTGGTGCAAAATACTGTGTTTACATGCTAAATTGGGCTCTATTCTGTCTTTATTTGCCTGTGATTTCTAAAGTTCAATTGACTGTTGATTAGTTGCTCAATCTTGTCCAACTCTTTGTAACCCTATGGACTGTAACATTCCAGGCTTCCCTGTCCTTCACCATCTCCTGGAGCTTGCTCAAACTCATGTCCATTGAGCTTTAGATGCCATTCAACATCTCATTCTCTGTCATCCCCTTCTCCTCTTGCCTTCAATCTTTCCCAACATTAGGGTCTTTTCTAATGAGTCAACTCTTTGCAACAGGTAGCCAAAGTATTGGAGCATCAGTTTCAGCATCAGTCCCACCAATGAACATTCAGGACTGATTTCTTTAAGACTGAATGATTTGATGTCCTTGAGGTTCAAGGGATTCTCAAGAGTCTTCTCCAACACCACAGTTGGAAAGCATCAATTATACAGCATTCAACCTTTATGGTCCAAATCTCACATCCATACCTGACTACTGGAAAAACTATAATTTTGTCTAAACGAACCTTTGTTGGTAAAGTAATGTCTCTACTTTTTAATATGCTGTCTAGGCTGATCATAGCTTTTCTTCCAAGAAGCAAGTGTCTTTCCTTTCATGGCTGCAGTCACTATCTGCAATAATTTTGTAGTCCAAGAAACTGAAGTCTATCACACTTTCTATTGTTTCACCATCTATTTGCAATGAAGTGATTGGACTGGCTATGGGTTTTCCAGTAGTCATGTATGGATGTGAAAGTTAGACTATAAAGAAAGCTGAGTTCAGAAGAATGGATGCTTTTGAACTATGGTGTTGGAGAAGACTCTTGAGAGTCCCTTGGACTGCAAGGAGATCCAACCAGTCCATCCTAAAGGAGATCAGTCCTGCATATTCATTGGAAGGACTGATGTTGAAGCTGAAACTCCAATACTTGGCCACCTGATGTGGAGAACTGACTCATTTGAAAAGACCCTGATGCTGAGAAAGATTAAGGGCAGGAGAAGGGGATGACAGAGGATGAGATGGTTGGATGGCATCACTGACACAATGGAAATGGGTTTGGGTGGACTCCGGGAGTTGGTGATGGACAGGGAGGCCTGACGTGTTGCGGTTCATGGGGTCGCAAAGAGTCGGACACGACTGAGCGACTGAACTGAACTGACTGGGCTGGGTGTTATGACCTTATTTTTTTGAAGGTTGAGTTTTAAGCCTTTCACTCTCTTTTTCACCTTCATCAAGAGACTTTAGTTCTTCTTTACTTTCTTCCACAAGGGTGGTGTCATCTGTATATCTGAGGTTATTGATATTTCTCTTAACAATCTTGATTCCAGCTTGTGTTTCATCCAACCCACCATTTCACATGATGTATTCTGTATATAAATTAAATAAGCAGAGTGACAATATATAGCCTTAACGTACTTCTTTCCCAGTTTTGAACCCATCCATTGTTCCATGTCTGGTTCTGACTATTGTTTCTTGACCTGCATATAGGTTTCTCAGGAGGGAGGTGAGGTGGTTTGGTATTTACATCACTTTAAGAATTTTCCAAGGTTTCTGGTGATCCACACAGTAAAAGACTTTGGCATAGTCAATAAAGCAGAAATAGATGTTTTTCTAGGACTCTCTTGATTTTTCAATGATCCAGTGGATGTTGGTAATTTGATCTGTGGTTCCTCTGCCTTTTTGAAAACCAGTTTGAACATCTGGACGTTCACAGATCACATATTGTTGAAACCTGGCTTGGAGAATTTTGAGCATTACTTTACTAGCGTGTGAGATGAGTACAATTGTGTGGTAGTTTATGCATTCTTTGGCATTGCCTTTTTTGGGGATTGGAATGAAAACTGACCTTTTCCAGTCCTGTTGCCACTGCTGAGTTTTCCAAATTTGCTGGCATATTGAGTGTAATGCTTTAACAGCATCATGCTTTAGGATTTGAAATAGCTAAACTGGAATTCCATCACCTCCACTAGCTTTGTTCATAGTGATACTTCCTAAGGCCCATCTGACTTCACATTCCAGGATGTCTGGTCTAGGTGAGTGATCACACCATCATCACTATCTGGTTCATTAAATTTTTTTGTATAGTTCTTCTGTGTATTCTTGCCACTTCTTCTTAATATCTTCTGCTTCTGTTAGGTCCATACCATTTCTGTCCTTTATTGTGCCCACTTTTGCATGAAATGTTTCCTTGGTATCTCTGGTTTTCTTGAAAAGATCTCTAGTCTTTTCCATTCTGTTGTTTTCCTCTATTTCTTTACACTGATCACTTAGGAAGGCTTTCTTATCTCTCCTTGCTATTCTTTGGCCTACAGATGGGTATATCTTTCCTTTTCTCCTTTGCCTTTACCTTCTCTTCTTTTCTCAGCTATTTGTAAAGACTCTTCAGACAACCATTCTGTCTTTTTGCATTTCTTTTTCTTAGGGATAGTTTTAATCACCATCTCCTGTACAGTTTTACAAGCCTCTCTCCATGGAATTGGCTATAGGCAGAGTAATTATAAATATAAATACAAACATGAGCACTAAAGCTGTCTTAACAAACTCAAAATGTCATCAATGTTTTTTAGTGTAGAACTTACAGTTTTCTACAAATACCTGGGGATATATAAGGACCTGTCCACAAACTGATAAATGACATTTTAGGGGGGTGGACTCTTTAAAACTGGAGATAAACAGTCATATCTTGTTTTATTGTGCTTTATTTCACTTAGGTGATACTGTTTTTTACAAACTGATGGTTTGTGGCAACCTTGTGTCAAACAAGTCTGTTGGTGCCATTTTTCCAACAGCATTAACTCACTTTGTGTCTGTCAAATTTGATAATTTTTACAATTTTTCATGCTTGTTCATTATATTTATTATTGCGATTTGTGATTTTTTTTTAATGTTCCTATTGCAAAAAGACTACAGCTCACTAAAGGCTCAGTTCTGAATAACATTTTTCCAATAAGGTATGTTTAATTAAGGTATGTACATTTTTAGACAATATCATTGCATATGTAATAGATTACAGTATAGTGTATACACAGCTTCTCTATGCACTGGGAAACCCCCAAATTACATTACTCCCTTTATTGGTATTTCTTTTAATGTGGTTGTCTGGAGTTGAACCCACAATGTCTGTGAGGTATGCCTGTAACTAACATTTTATTTATTTATTTACTTTTAAAGGAATATGAGTAAATGTCTACACAGAAAATAAGTAAAAGTGTTCTATTTCTTGATTCACAGAGGTCATGGGTAATCTAAACCAGTTTGAAATTCAGCTCTTCTTGTCTGCATCCTGGTACTTCATTGCACCTGACTTGTACGTGTTACACTTACTTGACATGAATTATTTTCTGCAATGCATGTGAACACATGAAAAGTAAGTTTGTTGAGCAGGCATTGTTAAGTTTGCAAGCTACAAACAAGGCTAAATCCTGAAATTCTAATGGACACCTGAAATAATAGAAATTTGTATTCTAATAAAAGTTCAAGGTCTTTTATTTTTAAAGGTCTGAATTATCTAAGAACAAAATAATATATTATTCAATGAAACAGGAATTCAAGCTCAAGTAAGAACTTAAGGCAGACACCTCCATTTTATTATATTCTTCTTTCATTTTCTTTTGTACTTTTCTATCTTATTTGATGTCTATCACATCCATTCCCCTTCTTTCCTCTTCCTCTCTCTACCTTTATTTGCTTCATCACTGAATCAATGATGGAATGCATATTGCCAGGCTTTATGCTAAATAAGGTGATTCAGAAGCCTAGGAAGCAGTTTTGAATTTCAAGGAGATTTCAGCCTATTAGGAAAAATAGATGGAAAAGCAATCAATAACTTACTGAGATGATGGGCCTAGCACTCTAATTGTCAGGGAAGGAAACAGCTAAACTTAACTGGAGCAGGTTAAATCAAGGTCAGGAAAAGTTCTGAGGGTAGATGAGGGTCAAAAGAGCTCTCTTTTATGTGGAGTGTCTAAGGTTGTGTAGGTCACTCACATGGCCATGGAGACCTTGGGGAGAATGGCATTACAGCACATAATACAGATGAGGAAGAAATACATGCACAGATGAAGATTTTCTTTCTGGTAGAAAGCCTGTTAGTTCTGTCCGGCCTATTACTGATGGTATTATACTTTTGTGTCCACTAAAAGCACCTGCAGTGTTTAATAAGCAAGACAGTATCTAGGCCCTCTCCCCAAAGGTGTTTCACAATGGAGGAATCAGCCTTTTAAACAAATTGGGTTGTTTCTTTCTTTCTTTTTTTTAAGGAGATGGTCCACAGACTGTAGTTTTATGAACTCTTCCACATTTGCTTTGCAAATATAATGATATATCTGCAGGTTTTCTTTTTTCTTTCTTTTTTTTTTTTTTTTTTTTTGAGAGGGTGTAGGGGTCAATATCATGAAATAACTCTTCATAAGAGAGTAAGAAGGATTTTTGCAGATGCAGTGGTTAGGGTCTATGAAAATTTAACTGAGATAAGAGAGAACTCAGAGAATACAAGAAGGGGAAGTGCCTCCTGAGGTGAAATGAGAGGATAAAAACTGTAAAGTGTTTAGGATGAAGAATTTCTCAGGATAGAGATGTATAATGGTTGATTTGAAGTTCTCATGTTTTAATGATAACCCTCTATCTGCCAGCAAATCTTTAGTGGAGATCACTGCAGAAGCATAGTCTGCTTTGTGTGAGTGCTATTTTGTGTGTGTGTGTGTGTGTGTGTGGTTAAAGAAATTGAGAAAGATGTTCTGTCAGTGTGGTACTGGGGCCACACTATATCAACTTGCAATAGCCAATATTTTTAAATTTCAGGGATTTTGTAAGATATTTGTTAAATACAGACATTGTCAAAAATTATCTTGTATAAACTTATAAGCAAATAATTCACATCGAAAGCAAAGTTAATAACTACTGAAAACACCACTTTTACTTATTTTAGTACACAATACTATTGTTGCTTTTGAGGTTATTGACGTTGATTGTATCACTGCATGTGTGAGTATATATTTGTATATAAAAATTAGAGATGCCAAGGGAATATTTCATGCAAAGGTGGGCTCGATAAAGGACAGAAATGGTATGGACCTAACAGAAGCAGAAGATATTAAGAAGAGGTGGCAAGTATACACAGAAGAACTGTACAAGAAAGATCTTTATGACCCAGATAATCACAACGGTGTGATCACTCACCTAGAGCCAGACATCCTGGAATGTGAAGTCAAGTGGGCCTTAGAAAGCATCACTATGAACAATGCTGGTGGACATGATGGAATTCCAGTTTAGATATTTCAAAACCTGAAAGATGATGCTGTGGAAGTGCTGCACTCAGTGTGCCAGCAAATTTGGAAAACTCAGCAGTGGCCACAGGACTGGAAAAGGTCTGTTTTCATTCCAATCTCAAAGAAAGGCAATGCCAAAGAATGCTCAAACTACTGCACAGTTGTACTCATCTCACAAGCTAGTAAAGTAATGCTCAAAATTCTCTAAGCCAGGCTTCAGCAATACGTGAACTGTGAACTTCCAGATGTTCAAGCTGGTTTTCGAAAAGGCAGAGGAACCAGAGACCAAATTGCCAATATCTGCTGGATCATCAAAAAAGCAAGAGAGTCCTAGAAAAACATCTATTTCTGCTTTATTGACTATGCCAAAACCTTTAACTGTGTGGATCACAATAAACTGTGGAAAATTCTGAATGAGATGGGAATGCCAGACCATCTGACCTGCCTCTTGAGAAACCTGTATGCAGGTCAGGAAGCAACAGTTAGAATTGGACATGGAACCACAGACTGGTTTCAAATAGGAAAAGGAGTACTTCAAGGCTGTATATTGTCACCCTGCTTATTTAACTTATATGCAGAGTACATCATGAGGAACGCTGGGCTGGATGAAGCACAAGATGGAACCAAGATTGTCGGGAAAAATATCAATAACCTCAGATATGCAGATGACACGACCCTTATGGCAGAAAGTGAAGAGGAACTAAAAAGCCTCTTGATGAAAGTGAAAGAGGAGAGTGAAAAAAGTTGGCTTAGAGCTCAACATTCAGAAAACTAAGATCATGGCATCTGGTCCCATCACTTCATGGGAAATATGGGAAACAGTGGAAACAGTGTCAGACTTTATTTTTTGGGCTACAAAATCACTGCAGATGTTGATTGCCACCATGAAATTAAAAACTGCTTATTCCTTGGAAGAAAAGTTATGACCAACCTGGACAGCATATTAAAAGGCAGAGACATTACTTTGCCAACAAAGGTCCATCTAGTCAAGGCTATGGTTTTTCCAGTGGTCATGTATGGATGTGAGAGTTGAACTGTGAACAAAGCTGAGTGCCGAAGAATTGATGCTTTTGAACTGTGGTGTTGGAGAAGACTCTTGAGAGTCCCTTGGACTGCAAGGAGATCCAGCCAGTCCATTCTAAAGGAGATCAGTCCTGGGTGTTCATTTGGAAGGACTGATGCTGAAGCTGAAACTGCAATACTTTGGCCACCTCATGCGAAGGGTTGATTCATTGGAAAAGAGCCTGATGCTGGGAGGGATTGGGAACAGGAGAACATGGGGATGACAGAGGATGAGATGGCTGGATGGCCTCACTGACTTGATAAACATGAGTTTGTAAACTCCGGGAGTTGGTAATGGACAGGGAGGTCTGGCGTGCTGCGACTCATGGGGTCGCAAAGAGTCGGACATGACTGAGCGATTGAACTGAACTTAACTGAACAGTACTATTGTGCCTCTTTACTAAACTCTATCTTTAGTGACCTAATAGCTTGAAATCATCATGGTGAGAAAATTTGCAGCATAAAAATTGTGAAACACTACAGAAAAATCTTATATTTGTTTTGTTTGCTTATTTATTTTTTGAAAGCTGGTTGTTAAACGTTTACCTATACACCACTCTCTTAGTGGAGTATTTTATATCTTTTTTCCCTTCCTCCCTTCTACTTTCTCCCCTTCTCTGCAATTTGGTTTTCCTCTTTCCTCTCTTCTTCCCTCCTACCTTCCTGCCTTTTCCTTATCTCTCTGTTTTTCAGTTCCTTCTTTTTTTCCTGTTTGTCCACCCAGCATTCATCTTCCTTTCTGATGGCTACAATACGTTCACTCTGCTTTAGAGACCCACCTACTGGTACTAACAACCTGTCTACTTTGGATTACGTGATTCAGTGGAGCATAGGATTTAGGGTAAACCAATCTAGACAACTACAAGTTTCAACTGCAGCAATAGCTAATTCAGGGAAATGTATTTGACTCAAGTCAGGCTAGTTACATTTGAAATTTCTGCTTGAAATTCTAGAATTTCTGTTTTAAAGGCCTAGGAAATAGTAAACTTATTTTCCGCTCCCCAGGTAACAACTTGGGGTTTGCTGCATGTAATTTAGTGGCTAAAAGGAAAGGTGATTTGAAAATGAAGCCAAAAATTTGCAGGAACTTAGAACATAAGAAAGTATAGTTGGTCTTGATTCTATCCCTTGAGTCCTAGATTCAGCCACATCTGAACTATTCATCTTTTTGAGTTAATAAATTGCTTTTTTCATTAAGTACTTTTTGGAAGGGTTTTTATGTATAGTTACATTACACTTTCTAACTAAAACAGATTGAGATTTGTGTTTTGGTCAAAATATTATAAAGCAGAGATCATGTCTATGATGAGATAATGTACAACCTGGAGAAGCAGGCATCAGGACAGAGCCTTTGGTGGCAGCAAGGATACACATGTGGGAAGAGAAACTGAGCTCTCACTTGGCATCAGTGGTGAATCACACGACTTATTTAAGATGTTTAACTTTACTATCCGTTAGTCCTGGGCTTTTTAATAGTTGTTACGTTTCATTCTTTTGTTACACAATTATAGAATCTGTATTCTTGGTTTGCTTTCTGTATTTTATCTGTAGAGTTAGTTGAAATATAAATTTCTTGAGGATAAGGACTGCACGTTTTCAGTTTTTAACCTCATATGACCTGATACCTTACTTGGAAGTACTATTCATTAAATACTTTTGACTAACTTTTGCATCTTAAAGATACATTAATTTCAAAAATGTCCTGTATTTCCACTATTTATTATGACTCTTTTGAAACTTACATATTGCCCTAAAGTGCTTCAGTGAAAAATGGATAATAATTTGGGCAAATTAGATCAATAACCTCTGTGATAACTTACAAAGAAGGAGGTTAGAGAAAATGATAGAAAATAAATTTTGCTGTTAAAAAGTTCATGCATTAAGTGGGACTTAAAGTAGTTTATTCCTAAGGTAACCATACATTCTAGTTTGCCTCCCATTCTGGTAAAGTTATTAATGGCTCTCTCTTTAAATCTAAGCAGTGTCCCAGTTGGGATGATAAATTACATTGCTCAGTTTTTATTCCAATACTTCTCAACTGTGAATGGTGATCTATATTACCTGGGGATAGTATTTTTTTTAATTATAAAATGTTCCGAATAGTTAACAAATAATAACATAAGTAACAATAACCTGTAGCTGCTGCTGCTGCTAAGTCGCTTCAGTCGTGTCCGACTCTGTGCAACCCTGTAGATGACAGCCCACCAGGCTCCCTCGTCCCTGGGATTCTCCAGGCAAGAACACTGAAGTGGGTTGCCATTTCCTTCTCCAGTGCATGAAAGGGAAAAGTGAAATTGAAGTCGCTCAGTCATGTCTGACTCTTAGGGACCCCATGGACTGCAGCCCACCAGGCTCCTCTGTCCATGGGACTTTCCAGGCAAGAGTACTGGAGTGGGGAGCCATTGCCTTCTCTGAATAACTTGTAGACCCACAATCAAAATTTGAGAGTTAACATTTTGCCATTGTTTTCATTAACTTTTTCTTTTTAAGGGAAAAACAATATCACAGTTGGAATTAAAGAATTCTCTTTCCAAAGGTCATTTTCTCCCCTCCCTCCTCAGAGATAACCATTAAAAAGTTGGCACATGTCCTTCCTGTATGCATTTTTGTTTGGTTATGTGTGTATTAAAAAGTTATGCTGTAGCAATTTGCATATAGTTTACTACTCTTTATGTAAATGCTATTAAAACAAACAAAAAAACAATATATATTCTTATGGGAACATTTAAAAAATATGGATTTCGGAGCATCTTTTCCAGTCTATTAACTCAGAATGTTTTGAGGTTGGAACCAGGAATATATTTTGTTCTCCAAATGGTTCTGATATTCTAACAGACTTGGGAAATTTGATTGTCAGATCTCAAGCAAATTTGCAATGTCTATTTGCATTTAAAATATCTGGTTTGATGGGCTAGAAGTTCAATACTGAATATGAGCAGTGAATATCTCAGGACCAAATCTGACAACTTACATCGATTTTTCAGTGACCTTTTAAAATATATTGGTATATCTGAAAAATAAAAAATAAAAATAAAAAAATAAAATAAAATAAAATATATTGGTATAGTTTCCCTTTATAATACTGGTAGCATCTTCTCACACTGGGTTTCAGGGTTGAGAGAACTATGAAATTTTTGCTTATTATTTCAATTCCCCAATGAAAATTGGCCAATTAAATCATGGTGACTAATAAGATCATAAATTGAAAATCAAATTTAAGGAACATTTACATAAATAAAAGAATGCTGATACCTGATAGGACTTTAGGAATGCCCCAGAATGCTTTGGGAACCATTAATGTGTTCAGAGATAAAAGGTAGAGAATATGCTCTTAGCAGCATAATATGGAAAGACCATCAATGAGATTTCAGAGTAGAAATAAAGTAGAATATAAAGGTACAAATCTAAGCAAATTACTGATTCCTGGAATGTACTAAAAGGTATTTAATTTCAAAGAGATCACTTAGCTTATTAAAATCTTTACTGTATTGTATACTTAACTTCCTTAATCATTGAATGTTTTGTCTCTCTTTAACTAAAACCAACTGATGCAGTGTGCTTTGATTACATGAGTGTTTATACAGTTGTCCTTGAGCCCTAAAGCAAACTGTGGGTTCATTTCATACAACGGTAATAAATGATACAAAACAATTTAGAAGATAAACTTTGAGACTCTGCCAGAAAATTTCAAGTGACACATCTTAAACACTTACATGTGTATTTACATGAGATGTCACTGACAGATTCTCACCACCATCCTTCATCAGTCAGGCTTAAATCAGAGTTAATTGGAAAGACAGATACATTTCCAAAGTTCCATCAAAAAATTTAACAATGTGACTCATTGTTTCTAAAAGTCACAGTGAATTTTTCACCTCACCTTTTTGCTTAGTCTTTTGGAGTCTCAAGATAATAGAAAGAAATAAGAATGAATAGGATAATTTGGGAAGAAATTGTATTTGCAACTAAGCTATCAAATCACCCTATAAGGGAGACAACAATAAAAAAGATTTGGCTCTAACAATTGGATAAAGATAGGCATTCAAAATGAGACAACTGAGGCTACAATAGATAATAGCTTGTCCATCAGGGACAATGTTGCCAAATAATGCTAATAGAATCATATAGAGTTTCACAACATTGCTGCTAATCATGCTTAGAATATTGTTAACATTAGTTTCTGTGTCCTTTATTAAACATCTAGAATGAAAAAGTTGGGAAAAATTGAATCATAGCTTCCTTATTGAAGGTAATGGAGATTTAATTGAGAATTACTTTTTAAAAAATTTTTATTTTATTTTATTTTTATTTTTTTTATTTTTTTTTTTTCAGTGGGTTTTGTCATACATTGATATGAGTCAGCCATAGAGTTACACGTATTCCCCATCCCGATCCCCCCTCCCACCTCCCTCTCCACCCGATTCCTCTGGGTCTTCCCAGACCACCAGGCCTGAGCACTTGACTCATGCATCCCACCTGGGCTGGTGATCTGTTTCACCATAGATAATATACATGCTGTCCTTTCAAAACATCCCACCCTCACCTTCTCCCACAGAGTTCAAAAGTCTGTTCTGTACTTCTGTGTCTCTTTTTCTGTTTTGCATATAGGGTTATCATTACCATCTTTCTAAATTCCATATATATGTGTTAGTATGCTGTAATATTCTTTATCTTTCTGGCTTACTTCACTCTGTATAATGGGCTCCAGTTTCATCCATCTCATTAGAACTGATTAAAATGAATTCTTTTTATCGGCTGAGTAATATTTCATGGTGTATATGTACCACAGCTTCCTTATCCATTCGTCTGCTGATGGGCATCTAGGTTGCTTCCATGTCCTGGCTATTATAAACAGTGCTGCAATGAACATTGGGGTGCAAGGTGGTTTTGCATTTCCTTTTATTATACAGATAGTTCTCAATTGTAGACTGACAAAAGTTTTAACCTCATTAATCTTCTAATTAAATATTGCAAGTGTCTGTATCTTTATGAAGCAATGGAGATAGTTGAATAAGACAGTGAGGCCACTGCCAATTACAGTATTCCATGGTAAGGATAATGGAGGGGAACTATAAGAGCTATAGGTGTATTTTAGAAAGTTATTTTAACTCAAGCTTGAAGATCAGGAAATTTTTCCTGGAAGAGATAAGTACATGATATGAAGTTGTAAAAAGGCTGGGAGCTATGCTAAAAGAGAGGGGTGTGTGTGTGCTAAGTCGCTTCAGTTGTGCCCGTCTCTGCAACCCTTTGGACTGTAGCTCTCCAGGCTCCTCTGTGCATGGAGTTCTCCAGGCAATAACACTGGAGTGCCCTCCTCCAGAAGATCTTTCTGACTCAGGGATGGAACCTGAGTCTCTTATGCCTCCTGCATTGGTAGGCAGGTTCTTTAGCACTAACACTACTGGGAAGCCCAAAAGAGAGTGGACAAAGGATTAAGGTTCTTGGTAAAATTAACAGTAAGTGCAAAGATATATAATATGGATAATATGCTTAATAACTAAAAGAAGTCTGCTTTGATAGAATCCTAAGGGAATAAGAAGTAAGAACAGAAACATAGCTAATCTATCAGGCAATGATATATACTTGAATTTTAATAATAGAAACCTATGGATAGTTATTGAAGGCCAGGCATGATCAGACTTTGGATTTGCAGAGAAAACTTTGATTCATTGTGGAGAATGGGTAAGATGAAGGCACAGCTGAAAACAGGTGCAGAGAACAAAGCTTTCAGTGGTCCAGGTAAGTCTAGACAAGGATAGTGACCCACTGGAGAGGTAGACAGTTTTTACAGATTTCAGGAATCATTGAGATAGGTATATATGTATATGTAATATATATATATATATATATATATATATATATATATATCCCTTCTTTATCCAGTCATCTGTCGATGGACATTTAGATTGTTTCCAGAACTTTGTTACTGTGAATAGTAGTGCAGTTAACGTTGGTGAGCATGTATCTTTTCAATGTAGGGTTTCCTCCAGATATATGCCCAAGTTGGCATTGCTAAATCATATCATAACTAGATTTTTAAGGAACCTCCATATTGCTTTTCCATAGTGGCTGCACCAACTTACATTCCCACCAACAGTGTAAGAGGGTTCCTTTTTCTCCATGTCTTCTCTAGCATTTATTATTTGAGAATCATTTTTGTTGTACCATTTTTGAGAATAAAATGCTGTTAGGAAATATATGGAAACTTAAGTTTTCTGATGAAAATCGTAGTCCCCCAAATGAGATCTGCTTTAACATACAAGAGAGGCAAAGTCTTTCAAATAGTTTTTAAATTTTGATTTATACTTTCATCCTACTTTTCTAGTTTATCTTTTGAGATGTGCATTGTGGTTGACAACAAACTATACTATCATTGCTTAAATCAAAGGACTTACTATTTCTATTGTCTGAGAGTTAGGCAGGAGCTTTTCATTTCTCATAAATGTATAATAGTGAGATGAAGACATTTGTATTTTTGGATTAGTTGGCACAGCAACAAGATCAGCTAGAACTGGTCTGTGAAAGTAATGAGATTCTGATAAGTATTTTCACAGAAAATAAATATTTTGTTTTTGTCTTTGGACTAGACTATTTTTATTTCCTTTGATATATTTAAGGAAAAGAACTGTCCTTTATTTTGCAGGAAGCATTAAAAGACTTGATATAAGGTTATATACTCATATTTGTATCCAACAAATGTATTATACTTTTTTGGCATGTAAATTATGGCAGATATCCACTCTGGCTTACCACAGGAAAACTTAAACTGAAAAATCACAGTTCTTTATTTTCTTCTTATGCAAAGTTAGATACAAGCCGAGCAGCCTTTTCTTCATTGTAGGGTATACTTGGCACTTTGGATACTGGAGAAAAGAAGAAGAGGAATACCAGTGATGAACTGCCTTGGGCAGAAAAGGACATTCATTTTTCTGCTCATGGTTCATTGACCAGAACAGGTTAAATAGCTGCAACTTAACTATAGGAAAACACTGGGGAAAGCAAACAAACACACAAATGTGCTTAGTTGCTCAGTCATGTCCAACTCTTTGTGACTCCATGGACTGTAGCCCTCCAGGCTCCTCTGTCCATGGGGATTCTCTAGGCAAGAATACTGGATTGGTTTGCCATGCCCTCCTCCATGGGATCTTCCCAACCCAGGGATTGAACCCAGGTCTCCCACACTGCAGGTAGATTCTTTACCAATTTATCCACCAGGGAAGCCCGACACACAAAATACTGAGCACTAACTACCTCTGCCACATTATAGACTTTAGCGAGCTGGAGGATCAGAACATCCAGTATCCAGAGAGCCAGGAACTAGAGGATTTGGGGAACCAGGGGCCTCAGAGGAAGGGACTCAGTTCTTAAAGAGTACACGCCTTTCTGCTTTTTGTCTTCTGATGCTTTCTTGTGTAGGTCATTCCCTCATGTGACTTGTAGCTGCTTAATTTTGTGTATTTTTCTAACATATTTATATTAATAAAGCTCTTCATATTCTGAATGTTAGCCCTTTAAAAATTTTTGGATTGCAGATATATACACTTGCATTCTATGGTTTGATATCCCATTACTTTAATTAGTTTTCAAAAAGTCATTTCATGAACTGATGTTCTTATTTTTCAGTTAAGTTCAGTTCAGTCGCTCAATAGGGTCCAAATCTTTGCAACCCCATGGACTGCAGCATGCTAGGCCTCCCTGTCCATCCCCAGCTCCCAGTCTACCCAAACTCATGTCCAACGAATTGGTCATCCTTTGTCATCCCCTTCTCCTCCTGCCTTCAGTCTTTCCCAGCATCTGGGATTTTTTCCAATGAGTCAATTCTTCCCATCATGTGGCCAAAGTATTGGCGTTTCAGCTTCAACATCAGTCCTTCCAATGAACACCCAGGACTTGATCTCCTTCAGGACGGACTGGTTGGATCTCCTTGCAGTCCAAAGGACTCTCAGGAGTCTTTTCCAACACCACAGTTCAAAAGCCTCAATTCTTCGGTGCTCAGCTTTCTTTATAGTCCAACTCTCACATCTACACATGACTAGTGGAAAAACCATGGCCTTGACTATATGACCTCTGTTGACAAAGTAATCTCTCTGCTTTTTAATATGCTATCTAGGTTGGTCATAACTTTTCTTCCAAGGAATAAGTGTCTCATAATTTCATGGCTGCAGTCACCATCTGCAGTGATTTTGGAGCCCCCAAAATAAAGTATACCACTGTTTCCACTGTTTCCCCATCTATTTGCCATGAAGTGATGAAACCTGAAGCCATGATCTTTGTTTTCTGATGTTGAAATTGAAGCCAACATTTTCACTCTCCTCTTTGACTTTCATGAAGGAGCTCTTTAGTTCTTCTTCACTTTCTGCCATAAGGGTGATGTCATCTACATATCTGAGGTTATTGGTATTCCTCCTGGCAATCTTGATTCCAGCTTGTGCTTCCTCCAGCCCAGCGTTTCTCATGATGTACTCTGCATAGAAGTTAAATAAGCAGGGTGACAATATACAGCCTTGAAGTACTCCTTTTCCTATTTGGAACCAGTCTGTGGTTCCATGTCCAGTTCTAACTGTTGCTTCCTGACCTGCATACAGATTTCTCAAGAGGCAGGTCAGGTGGTCTGGTATTCCCATCTTGTTCAGAATTTGCCAGTTTCTTGTGATCCACACAGTCAAAGGTTTTGGCATAGTCAATAAAGCAGAAAGAGATGTTTTTCTAGGACTCTTGCTTTTTTGATGATCCAGTGGATGTTGGCAATTTGATCTCTGGTTCCTCTGCCTTTTCAAAAACCAGTTTGAACATCTGGAAGTTCACAGATCACGTATTGTTGAAGCCTGTCTTGGAGAATTTTGAACATTACTTCACTAGCATGTGAGATGAGTGCATTTGTGTGGTAGTTTAAGCATTCTTTGGCATTGCTGTTCTTTGGGATTGGAATGAAAACGAACCTTTTCCAGTCCTGTGGACACTGCTGAGTTTTCCAAATTTGCTGGCATATTGAGTGCAGCACTTTCACAGCATCATCTTTTAGGATTTGAAATAGCTCAACTGGAATTCCATCACCTCCACTAGCTTTGTTCTTAGCCATGTTTTCCAAGGCCCACTTGACTTCACATTCCGGGATGTCTGGCTCTAGGTGAGTGATCACACCACTGTGATTATATGGGTTGTGAAGATCTTTTTTTGTACAGATTTCCTGTATATTCTTGCCACCTCTTCTTAGTATCTTTTGCTTCTGTTAGGTCCATACCATTTCTGTCCTTTATCAAGCCCATCTTTGCATGAAATATTTCCTTGGTATCTCTAATTTTCTTGATGAGATCTCTAGTCTTTCCCATTCTATTGTTTTCCTCTATTTCTTTGCACTGATCACTGAGGAAGGCTTTCTCATCTCTTCTTGCTATTCTTTGGAACTCTGCATTCAAATGGATATATCCTTCCTTTTCTCCTTTGCTTTTTGCTTCTCTTCTTTTCCAAGCTATTTGTAAGGCCTCCTCAGACAGCCATTTTGCTTTTTTGCATTTCTTTTTCTTGGGAATGGTCTTGCTCCCTGTCTCATGTACAATGTCATGAAGCTCTGTCCATAGTTCATCAGGCACTGTGTCTATCAGATCTAGTCCCTTAAATCTGTTTCTCACTTCCACTGTATAATCGTTAGGGATTTGATTTAGGTTATTTTTAACATGATTCATTTATCTTTTCCCCCCTTATAGTCAGTGCTTTCTGTAACTTATTTTAAAAACTATTTCCTATACAAAAATATGAAGTTTTTTTATATTACTTTTCTGAAGGATTTTATCACTTCTGTCTTATTCATAATATAATATTCATAATCTCCATGGAAATTTTTATGTAGACTATGAAGTAAAGATTCAATTTTTTTTTCTATTTTAGAATAACTAATTTCCCAGAATCACATGTTAAAAATACTATCCTGTCTCCATTACCCTGCAGTACTGCTCTTATTAAAACTAATGTTCGTTTAAATATTCCCAAGACTCATTTTCTAGGCTACGTTCTATTCTATTCTGTTTATTCTGTTATGTTGTATTCCATTCCATTCTATTCTATTCTTTTATACCTGTTCCAATAGCACACTCACTTATATAGCTTTATAAGTCTCAATATCTGGAAATGTAATTTGTACTACTTGTTTGTTTTTTTCCCCAAGGATTTCTTTGCAGCTTTTGACCCTGAAACTTTCTATTTAAAAGTCAGATTTATCTTCTCCTGTTCTTCAAACACACACACACACACACACACACACACACACTATGCTATTGGGAAATATATCTGTAAAACCTGGGGGGGGGGGAATGGACAGCTTTAAAAAATTAGGTCTAATATACATGAACATACTGTAACCTACTGTTTTAGGGGCTTCTTTTATTTCTATCTATATAGGTTTATAGTTTTCTTAACAGGGCTTTCTGCATCTTCTGTTATGTTTATTCCTAGATACTTGACATTTTATGTTATTTAAATCATTTAAAGAAAACATTGTGTTTTTTCTGGTATATACAAATGTAGTTGATTTTATGTTGTATTTAAATATATCCTGCATTTTGCTAAATCTTAGGAATACTAGTAGTCTAAATATTTTTCTAAGTTGTCAATGTATACAATCATTTTTATCTGTGAATATTAAGATACTTTGCTTCATCTTTCAAGCTCAACAGCTTTTATTTATCTTTCTCATTTTATTTTACTGCTTAGAACCCTAAAAACTAAGTTAACTAAAAATGGTAATGTATAGAGTAGCCTTGCTTTTTTCTAGATCTCAAGAGAAACACTAATTTTTATGATTTTTTATGTTATTTTCTATAAGATTTTACTTGTATAGAAATTTAATCAGATTAAGGAGTTTCCTTCCATTTCAGTTTACTAAAATTTGAATTTTATTAAATATCTCTAAATGTATTGAGATCATAAAAGAATTAACAGTCCAACTTCACATTCCTGGAATTATTTGTTTGGATGTAATGTATTATGATTTTTATGTTACTGTTTTCATTTTGATAATTTTTTCCATTATGATTTCTGCCTTGGGATGATTTCCTCATTATTAATTTCTATCAGATCTTAGTAATGACTTTCCAAGCCCAATCGGTTCAGTTCAGTTGCTCGATTAGAGTCCGACTTTTTGTGACATCATGGACTGCAGTGTGCCAGGTTTTCCTGTCCATCATCAACTCCGTAGCTTGTTCAAACACATGTCCATGGAGTTGGTGATGCCATCCGATCATCTCATTGTCTGTCCTCCCCTTCTTCTCCTGTCTTTAATCATTCCCAGCATCAGGGTCTTTTCCAATGAGTCAACTCTTCACATCAGGTGACCAAAATATTGGAACTTCAGCTTCAGTGTCAGTCCTTCCAATGAATATTTAGGACTGATCTCCTTTAGGATGGACTGGTTAGATCTCCTTGTAGTCTCAGGGACTCTCAAGAGTCTTCTCCTACGCCACAGTTTAAAAGCATCAATTCTTCAGCACTCAGCTTTCTTTATAGTCCAACTCTCACATACATACATGACTAACTTGACAAACCAGTATGTCTTACTCAACAAACCAGTATGTTTTACTCACACAGATGTTCTCTTAATCTAAGTTAATGAGGTTATGTATTTGCTTGGAAACCTATCTTTCTTAAAGATTAATTTCAATCATTTTATGGCCCAGGATGGCTCACCTTGTGCCAATGTTAACTCAAAATCCATGTTGTGGGTGAGGGGCCTGGTGTCACTCTCTTGAGTTTTGAGACATTTCCTTTCTCTCATTAGCAGCCTACTAGTAGGTATATGACTTCCTGCTAAAGACTAGCAGGGGTGCACTCTTTCTGCCCCATTCTGATGTCTATGTAAGAAGTTTTATCTATCTCTTTTATACCTTAATGAAACTTTATTACACAAAAGCTCTGAGTGATCAAGCCTTGTCACTGGCCCCGAATTGAATCCCTCACCTCTGGAGGCCAAAAATCCTGGCTTCTTTCATGGCTCAGCAACAACCTTTCACAGGCAAGTCTGACTCAGTCTCTTATGAGGACACTGCTCCTTTCTCCTGGCTCCTGGTGCACACAAGGTTTTGTTTGTGCCCTCCAAGAGTCTGTTTCCCCAGTCCTGTGGTATTTCTGTAATCAAATTCCACTGGCCTCCAAAGTCAAATCCCCTGGGGGTTCTCAGTCTCTTTGACAGATCCCCAGATAGGGAAATCTGTTGTGGGTCCTAGAACTTTCTTAACCAAAGAGAATTTCTTTGGTATAATTGTTCTACCATTTGTGATTTATTGACTTCTACTTTATTGACAAAGCCAAAGACTTCAACTGTGTAGATCACAACAAAGTGTGGAAAATTCTTCAAGAGATGGGAATGCCAGATTTATCCTGAGAAATCTGTATGCAGGTCAAGAAGCAACAGTTAGCACTGGACATGGATCAATAGAATGGTTCCAAATTGGGAAAGGGGTACATCAAGGGCGTATATTGTCACCCTGGTTATTTAACTTCTATGCAGAGTACATCATGCAAAATGCCAGGGTGGCTGAGGCATAAGCTGGAATCAAGATTTCTGGGAGAAATATCAATAACCTCAGATATGCCCTGGATTGAATTTCCCTCCTTTGGAGATCAATAACCCTTATGGCAGAAAGCGAAGAGGGACTGAAGGTCCTCTTGATGAAAGTGAAAGAAGAGAGTGAAAAAGCTGGCTTGAAACTCAACATTCAATAAACTAAGATCATGGCATCTGGTCCCATCACTTCATGGCAAGTAGATGGGGAAACAATGGAAACAGTGACAGACTTTATTTTCTTGGACTCCAAAGTCACTGCAGATGGTGACTGCAGCCATGAAATTAAAAGACACTTACTCCTTGGAAGAAAAGATATGACCGACCTAGACATCATATTGAAAACCAGAGACATCAATTTGCCAACAAAGGTCCGTCTAGTGAAAGCTATGGATTTTTCAATAGTCATGTATGAATATGAGTGTTGAACCATAAAGAAAGCTGAGTGTTGAAGAAGTGATGCTTTCAAAAAGTAAGGTTGGAGAAGACTCTTATGAATTTTTTGGACTACAAGAAAATCCAACCAGTCAATCCTAATGGAAGTAAGTCCTGAATATTCATTCAAAGGACTGATGCTGAAGCTCCAATTCTTTGGCCACCTGATATGAAGAATTGACTCCTTGGAAAAGACTGAGGCTGAGAAAGATTGAAGGCAGGAGAAGAAGGGGACGACAGAGGATGATATGGTTGGATGGCATCACTGACTCAATGGTCATGAGTTTGAGTAATCTCCAGGAGTTGGTGATGGACAAGGAAGCCTGGCTTGCTGGAGTCCATGGCGCCACAAAGAGTTAGACACAACTGAGAGACTACTTAACTGAATGCTTATGATGACTCAAAACAGACGTACAACTTTAGAATTGTTAGTTAAGTTTTATTTGGGGCACAGTGAGGGCTGCAGCCCCAGAGGCAACATCTCAGATAGCTCTGATAGACTGCTCCAAAGCAGCAGTGGTGGTGGTTTAGTTGCTAAGTGTCTGACTCTTGCAACCCCGTGGACTGTAGCCCGCCAGGCTCCTCTGTCCATGGGATTTTCCATGCAAGGATACTGGAGTACATTGCCATTTCCTTCTCTAGGGGATCTTCCCAACGCAGGAATTGAATCAATGTCCCATGCATTGCAGGCAGATTCTTTACCGACTGAGCTACGAGGGAAGCCCAAAGCAGCTGTAGTTAAGGTCAATATGTAAGGTTTTGGTGAAGGAAGTTTCAATACCATGAAGTACTCATTTTACAAAAGTTTTTTTTTTATTAGTCCTAAGGATCTGATGTCATCATGAAGGGATTAAGTGCTTCTCTAGATATGAGAAGATGCAAGGAGGAGATCATAAAATCTGTTCCTAAAAACATCCAACTATCTAAAGACCTGTTCCACCAGATTACCTGCAGCACAGAGTGCCTCACTCCAGTCTTAACTCCCTCAGGGGTTGTTGAAGGTCAAAGGCTGTAGCAGCATTGAGTTCATGGCACATACCTTTGTTGTTCAAACGCAGTGCCATTGGTAAGTGCCAATTTGTAGTTGACAGTAGATTTGCTTTAGGATGAGATGCTAAAGAACATAATGTGTAGGAAGGAAGTTATACACAGTTTGATTGACTGAGTTACCACTAATGACATATATTAAACCACAAGTGCCATTACTTTAATAAAATTATGTGTTCAGGTTATAAAGATAATTACCCCATATGGAATGCATATATACCAAACACTGTGCAAGGCAGATGGTAGATGTTATTTTAATCCTTAGATAACTATTATCTGTTCATGTGAGGAATTAGAAGTTTAGAAGTTTAAGTCACTTGTCCAGGTCCAAATTAAGAAAGGGGATTTACTTCCAAACCTGATCAAAGCAATAGTGAAGAATGATCTCATTCTAAAAATTTAGCTTTAGGGTGGTTTTACTGTTATCTGATAGTGATGGGTATTGGAGGAAAAACAAGATGTTTAGCCATCTAGTCCCAATAAAGCAAAAGACCTGAACTACATTCACTTAAGACTGGTTCATAAATGCAGTCTCTATTACCAAGCCAAGTCTTCATCTAATCTGTAGCCATATGTTCCATTCTGTAAATTTTCTCACCTTTCCAAACTTGCCTTCTCAAGTGTTTAAACCTGTGTCACCTCCGAGTAGAATTTTTCTGGGCTCTGCATCCGGCTAGAGACAACCAGATATTTCTAGTTTGCTTATGGCAGGTTCAGAACTGCATTGCTCAGCCTAATGATTGGAGCTAAGCAGTGGCCCTAGGTAGGCAGGAACAGTACCAACAAACTATATGAAAATCACAGTAGTCATTGATGATAGCTTTACATTTCTTTCCCTCTGGCTGCTACAAGTGAGGAAGGTAGACCTTAGGAGCCAGGATAGTTCTTATCTGTCTTAATCCTCTTTGACTGCACAAATGTGTTTCTCTAGGCTATGCATTTTTTATTTTTACCAAAAGTTGGTTTCATGCCCGGAGGTAAGCAAGGTGAACAAAAGTGAAGTGTTACTAGTTACATATATTTTATTTAAATAAATTTAAGTCTTAGTGCTATCAAAAGAGTTTGCAAATTTTAAGGTTCCCTTTGTAAACTTAGATTTCTTTTTAAAAAGACTTTTAGATACAATTGAAATGGCTGTCTCAAAGTGGGAGTGTATTGTGCTAATACACTGAAGTCCACTCCCAGATATTTGTGATTATTTTGAGGTACATCATTCTTATGATGTAGCGTTTTTGAAATTCAACATTTATTTTAAGAGTGACATATCAATCACATCTGTATATCTGTATATCGCATCTGTAAAATGTTTATGGGAAAAGTGAAACAATGTAAGGTGAGAAATACTGGAATATTTATCTTAGACATTCAAAAGTATAAAGAAATCTTTGAAAACTGCATCTGTGAAATAATCTTATTCTGTCATCCTAGGGGTTTATTTGTTCTACAACTTCAAGATTTAAGAGTGGACAACTTCTTTGGTAAACATCCTCTGGCAGTTGATGTTTTGGGGAATAATAAACCTAATACTCTATATCGCTTTATTTTAACCCCAGGCAGATATTAAATATTATTGTAAGAATGCCTTTTGGGCATCAAATCTTTGTTTATATTATGCCCTAACACTTGTATTAATAACTGTTAAAAGTGTGGTTGTGTTAAGCTGTTCTCAAGCTATGGTTTGCCCTGTAATTTTACTACTGTTTCCACTTTTTATACATGCAAGATAGAATAGTCTCATGCAAACCACTGACAAATGTTGCTAATTTCATTGCTGGAATTGTTTTAACATTATAAGGAAAATGCTCACACCATTTAATCATGAGTTGTTTGTCTCAGGAGCCCAAACTGTGAAACCAATTGATGAGTTTCTATCAGCAATAAGTTTTGGTTTCAAAATCCTACATGATAGGAGAGTTAAATGATATAACTAAGAGTTTAAATTTATATTTCCACTTTGAATGGAAATTCTTCCCCATCCCCAAGAGTCTTCTAGAACTACTGGGGAAAAAGAGACAACTCTGTAAGTCTGACTTCACTTTGTAACTTACATAGAGGGCTAAATCTACTTAGTATATCCAGCGTATTCAGAACTCTGAGGAATTACTTTGCTTTGGACTTTTTTTTAAAAAAATTCCAAATTGGAATAAATGGGTGGCAACTTCAGTGGGTGAAATGTGGAAGTTTCATCTTCGTAACCTGGAGTTGATATCCAGTAATGTCTGGATGAAACTATAATGTTTACTAACACCAAAAAAAAAAAAAAAAAAGTGTCTATTCTACATATTATTTAATTTGTGTTGACTGTCATGTATATAAGTGTAATTCAAATATATGTAAAGTAAATGTGTATGTGTATGTCTGTTTTAATTGAACCAAAGCATGTGTTGCTTTGTTTCAGTAGAGAATAAATTTGAACCAGCAAATGTAAGGCCCTTTTCTTCTTTCCTTAGGTCAAAGAAGCACATTAAATAATGGACATAAGAGGTATTTCACCTGTGCATCTTTCAAGTCCTTAATGTTAACTCTAATCTTTATAGTTCTCCCAAAAATGGGGCATTGTTTTTCATTGTTATTTGGGTTTGGAAGTATAGTTTCAGAAGTTTTCATTTTTTCTTTAACTTTTATTTTATATTGCAGTATAGTTGATTAACAATGTCATATGAGTTTGGGTGAAAAGCAAATTGATTCAGTTATCCATATACATGCATCTATTCTTTTTCAAATTCTTTTCCCATTGAGTTGTTACAGAATATTTGGCACAGTTCTCTATACAGTACAGTAAGTGCTTGTTGGTTATCTATTTTAAATATACCAGTATGAATATATCAATCCCAAACTCCCTTTTCTTTTCAGATAACACATACTTCATGGGTTAGGAAACCAGTGTCATGACTTAGCTGGTCTGCTAAGATCAATTGAAGACCAGACTCTATTACTGACCTTCATAAATTCCCACATCCACTGCTGGGTCACCATAATATTTGATGTGGCCAGAAATGATTAGTTTACAACTTGGTGGTAGAATAATGTTCCCCCCTCTCCCTCCACTGCCAAAACAAATTAAAAAGTTGCTCATGTCTTTCTAGAACCTTTGCATGTGTTAAAAAAAATTAATGTTGTAGACAGAATAAAGGTTTCTAATTAACTGACCTTGAGACAGAAAGATTATACTGGAATATCCAGAGGGCCCAATGTAATCATACGGGTCCTAAGTAGAAGTAGGAAAATAGTAGAAGTAGTAGAATAATAAGCAGAGGAGAGAAGCAGACAGTTGTGTGAGAGTGGTGTGAAGCACTTGACCAATTTTATTGGTTTTGAAGGTACAGAAGTGGGCCCAGGAACCAAGAAGTGTAGGCAGCTTCTAGAAGCTGCAAAGACAAGAAATCATATTCTCCCCCCAGAGCCTCCAAAAAAGTAGGAAGTTCCTTCCACTTACATCTTGATTTTAGCCCAATAAGACCCATTTCAGACTTCCGACTTCTAGAATTGTAAGTTCGTATAACTTGTTATGGTGGCAATATAAAAGTAATTCAGAGCCTGGTTCAAGTAAATCCTGAAAAATCTGGACATTTCTCTTTTCTAAATCCACAGCTTTCTTGGTTAATAGCAGCAAGGTCTTTTGTCAAACAAAACTTATAGCAAGCACTTGTGATGTTATTGCTTATTTCTTTCTGAAGGGTGCCTGTTTTCTTCATTCAAGGAGCTCTGAGTCTTTGAACTGACTTAAAGTTTCTAGTTCTCTATTTTGATTGCTGAAATCAGGCCTTGTTGATATGATCTATAGGTTTTTCATGTATATTGAAACAGTGAAGCATTCTTGGGCTTTTTTATCTAGGTTGATTTTAGAAACCACCAGACATTCCTGGCTACCAACAGAGTTCTGATTACTGCTCTACTCTTGCTCTCTGTCATGATACCAGTAGCCTCATTATCTTGCTTGCTCGGTATTGCTATTTGGTGTCAGCTCTGGACTTCATGTTTCTCATAGAACTCATTGCAATGACATTATCTCCCATTTTTAGCCATGGTCTACACTGGAGAAGCCACCATGGTAATTTTTCAAGAATATCATCGGTATGATTCTTAATGACGTTTTGAAACAAGATCTTAGGCAGCTTGTCATATGTCTTAGTTCAGGCTGTGATAATAAAATACCACAGATTGCGTGGCTTAAAACACAAATATTTATTTCTCACACTTCTGGAGGTGAGGAACCCTGAGCTACACAAAAATTCTAGAAAACATAACTTTTTTTTTTTTTTTTTTTTAGAAATAACACATTTCATTTATGAATGACACAGCAGCATAATCTATTCTATCCTGATTATAACAGAGTAGTATATGTATGTGCATGTGCATTTATACAAATACAAACACAGATGCACTCACACAAGCTAAATAAAGATTGGCATATATTATTTTGTACCTTTTTTGGTGCTAAGAAATATGTTTATAACTCAAAAGTTGTTTATTGAGCCCCTACTATATCTTTGTGCTTTTCTGGATGTGGATGCTACATTAGTGAACAAAACAGAAAAAAAATGCCCACCCTCAATGGGATTTATTTACATGGTTATTGTCCATGTTTATATGCATATATATTTACCCTATTGTTTCTTTTTTATCATGCTAACTAGCTTTTGAGTTTTCAGTTCCTTGGTGCTAAGTTTTTTCATGTAGTTATGAGACAGATTTCCAGAACTTTATCATCTTGCAAAACTGAAACTCTATATCTGTTAAACAACAACTCCCCCTCTACTCCCTCCACCCAGCACTTGGTAAACTACCAGTCTACATTCTGTTTCTATGAATTTGATTATGGTAGTCACCTCTTATGAGTGGAATCATATATTTCTTGTTTTGTGAAAGTGAAAGTGACTCAGTCATGTCCGACTCTTTGCAACCCCATGGATTATACAGTCCATGGAATTCTCCAGGCCAGAATACTGGAGTGGGTAGCCTTTTCTTCTCCAGGGGATCTTCACAACCCAGGGATTGAACCTGGGTCTCCCACATTGCAGGCTGATTCTTTACCAGCTGAGCCACAAGGGAAGCCCAATAATACTGAAGTGGGTAGCCTATCCCTTCTCCAGGGGATCTTCCCGACCCATAAATCAAACCAGGGTTTCCTACATTGCAGGTGAATTCTTTATAAACTGAGCTATCAGTTTTGTCACTAGGTTATTAAAAATTTAGCTGTTAGGTTATTAATCTCTAGTGTATAGCAAGGCATAGTAGACATATTATACATATATATATATATCATATATATGTTTTATATATATATACTCAATGACCCTACATGTATATATTTTTTCAATGAAAATACACATACATGCACACATGCATAACTTAGAAAAGAGAGACAAGTTATGTATTTTGCAGCAATGCTTACATAATATAACAAAAATTAGTGACAACCTAGGAAAAAGTCTGAATTGGTATATCTTGATCTAAATTACTAATTTTCTATAAATAATTTTGGTCATGAGGACAATTATCAGCTATTTCTTCTATAGGAATACAACTAGGAGGGAATATAGTGAATGTTAAAAAACAATACTTGAAATTATCTCATTCATACAATGTAAGTTTAGTCATTCATTGATGAATCCCAGGCATTCTGATATGTATTTAGAAAAAGTTACTAAACAATGGCCCAAAACCAATAAAATAAAATAAAGTGAGGTAAATGTAGAACCCTGAATTCACATTCCAAAAATTGGGCAGCTTTGCACTTTTTATGATTATGAATGCTCCTGTTGGACAGGAACTTCCTAGAGATATAATGATAAGTTCCAGACAAATACAAAACAAAACAAAAACAAGAATGTGGAGAAAAGGTAACCCTCAAATGGTGTTGGTGATACTGTAAATTGGTGCAGTCACTTTGAAAAACAGTATAAAAATTCCTCAAAAAAATAGAAATTATACATCTGTATCTCTTTTTCTGTCTTGCCTATAGGGTTATCATTACCATCTTTTTATATTCCATATATATGCATTAGTATACTGTATTGGTGTCATTTTTCTGGATTACTTTGCTCTGTATAATTGGCTCCAGTTTCATCCATCTCATTAGAACTGACTCAAATGTATTCCTTTTAATGGCTGAGTAATATTCCATTGTGTATATGTACCACAGCTTTCTTATCCATTCATCTGCTGATGGGCATCTAGGTTGCTTCCATGTCCTGGCTATTATAAACAGTGCTGCAATGAACATTGGGGTGCACGTGTCTCTTTCAGTTCTGGTTTCCTTGGTATGTATGGGCTCTATGGGAGAAGGCGAGGGTGGGATGATCTGAGTGAATAGCATTGAAACATATATAGTATCAAGTGTGAAACAGATTGCCAGTCCAGGTTGGATGCATGAGACAAGTGCTTAGGGCTGATACACTGGGATGACCCAGAAGGATGGGATGGGGAGGGAGGTGGGAGAGGGGTTTAGGATGGGGGACACATGTAAATCTATGGTTGATTCATGTCAATGTATGGCAAAAACCACTACAATATTGTAGTAATTAGCCTCCAACTAATAAAAATAAATGAAAAATAAAAAAGAAATTAAAGTACCATATGGCCCAGCTATTCCACTTCTGGGTATATTTTAAAAGAATACGAAAACACTAATTCAAAAAATACACCTCTATCTTCACTGCAGCATAATTTGCAATAGTCAAAATATAGAAACAACCTAATTATCCATCAATGGATGAATGGATAAGAAAATGTGGTTTATATGTAGAACAGATGAAGAGTTGAAGATGGCAGAGAAGTAAGACATGAGGGTCATCTTCCTCCCCTAGTACATCAAAAATACAGCTGCATGTGGAACGACTTCTACGAATTCTACAAATTCTATGAATACCTGTTGAATGCTGTCAGAAGACCTCAGACTTCCAAAAAGGCAAGATAATCTCCACATAAAGCAGTAGGGAAAGAGCAATAAGAAAAATGGAGGGGGGCAGGAGGGAGTGGAGACAAAGGAAACCAGACGAGTGGTACATCTCAAGGAAGGAGCTATGAAGGAGGGAAAGTTTTTGCACACTCAGACACCCCATTAGGGGTGAGGACAGCGGGGAGCTTTGGAACCTCAGAAGGGAATGCAGCAACAGGTTCTCAGAAGGCAAACTGCAAAATGGAGAGAATTCATCGTAGAGATTGTTGCCAACCAGCACTTCAGTCAAGATGTGGTTTGCAGGTCTTCCACGGCGAGTGAGGTCTGGGTGCTGAGTCTCAGGCTTTGGGGGCCAGACCTAGGGAGAGGACTGAGATTGACCGACGTGAAAGTATTCTGAACAGGCTAGTGTGACACAGCTGAGGGAGCCCAGGGAAAAGCCTGGACCTACCAGAAAGGCAAGAGACCATTGTCGCGGGGACCCTTTAACTCTGCAGACCGTGCCTTCATGAGTGCCATAGGTAGGATGGTCTGGCTGCTTGTGGACCTGCCACAGCCAAGGCTGACACAAATGCCAGAAATTGGGGGTGAGATGGGCCTGGGGTCTGTGATCCCAGAGGTGGGTGTGATGGCTGCTGCAGTGCCCATGAAGCTGTGAACAGGCTCAGGTCACCACCTACAACTTCCTGGGAGCCTCTGCAGCTTGGCTCTTCCAAGGAACCCACAACCTGGGGGAGTACACGGCCCACTTCCAACTGTAGGGACTTCCAGCAGTCTATATAGCCACTGCACATCCCAATTGTGGCTGCCATACCCCTTCCTCTCTCCAATGCCACTGAGCAAGTGAGTTCTAGTAAGCCTCGGCCTTCACCTCCTCTGGTATGGGCAGGGAACAAATGCTGAAGGATGGCCTACAAACAGAGGCAGGGCAAAAACCAAAGTGAAGTACCAAGGGCTATATGACCAAAGAAGAGGAACGGAATTCACTCCTGCAACTGCAGGCACAGCAGATTAAGTCCTTGCAATTAGCTCAAGACTGTGGACCTTGGGAGCAAATGTGAACTTTGGAAGCAAGTCCAAGTTCCCCTGGAGAAGAGAAAGGCTACCCACTACAGTATTATGGCCTGGAGAATTCCATGGACTGTATAGTCCATGGGGTCGCAAAGAGTTGTATACAGTTGAGCCACTTTCACTTTCACAAGCTGGACTAAGGCCAGATCTGATTCAGAACTGACCCCAAGGTGCCCACAGCAAGCCCAGAGACCTTCTGAAAAGCACTGGAGGACTTTCTGAGTAGGCAGATTGTTTATAACTCACTGTATGACAAGGACAACTGATGTCACAGACAAATATTCTTGCTACCACTCTATACATACATGTTTTTTTGTTTTGTTAAATTGTTGCTCCATTTTATTAATCCTTAAATTTTTATTTTTTACTTACTTTTTCTTCTTTTTAATGCTTTTATTTTAAAATTAATTTTATTGATTTTTTCCTATTTCTACACTAACTTTCCATTATATTGCATTTCCCCCCATGTTTCTAGTTTTGTTTTTGCTACTCTAGTTTTTAGTGTTTATTTTCATTTATGGATTTATTGGTTTGATTGCTCTCTTCTGTTTTATTTCCTCTCTTTATTCTTTCTTGTTTTCTTCTTCTTGTGAGTGTAAGTTTGTGTTTCTTTACATGCTCCTGTCTGATTAATGTTGTTTTTACCATTTGTCTTGGGGCTTTTTCTGTCGGTTGTTTTTATTTGTATGTGTGTTTGAATTTTTTCTCTTTCTTATTTATTTATTTATCTTGTTTTCTTTTTTTATTTCTTTCTTTTCCCCTTCTATGCTGTGTGGCTTGTGGAGACTTGGTGCTCCAGAAAATGATCAGGCCTGAAGCTCCAAGGTGGAAGACCAGAATACAGGATATTGAAACACCAGAGAACTCCTGACCTCACAGAATCCTAATCAGCAAGAGCTCTCTCAAAGGCCTCCATCTCAACACTCATGAAGACCTGGCCCCACCCAAAGGTCAGCAATCTCCTATGCTTGATGTCTCACACCAAACAACTAGCAAAACATGAACACAAGCCTACCCATTAGCAGACAGGCTGCTGAAAGTCATACCAAGCTCACAGACACCCCATAAGATAACACTGGGTGTGATACTGCCTTTTAGAAAGATAAGATCTAGCTCCAGCAGCCAGAACATAGGTACCGATCCTAGCTACCAGGAAAACTCTCCGACCCTACCCACGGGGGACAAGCTCCATAAGTAAGAGGAGCTATGACCTTGCAGCCTGCAGAGAGGAGACCCCCAAAACAATAAATTAAACCAAAGGAAAATACAGAGAAACATGCAGCAAATGAAGGAGTGTGGTAAAAAAGAAAAAAGAAAAAAGAAAACCATCAGAACAAGCAAAGAGAAAATGGAAAGTCTACCTGAAAAAGAATTCAGAGTCATGGTAGTAAAGATGATTCAAAACCTAAGGGATTTAAAAAAAAAAAAAAAGAAAAGAAAAACCTAAGGGATAAAATGGAGGCACAGATAAATTAAATGGAAGCAAGAATTGAGAAGATACAAGAAATATTTAACAAGGACCAAGAAGAACTAAGGAACAATCAACAATGAACAATGTAACTCAAATGAAAAATACACTAGAGGGAACCAATAGCAAAATAACTGAGGCAGAAAAGTAGATAAGTGAGTTGAAATTTATAATGGTAGAAATAACTGAAGCAGAGCAGAATAAAGAAAAAAGTGAAAATAAATGCAGATTGTCTCAGAGACCACTGCAACATTATTAAGTGCACCAACATTCAAATTATAGGCATCTGAAGAAGAAGAGAAAAATAAAGGGTATGAGAAACTATTTGAAGAGATTTTATTTGAAAAATTCCCTAACATGGGAAAGAAAGTAGGTATCCAACTCCAGGAAGCCCAGAGAGTTCTATACAGTGTAAGCCCAAAGAAACATGCCAAGACACACATTAAGCAAAGTAGCAAAAATTAAACACAAAGAAAAAAAATTTTAAAGCAGCAATGGAAAGCAACAAATAACATAAAAGGGAATCCCCATAAGGTTAACAACTGATATTTCAGCAGAAATTCTGCAGGCCAGAAAGGAGTATCAGTTAAAGTGATGAAAGGAAAAAAAAAAAATCTATATACAATAGGATAGTATTCAGTTGTTTATAAAATGAAATCCAACCATAGTGGGCAACATAGATAGACTTGAAAGTATTAGGCTAAGTGGAATATGTTCATTGAAAAAAATACAAATAGCATATTATTTCACTCATATGTAGAATAAAAAAATAAATAATGCAAACGAATAAACAAGATGAAACCAAATCCATAGATACAGAGAATAGATTAGTGATTATCAGGGAGAAGGGATTTGAGATTGGATGAAGTGGGTTAAAGGGGTCAGCTGAATGGTGATAGATGGTAACTAGTCTTATGGTAATGATCATTTTGTGATATATACAGGTGTTGGATTATAATGCTATACACTGACATATATAATAAAAATAATTTCAAATCATATACAGTATGTTCTCTTATCCCATAGGAATTAGAAATCAATAAGATGACTTGGATAACCTCAAAACATTTAGAAATAACACAGCTAATTCTAAATACATAGGTTAATGAAGGAATCACAATTGAATTTACAAAATATTTCAAACTTGTGTAAATGAAAATGTAACATAAGAAATTTTGGCCTAATGCCAAGTTCTTTGAATACAGTCAAACCCATTTGAGGTGACTGGCTGCTTCCCTTTTACAAGGGTAGAAAAAAGGCAGTTGAGATAAAGACCATATGGTATGGCCACAGAATATAAAGTGGTTAGTGGTGGTTGTGGTCTCACATGCTCAATAATGTTCAACTCTTTGCAACTCCATGGATGGTAGCCCTCCAGGCTCCTCTGTCCATGGAATACTGGAATGGGTTGACATTTCCTACTCTAGGATCAAGTAGTTACTATCCACCATATTGAGGTCTTCCCAAGCATCTCAGTGGTAAAGAAACTGCCTGCCAGTGCAGGAGACATGAGAGGTGGGTGGTTCCATCCCTTGGTCAGGAAGATCCCGTGGAGTAGCAAATGGCAACCCACTCCAAGATTCTTGCCTAGAAAATCCCATGGACAGAGGAGAATGACAGGCTACAATTATTTTGTCATTATTCAGTTGCTAAGTTGTATCTGATTCTTTGCGACCCCATGGAATGCAGCATGCTAGGCTTCCCTGTCCTTTACTACCTCCCAGAGTTTGCTTAAATTCATGTCCATTGAATCAGTAATACTATCTAACCATCTCATTTTCTGCCACTCCCTTCTTGTTTTGCCTTCAGTCTTTCCCAGCATCAGCATCTTTTCAAATGAGTCAGCTCTTTTCATAACGTGGACACAGGATTGGAGCTTCAACTTCAGTGTCAGTCCTTCCAATGAATATTCAGGGCTGATTTCCTTTAGGATTGCCTAGTTTGATGTCCTTGCTGTCCGAGGGACTCTCAAGAGTCTTCTCTAGCACCATAGTACAAAAGCTTCAATTATTTGGCTCTCAGCCTTCTTTATGGTCCAGTTCTCAGATCCAGACATGACTACTGGAAAAACCATAACTTTGACTATATTCATCTTTGTTGGCAAAGTGCTTTTGAATACACTCTGGTTTTTAATACACTGTCTAAGTTTGTCATAGCTTTCCTTTCAAGGAACAAGTGTCTTATAGTTTCATGGCTGCAGTCACTGTCCACAGTGATTTTGGAACCTAAGAAAAGAAAATCTGTCACTTCTTCCACTTTTTCCCCTTCTATTTGAAATGAAGGGATGGGACCAAATGCTATGATCTTAGTTTTTTTTAATATTGACTTTCAAGCCAGCATTTTCACTCTCTTCTTTCACCCTCATCAAGAGGTTCTTTAGTTCCTCTTCAGTCTCTGCCATTACAGTGTCTGTGTGTCTGTGTGTCTGGGGCTGTTGTTATTTCTCCTGGCAATCTTGATGTGATTCTTCCAGCCTAGCATTTCACATGATGTACTTTTCATAGAAGTTAATAAGCAGGGTGACAATATACAGCTTTGTACTCTTTTCCCAGTTTTGAACCAGTCAATTATTCCATGTCTCACTCTAACTGTTGCTTTTTGACCACCCTAGAACTTTCTCAGAAAATAGGTAAGATGGTCTGGTCCTCCCGTCTCTTTAAAAATTTTTCATGGTTTGTTGTGATCCACATAGTCAAAGGCTTTAGCATAGTCAGTGAAGCAGAAGTAGATGTTTTTCTTCAATTCCTTTGTTTTCTCAGGGCAGTCACAAAGAACTGGACACAGCTGAGCTACTAAGCATGCGCACATCCTGTCTATTTATGGAAGCAGATAGCCCACTACTATCTTAAAGTGATTTGCATATGTCTGGTGTACCTGTGCCTGGCATATAATAGACATTCAATAATTACAGTAGTATTTTTGGTAATTGTTTTTATTTACCTCTGATACCATGAAACTATTACTGCCATCCCAATACTCCTATTCTGAGATGATCTCATTTATAACATAGACTTTGTTGAAGACTCTAAGATAGTACTTCACTTTGTACATATTAGATACACTTTCTACCTCTTTGGTTTTTGTCCTTCTTTTCACCTCTGGATACATCAAGATATTTGTGAAGCCCTAATATAAATGCTTGATATTATCCCAGCAATGAACTGTCATAGAGAGAACTGTACACAACCACATCTGTGTGGGACAAGCATAATTCTTCAGCATTAGAAGTGCTTTTAGGGGAAGATGGTAAATAATGACTCTGTGAAAGTCACAGAGCTTTTAGAAGATGGATGGATTTTTTTATCCTTATATAAGGGCTAATGTTTATGTCAGTGACATTTTACAAACAAATGAACAATGCTTCTTCTTAGACTGCTAAATTTGAAACCAGAAAAGAGATGATAGGTAGCACTCATCATGTAGTTAAATTATGCTTACTAGCTACTGGGTGATAAGATGTAGCTTGGGCAATCAATCAATTTGGGGGCATATTTTTAATTTCTCCAGGTATTTGTAGGGATTGATTACTATTGTTCCATTAGGTAACATCATTGTATTATTTTAAGGTTGATATCATTAGCTGCAGACACATGCAAAATATAAGAACTAAATGTTAAAAGACAAGGTGACCCTCTATCTTAGAATACAGATAAATAGTAAATGAGCTCTATAACCTCCAACATTGATGTTTCAAGGTAATTTAATAACAAGAGCCTTAACTAAAATACTGAAGTGTGATACTATATATCACAGTCAGAGGCATTCACTGACTGTAAGGGCAATTAGTTACAGTGACTTTTCCAATCCTACCATATTAAATTTAATTAATCTATCATTGATTGAAAGATACCTTGTGTTTATTAGACATTTTCTAGGCATTATGCTGATATTAATAAAACTAGTATATTTATAGTTTTAGCCTAGAGAGATGGGTGTTTATTCATTTCTAAGACAATGATTCAGACATTATGTTTAGATTTTATGAAGGCTGTCTATGGGTCAAGGTCACATGCATACAGCTGTGTGTGTGTGTATATGTTTGAAAAAGGGAGGAGAGGGAAGGAGAGTTATGGAGGGAGGGAGAGAGAGACACAGGGAGGGAGAATTATATTGCTAAGTTCTTTTTTCCTTTTAACTTTGAAAATGAAATGCTCTACCCTACCCCCACCCATCCTGCTGTCTTTTCCCATTAGACTGCTATCTCCAAGAAGGCAGAAACTAGATGTTGGTGTTTATAATGCACGAATACTTTGCACAGCATTATGTTCTTATAGATATTAATTCTGATTCCAAAGGAGCAGCAGCTGATATTAAAACTGTTACAAAGTAAAGAAGGGAAATGCATGGAACAAGAATTCATCTCAATTATTATAAATGGCAGTCCTCCAGTGACATTTAGGTAGTGTATCTTAGATATTAAGAACTCCAATTTCAGAGTCAGAGAAACATAAGCTTGAGTCCCAGCTTTTCTGCTGAGATTTGCTGATATCAGGTGAGGTAATTAAATCTTATTTTATTCATTGATGAATGGGTAAAACAAAAATACCTATTACATTGTCTTGTGCGAATTCTTATTATCATTGTTATGTATTTTTTCATGATGTCTATGCAGTTGCATTATTGAAAGTGTGTTTCATCTCTAAGATGTTCAATAAATGTACAGCAGTCTGCCTAGTATGTGGCAGAGAGAGAACACTAAGAAAATAACACCTGCTGCTGTTGGATACCTACCAATTAGCCATTCTTCTCATTTTTGCAAACAGGATGATGATTTTATTCACATTTAGGGGAAGGCTGTGTGCTGCACAGGGCATGGCTAGCAATTGATATAGTCAGTTATACAAATCCTATACTTCTTCACCTGGTTTAGCATTGAGCATGTGACCCTGTTCTGGTTAAAAAAAAAAAAATAAAAAGTAAGAATAACACAGCTGAGGGACTTTAGACAAAAATTTCCTCTCTAACTAAAAAGGATGATGCATAAGGGGGCCCTTCATTTCCTTCCCACCTTTGCCTTTCGACACAGTTATTTTTGACTGAGACTTGCAGCAGCTTTGGATGATTGTGAGGAAAGAGATAGGAGAATCATAAATGGCTGAGATGTCCGACATGGTTGAGCTACTGAATTAACGTCTGAGCTTCTTGTCCTTCAATATTTATTAATAAAACCATATGTTTACGTCACTGATTGTAGTTATGTTACTTGAAGCCAAAAGCATTTTAGGGCTACTGTTCTAGTTAAAATGCATGATTTTATCAAATTCTTTCTTTGGATGCTCTCAAATGAAAAGTCTAATAATCTAATAAACAATATGTTTCATGTATTCAATTATTCAACACAAGTTTCTTAAGCTCAAAAAGTGAAACAAATATTTATTAGACACTGGATGGGGGAATGCTGAACAAATTCGGACAGTTAGTGAGCAATAGCACCTTGTACTGAAATCCCATGGGCTGTGAAGTGTGACAAAACAGAGTTATAATCTGGATGTTATCAATAGCAAGCTGTGTGGCCTTTAGGACAACACTTAGAGTCTCTGAAAAACAAGGATAAAATCGTTTCACCCCTAACATTGCCTCAAAGATTAGTGTTTGAAGTTACCTCAATGAAAAATTAATCAATCAATCTATGAGAGAAATGGAAAATTTTATTCCAGCCAGATTGAGAGCAATAACTAAGGAAGAGAATCTCAGAAACCTCTAAGAACTGTTGTACCAATTAGAAGTCAAGGCACAGTTCTGAAGGTGTTTGAGACAGAGGGCTGTACATTAAATGATGTGTTATTGACCGTTTACACAATCCAGATCTAAGTGTTATGTGGTCCTCATAAGATCAAGAAGGAATGTTATTTTTTAAGAAGTTGTTTTGTTGGCGCTAGGGGAGTGTTTTGCTTTATGGTTGAGCGGGTATTTCTGCCAATGGGGGAGATTTGGTCGATGCATACTGTGAATACACAGTGCATAGCGTGAAGAGAGAGGAGGCCACAGGGCAGAGAAAACTGTTTAATTTTTTTGTCTTGCCATAAAATATGAGTTTTTTTTCTTTTTTTTTTTTTTTTTCGGTACTATCTCTAAACTCAATATGTAATAGTTGAATGTATGAGCAAGTGGCATATTCTGCCATTGTTCCTAATAATGATATTTTGCTTAAAGTTTAGCTTTCTAAAAAGAATGAAACAAAATTCATTTTAGAACACATCACTTAAAAAACAGTTATTAGAAATGTAGATAAAGTTGTTAAAATGTTCATGAACCTAAGACTCCTGGGAGGGTATGATCTACATTCCTTCTATTTTCTTGTGGACTTTCTACGCTGTCTTACATTGCAGTTACTAGTCACCTATCTTTTGCTACAGTGATTTTAATGATTTAAGCGAAAATAAAATCTGTGTATGCTCACTTATTTTGTTTGAAAATAGAAGTCTAGGACAATCAATTAAAATTTCCTCACTTTAAAACAAATAAGTATAACTTCTCATTCAAAGTGTAATTAATGCACAGAGAACATTTTATTGTGATAAGTTTAAATGTATATAATGACAACCCACTGCAATATTCTTACCTGGAAAATTCCGTGGACAGAAGAGCTGAGCAGGCTACAGTCCATGGGATTGCAAAGAGTTGGACACGACTGAGCGATTAATATACAAACACACAATGACTATTATTAACATCAATATGTGCATGACCTTTATTAATTTTCAGCTATATTTTACTGACATATACACAAAATCATATAGGGGAAAATTATATATAGCTAAGGATCTTGGAGCCTCATTGAATATAACCTAAAAATTAGATATATTTTCAAATCACTTAAACAGGCGTTAACAATAGTAATCAACTCCTCCTAAGTCACTTCAGTTGTGTTTGATTCTGCAACCCCATGGACTGTAGCCCACCAGTTTCCTCTATCTGAGGGATTCTCCAGGCAAGAATACTGGAGTGGATTGCCAGTTCCTTCTCCAATAGTAATCAAAGTTAACATATATTGAGTACCTGCTATATGCTAGACACTTGGTCTAAGCACCCTATGTATAGTAACTCACTTAAACCCATGCTGTTGCTGTTTTTATTCCTATTTTACAGAGAAGGAAACAGAGGCACAAGGGGATTTTTTTTAACTTGCTTAAGCGTATACAGCTATTAAGTGGTAGATCTGGGAAATAATCTGGCATATGATCTAGGCACTCTGCTATAGAGCCCATGCTCTTAACCATAACATACAGTACTTGGAGGTGGTGAGATTTACAGTAGTCCATCATTAGTACATGCTAATGGTTCAGTTTTTAAATGCTTAGGGATTCTGAAAAATGAAAAAGTCAATAATACTTTGAACAAATATTGGTACTCTCTTGTAGGAAGAAAGGTCTTCTTAGAAACTGAGGATAGATTGTGCTTTGAATGTTGTTCAGTCGCCCAGTCGTGTCCAACTCTGTGCTACCCCATGGACTGCAGCACTGCAGGCCTCCCTGTTCCTCACCATCTCCTGAAGTTTGCTCAAGTTCACGTCCATTGCATCTGTGATGGCATCCAATCATCTCATCCTCTGACACCCTCTTCTCCTTTTTTGGATAGGCAGTGCATAAAAGAGGTGTGCAGTTAAGCAAAGAGCATGAGTAAAAACATTCATGCAGCAATGAGCTTGTAACATATAAGGTACATTAAAGAAATTGATGAAAACAGCCTCAGAAAAAAATTTAAAAATCGCTTTATAGTCTGTTCCTTTTGTTGTTGTTGTTTTCATGTTTCCCTCTTCCCTTCAGGGCCTCCTCTCAGTCAAATGAAGAGACAGGCTTAATAATAACTCCCCAAAGCTGCCCACGTCCAAACTGGAACTTTTGAAAATGTTCTTACATGGCAAAAGGGACTTTGCAAATATAATTTAGATTTCAGAATAGATAAATGAATTTCAGAATAGATAAATTATCTCAGATTATCTGGGTGGACCCAATCTTATCCTGTAAGCTCTTGAGAGCAGAAAAATTTTCTTGGTTGGAATCGAAGATGCAACAGCAGCAAAAGGTAAATGGGATACAGTACGAGGAGAAACCAGAGAGGTCCCAAGCCTGAGAGGGATTCACTGTGCTGTTTCCAGTTTTGAGATGTAACAGTCCCATCAACGAGGGCTAGAGAGAGGTTTCTAGGAGTTAAGGTGTCTCTGGCTGACAGAAGCAAAGAAAGGGAATTAATCTTACAACTTTATGGACTGAAATTGGACAGCAATATGAACGAGCTTAGACTGGATTCTTCCCCAGAGTCTGCAATAAGGAACAGATTCCTGTTGACATCTTGGTTTCCATCCAGTGAGACCTATCTCAGATTTCTGACCCTACAGAAACTGAGAAAAAAAATTGTGTGTTGTAAACAGCCAAGTTGTAGTAATCTGTTACAACAGTAATAGAAAACAAATATTGATGATGTGCCGAAGATCATATATGGACTATGGAAGAGGCAAGGGCAAGTAAGTGGTAACATTTCTATCACTTCAAGTCCTGACAATAATGGAGTCATAAATAAATACTTCAAAAAATCTTTTTTCTCAGATTATTCAGAAGCCTGATATTTAAAATGGTTTATTTCTACCTTTTTTCTCTCTAAATGTTTAAGTAAATGAGTTGTCATTCCTTAAAGTGGAGACATTACTTTGCCAACAAATATCCATGTAGTCAAGGCTATGGTTTTTCCAGTAGTCATATATGGAGGTGAAAGTTGGACCATAAAAAAGACTGAGAGCTGAAGAATTGATGCTTTCGAACTGTGGTGCTGGAGAAGTCTCTTGAGAGTCCCTCGGACTGCAAGGAGATCAAACAAGTCAACCCTAAAGGAAGTCAACCCTGAGGATCCTTTGGAAGGACTGATGCTGAAGCTGAAGCTCTAATACTTTGGCCACCTCTTGCAAAGAGCCGACTCATTGGAAAAGACCCTGATGCTGGGAAAGATTGAAGGCAGGAGAAGGGGTCGACAGAGAACAGGATGGTTGAACACCATCACTGACTCAAAGGACTTGAGTCTGGGCAAGCTCCGGTAGATAGTAAAGGACAGGGAAGCCTGGCATGCTGCAGTCCATGGGATGGCAAAGAGTTGAACGTGACTGAGCAACTGAACAACAATGAAGACAAAGTGGAGATGGAAACGGCAACCCACTCCAGTATTTCTACCTGGAGAATCCCAGCGACAGAGGAGCCTGGCGGGCTGCAGTCCATGGGGTCACACAGAGTCAGACACGACTGAACGACTAACTCTATCCAAGAGCTTTAAAAATGGTAAATTTAAATTGATAGTCTACTCCATTTCCTGTCTCTCCACATCAGGAGTTTTCATTTAACTGGGGTATCTTTCATCTTAGTCAATATTTATAAGAAAGTAGTGGAACTAGAATCTTGATTACTTTAAGAGTTCTATGAGACTAGATCCTTTATGAATTGTTATAGGGGAGGAAAAGAAAAAACAGTCTTTTCCTACTGGCATGTTGAAATATAAAAAGAGAAGATTTACTATTCATGAGGAAGATACCAGTAACCCAGGTTACTTGTGGTTTCTAAAATATGAGACTGTGTCTCTTGCCAAGGGAAAAGTTTCCAGCATTGAATATGCATTTCCTATTGGTATAGCTTTGTGTGACTTTCTGTATTCCAGGCTTCATTGTGGTCTACTGCCCTCATGTGAATCTGTTTGTGAGGGTTAAGAACAACTGCTTAATTACAGATAATGATCATGTTAATACTCTACCTTCTCTCTTTTTTTAGCATTAATCTGTTTAGTTTTATTTATTTATAAATATGATAATACTTAAATTTTGAATAAGTTCTTTCAACATCAAAAATGCAAATTATATCTAAAAAAAGTGGTCTATCCTAAACAAAGTTATATCTGAAATTTAGGAAATAATGAAAAAAAAAAACAAACTACTGAGCTAGGGTAAAGACTGTATTTTCTTTCCTTGATTGATTTTAAATTAGATTTTTTTGTTGGTTAGCTATTTTTTGTTGTTGCTTTTACACTGAGATAATTAAAGCTATGTTGAACAGAGATGTCTTTTTTTTTTTTGGTGATTGTATTTCTAATGATGACACTAAAAGGAAAAAACACAGAATTTCAAGTGCTACAGGCTTAACCACAAGTAAAGAGAGAGTTAGAGGGGTTGTTATGTTGAGATGAATTCTAGTGATTTAAATTATATTTCTCTAATTTGTTTTGAAACTAGCTCTCATGTTTTAATGTGTATGTTTTATATTATGTTGATTCCAGAACTTAGAACATTGATTGTCTCATTGTTTTTTAAAAAGAAAAGCAAGAACAATTTATTATTCTGTTTAATTGTTCTATTACAGGACAAATTGTTTAGAATCTTCCTACCTTAACTGGCGCTACCCTAGTGGTTCAAATGGTAAAGAGTCTGCCTGCAATGCAGGAGACCTGGGTTTGATCTTCCCTGGGTTGGGAAGATCCCCTGGGGAAGGAAATGGCAACCCACTCCAGTATTCTTGCCTGGAGAATCCCATGGACACAAGAGTCTGGCAGGGTACAGTCCCATAGGGTCTCAAGAATTGGACACAACTCAGTGACTAAATCACGACCAGTTCAAGCCAGAAGCCAGGGGCTGAGCTCAAAATGGGTGGGGAAGACAGTAGAGGAGGGAAGGAAGGCACTGATTTAAAAATGCAGTTAACTCTTGTACAACATGGGAGGTTAGGGGCCAACCCCCATGCATTCAAAAATATATATGTATAACTTTATATATATATATTATATATATATATATATTTATATATATAATATATATATATAACTTTAGCTTTACTGATAACATAAGCAGTCAGTCAACATATTTTTTGTGATATATGTTTATAAGCTATATTCTTTTCTTAATTCTCTCACTTTATTCTTTTTGAAAATTGTTTTAACTGTTCTGCCTGCCTTGATTTTCTTTTTCTTTTTTTAATTTATTTTTTAATTGGAGGACAATTGCTTTACAATATTGCGCTAGTTTCTACCATATATTGGCATGAACCAGTCATAGGTGTACACATATCTCCCCAGTCCTGAACCTCCCTCCCATCTCCCACCCCTCTAGGTTGTCAAGAATGGGTTGAGCTGCCTGTGCCATACAGGAAACTCCCACTGGTAAACTGTGTTCCTACAATAAAGTAAGCTAGAGAAAAGAGAATGCTATTAAGAAAATTGTAAGGAGAAAAATGCATTTACAATCCTGTACCATACTTATTGATACTGTAAGTTTGTATTGTCTGCTTATAAGATGAATCCTCCATTAGTAAATATATGAATATTTTCTCATGTGATGATGAAAATACTGTAGATGCTACTAATTCTAGACATCAAAAATGGAAAGATATGAAAAAATTGACTTTTATTTACAAGTATAATGATGTGTACATTGATGAAAACTAGCAACAATATAGTTGCTTTATGGTAGCCTAACCTATAGACTAATGAATGGATATTACAAAATCTTTGACATACATACATAATTGCAGTCATATTCATAGTACAGTATTTTAAGCATTGTTACATTAAAAGCTCATGTGATGATAGGCTCCAGTTACAAAAGAGAGACATAATGTATGGTAATATACTTCTATGAAAGCAAAGTTCAAAACAATAATAAAATCATAAAATTATTAATTTTTGATTAAATATCACTCACTTTATGCCTATGTAAGGATGGACTAATAACGATACATATTTTGTGCATTCATAACATACCTAACTTTTTCTTAATTTAAAAAATTATCTAGGATATACAGTTCATTTTTGAGTTTTTTCAAATTGACACAAATCTCCAAAATTTTTTCCAATATATTTATCAAAATTAAATCCACATATTAGATGCAATGACATGCTTCTCATAGCCAGTGAGGTCACCTGGTTGCCCACATTTATCTAACTAAACGTTATCTTGACTAGGAACAGGAATTTGGTAAGAAACGGAAATAAGAGAAACTGAGTTGTGGCTGAATTGAAAGACTGATTCATTACATTTTAAAAATATTTGGTTTGACTAAAAAGTGAGTTGGAGGTAAGTAAATACAGTTTTACCTGCTCCATTAAGGATAGGGACCTGGGAAGATCACATTCATTATTATAGATTTATATTATTTCTGATCATCTACTTTTTGGTATAAGTAATTTTTAAGCTCCATTACATAGCAAAGTTTAAAATATGTATGTAAATATTTATACATCTATTAAAATATAGTAATTATATAAGCATATATGTGAATGCACACAAACATACACAAATGCAAAAATATCCTGCTACTCTGTCTAATATTACAACATAATTATTTCCTCTTTTCAAGAGTTGTTTGAAATTATGCTCTTACAACCATTATGTTTGTATTGTGAAATATAAATGCCTATATATTTATGAATAAATTCACACTTCAGAAGCCTACTATATATTCCTTCTCAGTCATAAGCCTCTCGTTACAACAAGATGTTTATTTGTTTGTTTGTTTTCATTTATTTTTATTAGTTGGAGGCTAATTACTTTACAATATCGTAGTGGTTTTTGCCATACCTTGACATGAATCAGCCTTGGATTTACATGTGTTCCCCATCCCGATTCCCCCCATCCGCCTCCCTCCCCATCCCATCCCTCTGGGTCTTCCCAGTGCACCAGCCCTGAGCAATTGTCTCATGCATCCAACCTGGGTTCGTGGTCTGTTTCACCCTTGATAGCATACTTGTTTCAATGCTATTCTCTCAGAACATCCCACCCTCACCTTGTCCCACAGAGTCCCAAAGTCTGTTCTGTACATCTGTGTCTTTTTCTGTTTTGCGTATAGCGTTATCGTTACCATGTTTCTAAATTCCATATATATGTATTAGTAACCTGTATTGGTCTTTATCTTTCTGGCTTACTTCACTTTGTATAATAGGCTCCAGTTTCATCCATCTCATTAGAACTGATTCAAATGAATTCTTTTTAATGGCTGAGTAATATTCCATGGTGTATATGTACCACAGCTTCCTTATCCATTCGTCTGCTGATGGGCATCTAGGTTGATTCCATGTCCTGGCTATTATAAACAGTGCTGCGATGAACATTGGGATACACGTGTCTCTTTCAGATATGGTTTCCTCAGTGTGTATGCCCAGGAGTGGTATTGCTGAGTCATATGGCAGTTTTATATCCAGTTTTTTAAGGAATCTCCACACTGTTCTCCATAGTAGCTGTACTGGTTTGCATTCCCACCAACAGTGTAAGAGGGTTCCCTTTCCTCCACACCCTCTCCAGCATTTATTGCTTGTAGACTTTTGGATAGCAGCCATCCTGACTGGCGTGTAATGGTACCTCATGGTGGTTTTGATTTGCATTTCTCTGATAATGAGTGATGTTGGGCATCTTTTCATGTGTTTGTTAGCCATCTGTATGTGTTCTTTGGAGAAATGTCTGTTTAGTTCTTTGGCCCATTTTTTGATAGGGTCATTTATTTTTCTGGAATTGAGCTGCAGGAGCTGCTTGTATATTTTTGAGATTAATCCCTTGTCTGTTGCTTCGTTTGCTATTATTTTCTCCCAGTCTGAGGGCTGTCTTTTCATCTTGCTTATAGTTTCCTTTGTTGTGCAAAAGCTTTTACATTTAATTAGGTCCCATTTTATTTTACGTCCAATATTCTGGGAGGTGGGTCATAGAGGATCTTGCTGTGATTTATGTCGGAGAGTGTTTTGCCTATGTTCTCCTCTAGGAGTTTTATAGTTTCTAGTCTTACATTTAGATCTTTAAGCCATTTTGAGTTTATTTTTGTGTATGGTGTTAGAAAGTGTTCTAGTTTCATTCTTTTACAAGTGGTTGACCAGTTTTCCCAGCACCACTTGTTAAAGAGATTGTCTTTTTTCCATTGTATATCCTTGCCTCCTTTGTCAAAGATAAGGTGTTCATAGGTACGTGGATTTATCTCTGGGCTTTCAATTCTGTTCCATTGATCTATATTTCTGTCTTTGTGCCAGTACTATACTGTCGTGATGACTGTGGCTTTGTAGTAGAGCCTGAAGTCAGGCAGGTTGATTCCTCCAGTTCCATTCTTCTTTCTCAAGATGGCTTTGGCTATACGAGGTTTTTTGTGTTTCCGTACAAATTGTGGAATTATTTGTTTTAGTTCTGTGAAGAATACCGTTGGTAGCTTGATAGGTATTGGATTGAATCTATAGATTGCTTTGGATAGTATAGCCATTTTCACAATATTGTCTTCCAATCCATGAACATGGTATATTTCTCCCCATTTTCATTTCTAATTTTGTTGATTTGGTTCTTCTCCCTTTGTTTCTTAATGAGTCTGGCTAATGACTTGTCAATTTTATTTACCTTTTCAAAAAGCCAACCTTTAGCTTTGTTGATTTTTCCTATGGTCTCTTTTGTTTCTTTTGCATTTATTCCTGCTTTAATTTTTAAGATTTCTTTCCTTCTACTAACCCTGGGGTTCTTCATTTCTTCCTTCTCTAGTTGTTTTTGGTGTAGAGTTTGGTTATTTATTTGACTTTTTTCTTGTTTCTTGAGGTAAGCCTGTATTGCTATGAACCTTCCCCTTAGCACTGCTTTTACAGTGTCCCATAGGTCTTGGGTTGTTTTGTTTTCATTTTCATTCGTTTCTATGCATATTTTGATTTCTTTTTTGATTTCTTCTATGATTTTTTCATTATTCAGAAGCATTTTATTTAGCCTCCATATGTTGGAATTTTTAATAGCTTTTTCCTGTAATTGAGATCTAATCTTACTGCATTGTGGTCATAAAAGATGACTGGAATGATTTCAATTTTTTAAATTTACCAAGGCTAGATTTATGGCCCAGGATGTGATCTATTCTGGAGAAGGTTCTGTGTGCACTTGAGAAAAAGGTGAAATTGATTGTTTTGGGGTGAAATGTCCTATAGATATCAATTAGGTCTAGCTGGACCATTGTGTCATTTAAAGTTTGTGTTTCCTTGTTAATTTTCAGTTTAGTTGATCTGTCCATAGGTGTGAGTGGGGTATTAAAGTCTCCCACTATTATTGTTTTATTGTTAATTTCCCTCTTCATTCTTGTTAGCAATTGCCTTACATATTGCAGTGTTTCTATGTTGGGTGCATATATATTTATAATTGTTATATCTTCTTCTTGGATTGATACTTTGATCATTATGCAGTGTCCTTCTTTGTCTCTTTTCACAGCCTTTATTTTAAAGTCTATTTTATCTGATATAAGTATTGCGACTCCTGCTTTCTTTTGGTCTCCGTTTGCGTGGAATATTTTTTTCCAGCCCTTCACTTTCAGTCTGTATGTGTCCCTTGCTTTGAGGTCAGTCTCTTGTAGACAGCATATATAGGGGTCTTGCTTTTGTATCCATTCAGCCAGTCTTTGTCTTTTGGTTGGGGCATTCAACCCATTTACGTTTAAGGTAATTATTGATAAGAATGGTCCCGTTGACATTTGCTTTGCTGTTTTGGGTTCATGTTCATACAACGTTTCTGTGTTTCCTGTCTAGAGAAGATTCTTTAGCATTTGTTGAAGAGCTGGTTTGGTGGTGCTGAATTCTCTCAGCTTTTGCTTGTCTGTAAAGCTTTTAAATTCTCCTTCACATCTGAATGAAATCCTTGCTGGGTACAGTAATCTGGGTTGTAGGTTATTTTCTTTTGTAACTTTAAGTATGTCTGCCATTCCCTTCTGGCCTGAAGAGTTTCTATTGAAAGATCAGCTGTTATCCTCATGGGAATCCCTTTGTGTGTTATTTGTTGTTTCTCCCTTGCTGCTTTTAATATTTGTTTCTTTATGTTTGATCTTTGGTAATTTGACTAATATGTGTCTTGGGGTGTTTCGCCTTGGGTTTATCCTGTTTGGGACTCTCTGGGTTTCTTGTACTTAGGTGGCTATTTCCTTCCCCATTTTAGGGAAGTTTTCAGCTATTATCTCCTTGAGTATTTTCTCATGGCCTTTCTTTTTGTCTTCTTCTTCTGGGACTTCTATGATTCGAATGTTGGGGCATTTCACATTGTCCCAGAGGTTCCCGAGGTTGTCCTCTTTCCTCTCTGCTTCATTTATTTCCACCGTTTTATCTTCTACCTCACTTATCCTATCTTCTGTCTCCGTTATTCTACTCTTGGTTCCCTCCAGAGTGTTTTTGATCTCATTTATTGCATTATTCATTTTTAATTGACTCTTTTTTATTTTATTTCTTCTAGGTCCTTGTTAAACATATCTTGCATATTCTCAATCCTTGCCTCCAGGTTATTTATCTGTAACTCCATTTTGTTTTCAAGATTTTGGATCATTTTTATTATCATTATTCTAAATTCTTTTTCAGGTAGATTCCCTATCTCCTCTTTTGTTTGATTTGGTGGGCATTTTTCATGTTCCTTTACCTGCCTTTTCATCTTATTTAGATTGCTGGGTTTGGGGTGGCCTTTCTGTATTCTGGTGGTCTGTGGTTCCTTTTTATTGTAGAGGTTTCTCCCAGTGGGTGGGGCTGGGTGTTTGGCTTGTCGAGGTTTGCTGGTTAGAGAAGCTTGTGTCGGTGTTCTGGTGGGTGTAGCTGGATTTCTTCTCTCTGGAGTGCAATGGAGTGTCCAGTAGTGAGTTCTGAGATGGGTCTATGGGTTTGGTGTGACTTTGGGCAGCCTGTATATTGACACTCAGAGCTATGTTTCTGTGTTGCTGGAGAATTTGCGTGGTATGTCTTGCTCTGGAACTTATTGACTCTTGGGTGGTGGTTGGTTTCAGTGTAGGTATGGAGGCTTTTGGATGATCTCTTATTCCTTAATGTTCCCTGTAGTCAGGAGTTCTCTGGTGTTCTCAGGTTTGGGGCTTAAGCCTCTTGCCTCTGGATTTCAGTCTTATTCTTTCAGTAGCCTCAAGACTTCTCCCTCCATACAGCACTGATAATAAAACTTCTAGGTTAATGGTGAAAGGATTCTCCACAGTGAGGGACACCCAGAGAGGTTCACAGAGGAAGAAGAAGAGGAGAGGGAGGAAGGAGATAGAGGTGAGTAGGAGGAGAAAAGGGGGAATTCAAGAGAGGAGAGATAGATCTAGGTTGTACTTTGTTCCCTAAGTGTTCTCCACAGCCCAGAATACCCACAGAGATTCACAGAATTGGATTGAGAAGAGAAGGAGGAGGGAGGAAATAGAGGTGATTTGGGGGAGAAAATGGAGAATCAAAAGGGGGAGAGAGTGATCAAACCGGTAATCACACTCCTGAGTAAAAATGGGTACTGAAGCTTGGGTTCTTAAATGTCCAAAATTGATATCAAATACTGAAAAACAAAGATTAAAAATCTAGAGTAGAGGTTAGGCTCTTAAAAATACAATATTAGAAAACCACAAAAACACAAAAAATTTAAGAAATATATATGGAGTTCGCTTTAAAAATAGGGTCTTTTTTTTTTTTTTCCAGGTTATAGTGGGTTATAAAAATGAAAATTAAGGAGTAATAGGAGTAATAGAGGACTTTAAAAAAAAGAAAAAGAAAAAGAAAAAGTAAAAAAGAAAGAGAAAAAAAATTTTTTAAATTAAAACTTTAAAAAATAGTAGTAGGAATTTCTCTGGAGCTGTTAGGGGCAGTGTGGGTTCGGTTCAGTTTCAGATAGCTCCTTGTTTGAGCTTACACTTCTTGCTATCTATAGGCCCCTTCCGGTGTAGTCGGTGTTACCTACAGGGATTTTAATCTGTTGCAGTGGTCACTTCTGAAGCGGTTCCCTTTGTTTACTTGGCTTCTGTTTGCAGGTCTCTTCAGTGTCTAATTTCCGCCCTGACCCAGGCGGGCGGAGGTGGTCTCTTGTTCAGGTTCGCTTGTTCAGTCGTGCTGCGGGGAGGGAGGGGCGCTGCAGACAAATCTCACTGGCCTGTGTGGGGAGCACTCGCGGTGTTCAGGCCACACTGGGTTTGCCCCTGTTCGGGGAGGGTGTGTGTTTTCGCCCCGTCTACACTGCTCAGGCTCCAGGCTGCTCTCCAGGGAGCGGGTCCTGTGTTGCGTGCACTTCCCAGGCCTAAGCCACTCAGGTTCAGGTTTTCGGGTTCTCTACAAAAGCACAGACTCGGTTGGGCCTCCATTTTGTGCCTTCCCCAGCCGGAGCAGCTCAGGCAGCCAGGAGCTTGACGGGCGCACTCTCCCCGGGTGCCGTGCGCCTTAGCCCCTCCGCGGTCCCTGCCTCAGTTTCCCGGCGCACTGTTGAGGTGCGCTTTGTGTCTGTTCTGGGGAGCTGGACTCTAGCTGTGACCCTGCCGGTGGATGTCGACCATCCAGAATCTCAGGAAGTCTTTGGTTAGAGACTGGAAGCCTGTTTGCCGTTTGGTAGGGGTGCCGTCTCTGGGGCTGTTTGCCCCTTTCCCCTCCCCCCTGCCCCCTGCCTCCGGCGGGGGATGGGCCGGTCCGCAGTCTAGCTCTTCTCTGGTATTTGCTCAGTCCTTCGCTCTGGGAACCAGTGGGTAGTGCCTAAGTTTAGGACTTTTCCCAACTTAATTTTCTCTCTCTTGCTATCCCATCGTTTAAGTGGCTATCTCACCTTAGCTCCCTCCGATTGCCCTCAGGGCACTCAGGCCCGGTTTTCTTACCCTAAGCAATGCCGCCCGCTCCTCTCCATGGTGGCGAATGCGACCTATCTGGGGTACTTTTCTGCTGGGAGTTGTTTTTAGGCATGTAATCTGTGGGTTTTATTTATTTTTCCTCCCAGTTAGGTTGCCCTCTGAGATTCAAAAACTTCCCCCAGACCCGCCAGTGAGAGGGTTTCCTGGTGTTTGGAAATTTCCTCTATTAAGACTCCCTTCCTGGGACAGATTTCCGTCCCTAACTCTATTGTCTCTCTTTTTATCTTTTATATTTTTTCCTACCTCCTTTTGAAGACAATGGGCTGCTTTTCTGGGTGTCTGATGTCCTCTGCTAGTGATCAGAAGTTGTTTTGTTTAGTTTGCTCAGCGTTCAAATGTTCTTTCGATGAATTTGTAGGGGAGAAAGTGGTCTCCCCGTCCTATTCCTCCACCATCTTAGTTCCCTCCCCAAGATGTCTTTATAAACATGCTTTTATAAAAGCATTTTCTTACTTCTATGTACACTTTGTCACCTATATGTGTACTGTGTGCTAAATGGCTTCAGTCATGTCTCACTCTTTGCAACCCAGTGGACTGTCCCACCGGACTCCTCTGTCTATGGCATTCTCCAGGCAAGAATACTGGAGTGATTTCCATGCCCTCCTCCAGGGGATCTTCCTGACCCAGGGATTGAACCCATGTCTCTTACATCTCCTGCACTGGCAGGCAGGTTCTTTATCACTAGTGCCAACTGGGAAACCCTTATCACCTATGTGCATTTCCCTAAATAATATGGTATAGTTTTGCTTTCTTGATCTTTATATCATGAAATCATACTGTATTATTAGTTAGTATCCTGCTTTTTTACCCCAACATTTTCTTAAATATGTAATCCATTGTATTACATGGAAGCTATAGCTAGTATTTTTATAGGTACATACAATAGTGATGATTTTTGACTCTCTCAGAAATATTTTATTCTATTATGAATGACATGTGGGTTATCTTCAGTACTTTGCTGTCATAAACCACACTCTTGTGATCATTCTTGTGTGTGTGTGTGTGTGTGTGTGTGTGTGTGTGTGTGTGTGTGTGTGTTAGTTGCTCAGTCATATTCAACTCTTTGTGACCCCTTGGGTTATAACCTGCCAGGCTCCTCTGTCCATGGGATTCTCCAGGCAAGAATACTGGAGTGGGTTGCCATTTCCTTCTCCAGGGGATCTTCCCAACCCAGGGATCAAACCCGGGTCTCCTGCATTACAGGCAGATCCTTTACCAGCTGAACCACCAGAGAAGCCCAAGGAATGCCAAACTATTTCCAAAACGGATTCTGCAAACCAAATCGTGCTTGGAAACTTTGTACTTGAATAGATTATGTGTGGTTTGTGTAACCATTCCTCTAGTTTGGAATGTAGGTCGTTTTCCTTTCTTTATGATTACATATGATGCTACAATGAATTTCTTTGTGAACTTTGCATACTGTGCCCAGGTTTCTGTTTCTTTCCCTATAGCAAACTCTTAGATTTGAAATTATTTTTCTCAAAAGTTGAAACCATTTTGGTCAACAGTTGATAATTTTTGAGGTTCTTGATGTAATTTTTGTGTTTAAATACACTCTTATTTGGGACGCTTCACATATATCTTTATTCCCTTGCCCCTTTGTGAAGCATAGTGCTGTTACTGGAAGTATGTGGTACAATAGCATTGAAGAAGAAATTGATTTGGCAGAATCATATGTATTATTTATATATTTCCTTAAGAATATATACGATTTCTTATAAATAAGGATGTTTCCTAGGATAGTTGAAATACTTTTCATTATATACTGTATTTATGTTCCTGAAAACTTTTTTAAAAATTATACACAGTTTCTAGGAGTGTCTTTTGTTCAACAAAAAAGGCTCATGTCAAACATCTTTTGAGTCTTGTTCTAATGTACCAAAGTGTCACACATTTCTGCTCTGACTAGAGGTAAGCAAAGCAATAAAAGTAAAATATACTTGGAATCAAATGAAAGCTTAAATAATGCTAAAAAGTTCCTAAATATATATCATATCTGCAACTGTGCTGTGCTGATTAAATATGGTATTGGCTATTCTTAAATATATTATAAACATTTTAAAATAACCACATAAATTTTATGAAATTCTTTGAGATTTTATTTCAAGCTATATTTTATTTTGGATGCACAGTTATTATTAAAGGATAATCATGCAAAAAAGCATGTTATGAACCAAGCATATTGCCAAAAAAGAAAACAAAACAAAACAATAGCCACGCTGGGGATTAACCTCCAAGGGAAAGGTAAATCTACTGAGACTGTATAAGATGGAACTTCACTAATGTCCATCTATTTTATTTGGATAGAATTGGCCTACAACTAGAGCTGGGTTAACCAGAGCCCTCAATTTCTTTTTTTCTTGTTAGAAGTGGCCTGACTGATTTGATTTCAAGTTGCCTGGGGTTGTAAGAAACAAAATCCTACCCCATTAAAACTGCATGGTGTTTATGACCACTACAGGGACAGTTTAAAAAACAATGAAAAAAGTTGACTTATGAAAAATAGAGCTGGTTAATTACACCAAATGGGCGTAATGTAAAAACCACAGGTGTCTCTTTTACAAGTTTTTGTTGAGCTCTTGCCCATGGCATGTTTATATGACATGGATGGAGCTGAAATCTTTACTGTGGCCAGCTTTAAATGGGAAACATTTGGTTCACCTCCATATATAGTTCAGACCACATGTGCTGTCATAGGAATGACACAACCCATGAAAACGTGTTTCTGCCTTGAGGAATACAACATCTGCTTCATTATTTATGGATTAAAATAAAACAATTTCATTAATGTCCTGGCAAAAACTCATTTGCTATATATTTTAAGTCGAAATATAAAGGGACTTAATCTATAGTTCTTATTATTCTAGGTTTCCCAGATACCTCAGTGGTAAAGAATTCGCCTGCCAAGCAGGAGAGGCAGGTTCGATCCCTGGGTTGGGAAGATCCCCTGGAGAAGGAAATGGTAACCCACCCCTCCAGTTTTCTTGTCTGGGAAATGCCATGAACAGGGGGTCCTGGTGGGTTACAGTCCAACGGTTGCAAAGAGCTGGACATGACTTAGCAACTAAACAGCAGCAACAGCGTTCATTTTATTTTGCTTTTAGAAATCTGTGATTTCAGAAGCATTAAGATATATTTAATAAAAGTCTTTTTGCTAAAATAACCTTAGTTACAGTGGATATCCATAAACTTTTAAATAAGATGCGCATGGCTTTATATTCTAGGACCTGAAATTTTTCCTTAGTGTACATATACATTTTTCACAGTACCATTTCATATGCAGGTTTTTAAATTTAGTTTATTTTAGTGATGCTCATCTCTTACAAGTGTAATGTATTCTGTTCGGAAGACCTTTGAATTGCAGAAGGATTGAGAATGTCTGTTTTTCTCTTTGCCTAACTCCTGACACATATATTTTCTTGATATATTTTTCAGGGATGTGATAAGCTTTCAAATCTCCTTACTTTTGGTACTTAGAGTTTAGGTTAGTTTCCTGGGATCCTTGTTTTTCTAAATTAAACTGGCATCTAATCTTCTTGTACTTGAGTAGTTATTACTTCTGGACTATAATCAGATTTAGAATAGAATATTTCCGATGAAGGAGGTAGCCAATGAACCCCACAAATTACCCTATTTGGAGTAGAGAGGACAGCAAAACATACATATGCTGCCAATTACTTTTCAATTAGAACATTACATCATAAGCAAATCATCTAAAATTTACTAAATATGATAACACCATTTCAGGTACCATACTGAATCTGTGCACAGATTGTGATGAACTATGAATTCCCTTATATAGTCATAAATGTGCATCTATTGCTTTTTATATTTATCAGGAAAAAATCTGTGCAAGCTGTTTCAGTTTGATTATCTTTTATATTAGTTTTATGGTAACGTTTGGAAAGCATATGTTATGTCACAAAATGAAGCCCTCTGGTTCTTCATCTGTTAAATCAAGCTGAAAAATCCACTCTTGTAAAGTTCACGGTAACAGATCCTCTCTTGTAGAGTTCTTGGTGAAATTGTAGGGACTCAGTAAATGGTAAAACTATGTTTTCATTGTTGCATTAATATATACATTTAGAACATTTCTTATCTAGAAAATATCATTGTTTTGGAAAAACATTTTCTTCATTGACAATCTAACAAGAAAGAGCTTTGGGACTCAATCTCATGTTCAGTCCAAATGTCTGAATCAATAGCTACTTGTTGTTCAATTGCCCAGTCCTCTCTGACTCTTTGTGACCCCATGGATTGCAGCACAGCAGGCCTCCCTGTCCCTCACCATCTCCTGAAGTTCACCCAAGTTCATGTCCATTGCATTGGTGATTCCGTTCAGCCATCTCATCCTCTGATGCCCTCTTCTCCTTCTGCCTCAGTCCTTCCCAAAATCAGAGACTTTTCCAATGAGTCAGCTGTTCATATCAGATGACCAAAATACTGGAGTTTCAGCTTCATTATCAGTCCTTCCAAATAGTATTTGGGGTTGATTTCTCTTAAGATTGACTGGCTTGATATCCTTACTGTCCAGTGGATTCTCCAGAGTCTTCTCCAGCACCACACTTCAAAGGCATCAATTCTTTGGTGCTTCACCTTTACCATCCAGCTCTGACAACCATACATGACCACTGGGAAGACCATAGTCTTGACTATACAGACCTTTGCCAGCAGAGTAATATCTCTGCTTTTCAACACTAATAGCAACTGGTATGACCCGGATCTTAATATATTTTAAGAAAAATTTTACATAACTTTATTTCCATCAAAAGATATCTCTACCTTGTCATTATTTATATTTTAAAAAAGAGCAATCAAGCTTATTAAAGACAATAAATATGAAATTTCCCAATTAATCATTATCTTAACAGCAGGTAGAGTTTATTTAGTACCTATGACATTGCAAATATGCTATGGTACACATAATAAACATATCATTGATAATACTTACAACACAAATAATATCTTATTTTCGATATGATAAAAGTGAGAGCTGAGGAAGTTATATAATTTGTTCAAACTGACCAAAATGTGAACTGAATATAACTTTGTCTGACTTCTGCTTTTCAGATTTTTCTAGAAATGTAGGCATCATCTTTCATTGAGGCTGACTCAACTAGTAAACTGATACATATAGACTTTTCTAAGCCTAAATCTGTTGACCTGCATTTGGGACGTTTAACATAAAAATACCTTAATATTGCTTAATCTGTTCTGTGCTATAGGAATACTCAATTGACTCACTTTTCATTTTTTTAAGGATGTTACTGATAACAGTCGAGCTTTGCTCAGCAACAGCAAATTATTCCAGTCAAGATACATTGATATTTCTGTATTCTCCTTTAAAGAGTAAGTCTATAGAAAATTGAACTGTACAAATACTGCAACATAGTTAAGACTTTAAATGTATTTAATGAGAATGGCATTTGATATTTCATTTGCTACAGAATTACAGGACTTTAGAAGTCAAAGGGTTACCATAAATTAGTTCAAACTCAAGACTGAGTCCCAGAGGATCTGTAAAGAACTAGGACTAGAATACAGATCTTAGGCACACAAATGGTGTCCACTTACAAAGTTGAGGTTAATATTTGAGTGTATTAAAATTCAGGCTGAATGCTAGGTTCATTTGTGTGTGTTTTTTTTCTTTTATTTTTTAGTATTCATTAAATGTCTTCCATTATGTCATTTGTTTCTGGTAATGGAAGCCTAGTGATGAATAAAAGAGATAAGGTCCCTACTTTTATGGAGTATTCTTTAATGGAAGAGAATACACTTCACAAGCCAGAGAAGAAATAAATGAAAATATATTTCACATTTTGATAAGTACAATCATGAAAAGTATCTGAAGATTAAGGGATGTGAATGTGTGTGTATACGCATGTACATGAAGGTGTGTGTGCGATACTTTAGGGAAGACCCACCCAGAGGATGTGACATGTAAACTGAGATCTCTCTGAAAAGATAATATTTGAGACTCAAATGATAATAGCAAGAACACTATGTGAGAATCTGTTATCAGTATGTTTCAGAAAACACAAAGGCCCCGAGGTCTATAAAAGTTTGAAAGTTTGGATAAATAGAAATAAGGCCAATATGGTTAAAAGATAATGAAGAGTGGGGCTTAGAGTTTTCATGGAGAAGTAGCCTGAGAAATAAATCTGTTTGGGAATAGAGATTGGGAGGGTATCATGAGCCTGACAAGTATACTGCTTTTACTTTGATCATAACTTTGGGAGAGCATATAGAGATTACAGGGAGCTTAAAAACCCCACTTTGACATTCACAATCTACCCCTGGAGTCTGCACGGGAGAATATAGACAGAGGTCGGAACACATACATCTGATCAGATCACGGTGCATTTTAGGTAGTTTAGATATATTCTAAGTGTAATATTAAGTGATATGATATGTTTAATATATTTTCAAGGATCAATCTGTTACATAAAGAATTTGATAGGAAATCTATTGAGATTAACATTGTATGATTTATTCAATCATGTATTCAACATTAAGTTCCTAATATGAGCCACGCCCTCTTCTGGGCACTGAGGAAATTGCAGTGAATCTGTGGCTCAGTGGTAAAAAATCTGCCTGTCAGTGCAGGAGACACGGGTTCAATCCCTGGGTTAGGAAGATCCCCTGGAGGAGGAAATGGCAACCCACTGAAGTATTCTTGCTTGAAAACTCCTATGAACAGAGGAACCTGGCAGGCTACAGTCCATAGGTTCGCAAAGAGTCAGACCCGACTGAGCATACACACACAGTGAGGACAGGGACACAAAATAAGTAATAAACACAAATATCGGATGGTCTTAAGTACTTCATTCCAAACACAAAGCAGGAGAATGAGATAGAAAACGATGTGTCTTCTTAAATTATACAAATGGTTGGGCCAAGAATTTTCTGATTATATGGCATTTAAGCACAGACTAAAAGGCAAGAAGAGAGTAAATAAGTGAACATTTTCAGAACGACATTCAAGGCAAGGGCCACTATAAGTGAAAAGGCAGTGAGGTGAAGGTAATTTGTATGTGTGTATGTATATATATATGCACACCCACACACACACACACACACACACACTCTCCTTCATTTTGCCAGAAAATGGAAAAGATTCAGAATTTTGGCTTTCTTTTTCTGGCATATATGTTGATTAAATAAATAAACAAAATATTTATATATTACATATTTGTAATTTATCTATAATATAAATTAAAATTTCATTGTAAAATCTTTAGTTATTATATATTACAACATCTAGTATACTTTGAAAAGGGCTTTGCAGTTGGTGCTAGTGGTAATAAACATGCCTGCCAACTCAGAAGATATAAGAGATATGGGTTCGATCCCTGGTTTGGAAAGATCCTCTGGAGGGGGCACAGCAACCCACTCCAGTATTCTTGCCTTGAGAAACCCATGGACAGAGGAGCCCGGTGGGCTATAATCCACAGGGTCGCAAAGAGTTGGACATGACTGAAGCGACTTAGCACGCCTGCAAGCTTTGAAAAAGACACTACCACTCAGGAAAATGAGACACTACCATTCAGAAAGCAGAAGAATGAGAAACCTACATTAGTAATTTTGAAACCCTGCTGGATAAATGTATTGTACCTCTCCCCTGGGGGTAGGAAATATTCCCTATTTAGGACACAGCCCTGCATCTGCTCTAGCTTTTGAATCCATTGTTTTTCATGCTTATTGGCTTCACATGCTGAAATTTTTTTTCATTTTCTATCATCTCTTTGTCCTCATCTTAAGGAATTTACTGAGGAATATGTTCTCTTTAAAGGCTGAGCAATTTGGTACCCATAGATGTTTGGTGTCTCATAATTCCTCTTCAAAACTCTTAAAGAGATGAGAATACCAGGCCACCTTATCTGCCTCCTGAGAAATCTGTGTGCAGGTCAAGAAGCAACAATTAGATCCAGACATGGAACAATGCACTGGTTCCTAATTGGGAAAGGAGGATGTCAAAACTATATGGTGTCACCCTGTTTATTTAACTTATATGCAGAGTACATCATGCGACACCCTTATGACAAAAAGTGAAGAAGAACTAAAGGGCCTCTTGATGAAAGTGAAAGAGGAAAGTGAAAAGTCTGGCTTAAAACTCAACATTCAAAAAATGAAGATCATGGCATCCAGTTCCATCACTTCATGGCAAACAGATGGGAAAACAATGGAAACAGTGATAAACTATTTTCTTGGGGTCCAAAATCACTGCAGATGGTGACTGCAGCCATGAAATTAAAAGAGGCTTGCTCCTTGGAAGAAAAGCTGTGACTAACCTAAACAGCGTATTAAAAAGCAGAGGAATTACTTTGCCAACAAAGTCTGACTAGTCAAAGCTATGGGTTTTCCAGTAGTCATGTATGGATGTGAGGGTTGGACCATAGAGAGAGCTGAGTACCAAAGAATTGACGCTTTTGAACTGTGAGTTTGGAGAAGACTCTTGAGAGTCCCTTGAACTTCCAGATCAAACGAGTCTATCCTAAAACACACCAGTTCAGTTCAGTTCAGTTACTCAGTCGTGTCCGGCTCTGTGACCCCACTGACTGCAGCACATCAGGCCTCCCTGTCCATCACCAACTCCCAGAGTTTACTCAAACTCATGTCCACTGAGTCATAGATGCCATCCAACCATCTCATCCTCTGTTGTCCCCTTCTCCTCCTGCCTTCATTCTTTCCCAGCATCAGGGTCTTTTCAAATGAGTCAGTCCTTCACATCAGGTGACCAAAGTATTGGAGTTTCAGCTTCAGTATCATTCCTTCCAATGAATACTCAGAACTGATTTTCTTTAGGATGGACTGACTGGATCTCCTTACTGTCCAAGGGACTCACATCAGTCCTGAATATTCACTGGAATGATGATGGGTACGGAAGTGCTGCAGTTCTAAGCCACAGAGTAGGACATGACTGAGCAATTGAACTGAACCAAATACTTTGGTTTTACTATACTGGATAATAAATAACATTCTGGTTGTATCATTCATGCATTAATCTTTGATTAATTTGATATTTCTGTCTTTTATTATAGGTTAACATTTTTTCTTCATAAATATTTAAGATTAACTAAAGCTACTAGGCATAGTGAATGTAAAGATTAAGACATATTATGTCCATAAAATTTTTCATAAAGGTGATTGATAAGAATATCAAAGTTGTAATATTGCCTAGTAAGTGCTGTAATATTGGTTGTCTTTTTCTCTGAGGCCAGTGAGAAATACCATAGATACTTTTTTATATATAGTGTTGTTTTTTCTGTACCTAAATAATTAAGAGTAGTTATTCAGAGAAGGAAGGAGTTTCCAACAGAAAATGTATAA